>NC_140498.1:48795756-50013256 GCF_964271855.1 Acomys minous
GCCATGGCTCCTGCAGGTCATGCTGACCACCAAATCCTTGAGGGTCCAGGCCTTGGCCAGCGTCAGTTCTGAGACAGCCTGGAACATGGCCCAGTGTGGCCAGTAGAGCCTGTGAGCTGCAGACACTGTGAGCCACGGACTGTCCAAGTTCAAGGCTCCTGAAAGAACACAGAGAGAAGCTTCTGTGGGGGTTGGGGCAAGAAAGGAGTGATTGGCAGGTCCCCAGAGGCGGCTCATCGAAGTCTCATCGCAGCCGTGCAAAGCCGGGGATACCTGGGTCGGGCACATAGGAGTGTTACAGAGTGAAAGGGATGTGAATTTTGACAGGAACCTGGATTGTAGTGCATTTGCACCCGTCAAAACTCACCACGTGGCACCCTAGGATGAGTGCTTCCTTCTAGTTACTGAAACACAGGCTACAATGCTTGGGTGAGGTACTGCGCACTGCCAAGCATGTGAACATTGCAGCAGGACACTGTCATCTACAAAGCTCGCGTCCAAAAGCTGTAACTGTGGTCAAAAACCAAAACCAAAACAGTGAGTGTTTGTGAGGGTGCTGTGGCCTGTGGAGGTCAGAGGATGGTCTTGGGTTGAGAAAAGGGGCCATGGCAGCTTTAATTAAGAGGAAGCCATCCTGGAGGCTGGCTCTCAAATCAATATAACTGGTGTACTTATAAAAAGAAGGAAACATGGGCGCACACACATGGAGGATGACAAGTGACAACAACATAGAGATCAGCACGAAATAGCTGCGAAGTAAGGACCAGCCTCCTCCAGAGCCTCGGAGGGGGGAGGAAGTGCTGTCGGTCTCAGAGGGAACAGGCCCTGATGACTTTTATTTTACTTATTTATTAGTAGTAGTAGGAAGAGGAGGAGGAGGAGGATTGTTTTTGAGACAGGGTCTCTCTGTGTAGCCTTGGCTGTTCTAAACTCACTTTGTAGACCAGGCTGGCCTCGAAATCACAGCGATCCACCTGCCTCTGCCTCCCGAGTTCTGGGATTAAAGGCGTGTGCCACCACGCCCAGCGACTCTTTGATTTTAGATAATGACCTTCAGGGTGGTGAAAGGCTCTCTGGTCTATAAGCCACACAGTTAGCGACCACTTGTTATAGCAGCCACTGGGAACCAGTGCCCCTGCCTGGAAGTGACGGAGGGTGCCCTCCATCTGAACGAAGGAGCATGTGAGGAGATTACAAAGGCACAGAACACAGGGCTGGGACCCACACAAGGAGCAGCACTTCCTAGTTGGCAGCAGAGAGGGCCCAAGGCAATGGCTCCATGAAGGCTTTTTTGTTTTGTTTTGTTTTGTTTTGTTTGTTCATCAAGACAGGGTTGCTCTGTGTAGCCCTAGCTGTCCTGGAACTATATAGAGCAGGTTGGCCTCGAACTCACAGAGATCCGCTTGCCTCCTGAGTGCTGGGACTAACAATGTGGGCCACCACTGCCAGGTTTTCATGAGGACTCACCGAGGAAACTATCTGAAATAATGAAACCCATACGAGCTCTCAGACACCTGACCATCCCGAGAGGAGTCTGGCAAAGTTGCCAAAAAGCCGAGGGGATAATTAAAAGGAAAACAGAAAACTTAATCAAACACGAAAAGAGGTGATTGTGATTGTAACTCAAGAAGAAACAGAGGGTTATAACCGCCAGACTCCATAAGTCTCCGCCAGGAGGGCATGTACACTGTGCCATTGACGTAAACACAGAACAGAAGCAAAGCAGTTCTTTCCGGAGGATAACAGGAAGTGGGAAAAGGGCCCTTGTGAGAATTAAATTTTCATAAGTATGACATTTACCAAGAATTCCTCCTGAAACGTAAGAAATGGCAGCAAGGGTGTATTGCTCTTAAAGGCGTATCTAAATGTGTATCTGAAGACACAGCAGAGCCACTTCACGGTGGAGCGGGGCTTGGGGCCGGGAGAAAGGCAGAGGCTTCGTCTATAAGCTTCTAAGCTTCATCGCTGAAAATGCACTCCAAGGGGCTGGGGTTGTAGCTGGGCTGGTGTGAGCGTGGCATCTGAAGCCTGCCTTCCGTCTCCAGCACTGCATGAACCTGGGGCATGGTTATATGCACACCTGTAATCCCCGCCCTTGGGAAACAGCGGCAGGAGGGGCAGAAGTTCAAGGTCATCCTGAGCTACGTGAGAAGTTTGAAGCCAGACTGCCCTATGTGAATCATCATCTCAACAAAACAAAACAAAACAAAACAAAACAAAACAAAAATCGGCTTAGTGCTGGTAGCACACACCTTTAATCCCAGCATTTAGGAGGCAGAGGCAGGCGGATCTCTATGAGTTTGAGGCAGCCTGGTCTACATAGTAAGTTCCAGGACAGCCAGGGCTACACGGAGAAACCCAGTATCCAAAACAGAAACAAAACCAAAACAGTCACTTTACCTCCACGATCACTTACCTGATGTGGTAAGGCCCTGGGAACAGTACCCCAGACCCGGAAGTGCCCAGTGAATAGTTTAACTTCTGGTTAAACTTTGTAGTACTCGAATAAAAATGAAATCTAATCCTAAAAGGTTAATTTAGAAACGACCTATAGCAAACACATGTTTTAAATGTGGGGAAAGGACAACGCAAAAATAAAAGCACAGAAGTTTCAATGCTTTCTTTTATGTTCTAGAGTATACTATGTATTTAATAGGGTGTTTATGTGGAAAGCATAAATATATAAATATGAAATCTCACAGCTCATTCTTAAGTGCCATCTAGTCCCTAACACGCTATACGTTTAGTAACACTTAGCTTCCTGCCTCCACCGCCCGCTGCACTAGTTGCTAAATCACAGTTCGTCAGAGCTGCAAACCTCACTGACTGTACATCATTTGTTCCGGGACTCTTGGTACTTAGCACGAAAAGCATTCCAAGAAATCATGTACTGTGTGAAGAAAGGGAGGAAAGGAAAAGAAAGAGAGAGAGAGAGGCAGAAGGTATTCTGCAAGGAGAGGGATCAAGTGCAAAGGTCCTGAGGTTTGTTCAAGGAACAAAAAAGAGGTCTGAGGGCTGCAAATCCACAGGCTTTAGGGAGATGGGGAGGTGATGTAGGGGAAGATGGTAGGGGCTTAGGATCGACAGGGGAGCGCACTGGGGTGCCACAGAACACATGAAAGGTTTGGCCTGAGTGAGCCCAGCACATACATGAAAAGGTGATCCAGGTAGAATGCGCAGTCTAGGTAGACAATTGAAAGGCAAAACTAGGAGCCATTAGCTAATGAGGGAGGCCCCAGAGCTGGTACCCACCTTCCTGTCTCCACACAGTGGCCCTGGATGTGTCTTTCCAGTGCACGCCGACCACGAAGGGCAGCTGCCCATTGACTAGCACCTTCAGGTATGTGCTGCTCTTGATGTGGGGCTGCCGGAGGCTCAAGTGATACAGCTGCGTGAGGCAGTCTACCCGCCTCTCAGGGACCTGCAGTGCAAGCTGGCAAATGCACCCAGGTGTCCCGTCAGTCATCACTCCAAGCCCAGAATGCCCCCTCCCCTGCAACTCTCAACTCCAGCCAGGGATCACAGGCCTCAGATCTGTCCACCCCACCCCACCCCACCCCCTCCCCCCTTCCCCCCCTCCCCCCACGCTTCGCTTCCAAGTTGGCAGGTGAGGAGCTTTTTAAAGCAAGCTGGGGTGAGCATGGTGTGGTGGCACATGCCATTCTAGGCAAAGCCTGCACAGAGGACACGATCAGGGGATGGGTGAGGGACACTACCAAGCCCGATCCCTGCATACATCTCTGTAGCCAGAGCCCAAAGGGACATTGGGAATGGTCCTGCACCCCCACATCCACCGAGGCTGGTTGGCAAGGTCATGGCTCTGCTCTGGTGGCAGGCTCACCTCCAGGAAGTAGTTGCGGAGTGCGGGCCCTGAGTCGTTCCTGAAGGTCTGGCTGATCCACAGGATTCTCTTGTTGCCAGTTGCAGCCCATTGCTCCCCATAGCTGGCCTCCAGCTGCCAGCGTAGGTGCTCAGGGCCCTGTCTGTGCTGCAGCTGGACCTGGGACACACCAATAGTGAGGTCCCCCAGGAGGCCCAACACACAGCCCAGAGCCCTCCTGCTTCTCCCAGTGACCGTGACCTCAACTTGCTTTTCGGAAAACACCAGAAGCAATTTGTTTCTTGCTGGGGATATGAGGATATGCCCCAGGGCCTCACACCTGCTGGGCAAGAGCTTTCACTCTTGGAGGGAGGGGGAGGGAGGGAGGAAGGGAGGGAGAGGGAGAAGGTGAGAAGGAGAGGGGGAGGGGGAGGGGGAGGGGGAGGGGGAGGGGGAGAGGGAGAGAGAGAGAGAGAGAGAGAGAGAGAGAGAGAGAGAGAGAGAGAGAGAGAGAGATGAGCATGCACGCACATGTGCTCTTAAGTGCTGAGCCACTTCTCCAGCCTTGGCTCCTACTTGGTGATTAAGCACATCTGCTCATTGTAAGGATCAGAACTTAGGATCAGATAGCTCACCAAAGCCTGTAACTCCAGTTCCAAAGGATCTGATGCCCTCTTCTGGGGTCCCTGGGCATCTTCATACACATGTGCATATGTACTCACACAGACATGAGCAAGTACATGCACACCGGAGTAACACACACACACACACACACACACACACACACACACACACACACACACACACAACTTTAACAAAAAAAGAAAGCAACAGGGCTGCAGGACAGCTCAGCCCTCTTCCAGAGCAGCCTAGTTTGGTTCTTGGCACCCAAGTCTGGTGGCTCTCAACCAATTGCAACTCCAGAGGGACTGAACCCCCCCTTCTGGCCTCTGTAGGTACTGCACTCACATGCACAAACACGCGTGCACAGGCACACATAATTAAAAATAGGGGCTGGAGAGATGGCTCAGAGGCTAAGAGTACTGGCTTCCATAGGACGCAGGTTCAGTTTCCAGGCGATAGAATGCCCTCTTCTGTTTTTCATAGGTGCTGTATGCATGTGGCACACGGACACACATGCAGACAAAATACCCATACACATAAAAACTAAAGATTAAAATTTTAAATAAAAATCAATCTTTTAAAAAAAGAAAGCAAGCCAGGTGGTGGTGGCGCACGCCTTTGATCCCAGTACTCGGGAGGCAGAGGCAGGCGGATCACTGTGAGTTCGAGGCCAGGCTGGTCTACAAAGTTAGTCCAGGATAGCCAAGGCTACACAGAGAAACCCTGTTGCGGGGGGAAGCAAATTAATAAAGGAATTCTGACAGTGTGGCTCAGTGGGAAAGCACTTGTTTAGCATGTATGGAGCCTTGGGTTCAATCCCCAGACTGTGTACAAACCGAAACCCCGCTCTCCTGAGTCAGAAACAGCAACATCTCTGCTCCCCTTTTGTTTGCTCTCCCAGCTACTTTGATAACCTTCCTGGCGCAGCCCCCCACCCATCATCCCCCACCCCTCACCCCCTCACCCCGCTCCTGTGACCTTTGTCCTTACTATTCCTCTTGCCCAGAGCACACTTCTATGGGAATAAAGTTACCTTATATTTTACTTTTCAGTGGGAACATTCCTTGCCCAGTGAGGAGCTTTCCCCTCCAGCCCCACCCCAAACAAGCCTGCCAGTGCTCAGCTCTCCCGCCCCACTCAAGCTGTTATGTTCTCCACGACTTGAGTGTCCTCTGGTAGTCTACACGTGCCTATTAACAAGGTGGCAAGGGCCAGCACCATTTCCTCACTGCTCTCTGGTCCAGGGTGGGTATACAGTAGGTATTTAATAAAAAAGCAACCCAGCTCTGTGACCATGTGTTGACCTACCCCTCCGAGAAGGAGGGGCACCAACCTTGTGACTGATGATCGGGAGCTGCGTGCAGTGGAACTCATGGACCACGTCCAGCTCGCGGGTGTCCTTGGGGCCGCTCTCCGTCCTCAGCCTCTGGCGGGTACTGCACTCGTGGGCAACGCGCCTTGCCTGACCTGTGTGGATCACAGCTGCTGCCTTCTTCTGCCACGCTCCAAGGAGAGGTGAGTTCCAGCCTGACTCAGGGCTTCAGGAACCCTAAGCAAGCACACTACAGTCCACTACCGCCACCGCCACCCCCCCATTTTGTTTTTGGAGACAGTCTTATGCAATAAGTTGGCCTCTGACTGGTTATGTGGAGACAAGGATTCTCCGGTCTCCGTTTCCCGAGTGCCGGGATGGGACACCACACATGGTTTATGAAATGTTAGGTCTGCGCAGCTGGGTGAGCATCAACTAAGTTGATGCCCTAGCCTCTTAATGCAGCTTTCCAAGGGACAGGTGAGGGGCCCTCCAGCACTCATGGTGTTTGCGTTAAACAGCCGTGTCTAATCAAGGGCCAAGCCAACACAGAACAGCGGCAGCAGCTGAAGGCAGCACCTCAGCCCCCAGACCACAGTGCAGATGCATCCCCTCCCCCCCAGGCCAGCACCGTACCCAGGAGGTTGTACTTGATGCTCAGGGCGCTGCTTCTCACAGGGCCATGCTGCTCCAGCAGGCCCCGTATGTGGAGCTCCGCCACACCTGGAACCTGCAGCTGGACGCCCAGGATGGACTCCTGCAGCCCTGCCTCGGCCTTCTTCTCCAGCAACACTGTGGGGACAGTAGGCACAGGTATGGGTGGCTTGTCCCTCAGCACACTCCCCACCTTGGTGCCTCAGAGAGTCCAAGCCCCGCATCTCCTGTGCCTCAGGAGCAATGACATTAGGGCACAGAGGGTTTGAGCTCTACCATCTGGAGCAAGTGTGTCACCTCAGCAGGTGGAATGAAACAAAATCCAGGGGGACAGGAGAGGGCAGTGGTACACCCCAGGTAACGGAGCATTTCTCACTTTGTAGAACTTTCAGCTCTGCAAATCTGGCATGCAGCCAAAGTGCACGGAGCCAAGCCAGGCTACAGGACCCCAAAACACCTTCATGGACAATCCGCAGCCACTGCTCCAAGTTCCCTCAGCAGAGCCAAGGGCAAAGTGGATGCTAGCCCCAAGGCCAGCACGGCTCCCATTGGACCTAGCTGGGCTGTGTGCAGACACACCCTGGGACTAGGGATTTAGCTTAGATGGTAGGTTGCCTGCCTAGCGTTCAGCCCTGGCCGTGATTCCCCTACACTGCAGGAAACTGGGTGCAGTGCTGCACTTGGGACGTACAGACAGGAGGGTCAGGAGTTCAAGGTCATCCTCAGCTACCCGGTGAATCTGCAGCTAGCCTGGGCTACAAAAGACTATCACAAAACAAAAACCTCCATGACGTATGTTTTAAGTCCAGAAGCAAAACGTGCTTCTCACAGAGGGTTAGAATCAAGAGTCCCAAGCCTTAGAAAGCTGCTGTTTGTGGGTACCTAAGGTAGCATCAGGGGAAGGAGGTAAGTGGGCACGTGGGTAGGAGCCGCCAGGAGCTGGTACCTCTTAAAAGGAGGCTTAGCTGGTGGGTCATACAGGGACCCTGGGCTGCCCATCCCCACCCTGCCCACAGAACAGTGGTATTGGCTCCTACCTGTTATGTAAGCCTGGTCACTTTGCATGTGGCTCAGAGATGCAGAGAAGTCCAGTCTGCTGCCTGCCTGCCACGTGATGTTCCCATCAAGGACTACAGGTCTGCCTGCTGTCACCAGCTTTGCCTCCACCTGGGCCTCAAACCGCTGGGTCTTGTTGCCTGACTCTGGCTGCAGGTCACTCTGGCCCTGAAAAAGTCCCAGTATCATCTAGTCAGTGAGTCAGTGGTGGTGATGGGGGAGCAGGTCAGTGGGGGTGATGGGGGAGCAGGACAGTGGGGGTGATGGGGGAGCAGGACAGTGGGGGTGATGGGGGAGCAGGTCAGTGGGGGTGATGGGGGAGCAGGACAGTGGGGGTGATGGGGGAGCAGGACAGTGGGGGTGATGGGGGAGCAGGTCAGTGGGGGTGATGGGGGAGCAGGTCAGTGGGGGTGATGGGGTAGGGGTCAGTGGGGGTGATGGGGGAGCAGGTCAGTGGGGGTGATGGGGGAGCAGGACAGTGGGGGTGATGGGGGAGCAGGTCAGTGGTGGTGATGGGGGAGCAGGACAGTGGGGGTGATGGGGGAGCGGGTCAGTGGGGGTGATGGGGGAGCAGGTCAGTGGGGGTGATGGGGGAGCAGGACAGTGGGGGTGATGGGGGAGCAGGTCAGTGGGGGTGATGGGGGAGCAGGACAGTGGGGGTGATGGGGGAGCAGGACAGTGGGGGTGATGGGGGAGCAGGACAGTGGGGGTGATGGGGGAGCAGGACAGTGGGGGTGATGGGGGAGCAGGTCAGTGGGGGTGATGGGGGAGCAGGACAGTGGGGGTGATGGGGGAGCAGGACAGTGGGGGTGATGGGGGAGCAGGTCAGTGGTGGTGATGGGGGAGCAGGACAGTGGGGGTGATGGGGGAGCGGGTCAGTGGGGGTGATGGGGGAGCAGGTCAGTGGTGGTGATGGGGGAGCAGGACAGTGGGGGTGATGGGGTGGGGGTCAGTGGGGGTGATGGGGGAGCGGGTCAGTGGGGGTGATGGGGGAGCGGGTCAGTGGGGGTGATGGGGGAGCAGGTCAGTGGTGGTGATGGGGTAGGGGTCAGTGGGGGTGATGGGGGAGCAGGACAGTGGGGGTGATGGGGGAGCAGGTCAGTGGGGGTGATGGGGGAGCAGGTCAGTGGGGGTGATGGGGGAGCAGGTCAGTGGTGGTGATGGGGGAGCAGGTCAGTGGTGGTGATGGGGTAGGGGTCAGTGGGGGTGATGGGGGAGCAGGACAGTGGGGGTGATGGGGGAGCAGGACAGTGGGGGTGATGGGGGAGCAGGTCAGTGGGGGTGATGGGGGAGCAGGTCAGTGGGGGTGATGGGGGAGCAGGTCAGTGGGGGTGATGGGGGAGCAGGTCAGTGGGGGTGATGGGGAGCAGGTCAGTGGGGGTGATGGGGGAGCAGGTCAGTGGTGGTGATGGGGAGCAGGTCAGTGGGGGTGATGGGGGAGCAGGACAGTGGGGGTGATGGGGGAGCAGGTCAGTGGGGGTGATGGGGAGCAGGTCAGTGGGGGTGATGGGGGAGCAGGTCAGTGGGGGTGATGGGGGAGCAGGTCAGTGGGGGTGATGGGGGAGCAGGTCAGTGGGGGTGATGGGGGAGCAGGTCAGTGGGGGTGATGGGGGAGCGGGTCAGTGGGGGTGATGGGGGAGCAGGTCAGTGGGGGTGATGGGGAGCAGGTCAGTGGGGGTGATGGGGGAGCAGGTCAGTGGGGGTGATGGGGGAGCGGGTCAGTGGGGGTGATGGGGGAGCAGGTCAGTGGGGGTGATGGGGTGGGGGTCAGTGGGGGTGATGGGGTAGGGGTCAGTGGGGGTGATGGGGGAGCAGGTCAGTGGGGGTGATGGGGTGGGGGTCAGTGGGGGTGATGGGGTAGGGGTCAGTGGGGGTGATGGGGGAGCGGGTCAGTGGGGGTGATGGGGGAGCAGGTCAGTGGGGGTGATGGGGGAGCGGGTCAGTGGGGGTGATGGGGGAGCAGGTCAGTGGGGGTGATGGGGTGGGGGTCAGTGGGGGTGATGGGGTAGGGGTCAGTGGGGGTGATGGGGGAGCAGGTCAGTGGGGGTGATGGGGTGGGGGTCAGTGGGGGTGATGGGGTAGGGGTCAGTGGGGGTGATGGGGGAGCAGGTCAGTGGGGGTGATGGGGTGGGGGTCAGTGGGGGTGATGGGGGAGCGGGTCAGTGGGGGTGATGGGGGAGCAGGTCAGTGGGGGTGATGGGGAGCAGGTCAGTGGGGGTGATGGGGGAGCAGGTCAGTGGGGGTGATGGGGGAGCGGGTCAGTGGGGGTGATGGGGGAGCAGGTCAGTGGGGGTGATGGGGAGCAGGTCAGTGGGGGTGATGGGGGAGCAGGTCAGTGGGGGTGATGGGGGAGCGGGTCAGTGGGGGTGATGGGGGAGCAGGACAGTGGTGGTGATGGGGTAGGGGTCAGTGGGGGTGATGGGGGAGCAGGTCAGTGGGGGTGATGGGGGAGCAGGTCAGTGGGGGTGATGGGGTGGGGGTCAGTGGGGGTGATGGGGTAGGGGTCAGTGGGGGTGATGGGGGAGCAGGTCAGTGGGGGTGATGGGGTGGGGGTCAGTGGGTGTGATGGGGGAGCGGGTCAGTGGGGGTGATGGGGGAGCAGGTCAGTGGTGGTGATGGGGTGGGGGTCAGTGGGGGTGATGGGGTAGGGGTCAGTGGGGGTGATGGGGGAGCAGGTCAGTGGGGGTGATGGGGTGGGGGTCAGTGGGGGTGATGGGGGAGCGGGTCAGTGGTAGCAAGCATGCCTAGGGTAAGGCCTAAACTGAAAACCCAGCACATCAGAGCAAGACAATAGGAATACTCCAGAGTAGCTGGCTTTATATTTTGGCAGGATTATGATTTAAACCAAGTCTCCCCAAAGGATGCTGAAGTCCTGACACCCAGGGCCTGTGAGGGACACCTTGTCTGGGAACAGGGTCTTTGTGTCTGGTGCCATTAAAAGGGGTTACTAGCCTGAATCCTGACAAAGCTAACGTCGGATGCACTGTGTTAAGCCACTCAGTTCCGGGGCATCAGCCTATACTTAAGGAAACCTGGGAGGAGTGGCCTGTTTAACTTGTTTTAATATCTTTCTCTACTCTGAGCTTGTGAACACTCCTATTATTATCCTTTTATGGATTTATTATTTGTTTAGGTGCACGTATCTCTTGTGTGTCTGTGCACATGCAAGCAGGTTCCCATAGAAGCCAAAAGAGGTGTCAGGTACCCTGAAACCAGAATTACAGTTGTGAATCACCTGCTGTGGGTACTGGTCCTCTGTAAGAGCAACAAGCACTCTGAGCCATCTCCTGCCTCCAAACTTTTTATTATTGATCCCATACCTTTTTTTGTTTGTTTGTTTGTTTTTTCGAGACAGGGTTTCTCTGTATAGCTTTGGCTATCCTAGACTTGCTTTGTGGATCAGGCTGGCCTCGAACTCACAGCAATCTGCCTGCCTCTGCCTCCTGAGTGCTGGGACTAAAGGCGTGTGCCACCACGCCTGGCAATTCCACACATTTTTAACACCAGTGGTGGGGCAGGTTGGGGGAGCTTTGTTGGAGCAGAACACCAGCTGATGCAGCTGTGCCAAGAATACAGAGCAAACCTTGATGTAATAGACATCCCTGTCGTCCAGTACCAGCTCCAGGTGGCCCATGCACGCGCTTTTGAGAACTTCCATCTTACCTGGGGACAAAGCCAAGTTTAGAGGCTGGGGATCCACTTTCGGGCCCATTCTCTGTCCCCTGAGCAATTGGATGGATCACTTCTTGCTCTGGAACCCAGGAGTGAGTGTGTGGTAGGTGCGCTGCCCTCATCGGCAGATGCCAAGAGGTGAGGCGACCAGGGAGCGCTCTGTCCTCACCGTCCAGCTGAATTTTCTTTTTGGGGTGGAGCAGCTTGAACCGGCACTTCCTCTGGGGCACGCTGTAGTTGATGTCCACCCCAACGTCCCTGGCCACTTCTGACTGGGGTGTACCCATGAAGAGGTGTGCTGTGACTTCCTCAGGGAGCCAGCTTTCCTTCTGCAAACACAGCAGGGTTCCTGAGACCAGAAGAGCACCCACCGCTCCTCTTCGGAAGTAGGACCACCTATTCTTGCAGGGAACAAGTTTTAAGAATTTCCTGGGCTCTGAACTGGGAGAGGCGGGTTTTCAGAACAGTCTGACACAGGATTTTTGTCTTTCCTCAGTGTTGGATTTCAAGGCTTTGCTGCTTGCTAGGTGAATGCTCTCCCTCTGAGCTACACCTAAGCCTCTCCGGGTCTTGATTGACAGAGCAAGTGGCCAGGGTGAGGCTTCTGTGGCACGTAACTCCAGCATCCTATCAATGCTGTCTCGCCCCAGACTAGTCCTTCCTCTTTCTCTCACTTTGCTCTGTACAGACGACATATGCAGCCCCTCGGGACGCAGCCCAGAGGCTTGGAATCAAAACCCTGACTTCTTTTGCTTGCTGTTACCAACCTTGCTCCAGAATGCCCCAAAGTGAGGGTTGGTGGTGCCAAGCTCAGCGTCTACCTTGCCTAGTCTTTTCACTTCTTCTCCTTGGGCCCTTAACAAACTTCCCTTAGCCCAAGCCTCTACATGCAAAGCTCTGAGAAAAGCGGCTTTGAGCTCAAGCTGCTTCTCGATCCCAGAGCCAGGGCCGAGGTACGGCTCAGTGGGACACTGCAAGCCGTGCCTGTGTGCACAAGGCTGCAGCTCCAAGAACTACACTGCAAGAGTCCAATCAAGCACTACATCCCTGGTTGCTCGCTTTGCACTTCATGTGAGGTCAGCCTGAAGCACGGGGAGCCCTGGGCACGCTAAGCTCCTGCCCCTGGGGGCCGACACCCCAGAGTGGGGGGCACATGACCACTAGATCCAGAACTAGGTAGGAGAGCAGCCATGAATCCTTGTCACGTGGGCACATGAGTGGTCCCGGAAAGGGGTCTGTGGTCTGTTTCGGGGGGTCAGGGCTGGGCTGCTAGTGATAGCCTGTGAAGACACTTAAGGGAAAACAGAATGTGGGGTTGCCTGGGCATTAGAAGGAAGAGTGCCTCAGGCACAGGAGAGAGCCAGTGCAAAGGTCGGGGCACACGAGTGTGCTTGGCACACTGAGTCAGAGTTAAGCCGTGGCCCTAGTCCACAGAGTCAGCACGTGCAAGAGTCAAAACCTGTGTCTCTGTGGCCACGTCCTTGGTATTGAGGAGCATGGGAGATCAACAAGGCAGCTGGGAAGGAAGGGGCCACCCACACTGCCCACCTGGAAGTGGAGGGTGTAGGCCGCTTCTAGCAGGTACAGCTGAAGCCCTGGGTCCTGCTTCTTCAGAATCAAGTCCATGAACACAGGCACGGAGAGCAGGGAAGGCTGACTGGGCCCTGGCCAGGCCGTGGTAGTACACAGCTGCCAACCCCAGGTTTGGGACACTGCAAAGACAGTTGAGTGACAGGCACGGTTAGCAGAGAACTTGGGGTGTGGCCCCAGAGAACCAGAGCTGTATAGACATTAATCCTAAGGGACAGGGCTGCATAGACCAGGGCTCCTCAGCCCAGGAACACCACTGACATATGAGGCCCATGTAATCTTTTGAGAGTATCCTATATATTATACAATGTTCAGGGCATTTGTGGCCTTTACCACCAATGCCAGCTTTGCTGCAATTTCACAAGCCATCACTCCTAATGGCTCCCAGCCCTCTATCCAGGGATGATGTGTAAAAACAACCACACTGAGGACCACTGCTCGCTCTCTTTCTCTCTCTCTCTCTCTCTCTCTCTCTCTCTCTCTCTCTCTCTCTCTCTCTGTGTGTGTGTGTGTGTGTGTGTGTGTGTGTGTGTGTCTGTGTTTGTACTTTTGTGTCTTTATGCATGAACATGTGATTGCAGGTACCCAAAAGTCCAGAAGAGGACATCTGATTCCCTAGAGTTGGAATTATAGGTGGTTGTGAGCTTCCCACAATGGGTGCTGGGAACCAAACTCGAGTCCCTTGCAACATCAGCAAGTGCTCTTAAAAACAGAGCCATCTCTCTAGTGCCAGGATGATTGTTTTGTGTGAGACAGGGTTTCTCTGTGTAGCCCCAGCTTTTCCTGGAACTCACTCTATAGACCAGGCTGACCTCGAACTCACAGAGACCCACCTGCCTCTGTCTCCCGAGTGCTAGAATTAAAGGTGTGCGCCATCACACCCAGGCCCAGGATCATTCTTTTCCTTATAAAATTGTTTTATTTTAAGCTATACAAACATCTTTCTCGGGGAATATACCAAAATAACTTGCTTATGGTGTTTATAATTTGGGATAAATATAATTAACAAAACTATTTCGTCTCTATTGTACAGAGCTGTAATGTAAAAATGATTTATAGGCTGTCTTTTTCAGAAAGCAGGTATTTTGGGGGGACAGGTTTCAAGACAGGGTTTCTCTGTGTTAGCTTTGGCTGTCCTGGACTCGCTCTGTAGACCAGGCTGGCCTCAAACTCACAGAGATCGGCCTGCCTCTGCCTCCCTGGGTGCTGGGATTGCAGCCTGTGTGATGGAATGACTGTTCCAATTGGAAGAACGCAGGGTTCTGGAGGGTGCCTAGCTTCCAGCACACACAGTCACCAGGATTCGTTCATAGTTTCCTATGTTTTTCCAGAACGGCTTGTCAAAGAAAGATTCCATACATTTTTCAGGTAAAGTGCTTCGATACGATGTGTGTCGATTTCAGAATGGGAGACCATAATTCCAGTGGCTGCTGAGGTGCAGCTACCATCATGGCTTGATGAAGCCCCTCAGCAAAGGCTACGAGGGTGCTAGTGGTGTGCTTCACGGTGGCCGAGGCACTTCTCCGCGTCACCCGCCCGTCCCAGGTCCAGAACTCTGTTCATGGTCCACTCACTACAGTCAGCATAATTCTGGAGTGCTCTGCAAAGCCATGGGCATGGCTTCAGCAGTCAGGCTTGTGTTGCTAATGCACATCAGCCCCTTCCTCCAGCTTCATACAAAGGGCTGGCATCCGTTTCAGTCAAGCTCAGATCCTCACAGCGGTGACCCTCAGCAAGAGAACACAACGCGCTTCTGGGAGTCTAGATGTGTCGGAGGTGGGGGTCTCTGGCCAGATCCCTTTTCAGACCTTCAGCAGACTCTTAATTCCTCTGATTTTGTTGTTCTGAGAATTTTCACCTGTGCCAAGTCCCTTCACGGCCCACACAGTTCATCGGAATCAAGCTGAGCTGGAGTTTCAGCAGACTGAAGCCTCTTGCTCCAGGTGGCCTGCGAGGGCCTCCTTCTGTGCTCCCCCACCACCCTGCGGTGAGCTGTCCCTGCGGTGAGCTGTCCCTGTGGTGAGCTGTCCCTGCAGTGAGCTGTCCGCTTTGGTTCTCTTTGGTAGAACTTCTGTGATGATGATGTCATCCACATTTTCTTTTCTTTCTTTCTTTCTTTCTTTCTTTTTTTTTTTTTTTTTTTTTGGTTTTTTGAGACAGAGTTTCTCTGTGTAGCCTTGGCTGTCCTGGACTCACTTTGTAGACCAGGCTGGCCTCAAACTCACAGTGATCCACCTGCCTCTGCCTCCCAAGTGCTGGGATTAAAGGCATGCGCCACCACACCCGGCTTCACATTTTCAACTGTTAATAGCTTTGGGCAGGTCAGCAACACCCAAAGATGGATTAAAGCTAGGACAGGGCTCACTGCTCACACGGGACCACCTATGGGTGATTTCTAGGTTTCAATGAGTCTTGCTGTGAAGAGACACCACGCCAGAGCAACGTACAAACGAAAAGATTTAATCTGGGAGTTCATGGTTCCAGAGTGTTAGAGCCCACGGTCATGAGGGCAGGGAGCATGGTAGCAGCCAGGCAGGCATAGTGCTGGAGCAGTAGCCAAGACCTTACACCTGATTTACGAACTGGAGGCAGAGCGAGCTAACTGGGAATGGCGGGGTGGGGTGGGGTGGGGTGGGGAGGATGGGGGCTAGGGGGGGCGGCTTTTGAAACCTCAAAGCCAGCCCCTGGTGACACACCACCTCCAACCTCATAACCCTTCCCAAACAGTTCCGTCGGCTGGGGGCTACACATTCAAATGCGTGAGCCTATGGGGGGCTAATTCACATTAAGCCGTCACAGAACATATTCCTGCTCTCAGTGATCAATAAAGCAGGGCGGCCAGAGGAATTCTGTTAGCATTGCGAGTTTTAGAGAAGCATCTTTTTATTTCCTCTTCTAAGGGACTAAGGAGAGGCTTTACTCTGAAGGTTTCAATCTCCTCCAAAGAGGGAAAGAGAGATCAGCAATTTGCTGCCAGGGCATCCTAATTAAGGTTGCCGTAATGAAGTGACATCATGACCATGACAACTCTTATAACAGAAAAACATTTCACTGGGGCTGGCTTACAGCCTCAGAGGTTCTGTCCATCGTTGTCACGGTGGGAAACATGGCGGCACGCAGGCAGACATGGTGCTGGAGGAGCCTAGAGCTCTACATTGTGATCCGCAGGCAGTAGAGGGAGACTGTGAGCCACACTGGGCATAGCTTGCGCACAGAGGACCTAAAGCCCAACCCCACAGTGACACACTTCCTCAAACAAGACCACACCTACTCCAACAAGACCACACCTACTCCAACAAGGCCACACCCTTTAACGGTGCGGCTTCCGTTGGGGCCAAGCACTCAACCACATGAGCCTATGGGCACCGTTCCTACTTAAACCACCACACAGGCCACACAGGCCACCTCCGTCACGTGCCACACATGCCTCTGGGAATGGCCTAGTCTAATCTGCTTGGCCCCTGGTCCTAGTAGCATCCCTACTTGGTTGAAGTAGAGATTAACAAACTATCCAAGAAAGGATGGACCTCTTCCTCAATTAGGGGATCCTGAGGGACTCAGGGCTTTGCACGTAGTGTTTTGTGAAGGATGCGCTCTGATGCTCTGCAGAGCTCTGTCACTCAAGAAGGCAGCTACAGCTGGGCTGCTGGCAATGCACGCCTTTAATCCCCCACACCTGGGAGGCAGAGGCAGGCAGAGGCAGGCAGACCACTGTGAATTCCAGGCCAACTTGGCCTCTAATGTGAGTTCCAGAACAGCCAGGGCTACACAGAGAAACTATACAGAGGAAAAAAAAAAGAAAGAAAGAAAAAAGAAAAGAAAGAAAAGAAAGGAAGAACACAGCTCCTTTCCCCAAGAATCTTAAGAGGAAGGAGGAGGCTAAATCCCACCTCATCCTGGTGTCTGAAGAACAGATCGGCTTATTACTGTAGACCAAGTGCATCCTCTCTGCCCCTTAGGAAAATGAGCCTTTGCACTAACGCCATAAGCCTGCCTTGTACATTCAAGCAATAGAGTTACTTTTTACTTTAAATAATTAGTTTCTAAAAGGAGTGAGGAGTGAGAGGAGGAAGAGAGGAAAGAAGGGGAGGAGAGGGAGGAGAGGGAGGGCTGACAATAGGGCTCAGTGGGTAAAGGTGCTTGCTGCCAAACCTGAGTTCTATCCCCAGACTGCCCCCTCCCCCAACAACAACAACAACAATAAATATATATGTAACTTTTTTTAAATAAAGGAAAAATGCCTAAGGAAAAAAATTAAATGGAAAAAAAATGTGCCTAAGAACATATGCTAAACATGCCCCTCCTCCGCGTCTCTCAAAAACAAAATCAGGATCAGGAGTTTGAGATCCTCCAGAGTCATGTAGCAGACAAGTCTGGTCTATGAGTGGCGTGTCTGTGAGGGACTTTCCTGGTTAGGTTAATGCTTGGGGTGGGGGGCACCCTAAATGGGCTGGGGTCCTGGCCTGAACAAAAGGGGGAGAAGCCAGGTAGCAGCTTTCATGCACCTCCTCTGTCCTGACCACAGGTGTACCCTTGTGACCAGCCGCTTCCTCAAGCTTCCATTCCCTCCCCCAACCCCCGCCACCACCCCCAGGTGGAAATCATCCTCTGAAGATGTGAACCACAGCAAACCCTTTCCTCTTAAGCTGTTCTTGGAGGTAGGAGGACCAGGGGCTCTGCTTCTAGTGAGCTTGAGGCCAGCCTGAGCTACATAAGCCAGCCTGGGCTACATAAGACCTCATCTCAATAGACATCTTTGTCATATGAATTTAAAAGTGACTGTAGTGTTTTCCCAGGGTGGGGTAATAGAAGCCAGGTTGCTAGGGGACTAATTAGATATCAGTGGCACAAATGCTTTTGGAGAGTAATTTGAGGTCATCCCCTCCACACCCAGGACACTGTCTCAGGCTCAGAACCAGAGGCTGAGCTGCCTACCTTTGTCACTGGTACAGGACTGGGACTCAGAGGAGCTGTGACCCTCACTCAAGTTCTTCACACGGTCCCCAGTGACAAGATACAGCCTGGAGCTAATGGAAGAGGATGAGTGTGACAAATTGTCTTTGTGCACCTCAGGCCCCCCCTCACACGGGCCACTCCCCAGCAGCCTGCCCCATCTAGCCCCTCCTCCCATCCCTGTACTCAGGCTGCTGCACTCCATTTCTTCCCATAAACCCCTCCCCTGCCCGACCCGACCCCCACCCCTCCACCCCCACCCCTCCATCTCCACCCTCACCCCACCCCCACCCCACCCCTCCACCTCCACCCCTCCACCTCCACCCCCTACACCACCCCTATGCTTGCAGGCTCTGCCCACTCCCAGCTCCATCTGTGGTGAAGGCCCCCACCTGAAGCTGAGTAGCTCCACGGAGTCCTCTGCGGCATTCAGATGCACTTTGAGGTCCTGACCCTTCCTAGCTTGGATCCCACCATCTAGGCTGGTGGTGCCACGGGCACGGGTCAACCACCTCAGCCCAGCCTGCCCCAGGGCCCCTGCGGTGCCCATCTGAGCTGAGACCTGCAGGAGGGCGCTGAGGGAGAAAGAACGAGAGGCCTGTTGCCTGTGCCTGCTGGCCCACCTGCCACAGACCATCCAGCCCTCACTGTCACCAGCCCATTTTGCAGATGGAGTCACCGAGCCTCTCCTAAGGGCAGAACCGCCTCCCATTGCTGTGGGAGCCAGGACACAGCAGGATGCTTGACCCCCCACTGCTAAGTCCCCCTTCAGTGATTCCCCCCCCTACCCCAGGCAACGGGTAGAGGATTCTATGTCTGTGTCCTCGGTCACACCTAGCACTCACAGACAACTTGGCTGGGTCGCGGAGCAGATGGCCTGGAACTGAGACTATGACTTACATACATTCTGTTCAGCCCCTCCACGCCACATGGCCTTATCCTGAGGCAACTTCACAGGAATCTGTTTCCTCACCAACAGTGGGATAAAGAGGGCCCGCCCTCCTTGCTCAGAGGTGCCTGGGTTTGGCTCCTCTCGCCTCCCTTGGGAGGCAGGATGTGGAGATCCCGACAAGAGACCCTGTTGCCTGACTTCCTGTGCACCCCTGAGCACACAGCTTCGCCTCCCAGAGCCTGTCTTCTTGCCTGTGAAGGGACCTCATAGCCCAGGACGCCCTCACAGCTGTTCGGTTTGCAAACAGCAGGCTGACAGGTGGGCTGCAGAACGGGCGCCTCCCACAGCCTGAATGTATGATGCCCAGTACCCCACATTCTCAGCCCCCTTACTCACCCCAAGTAGGAGAAGTCTGTTACCTGGGCTTGATGGAACCCCTCAGGGAGAAATCTGAGAGTTGCTGGAAGTCAGCCACTCCTTGGACACGGATGCTGACAGTTGCCAAGGCATGTAGACTGAGCCTGCCTGGAATGCCAGACACTGTGGGAAAGGAGAGCTCCCCCAAAGCCAGGCTCAGCCTCCGGGTCACCTGCACCTCCTGCCCCTGTGGCCAGAGAACCGTAGTGACAACCCACAGCCATGGCTAGGGACTGGTGGTCTTAGCACGAAGGACAGGACTTATCCTCTACATATGCCCTCCCACAGATAGAGGCTGGGAAATTGAGGCCATGGATGTGAATGGTTAGCTCAAGGCCACATAGCTAGCAGGAGTAGAGCCATCCTGGGAACACAATAGTCACCAGCTAGGCAGGTGAGGACAGTAGGTGTCTCAGCCAACTGATAACACACCACTCAGTGTTTCCCAGGCAGAACTGGGCCTTCTGAAGGAAGCGTGCTGGCTTTATTTAACATCTGTTTCAAGGCTGGAGTATGGCTTGCCTGGTATGCATGAGGCCCTGCACCCTATCCCCAGCACTGAAAGGATGAAAAGAGATAAGAAAATCTCCATGTCAGAGGCAAGGCCCACAGCAGGCCCTAAGTGAGATGTGGGGCTTTAAGCTCAGGTATTTCCTGAATTCCATGTCCCAGCATCAAAGAGGCAGGGGCAGAGGTAGGAGATAGAAGAAAGTGGCAGAGGTAGCATGGGGGGGAGGGGATCAGAGGACTGTTAGCAAAAGTAGAGGGAAAGGGATGAGAACAGGAGACATGAGGCAGGACACAAGGCATGAGGCAGGGCACAGGGCTGGGGACAGAAGGCATGAGGCAGGGCACAGGGCTGGGACAGAAGACATGAGGCAGGACACAGGGTTGGGGACAGAAGGCATGAGGCAGGGCACAGGGTTGGGACAGAAGACATGAGGCAGGACACAGGGTTGGGGACAGAAGACATGAGGCAGGACACAGGGCTGGGGACAGAAGGCATGAGGCAGGACACAGGGCTGGGACAGAAGACATGAGGCAGGACACAGGGTTGGGGACAGAAGGCATGAGGCGGGACACAGGGCTGGGGACAGAAGGCATGAGGCAGGGCACAGGGTTGGGACAGAAGACATGAGGCAGGACACAGGGTTGGGGACAGAAGACATGAGGCAGGACACAGGGCTGGGGACAGAAGGCATGAGGCAGGACACAGGGCTGGGACAGAAGACATGAGGCAGGACACAGGGTTGGGGACAGAAGGCATGAGGCAGGACACAGGGTTGGGGACAGAAGGCATGAGGCAGGACACAGGGTTGGGGACAGAAGACATGAGGCAGGAGACAGGGTTGGGGACAGAAGGCATGAGGCAGGAGACAGGGTTGGGGACAGAAGGCATGAGGCAGGAGACAGGGATGGGACAGAGGCATGAGGCAGGGCACAGGGCTGGGACAGAAGGCATGAGGCAGGACACAGGGCTGGGACAGAAGGCATGAGGCAGGACACAGGGCTGGGACAGAAGACATGAGGGAGGACACAGGGCTGGGACAGAAGACATGAGGCAGGACACAGGGCTGAGACAGAAGACGTGAGGCAGGACACAGGGCTGGGGACAGAAGACATGAGGCAGGAGACAGAGCTGGGACAGAAGGCATGAGGCAGGGCACAGAGCTGGGGACACAAGATGGAGACAGGGCAAAGTGGCAGGGGACAGAGGGCAGGGAATAGGGGCGAGTGCAGGAGTCATGGGAGAGAGGTTGGGGGCAGGGGTGGGACAGGGACAGTGAGGGAGAGTTCAGAGAGTACCTTGAGAAGGTTGATGGCAAGTTCAGCCAGGGGCAGAGACCAACGTCTCTGGTGGCCACCCAGAGGTCCACAGTCCAGGAAGCTCAGCTCGTGCCCGAACACTTTGACACTCAGCTGGCAGCTTGGGGTCCGTCTTGCTCTATACCGCTGGGCCACCTGAGAAACAACCACAGATGAAGACAGAGGAGCTTAGGGTGAGGCAGGCAAAGCTGGCTTAGGAGAGAGGGTGGGCTGCTAGAAAGGTCAAGGGCATGTGGGACCCCAGCCTACCAAACACACTCTAGAACACATGTTCTTTGACAGGCATGGCCCAGTGCAAACACAACTTCCTAGAACAGGCGTGAACAAGAAGCCGGCTCGGCCGAGCTGCCACGAACCAGCCCTGAACAGCAGCTGCTTCTCCTGGTTCCTGCTTCAGCGTCCCATTCTGCCACCTGAGGATCCCTTCCAGCCACCTGAGGAATTAGGAGACCGGCATGGCCTGGAGGCCAGAGCCCTCATCAATTTCCATGCTGTGCACTCTCGGTTTTGCAAGTAGACTTTATTTTAACATCTGAAAGTTATGTTTTTCATAGACACTCCAAATCAGAGGATTCTTTGAAGACGGAAATATTAGTTTGTCCACCCACGCCTCGGTAAGGGGCAAGAGTGACTTGTGGAAGAAGTCGCTGCCAGCTGTAGCTCTCCCTTTCTCTTGCCAATATGAAGCCAAGCATCTGTTGTTACTACTCTCTTTGTTCCTGAGATGTGAGTATAAAACATGAGAAAATAACAGACGAGGGAAAGTGTATTCTAAGACAAAAATGTTTGTTTTGCTCTTGTGAAATGGAGCCTCGTGTAAGCCAGACAGGCTCCAACCCACCATGGTGCCGAGGCTTGCCTGGAAATCCCTCCACCTTCTAAGTCCTAGGGTTACAAGGCACGTGCCTCCAGGCCCAGCTAGAGCAAAGTGTTTATTCCCAGCCCACCTGGGTTTGGGCTTACATCTGGTCTATGTATAAACATGTCAGTACACACCCAAGCCACCCACATTGCTGGCTCTCGGATGTACACACAAATGGCGTTTTACAAGAGCAAATGCTGCAGGCGGAGTGCAGGCCTATCACGGTCCCCGCCCTCCAGGACGCTCATGAAGACCTGTGCTTGCACACAGTCTCTGCTAAAACAGTACCTAGCAACGAGCCATGATCACTCAGCTGAGGGCAGGCCTCCAACTTCAAGGCACGCCCTCGGGCACTATACGTACACACCACAAGAGCGAACAGAAGACGGCTCACAGCACAACCTTTCATTTTCTGTCCTCTTTTCACACAGCGTAGCCCAGGCTGATTGCACACTTGCTAGCCCTGAGAATGGCTCTACACTTCTGATGTCTTTGCCTCTATCTACTGAGTGCTAGGATTATCGGTGTGGATTACCGCCCCTGGTGGCGGGGCAGGGGATCACCACTTTGAGGTCAGCCTGGGCTACAAAGTAAGATTTGTATCTCAGATAAAAGAAAACAAAGCTGTGAAATATCACAGAGGCTAGGGAGATGGCTCAGTCAGTAAACCGGTGGCTGTGAGCGTGAAGTTTGGGTCTCCAGTGCTCAGGAAGAACATAAGACACACACAACAATGTGTCCCTTGATCCTCACTGGGGAGGCCTGGAGTGCAGGGAGGCTGAGGCCTGGTACAGCTCAGGTGGCTGCATGGGACCCTAGAAGGGGGCGCTGGAGCAGGAACTGGGAAAAGCCGCTGTAGGTCAGGCTGGCTCACGGCAGCTCGGCCGAGCTGGCTTCTTCTTTATGTCTGTTCTAGGAAGTTGTGTCTGCACTAGGCCATGGGGGCTACCATGCCTGTCAAAGAACATATGTGCTAGAGTGTGTTTCAGGGGGCTGGGACCCCATACGCCTTCGACTTTTCTAGCAGCCCATATACGCGTGCACGTGAGCACACGCACACACATGCACACCCACATAAACGTTCATGCACACATGTCCATGCATGCATAGACAGATACATACACAGAAAGGTGGAAGAAAACCTTAAGCTAGACAACAGAACCATTCCCAGTAGAAGAGAGTAAAGAGACACACCACAGACTGGGAGGCAGTGCTTCCCAGTCACATATCTGATAGCAGGATTTACTTCTAAAATGAAGAATTCCCAAAACCCAGAAAGAAAATAACCCAGTAAAATAAAATGAACTGAATACTTGAATATGTGTTTCACCAGAGAGGACACCTGGATAGCAGACAAGGCCATGAAGAGCTGTCCACAAGGCTGGCAAGATAGCTCAGGCACCTGCCGAGCCCAACCACCCCCTTCCAGATGGTGGACAGAGAGAACCAAGAAGTGCAAGTTGTCCTCTGACCTCTACATATGTTCTGTGCCATGTGGATGTGAACACACACACACACACACACACACACACACAGAGACACACACACACACACACGTAATAAAAATAAATAAGGCTGGACATGGTGGTATACACCTTGAATCCTACCACATGGAAGGCAGACAGGCAGATCTCTGTGAGTTTGAAACCAGCTGGTCTACATAGTGAGACCCTGATACAAAAAACATATAAGATAAAATCATATATAAGGCTCATCACCTCTAGGCCTAAGAGCTCAGCAGTAGGAGGCTGAGGCAGGAGGATTGTATGTTTGAGGGTAGCCATGAGCTAAAGAGTAAGTTCCAGGCCAGACCAAGGCATATGGAGGCTGTGAGGTCAACTTAAGCTAAATAGTTAAGACCCTTCTCAAAAACAAAACAAAGCCAAACAGCCAAACAAACAAAAACCCCAAACCCCCAAACCAAACCAACAACAGAAAACTGCTGGGTAGCTCAGTGGTAGGGTGGTTGTCTAGCACGGGAAAGCCCCTGGGTTCCATCTCCAGGGGTGGGGACAGGGGGCATCTCACAGCCATGGAAGAATGAAACAGAGCAAAGTGACCTCAAGCTTCAAATACATGTGGGAGGTTACACGACATCTGAGAACATGCCCAGCAGTCCACAGTGGCAGGAAGCCTCATAGTAGCTCCCCGCGGTGGGAGCAGGATGGAAGGAGTATTACAGAAGATGGAGATGCTTGCGAGATGGGCATGGAGGTCCCTAACCCTGAGTGATCCCATCAATGAAGAGGCTGAGGCAGGAGGATTGCAAGTTAGAGGCCATCCTGAGCGACAAAGCAAAACTATCTTAAAGGAAACAAACCAAAAAGGGCTCCTATGAGCATGATAGGGTCATCAGCTTTTTTGTTGAGGGTGACACCAGTGCTCTCAGATCAGAGTGGTGTGTGTGTGTGTGTGTGTGTGTGTGTGTGTGTGTGTGTGTGTGTATGTGTGTGTGTGTGCGCGCGCGCGCGCGCCAGAGGTCAACAGCAGCTGTCTTCTTCCATTGCTCTCCACTTTATTCTTTGAGGCAGAGCCTCTCACCGAAGACTAGACCAGGTAGCCATGAAGTGCCCTGCCCCCCCAACACCAGCACTGGGTTGTAGGTACGTGCTGCTGCGGCAGCTCAACAAAGCTGACTTTTAAAGGCAGGAGTCATTGATGCCATCAGAAGTTGGGCCAGTGGCTACTTGTTTAGGGTTGGGTACTAACTAGAGGAGAAGATGGAAAGTTCTCTGGGGTGCCCGTAAGGGTGCAGGGTCTGCCCTCACTGGTGCACAGAGGTAGAGACACATAACCAGACATTCACCAGATGTGGGGCTTTGGGACTTTTCTGTGTAGGGGTTACACTTACACAAACACCTTTTCAGCACCAGACTGCCTGGCTGGCAGGTGTCCACAAGGGATGCATGAACCCCTAAAGCTCCAGTCTTCCCAGGAACCCCTAAAGCTCCAGTCTTTTCAGGAGCCTATGCTGGCATCTGGGTGACTGGCTGGGGGGGGGGCAGGGTAGTCAGACTACACAGATTTCTTACCTTCTCCTGGAGGTCCTTCATCTTTCTGGAGCTTTCTCTTGGACACTCAGAGCTGCCCAGGCCTGGCCCTGGCCCTGAAGGACTCTCTGGCTCCGCCTCTTTCTTCTCTTCCTGCCTCCAGAAGGATTTGGGGCCCAGCAGATTGCGGATGATGTCTTCGGCATTTTTCAACTGGATTCCCAACTAGAGAGAGAAACCAGAGGCTCGTGAACGAGGGATCAAGGGCTGCAAGGCTGGGAACAGGGGCCCCAGGAGCCTCACCTAGAGCACTCGGGGCTCCCTGGATGCCACCCGGGCTCAGGAAACAGGGCACAACCTTGAAATTTTCAGGGAAATTTTCTTATGGCTTCTTTGGGGGTTTGGTTCGAATGCCACCACCCCTGGGCAGCCTTCCTTCTCACTTCCTCATCCCAGGCCACACACATCAGACCTTCACCTGGGTTTCCAGAACACAAGAAGGTCACACAAGGGCCTGTGGTGGGCATCTCCTTGAGGGGTGTAGGAAATCACCTACCCATGAGGCGTCTAACCAGCCGAGATGATTCTCAGAAGTTGATGGGTGAACAAATAAACCCTTCCTCTGTCTGTCCTTCCTCCCATCGGCACATCCTTCGTCCTCCTGTCCACTCACCTCTCCTCCCTCCTGGACATGTATAGGCCGTCCACGCACCTGTCCATCTTCTTTCCCTCCACAAACCCACCCAGACATCTGGTTTCCCTTCTCTACACCTCTTCTCCCTTCCCTCCTGCCATCCAGATGTCATTGATGATGTTTGGAGAAAAATCACAAGGGGTGGCACCACCCGCAGCTGGCGGTGTCTGGGTGACAGGCCCTGGTCTCCATCAACCAGAAGGGGCTGTGAGAGCACAGAGCACACGTCCTGCAGACCAACGCCAGGGCCTTGGGACCAAACGTCAGGAGTTCACAACAACCACAGGACACCAGCCTCAGAGATCTTCTCTGTCGGACAAAGACTGCTTGCCTAGCATGCACTAGGGTCCCAGCCCCAGCACTAAACCAGGGAGAAGAAGAAGGAAGGAAGGGAGGGAGGTAGGGAAGGAGGGAGAGAGGAAGGGAGGGAGGGAGGGAGGGAGGGAGGGAGGGAAGGAGGAAGGGACAAAAGAAGGAGAAAGTGTCTAGCTTCCACTGTTGCCCCATTCGTCCCTCATGGTGACAAGAAAGTGCTCTGTCACACCGCACCACTCCCTATCAGCATGTTCCTGCTCTGTGCCTCCCCTCACGCCCTCCTCCACTCTGTCCCTGTGAACGCCTCCCTTTTCCTTTTCCAGGACCTTCACACTCACTAGTAGCCTGCTTAGCAGGCATTCTCTGACCTCAGCTCTGCACAGGTCAGCTGGACTGAAATTAGAATCCCCATCCATTGAGACACACCTCTGGGCCCATCTGTAAGGGCAGTTCCAAAGAGGCTAACGTGAGAAAGGAAGGCCTGCTCTAAACGTACTCCATTCCATGATCTGGAGTTCCGGACTGAATAAAAAGGAGAAAATAGAGGCAGCGCTACAGCTCAGCAGATAAAGTGCTTGTTGCCAACGCTGCAGACTCAAAGCATGTGGTGGAAAGAGGTTCCTGACTCCCACTCTCCCCATATGCACCATGGTACCCACATGCTCCACCCTGCCAATAAGTATTTTTAAAGTAAAACACAGTAAGCAAGCTGTGCACCAGCACATGTGTGCATGTGTGTGTGCACTTGTGCTAGTGCTCACAAATACACATACACATGATCTCCTTCCCAACTGTGGATGCAATGTGACCAGCCACCTCATACTTTTGCTGTCACCATGACTTTCCACCATAGGACTCTAGATGGAGGAGGTAGAAGTTGCTTAGTTCTCCCCCATCACAGGGAGAAAATTCCCACAACAGCCTCTGAGAATGAAAAGCACCAGGAGAGCAGGGACCCTGCCTCCATTGTTCGCCACTATGTGTCCAGAGCCAGCTGAGCACGTGCTTGATACAGTGTCAGCTGGAGAGAAATGTTTCTGCAATCGATGGTAGGTAGATAGACGACGGATAAATGTAGGTGGATGGATAGATAGAATACGGATGGAGACAGATGGAATATGGGAATATGAATTGAGGGGGGAGTGAATCAGATAGATAGATAGATAGATAGATAGATAGATAGATAGGCAGGCAGACAGGAATGGATGGATGAGAGAGATGGATGGAGGGATAGATAGTTGAGTGAAAGGTATGGATAAATGGATGGATGGGTGGGGGTGGATAGATGGATGGGTGGGTGGGGGGTGGGTGAATGGAAAGGTGGGTAGATGGATGGATGGGTGGGTGGATGGGTGGGTGAATGGATAGGTGGGTAGATGGATGGATGGGTGGGTGGATGGGTGGGTGGATGGATGGGCGGGTAGGTGGATGGGTGGATGGATGAGTGGATGGATGGATGAGTGGACGGATGGATAAGTGGATGGATGGGTGGGTGAATGGATAGGTGGGTAGATGGATGGATGGGTGGGTGGATGGATGAGTGGACGGATGGGTGGGTAGGTGGATGGGTGGATGGATGGGTGGGTGAATGGATAGGTGGGTGGATGGATAGGTGGGTGGATGGATAGGTGGGTGGATGGATGGATGGGTGGGTGGGCGAGGGGTGGGCATGGATGGGTGGGTGAATGGATGAGTGGGTGGATGGATGAGTGGGTGGATGGATGGGTGGGTGAATTGATAGGTGGGTGGATGGATGGATGGGTGGGTGGATGGATGAGTGGACGGATGGGCGGGTAGGTGGATGGGTGGATGGATGAGTGGGTGGATGGATGAGTGAGTGGATGGATGGGTGGGTGAATGGATAGGTGGGTGAATGGATAGGTGGGTGGATGGATAGGTGGGTGGATGGATGGATGGGTGGGTGGATGGGTGGGTGGATGGATGGGTGGATGGATGGATGGATGGGTGGGTGAGGGGTGGGCATGGATGGGTGGGTGAATGGATGAGTGGACGGATGGGCAGGTAGATGGATGGGTGGGTGAATGGATAGGTGGGTGGATGGATGGATGGGTGGGTGGATGGGTGGGTGGATGGGTGGGTGGATGGATGGATAGGTGGGTGGATAGATGGATGGATGGATGGATGGATGGGTGGGTGGGTAGATGGGTGGGTGGATGGATGGATGAGAGGGATGAGAGCGATGCTTGAGTAATGTGTAGACAGATGTATGGCTGCATCTGTGGGCAGGCAGAAAATAAATGGGTCAAAAATGATAGATGAATGTAGAACAATGGAAGCAAGGGATAGGCAGACAGACAGATGGACAGATAGGACCACTCCTTGCCCTGCCTCTAGGACAGTCCCTTGGAGATGTCTGCAAGCCCTGCAGTCTTACCTCCAGTAGGTTGAAGGCCCGGCCAACAGCGTGGACAGTGAGGTTCACCATGGCAGAACAAGGGAGGAAAGAGTTGGGAGAGAAGAGGAGAGTCCTCTCCAGGTTGGCTCCCAGGCTGCCAGATGCTGAGGGAAAAGAGACGACCCTTGGCTCTAGAAAGAGAAGCTACACCACAGTGCGTCCTGCCCCAGGAGAGGGTTATACATCTCACCTACCTGATGAAGGTTGAGGGCAATCCCAGAGCACTCTTTATACCCTATGCTTCCCAGGGTGTCTGAGGTGGTCCAGGGACCTCAGATAAAAAGGTTCCTACTCCTCCCCCCACTGCTCGTGTGCAGATCTAACTCAGGCCCTGTGCACAAGGTTAGCCCCACTACAGAACTGCAGTTCTCCGCTAAGTTATCCAGGCTAGACCTGAACTTTCTTTATGTAGCCCAGGCAGAGGAAAGCCCTGTGTTCTTGGAGATTGGAGCTCTGGGGTCCCCAGTACTTGTGGCCCCAGCCATGCCATACTTGAGCGGAAGGTGACATCACAGTAAGACGAGTGTTTCCAGGTCTCCGGCTGGAACTGCTGACTGAGGATGTCCTCGGGGAGGGCGTCTCTTAGGTCACGTTTCAGGGGGTCATCTGTATCCAGCAGCTGCAGGATGTGGCTCCACACAAAAGAGCCCACTGGAGCGGAGCAGAGCAACAGGCACATGGTGAGCTATTGGCCAAGGCTCCCTGACTCGGCCCAGGCCTGCCATACCCCCATGTCAGGGCTGCTCAAGCCCCTGCGTGTTATGGAAGCTGACAGGAGTGGGACCCGGCCTGTGTGTGGAATTCTAATGAGGCAAAGCGATGAAGTGGGATCCCGTGGCTTGAAAGTGAGACCCAAGTCTGAACCCCAGTTCAGTTCCGTAAATACAAGCTGTGTTACCTCAAGATGGTGCAACCACGGCTCGGTGCCTCATCTGTGAAATGCAACAGCAAGCTCTAGTTCAGATCCTCATTGTACTGTTTAAAAACCTTTTCCATGTGTATGTAGGTGTACATGTATGTAGGTGTACATGTATGTAGGTATACATGTATGTGCGGGTATGTGGGGGCCAGAAAACAGCAAAGATGTTTCTTGGGCACAATCCATGTTGTTTGCTTTTAGACAAGGTTTCTCACTTTTTTTTTCTTTTCTGGAAACCTAGCCAGTTCAGCTAGGCTGGCTAAGCCAGCCAGTGAGCTTGAGGGACTCAGCCAGCTGAGTCCCCCTCCCCAGCCACTGGGATCGCAATCACAGTTACCCAGCAGGCACTTCCCTGACTGAGCCCTCTCCCCTGGGCCTTAGCTCTATTACTTCTAGGTGTGTGAGTCGCCCACTCTAGCTTTCTGAGCCTCCGGTTCCTCATCTGTGAAATAAAGTAACAGCTCATCTCCTGGGGCTGTTGGCAAAGATCAGCCTAGGCCAAAGCCAGAACCTAATTACACTCCCATGAGGCACATCTGGAAGCTTCTCAAACATCTGGTCATGGGACAGAGCTGATTTGGGGGGTCAGGGGAACCCTCTTATCCCACTGGGCAGCACGCGGCCTGGTATCTACGGCCCCTGGCTGATCCCTTAGAGGAAGCTTAGCCAGTTGACCACTATGATTCAAGACAAAGCCGTCCCTTCATCACCCCTCCCCTCAGCCCCAAGCCTGGAATTAGCGCTACATCTTCTGTGACCCCCACATCCACAGAAGGTCATTTGCAACATGGGAATGGTTTTGTGTGTTTGTTTGGTGGGTTGATTCGGTTTGGTTTGCAGTGTGGTGCATGGAGCCAAAGGCCTCCTCAAACACATGAGGCAAGTGCTCCAACGCAGAACCATATCCTGCATCTGTATCAAATGAACACACCACTTGCACAAGCAGTTTACTTTCAGGGAAACATCAAGCCACGTCAGGCAAGTATGTAGGCAGGACCCTTTGGGCTATCAGTGCTAACGGCCCAAGACTGGAAACAGCCTCCAGTCCTCCGTAGGGACAGGTGAAACAGATGGAGATGCACACGTGTGTTATTTATGTGTGCCTGTCCCTGTGTTACAAAGACGTTTGTTGACTGGCTGGTTGGTTGATCGGTTGTCTGTGGTGATGGGGACGGAACCCAGGGCCTCGTGATGCCAGGCAAGCTCTCCAGCAGTGTGCTGAAGTCCTGATGGGAACGCACCCTGAGTGGGGGGCGTGGGGTGGAAGGAGACCCTCACTGACCACTCACCTTCCCGCCCTGCCCTTTTAAACATGACCGCAGCGAGAACAAAAGATGGGCCGTCCTCTTGCACCAGCGCATCCCTCCCCAGCATGCTCAGAGGCACACGCTACCCTGTCCCCATTTCACAGACGTAGAATCAGAGGCTCACAGCAACATGAGCCCCTCTCCTGAGACATATAAAGACAAGCAAGAGGGAGCAGAGGTTGTATTGGAGCCTAGCTGTTAACAAGCTATGCATTACATAATGTTGTTTTTTGAGGCAGGGTTCCTCTGTGTAGTTCTGGCTGGCCTGGAACTCGCTCTGTAGACCAGGCTGGCCTTGAACTCAGAGATCTACCTGCCTCTGCCTCCTGAGTGCTGGGATTAACGGTGTGTGCTAACACTACCTGGCCAGACTGAGCAGACCTTGGTGAGTTTTGAGGAAACTGAGGCCCTGAGAGGAGAAGGTGCTCTTCTCATAGCGTCCGTGGGCAGGCAGGGCTGGGACTGCCATGTGTGGGAACGCACAGGGCCAATTGCCTAGTAACAGTAGAGGAGTAGGGGACTCAAGGGACTCCTGGCACAGCCCCACCCCTAGCACCCCACACTGCCCTACTCACCCTGGGTGGACCGCTCCGACGCCTGTGTGTGCCGCACCTGGGCAAACACCTCCTCGCTGGGGCACCTCATCAGAGCCAGGTAGGCATTGATACGGAGCTCCGTGTCTTCGTCGGGAGCTTGGTACAGGCGCGAGAGCACTGACCTCTGGCTTGGGAAAGACATTCATCATTCAGTGCCCACCCTGCATAGTGCCCTTCTTCCTACAGTGGACCCTGTGACCCCGCCCCAGCTGCTACAATGTCTCTGCCATAAGCAACTTCCCCAGCACATTGTCACCTGTGGTCCTACTGTGGTGCATAGTGGGGCCATGCCTATTCCCCAGTCCTCCTATCCCAGAGCCTTGTAAGTTTTCATGCATACCAATACATAACAGAAGTCCACGGGCACATTCCAACAAAGCTTTATTTACAAAATAGCACAAATATGAAATATAAATGTTATAATGCTTTCAAGCCCAGTTCAAAGGAAGCCACCTCAAGACTCTGTGCCTCGCTATCAACCCTTCCCAACTTCCCTCAAGGTGCAGCCATCCAGCCACCCACTCAAAGTGTGCACTTTCTGAGCACCTACTGTATACCTGATAGATCACATCATAAACATGACTGACCGAGTCCCTATCCACCTGACACTCAGGGCTCGGGATTCAGGAGGTTTCATTTCAGGTGAACCAGCAATGAAGACGTTCCAGTGAACAGGAGTGTGTGTGTGTGTGTGTGTGTGTGTGTGTGTGTGTGTGTGTGTGTACGCGTGTGTGCATGTGAGCCATGGGCAACTTTTCCACTACACTGTCACCTGTGTCCCTACTGTGAGAGCTAGTGGGGCCACTACCCAGGTCTTCTGCAAGAGAAGCAAGTGCTCTTAATTTCTGGGCCTCTGTACCGCCCCTCTCCATCTTATTTTTTTTAAGATATTTTATCTTATTTATGTGTGTTTGCTTATATAAATTTATGTGTATTATGTGTGCACATGCGTCCATGCATGTTTAAATGCTAGAGGTCAACATTGAGTACCTTTCCTCAATCACTTTCCACCTTTAAAAAAATTATATCTGAAGCCAGGCATGATGGCGCACGCCTTTAATCCCAGCATTCGGGAGGCAGAGACAGGCAGGTCACTGTGAGTTCGAGGCCAGCTTGGCCTACAAAGCAAGCCCAGGACAGCCAAAGCTACACAGAGAGACCCTGTCTCAAAAAAAAAAAATTCTATCTGTATGAGCATTTTGCCTGCTTGTGCGCCTGTGTACCACGTGCATGTCTGGTGACAGTGGAAGCCAGAAGAGAGCACTGGAGTCTGGGATTACAGATGGCTGTGAGCTGCCCTGGGGGTGCTGAGAATTGAACCCACATCCTCTGCAAGTGCAGCAAGTGCTCTTAACTTCTGAGGCATCTCTCCAGTCCCTGTCCATGTTATTTTTTTTTTTTAAAGATTTGTTATTGCTGTTGTTGTTGTTTGAGACAGGGTTTCTCTGTGTAGCCCTGGAAGTCCTGGGCTTTGTAGACCAGACTGGCCTCGAACTCAGAGATCCACCTGCTTCTTCCTCCCCGAGTGTTGGGATTACAAGCGTGTAGCACTGTACTGATTCATTGTTTATTTATGTGTGTTTCCTTGCATAAGCTTACTGTATTTTTTTAGTCTATGAGATGCACCTGGCCATAAGACGCACCCAGATTTTAGAGCAGTAAAACAAGAAAAACAGTAAAAACAGCAATTGGACCATAAGGCACACCCTAATTCCCCCCCCCCCCCCCACACACACACTTTTGAGGAGGAGTGCATCTTTTTTCTTTTTTCCTTTTTTTTTTCTTTTCTTTTTTTTCCGAGACAGGGTCTCTCTGCGTAGCCTTAGCCGTCCTGGACTCCCTTTGTAGACCAGGCTGGCCTCGAACTCACAGCAATCTGCCTGTCTCTGCCTCCCAAGTGCTGGGATTAAAGGTGTGCGCCACCACAGCCCGGCAAGGAGTGCATCTTATGGTCCGAAAAACACAGTATATGCAACACGTGCGTACAGGAGTCCACGGAGGCCAGATTCCCTGGAACCGGAGTTGCAGGTGGTTGTGAGCCACCATGTGGATATCAGGAACTAAACCCAGGTCCTCTGTGAGAGTAGCACAGCCGTTCCTCCAGCCACTCTCCGCCTTGTATAGATTTACTTATTGTTTATCATACTAAGGCATATACTATATTATACACCTTATTTTCTGAGCCAAGGTCTGTCCCTGGGCCTGGGGTTCAGTAGTTCAGCTAGGCTGGCTGCCCAGCAACCTCCATGGATTCTCTTGCCTCTGCACCCCTCCCCAGTGCTGGATGGCAGGCACGTTCACCATGAAGCTCTTACGTGGGTGCTTGGGTCATACCTCAGGCCCCCATGCTTGCACAAGAGGCACTTTTCTAACTGAACTATCTCCCCAGCCATTGTTCCTCCCCAGCAATGCTCTGTAGACAGTTACAGAGTGAGGCCTGAGCACATCCGGAAGAAAAAGTAGCAGATGAGGCTACACTGTGCGAGGACCACAGAGAGCTCAGTGGTTCATGGGTAAGAACTTGTCCTTGACTGAGTGACAGACAGGTGGGCAAACGTTCCCTACAAAGACACAGGCAATAACTGTCCTGGACTTTGCAGTTTCTCTTGCAAAGATTCCACTCAGCAGCTGTAGCAATAAAGTAAGTAGCTACAGATAGCTCATAGCTATCTGTGTGTTAATAAAGTTTTATTTATAAGAGCAGATAGCAGGCCAGGCAGTAGCCCACAGAGTCTGCCAGTGCTGGTACATGTGGGTCTGGACCATGTGGCAGAATCAGAAACCACAAGCTTCTTTGTGGGTTTATTTGGTGAACAGGCAGCTTCCCATACCAAACAGGGGCTCTCAAGGACAGAGGCAAAATACTTGTCCACACTGGTACCTGGGCAGGTACCCAGGACACAGGAGTTGCTCCATGCATCCATCATGATTTCGTTCGCCCATCGCCCAACTGCAGCCAGAGGAGAAAAACACAAGGACTCACGTCTGCAGAGCAAGGGATCCTCCGGAAGGCCTGGACAGCTGCCAGCCGGATCTCTGGGGAGTTGCTCCTCAGGGAGGCACAGGTGCTCAGCACAGGGGTCAGAGCAGCTGCTGCCAGCCCTGCATTGCCGATGGCCTTCAACACAAGCTGAGGCTGCAGAACACATGGCAGTAGGGTGGTCTGTGAGGCCTGGAGGGGTCCCCAGCCCCACCCACCCATCCAAGGACGACCCGCCCGGCAAGACCTGAACCTAGTGTTGAGACATGAGCCATACGCACCTGGCCAGCATCCACAGGCTCTGGGAAGCTGCAGTTCATACCCAAAGCCTCTCCCAGAATCCTCACAAGGGAGCCAACTCCAGGTAACTGCTGGCAGTGCCCATCCAGAGCAGCACAGAGGTTGTGTGCCAGAGCTGAGATGCCAAGGAAGGCGCCTGGGCTGACCCCTGGAGACTGCAGCAGTGGCTAGGGATAGACAACACCCACCCCACGCCCCAAGAAGGCTGGTAAGTGACCTCTGAAGAGGTTCTCAATCCTCCCCAACCCTGATTCAGCCTGGCACTTGCTAATGTCACAGCGGCTTGGTCACTCCCTCCCAGTGCGGAGAAAGGGCTGCTCGGACTGTTTCTAGAGAGGTACCGGGGGTCCCTGATGTATACCCAGGACAGAGATCACTGCTCTTATGCTAAAGTGAGACAGGAATATTCTTGTCATGTCTAGGGGCATTGCAATAGGAGTTGGGGGGCCTAGGAGCTTAGCTCAGTGGCATAGCACCTGCCTAGCATAGGCAAGATCCTTGATTCAGAGGTCCAGCACCAGGACAAATAGTCAAAATGTCACTGCTGGACTTGGTGTAGGCTTGCAGCTGTAGCACTCTGGAGGCTGAGGCAGGACAAGGAGGAGTTCAAAGCCAGCCTAGACCACAGTGACAGCCTCTTTCAAATGACCAACTGTAGCAGGTAGGAAGGATGCTAGGCCATCCTCCATACACCAGCAGCACTGAGTCTGACTGACCCTGGTCCAAGCTGCCAGCTAGAGTGAGCAATGTCGAGGTCACTAGACAGAAGTGGGTGCAGAAGCCTGGCCTCAAGGTCGGGCCACCCCACACACAGCAGACCAGCTCCCGCCTCCTCCCATGAGCAAGAAATGAGCCAAAGTTCGCTCTGTACCAAGTGGGTCACAGATGAGCCAGCATCCTGGGCAAGGTGCGGCACTCCCATCGCGGAAGCTGCACAGGAGAGAAGCTCTCTTGCCACAGCCCAGGGGTTCCCCAGAGGTAGGCCGGAGTCCTGTGTACCAGAGAGACAGAAGCTTCCCCTGGAGGACTGAGAGGCCTGGCTGGGGGCTGGAAGCAGCTCAGGAGTGTCATGAAGACAAACAGTGCAGTGGAGCCGTCAGAAGGTATCTTGGACATTTGCGATACCTGCTACCATTGTTTTTAATTTAATTTCTCTAAATGTAAGCTTGGGCCTTTTGATTTTTGGACTATCTCAGTCTAACTACCAGCTCTAAAGCTGCCTGTGGATCTAGCAATGGGCTCCGGCATCTGATGTGCCTCCCAGCTTGCAGGCCCAACTTGTGCCCTGCACTCACTACACGTAGCCCCTGCTGCCCTCGCCTCTCTGCCGTGCACTTTCTTATTAATTCTACCTTGCTGTTTCAGAAGCTTCTGAGAGGCGACGTGACCTGCCTCATGTTGCACAGCTCTGCCTCCACCCTGGGGTTAGGCCGCCAGGTGAGTCTCTCGCTGCTTCTCGAAGCAGCTCTGGGCTCAGTGCTGAAAAACACAGGTCCTGGGCCCTAGGTGTAAATGCAGCCTGAGACCATACAGTGCTGACAGAGTGAGGAAAGACAGCGCCAGGCTCAGCTCTGCTGTGGATGCAAGATTCCCCACTGGTCCACACTCACACGAATGCAAGGAGCTGGGCGTGGGGGCACTGGCCTTTAATCCCAGCACTTGGGAGGCAGAGGCAGGAGGATCTCTGCGAATTCTAGGCCAACTTGGTCTGTAAAGTGAATCCAGGACACCCAAGGCTACACAGAGAAACCCTATCTTAACCGCCCCCCCAACCCCATAAAACAACAACAACAGAAACAAAGTGCTCACATGGGGGCCCACATGTGCACCTCTCTACCAGCAGGTGTTCTGGAATCTCAGCATTTATGTGTGTGTGTGTGTGTGTGTGTGTGTGTGTGTGTGTGTGTGTGTAAAAGAGAGAATGTGTATATGAAATTTGTATGTGTGAATGCTGGCGTATGTATATATGTGTATATGTATGTGTATAAGTGCATATAAAGGTGTATGTGTATAAGTGTGTGTATGTGTGTGCAAATGTGTCTCTAGGTATGTGCAAATGTGCCTCTGTGTGTATGTATATGCATATGTGTGTACATCTCAGAGGGCGTGAATCCTGGCGCAGGCATTTCAGAGCATGTCTTCTATGAAAACGCCCAAGCAGGAGTAGCTTTAAAGCACATTTCTTTTCCTTTCTTTTTGTCAAAATAAAAAAAGAACACCCGTGTTTCTTTAGTGTGGAGAGGAAGATAGGGCTAGATGCAGACAAGAGGCTGGAGAGATGGTGTGGTGGGTGGAGGCACCTGCCTCACAGGCCCGGTGAGCAGAGCTAGATCCGTGACCCCAGGATGGAAAGAGAGAACTGATCGGCAAGACCTGTCCTCTGGCCAGGTGTGGTGGCTCACGCCTGTAATCCCAGCGCTCTGGGAGGCAGCAGAGGCAGGCAGATCTCTGTGAGTTCAAGGACAGCCTGGCCTACAAAGTGAGTCCAGGATAGCCAAGGCTACACAGAGGAACCCTGTCTCAAAACAAACAAACAAACAACAACAACAACAACAAAACCCAAAAAACAAAAAACAAAACAACAAAACCCAAAAACAGTGTTGCCCTCTGGTCTCCACACATGTGTCTCCCCTACCTACACAACATTTTTTAAAAATTAAAAACGTGATCACAATCAAACTAAATTTTAAAAATTAGGGACACAGAGAGGCATCAGACAGCATTCACTCTACCTTGAAGGAGAAAGAAAAGACATTTGCTGTGGCCTTGACTAAGACCAAGCACCGCTGCTACCCTTTCCTCAGAGCCTGATGGCACGCCCACTTTCCTCGCCAGCAATGTCTTGACACACAGCAGAGCCCCAGCATAAGACAGGGAAACTCAGATCAGATCGTGCTGGTGAAGGACAAAGTCTGTGCCACTGCATCCCAACCATGCAAAAACAGATAAGTGGGGAAGGGGAAGAAAGGCGGGAGGGAGGGCAGACTTCTCTATTCTCAGCTAGCCAGCCCTGCCCAGCCCTTGGATGGTGCTCATAACCAGTGTGCCACCTGCTGGGCTGGGGACTGTGATTCACTCAGGATCCAGTCAGATCTGGATCAAAGTTGGTGCCCAAATTTGTGTCCTGTTAAACGGGGCCAACATATAACCTGTGGGACCAACTCCAGGATCAAGGCTCAGGGTTAAGGGTTTGGGTGTTCCCTGTACACCCCTGGATAGGTGACTACATCTCTGTGCTGTTGGGGCTCAGAGGTACCGAGACTCAAATCAGTGCTAGGATCCTCTTGATGCTCCTAGGCCCAGCCACTGAGTGTGGCCACAACACATGCTCCCAGCCTGGAACAGTGGATGGGGACCCTCTAGAGGCACCTCCACTCCTGAGGCCATGAGGATGTGGATAGAGGTTGGGGCAGGATGCTAGAGCAGGGTTACCGATGTGGGTGAGCTGCCCTGCCTGGGGACCTGAGTTTTCCCATCTGTAAGTTTGGGATGGTGGCGCTGCTCACATTGTAGAGACATTGTGAGGGAAACTAGATTTCTGTTCATTGGTGGGAACTCCTGGCTAGTTTCAGAGATCTCCCACTGCAGCATTCCCAAATAAGTTTGTTTATAAAAACAGCAGCTCTAGTTTTTTTCCTTAAAGATGTATTATTTATTTATTTATTTATTATGTATATAGTGCTCTGCTTGCATGTAGTCCTGCAAGCCAGAAGAGGGCGCCATATCACATTACAGATGGTTGTGAGCCACCATGTGGTTGCTGGGAATTGAACTTGGGATCTTTGGAAGAGCAGGCGGCGCTCTTAACCACTGAGCCATCTCTCCAGCCCCTCTAATGTTTTTTTTAAGTATGAGTATCTGAGTGTGCTAGTCTGTGTATATGCCATCATCTGTGGAGATCAGATCCTCTGGAACTAAAACAGCTGTGAGGCACCCTGTGCAGGTTCTGAACCTGAGTCCCTGCAAAGACAGCCAGTGCTTCTAACCACTAAGTCATTTCTCTAGCCTCGCGGCTGTTATTTAACATGCTCTGATTAAGTGCTGAGCGCCCAGAGAACTGCTTTACACACAGCGTGTCGTTTCTTACCACAAGCCTAAGTCAAAAGAGCTGGGGTCATGGGGCTGGAGAGATGGCACAGCGGTTAAGAGCATTGGCTGTTCTTCCAAAGGACCCAAGTTCAAATCCCAGCACCCACATGACAGCTCACAACTGTCTGTAACTCCAGTTTAGGGGCTCTGACATCCTCATACAGACATACAAACAGGCAGAACACCAACTAAAATTTAAAAAGCAAAACCAACTCTGTCCATCCTTAGTTCTCATACCAAAAACCAGTCTCAGGCAGACTTAGGGAGAGGGCTTGGAGACAGCCCCACATAAACCCTGGGCGGGAGTGGTGGCCCCCGTGTAATTGAAAGGAAGAGACAGGGGATCCCTGAGCAAACTGGCTATCTAGACTATCCCACGCCTGTGAGTTCTGAGTGGTGGCACACGCCTTCAGTCTCAGCATTCGGGAGGTAGAGGCAGGTGGAGCTCTGTGAGTACAAGGCTAGCCTGGGCTACATAGAGAAACCCTGTTTGGAAAAAAAAAACAAAAAAGAAAAGAAAAACAAATAAACTCTGTTTCTGTGACCATGCATTGACATATATGCTATGCACATTTGCTTTAGAAAGGTCCAGAGAGGTTGCGTCACTCGTTCACATCACACAACAGGGTTACACATCACTGATTCTCAAATTCCAGATCTCATTGGTATGCTGGGACACACCTAGGCCCAGCACTTGGGAGGCACAAGCAGGACGATGCATATTTGAGGGCAGCCTGGGCTCTGTAACAAGTTCCAGGCCAGCCTGGCATATATACTACGCTCTGCCCCCCACATATGAAAACCAGATCCATGATAGTAAATTCTGCCTTGAGTATAGCATCATATGAGCACCATATCATAGTTCAGCTCCACCCCCGGTCTGTGAAGGGAAAGAAACAATTCCAGGTTGGGAGCAGGTCACCCTCCTGTGTGTCCAGCCAAGGAGGGAGGTCAGGCTGGAGGCTGAGGGGTAGACTCACCAGCAGTGTGCGCACCATGGTGTCCGTGGGCTTTGGAATGAAGGCCAGCGACCACAGCCATGCCTCGGCCTGGTCTGCTTCCACCTCTCTAGCCATGATGAGCTGCTTCATGAGGTCCACACAGTTCTGAGTACCACAGGAGGGCAGGGCGTCTACCAGTGGATGCCTGGGGAGAGCAGCACGATGACAAGGTAATGTCACTGAGCCTTGCTGCAGGCCTTGTTCTTACGGGAGACAAGCCAAGGCTGGGGTCAGGGAGGGACATGTCTGAATTCTCTGAGGAAGAAGCCGTGCTGGGCCTGTGTCCCATTTGCTGTGCTCAGCTAGCTAATGTAAGAACCTTGTCCACCCTCTGCCAGGGCCACCAGGAGATGATGTGGGGATCATGAGGCCCCGCATGGGCCAGTGACTTCCAATAGAAGTATCTGATGCTCTCAGTCCAACACCAAGGGATGCATGACTTGAGTGATTTTATTATCATATTTCCACAGTGCTGGGAACAGAGGCCAGGGTTCACATACTAGGGAAGTGCTCTGCTATAACGCTGCTTCCTGCATCGTTTTGATTTCATTTTGAGACAGAATCTCCCTAAATTGCTTAAGCTGCCCTTAAACTCACTCTGTAGCTTAGGCAGTCCTTGGATTCGTGATCCCCCTGCCTCAGTTTCCAGTATAGCTAGCTGCGACTACAAGCCTGGGCAAGGGAGTAATTTATTTATTGCAAGCAAGGGACTTATTTTTTGTCTGTCTTTAATTTCTCCTTTGTTTTTAATTTTAATACTGAAGAAAAGGCTAGAAGGTTCCAGAAAGATATTGTTTCAGAATGGGGGTGGCAGTGTTTGGAGTGGGAACAATGGCTGGATGGAGGAGTTCTCAGTCATAGCCACGGGCAGATGTGAAGCTCGGGGCTGCACAGGTGGAGACAGAGCGGCCCCCCAACACTCCCCACATCACTTGCTCTGTAAATGAGTATGAGCTTGCTCGACTATGAGATGGGAATGTGGTGACAAGGGACAACAGTACTCAAGACAGTGTTAGCTCTCCTGAAACAGAGAGCCCTGGGAAAGACCTCCCCACAGCCTGAACCCCAAGGTCTATGCAGACAGATGGATAAAGTCTACAGGGACTGTGGATGGAGAAGTGCAGGGCCCATCCTAAGGCTGGCATGGGGGCACAAGCCTGTAATCTCAGCATTTAGGAGAATGAGGCAGGAGGATTGCTGTAAGCTCTAGGCCAGCTAGACAGCAAAACAAATAGTCCTCCTCTGCTGGCTTCAGGCAAGTGTCGTAAATGCTCTGTGCCTTGCTGTGCAAATCCGAAGAGCAGAAATTGCTGTAGCACTTGCCAGCAGGGTTACTTTGTGGATTCGGTGAACTAATACGGGCAGTGGCCATAAAAGACGTGCGCTCCATAGCGTGTGATGTAGTCTTTTGATGAAGGGCAGGGCGCTTCCCTGAGGTGACCCAGCACAGTCTGGAGTCCCTTGGGGGTGAGGTCCTCGGGGAGACCCCTGAGGTTTCAGAGTCCCATCACGCCATCTGCTGACCTCAGCTCAGTTGGAGTGAGAGTAGGAATGAGGTTGACTCAGGATCCCAGCCTGCAGCACCCCAAACTAGACATCTGCAAAGCTCCACAGGAGGGGACCCACGGTGCTTGGTGTCTAATCCCTGAGCCTGTACAGATGCTCTTCCAGAACAGCACCATTGTTTGTTTGTTTGTTTGTTTGTTTTTGAGACAGGGTTTCTCTGTGTAGCCTTGGCTGTCCTGGACTCTCTTTGTAGACCAGGCTGGCCTTGAACTCACAGGGATCCACCTGCCTCTGCCTCCCAAGTGCTGGAATTACAGGTGTGTGCCACTGTGCCCAGTGTGAGCAGCGCCATCTCTATATTTATATGCCAGCTTTCACATTTAATCTCAGTCCACAAAGCTTGCATTTCAGACCCCACCCTGGCAAGCTGATATCACATCCCATCTGAGGACCCTAGAGAGCACTGAAGCCACCCCACCCCATGAAGGATTCCCCAAAGCAGCCTATGGTTCAGCCTTCACCCGGAGTAAGTCCCTTACCCTTCCCCTTGGCATTTCGAAGATGAGTGTCTCCAGACTTCAGTCAGCTCACCCGCAGAAAGGCCTTGGAGCTCAGACACCAGCATCAGGAATATCTCTGTGGTCTGGGATGTAGAGAGAACCCCCATGATCACAGGGCCCATGCCCTCCCTGCTCCAAGGTGAGGCCACAAATCCAGCTTCCCACCCGAAGCACAAGGTGGCTACATGTTCTCCATTAACGGGCAAGATCTGTGTCCCATGCTAGGATGTGGTGGTGGGAGAAACTGTGCCCGGTCATCCTAACACTTGGGAGGCTGCGGCCGGCAGACTGCGACAAGTTTAAAGCCAGCCTGGACACCAGGCCGAGACTGAGACTCTGCGTCACAGAACCAAAAGAAAAAAAGTGCCATGGAATCTGTGGGCGGGACATGGAGCACACGTGGAGGTCAGAGGACAGCTTTGTGGAGGTCGCTCTCTCCTTTCTCCCTTACATGGGCATCCAGGAATGAACTCAGGCCTCCAGGCTTGTGGGGGAAGCACCTGTACCCACTGAGGCATTCTGATGGCTCTTGTTTTCATGGCTGTTATTTTGTTTTTGTTTGGTTGAGGGGGTTGTTTGTTTGTTTGTTTGTTTGTTTGAGCCAAGACTCCTGTAGCTCCAGCTGACCTCAAACTCACTAGGCAGACAAGGATGACCTTGGTCTTCCTGTTTTCACCTTGTAAGTACTGGGACTACAGACACCACCACTGTGTCCCGTTTATCCAGTGCTGGGAGGCAAAGCATGGCTTTGTGCAAGCCAGACACACTCTAACAAATCAGCTCTGTCCTTCGCTCCCTGGTGAATCTTAGCTTGGATTTTGTAGCTTTTTTTTTTTTTTGGTTTGGTTTTTTTTTTGGTTTTTTGAAACAGGGTTTCTCTGTGTAGCCTTGCCTGTCCTGGACTCACTTTGTAGACCAGGCTGTCCTCGAACTCACAGCAATCCACTTGCCTCTGTCTCCTGAGTGTTGGAATTAAAGGCGTGCGCCACCACGCCCAGCAGATTTTTTTAGCTAATGCAGTCTTTTTTTTTTCTTCTTTCTTAAGATTTATTTATTGCATATGAATGCTTTATCTGCAGAAGAGGGCATCAGATCACATTATAGATGGTTGTCAGCCAACATGTGGTTGCTGGGAATTGAACTCAGGACCTCTGGAAGAGCAGGTGGTGCCCTTAACCACTGAGCCATTTCTCCAGCCCAGCTTATGTAGTCTTTAGTGACCGTCCAGCACCAGACTCTCCTCCTGCATCTTCCCAATGGGCTCCTCCTTGCTTTCACCCTTCTCCCTCCCTGCTCGTCAAGGGTTGCTTTTTCCTTCACAGGGTCTCTCTGCTGTCCTGTCCAGCTCTCCGCTGCTGGTCACCACCTTGCTGGGGCGGATGCCCACACAAACAGCTGTGCCATCAGCCTTTTCTCGCTGCACCTAATCAATGGGAGTGCCATGTTTCCTCCTGTACCCCTGGACCGCTTTGCTAATCTGCTGGCCTCCGCAGTGGCCTCGGACAACCTGAACCTCATCATCCTTTCAAAGGTGCATTGGAGTGCTGCTTGGGGTTCTTGCTTTGGTCAGATGTCACAAAGGGACGGGCCTCATTTTGGCAGCTGTGGTCCAGCAACCACAGCAAAACAAACAAACAAAACAAAACAAAACAAAGAAACTTCTCAGGTGCTCCCCGTGGCCCACCTTCCTGGCACGCTGGTTTTTGTTTGCTTGTTGTGGTGTCTGGGACTTGGTTTCCTCTCTATAGTACTAAGATGGAACACAAGGCCATGTGCACATGAGACAAGCAATCTGCCCGCTCAGCTATGTCTGCCACCTTTGAACTTTTTCCTATCAAAAAGTGACTATCAACCATTATGGCAGGAAAGTGTGTGTGGCCAGGGTTTCCAGTCCTCACCTGAAGGCCTAAACACTCTGACAGATAGATGGATGCCTTCAAAGCATATCCCAGGCCCTTATGGGTTGCTTAACTTGGGGAAACTGACTTCATCCTCCCATCTCAGCCTTCCTCTAGTCCCAGGTCCCTGCTGCAACCCAAGCCCAGGGCCATGAGAAAACCAAACCCAAAGGAGCCATGCTAGGCCCACCTCCTGCTGCCTGACCAGCACTGGACCTGCCCATGGCCTGGCTGAGGCCCCCACCATTGAAGGATGGCTGAAATGGAACACGCCACCCTCGCTGCATGGCTGCCACTGAGACCAGCAACAGCCTGGTTTCAGAACATCACAGAACGTACCCAACACGCTGTGCTTCCAGCACTTGGGAGGCACAAATGGGGGGCTATCCTAAGTTCCAGATAGCCTGGGCTACAGAGTGAGACCTCATCTCGAAAACAGAAAAAGAAACTGTAAGAGCACAAAGCAGGCTCCTTGAGGCCGATGTGTCCACCCCAGAATTCAGGGAGCCTTCCTGGGATGGACATTCTCCAAGCACACCCTGTCTTCACTTCCTTCCGGTGGTACTCACAGGCGGCCGCTGCGGCAACCTCGGGGGGCCTCTCTGTCGCCCCACCATATGGCCTGAAGGCCTCAGAATCCTGGACCTGTTTTCCCCTCTCTGACACCTGGCTGTAGGATTTAGGGTTACCTATCTGTAGCCACCACTTGCCCATTAGTGTACCACAGTCTCTAGGGCAGCGGGCTGAGGTGTGACTGCTCTGTAGTGGAGTGCTTACCTAGCATGTGTGAGGTCCTGGGCTCTGACCCTGGCTCCTCCAAAGTGAAGAAACAAACAAACAAACAAAAAGCACAAAAACCACTTGGCTCTCCTGCCTGCATTTACTAAATTGTACTGCCTGAGTTTTCCTTCAGGACAAGTGTGCCCTGCTCCTGTCCCGGCCACCCCAGCAGGCATGTTCCCTTCCTCTGGATCTCCTGTGAAAGCTTTGGTTAGGCCACTCCCACTGCTGCCCCCACATCACCAACACCCGCCCCCCCAGAGAGAGAGTCACACTGGGACTTTGCTCTCTATGGGGCACCAAGTCCTGGCTTTGTTTCAGGACTGAAAACAAACTTTGTCTGCGGCCACTGGCCTTAAGAAAGGCAGAGACATTGTGGTCTCCTGGCAACGCAGCAGGACTTGGTGGTCCCAGGGGGCTCCGGATCTGGAGGGTATGGGCTAGTGAATCCCTGGAAAGCCTAACAACTAATTTGTTGGCTTAATGGGCCTCCTAGGGAAGTTGGGGGCTGTCTGACACAGGCACTGCTTGCCTCCTAAGTGAGAACCAGACCCCACAGTGCACCTTGCCCGGAGTCACGTGACCAAGGGAATTGTCAGCCCTGGGGTCAAGAAATGCTCTCAGCTGACCAGGAGGAACAGGTCTGCTGTATGGCTTCCCACAGTTGCCGACCCTGGAGCCAGGCAGTGAGATATTAAGAGGGATGTGCAGTTCTCAGCCTGGACAAACTGTGTGCCCAGAGACATCAGTCTGGTTGTTATGACTACACGCAGGGAAGATGCTGGCATCTAGCTGGTAGAGACCAAGAGTGCGTCTTCCTCTGTATACCACAATGAACAGCACACCCCACCCTGACAACAAATAATACAAATTAAAAAGGGGTGAGAAGCCTTGCTGTGAGACCAGACTGCCTCGGTGAAATGCCCAGCTCTGTTACTTCCTGGCGAGGTGGTTTTGAGCATGGTCCCTAAATTCTGCAAGCCTCAGTTTCTTCGCCTGTAAAACGGGCACACGGAGAAGAATTCTCCAGAGGGTTGTCTTAGCTAACACGAATGAGGTCCTTAGCTTCTGGCCTGTGCACAGAGCAAATGCTTGGGTGTGTTTGTTGGGGAAGCTAGGCAGGGTGAGGAGAGACTGGGGGAGGTGCTCAGGCTCAGGGCCTGGGGCTGGAAAAACTTACCTCAAAGCTGGTGGGGTGAGCCACACACAGCCTCTCCACTAAAGTAGCCGCCGTGGCCACTGTGGCTGGGGACAGTGTCTCCTCCCATTCATACTGCAGGCTCCTGGGACTCACATCTTTGAAGTCCATATCTGAGAAGGCAAGGCCATTAGAGTCACAGAGACCCCTGGGAGTGTCCCTCAAGTCCTTCAGTATGCTCCAGGCAAGAGGTCAGAGCAAAGACACAACCCAGGTGTCCATCCCCAGGGGATGAGCGGGTAAGAGGACGAATATAGCCTCAGCCAAGACAGGAAGTGACCTAAGGACCCACGTGTCAGACGGAGCACATGCTGAGCATCTAAGGCTTTGTGTTCTGTCCCCAACAGTGCACGGGAACTGAGGATGTGGCTCTGTTGGGGACTGTTTGCCTAGTATGCACCAAGCCCTGGGCTCAGTACCCAGCACAGAATAAACCAGCTATGGCGGCCCATGTCTGTAATCTCAGCACTTAGAGGGAGAAAAATCAGAACAGAAGTTCAAGGTTGTCTTCAGCTACATAGCACGTTTGATGTCAACCTGGACTACCCGAGACCCTTTCCCAACAAAACACAGCTACTTTGTGTGTGTCTGTGATGTCCCTCTCTGTAGGAAGTGTTAGCTTTACGATGACAGGCACAAGCTGGCCACGTCAACAACTCTATCCCCAGAACCCAGGTGCCTGGTGCAAGATAACACACGTGTACCTCAGGAGGACCCTATGTCAAAGCCGGAGACCAGACCACTTCGTCTCCATGACAAGCACCAGGGGAAAGTTGCAGACGGCTGGCCAGAGCCCCTGAGCTGCACTCTGGTTGGAAGAAGGGTTAAAGCCTGGCTCTTGACTGGTGTCTCTGGGGGACTCTAAGGGAGCAGAGATGGGGAGGCAGGGCATGGAGTGTCACTCATAATTACCACCCACAGGTCCTTAGCTACAGATGTGGCATTTCCTTAACCCCTTACAGGGAAGGAGTCAGTATAGCCATACACTCAGGGCTAAGGAGCCTGAGGCAGAGAAGGCAGGGCTGAGGTCACATGTCAACACCACTTCCAGCTCTGACAACGAGGTCCTGTTCAGCACTAACCAGGAATGGAGGTCGGCTTCATGTTACAACATGGGGCTGGTGGCTAGTGTGTAGGGGCTGCTACTGGGGTGATTCACCCTGAAAGTGATCGTGAAGGTGGATGTGCATTTCTGAATATGTTAGACTCTTTTTTTTTTTTTTTTAATGAGACAGGGTTTCTCTGTGTAGCCTTGGCTGTCCTGGACTCACTTTGTAGACCAGGCTGGTCTTGAACTCACAGAGATCCACCTGCCTCTACCTCCCAAGTGCTGGGATTACAAGCATGCTCTACCACCACCCAGCGAGGATCCGACTCTATGTCTCTGGTTTGCTTTGGGTTTTACTGTCCTGAACTCTCATCAATCCTTCTGTTTCCCACCTCAGCGTCTTCAGCGCTCACGTGAGCCACCATACCCAGCTTGAATGTACATTTTAAGTAGGTGGCTAGCATAGCATGTAAAATATTCTCAATAAAGGTGGGTTTTGTCCATGTTTCTGCATGTGTGTATGTGTTGTATGTGCATGCTATTCACATATATGTGGGTGCACATGTGTGTTGGTATGCATGTATAATGCTCATGTGGAAGTCTGATATTTTTCTTGATTTCTCTCTAACATATACTGATTCAGAGTCTCTCAGTTGAACCCACGGCTTGCCGATTCAGCTAGGCCAGCTTCCTCTCCTTGACTCTGTCTCCTGTACACTGGAATTACAGGTGGGCTACTATGCCCACCCAGCTTTTTTTTTTTTTTATCATCTGCTTTTGTCTGTGTCTATGTGTGAGTATACGCCTGTGCGCAGTGCTCTCAGAAGATAGAAGAGGATATCAGATCCCCTGGAGCTAGAGTTGGGTAGCTGTACGGGCCCCAACTTGAGTGCTGGGGTCCTTTACAAGATGCTCTTTTTTTTTTTTCTGAGACAGGGTTTCTCTGTGTAGCCTTGGCTGTCCTAGACTCACTTTGTAGACCAGGCTGGCCTCGAACTCACAGCGATCCGCCTGCTCTGCCTCCCAAGTGCTGACGTTAAAGGAATGTGCCACCACATGTGTCATTTGTCCATGCTCTTAATCACCAGGCTGTCTCTCCAGCCCCCACCCAGCTTTATGCAGTCTCTGGAGACCCGCACTCCTTTTCTTGTGCTTTTATGACAAGCATTTTGACTAGTAAGCAATCTCCTCAGGCCCTCAGTTAAGGTGTTTTTCAGAAAAGATTAATTCTAGAAGGGGCAGGGCTGCAGCTCGATAGTAAAGCACTTGCCTAGCGTTCAAAAGGCCCTAAGTTCAATTCCTAGCCCAGGAAGAAAGAAAAGATAAGATGATAGGTTAATCACAGAAGGACTGAGAGTTTGGGGTCAGCCTAGGCCATATAACAAGACCCTGTCAGGGAAAAAAAAAAAAGCCAAGCATGGTGGCGGCACATTCCTGTAATCCCAACCCTCAGGAAAATCAGGAGTTCAATGGTATCTCCTGCTAAACAGCGAGTTCAACGCTAGCCTGGGCTACATGAGACCCTATCTCAAAAAACCAAAATTACAACCAAAAAGTGATAGTAATAATAATGTCCGTGGGGCAGGAGAGACAGCTCGCTGGCTAAGAGCACTGGCTGCTCTTCCACAGGCTGGTCCACAAACATCCTGGAGATCCGATGCCCTCTTCTGGTCTCCACAGGCACTACACACATGTGGTGCACAAACATACGTGCAGACGAAACGCCCGCACACATGAAATAAAAAATAAAGGTTGAAAAAAATAATTTTAAAAAATTTAAAGAATAATGTTCTTAATTTCCTTATTCAGAGGAATAATTGACTCCTTAAAAAGGCAACAAACAAACAAAGAAAACGAAAAAGATATTTCTCTTTGCCCCAGACATGGGCCTTATTCAGTTCTTCCCGGGCACAGCCGTGACAGAGGCGCATCGAAGAGAAGCTGCGCAGTGGCAGGGGCCTTCTGTAAACCGGGGATCCAGAGTCGATTTCCCCCAAAATAGACAGACTAAAAGCATCATTGAATTTAAGGCAAATCGTCCTACAAAAACCCAGAGCAGAAGATCCCATTGGAGGACAATTCAGAGAGAAGGGATAAGAGCAAGCCAGCGCCCTCTGAGCCAGCAGAGAGCCCAGAGAAACATCCAGAACTGGTTCCCAACAATGACTACTTCTGGATAGTTCAGGGTTTCACAGGCAGGGAAGGCCTATGTGGGTCCTCTGAGTCTTCTCACAGCCCCCCCACCCCCACCGTAGGCAGAGTGGAAAGGGCGGAGTCACCTGTGCCGGCTGGGCCCTGGGCCACCACGCGCAGCAGTGTGATGGAGGCGTGCACCCGTGTGCTCACAGCGCTGGCCTTCTGGAGCAGGGGCCCAGCTGTGTGCAGCTCCTCGCAGGCAGCCTCCTGCGGTACACCGGCCTGGAAGCTCTGCCGACAGCTGAAGCTAGAAGCTAGACCGGACTGGGCCAGGGCAGGACACATCCTCAGACCATGCCCTGGGACCCAGGCCACCCGCAGGAGCTGCTGAGGGCCACAGCGGAGCTCCAAGACCCCACCCTCACCTGGGCAGTGACAAAGTAGAGCAGGCAGAGGAGGGCAGGAGATGAGATGTGGGGAATGGGAAAGTCTGTCAGGCAGGAGTCCAGGGACAGAAAGGAGTATAGAGGTAGGAGGGGAGGGTGGCCAAGCCCCGCTGTCCCCCCCACCCCACCCCACCCCCGGGGCCCTCTTAGCCCCCTAGGGACCAGCACTCTCAGGAATAAAGGTTGATGTGACTGTGCCCCTTTCTTCCTTATTCAGGTGGTCACTGTCCAGTGCACATGTCTGTTGTTACAGAGGGGAAGGAGGGGGAGGGGAGATGGCTGGGTGGGAGGAGGAGGGGGAGGAGGGGAGATGGCTGGGTGGGAGGAGGAGGAGGGGAGATGGCTGGGTGGGAGGAGGAGGGGGAGGAGGGGAGATGGCTGAGTGGGAGGAGGAGGAGGGGAGCTGGCTGGGCGGGAGGAGGAGGGGGAGGAGGGGAGATGGCTGGGTGGGAGGAGGAGGGGGAGGAGGGGAGATGGCTGGGTGGGAGGAGGGGAGATGGTTGGGTGGGATTAGGAGGAGGGGGAAGAGGAAAGAAAGAAAGCAGAGAAGAGAGAAAGGAGGGAAGTGTCAGGAATGGGTAAGAAAAGAGGAAGAAAAAAAGGAAAAAAGAAGAAAAATAAATAAATAAAAGAAGAGAGGAAGAGGGAAGGAGGAAGAAGAGGAACGGAGGAGAGGAGGGAAGAGAAAGGAAGGGAAGAGGGACACAGCAAAGGGATAGGGAGAGGATGGCAGAGGGAGGTAAGGCGTGGGCATGGGCGTGTACACACTTACCATCCCGGGCAGCGGCTGGGTGTACAGGCCAGAGTGAGCTGTGTGCAGGGAGCACAGCGCCAAGTCCTTGGTCTTGAGCAGCTGACCCTGTTGACTCTGGTATGTGGTGGGACACCGGCCCAGGATGTCTACCTGGCGTGTTCAATAGCGCAGTTAGCCCCTGCGCCACCTCCACCCACTGCCCCTCCCTTCTGGCCTCACCTCCTCCAGGGTCTTGGACTTGTGAACGTCCGGACAGCTCTGCACAAGGCTCAGAACTGATCGCTTCACATTCAAAGCCCAGCGTGGCTCAGAGCGGTGGGGACACAAGTGGACCACTTGCCTGGCACGGAAGATGAAGCCAAGAGGGCTGTGGCCCAGAGCAGCACTGTGGAAGGGGGAATGGGGTCACAAGGGCCACAGTAACTGTCCTGCAGATCACCCCCAGAGGGAACACCCAGGGACTGCACCCCGGAACAGCTTTGCTTCCCACCTGTCTCTGCTCCAGGGTGTTTCCTCGACAAAACCCACGGGTGTGTGTGAGTTCATATACAGGAGGCTTTCAAGATCTGCCTGAGCTCTGAAATGTCCGTTTCCCCAAAGTGCACCCCAATGGCACCCAGTCCAACACCAGGAATCCACTCATGTCATGTCACTGAACCCACCAGGTGTCCAAAGGAGCCCTCTTGTTATCAGCCCCCTTGCCAGGGTGTCACCTACCAGAGAAAAGAAACTCCAGCCCAGGGAAAGAGAGACTTTGTCTCAAGCCATATCTCCCCGTTTTCTTTTCTCTTTGTTTGTTCGTTTAGACAGCATCTGTGTAGGATGCTTGCTGTACAAGCTAGACAACGAACTCGCTATGTAGCCAAGGATGCCCTTGAACTCCTCGTCTTCCAGCTCCTGCCCCCAAGCTCTGAATCCAGAGCCTCATGCATGCTAAGCAAACACTCCACTGAGCTACATTTCTAGCCTAGCCCAAGATTTTATCAGTGGCCTGGGAGCAGGGTGTCTCGTTACTGAGGACTGAACGCAAAGCACCGCTGTGAAACAGGCCGTGGAAGAACCATTTTTACTTTAAGCATTAACTCCAGACTTGGGAATCAAGTCTGGCCTCGCTGCCTTCCTCCTCCTGTCAGACTCCTTCACTGCGGGCAGCCTGCTTACCTGATCAGACTGGCCTGCAAGATTGTCTTGATTAAGGATTGATGTGGGAGGGCCCCGCCCACTGTGGGTGGCAGCATCCCTAGTCAGATGGGCCTAGACCTTCTACAGGACCATATAGGAGGACCATATAGAGAGTGAGCCATGAACAGTGGCCCATCAGTGGTTTCTGCTGACTTCTCTCGGCGATGGGCTCCTGAAGTGTAAGCGTTCCTCCCCCTTGCTTGGGTTCACAGTGTCCTCTGATCATAGGTCCAGAGGACAGATTGGAAGAGCATGCTATGCTAACCTGTAGAACCCATGTCATCTCTGTTAGGGGTGGAGGCACAGTGGTAGGCCAGTTCTTGGATTCCAAGAAGAGCAAAACCTTGTAGGGCGCATCACTCCCTAATGGAGGGAGGGGCAATCACCCAGGAAAGACCGAGTGGCCCCCTCAAGAATGGGACAGCGGTAAGGGCATCTTCAGGCCACCTTCACAGAACCAGAACTGGGACAATGACAAGGAGGCCACACCTTGCCAGCACAGTGTGGCCATGCAGACCTCTTGTGCCCAACCCCAAGTCTTCCTCCAAAGCTCAGGTCAGTACCCAAAAGATAGATATGGGGTCTCTGTACCCCTGCATCTGTTCTTCCAAGCATGCTGCACTGAACAGCTGGCCCCTCTCTCTCTCTCTCTCTCTCTCTCTCTCTCTCTCTCTCTCTCTCTCTCTGCTTTTCACAACTACCCAGTTCTTACATCGGTGCATGGGGACTGATGATGGCCAAGCCTAGCAGTGTGGGCTGCCCGAGCTCTGGCTTTTGCCCTCAAACTCCGGGTTACAATCGTTCAGACTAGGAGACCATGAATGAGGGCTGCACACAGCAGTCGGGGAGGTTCTAAGAGCAGGACTGAGTCTGTGCCTTTGGACCCTGATCTGTGCCTGGTCCCTGAAAGGTAAGAGGAGGGGAGGGATGCTGAGACCCGCATCCCTGTGTGACTATATAGAAGACCAAGATGATCCAGGACAAAGGAAAACGACCACACTCTAAGCCACAAGTGCAGGCCCCTGAGCAGACAGAATTGTCCCCACTTCCACCTCCCAGGGAGGCGGTGCCCTTCCTTTTTCCAGTTGGTGTCAGGGGTGAGGGTCCTAAGGCAGCGCCTGGGATCTCAGACCCTGGGCTTAGAGAAATGCTAATGGGACTCCCTCTCGGAATAGTGTCAGTCTGGTCCCATGGAAGTGACAACCCCCAGGGCCCCTGACTTAGCATTTCTGATGAGGAGTAGGGGACAATAGACCCCTTAGAGAAGACAGATCTAAGCCTTTCAGGGGACCCATCTGCCCCTGGCCAGCATCCCCCACCCCTGTCCCTGTATTCCCAGACAAAGGCTTTATTTTTTTAACAAATGAATTTGCAATAAAAAGGAAGAGGAATCTGTCGGATGGGGCTGTCTTCAGGCTGGCTGCCCTTGGAGCTTTGAGTCTACTGTCAGGGAGCCCTGGGAAACCAGGCAAAGGGAGAGTTCCAGGCTTGGCTGGGTCACAGAAGGGCAGCTAAGCTTAGGGCAGGCAGGGCACTGCCTTTTACCTCCTTGGACAATGGGGGAAGGGGAGACAGCTGGTCTTAGGGGGTACCGAGATTCGAGCTATCTGAAACCTGCACAGGGCTGTGCCCACTAGGGACTGTACCTGCTGCAAGGGCAGGGCAGGCAGTGGTGGGAAGCCAGTCCCCTCCACCTGGTGCTGTTATTTGGAGTCACTCGAGGCTCCGGCATCATGAAAACTCCTAATTGTCTCATTGGTGGCCTAGCTTGATCAGTTGACAGAATCAAAATGTAAAGATGAGCTAAGTGAGGTGCTACACAGCTGTGACCCCAGCACTCAGGAGGTAAAGGCAGGATCACCAGGAGTTCAAGGCCAGCCTTGGCCACATAACAAGGGTGGGGCTAACCTGGGCTACAATAAGACCCTGTTTCCAAACAAAACCTATCAAGATAAGCCCTCATTTGATCTTCTCTCCAAAAATGACATCTCTTCCGCATGGGCTCCCTCAACCTCGCTTTCCCGGCCTGGCTCAGTGCACCCAAAGCCCATTAGTCAAGGGAAGGTGGTGTGGGCTCACACACAAAACTCTGGGCGAGGTCTTACCTTAAACTCTCAGATTCCTTCAGAACTTCCACCTGGGACCCCAGAACAGACGTCACCTGGAAGTCTTGAAGCTGAAGCAGAAAACACCATGAGCTGATGGTCTCTGATGTCAGATGACAAGGTTCCTTCCTCAAAAAGAAGGTTCTAGATTCTGGGCGGTGGCTAGAAACAGGCAGATGCCTGCTTCTCCCTGCTACACAAATGTTCTCACTTTACCCAGAAAGATCTTGAAGTCTGATAGAAGGGTTCCTTCCTATAACAGGAATCTACAAACTAAAGTACGCAAGGCCTGGGTAGCTGTGAAGGAAGGTGCTGCTGGGGTCAAAGGCGATTGCTGCTAAAGCTGGTGGCCTGAGTTCGGTCCCCGGGACCTACGACGTGGTAGAAAGAGAGAACAGACTTCTACAAGTTGTCCTCTGACCTCCCCATGTGCACCCACACAGGAAATAAAGTAATAAAGACTCTGACAAACAATAAGATGTGGAAAAAAAAAAAACCAATGTGAAATTAAGTGCTAAACAGTATCAGCTGCTACTGTTGAGGGCTAATTACAAACCCAGAGTATAACCAGTTATAAATACATAAAAGACTCACCAAGACAAGTGTGGTGGTACACGACTGATGGCCCTGCATCACCAGGATTGGTGGCATGTGTGTTTATCGCAAAAAAAAACCAAAATTACTTTCTAGAACCAGGTATGGTAGTGTCCCCTACGACCCCAGCACCCACGTAAAACAGCTAAGAAGCATGGCGCATGTCTGCAATCCTGGCCCCAAGTAGGCTATGGCAGGAAGTTGTGAGTTCAAGGCCTACCCTGGGCCACATTTGAGTTCCAGGCCAGCCTAGGCTCATAGTACCTGAAAAAAATAAGTATTTTTAAAAATTGGGCAGGGAAAGCTGGGTGCAGTGGTGCACACCTGTAATCCCAGCACTCAAGGAGGCAGAGGCAGGTGGATCTCAGTGAGTTCGAGGCCAGCCTGGCCTTCAATGCAAGTTCAGAATAATCAAGACTACACAGAGAAACCCTGTCTCAAAAAACAAAAAACAAACCAAACAAACAAACACCCCCCCCCCCAAATAAATGGTCACTTAGCTACTGATGACTGTTTGCCTAGGATACACAAAGTCACGGGATATCAAATAATTGTTTACTCTTCAGGTGTAGCACATACCTTTAATCCCAGAACTTGGGAGATGGGGGCAGGGTTGGTGGTGGGGGCAGTGTGTGTCGGATGGGGTGGGGGAGTGGTGTGTTGACAAGTGTCTAGGCCAGAGGCTGATATCAGGTATCTTTCCTCTATCATTCTCCGTCTTTTTTTTTTTTTTTGAGATGGAGTATCTCCCTGAATCCAGAACTCATCAACTGGGCAAGATAGCCCAGCTTTCCTTGCCACTGCTGGAGATTTGAACTTAGGTCCTCATGTTTGTGTAGCAACCACTTCAACTGAGCCATTTTCGAGGCTCCTTGACAGATGCTGTATAAAGAATGGGGTCCTGGTGTATGCTGGAGTACAGGTCAGCGCTGAATGCACATACTAAGCAAAAGAAGCCAGAGACAACATGCTCCCCAGCCGGGTGACTACACTTTGATGAAGGAAAGTGGAGATCAGGAGAGACTAGGGAGGAGAAGGGAGCTTGGGGAGTTAGCGATCGATATATAAAGCTCCTGTTTAAGGTTATGAGAACATTCTAGAAGTGGATGGCAGTGATAGCTGTGAAAGCAGACAGTGCCACTGAACTCACTAATACAGATAGCCTGGTGTTACGTATGGTTTACCACAGTAAGAGAAACAACTGGACGCCAACTTAACAATTCACACCATTAAACCCATAGAGGTCTAACCTTTTGACATTTGTTATTTACAAAGTTTAGGCTTGTTAAACATAGAGTCAAGTTCACACACACACACACACACACACACACACACACACACACACACAAACACACACATCACATCACATCACAAAAAAACTAAAATAGAAATCTCAGAATGTTTTAAGTAAGTTTACAGTTCTGTGTTGGGCCACATTCACAGCTATCCTGGGGTACATGTTGGACAGGCACGCAAGAGAAGGTCAAAGGAGGCCTCCAGGTAGATCATCCAAGGTGTGCGGGGCTTGGGATGGTGCAACACAGCCTACAGGGGGCCTAGGGATCTCTCAGGAGTGTGATGCTGCCTGCAAGTGCCTCTGCTGTGCATTGCACACCTTACACAGAGGTTGCAGCAAAGCTTAAAGCCCAACCCTCCGATGTGGGGCTCGGCTTCCCTGTCTCATGCCCCGTGCCTGACTCTGGCTGTTGCCTGTACTCCTGGTCCAATGGGTCTCTGTCTGCCAGGCTTGGCGCTGGGTCTCACACTCCTGTGTTTACACACTTCCCTTTCATATCAACTCACAAGGCATCCCCTGTATCCCCTTCAGTTTACATATGCGGAAGCAAGCTGAAGGACCTTGCTGGGAGTCACTCAGCTACCTGAGGGGCTACCAGGGTTCCATGAGATTCTAGAACAAGAACCTACCTGGTGTGGTGGTTTGAATAAAATTGGCCCCCATAGACTCATAGGGGAGTGGCATTAGTAGAAGGTGTGGCCTTGTTGGAGTGGGTGTGGCTTTGTTGGAGGAGGTGTGTCACTGGTGGGTGGGCTTTTGAGGTCTCAGAAGCTCAAGTCAGACCTAGTGGCTCACTCTGTCTTCCTGCTGATCCAGATGCAGAACTCTCAGCTCCTTCTCCAGCACCATGTCAGCCCACATGCTGTCATGCTTCCCCGCCATGATGGTAATGGACTAAACCATTAATGGTAAGCCAGCCCCAATGAAATGTTTCCTTTATAAGAGTTGCCGTGGTCACAGTGACTCCTCACAGCGGTGAAGCCCTAAGGCAGACAGACGCCTGGCTTCAAAGGAGAGGAGCCATGGGCTGAAAACTCGATCTTCTCCTGCTCTGAGAGAAAACCCCTAAATATTATCCACTCCCTTTCAAAACCGATCCCCCAGGCACTAGAGAGATGGTTTCGTGGTTAAGAGGTTAAGAGAGCGAAAGAACTCGGGCTCAAGTCTGAGCACACACATTAAGCAGCTTATACCTGCAACTTCAGTTCTAGGGTGTCCAACACCTGCCCCTGGCGCCCATGAGCATCTGGATACACATGGTGTGCAGAAACTCAGGCAGGCATACATATAATAAACCATTAATTTAAAAAAAAACATTGAAAAGGCTGGACGTCATCACACACGCCTTTAATCCCAGCCCTTGGGAGGCAGAGGCAGGTAGATGTCTGTGAGATCAAAGCCAGCCTGGCCTACAAAAGGAGTCCCGGACAGGCAGGGCACAGAGAAACCCTGACTCAAAAAACCAAAGGGAGGGGGCTGGAGAGATGGCTCGGTGGTTAAGAGTACTGTCTGCTCTTCCAGAGGTCCTGAGTTCAATTCCCAGTAACCACATGGTGGCTCATGACCATCAATAATGTGATCTGGTGCCCTCTTCTGGCCTGCAGGTGTACATGCAGGCAGAGCACTGTGTACATAATAATAAATAACATAGAATCTTTAAAAAAAGAAAAAGAACTGACTTAAAAACAAACAAAAAAACAAAAACAAAGGAAAAGAAAAAAAAGAGGAATTCATCTTCCTGGACCACACCTCTTCCAGCCAGGCCCCTTCAGGTCATCCTGGTCTCCTGGCACGAACGCTTCTCACTGTGCCTGTTACCCAGATGTCCCTACACAATGCCCTGTTTCCCAGCATCCCAAGTCCAGCTCTGCATGTCCAGTAATGTTTACTCCATTTCCTGTCTTACTCAATCCAACCTGGCCCATCTTGGTCCACACCGCTGGAAATGGCAGAGACAGCCAGTCAATGGCAAAGTGACTACATTACAGACAGTAGTGAGCACACAAGCGAACAAGTGAATAAATAAGGAGATGCATGCATAGGTCACGGGCAGGGGAAGAGGATCTAAAGGAGACTGCCCTTAGCAGAGGCCGCCGGAAGGAGAGGGGGTGGGGATGGAAAGGAGGGAGGAGGAAGGCGGCTTGTGATGGGGTTTTGCCTCTTGCTGAGGGCGGCGGGGCCAGACTAGTGTCTTCAGTTTGTGAAAATTCACTGTTCACAGTATATGTCATTTTTAAACTAGACATCACAGTTCATGCCAGCAATCTAAGCACTTGCTTAAGCGAGAGTAACAGATGCTCAGGGGCATCCTCAGCTACATAGCAAGTTCAAGGCCAGCCTGAAGTAGAGAGCCTGCCCTAAAGGGGAAGGGGGGGGGGGACAGAGCCCTACTGCGCATGGGTGGAAGGAAGGCGGTCCTCAGGAAGACAGCCAGCTGGCAGTGTTTGCATGTGTGCTAGAGCCCTGTCCTCCCAGCACACCAAACGTCATCTTCATCAGCGTGGCTGTGACAACTTCCAGGACATCCCTAGACTGGATCTGTTGACACTGTCATTCTCTCAGAGTGGCGGCGGGGGGGGGGGGGGGGGCAGAGGACATGAGATGGAAGCTGCTCCCTCCTGCACCTCCCGGCCATTTGTTTGTCATTCTGCCTTAACTGCACGTGCCCTTGAGGTCTCAGGAGGTGTTAGAGGGCATCCTGTGGAAGGCTCATTTAAGGAGGGACCCTGTCTAGGCAGCTGTGTGTGTGTGGGTGCTCATCCATGCTTGGCGGAGACTTTCTGGCAGGGTCACCATGCTCCTGGAAGGAACGCCTCAGCCAGGCTTTGTGATCAAACCCAGTAACCTCGTGCTTCCCCAGGCTGTACTCTAATGGACTCGCACCGCGGGTTGTTGTTAGTGTCCTATGAGGAGGGCGTAGGTGTCTGTCTACATCTCCCTGGTGAGAGCTTCACAATGGGCCTGACCGGGAAGGACATAGGCACATTGAATAGTTGAAAGGTCAGAGGAGTCGGAGGTGACTAGGTGGTAGAGTGCTACTCTGGCATGTGTGAGACCCCAGGGACCCCACAATACATCCCCAGCACCATTCATTACGATTGTTCTTAAACCTTCCCCCTTTTAAAGACTTATCTTTATCTGTGTATATATGTGAGTCTATATGCCATGCTGTGAGGGTGTCCACAGAGGCCAGAAGAAAGCATCAGATTGTGGGTTACCTGTATCATGGGATCTGAACTGGTCCTCTGGAAGAGCAGGAAGTGCTCTTAACCACCAAGCTGTCTCTCCAGACCCTCTACATTATCATTTAAGAATTTTGACTTGGCCATGTGTGGTGGTGCATCCTTTAATCCCAGCACTCAGGAGACAGAGGCAGGAGGGTTAAAGGTCAGTCTAGTCTAGAAAGTGAGCTCTGGGACAATAGAGAGAGACCTTATTTCAAAAATAAAAACAAACAACAACCAGGGAAAGAATTTGGTATTGGCTTAGAGTCAGCACAAAAGGCGCCATCCTGAGGTCTACACGGAGGCAGGAGTTTTGAGAAACTCTTATTAGCAGGTGCTTCAGCCAGCTCCAGACTGCAGGGGAAAGGGAAAGGCCATGTATACGGCACAGGAAGGGTCGTCTAAGAAACCGGACAGTCATCATAACAGGACACATGGGGAAATAGGTAGGTAGTTCCCCTTATAAGGATACAGAGAAGCCTTTGATATTGTGGGGGAGGGGTGACCATTCAACCACCGGCTGAACTAACACCCCTACATCTAACTGCTCACCTTTATCTAAGCCTGTGGACCAGGCAGTACAAGGCCAGTGGCCAGCAAAAGGATGCTAGGGCAAGCCTAGAGGCTCCTCTGAAAGTGTGTCTCTACCAGTCTGTGCCGTAGTATGTGTGTGGGTTGGTGGGGGGGGGGTGTCAGAGGTCAACTCTGAGTGTTTCCCTATCACCTTCCGCCTTATTTTTGAGGTGGGGTCTCTCCTCCTCAAATCTGAATCCTGGTCAGTGAGCTCCAGAGATCCTCCAGTCAGAGATCCAAACGCAAGTCCTCAGGCTTAGGTGGCTGGCATGTTACTGAATGAGTCAATACCCAGTCCCAGGTCCTCTCTGTCTAAGGCTTCAGCTTGGTTTGACTCTGCTCACACCTTGGACTTTCACACTTGACCCTCGGTCAGGCTGTCCCCATATCTTGTGACCCTTATCACTCCTTCCTGAGCCCCTGTTTCTTCCTGCTGGGCCACATGCAACCAAAATGGTGTCCCTCCTATACACTCCTCTCCGAGGACCTCACCTCCTGAGTCTGAGATGGAAAGATCTCTGTTTATTAGATGAATTGGAAATTCAGGGGGCAGTGTCAAGTCCTTAGTGCCAGCACAATCTCCCAGTTACCCAGACACTCACCCATAAGGCCATCTGGCATGGGCCTAGCACTTCAAGGATGGCCAAGCCCTGGAGGCCCAGGCCACTGGCTTCCAGCGGCGCCCCCTGCAGGCTGGTGCTGGTGTTGCTGGAGTATTGGTAGGTGTATCTGGTGCCCACAGGGAGGTGTGGCTCAGTTGTCTCTGGAACCAGATGGAGGGAGCAATGTCACCTTTGCCATGTCACTCAGCACTATTCCCACTTCCCTCTCTCCCTCCTGTTCCTGAGAGGCCAGCCTGGCTCTGAGAAAGAGCAGACACCCCATGGAGGCCTCAGAAGAAAACAAAGACTCGCAAAATGTGCTCAGTAAATTAGCAAGGCTATCCTCAGCTAGGCTCTCTTCTTTCAGGGTGTGTGGGTATCTGTGCACACATGTGCACGTGTCTGTGTGCATGCACATGTGGTGGAGGCCAGAGGGCACCTCAGCACCTTCTTCTGTGTTGAGACAGGATCATTTACAGGCCTGGGGCTCTTTAGTTCAGCTGGGCTGGCTGCTCAGCAAGTCCCAGGACCCAAGCAATGGCTTGCGGATGCTGGCAAGTCCACTCGGGTCCTCGTGTTTGCTTGGTAAGCATTTTACTGACCGAGCATCTCCCCAGCCCTCCCCTCCCCAAGTAGGTAGTCTTACTTCCCCCATTTTACAGGAAGTGAATCTGAGACTCAAGCTTAGCAAAGGCCATATTAGCCTTTTGCCAAAGGCTCAAGCCAGTGAGATGGCTCATGGGTAAAGGCCCTTTGCCACTAAACCTGATGACCTGAGTTTGATCCTGGAACACAAAGGCGGAAGGAAAGATGTGACTCTCCGAAGTTGCCCTCTGACCTCTACACATGCACCATGGCACACGAACATGCATGCACCACTCCACCACACCACACACACACATCACACACACACACACACACACACACACATATACCCCACACACTACATTTAAAATAATAAAAACAAACAAAACAACCTTGGCAGCCTGGCTCGTCCTCAACTACCTTGCTAGTTGGGGTGGGGCTGTTGGCTCTGCCTTAGTAATAAACCAGGCTGGAGGGGCAGCCAGCCTGAGTGAGCCAGGAAGACTTCTTGGGGGTGGGGAGGAATTGCTTGAGGGAAACACAGATGTCTATAATTTTCTAAGCCCGTCTTTACCCTGACAGAGAAACTTTTCATTGTTTTATGTCACTACATCATAGCCACACCAGGTCCCCAGGATGCTTCTCTCCTTCTTACCAATTTGCTCCCAGAGTTTTCTGGTCTGCCCCACCCACCCCCAATGATAAATCAGGGTGGCGAGCCAAAAACAGTTATCCACCTGGGAACTCCACGGTAGAAGAGCACGGCTTGGGGGCTGGGATGGCCTGGCTTGTCACTGTGTGGGTGGTTTGGCTCGCCTCCCACTGGTTGGGAACACAGCCAGGGCCCTGTGGGACTGTTCTCCACCCCACCCTGCCGCTCTGCCATCTCCTACACCGCTCTTGCTATGGCTCTGCCCCAGGATCCTGAGACTCCTGGTCAGAGGTGTGACACAGTGTCCCCGGGAGGTGCACTCACCTTCGCAGGCCACCATGCAGGATGCCTCCTGTCTGGCCTGTGAGTCTGCAGTGTCTGAAAGCCACAAGCAGAGAGAACGGGGACAAGGTGAGAAAGAGGCATGAGATAGTACCCTTCTCCCCCAGCCCCACCCCCGCAGCCCCTGTGGACCACCCACCTGCTAGGGGATGAGACAGACGGGGTGAGGACAAGAGACACTTCCCACCTCTGACAGGGTCCAAGGGATCGCCTTACCCCTTGGTCAGCCTGCCCTTCCCCAGTTTGACACCAGCATCAATGCCCCTGACGGCTCGAGCAGGTGTGCCTGGAGAGCCTGTGTGTCTCTACTTTGTCTCTTCCACAAGCCCAAGTCTGATGCATCAGTGAGTTCGCTCAACTCCGTCAGCTCTCTCCCTCTCTTTCCCCCCCTCGTCTACACCCACCTGCCCACCCATCCACAAGCTTCCATCTCCACGGTCGTGGCTTCAGTAAAGCTGTGCCTTCTCTTGCCTAGACACCAGGAAAACCCACTAACTAGCCCATGGCCACAATTTATCTTAAAAACATGAATCAAGCCGAGTGGTAGTGGCACATGCTTTTAATCCCAGCACTTAGGAGGCAGACACAGGAAGATTGAGTTTGAAACCAGCTCAGTCTACAGAGTGGTGTTCTAGCGCGGCCAGGGCCACACAGAGAAACCCTGTCTCAAAACAAAAACAGAAACAGAACAACAACCAAGTCACAACGATAACAACGCACCATGAATCAGTCTAGGGAGATGCACAGAACACAGCATAAAAGACCCAAGGCTGGATCCTCAGCGGCCACCCAAAAAGTCAAGCACCGTGGCGTGCACTTGCAATCTCAGACAGAGGTAAGCAGAGCCCTGGGCTCACGGCCAGCAACTCGAGCCTACTTCATGACCTTCAGGCCTGTAGAATAACACCCTGGGTTGATCTCTGCCCTCTGTGTACCTGCACACATACACAAGAGAATGTGGGTCTCCCTCTTTTCTTATTATAAAGTTTCAACCACAAAGTCAGCCAGCCTGCCCCTCTGGCCATGTCCACTGGCTCTCAATCTCCAGCCACACTGATGGGTACTCTGGGCTCAGTGCCTCACTGATGGGTACTCTGGGCTCAGTGCCTCACTGATGGGTACTCTGGGCTCAGTACCTCACTGATGGGCACTCAGGGCTCAGTGCCTTTAAACAACCTAGTTTGTCTAAACTCTGCTCCTCCTCCTCCTCTCTGAACTCCAAGCTGCTTTAGGTCCCAGAAGAAACACCTCTGTGCCTAGAGAAGGTCCCTGTCTGTCCCTCTCTACTTCAGCACTTCCTCTAAAACTATTATAAAATCTGTGTTTTCATTATTCTGACTTAGTTAACTTTGTAGCCCTGGGCTTCTGGAAAAGAACTCAGCGCCCAGTAGAGAATGGAAAGGTTGACTGAATGAATGAATGAACTCTAATCAAATTATATATTCCACCAAGCCCATCATCCTGACAACCACCAAAGGCTGCCGTCATCCACAGACGGAGGCCTTGAGGCTCCGGGGACCTGTGCAGAGGCTCATGGCGTGTCAGCAAAGGAGCCAGGTTCTAACACAGCTGGGTTCATTCCACAGTTTTGTCATTTCTCTATTACAAATAAGAATAAATCGGGGCTACGGGGATGGCTCAGTGAGTAAGAATACTGGCTCCCAAGAGGCCCTGGCTCGAAAAACCAAAAAAAAAAAAAAAAAAAAAAAGAGAGAGAGAGAGAGAGAGAGAAAGAAAAGAAAAGAAAAGAATTAATTTTGGTTATTTTGAGACACAGCTTAGTGTGTAGCCAAGGCTGGTCTTAAATCCTTGGTCCTGCTTTAGCCTTCTAAGAGTTGGGGGTGCAGGTGCCCATCACCACACCCCGCTAATGTTTATGTTTGGTTGGTTTTGCTGGTTTTGTATGCTGGGGGGGGGGGGAGTAGGTTTGCTGGAGACAGAACCCAGGGCCTCAGGCACAAAATCTAACACTTCTCTGGTTTGGTGGAGAACGCCTTTTCCCTCTGAGCCCCACCTATTTATTTGGAAACCGGTCTTGCCATGTAGCCCAGGCTGGCCTGCAACTTGTGGTCTTCCAGCCCCAATTGTTGCGCTCCAGCCTGCCTGGTTCACACTCACTCACTTCTCAGCAGAGGTCTGAAATGGACCTCGTGAGCTCTACAGCCAGGAAGCCTCTCGGTTCATGTGTGGATCCACTACTCTTCATACATGTAACTAACCAACAAGGGTCTTACCGAACCCCGAGTCAAGCCAGAGGAGATGGCTGCCATCCTGCACTGATCAGGCACCTCTGGCTATCACACGCTTGAACCCTCACCGGTGTGTGAGAAATTTTAATTAACTCAAACAAAAGCCTGATGCTCAGTTTGGGTACCGGAACAGCATGGAACGTGTTGGAAATAACAGTGCCCTCCTGCCCTAGCTAAAGACAATTAATTTTTTTTTTCAGTGAAACTTTAGTGTCCAGGTTGAAAAAGCTGGAAGGGCGTGGTGCTCACACCTGCAACCCCAGCACATGGAGTAGGAAGCAGAGGATGAGTACAAGTACAAGGCCAGAGAACCCAGAGACTGCACAGTGGGCTTGAGGCCAGCCTGGGCTGTGTGACACCTTGTCTCAAAACACCAAACACTGAAAGAAAAAAAATTCAAAGGGTACACTAGATTTCAAAGGATGGAGACATGCAGACATTTTTTTTTAACATTTATTTTGACAATCTTCCCTGTTACTTCTTCTCTGGTACTGTTCTGGATGCCCTGGAAGTCAGGAAACGCATACAAGCAGCTACACCCTGCGCACGCCAGCCCCCACCCCTTCAGGGTTCAGATTTGGTCCCCAGCAGCTTCTACAAATCCTACCTTACTGCTTCAGGAAGGCAAAGGGGGTGGGGGTGGGGGCGAGGAAGAATTCATTTTTATCTCTGCTCTCCCACAGCAAAGTGGGGCCATCAGAGGGACAAAGGGGCATTTGGGACAAACCTGACTCCTGTGGATCAGGGTGGCTGCCCTCCCCATGCCACTCAGACTCAGGAGAAGGAAATATAGAAAGCAGCAAGGTTTACTTACTCCCCGCGGTCGCTCCTGCCTGTGCCCAGAGCAGGACCAGCACCAAGAGGCCCGTGGGTACCAGCAACAGCATCCTCCAGGAACAGGGGAGCCCACAAAGCTCAGTGTGCTCCCTAGAGGAGCAGGCTCAGCTCTCTCCTGACCAGGAGAGAGGGAGTGGGGTGGTGGGGCATAGGACAGCCAATCAGAAGCCTGTGGTGACACCACCAGCTCCCTGGGGAAGGGGTAGGAGGGGGCTTGAGATCACTGAGGGAAAAGTCATATTTTGCCTTGGGGGAAGCAAAGGCTTTTCTCTCCTAGGAACTAGAGGGGTTTCAGGGCAAGTGTTACTATGTAGTTGTGTGGCTTTGTTGCTGCTTAAACACGTGTGTGTGTGTGTGTGTGCATGTGTGTGTGTGTGTGTGTGTGGTGTGTGCGCGTGTGTCACAGCCTGCAAGTGGAGGCAGTTCCACTTTGGGGATTGAGCTCAGATTTGGCAGCAAGCTCCTTGACCTGCTGAGCCATTTCACTGGCCCTGTGTGTTTTGTTTGCTTGTTTGTTTTGTAATCTAATATATAAGACATACAATTCACCGTGTTAATGTAATCCAGTGACCTTGGGGACATCTAAGCCACTTGAGAGGCCTAAGTCAGATGCTTGGCTTAATGGTCCTCCTACTGGAGGAGACAGGGCACCTGTGAGGGCACATCTACAAGGCCTTGGGGACAGTGGTGTTACAGTGACAGTTACTGTCAGAGCTTTGGGCTCAGGGCTTCCCAGAGGACAGGGGAAAGCAGAATTGCTCACATCTCCCTGTACTCCCCAGGCTGGCCTCAGCTTCCCTCACTCCAGAGTTCCCTCCACCTGTAGCTTGTTTGCTGCGTTTCAGGTACCAAAGCCCCCATGGCAAACAGTCTTCACGAACTGCTTGGCCGAGGTAGGACATGTACATACAGCCCCACCATTCAAAGTGGGGAGCACAAGGCGGGAGCAGTGGCTCAGTGGGTGATGTGCTTGCTGCATCAACTTGAGGATCTAGGTTCAAGTCCCAGCACCCACATAAAAGCCAGGCATGTGCTCACATCTACAATCCTAGTGCTGGGGAGGTCTAGACAGGAGGATTCCCAGATCTGGCTGGCCAGCAGGTCTAGCCAAAATTAGTGAGTTCCAGATTTAATAAGAAGCTTGGTCTCAAAAACTAAGGTGGGGGGTCTGGAAAGAGTCCAAATACCTGCAGCCATGTTGGGCGCCCCACAGCTGTAGCCTGTAACTCTGGCTTCAGGACACTAAAGCCCTCTTCTGGCCACTGTGGTGACTCAAACACACCTCTCTCTCTCTCTCTCTCTCTCTCTCTCTCTCTCTCTCTCTCTCTCTCTCTGTGTGTGTGTGTGTGTGTGTGTGTGTGTGTGTGTGTCTCTGTCTCTCTCTTTCTCTCTGTCTCTCTGTCTCTGTCTCTCTGTCTCTCTCTGTCTCTGTCTCTCTCTTATCTGGGGCTAGAGGGATGACTCAGTGGTTAAGAGCACTGTCTGCTCTTCCAGAGGTCCTAAGTTCAATTCCTAGCAATCACATGGTGGCTCATAACCATCTATAATGTGATCTGATGCCCTCTTCTGGCATATAGGTGTACACGCAAGCAGAGCACTGTATATGTAATAATAAGTAAATCTTAAAAAAAAAAAAAAAAGAGGCCAGGTATGGTGGCTCAAGCCTTTAATCCCAGCACTGGGGAGGCAGAGGCAGGTGGATCACTGTGAGTTCGAGGCCAGCCTGGTCTACAAAGTGAGTCCAGGACAGCCAAGGCTAACACAGAGAAAACGTGTCTCAAAAAAGTAAAGAAATAAAAGAAGACTTATATACTTGTATATAAGTGTATATAGTTATATACACTCCCTCCCTGTGAGGGAATGTATATAAATACTTAAGTCCATATGTACATATGTGTGCATGCACACGCAGACATGTAGAATCTGAGACATTGGCCTCTGGCCCTGGCCTCCACTTTGTGTTTTCATGGGTGAGGGTATATATCCCTGGCTGTTTCCACAAGCAGTGTGACATGTGGTCTTTTGTATCTGGTTTCTTTTTCCTACAAGTGGTTTTCCCCTCAAACAGCTTTATCGTCCAGAGCCCAGAGCCCCAAGGCTGACACCACAGCTTTTGGGAGCCTATGGTGCTTTCCGCATGACTTCAGTTGAAAGCTGAGCCCCAGAATAGCCTGAGGGGATGATAGGCCTAGTGGGGCCGTGCAATACATCTGCAAACGACATTCACACATAGAAAGGATGCTGGCCAGGGAGGGACCGGCTGACCGCAGTGCAGGGCAATGACCTCCAAGAACAGATCATAATAATAACGATAGTGCCACCTTCTAGCATCCATGAAACCCTCACTTGGATTAATTCCATCAGCTCCCCAGCAATGGCCCCCACCAGGTGGAGCAGGCCTCGGAGAGGGTAAGTCACTCCCCAAACTCACACGGCCTCTGAGGGTTTTAATCCACTCTAGCTGACCAGGCCTTGCTCTTTAAACCTTGGTGACCTTTCTGGACCTTTCTCTACCTTCTCCTTGGGGATACTGCATCTGACTATGGCCTGGATTCTCCCCATTCAGAGTGAGGAGACAGAGGCAAACGCCGTCATCTCTGCTGTGTGGTCTCCAAGCAACACACACATGTTAACAGAGTGGGCATACTACAAACTGATGCCCACTCCCCACACAGAAACAGAATCACCAGGGTGGCCTCACTTCCCTCCCTCCCCATCCATCTGGTGCCTCACTGGCCATGATGGTCTGCCAGGGAGGAACTCCACACCCTGGTCTCATCTCTTCCCATCCATGACATTACAGGGCTAAACCTGGGTCAGCTGGCTCCATGGAGCTCTGGGTATGTGACAGCACTCACACAGGCCTTGCAGACAAGTCCCTGCCTCCCACATTGTATTCCCACTTCTACACGCCTGGAGATGCAGTGACGTCACTTCCACTCACTGCACAACAGCCAGGGCGTGAGCAGGCCTACTGCACATAGGCCAGGACTATTGGAGATTGGAAGCCCTCATCTTTCTAAGAACGTATTTTCTCTGTTAAGGGGACAAACCCCAAGACCTTGCCCACATGAGGCAAGTGCTCACTGCACACGCACAGCTCTAGTATGACACCATTTTGCATTGAATTTATTTTTGCATTTCTCTTTAAAGAGTATTTGTGGCCAAGCATGGTGGTGCGCACCTTTAATCCCAGCACTTGGGAGGCAGAGGCAGGTGGATCCCTGTGAGTTCGAGGCCAGCCTGCTCAACAAAGTGAGTTTAAGACAGCCAAGGCTACACAGAGAAACCCTGTCTCAACAAAAAACAAACAAACAAATAAACAAACAAAGGCCGAGGCAGCAGGATCCATACCTGCCTGGGTGATTCTGTGTCTCCAAAAAGCAAAACAAACAAACAAACAAACAAACAAAAGAAGAGATGAGTTGATTGTGTGTGTGTGTGTGTGTGTGTGTGTGTGTTGTGTGTGTGTGTGTGTCTTATGTAGCCCAGGCTGACCCAGAAGATTTGATCCTCCTGCCCTCCAACTCCCAAGTGCTGTGATTATAGGGGTACATCATGATGTATTGGGAATTAAGCTCGGGGCTTCCCTCCCGCTAGGCAAGCAATACCTATTGAACTACACTTCTAGTATTCCTATACCGAGACAGAGACATGGATGCACCACGGGAGAGAAAAACTCACCAGTAGAGGGCCCTTGAGCTGTGGGAGCCTGGCAGAGCTGTCTTACAAAAGGCTGCCCATCTGTTATCTTTGAAATGAAAGAGGCAGGGAGAATCTGTCCCCTGCTCATCACTAGGGAGGGTGAGAAGGCCAGGGCTGAGGCAGGGGGCTGGCTCCTTGCTCTTGACTCATGCAATGAGCTGTGTGACCTTTGAAAAACCAGCTTTTGCTCTCACTGGGCTCATTAACTCACTGGTAAAAAAAAATCAAAGGGCTGGAAATCAGAAGGGAAGTGCTTCCTCGCTGTGTTGGAGACTGAAGGTCACAGAGGAGTCAGTCAGCTGCCAGCCACAGGAGCCGTCACATGATGAGCTTAGCATGGCATAGACTTGGGAGACAGATGGTGCAGTCATCAGACACAGTGGACCAGCACCTTGTTCACAGGAGAGGCAGAGATTTACACAAAAGCAGAACACATCAAAGCAAGCAACTGTGTGTTCCTTCACAGGCATACATCTACCTCAGGCCCCTGCCATGTGACTCCTAAGCATTTACCCACCAGAAAAGAAAGCATACATTGGACCAGCTAGATGACTCAGCCAATAAAGGTGCCTGCTGCCAAGCCGGAAGATCTGGGTTCAATCCCCAGGACACACATGGTGGAAGGAAGGAACTGACTCTTGTACTGACTTCTACATGTATACCATGGTACATGTGTGCCTACATATTCACACACTCAATAAATAAAAGGGGGGTCACACACAACTTCACTCTATATGAATATTCACAACTGCTTCTTTTGGTCAGAACTGGAAACAATACAAAAATACATCTCTCAAATGGTAACTGGATGGACAAGTTGGGATATTGGATGAAGTGGAATACTATGCAACAATAAAAAGGTGCAAGATCTAAGGGTGACATCATAGTGCTCAGTCTCAGGAAGGGCTCACTTGGAACCTGGACCAGTGACTTAGCTCTGAGCACTGCATATTTCCCTCTGGTGATTAGGGAAGGAGATACTTGCCAAACAGCAGCAGAGTGTATCCTGACCACACTGTCCTTACTGTGGCCCTGATGTGGGGGTGTTGGAATGACCCTTAATGACAGCCCGACACCCACAAACATACTAATGAACTCTTACTCATTGCCAGCTGATATAATTTCCCAACCAGAGGTCAAGTTCCTGGTTCTGCTGCCACCAGGGCCTCAGCCAGGCTGGGAGAGGTCACACAAAAGCTGAGCCAAAAGAGCAGGCAGCAGGAAAGCAAACTCAAGCCTGTGACTCATCACTGCCACATGGGTTGGAGGAGAAGCACCTACCACCCCTGTGGGACACTCCCACCCCTATGGGTCACTCCACTCCTATGGGACACCTTCACTCCTATAGGTCACTCCCACCCCTATAGGACATTTCCACCCCTATGGGACACTCCCATCCCTATAGGACATTCCCACCCCTATGGGACACTCCCACCCCTATGGGACACTCCCACCCCTATAGGACATTTCCACCCCTATGGGACACTCCCACCCCTATGGGACACTCCCACCTCTATGGGACACTTCCAGGTGTCCAGTTGTCAGCATTATATGAGGAGGGATCTAGCCATGGACAAGTACCAAGTGCTGAGATCAAGCCGGGAGAAAGGTCTAGAAAAAAAATCCTTCCTCCTTCCTCTCATAAGGTGAAGAGGGTGGGCTGCCTAAGACTTCAGGACAAGCACCCAGCGATGGAAGCATGAAAGCCTTTGTCTGGTATAGGTTTTCTGAAAAGCATAAACTGCCAGGCTGACCCTTGACTGAGTCCCTGCCACTGTCCTAGGCTATGCACCTTGACTGCAGGAGGCCACCTGCACCTGTGCGCTCAAGCAGGACAGCAGTAGGTGGTCCTCCCCAGGAGTGGGCTCCTCAGCTGTGCTGAGGGTTTGGGATGAGACATTCAGGGCTCCCACCTGGTCCCGGGAGGGCACATGTACAGCACGTGTGTCAGCACAGCTGGGCTCAGTCGTCTGGCAGTCCGGTGTTTTGCAGGGCTCTCTTTTGGTTTTGAGACAGGGTCTCATTGTAGCCCAGGCTAGCCTGGAAATCCTGATCTTTCTGCCTCCACCTCTGAAGAGCAGGGGTTGTAGGAGTGCCTGGCCATGCTCCACTTCCCCAGCTTGTTAATTTCCGTCTGCAAACACGCCCACTCAAGAGTTTCAAAAGACTGTCCAGGTGGGTGGGCGCTCAGCTACGCAGGGCCAGGCTTTGGCTCAGCAGGTAGAGTGCAAGCAGGAAGCTCTGGGTTCTGTCCAGCACAGGGTAAAGAAGGCATGGTGGTGCGTGCTTCTAATTATAGCACTGGGGAGGTGGAGGCTTAGGTTATCCTCTGCTACGTAATAAATCTGAGGACAGATGGGGCCTCTCCAAACCAACAAGCCGAACATTGTGAAGCCATCATTTTACTATCAAATGGAATGTACATACTGATTTATTTCTGAGCAGCCCATACAAAGAGGAGCTGGTCCTAGAAGCACAATGTTGTCAAAGATAAACAGATAACCGGTAAATCATGAGTGAATAGATGAGGTTCACCCAGACCACGGAACACTGCACAGCCGTGAAAGGCCCTGTCTACCTTATTTTTGTTGTTGTTCAAGCTACAACATGCACAAACCTCAAAAATGTTAAGAAACCAAGACACACAGAGAAGCCCAGGTATCATGTGACTGTTTATGTGAAATACCCTAACTAAGCAAATCTATAGAGACGAGACACAGACGGAGGCACAGGTGACTCAAGGGCTCAAGGCTCCTTCACGACGTGATGAAATATGAACTTCACTGTGAATGTACTGGAAACCAGGCATTGCACTGAGGGGCTGGGAGCACCGAGGGACCTGTCACCCCAGCATTAGGAGGCAGAAGTTGGAGAATCAGGAATTTGGGGGTAGCCTGAGCTACATGAGACCCTGCCCCCCCCCAAAAAACAAAATTATGTGGGGTATGAACTCAGTCTCTGTAAAGATGAACCCCACCCCACAAAAAAGACTTCTTACCTCAGAGCTCCAGTAAGCCACTGGTGGCAGTCCATCAGTCTCCTTCCTTCCTTCCTTCCTTCCTTCCTTCCTTCCTTCCTTCCATTCTTCCTCCCTCCTTCCTTCCCTCCCTCCCTTCATTTTTTTCTTTTTTTAAAAAAAGATTTATTTATTTGTTATGTATACAATGTTGTGTCTACATGTACACCTGCACGCCAGTGGAGGGCACCAGATCTTATTATAGATGGTTGTGAGCCACCATGTTGTTGCTGGGAATTGAGCGCAGGGCCTTTGGAAGAGTAGCCAATGCTCTTAACATCGCCATCTCTGCAGCCCCATCTTTTTCTTTTTTGATACAGGATTTCAATGTGTAGTTCTGGCTGTCCTGCAACCCACTATAGACCAGGCTGGCCTCCGACTCCCAGAGAGCCTCCTGCCTCTGCCTCCCAAGTGCTGGGACCACAGGTGTGCACCACCACACCTGGCTTCCTCTTGCTGAGCACGCACATGCGGCAATGATATGTGTGTGGTGGGAGGGGCAGAGGACAGCCTTTCAGTGTTGTTCCTCAAGCCTCGTGTACTTTTTTGTTTGTTTGTTTGAGATAGGGTCTCTCACTAACCTGTAATTCCACAAGTAGGGTAGGTCAACTGGCCAGCAATCCCCTGGGATTTGCTTGTTTCTGTGTAATCAGTCCTGAGATTATAAACACACATCACCAGGCTGGCTTTAAAAAAAAAAAAGCAAACAAAAGAAAAAATCCAACGAAACAAAAATGGGTGTTGTGATGCTGACTGAGCCTTTCCCCATGGACTCCTTGAAAACATTATTGAAATATGAGCTGGAGTCTTTTTAGACTTGACAATGGCGGTCGTCATTTCACTTAAATACCGATCTTATTTCTGTTACATTCACACTGCACTCCACCCCACTGCATTAACTGTTTCAGTAAATTATAGGACTTGGCATATTTGGCACTGGGATTGAACCCTAGGGGTGCAGCAGTCATCCTGCCTTACCTAACTGTACGTGGGCCTGCCACAGGGCACCCACATGCAGGAGTGCTGCTCGCACTCTTCTCCCCAGTGCTGGCCTTGGGTTCGCCTGTCCTGTGGGTGCCCCCTCCTCCCTTCCATTCCATGGAGTCCAGGGTGACCAAGAGAGGCCTTGAACGTGTGATCTTCCTTCCACGCCTAAATGTGGGAGGGTTGGCTGTGGCCCCCACACTTTGCTGGGGCGCTGGAGTGATTTGTACATGTGAATGTTATAAGTACCTTTTTTCCCACCACTGCTGGTGTGAGACTATTGGGTGGAGGCCAAAGAGGCCACTGAGCACCCCACGGCTCACAGGCACCCCAACAACACAGAATGATGCAGCTGGTGCCAAGCTGTATTCTAAGCAGCCCTGGGCGAATGTTAGACCCTGCAGCTGCTCTGCTGTGAACAGCTCCTACACGGCTACCCTGCAAGCACGGCTACTTGAGGCCCCCTTGTCCTATTTGTAAGTGCCACTGAAGGCTGCCTCCCTTCCTTTCTGGAGGCAGGACCTGGCAGGACTGACGTCATCTCAGCATCTGTTACACTTGTGAGTGGTGCCGCGGCGCTTGTGTGAGGGTCAGAGGACAGCTTGCAGGAGTTGGTTCCCTCCTTCTACCACGTGAGTCCAGGAGACTAACTGAGGCTGGCTGCTCTGAGCCATCTCTTAGGTCCATGGCATTGTTTTGATAGCACAACAGCCTTCTGTCGAGGTCACTGCTAGGTCCTGGAACGCAGCACATACCCAGTCAGGGTTTCCAGATGATCCGTTTCCTATGAACACACCCCAGCCTAGAGAGAAATCAGCCACAAAGGGCCTGGACATCAGTTCTGTGGTAGCTTGTGTAACATGTTCAAAGGTCTGACTCCCTCTCCAGCACCCATAAGCCTGGTAAAGGGGTGCTCGCTTGTATCAAGGCATAGGGAGGTGGGGCAGACAGATCAGAAGTTCAAAGTCACTCTTGGCTACAGAGCCACATAGAAGTTCATGGCCAGCATGGGGTATAGAACTCTCACAAAGGAAGGAAAGGGGGGAAATTAAAAAAAAAAAGAAAGAAAAAGAAAGACAAGACACGGGTGGCGGGCGCAACTGACCAAAACTGACCTAATTCTTTAGGAGGTCGTCTGCACTGTCTGCTGTAAAGCAGTCAAGCCTAAGCCAGTATGTTACCATCACACTGGGCTGGAGAGATAGCTCACTCCTTGGCTGTTAGAGGAAGGGTTGTTGTTATTGAGTCATATTTAGGCATTTCCCCTTCTAACTACAAAAACAATACAATGAAAGCATCTCTGTGGTAGCCAGCCCACACTGGTCATGCCACTAGAGGGGTGTGGGGGTCCTCCAGGTTCCATGTACAAGTGAGGCCTAGAGTGCTCACCTGACTCAGCGGGACTTTTCCACTACATCAGGCCGTGGGTGGGACTCCAGGCCAGACTGAATGGCCGACAGTAGGGAAAACCAAGCACGGGCACCCTTTAGCCGGCATGTCAGCGAGGCATCCTATGAGCTTCTGATGGGGGCTCGGCCACCAGATTACAAACAGGCAGCCCTAACCCCTTCCTCCACACACAGACAGAAAGACACACACACAAACACTCTCACAACTGTCTTGGGCGGAGGCCTGCACTGACTCACTGCTGCCAGGAACAGGGCAAGCTGTACATAAAACAAGAGAGCATGAAGTCTGAAGAGCAGCAGAGCAGAGAAACCACACAGAAAGGCCCTTAGTGACACCGGGCGCACCGTCTCATGATGCTCCCGTGGCAGCAAACAGCTGGCCATGTCACTGTCATCAGAGACACCCCTCTGCCATGTGGGCGCGCGCACGCGCACACACACCAAGCTCCAGGAGCACAAGCCTACACATTCCATTTTAGAAACAATTATGTAACAGACCCCAGGCCACGCCCATTCACCTACATACACACACCTAGGAAGACACACACACAGACACCTCAGCCAGACACAAACACACACATTCAGCACTGCCTGAGACTGAGGCCTGTGACAAGGAGGCCGAGTCCCAGCCACCACCTCCCACTTGGCATAGAATGAACATTCTTCCTGCTGCTTTCATTTCAGACACGAACACAAAATGCAAATTACAGCGTAGGAAAGCATTCTCAAGTCCCACCCCCACCCCGCTCGGTCTTGCCATGTGCTCTTTTTCTAGAGTCTTTCAGAGACCTGGGAGTGGTGAGGCTGCCTCTCACCCCAGCGCTGGGTTTGTGGGAGGGGAGGAGGAGGAGGAAGGCGCCGCTGGAACTCCCTGGCTGCCTCAACTGTGTAATGACCTGGTTCAAAAACAAAACAGAACAGAAAAACCAGTAAGTGGCCAAAGTGCTGCAAATGACACAGTGCTACTAAAATTCCTTCCAGAGAGGTCACAAGCAAGGTCTACATCTCCTCTGTAGGTCAAAAATGATAAAGCAAGGCAGGATTCCGGCCAAGCTCACGCAGGGAGTAGATGAGTTTACTGAGACTCCTTATAGAGCGTAGGTGAGCGGTTTCTTACAGGGGTGTGGGTGCTCCTCTGCCACAGTCATTACAGAGCAGGGGTGAGGTTGTCCCCACAGCTACACTGATGGAGACCCCTCCCGCCTAGTCTTCCTGGGTCTCCAGACCTCCAGGCTATAGGGAAAGAGGTGATAGGGAGTAGAGGGAAGGTCCCACGACACTCCATGGGGATATGTGGGTGCACAGTTAACAATCCAGCTGGGATGATCACCTGTAAACCAGTACCGCTAACCCCCCTAGTAAAGCCCCCCAGGCCTGTACAAAGCACTTGCCTAAGGTGGGTGCATTCCTTGGTTCAATTCCTGGTAGTAAGGAAGGGCTAGGCAGGAGGAGAAATGGCAGAGATCAGACGGGGTCCTGTGAGAAGCTTTCACACCCATCCAACATTGCAAATCAAAGCCGCAGCCCAAGGGGCATAAAATGTCTGTGAGCCAGTCACCCCGGCTTCCTGCATCACCCTCCTGGCTGCGGCCATGCTTTGGTCTGGTCTGTCTTCTCTACCAACAGGCTCACCTGAAAATAACCACCTCTCCATATACTCAGGCAAGGCAATGAGCATCACAGACAGCCAGGTTCAAGGTCCCTCCTTGGAGAGTCTACTGGGAATGCCCCCACATTCTATTTTGAGGAAGCCTAGGATGTACAGTGACTGCTCTCCACATGGCAGTCACACGGCCTGGGTGCATCCCTGGGTCTCAGGGACCAGCTAGCCTAGCCTACTTGTCCAGCCCCCAAGAAACAGTGGCGGGAGAGCCTAAGTTCACAGAAGTGTGTAGCCATCTGGCATTGAACTCCATGTAATATATATTTTGCAGTTCTCGACACAGAGCCTTTGTTTGGAAGACTCTGCGTGTGTAATTAATGCCAGCTTGAGATCAGTTACATTATCACAATGACAGCCAAACTTTCCAACTACACAGCCTTGAACTTGACCGAAGAAAAGAAAAACCAGTGGAGATCACAAGCACACCAGTAGGGGATTCAATGGCCACATAAGCCACAACTAAATGACTTGATTTCCCCCACACCTTCCAACATGAAGCTGTCACCACAGGTAGGAGAAAAGGGGGGGCACCCACACCATTGGCTCAGTACCCCCTCTCCCAGCATCCCACAGCCATCCCAGTCCTTGAACAAGGAGGGTTTTGTTCGGAGAATGAATAAGGACAGCTTTCTTCTTGGCATTTTATTAAAACTTGAAAGCTGTGGCTCGCTGCCATCAATGACGCCTGTGGGCTCTCCCCACAGCCAAGCCTTCGAATGCCACTCGTTAGCAACGGTCATCTTGCTGTGGCTGAATACTCAGCAAGCCGGAGGTGTGGGTCAGGAGGGGTTTTCTAGTGTGCCGGGGCAACGCCTGAAAACACAACACAAAGCCTTCCTTTATGGCAGGTGAACTAGACTGTTCACCAAGTGACGAGAGATTTTATTTGTTTAAAAGCAGATAACACCAAAGTCGTATATGGTACCCATAATACACTGCAAAAGTGATGGCTAGCGCTTCTGGATCATTGCATGAATAGCTCAGTCTGTATCTTAGCCAATATGCAGATTTCTGTTCCGGGTCGGCCTGTTGTCATAGGCTGTTTTTTTGCAGCAGTTCCTGGGTGGGTTTAGGATGGAGGCAGGATGTCCTGGGAAGCTGGCCGGACGGTGTCAATGTTATAGACAGAGTGGTCACCCTAGTAAGGGCCTGAACTTGTCTTTGGCATCCTCCCATCTGGCCCACTGATGTTGGAGGGCAATGTTGGTGCCACACAGGCTCATGTCCATGCCTCAGATTCCCCTGAGGGAGTTCCAGCAGCCAAACTCTCAGCATGGGCTCAAAGAGCGGTCCTCTGACTCCCCCGAAGAGACCCCATATAGACAAGGTTCTCAAAACCACACCAAATCCACATAGGCGGGAGATGAAATTGCCTTTTTCCTTTGATAGAAAAACAGAACAAAACCCCCAGTAGGTACAGTGGCACGTGTCTAGAACCCTGGGTGTATGAGAGGCAAAGACTGAAGGATCACGTGAGCCTAGGAGTTCAAGGCTAGCCTGGGCAACAAAGCCAGACTGTATACCAAAAACTAAAACAAAACCAACTAAAAAAACACACCAGCAAATGGAAAAACGAGGCTGTATTATGATTACAAAAATCACGTGTCTCCCTGCCAAGTAACTTCTGTGTTTAATAAGAACAGAAACTGTGTGAGGAAGAAGCCGTTCACAGGAGTGTAGCTGAAGGGGGGGGGGCTGGCTGTGAGCCTTTTATTTTGTACTTGTGACCTTATCCGTACATATCTGGTGGGTGTCGGTGGCCCTCTGTGCACTTGGAAAAAGGAAACCATATGAAATTAAAGTGATTCTGAGTGCTAGAGAAGCCTGCAATTACAGAAGTACAAAGTCTTTTAAGGCAAGGTCTCTGTCATCAGGGATGGGGAGAGACGGAACAGTTCAAGCTGAATAGTGAAAAATAAGGCAAACTGTGGCTTCTAGGTTTGAGACTGCCATCGGAAAGGCCCACCGAGGAAGGGGAGGCAGCCAATGGCAAATCAGTGGAGGAGACACAAACGGGGTAGCAATCACAGTTAATGGGGTTAACCCAAGCAGGGTGGTAAAACCCTTGAAACGACACTCAAGGTCCACGTCTTTGCATGTGCAGGGCATGGCTCCAAGCAGCAGTTTCTGAGGTTTGGAGGTTTGTTACTTTTCCAACCTCTCCTACCCCCTAAAGACACAAAGACGGAGCCCATGAAGAGAGGAGATCGAGGAAGGAGCCTCTTCTGGGTGTGCTGGGTGAGGGTCGGGTGACTTCTGGTAGCACATTGTCTACCATCTCCCTTAAGGCTGGCCGGCCGAGTCCTACAAGCGCTTGTAGGTGCCCAGAAGCGCTTTGCAGTTGGGGCAGTAATGGTCCACGTCCTGCAGGGCGTCTACGCAGAATGGGATGAAGCAGCAGCCAGCGATGCATCTGGACAGAGACACAAGGGACATGTCACCAACTGCAGGACCCCCCCCCCACCGGTGGGCTGGGGGTGGAGCTGAAGGCCTGAGCTGGAAGAACGTGTCCCTGCAATGCACAAAGGCCAGGGTTCGATCCCCAATACCACATGTGCAAGTCTGTTATCTCTGCACTCAGGAGAGTCACGAGTTCAAGGTGACTTTTGACTACTGGTGAGCTGGAGGCCAGCCTCGACACATGAGACCCTGAGTGGAAAAGGAAGGGGAGGGTCTTTGCGAAAATAATTAAGTCTTGGGCTGGCTGTGGTGGCGCACGCTTTTAATCCTAGCACTTGGGAGGCAGAGGCAGGTGGATCTCTGTGAGTTCGAAGGCCAGCCTGGTCTACAAAGCGAGTCCAGGATAGCCAAGGCTAACACAGAGAAACCCTGTCTCGAAAAAACAAAGAACAAACAAACAGAACAAAAAAATTAAATCTTCTGATACCCAGCTATTCTGGAAACTTCCAGTGGACCCCCCAAACCCAATGGCAGTATCCTCTTTACGAGATTATGCCACACAGATTAAAGATTATGTATGAAACAAGCCAGGCAGGGTGGCACACACCTACGATCCTGTCACTAGAAAGCCAGACACAGGAGGATTTAGAACTAAAAGTCAGCCTGACTCAAAAACAACAAAACACCAGCACTCAAGGTGTAGCTCAGAGGCAGAGCACTGACCTAGCATGTGCAAAAGCTGTGTTCTAGCCCTGCCCCCCACCCTCCAAAAAGTCAGGCAGGAGGAGGAGCACTCTGGGCACAAAGCCCTGGGTTCTATCCCCAACACCACATAAAGCCAGACACCAGATGTGGGCTGTAATCCCAGCTCTAGACAGGCAGAGACAGGAGGATCAGCTCAAGGCCATCCTTGGGTACACTACGACTCCAAGGCCAGCCCAAGCTACATTAGACCCTATATAGGAGGAGGAGGAGGAGGAGGAGGAGGAGGAGGAGGAGGAGCAGCCGCCCGCCATCATCTTAGATGAACATTGGCAAACTGGTTTGTAAAAAGGCTGCACAGGCCTCCCTGGTTGATAGAGTGAGTTCCAGGACAGCCAGGGCTACACAAAGGACACGCTGTGAAAAATAAATAAATAAATAAATAAATAAATAAATAAATAAATAAAAAGGTCCCAGTCCACATTAGACACGTTAGAGGGCTCATGGCCTGTGTTCTGCCTGCTCAGCCCTGCCTAGGACCATCAACATGAAGAGGACCAGCAAATGAGCTGAGCAGCATCCACTCAAACTGAAACCGAAGATGTCTGGGTTTAGCTTGGGGACAAAACTGTCTTCAGGGTTCTAGTGACCAGGAAATCAACTTCCCCAGATGACCCTTCTTAACAGTCCACTGTCATCCACACATGGAAAGGGCTTCCCACAGCCTTGGGCCCATGGCGGGAACATGCCGGTCACGAAGACCCAAACACTGCTGCTTGCTCACTTCTCTCACCTGTGAGGTCCCTGCAAGCCCAGACACACAGACACCTCACTCTCACCACACACCCAGGAAACCGATGTGGGTACTCAAACACAGGGTTCACAGTGAGACCCATCACACACACACACACACACACACACAAACCCCACAAACTTAACAAGTTGGAAAATAAAAGAGGCAGAAAGAGCTGGGCAGAGGTGGTGCAGGTTTTTAATTCCAGCACTCAGGAGGCAGAGGCAGGCAGATCTCTGAGTTTGAAGCCATCCTGGTTTACAGAGCCAGTTCCAGGACTGCAGGGCTACACAGAGAAACCTCAGTAGAAAGCCAGTCTTGACTTCAGAAGTTGGCTCACAAGAGGCTAACCTTTTGTTACTCCACCCCATTTCAAAGACAAAAGGTAGTTTTGTTGTTGTTGTTATTTTTTTTTTCTTTTCTTTCTTTCTTTCTTTTTTTTTTTTTTTGGTTTGTTTGTTTTTGTTGTTGTTGTTGTTTTTTCGAGACAGAGTTTCTCTGTGTAACCTTAGCTGTACTGGACTTGCTTTGTAGACCAAGCTGGCCTCAGACTCACAGCAATCCACCTGCCTCTTCCTCCTGAGTGCTGGGTTTAAAGGCGTGTACCACCACACCCGGCAAAAGGTAGTTTTAATACAAATAGACCAAAACAGTGAAAGTCTCCCTCCCTCCATTTTATTTTATTTTACTGACACAGAATCTCACTATGTAGCCCTTGCTGGCCTGGAACTCACTACATAAATCAGGCTGGCCTTGAACTCATAAATACCTGCCTGTCTGCACCACCACAGCAGGCTGCTTTCTTTTTGATGAGTTGGGGGGAGTAGGGGGTCTTAGAATGTATCCCAAGCTAGCCTTGAACTTACATCCTCCTGTCCGTCTTCCAAGACCAGGATGACAGATAATGCACCTTCAGGCCCAGCAGCAACTTGTGGTACTGTGGACGGAAACCAGGCCTCACACATGCTAGGCAAGTTTCCACCACTCTACCACATCCCCAGCCATCATTTTACTTTTGTTTTTGAAAACAGGGTCTCATGTAGCAGGCTAGCCCTAAACCCTTTATGTGGCAGAGGCTGGCCTTAAACTACTGATTTTCCTGCCTCAGCCTCAGGCATGCTGGGAGTACAGATATGTACCATTACACACAGCTTTTTTTTTTTTTTACTCTGTGGACACCGTCTCACTCAATTGTCCAGGCAGGCCCTGGGCTTGTGATCCTCCTGCCTCACCCTAAGCGCTGGGATGGCAGACCTGGTTAGCAGTGAACTGAAGTCTTTTCTGCCCAGAGAACGGATGCTGCACAGACAAGACAGAGAAGGACAGGCTCACAGGCCCCTGTCACCACTTCTTCCCCAGACAACAGAGACTCTCTAAGGTGCAATAAGGGAGAATAACATTTCTCCACCTAAGTTATAAGCAGGCAGTAAGGAGATGTGGGCTGGTCACCCAACAGCGAGGTCTCTTCTCACTTAGGATAACGCATGTCGCTGTGGTTAAGTGGCTCACAGGCCAGAAGAAGGTGGTAGGGTTCCCAGTATTAACTGCTTTAGGAAAAATATACTGCAGTAGAAGTTTGGCTTCTTTTAAAACTCTGTTATGGGGGGCTCGAGAGATGGCTCAGTGGTTAAGAGCACATTCTGTTCTTCCAAAGGACCCGGGTTCAGTTCCCAGCACCCACATGGCAGCTCACAACTGTCTGTAACTCCAAGATCTGACAACCTCACACCAATGCACATAAATTAAAAATTTTTTTTAAATATTAAAAAAAACCCTCTGTTATGTTATGTAAACATGTTTTTATTTTAATCTCAAGTGTGGGGTCTGGTACTGCCTTAGTTTACCCACAGCTGACAATAGCCTCACTCTGGATGTGGCATTTGTCAGCTGGAGAGAGTTTAATGCTGAGGACTTGGAGAGATTATAAATATCAGAGCCCAGAGAGAGAAGGCTTGGAGGGCTTCTGCGGGACAGACTGAGGAGGCAAAAGGTTGCAGCTCCTTCCTGCTTCTGCTTTGGTTATTTGCTGATGCTGGGCTGCTGAGTATCCCTTCGTGATGACTGAGGGCATTTTCCCAAAGACCCTGATGCCCCTAACCAGCTGGAACTAAGTCTAAAGAGGTCTATGTCCTTTCTAACCTTCTTTCTTTCCTACCTAGGCTTGGGGAGTTGGAAAGAAGATAGAGGCATAAGGAACCCCAAAAAGAGTAGAGTTTAAAACCAGACCTATGAGATGCAATTGCTTTTGCTCAGATTTCTCTCCCAGAACAGAGACTAAAGCCGGGCCATGGTGGTGCACGCCTTTAATCCCAGCACTTGGGAGGCAGAGGCAGGTGGTCGCTATGAGTTCGAGGCCAGCCTGGTCTATGAAGTGAATCCAGGACAGCCAAGGCTATCATAGAGAAACCCTGTCTCGAGAAAAACAGAAACAAAACCCAGAACAGAGACTAGCATCTCTTTCAGTGCAGACATAAATATTTATGTAAGCCTCCTGCACTGGCAATGGGGAAATGCCAGAGGCTGTAAAGGAGAATCAAATGTGTGTACAAATGTATGGGATGTTTGAAGCTTTTCTCAGAGATGAGCAAGAAATTTCAGGTCGTGAAATTCTAGAAGAACATGAAGGCCGAGGGTCCCACCCTCTGCAGATGTGAACAGCTGCTATGAGTCCCTACATGAACACAGCCCAGTGATTTCCATGTGTGTTAAGAGCAGTTTCCACCTGGGGGAGGGGGGAACTCTGCAGCCTCAAGGGAAATTCTGGCAGTTGCCCTGGGGGGGGGGGCTCTACAAAGATCTTGACAGCAGAGACCGGGTGTACTGTCCAGATACCTCATTTTTAACTCCTACACTCATTCATCGTGTAGGTGGGAACACCGATGTGTCATGGCGCGCATGTGCAAGTCAGAGGACAGCTTTTGGGATCAGGTCTCCCCTTCCACTGTGTGGGTTCTGAGGATCAAACTCAGCTTGTGAGGTTTGGTGGCAAGCACCTGCTGAGCCATCTTGCCTGCCTTGTTCTGTGTGTTATTGAGTCGAGGGTCTCACTCTGTAACCCAGGCTGCCCTCACATGTCATTCCTCCTGCCTTCACCTCCTTCTGTTGGAGTTGGAATTACAGGAGTATGCGCCATGTTCAGCTTTCAACATCCTCAAGCAGGCCAAGGGTATGGAGACAAGGTGCTAGCCTAGCATGCTGAGACCCTGAGTCCCAACCACAACACCATAAAAACGGGAGGAAGATTGAAATGTAATATGAATAAATTAATAAAATATATTTTTAAAAAAACGGGAGAAAAAGGAAGTGTTCTACAGGTATATGGGGATAACTCAGTCAGCAAGAATTTGCCTTGCAAACACGAGGGCCGAAGTTCAATTCCATGAACTACATGGTGGAAGAAAAGAACTGACCACTGAAAGCTGTCCTCTGACCTCCACATGTGCTCCATGGCATATGTCCCTGTACACACACACACACACACACATAGAGAGAGAGAGAGAGAGAGAGAGAGAGAGAGAGAGAGAGAAAGAGAGAGAAGTAATTTTTAAAATTACTGGAAACCAGGCATGATGGTATCAGTTTATAATCTTGGGGCTGGGGAGTTACAGATTCACTACTCAGTCACCCAAACCTACTCTGCACGTCTAAGAGCAGAAAGAGACCTCATCTCAATAAACAAGACAAACAAGAGGCTAACCTTGGCCTCTACAGTCAGGCATACACATGTGCGCACACATACACACATTCCTACAGTGCGCAGGACAGCCCGACCACAGCTAAGTCCTCAGTCTGGATATCAGTCACCCCATAGTGAGAACCCTCCGGAGGCCAAGGGGCAGCACACTCACCCCAGCAGACACAGACTGCCGCAGGAGAGCCAGGTGAGGGCGCCCGCGTTGTAGGACAGCTGGGTCACGATCATCTTGCTGCAGGATGGACAGCACATCTGGACAGGGCGGTCGTAAAAGGAGACAGGCTGCTGCACATACACGGTCTGCACGGCAACTGATGGGAGAAGATGACACAGGCTCCTCAGTGATCAAGGCAAAGACTGCTTGCTTGACAGAAACACACGAGGCCGGGAGCTACAGCGGTTACCCCAGAGCCCTCAGCCCAAAAGCAGAAATCACCCAGTGGCTCCCAAGAATGAAAGGATAAGAAAGATGTACCTGCCCACACAACTACACCTCAGCCTTAAAGGAGAGGAGATCCTGACACAGGCAGACACTACGCTGAGCGAAATAAGCCAGGCACAGAAGGGCGAGCCTAGAGGGGCTCACTCAGTCAGTGCCTGTGGGGGGGGGGGTGGGAAGATGGCACCTTCACTCTGGGAAGATGGAAAGGTCAGAAACTGAACAGTGGGGATGGACAAAGGGTGTCTACCTAACACCCTGAGCTGTACTTTGATTTAAAAGGTGACAGGAGGGACCTGAAGTTGGGAAGGAGCCAGCTGGGGGTGGGCAGAGGGAGGTGGAGGAGATGGATGTGGTAGATATGATTGGGAGAAAAAAATATATATATATACATACACACATATATATACACACATATATAAATACACACACATATGACATGCTAAGAGAATAAATACAAGTATTTTAAAGATTTATTTATTTATACGAATGCTTGTTTGCATGTATACCTGAAAGTTAGTAGAGGCATCAGATCCCAATATAGATGGCTGTGAACCACCATGTGGTTGCTGGGAATTGAACTCAGGACCTCTAGAAGAGCAGCCAGTGCTCTTAACCACTGAGCCATCTCTCCAGCTCCATAAATACAAGTATTTTTTTAATGGAATAATCAAAGTAGGGTTTTTTTTTTCTCCCTTCATTTTTTCGTGACTATGAGACTGTCAACATATAGGCCAGGCTGCCTCCTGCCTCAGCAGCCTCTTCGGTTCTGGGCTCAGAAGCATGTGCCACCACCCCCGGCAGCCAAATGGCAGACTGTACGCCGTGTTGTATCTGTGCGTACACACTGTTTAGGAAGGAGTGGGATGGAGCTCCTCTACGCAGCCCTGGCTAGCCTGCCTTACTACATAACTACACAGACCAGGCTGAGCTGGGAGCTGTGGCAATCCTCCAGCCTGTGCGTCCTGAGCATCATGTATGTTTCAGAACAGACACGGGAAAGTGGGAGAAAGAAAAACCACAAAGAAGAGAGAGAAAGCACAGGGTCCCCAAACTCCTTCTTAGCTCTGCAGTTGGCTCGCCTGGAGTGGTTTGCAGAAGGTATTAAGAGACGCAGGGGACATGATGGGTTTTAGGCCTGAGTTGTTACAGCCAAGACTGGCTGCCGGAAGCAAAGTGGAGGTGAGGTGGGAATGTTCTGGAAGTGGTGGTTGCCAATGGTGCCACGAGTAAACCTGAGGGCTCGTGAATTCCTTCTCTGCATAGCTGTTCCTGAAGTCGAAGGGACAACCGCTCTTAGGGTCCTTCGAGGCAAGTATTGCCCACTCTCTGGTGGTACCTAACGTACATTCGTTTACATTACAGGCATGTCATAAACACACACGCGCACACGCACCCTGACACCTGATGGTAATGATATGACATTTACCAATTGGGAAACACAAGCCCACAGCCGGGAAGCTGAGGTGACACAACTCAGATACATAAAGCTCTGCTGTCTTGGAAGAGAAGCCTCGAGCCAAGGAGCAAGGCATTCCGGAGGCCAGGCGATGACCTCCAGTGGCGGAGGCCGCCTCGGCTGCGTTTGTGTCAGTGTGGCCCTCCTCCACTGCTAGGCCCTCAGAAGGGCATTTATAAAGCTGGGGTGGGGGTGGGGGGTGGGGGGGTGGGGACTAGGGCCACCTACAGTTAATCTAGCAGCACTGGTACTCTGCTTCGAAAAGGCAGCAAGACACAGACTTCAGTAACACATGCATTTGCACTCAGGAACTAGAGGTAAGGAAGTGAGGAGTCCAAGGCTAGCCTGGTCTACCTAGCGAGCTCCAGACCAAGTAGGGCTACATAGTGATACCCTGGTCTCAACAAGGCTGCCAGTTCACGCTCCACCCGCAACAAGTCAAACTGAACACAACGACCATGGTGGTATCTTCTTACCAGACGGTGGCTCTGCGCTCAACACAGAGACGTTAATTTTAACAGAATGACCCACTAACTCAGAGACCTGCTGTCAGACATCACAGAGGAGGAAACTGAGGCACAGGAAAGGTAAGTGAGGGGGCTGGAGACATGACTCCGTGATTAAGAGCACTTAGCTGCTCTTCCCAGCTCCCAAAGACTTCTTCCGACCCTCTTCCGTATCAGGCACGCAACATGGTACACCATACGTATGTGCTAGCATCTACACATACGCACGCACGCACGCACGCACGCATTCACACCACATGCACTTTTTATAAATATATATTTTTACAGAGCAAGGTGGACAGCTCCTGTGACTGACCTCTGGCCTCCATGGGTACACACACACGCAAATAAAAACAGAAGGGCACCCCTACCCAGCTCTACCTAATGGACAGGACATTCTTCACAGCTGAGTGGAGAGTGGGGTCTGACTTTCACACGAACTCTGGTGCCCCATATTTGACCATGTCCCCTGGATGGGGAGGCCTGGTGGCACTCAGGGGAAGGATAGCAGGCTACCAAGAAGAGACTTGATACCCTATGAGCATATACAGGGGGAAGAGGTCCCCCTCAGTCACAGTCATAGGGGAGGGGTGTAAGGGGAGGGGGGAAATGGGAGGGAGGGAGGATACAAGGGATGGGATAACAATTGAGATGTAATATGAATGAATTAATAAAATATATTTTTTAAAAAACAGAAGGGCAGGGTGGGCAAGCTCTGCGGGTCTGAGTCACAGGCTCACGATGCTGAGTGGTGCACACTCACACACCTGGCCACTGAGGACTCTCAAGGACAAGGACTACGGAGAAGCCCTCCAAGGGTCCAAGCAAGAGCCTGCCCCAATAGAGGGGCAGAAGTTTGGCATCCCTTTTCTCACTCAGCGCTGCTGCTTCTGGCTCTTGCTCCTGTTCCCACCAAAGTGGGCCTCAGGACAGCTCCTGACAGCTCTCCAGGACAGCTCTCCACTCCTGGCTCTGAACACACAAACTCCCCCTCCCAAGTTCTCTGGGGAGGGCTGGTGGCAAGAGCTGAGGGCCCAGCAGGCATAGAGAGGATCCTAAAAGTATTTCACTGGGGTTTTTGTTGTGTTTGTTTGTTTTGATTACACTTATTATTTTTTATTTTATTTTATTTTATTTTTTTTTTGGTTTTTTTCGAGACAGGGTTTCTCTGTGTAGCCTTGGCTGTCCTGGACTCGCTTTGTAGACCAGGCTGGCCTCGAACTCACAGCGATCCGCCTGCCTCTGCCTCCCGAGTGCTGGGATTAAAGGCATGCGCCACCATGCCCGGCTTGATTACACTTATTATTAATGCCCGTGCATGTGTGTGTACACGTACATGGAGACCAGAGGACAGGTCTGTAGCCAGTTCTTTCTTTCCACCGTTCAAGTCTTGGGGAGCAAACTCAGGTGGGCAGTCAGGCTTAGCAGCGAGCGCCTTTACCCACTGTGCCATCTTGCTGGCCACTGTATCTTATAATAGGGGAATTACGGGCCTCAACAATGGGGATGTCTGAAATGCCCTATGAGAAGGTAGGGCAGGGTGGATATCACAGCGCTCATTAGCTTTGACGCCTCGCTGCTGTCCTCCACCTCGCGGAGTCCACAGGCTTGGTGAGCAAGGAGCTGAGGGAGGACCTGGTAACAAACATACTTGCATTGGCGTTGGGAACAGGTGCAGGTTGGGTGTAGTACGAAGGCGGAGTCATGCCTTTCCCATCGGGGCCTGTGATGAGGCCGGTGCCTGGCCCTGGCATAGGTGCTGAGGGCAATGGATAGCCACTGTTGACACCCACTGTCTCTTCATAGGTTGGGGGTGCTGTGGGCATTGCAGAAGGGCCTGCAGCTGCTTGGTAAGGTCCTGGAGCCGACATTTTACCTAAAGAAAAAAAAAATAGAAGACACGGGTAAGAGATTCTCTCAATCCAGAGGGCAGGAGAGCAGCACATGCCTCACTCAGAGCCCAGTACTGGGGAGGTGGAGGCGGACATTCAAGACCACCCTCAGCTATATAAGTGGGAAACCAGCCTGGACTCCATAACGACTCTGTCTCATAAACAACACCAAAGGGGGTGAAAGAAAGAAGACGCGTCACACTCGCCCCGCCTCTCCCCTCCCCCCACAGCCCAAGTTTTCAACCTCCAACCCAACAAACAGAACAACCAAGGAAAATTATGACCTTCCCAAGGGACTTTCACATCCAGATAAAAAGTAAGTTATGCCCCAAGTGCCTGGGACCTAGAGATGCAGGGGAGGCACAGGCTGCACTGGAGGAGCTTTCGCTCCAGACCACACACTCCAAACCCGGCATTTCTTCTGTTTAATCAATGTGGTTTTCACTAACTGTTTCAAGGGACAGAAATGACAGCTCCATTTCCATGCCAACTCTGAGCAGGCTGTGAGCAAAACCAGAAGCCCCAAAACACATGGCATATGGTACCAGGGGAGAGAAATCTAGAAAGCAACAGGATGGGGTATTTTTAGAGGCTGGCCATGTTCTCTTTCATCATGGGACAGGTTGCATGGGTTTTTTTCCCCCATTTGTATTCACAAACTGAATACAACTGAGTTGTACAACTGAGTTGACCACTGATGTTCTTTGAGCCGCTTGCCATGGGTGCTGTGCTGGGACCCAAACTCAGGTCCTCTGGAGGAGCAGTGTGTGTTCTTCTAACCACTGGGCCATCGTGCCAGCCCTAGGCTGCCTCCTTGTAAAGCAGTACTGCCCTTCCAGAGGACACACACCATATGAGGCTCACAATTACCTGTAAACTCCAGTGTCAGGGACTCCAGTGTTTTCTTTTGGCCTCTCTGGGTAGCGCATAGATGTGATACATCAACATATGTGCAGGCAAAACACACAGATAGGTAATTTTTTTTCAATTTTAATGAGAAGCATATAATGGCTCAGTTAGTAGAGCGCTTGCCCAGCATGCATGAGGCCCTGGGCTCGATTCCCAGCACTTCGAAGACTGGATATGGTGGCAACTATTTGTAATCTCGATACTTGGGAGGTAGAGAGACAGGCAAGAGGATCAGCAGTTTAAGGTCACTGTTGGCTACAAAGAAAATCTGAGACTCAAAACAGCCCCAAAGTAAATCCCCATCGCATCATTTCTCATTTGGAAAGTGGGGTCCCAACGCAGCTAGGGACACAGTGTCTTCCGAGGCAGAGCTGCTGCTGCCTGGAAGTGTCTTCCAGGATCCGGGCTGTGCCCTGGCCTGCTGGTGCTCGGCAGTCATGGGGCAGCTGCTGCGGTGGGACACAAAGGACTGTCATTTGTGTGGCTGTCTCCCAATCGGGCAGGACTGGCTCTGCGGCTTAGAACAGCTATTCAAGACCTCGTCAGGAGACACAGGCAGCCAGGACTGAGGGCGGCGTGCCATGGCATCGGGGCCAGGCAGCCCTGCCACCTCCGTCCTGTCCTAGAATGTGTGGGAAGCAGGCCAGAGGCCTTCCAAGAAGCTCCACTCGACCCAAGGAGAGGAGTCTCCCGGAGTTAGAAGGGCATTTCAAAGTGGGGAAAGAAACAGGAGGGGGCGTCGGTAAAATACCACCAAGAAACGCCATGACAGCCAGCCAGTATGGTGGCTCGGGGGCAAAGGTGCTTCGCGTCAAACCGGATCCCTTGAACTCAGTCCTCAAGACCCATATGGTGATGAGACCTGACTCCCAGCGCTGCGCCCTTGAGCCTCCCTCCACAGGCAATGCTGGGGCACGTGTACCCATCTCCAATAAATAAATATTTTAAAGTTAGCATCCAATATCAGGTAGATGTTGAGGCAAAGTAAAGCCCACATTTTTAAAACTTACTACACAAAACTAACGCAAGCTAGCCCATCAGTAACATGAGCGCTGGCTCCACGTTCAAAGGTGCTAGTTAAGTATGGAATTACAATTCGGCCCCATAGGGTACAGAGCACGGGTACAGAAGACCTTAAAGTGAGCTCAATGGCTTCCCCTTCCAGAAGAAAAGATGAAGTCTGTACTCAAGGCAAACCAGAAGTCCGTGTGCAGGGGCATCAAGTGCTTGAGAAGGTCAAAAAAGGGGATTTCACTCAGAAGACCACAGGAGTGTGCCGTGGAAACCACTTCAGAGCTAGGCAAAAAACGAAACCCACACAACAACAAAAGGAGGAGACAGGGCCCCCAAAGCAGCTTGAGGTGCACTGTGGGTTTCCTCTGACAGGAAAAGAAATGCAGAGAGGCAAGGCCACAGGCAGGCAAAAAGCTCACCCCAAAAATCAGCTGATGTCTCTGGCGATGGCCTACCCTGCCCCCCACCCCCACCCCAGCTTGCAGAAATTCCTGTCAGAAGAAAAGGCAGGTAGGTACTCCTCAGGCAGTAACTAACAGTATCCTGCAACGCTTGGGAGGGACAGATGTGAGGGCCAAACTTTCTCACCAAGAGCTAGCCATGCTTCATAGATGTACTATGAAAATAGAGCCACATATAATAATTACAAGATCAGAAAACTGTGGTGTGTTCAGAAATCCTAAAATTGCATGAGGATGCAGTGTGCTAAAGTGCTGTGAAGATGGCCTGAGGCCACCAGCGGGGCTCACATCATCCAGCCCAATCACCTAAGCCCTCCATTTTGGGTTTTGATTCTCTTGAGATAAGACTTCAATGTAGCCCGGGCTGGTCTAGAACTCATGACTTTCCTGCAACCTCCTCGGTTCCCCAGGTACAGGAATCAAAGCCCTGTGTGTCAGCGTGCCTGGCTTCGAGACTGCATTTGAAATAACTGACCTACAGGTCTGGGAGTGGAAAGTTTCCCCATCACCTTCAAGGGAAGGGAAGAGATGGATTCCTTGTCTGGACCGCCTGTCCTGTCGTCCGACACACATCCTCATTAACTGATGAGAGTCACCCTCACATGCTCACACAGATGAACACTGTCTCTTCAGGGTTTGGGGGTCCAGCAGACACATAAATACATTTATAATTCTTTTTTTAAAAAGATTTATTTATTTATTATTTATACAGTGTTCTACCTGCATGTATGCCTAGATGCCAGACGAAGGCACCACATCTCGCCATACACGGTTATGAGCCACCATGCGGTTGCTGGGTATTGAACTCAGGACCTTTAGAAGAACAGCCAGTGCTCTCAACCTCTGAGCCCAGCCCACATTTATAATTCTTTAAAAAAAGCAAGGGCCAACAAAATGGCTGAGAGAGCTTCCGCCCACATAGTGGGGGGAAGAGAACTGACTCATGCTAGTTGTCCTATGACCCCCATTCCAAAGGCAAGCCATGATGTAAGTGCGCCCTGTCCCTCACGAAATAAATTAATTTTGTGTTTGTTTAAGCCTTGTAACATCTATTTGGTGGCCTTGGACAGGCTGAGTGGTCACTCTAATCAAATCAGGTGATCCTGACAGAATCCAGTTGCCATAGTTACTGGGAGCTTTTGTGGAGGAAAAAAAAAAGGAGTATACTGCCTCCTCCCTCCCTCCCCACTGTTTAACTTTGTCATTAAGACCTTTCAGTTGCTCATCCTGACTCACCTTACCCCATCACTGACCATGGAAACACACGACGTCCCCATCTCAGAATGATGCCTCCGTCCCAGCTAGTTCCAAATACGGACAGAGGCATCTGTCCAACAAGACCTGACAATCCCAAATCTTTTGTTTGGTTTTTTTGTTTTGAAGACAGGGTCTCACTGTATAGTGCTGGCTGGCTTGAAATCACACCTATGTCCACCTCACAAATGCCTAACTCCAAACATTTTTTTCAAGGTAGAAAATGGAGGTTGGGGATGCAGGGGGGGGGATGGGGGGGCGGCTCGCTCGAGGAGGACATGACATGGCCAACTGCCCAGACACTGCAAGTCCTTAGTTCAGAAGCCCAGAGCAGCAGTTCTCACCCTGTGGGTTGAGACCCTTCTAGAAGAGGAATGACCTTTTCAAGGGGGTCTCCCAAGACCATTGGAAAACACAGACATTTATATTACAATTAAAACAGCAGCAAGGGCTGGAGAGATGGCTCAGAGGTTAAGAACACTGTCTGTTCTTCCAGAGGTCCTGAGTTCAATTCCCAGCAACCACATGGTGGCTCACAACCATCTATAATGTGATCTGATGCCCTCTTCTGGCCTGCAGGGGTACAAGCAGGCAGAGCACTGTATATGTCATAAATAGATCTTATTTTAAAAAAATAAAATAAAATAAAAAATAAAACAGCAGCAAAATTACAATTATGAAGTAGCAACAAAAACAATCTTATCACTGGGGGGGGGTGTGGAGGGATGGGGAGGTGGTCACCACAAGATAAGGTTGTAGCATTAGGAAGGCTGAGTGAGAGCCGGTGGCCCAGAGAGTCATGCGTGACACAATGTTCCTGCTGTGGCCACCTTAAATAAAAATTCTTGCTGTAGAGGGGTGGACTGAGAGTTAGGAAACAGTTATGACACTGCCCCTGGCCCATACCAATCCAGCACTTAAAACCCCCAGACTCCCTGGATGTGGGCCTCAGTGACCCACTTTGGGGCAGATGGTATCTTAAGTGACACAGAGAGGAAAGGGATACACAAGACTGACCGTCATCTCTGGCCTGCTGGAGGACCATGTCTAGGTACAGGGAGAACCTGCCACAGAGACAAGGGTTTCTCGGGCTTGTTTTCATTACCAAAGCTCCATTCCAGGCAGAATAATTAAATTATCTTTAACTTAATTAATTAATTTAAATATAATTTAATTTCTGCCTAACAAGAGAAACTAAAATTAAGAAATAAGATTTTGTTATGGAGAGCTGAGTTTGAGGGCCACACATGATTGTAGTATTTAAGGGTTGTTTTTTTTTTTCACACTCCCACCCTTTGCCACTCCCCTAGTGCACTCTGGAGAAGGCCAGCATGTCCCTTACAGCCAGAGAGCCCTTTGCTTGCTGTCAGAGATGTAGCCCTCCCAACACAAGGGCCACTGACCGAATCTGGTACTCCTTCCATCTGCCCAGGCCCTGACTGGACAGTTTTCAGCTCAACTGTGGTGACAGACACTACAGAACATCCCCCTATATTGCTCTGGGGCCAAGCACAACCAAGCTGGCCGGTGTCACTTCCACCCTGTCACTGGGTCACTCCTCGGTTATCACTGCCAGGCCCTCAAGACCCATGTCTGGGCGTCCACCACTAAATACACTGTGTGCTCGGCCCAGAAGGAAGAAGCGGGTGCCAGGTGCCAGCGAACACTGCTACTAATTTTATGTGTGCGCACATGTGTGCATATGCACATGTGTGCTTGCGCCATGCATCTTTCTCAGTGGTTCTCCTGGGACTGTATTCTACAGACATGCCCGGCTAGTGTATGGATTCCGTGAACCAGAACTCAGGCCCGACTCTCCTGTAGCAAGAACCTTGCCAGCTGAACCCTTTGACTACTAATATTCTAGCTCGGGCAAATATATTACAGTCCTCATCTCTCTCTCTCTCTCTCTCTCTCTCTCTCTCTCTCTCTCTCTCTCTCTCTCTCTCTCTGTCTCTCTGTCTCTCTCTCTGTACCCACCTCTCTCCACTAAGATGCAGGCTTGGGCCAGGCAGTGGTGGCGCACACCTTAAATCCTAGCACTTGGGAAGCAGAGGCAGGCAGATCTCTGATTTTGAGGCCAGCCTGGTCTACAGAGGCAGGGCTACACAGTGAAACTTTGTCCCCCACCCCCCAAAAAAAAACAAAGGGAGGGAGGACACAGAACTTGGGATGTGACTGCTAAGGGCCTGGGTTCCACCTCTAACACCATAAAATAAGACAAAACTCCAAGATGAATCGAATCTAATCTACGTTACCTCAGAGACTAATCCACCCCTCTGCGTGAGCCCATGAGCCAAGAATACAATGATTGTGATCATCCCAATTCACACCTGCTTTCGAACTCACAATCCCAATTCACACCTCCTCACAATCCACGGAACAGCTCAGAGAGGTTAGGCTGCTTTTGGGAAGTCACACAGCTAGATCAGGAAGGGGCTGGGCTCCACATCCATGGGCTCCAGAGCTCTTGACACCTCACCATTGCTTCTCCCAGTCCGGAAGAACAGAAGCCGCCGCCGCCGCCGCCGCCGCCGCCGCCGCAGCAGCAGCAGCAGCAGCAGCAGAAACAGCAGCAACAGCAGCCCTACTTCACACAAGTCGTCACCAAACCAAACTCGCAAGAAAAGAAACCTAGGCGACAACCCCAAGTCTGACTGGCAAGGGGCCACTGCTTTTTCTGCCACTCTAACACACGACTTAATTTTAGTAAAGAAAGTTTTTATATGGTAAAATAAGACTTCCACACACCATACATGATGTAAGTATAGATTTCAACTATTTTACCACCAAGCTCTTTTGATCAACAATTATCTGCCTTGGGGAGAGGGAGGGAGGGTGGGGATGGGAGGAGAGGAGGGGTAGGGATATAAAGTGAATAAATAAAAGAAAGAAAGAAAGAAAGAAAAATATCTACCTCTTCCGAAACAAGGGTCCAGATTGGCTGGGGGTGGGGAGACGCAAAAATCACAGGGCTGGCATACTCCACCTGCTTCAGAGACGAAAGGGTTAAATATCTAGGGGGTACCCCTCAGCACCTGAGGAGATCACAAAGGCAATGCTGCTCAAGGGGAAAACACACCCCAAATGCTGGGGAGAAGCCACACTATCGTGCCCAGTGACCTTTAGTGTTCTGAACTAAGATCAGCAAACGTCAGGGTGTCGAGACACCCCGCGTTCACTCAGATTTGTTTCTAAGAAATTGTTCTATCAACTCAGATTCTCTAAGAGTCCAGGAGAATTGGTTATTCCCAGAGCTGCGCAAACCCTAGTCTTCCTCTGGGTCCGTGCCCACAGCAGGCATCCTTTTATGTTGATGGAACTGCCCTGGTTGTCCTCATAAGAGTTTGGCCTGAGCCCCCAATTTAAAGCTAAAGATGAGGCCTCTGGCCTACAGCTTCTCACTGGTCCTTCAGGATCCCAACTATGGCTTGTAATGATCCCGAAAACCCTCCTGTTCTAGAGTCCAGCGCAAAAGGCTCCCGACCCTACATCCCTACGGATGCCAAGTGCCCAGAGCAAGATAATCTGGGACATGGAGAGCAAACTGGTGCGGCCAGGGACTAGGGGATGGCACAGGAAGGAAGTGGGCGCCTCTGGAGGTGACAGCCTGAAACTAGACAGAGGGGAGAGTTACACAACACGGAAGAGGCACTGTCGGCTTTAAATGGTTAATTCTGCAACACGCATGGTAGCGCATGCCTGTAACCTGGCACTCCAGTGGCAGAGACAAGAGGACCATAAAGTCAAAGCCTGAGTGGGCTTCACAGTGAGTCTCAGTTGTAAAAACACTTAACTAGGAGCGGAACAGATGGCTCAGCCTGTAAGCGCCTTTCCACGCAAGCATGAACACCTGACTTCTAGTCCCCAGCACCACGTAAAAATCCAGCTGTGGCCACACAGCATGAGGACCTGAGTTCTGGTCCCCAGCACCATGTAAAACTCAGACATCTGTAACCCAGGCATGAGGTGGAGAAAGGAGCATCATCAGAGGGCCACACCCAGGCAGTCTCACCAGCTGATAGCTCAGCATTCAGTGAGAGACGCTGTGCTAGAAATAAAGTGGAGAGAAATGAAGGACATCCAACATCACCACAAAGAGTCTTATCTTAGAAAACTAAATTATGCCGGGCATGGTGGTGCATGCCTTTAATCCCAGCACTCGAGAAGCAGAGGCAGGCAGATAGCTGTGAGTTTGCGGCCAACCTGGTCTACAAAGCGAGTCTAGGACAGCCAAGGCTACACAGAGGGACCCTGTCTCGAAGAACCAAAAAAAGAAAAGAAAAGAAAAAGAAAACTAAGTTATGCCGAGTGGTGGTAGTGCATGCCTTTAATCCCAGCACTTGGGAGGCAGAGGCAGGTGGATCGCTGTGATTTCGAGGCCAGCCTGGTCTACAAAGCGAGTCCAGGACAGCCAAGGCTACACAGAGAGACCCTGTCTCGAAAAATCAAAAAAAGAAAAGAAAAAGAAAACTAAATTATGCCGAGTAGTGGTGGTACATGCCTTTAATCCCAGCACTTGGGAGGCAGCAGGTGGATCGCTGTGAGTTCGAGGCCAGCCTGGTCTACAAAGCGAGTCCAGGACAATCAAGGCTATACAGAGAAGCCCTGTTTCAAAAAAACCAAAAATATTTTTTTAAAAAGAAGAAGAAAGAAACGAAAAGAAAACCAAGTTATTTTTATATGACTTTCACACGAGTAAGGAAAACATAACGCAACTCTCCCTTGAGGAGGCAGAACCTTGTGTCTTACTTGCTGTAACTGTCTTAGATAAACCCCACACTCCAACTTTTGGGGTGCTTTACCATCTTCTGAGTACCTCTCTTTTATCCTAGCCCTTGTATGGAAGCATATATTGAAATATCCTTACTAGAATCTTCAACCCTGGAGGTAAGGGGCATGAAGACACTGCCAGAACGTTCCATTTAATATTCAAGCCTCCAAATTGGTCCTCAGCCCTTTCGAGGACCAAAGATCTTAAACCAAGCCAGTGAGCACCAGCACCATGCCCTAACTAGGACGACCAATGCTCTGGCTTTCAAAGACCAAGAGGGTCTCATTGCCCACATGGCCTCTTGTCCCATCTCTGTCACCACTGTGAATGTCTGCATTGGCAGCCTTGCTTGCGTGTCCTCCATAGGCCTCCCTTGGATGGCTGGGCCATCCCCCTCTCATTCTCTATGCCTGCACTGTGTGCTTTTTGAGAGGCTCTGGCATCTCAGCAAAACACTGTCAAGGGCACGCACGGTTCACACCTAAATGTCATGTACTGTCAAGCCAGGTGTGATGGCGCACGCCTTTAATCCTAGCACTTGAGAGGCAGAGGCAGGCGGATCTCTGAGTTCGAGGCCAGCCTGGTCTACAAGGCAGCCAGGGCTACACCAAGAAACCCTGTCTTGAAAAACCAAAAACAGACATTATCCCTCTTTGTATTTCTGTTTGGGCTAGAGAGATGGATCAAGTTGAGAGAACACTGGCTGTTCTTCCAAAGGACCCTGGTTCAAATCCCAACAACCACATGGCAGCTCACAACTGTCTGTAACTCCTGTTTCAGGGGATCTGACACCCTCAAACGGACATATGTGCAGGCAAAACACCAAAGCACATAAATTTAAAATAAATAATTAAAAAAAAGAAGAGGCAAATGGAAAATTAAAGGAGCACACTTGAGGCAAGTACACAGAGCACACAGGCCAGGCAGGCACCCTCCTGAGGGGCCAGTTGCCCTACTTCTTTGCTGTAATAGTTCTGGGCACTTTTGCTTTACCTGTCTTCCCGACTACACTGTGGGTTCTGAAAATGCAGGCACAGAAGCGTGTTAACAGCTGCGCCTTAGCAGCCAGAAGCATGGCCAAACCGTCACAGTGACTGACTCACGGGTGAGCCGCTACCCCAGCCTACCTGGGATGGAAAGTTTTCCAGAAAAGGGAACACTTTGGGTTCAAAATCTAGGAAAGTCCCAAGTGATGCAGAACAAGAGAGTCCCAGTGGCGTGAGAACACTTGCAGACAACAGCAAATGTTTGAAACCACACAAGATCTATCTCGAACAACACCAAGATTTGAAAGCAAAGCCAGAGGTATGGTGATGTCCGCCTGTAATTTCTGAGGAGGCTGGGCAGGAGGGTCAAGGCCAGCTTGGGCTGCACAGACTGTCAGATAGGTCAGCTGGGGATATGTTTGACCCATGTTGGTTTTGTTTTTAAAGCTAGATGTGGTCCTGCATGGTTGTGGCAGCGCTGGGGAGGTGGAGGCAGGCAGATTCTCTGGGCCTCACTGGCCAGCCAGCCCTGCCCACTGGGTGGCCTCTGGGTCAGGTAGAGACCCTTCAAGAAACAAGGTAGGGGCTGGAGAGACGGCTCAGTGGTTAAGGGCATTGCCCGTTCTTCCAAAGGACCCGGGTTCAATTCCCAACACCCACATGGCAGCTCACAACCGTCTGTAACTCCAAGTTCTGACACCCTCACACCAATGCACATAAATTAAAATAAAATATTAAAAAAAGAAAGAAAGAAAGAAACAAGGTGGGACTCGTGCCGAACTAAAACCTAGGCTGATATTTGGCTCCCCTCGCCCCCCCATCCCCCGCACAGGAACACACAGACACAATGGCTGCTCTGGGAACAAAAGCCCTGGCTTAGAATCTGAGGGGGGGGAAACGGTCAGAGGAAGGCGTTGAGGTAAAGGACGTAAAGGGTTCACACGGGCAACCTCATGCTTCCGTTCAGACATGAGCCTCTAGCTACAGCCTGGCAGTGTGGCTGGCCACCTTCAGAACTGAGCCTGCTGCCCTTAGCTACCTCCAGATTCCTGACGGTGAAGGACGGCTCAACAGGGCGCCCTGGAATGTCCAGATCGGAGATCAAGACACGACGTGGGTGGACAGACGGAGAACAGGGAAGTATGGGGGCGGCAGAGCAAGTTGAAACCAGAGGAAGAAAAAAAATAAAATGCCAGTGTAGCAACCTCGAGGCCTGTTCGCTTTGTAATCCCTGATGAGAGGTCACGGTGACACAAGTTCCCAGCTCTGTGCAGGGCCCTGGGTTTGCATCCACCCAGCCCTGGTTCCAGGTAAAAACAAGGAGAAAGGTACAGGGAAGGCCTAGAAAGGCTTGACCCTTCCTCCCTACTGTGAGGGTCAACCAGACAAAGGCAGGTTAAAAGGTCTTAAGAGGGCAAATGGGGCCCTCCTGCACCTCCGAATGACCTATAGGCTTTCAGTATGTCCCAGTGTCACCACTACAAGCAGCCATGTTCCGGGTCCCACAGGGAAATCCATTCAATAGCTAGACTCATATGTGGGCTCCGACTGGCACCCCCTTACATGGCTCAGAAACACCTGCCACTCAGAACTGGCCCTGCCTTTCCCTGGGGAGTAAGTACACTTGGCAACTTTGGTGACACTACTCATCGGTGACACTACTCGTCAGTGACTCCTGCAGGCAGTGTGTGGAGAGCTGCATGGCATCGCATGAGCCCTTAGAGAAGTAGAGGAAGAGGCCATGGGACAAGATAGAGCCCCTCCCCAGGGCCCCCCGAGGAAGCCCGAATGACCTCTGTACTAGGGCAAAGCCAAGATGGCACTTCAACTTTGGCCCAAAAGACACCTGAGGATGGATCTTGTCCCCTGCCATCCCTTAGCGTTATTTTACTGCTGGCTTTAGGCAGGGTATCCCTCGTGTGTCTCAGGCTAGCTTCAAACTCACCATGAAGCTCAGGGTGGTTTAGACTTCGACACTCCTTGCCTTCACCTCTCTGGTACTCGAACTATAATATAAGCCTGAGCCACCACCGCGCGGCTACGTTGTGCTGAGGGGACTGAGGCGGTCTCGGTGCTTGCCAGGCTAGCAACTCTACCAGCTCAGCCCCTCAGACTCCATCTGAAATACAGGCTTGGCCTCCCTCTGTGTAACCAAGGCCCGCAAGCTCTCAGAGTACTTCTGGGGCCACAGGCCCTGTCTTCCCAGCCAGCCCCTTTGCCCAGGCCTCAGAGGAGCTCACCTTTTCTCTATTACAGTGAAAAGTCTGGTCCTTGGCCCTGGCTCCCACCTCTGTCACAGGTATGCCATCCGCACAAGGCCTCTCCCCTTCCCTGGCCACAGCCCCTTCCTGGTTTCTGTTTTCCTCCGGTTCTGAGCACCCACTTGAAGACCACATCTTCCCGGCAAGATGATGCCACCACACTGACTTGCTGTTTCTTTCCACAGCAGATCACAAAGAACTCAGAATTATTCCCTCACTCCTCAACTTCAAACCCCTTCTCTGGGTCACGTCCTACACGTCTTCACCTTCTAGGCTCTCAAAACAGGGAGATGCCAGCTGATCAGAAGAAGCCGTGTAGGCTCCATGAAGCCGCCCTCACAATAAGTGAACGCCACAGCTCTCTGGTCTCCACACTCCCAGCCCATCTGTACCCTATGCAAACCAGTCACCAGAAACACAGCCAGCATGCCTTAAAACGGTCCACATCACAGCAAATGAGCCAGAGAAACCAACCTGGGGCAAACAGCAAGGGCGAGACTTGACAGCTACAGGCCATGTGGGACCCTGGACTTGACAGCTACACGCAATGTGGGGACTGGCTAAAGAGGGGCAGGCCCATGCCAGGGCCTCAGTACGGGAGATGTCCCCTGGTGAGGTACCTCAGGCCTCTGCCATCTGACAGGGCAGGAGGCCCTCGCCCAACACCATTTGCTAATGAACTTCCAGCTTCTCTAACTGTGAACCAATTAGTTTCTGTTCACTGTAAGTTTCCTCAGTCCCAGGATGAGGATAGGGCTTAATGGGAGGAGCTCTTGCCTAACAGACGTGTTATCTGATGCTTGATATTTGATCCCAGCACTTAAACAATAGAGGCAGGAGGCTGAGAAGTTCCAGGTCACTCTTAGCTGTATAGGGAGGTCGAGGCCAGCCCGAGATTCACAGTCAGACAGTTTCTTTTAAAAAACGAAGAAAAGAAAAATAAACAAACAAATCAAACATTGCTCTGTGGACTGGCCTGGCCTCAAACTCAGAGATCCGTCTGCCTCTGGGATTAGAGGTGGGCACCACCACTGATGGGCTCAAAAAACTTTTTTTTTTTAAAAAAGTAGGATTAGAAGCCACATTAGAGTGTGGTACCAGTACTCAGAGACAGAGGCAGGAAGATCTCTGTGCAGCTAGCCTGGTCTACAGAGTGAGTTCCAGGCCAGCCATAGATACATAGCAACAAATAAAGTAGGATTAGAGGTGAGCTCAGCTGGGAGAATGTTTGGCCAGCATACACAAAGCCCTGAGCTGATTGTTTTAGCTACAGAAGTAATTACTGTGGTAGTAAACACACTATGAGGACTGAGGAGGTGGGTGCTGCCCTAACAGCTGAAATGTCTGCCGTCTTCGGCACTGAGTAACAGGCGGAGAGGCCGGCGGCAGCAAGGAAGAGGAGAGTGGCTTTAAAGGCACCTCCAAAAGTGAGAGCACAAACGGGACCATCTTATGTCACAGCCAGAGGGCCAGGCCTGGCCCGGTGCAAGCCTACTGCTGAGACCTCAGGAAAACACCAGAGCGCATGCCAAACGCTGGGTGGATGGGTGGAACCATGCGCACGCCCTGAGGCTCTATGGGAAGCAGGATGTAAGAGCCACATTTGGCAGAGGAAATTCTCAAAGATGCTGAAGTCCTACACGGGCAGCCGCGGCCGCTGTTAACCACATCTAGCAAAACAAAGAAAGAAATGACTTAATGGAATTCGTAAGCTAAGCGGAAGCAGAAAGGAGCCTGGAAGCCTCTCCGCCTGGCCACATAAGGAAACACAGGGCATCCCCAGAGGAAAGCAGAGGAGTAGCAAAGACAGCAGGCAGGCATGGTGCGGAGCTCCCAGGCCAAGCTGGGACCTCAAAGTTTACAGAGGAGCCAGGAAAGCCTCAAGACTACCCCCCAACTCTAGTGAGGAACCCGTCCAGTGAAGCAAGTGCTGGACTGGAGGATGCGGGGGTGGGGGTGGCGGTTGGGGAGGGGTGGGGGGAGGGGTGCTCGCAGCTTCTTCCCCCTGTACCTCAAAGGATATGTAGACAACCTTGGTGCTACGAGCAGAGCCATGTCAGCGCAGAGCCATGTCAGAGGAGACACTGCTGTGAGTCCCCACTGCTGTGGAAACTGGTGAGAAGCATGGGGACCACCTGACAGTGACCCTGTGAGAGATGCTATCTAGGAGAGCTTAGCAAAAGAAGGGGCAGAGGAGCTGGGGGTGGTGACGCACGCCTTTAATCCCAGCACTCGGGAGGCAGAGGCAGGCGGATCAGTGTTGAGTTTTAGGCCAGCCTGGTCTACAAAGCGAGTCCAGGACAGCCAAGGCTACACAAAGAAACCCTGTCTCGAAAAACAAAATACCAAAAGGAGGAGGAGGAGGAGGAGGAAGAGGGGCAGTGGGGGACATGGCTGCCCAGGACTTCAGGGGGTGGCACATGGAAGGAAAGAGCATCCATACTTGCAGGTGAGCTTAGCGTTTAAGAAACAGGCAGGAGCATCTCTGGGCTACACAAGACCCTGTCTCAAAAAGAGAAAGAGAAGAAAAGGGCCATTCTGGGGCTATGTGCCTATGATCTCTGTCATTCTCATTTGCAAAGGACAGAGGCAGAAAACAAACAAACAAAAAACAAAACCCCACAAGTTCAAAGCCAGCTTGATACAGTCTGTCTCACACACCAGGAGGAAGGGGGCTAGAAAGATGGCTCAGAGCACTTACTGCTCTTGCGGAAGACCCAAGTTCAATTCTCAGTACCCCAGGTGCTCAGTACTACTTGTAACTAGCTATAACTAATCCAATGCCTCTAGCTTCCACAGGCACAGGCACAGGCACCAGGACACACATACACACCCGGAATTTAATAATAATTAAATCATTAAAAAACAAAACAAAAACAAAACCGTAACTTAAGGCTCAGGAGAAGGTTCAGTAGAAGTGCTCAATGTCCAAGCCTAAGGGCCTGAGTCCAGTCTACACCACCCACATAAAAAAAAAGTCTATATGGCAACATTTGTTTGTGATTCCAGAGCTGGGGGGACAGAGGCAGGTGGATCCTTGGAGCTCACTGGACAGTTGAGTTAACCAAGATTACGGGGTACAGGTTCAGCGAGAGACAATGTTACAAACGCACACATGTACTTTTAACACTATCCATGCTTTCGGGTTGAGAAGTCAGCTAGGACCTGTCGCTCCTTTCTTCTTGCCTGTCCCTCTCCTTAAAAAGGAGCGTCCTCTGCAGCTATCACAGGCTGACAGCTCCAAGTTCTCTTGGAGACTGACTCGGTCTCATTAGTGCCTGACTCCAGTGAGACCCTGGCCTTGTGACTAGAGCAGGGCTGAACAAGACTTTGACACTATGGGTACAGAAAGGATTTCAGATGCCATAAGGCCATGTGTGGCAGGGGCGAATGTATTTTATGACCCCGCACCCCCGAACTCTGCACAAGGACCCTGAGGGGACACAGCAAAGAAAACCCCCACCAAACTGGGCATGGTGACGCACGCCTGTAATCCCAGCACTCGGGAGGCAGAGGCAGAGACAGGTAGATTGCTGTGAGCTCGAGGCCAGCCTGGTCTACAAAGAGAGTTCCAGGACAGCCAAGCCTACACAGAGAAACCCTGTCTCAAAAGAGAGAGAGAGAGAGAGAGAGAGAGAGAGAGAGAGAGAGAGAGAGAGAGAGAAAAGAACCCTCACTAGATGCCAACATCTTGCATCTCAAGAACTGTAGTACAGTAATGACATGCACTAAGGGCACACAGGAACTTCCTCAGGTAATTCTGCAGCTCTTCTGTAAATCTTGAGCTGTTCTAAAGTAAAATGTTTATTTAGGGCTGAAGAGAGAACTCAACAGGTAAAGCTACTGATTGCCTTGTAACTATGGGAACTTGAGTTTAATCTCGGGGAGGGTGGGGGGTGGGTGAGGAAGCAAGCACAGAGTGCAGCCACATTCCTTTCTAACTCCAGAGATTGGGGGGTGGGGGTGGGGCGGGGCCAGGACAGAGGCCGAGTATCACCGGAGCTCACCCAACAGTTTAGTTAACCTGGATCGTGAGCGCACACGTGTAAACCCAGCTCCGAGCTCAACGGCAAGCCAGCCTTGCCTATACGGTGAGCTTCAGGCTACCGAGAGTTACTATTTCTAAAGGAAAGATGGGCAGCACCGGAGGAAGAATGCCCAAGGTTGTCCCCCTGCCTCCGCGACTTGTACACACACAAACATGAACACACAATAAAACAGAAAGCCTACCTGGGAGGGGGAAAAACGCACAACTAATGTCATGCACGATACTGCTTTTTACCCATCCACCTGGTTAAATCACATGGTGGAACTGGCTGGGGTGCAAACAATCAGGCCTCCATTGAGGGTAAACTGAGGCTCACGCCGGAAGTGAACGCACGTGAGTCCTCTGGCCATGGATTTGGCCTCTGTGAGGAACATGGCGCTGCCCACCGGAATACAGGGCTCTCTCTGGAGAACTGCTGGTGGGCAGTGGACTGCCCAGCCACCCTGCCACACACAAAATGGTATGCAGCCATCAAAGCAGAGCCAGGGCGTTTCCTGGGCAGAAACATCATTTCTGAGAAAGGTGTGAACAGGCCGGAACAGCAACAGGATAATACCATCCGCATTATTCAGTTCCTTCTATAAACCCCCTGGGAGGACAAGCAAGGGATGACGTCATCGGTGCCTACAGGAAGCAGAGGGGGGGAGATGGGGGGGGGGCACGACAGGGGACTGACCTTGGCCACTTTCTCCTTCTCCTTAGCCACTGCTAGAATCACACCCAAAAAGTAAACCCTCTTTGGAGTGAAACAATGTCCTCAGCCAACCTGTCTCTGCAGGCCCCACTCCCAGGCCAGCTCTCCCACCTCTGTTAAAGTAACATGACCATAGCCCTTTGTCCTGTGGACTGCATCTCAGGCCCCTCCTGTTTACAGAGTGATTAAGGCCTCTAATTACAGGCTGAAGAGGAGAGCCTATCTGTGGTGCCTGCATCCCCACAGTTGACCAACCATGGACTAAAAAAAAAAAAACCGAAAAACAAACAAAAAAAACAACCCAGCACACAGAGTATGTGTGCTTTATTATTCCTGGGACAATACAGTAGAATAACTATTTACCGAGTGTTAGGTTCTTTTAGCATTTTTTTTCTTTTGGATTTTTTTTTAAGATTTATTTTCATTGACATGTATATATTCGCAGCAGTATATTTACCCCCAGAAGCCACAAAAAGGCCACTGGATCCAGGAGGCTGGACTTACAGACACTTGTGAGTCACCTAGTGCAGTTTCTGGGACCCGAACCTTGATCCTCTGCAAACAGGTGCGCCCTCTTAACCGCTGAGTCACCTCTCCAAACCCCTTCTTTGGGACCTTTCAGTCTTAAACGTGGTCCTTTTGCCTCAGTCTCCCAAGTGCTGAGATTTCGGGCAAGGGGCACCACCCCTGGCTTCGACTGGGGTTCCAGAAGTAATTATTAGAGTGCTTTCTGAAACGATGGCCAGTACGTGGGGGGGGGGGGGGGTCTGTAGTTCAACACAAATACCACGCCATGTCCACAGAGTCCGGTGGTTAAAGGGCGGTTTTACCATTTGGCAAGAGGACTCTGAGTCTATCCGTCTCCCACCCTGCAGTCTCTTTGTGGTATTTTGTGCTATGGTCCATTCTCATTCGGGGACTTTGGGAGGTCAAGGGTGAGCCAGGCAGGGGAAGCTGGGTGACCTTCCAGGCTGGCCTAAGGAGTGAGTCTGCAGGGAGGCAAAAAGTTAACCCGCAGGAGGTGGGAACCAAGGCCAGCCTCTTAGACTGAGTGCAAGTTTGGAGGGCGCGGAATAGGAAAAGCAGGGGCTGCACGCGGTATCCTGGGTGGAGGGGTGAGGAGGGATGGAACATACAAAAGGGGGGCAGTCCAGCTTCTAGAGCCTTCACAGCGGGCGGGCACCACCCTAGCTAGACCTCTGGAGGACTAGGCAGAGTTCTGCAAAGCACTTAACCCTTAGCAAGAAGGGAGCTCAGATCCTCAAAATAAGCCTCCATCACCAGAATGTCAGGAGCCGCCCACTGCAGGGCCCGCCCACTTAGGGAACCGCCCACTGCAGGGCCCGCCCACTGCAGGAGCCGCCCACTCCAGGAACCACCCAGTAACTCACTATAACACAAACACACATCACCCCAAGCCAAGGGCACCACTGACAAATGAAGAGTGCTAGGCTCCAGAACTTTCTACTGCCGTTTCAGCCTCACCCTCAATCTCTTTAAACGTTTCTATGAAACTGTATGTTTTTTTTTTTAAGATGTATTTAATTTTGTTTTATGTGTGGGTGTTTCGCCTGTATGCATGTATGTGCACCAAATGCGAGCCCGGTGCCTACAGAGACCAGAAGAGGGCACCGGGTCCCCTGGAACTGGAGGTTACAGGTGGCTGTAAGCCTCTGTGTGGGTACTGGGAACCAAGCGGCCAGCGCTCTTAACTTCTGAGCGGTCTCTCCAGTCCTGAAATAGTACCTTAACTTTTCTTCTAAAACCCCCATATTTCTCTCTGTTTTCTATACATCTGGGAAAGGGGAAAAGTGAAGAGATGGGGGAGAAAGGAGAGAGAGGTTCTATCTGAAATTTTTTGGTTCTAATTCATACCTTGCTACTCCAGGGATGTGGCAGAGCCCGTCATTTGCAGGATGCTGCTATCAAGTTTCTGAGGACCTGAGTCCCTGCAGAACCAAGCATGTAGAAATATAAATAAATGAATGTGTGTGTGTGTGTGTGTGTGTGTGTGTGTGTGTGTGTTGTGACTCAAAACAATGCCGCCTCAGGGCTGGGAAGGGTAGGGTGACTGCCTAGCATACAAGAAACCCTGGTTCAGTTTCCAGAAACCCAGCAGGCCTGTTACCCCAATATTCAGTAGGCAGAAGCAGCAGAGTCAAAACTTGAAGGCTACTCTCAGTTACATAGCTGGTTTGTGGCCAGCCTGGACTACATGAGACCCTGTTTCAGAGGAAAGGAAAAAAAAAAAGCTCCAGGGCTGAAGAGAAAGATCAGCTGTTAAGACACCACTACTCTTGTGAGGGACCCCTGAATGCTGTCCCCAGCACACATGTGGCAGCTCACAACTCCCTACAGTTCCAGGGTTTTCCGTGTCCTCTGTGGACCTCACAGCACTGCAGGCGCCTCTGCCTTCTCCATGGACGCAGCCACAGGGGGGCTATTCTGAAGGTCCTCCTCACCAGGAAGGCTCCTACTAACAGCTTTGGAGCGATGACCAAAAGTCAATACCATGAGTGGATGGACTTTGTCACAGGCTGTTCCCAGTCCTCCCAGCAGGCACATCTGGAGACCATGACTAGGTTCCTGGATATGGCCTGCTCTTTCCTGTGACGCGCCTCCTGACACATTATCTGTTAACACTCTTGCAGGGGGAAAGCTGTAGTGCTTCCTGGGAGTGACAGAAGCCAGACTGGCCATCTGCTCTTGTCACTGGGACCTTTAGTCTCCTAGGGTTACAAGATCTCCCTTAAAATTACTCTGCTGAGAGCCCAGTATCATGGCACACACGTATAATCCTAGCAAGTCTGCGGCCAGCCTGAGCTACACACTGACTTAAGGCTGAGGCACGTATGCGCTCACATACATCCATAAATACAAGATAAAGGCGTGTTTTAAAAACGAAGCAGAACCCAGACAAGACAGAGTGCAGTACATAACACGAGCAGAACGTCTCAGGGCGTATCTGCACCGATACAAACTGACCGTGGCCAAGAAGACCACGCCCACTTCTGCAGACTTTGCGTGTTTTCCTTTTTTCCTCCCCTTAATATTTTTGTATTTTGAAATGGACTTGCTATGTAAACCCGGCTGGCCTTGAACTTGCAGTGATTGAGCCTCCTGACTGGGATTACAGGTGTGCACCACCACACCCAGCTTGTTCTGAAATCTCTAGAACAAACAGCTTTCTAATATATATATATTAGAATATATATATATAATTATTGTGGGGTGGGGCAAGGAGTTAGTGTGAAGGTCTGAGGACCACTTTCTGGAATCAGTTCCCTACTCCGCTATATGTGGGTTTCACAGACTGATCTCAGGCCACCAGGCTTGCACAGCAAGTGCCATTACCTGAGGAGCCACCTGGCCTGCCCGTGACCAGCAGCTTTTCCTGAGGCACTGTCCCGTCCAGGTGACTGGGAGGCCCGTTTGGAGTGCCTTGTAAGTGCTTAGTTATCAGCACCTCTTGGTGAGCCTGGAATTCACTAGATGCTCTGGAAAGACAGAAGAAGAGGGCGGGGCGGGGGGGGGCGGGTGGTGAAAGAGTGCCAGTCATTCAGAATTCTGGTCCCAGCTCTGGGTCTTTACCTAGTAATGGCCTTCGAGGGCCAGAGCCAGGACTCAGTAGTGAGGGTCCAGCCACAATGTCCCTGAAGCCTGTAAGTGTCCCCTAATATGTGAGAGGCCAGGGGAGCCTCCCATCTACCTCAATGGCCGCAGGCAACCAGCTGAAGTGGCTTTGAGGATGGCAGACGCCTTGAGTTAGACTTGGGATCTCTTTAGGCTCGGCCCCCCACAAAAACGCATGACTACCTCTCCTGGGCCCCAGTTGCGTCACAGGTTCGGTTTCTGCAACTGGACAGCACTATGCTCCTCTGTGGCAAGCCCCAGCTAGACTGGATTCTCAGCATCAACGTGGCAGCTCCCAACAGTCTGTATCTCTATTGCCAGAGGATCTGATAGCATCTTCTGGCTTATGTGGGCACCAGGCATTCAAGTAGTATACAGACAAATACACCGGTGAAATAGCCACACCCTAAAAATAAAATTAAGTGATTTTTTTTAAAAGCCATTTTCTTTAGGGCAAGCAGGATGGCCAACACCTGCGATCACAGCCTTGGGAGACTGAGGCAGGAGGGTAATGGATTTAAATGTGACCTGGGATACTCAGGGATAACGTGTCTCAACCAAACAGATGCAATTTGTAAAGATTTATCTGTTTATGTATTTTTGTGTAAGAGTGCTCTGTCTAAGAAGCAATCAGAGCCCATTGAAGATGGTTGTGAGCCACCAGGTGGTTGCTGGGAATTGAACTCAGGACCTCTGGAAGAGCAGTCAGTGCGCTTAACCACTGAGCCATCTCTCCAGCCCCAGATGTAATTTTTTTGTTTTTTTTTATTTTATTTTATTAATATATTCATATTACATCTCAATGGTTATCCCTTCCCAGATGCAATTTTTAAAAATTGTTTACTTTAGCTGAGTGTAGTGGCACATGCATTAATCGTAGCACTCTGGAGGCAGAGGGAGGTGGATCTCTGTAAGTTCGAGGCCAGCCTTGTCTACATAACAAGTTCTAAGCTACAAAAAACATGAGATCCTGTTTTAAAAAATAATAATTTTTTAAAGAAAAAGAAAAGAGGAATAAGGGTTGAGGAGATGTCTCAGTGGATAGAGCCTTGCCATGTAAATGGCAGGCTCAGAGTTCAGATCCTGGACCCCATGTAAAAAGGCAGGCAGGCAAGGGCAGGTGCCTATAACCCCAGTGTTCCCAGTCAGAGTGGGGGCTGGGGGGCAGGGCAGCTGGCTAGCCAGACCAGCCAATAGGGAGCTCTAGGGTCATCACAAGCCCCAGCCTCAACTGAGGAAGAAATCTGACATCAACGTTGGGGGTACACACACACACACACACACACACACACACACACACGCAGGAATATACACATGCACACGCACCACACATACGTACATACTTAAAAAAAGAAAAGTAGCTAGGTTTGGTGATCTAGTCCCTTACTCCAGCACTTAGGAGGCAGAGCCAGAGGGATCCATAGTTCAAACAGCCAGGCTTGGGGCTTTAGAGCAACCTAGGCTACGTGAGGCCAGCCATAGCAAAAACAGAAGGGGAAAAAAGTTTAAAATAACCTTTTTGTTGTTGTTGTTTTTCAAGACAGGGCTTCCCTGTGTAGCCTTGGCTGTCCTAGACTGGCTTTGTAGACCAGGTTGGCCTCAAACTCACAGCGATCCGCCTGCCTCTGCCTCTCGAGTGCTGGGATTACAGGTGTGCCCTACCACGCCCGGCACTAAAATAAACTTTAAAGAGATGAGGCCCCAGGATTTCAGCCAAATAATGGTTTTCAAAGTCACCTCCAAACTGAACGCAGTCCCCAGCCCCTCCCTCCCTCCCTCCCTCCCTCCTTTTCAGCCACATATGGGTGGTACAAGCTGTGGGAAATACAGGCTCCAGACAGGCTGCCCTGGATAGAGAACCGGCTTTCTAGATTTAGGTATCAGATCAACACACAAAAGGGCAAGGCCCTCAGAGAGATAAAGCGGCTTTTTAACCACCAACGTAATCCTCTAAAAAAAATCAATTCTTCCAGAAAGAAAAAGAATCCTTCATTTCCACTGCTGTGCTCACTGCCCCACTGCCCTAGCCCTAGAAAGGAAACAGAAGGCTCAGAGCATGAATATGGAGATCAGAGAAATGACTCCAGTCCCGGAAGGAGCTGGTGTGCGGAGGGAAGCAAGCCTTAGAAAGTGGCCTAGTTTGTAAACAAGAAGGAAAACCAGCTGAGAAGGCCGCAGGGACCTGGTCTTTGAGGTCTTGGAAGAAGAAGCGAAAGCTCCCTTAGGAAATCGTGTGCATGAAGGAGCAGGCCTGTCTAAACCCAGGAAGGGTATGACCAGGAGACCAAACGCTGCTTAAAAACTCTTAAATTCAGAGCACCAGCCGCAGTCTGTACAATACAAGACCTGCATCACCTCCACTACCGTCAAGAAAATTTAACCTGGAGAGGACACTGGCGGCCAGACAAGGAGAATGGAAGGGGCGTCTCCAACGCTTCAGAAAGAGGAAGAAGAGCAGACTAGACAAAAGGGCAACCTCAGGCCTCAGGCTAAAGGCCTCTTTGAGGAAAGAAGAAATGGCATTTGCTGAGCCTGCCCTGACAAACTTCACCATACACCTTGAGGGGAAACCCAGAAGCTCTGGGTCAAATATCTCACAGAAATGTTTTCAAATTCCATCTTCTGAGTTCCAGTGGTTTCTGCAGGGTCATATGTCCCACAAGGCAAAGATAAAGTTACCACAGGGTTCAAATACAGCATAACTACAAATTACACTGATTTGTGGAATGGAAAAAACGATTCCGCAGCGAGCCGGAGTGTGCCCTACAATCAGCGTGGACCACTTCCCTGGGGATCCCAGGCAGACAGCATTCCAGGCGCCCCCATGAATGACAGCTTTTCATAACAGCAGCGAAGGCAGCAATAAGCCTGACCAGGTATCAGATCCTGTGTGTCCTGATTACAGTGACCAAGGAAAAACGGGCTCAATGAAAAAGACAGGGCCACCCAACAAAGAAAGCGGGTACCCGCCTCACACCCTTCCTCAAACTATGTCTGATTTCGGCTCCCACATTTCCTGAAATCCTGCTGGGTTTTACTGTTTATTTGTAAATTACATTTATCTAGTTTGTATGTGGACATGTGTGCTAGGGTGCAAGTAGGAGGTGAGAGGACACCTTAGGTGTGGAAGTCATACGTAAGTCTCTCCTTCCATTACATGGATCTTGGGGACTGAATTCAAATCGTAGGACTTAGCAGCGAGTGTCTTTACCCGCTGAGCCATTTCCACAGTCCTCTGGCTAGTTTTTAATATAAAAATTTTAAACCAGGCAGTGGTGGTGCACACCTTTAATCCCAGCAGTGGCAAGTGGATCCCTGAGTTCAAGGCTAGCCTGGGCTACACAGACAAATCTTGTCTCCAAAAACAAACAAACAAAAAAAATCCCCAAATATCAGCACATGGGGCTGGAGAGACTGGCTGCTCTTCCAGAGGTCCCAAGTTCAATTCCCAGCAACCACATCGTGGCTCACAACCATCTATAATGTGACCTGATGCCCTCTTCTGGCCTGCGGGTGTGCATGCAGATAAAGAATTCATACATTTTTTTTTTAATGAATAAATCTTTTTTTTTTTAAAGATCAAATATTGGCACATGATCTATAAATTTCATTGGAACCAAGGTAAATAAGACAAAGCTAAATTTCCTGTTGCTATTTTAGGTTTTGTTTTTATTTTTGCTAGTTGGGTTTCCCGAGGCAAGAGTCTCACTATGCAGCAGCCCAAACTGGCCACAAAACAATCCTCTGGCCCCAGCCTCGTAGGGGCTGGAACGAGGTGTGTGGCATCATATCCAGGCCACACTGAACTCTTAGGTGGCTCAGAAGCTCCGTGGGTCACAAATGGCTTAAGCACTCCATCACTTTCCTGAAGTTACCTAGGCATATGCCGGTTTTGCCCCAGAAGCAAGATGCACCCCAAGGGGGGGGGGAACGAGACACAATACAACTCTTTGTAACTTGGCCACAGGGTTCACCAGTGTGAACTCTGTAGATGATATCAGTGATGATGTCAGAAGGCTGGACACACCTGCCAGGCCTGGACCCGGGGGAGTTAAGGCTCTCGAGTGGAGCTGTTACCCATTATTAGCCTACTGAGACACAGACAATGAAACTACCAAGAACGCAGTGGGCATATTGGTGACTCTGAACAGGAAAGGACACTGCTGGGGCCTCAGGGGCCTCAGAAGCACTGTCTCCCTCTGACTTGGTCCTGCCTGCCCTCCCCACTGGCAGGTGTCATAACAGGAGCAGTTACTCTAACCCTGCAGGCGGCACCTGGCTACACTGCTGCTGTGCTAGCCTGAGCACTGGAGTACAATCCTTCTCAAGTACAGAAAAAGCCAGCATGGTGGCATACGCTTGTACTCCCAGCACTGGGGAGATTGGCTTTTCTATCTCCAGTACTCACTAGTTGGCCAGTGAGCCTGGCTAGTCTAAGTAGTTAGCTCCTGGCCCATGAGATCCTGTTTAATATGTATGAGGTGCTATGAGTCCAGATGTGGGTGTGTGGATATGAGTGCAGTGCCCACAGAGGCCAGAAGAGGGCATGAGAGTCCCCCTCAGAGCTATAATGGTGGAAATGAGCTCAGGTCCTTCTCTCTCCAGTCCCAATATACATACATTAGAAATAAGAGGAAAGAGCGCTTCTCTTGACTGTCATAGTTGTTAAAACCTTGGAGTGCTGCCCCATCTCCAGGAGAAAGAAATTCACACAGAGGACCAGAAAGACTGAGCAGATGTGCTCCAGCCCCACCATGGGTCACCCTTATAGAAATAAATATCCATCTCAGGGTCTTCGGTCTTCATATTTGAAGGCTCTTGGACCTGTTACACTTTCCTGTAGTTAACTTGTCTTTTGCTGAAGGCATTTTGGATGTGACTCTTAGGATGCTGAGACAGAGCCACACCTTTGTCTACAAATCTAAAATATGGCACACAATTCTCCAAAGGTCTGTAGCCAAGTGACAACTTCAATGGGTCTAGCGCTGCTGTCACCACTGTCCAGACTGTCGATGAATGCTCAACAATAAAATGAAGTTATGAGGACCCCCGGAAAGCAGCACTTGACCTCAAACAGCAATTCCACAGCAGGTAAACACTATCAAGAAGTTCAGAGTCAGCCCATGGTTGGCCAAACGGGCTGCAGAGACAGAAACGCAGAACAGTCTATTTACCTGTGGATATAGGCCACCTGGCTCCCTGGGCTATTTTCATGGCAGCAGAAAGCCAAAACAAACAGAACACAGATGGCTGGTGCCAAGACTCCAGGGCTTCCTCTTACAGGCCACCTTCCTCTCCCCCCCCCCCCCCATGGGAGCTTTGGGGGAAATTCGAAGGAAAATTTGCTGTTGAGGTAGAGGAAGAGTCCTGCCCATTCCCACAGTGGTGTGAGGCCATGCCCACATCAGCAGGGATGGCTGGGTTAAATTAAGGCAGGAAAGCAGGAACTGCTTATCTTCTGAAAAATTAGCTTAGGCTGGAAATGCCTACCAGCCCCTGACTCCCGGTAGGTTCCCTTTTCACTGTCTTCGATAGTGGGTTTGTCTGCGCCTCTCCTGCGGCTTTGTTCAGATCCTTCTGCTTAGGTGTACTGTGCTCAGGCCTCAGCCTCTTCGGTCTGGGTACACCCCACACACACACACACACACACACAACTGCCTTAGCTGCGATTCCAAACTAAGCCCTGAACTTTTCAACAGCATGCCTGCTTTTTCACCCATAGAGTAAGCCACTCCTCGGGGCCAGGAGCCATTCTTTCATCATGTTCACAGGACAAGGAGTAGTCCTTTCCCCTCCCAGGGCCAGACCATACAGGTGACTGAAGGACAAAGGAAATGTATCTGCCAAAGACAGGAAACTAATTCTACCTAGTAGCTCAAGACACTGATGATAGATCTTAGAGCAATCACTGGGTCACTTAATTCAGTAAAACATCACAACGGTATTTTTTTTTCAGGCAGGAATAAAACCATTCAGGAGTAATGCCTCTAGTATAACAGGAAAACGGACAACGATCCTCTCACACAGTAGGTCTGCAATGCTTCTTAGATGGCCTGGTACAAGTTCAGAAGGCAGAGGAAGGACTGGCTGAGAAGAGAGCCAGGTGCAGTATGGGTGCTATTCTAGGCCAGGTAGAGCAAGTGACACACCCTCTGGATTCTGATGCAACCGATATCGCCAAACACTGGAGGAATTCCTGATACCACCCAGCACCCTTCTCTGCCGCCTTTCTCTCTACATTAGTTCTATTTTAAAAAGAACCAATCTGAGAAGGCTGGAGCAGAGGGCAGAAGGACAGGCAAGCATCTACTGGTGAAAATTATTTGTCTTAAAGGACTCCAATATGGAGTCCAGGAGTCCCTGAGCCAGCTCACCATGCCCGGGGGAGGACAATTTGATTTTTAAAAGGCTGAAGGAGCGGGCTCCGTGGCACAACCCTGTAGTCTCAACACTATGGAAGCAGAAGGGCCAGGAGTTCAAGACCAGCCTCAGCTACAATACAGAGCTGGGCTGCCAGCCTAGACATCATAAGGCCCTGTTTCAAAACAGCAAAAAGCTCACAGGATCTTAGAGCACCCTATGACTTCCACGAACTGTATTTCCCAATGACTACCGCGGAGTCCAACAGAAAATGACATCAGCTCCACTATCCGGAAGCACAAAACCCAACAAAATACTAGGGAATGTCCAAACGACACGATCAACGGAGCTCTGCCTTTCTAGAACACACCCATGCTCCCTTCACCTCTTCCTCTTAAGCCTGAACGGGAAGCTCTGAGCACAACCCGAAAGAAGATCAAGCGCACCGTCTGGACGCACACTGACCTAACCCAAGAATTGGGCTGGGTAGGAGGCAGGCAGGGCCACGTCCACCTTCGCCTGGGCTCCGAGCTTCGCGATTCTACAGGTCCTCTGCGCTCCGATACGCCCGCCCCAGACTGGGATCCCCGCGTGAAAACAACATGGATAAGGACCAAAAAGCGGACGCGTGAGCCGGTGGCAGCCAAAGAGCATCCGGAAACTTATCCTACTTTTTCATCTATTCACTTTTGGTTTCAGAGTCCACGAGCGATCATTCTCCAAATCTCAACTTAGAAACTAGCCGGGAGGTCTGAGTTGGCCGCGCGCGCGGGCCAGGAAGGCTCCGGGGAGGCAGGGCAAGGCAGAGGGAGGCAGAGAAAACCGCCCCTTTTCCTATAAGCCTCAGGGGCATCATCCGAGGATGTTCAAAGGGGAGCCGGTAGCCCGGGCCTGCGGACCAAACACTATCGGAGCACGGCTGGAACCCCTGGCCCTCAATCCTGCCTGCCCAGAGCAGGAGAGCGCGGTGCCCCAGGGCTCTACGCAGGTGCCAGAGCACATGCTCCGCTACCGATGCACCCCCTCCAGTGCCCAGCGCCCCGCGTCTGGCGCTTCCCACGCTGCACCCAACCGCGCGCACTCACCGCCGCCCGCGCCGCCAGTCTAGCCAGGAGGTCTGAGCTGGCCGCGCGCGCGGGCCGGGAAGGCTCCGGGGAGGCAGGGCAAGCCGGGGCGGGGATGTTTCGGGGGCGTGGCTTGGGAAAAGGGCCTGATGGGGCGGGGCCTTGAAGGGATGGAGCAACAACCTAGAGGCACGCGGGGTGCGGAGGAATCTGCGACCGGAGAGGGCTCCCGAGAGGCAGGGAGCGCGGAGGCGGTACCGAGGGGCGGTCGGGCGGGAGGCGGACTCTTCAAGCCGCGAGGCCTGGGAGAAGGCGGGGCGAGATTACTCTTTGTTTCTAAGAGCCCCAACCACACACTCCCAAAAGTCGTAGAGAGAACCCACAGAATAGGAGACAATATTTGAATGTCATGTGGCTGATGAAGGCCTAGTATTCAAATTCTATTAAAGAACTGTACAAGAGATAGAGGCATAAATATTCGAGGTCAGCCGGATCTACCACAGTGAGTTCAGGCAAGCTAAGACTTCATCAGAGACCTGCCTCAAGAAACCAAAAAGCAGCGCGGCTGCAGCTCAGCTGCTAGAGGGCTGGCAAAGCATGCAATGAAACCCTGAGTTTGTCCCGTGCCTCATGCATGAATATAGTGACATAGGCCTGCAACCCCAATGCTTTGGAAGTCTGAAACAGTTTCTCAAAAAAGTTGAAGCTAATCTGGGAGACACTGGAAGCTTGAAGCCACCTAGGATACACAGGGAGACCCAGTCTCAACAACCCATCCGCCCCCACCCCACCCCACCCCACCCACACCTACACACACACACACACACTCTCTCTCTCTCTCTCTCTCTCTCTCTCTCTCTCTCTCTCTCTCTCTCTCTCTCTTTCTCTCTCTCTCTTAAAACATATAGTCTTAGTGTTAAGATTCTGCTTCAGGCCAGGCGTGGTGGCGCACACTTTTAATCCCAGCACTCAGGAGACAGAGGCTGGCGGATCGCTGTGAGTTCGAGGCCAGCCTGGTCTACAAAGTGAGTCCAGGACAGCCAAGACTACACAAAGAAACGCTGTCTCGAAAAAAAAAAAAAAAAAAAGATTCTGCTTCAGTCTGCCTACTTGTGATGCCATTGCTTACCTGCCACGGGGGCGTGGCCCAGGGCCATATGAAAGGACAGACTGCACTCTCTCTGCCCTCTCCCTCTCCCCCCTCTCTCCCCTCTCCCCCCTCTCCACCCTTTCTCTACTCTCTCTGTCTCTCTACTCTTCTTCTCACTCTTCCTGTCTCTGTGTCTGTCTCTCTGGGGTACCCTTTCCCCCTTTCCTTCTCCCCTCCCCGCCCCCAGGCTCATTTAATAAACTCCTCTACAACATAGTATCTGCTGGCTGATACCTTATTACCTTACCGTCTTATTTTCTTTTTATTAATCATAACACTGGATACACAGGGAGACCCTGCCTCAACATCCCCACACACACACACACAATCCACAATCTCTTACAACATATAGTCTATGTGTGTGTGTGTGTGTGTGTGAGAGAGAGAGAGAGAGAGAGAGAGAGACAGACAGACAGACAGACAGACAGACAGACAGACAGACTCACTGTGTACCCCAGCTGGCCTGGGACTCACAGAGAGCTACCTGTTTCTCTCCGCTTAGTGCTGGGCTAACGTATGTGTTGTGTGTTGCCACGCATGCCTGGCTTATATGTGTTAGCCTTGCTTCACTCTGAGGGAGGAAAGGATTTCTTTCTCTTTTTTTGGTGTTTTGAGACAGAGTTTCTCTGTGTAGCCTTGGCTGTCCTGGACTCCCTTTGTAGACCAGGCTGGCCTCGAACTTACAGCGATCCGCCTGCCTCTGCCTCCCGAGTGCTGGGATTAAAGGCGTGCGCCACCACGCCCGGCCTGAGGAAAGGATTTCTTTTGGGTCACACTTTCAGAGGGCTCCAATCCATCATCGTGGGAAAGATCTGCCAGGCTGTGGATGACAAGCGATGCAGAGGCTCTTCACACGACAGTAGGCCAGGGTGGAGAGTGAGTGGCCAGAACCCAAGACAGGAATAACCTTCAGTGGCCCACACCCAACAACAGGCTGACTTTTACCAGCTAGTCCTGCCTCCTATAAAGTCTGTAATCGCAGAGCTGGCATGGGAGAGGCAGAAGGATCCGTGGGGCTCGCTGGCAGCCAGCCTACAGAACCGGAGAGACTGTACCACAAGTGGAGTGGAGTGCCTGGCAGAGGAGATTCCATAGCGTGGTCATGTAGGTGCTTTTTCCAAAACACTGAAAACAAGTGTTCCCAACTTGTAAGTCTGTACAAGATTGTTGAGGGCAGCACTATTCACTAAAGCCAAAGGGAGTGAAAACACAAATGGTCAACAGATCACTGGGTAGACAAAAACATGGTGTATGCAGGCCAGAGAGAAGTACACCGACCTAGCAAAGGGAGCGCACAGACCTTGAAGACATTATGAACAAAGGCTGATGCAAAAGACTACCCATCCTATGGTCTCATTTGCATAAAGTGTGCCCACAACAGGTAAATCCTTGAACCAGGCAGGTCAGCGGTTGCTTGGGGCTGGAAAGCTCAGGATGGGCAGGGGGAAACCACTGACACCCTGACAGTGATGAGAATAACATTGTTCTGGGAGTAGGATAGAGGCAACAGGTGCACAACACTGAATACCTAGGTGCCACCGGTCACGGTTAAAGTGTTGCATTTTATGAGATGCTGCGAACTAACTTCCTATCTCTCTTTTTCCTTCTCCTCCAGGCAGGGTACTGGGACGCAGGCCAGGCTGACGTTTAACTCACAGCAATCCTACGGCTGTAGCCTCCCCAGAGCTGGGATCAGAGACATCTGCTACCACACCCGACTTCATCTCAGTGTGTGTTGGTAGAGTGCACACATATGTACTTGTTTGTATGTATGGGTGTGCATGAAAGCAGGTGCACCTATGTGTGTGTGTGTGTGTGTGCGTGTAAAAGCCAGAGAGGTTGGCTTAAGGTAGAGAACACTTGAGGAAGACACCTGATCTTTTGAGGCAGGATCTCTCACTAGACCTGAAGCTCAGTGGCCAGTGAGTTGCAGGGACCCACCTGCCCCTGCCTCCCCCAGCACTGGGTTACGTAACACTGCATTTGGCTCTTGTGTGGGGCTGGGCATAAACACACAGGTCCTCGTGCTCAAAGAGCAGGCACTTCACCCACTAGGCCATGTCCCAAGGCTCCAATTCTTTAAAAATCTAAATCAGGCCGGGTGTGGTGGCGCACACCTTTAATGCCAGCGCTCGGGAGGCAGAGGCAGGGGGATCGCTGCGAGTACGAGGCCAGCCTGGTCTGCAAAGTGAGTCTAGGACAGCCAAGGCTACACAGAGAAACCATGACTTGAAAAACTAAAAACAAAAACAAAAATAAAACAAAACATAAAACCTAAACCAGGTGTGTTGTACAGGCCTCACTGGGGTTCAGAAAAGCAGAGACCAAGGCAGTGATAGGTTGGTGTGGGAAAGAGCTGACGCAACCCCCGCCCCTTTTAGAAATGAGCTGTATTAAGAGACAGGAACTTAAAATTCTGACAGCCATGCTCAGGCCTTGATGCAGGAAAGCACTAGAAAGAACAGGGCACTACATCTGTCAGTGATGACAACTGTAAAAGGAAGACAGCTTTACTTTAGGACGACAAGACACTCGGGTCAGGGAGGAGGGGCAGTTTGACTCAGAATAGGCCCTTAATCCCAGCACTTGGGAAGGCAGAGGCAGGCGGAGTGCTGTGAGTTCAGGGGCAGCCCGGTCTATAAAGTGAGTTTAAAACCACCAAGGCTACACAGAGAAATCTTATCTCAAAAAAACCAAACCAAGGGGCTGGATATATGGCTCAGTGGACTAGAGCACTGTCTGTTCTTCCAGAGGTTATGAGTTCAAGTGCCAGCAACCACATAGTGGCTCACAACCATCTATACTGGGATCTGATGCCCTCTTCTGGCCTGCAGGTGTACATGAATATAGAGCACTCACATACATAAAATAAATATTTTTTTTAAAGGCCCACATAGGTTCATATACTTGAATGCTTAGTTACTTAGGGAATGGTATTATTTGAAAGGATTAAAAGGATTAGGAGGGCCTTCTTAAAGAAACTGTGTCACTGGGGGTGGGCTTTGAGGTTTCAAAAGCCCAAACCAAGCCTAGAGTCAGTCTGTCTGTGTCTGTCTGTCTGTCTGTCTGTCTGTCTGTCTGTCTGTCTGTCTCTCTCTCTCTCTCTCTCTCTCTCTCTCTCTCTATATATATATATATATATATATATATATATATATATGTAGCTCTCAGCTTGCTCCAGCACCTGCTAGCTTGCCACCATGCTCCCTCCATGATGACAATGAAGTAAACCTCTGAAACTGTAAGCCAGCCCCAATTAAGGGCTTTCTTTCACAAGAGACACCTTGGCCATGGTCTCTCTTCATAGTAATAGAACAACAGCTAAGACATCCCCTAAGCAAAACAAATATCCAACATATACTTCTTCTGCAGGGCAGGGGGGAGTTCCACACCACAAGACTTATTTCAACAGAACACAGGCCTTGTGATAAGAAGCATTGGAAGCCAGATGCCAGGTAAAGCCGTGAACAAGCATGTCTACAACATCTTTTGTCCGGCCTGTGGAGTTTGGGGACATGGACTGGTTTCTTCAGACTGTATGACCTGGCTGCTCACAGTGACCAGTCTCTTAACAGAGCAGGCCCATGATCCAGCATTGCACAGCAGGAGAGGCCAAAACACAGCATATACCAGCTCCTCAGTCACATGGATGAGAAAGGAAACCATCTCTGGAGCTTCAGGCTGGGGAGAGAAACTGGTGCCGGACAGGACGCAGAACAGGCCCGGTTCCCTCTTTTTGTTTTAAATAAAAATTACATATATGCACATCTGGGAGGGTGCTGTACACAGACACATCTGGAAAAAAGTTCTCAAACTTCCTCAGGGATGAAGGAGACTATAAATAGCCGTGTCTGTGTAACATAATCAGAGAAATTTGTCTGTATTTTCTGATATTTTATGAGCAAAATATAAATTGTCTTTCTAAAAATAGCAAAACCAGGGCTGATGAGAAGGCTCAGTTGGCACTTGCTGCCAAGCCTGACGCTGTGAGGTCATCAGTCCCAGCACTCAGGAGGCAGGAGGATGTCTGTGACTGAGGTCAGTCCCAGCACTCAGGAGGCAGGAGGATGTCTGTGACTGAGGTCTGTCCCAGCACTCAGGCAGGAGGATGTCTGTGACTGAGGTCAGTCCCAGCACTCAGGCAGGAGGATGTCTGTGACTGAGGTCAGTCCCAGCACTCAGGAGGCAGGAGGATGTCTGTGACTGAGGTCTGTCCCAGCACTCAGGAGGCAGGAGGATGTCTGTGACTGAGGTCAGTCCCAGCACTCAGGCAGGAGGATGTCTGTGACTGAGGTCTGTCCCAGCACTCAGGCAGGAGGATGTCTGTGACTGAGGTCTGTCCCAGCACTCAGGCAGGAGGATGTCTGTGACTGAGGTCAGTCCCAGCACTCAGGCAGGAGGATGCCTGTGACTGAGGTCAGTCCCAGCACTCAGGAGGCAGGAGGATGCCTGTGACTGAGGTCTGTCCCAGCACTCAGGAGGCAGGAGGATGTCTGTGGCTGAGGTCTGTCCCAGCACTCAGGAGGCAGGAGGATGTCTGTGACTGAGGTCAGTCCCAGCACTCGGAGGCAGGAGGATGTCTGTGACTGAGGTCAGTCCCAGCACTCAGGCAGGAGGATGTCTGTGACTGAGGTCAGTCCCAGCACTCAGGCAGGAGGATGTCTGTGACTGAGGTCAGTCCCAGCACTCGGAGGCAGGAGGATGTCTGTGACTGAGGTCAGTCCCAGCACTCAGGGGACAGGAGGATGTCTGTGACTGAGGTCAGTCCCAGCACTCGGAGGCAGGAGGATGTCTGTGACTGAGGTCAGCCTGGTCTATATAGTATGCCTCAGACTAAGTTGACACAGTAAGACTCTGTTTCAAACAACAACAACAACAGCAACGATAAGTGCCACAAACAGGCCACACAGTGGATGTGTCCATCCATGGGCACCAAAGCCTGGGAACTAATGTTTCCATAGCACCCTTCCTTCTTCAAACACCAGCCTCAAAAAAGGTAGAAAACAAAACAAAAACAGAGAAAGGGATACAGCCTTACCCCAAGCCTGACGACCTGAATTCATTTCCCAGGACCCACACAGTTAAAGAAGAGAATCAGGTCCTGAAAGTGGCCCTCGACTTCCGTGTGTGTGTGTGTGTGTGTGTGTGTGTGTGTGTGTGTGTGTGTGTTTGCAGGTGTGTGTGTATGAGTGTGTGTGTCTGTGAGTGTGGGTGTGTGTCTGTATGTGAGTGTGTGTGCACACGTGTGTGAGAGTATGTCAATGTGTGCACATGTGGGTGTGAGTATGTGAGAGTGTGTGTCTGTGTGTGTGTGGCACATGCACAGGTAGAAGCTAGAGAGGAAAGAGAAAGAGAATGAGAACAAATAAAAAATGATTTGTAATATCCTGGGGGCTGGAGAGGTGGCTCCTTTGTCAAAAGCACTCGCTGCTCTTCAGGAGAATCCACGTTCGGTTCCCAGCACCCATGTCAGGCAGCTCCAGGGGATCCATTCCCTCTCCTGGCCTCCACAGGTTCCCACATGCATGTGGGCACACAAGCATCCACATAAATAAAAATAATAAATAATAAAAATTAAAAAAAAAAAAAACCCTGGCAAGGTGGTGCACACTTGTAACCCCAGCACCCGGAGTCAGAAGGAAGAGAGGAAGAAGCTTAGTTTCCACAACAAAGAACTGTGAGGCTAGCCTGGGCTACATGAGTGCCTGCTCAAACCAAACAAAACAACAATAGAGCCAGTGTGGTGAGAGAAGCCTTAGTGCTATCTTAAAGTGGAAAAGACCACAAGATAGTCATCCTGGGGACCTGGGAGGAGAAGGACACTTTAGGGATGCCCCTCAAGTAAAAAAAAAATCTGAGTTTTGTAAGTGTCCAGGGGTTGGTGGGAAACCTGCCTGACAAGAAGCCAGGCCCTAGATGGGACCTTCAGGGGAGAGGGGCTGAAGAATCACAGCACAGCATGGTGGGGGCAGACACTTCAGGAACACATGGCCTGAGTTCTAGGAGAAAGCTTGCAGGTCTGCAATGACCTAACATTTTGAAGCCCACCCTGTGACTCTCTGAGGTGACAGATGTGTTTATTCTTATCCCTCCACCATACATGGTCTTCGTCACAAGCAAAGAGGGCTGAGCTGGTTGGAAACAAAACAAAAACAAAACAGGAGAGTCTCCAGGCTTTCAGGCCCAGACTCACACAGCATCAGCCAGACATTAGATCATTACCTTTTCTCTCCCTCCTTCCATCCCTCACATCCTCCTTCCCTCTGTCTCTGCCTCTCTCCCTTTCTCCCTCCTTCCGACCTATATATAGGTCAGACCAAGCCCCTGCAGCTCTCCCCCTCTCTCTGAGACACAGAGTTGATTTGATTAAAAAACAGAAACCCTGGATGCTGTGACACTGTAGCCACAAGTTTACGGTCCTACCTGCTGTCTCCCTCCCTGCCCCTTGGCAAGCAGGCAAGGCTACATCACACACGGTATGGAGCCTGCCAACTCCTCTGTAACAATGTGAGAGTCAGACCCCCCTCTTCATTCCCTGGACTAGAGGCGGGTGCCATCTCTCCTGGGGCGCCCCACCGTGGCTGTCTATTCGGGATGCTCTTTAGACCTGGAACCCCCGCTCTGCTCCTTCCAGGCTTCACACCCTAAATGCCTCTGAAGGGCGGTCATGGCAATGACTTCCCGGAAACTGCGACTTTCTTCTAAGCAGAGGGGAGCTGAGCATTCAGGGAAGCTAGGGAAGAGGAAGTGGGAGCTGAAGGTGACAGCCACACGCCTTTGTCACTGGAAAGAGTCCCAACACCTGAAGCAGAGTGTCAAAGCCCGGAGCAACTTTCCTCAGGTTTCAGGACTCTAGGTGTAGAACTGTACGCCCCAGGCTGGAGGCCCAGCTCCTCCACTAAGAAGCACGAGGAACTCCTGCGTTCAGTGACGCATCTGGAGTTCTTGGCCCTGGAGCAAGGCATAGGCTTCAAGCCTCTAGAGAGGTTGAGGAAGCCATCTATGGTTTCGTCCGAGAGCAGAAGGACCCTCTCTGCCCAGAGGCTGTGACCCCGCGCGCGGCCAGCCCCTGCTCCTGCTGCAGACGGAGCTGAAACCAGGTGAGCTTGGGGCCAGAGGGAGGCAGTGACACCCAGGGGTCCTGGCCTGGCCACAGAGGTTCTGGGTGTGTGCCCCTGTTTTTAACTTTTAAAAACAAACAAAGGAGAAGGAGAAGAAAAAGCCACATACCCAAATCATGGCAGAGGATACAGTATGAGCCCCTAAACACAACAGGAAGAGAGATGGGGGGTGGGGGAGAGCAGGAAGGGAAGGAGATATAAGCGCCTCTCCTTGCGACATTTCACCTTCATACAAATGGTGACAGAAAAGAGGCCCAGAGAAGTTAATCGGCATACCTGGGACACACAGCAAGGAGGCCACCGGAGATCAGGCTTGAGCCAGGTGGGGTGAGCTGGTTCTTCAGGTTCCATCTCTGTCTCTGTCTCTTCCTAGCTCTCCTCTGCTCCCCTCCTGCGTTATGTGTCTTGGGCCCTGGGCTCCATGTCAGAGGCTAGGGTGAGGGGAACTACAGGTATCGTTGTCCTAGGAGGCTTTCAACAGCTGTCATAAACACCGTGCCCAAAAGCAACTTGGGAGGAAAGGGTTTGTTACCGCTTACAGCTTACAGTCGGCAGTGAAGAGAAGCCAGGCCCAGAACTCCATGCAGGAACCTGGAGGCAGGAACGGAAACAGTGGCCCTGGAGCACCACTGCTTACCCGCTGGCTTTCCAGGCTTGCTCAGCCCGCTCTCACATACAAGCCAGGACCACCTGTGGGCTGGGCCCCCCAACATCAAACATCAATCAAGAAAATGCCCCCCCCCCAGTCTTTTTCATAGGGCCAATCTGATGGGAGGCATTTTCAACACTCTCTTTCCAGATGACACTCTCTTGTGTTCAGGTTGACTGAAAACCAACACGATGTCCTACTGGCCTATAGAGTTTATATTCTGGTTTGAATTAGGGGGAGAAAGATCCCAAATCAACACCCAAGGCTGGCTGGGGTGAGGCTCAGCAGGGAAGCTTGTTTTGCACGTGTGAGGCCCAGGCTTGCACCCCCAGCAGAGCAAAACATAAACAAATAAATGTGTACTGTGGGACTTGGGGGTCAGCAGCAGGCTCTTCCTGTTGCTTCCAAGAACCTTGGTGCAGCCGAATTTCAGTCTGCCCTTGCGGGAGCCCTGTCCCTCCCGGGAGCAAGCTTGAGAGGGGGTGGGGGCGGGGAAGCATGACTCACAGAACCCTGTTTATTTCACAAACAGTCACATGTCTACCATGCACTGTTGTCTCAACAACCCTACAAGGGAAATAATTCTCCTTTACAGATTTAGCAGTTGGCTGGGTACAGTGGCACGCATGTAATCCCAGAGGCAGGCGGAGCACTGTGATTTTGAGGCCAGCCTGGTCTACAAAAGCGAGTCCAGGGCAGCAAAGGCTACATAGAGAAACCCTGTCTCAAAATCAATCAACCAATCAAAACAAAACAAAAACAGATTAAGCAGTTGAAGCCCAAAGAAGTCAAGGGCCACACAACCACTACCTGCTAGCAGTGAGATTTAAACCCAGGCTGTCTGGCTCCACATCTGTACTTAGGCACCAGCTTGCGAAAGGAAGGCTTGCCTATCTGAGCTTTCTGGGTAGTCCAGACCTGAGGCTGCTGGGACATGTGACCTCAAGACCTTTCCCTGCAGTGTATCTCACACATAGTTCCAAGCTACAGAATAGAACTAGCTAGCCCAGCTCCATTGCTTTATAGCTGGGGTCCAGAAAGGGGTTGGGGTGCTGTGCCCCATGACCAGTGCCCGAGTTGAGACCACACCTCAGCACACTTGGGTCTTCATGGGCCCACAGTCTCTCCAGGGTCTGGGACTGTTTTATTGGGGACACTCCCAAGTCAGGCTTACAGAGGGACATTCATTCCTGACCTATCTCTGGGGTGTACCTGGCTGGGCCAAGTCACCACTGTGCCTCTTGGAATTTGATCCTAAATGTCATAGTGTTTGTCTATTAACTCTGGGGCACCTGCAACAGGAGGCTCAAGGCCAGTTCCTATTTCAGAGGCCAGGAGAAGCACAGGTGGGGACAGGCAAGGGAAAGCCTGGGGTTGACTCACCTCCTGGGGGCAGGGCCAGGCTCCTGTGGCTTTAGGAAGTGTTCCTAAAAGTAACAGTAGGGGGCCAGGGAAGATGGCCTCCAACTGTCACTCAAGCCAGTCTCCCTGTAGGCCAGTTTCTCAGCTGTCCTGGAATCTCTCCAGAGCTGTCAACTAGTGATGAGACAGAGAGCCCTGGCAGCCCAGTGCCTGGCACTCCGAGGTGTCAGCCTTCTATGACTTTATCCTTGAAAACATCCACAGCAAAAGCCTGAGAGTACAAACATGTGCCACCACATCCAACTTGGGTTTATCGATGGACCTCGGGGCTTCATGCAGATTCAGGCCCTCAATCTACCAGCCAAGTACATCCTTGGCCCCAGAAACATCTTTTCTTATTAAATGCCTTTTATAATCTGGCCTCAAAAAGGAAAATGACCTCAGGCAAGGAAACCACCCACCTCCCCACTGTGGGAGAGCCATGGACCAGCAAGCATCCTGTTTCCTCCCAGCCCTCATCCCCCTAGACATAGTCACTGAACCCCAGCCACAGAGGCTCCTCGGACAAGTCCTGCTTACCACAGGACCTTTGCACCTCCTCCCTTTCCTCTTCTCGGCCTGCTGGCCCTGGCACCTATGCTGCTTGTTTGGGGCAAGGTGTTTGGGCATTGCCTTCTCACCCAGACGCTACCAGAGAATCTGCCCCGAAGTTACAGACAAATTCTTGGCCTCCTGAGACCTCCGCCTTTTCTGTTGCTCTAACCTCCTACTCATTGGCCACGTTATAGTTCTGCTTCCGGTCTGCAGCCGACTGAAATCTGGAGGGACAGCCCTGGCTGCATGGGGTGGCTGCTGTGTCCCAGTGACTGGCAACTGCCTGGCACATGCAGGAGTGGGTGGACAGCAGCCTGGGCAGCAGTGGGAGGGGGATTGGGGAGGCCTTACTTCTTCTTCAACTACTCTTGCTGTTTTCCTTCCCTCCTTCCTTCATGCGAGGCAAGGCCTTAGGTAGGCTAAGCTAGCCCAAAGCTCACTGTTGTTGTAAAGAAATAAAAATCCCAATCGTTTGATTTTACCAAATAAGGACTCAGGAGCCGGAGCTGGGTATGGTGGCGCACGCCTTTAATCCCAGCACTCGGGAGGCAGAGGCAGGCGGATCGCTGTGAGTTCGAGGCCAACCTGGTTCTACAAAGAGAGTCCCAACTAGCCAAGATAACATAGAGAAACCTTGTCTCGGAAAAAAAAAAAAAAGGACTCAGGAGCCAGACGCTGGGTGAAAACCTGCCAGCTCAGAGAGGCAGAGAAAACACCCAGCTGACCTTCCTATTCAGCTCACGTCCCAAACGAAAAGGCCCAAAAGGCTCACTAGTTCAGCTAGCAGCACAGGAGGAAAAGGCAAAAAACAAGATAAAAAACCCAAGGCTAAAGGCTTGCTAGTTCAAAGCTCAAAAAAGTCCAGAAAGCCCCCTCTTAGCCACACTATCTTAAATACCCCTCAACTCAAAGTCCCTTCTACTCCCATCTCTGTCAACTGGTTTCTTGCTGGCCTCTTGACCTAGGGTTGACTTTATTAAATCCTGTTCACAGAAAGCTCTTGCATTAAAGGCGTGTGTTAGGGCTGCCTGAACCACACCATAATCACCTTTTACTATAAACAGACCGTTTCTTGTATTAAAGGTGTGTGCTAGGGCTGAACCATACCAAACAAGAAACAGGGTTTTATAGTTCACAATCTTGGGGCTCACAATGGGATCAAATATCCTGCAACAGCTCACTGTACAGGAGAGGGTGACTTTGAGTCTCTGATTTTCTGCTTTCACCTCTCACAGCTAGGATTACAGGCATGAGCCATCACATTTGGCTTGTGTAATGTTGGGCACCAAAGCCAGGTTTTGTGCACACGGGATACACATCTACACACTAAGTGATTTCTCTAACCCCCTTGCTTTTTCTTGTTGATTGTTTGTTTTTTGGTTTTTCAGAAGGATTTCTCTGTGTAGCCCTGGAATGTCCTGGAACTCACTTTGTAGACCAGGTTGTCCTCATACTCAGAGATCTGTCTGTCACTGCCTCGCAAGTGCTGGAATTAAAGGCGTGTGCCTGCCATGGTTTGTGCTACCCTCCAAGATCATGTTGATATCCATGATCCACGCCACAGTGAGGGACACGCTGGTGTCTGTGATCTCTCCCTGTGGTCCCGCCTCAGGCTGTGGTGATGCCCGAGATCTGTGTGGATGGCTGTTGTCTGTGCTGCCACCTGAAGCCATGTTGACGTGTGTGGCCTATGCTGTGGCAGGAAACTATGTGGAAGTCTATGACCCATGCTGCCACTGACTGTAAAGGGCAAGGAAGCTTCCTTTGCAGTGGTGTTGATGACTGCAGAGTCACACTTGAGAATGAGAGACGTAGAAGGCTGCTGTGACAGCCCCTCACCACCACCACACACACACACCCAGAAAAGAAACAGTCTAGACAGGAAGCCGCTGAAGAGAACTCTTTGAGACAGGGTTTCTCAATTACACAGAGCCTTGGCTGTCCTGGACTCTCTTTATAGAGCAGGCTAGCCTCAAACTCACAGAGATCCACCTGCCTCTGCCTCTCCCGAGTGCTGGGATAACAGGTGTGCACCACCACACCCAGCTGAAGAGAACTCTTAAAAGTTGTGATAGGTTGCCAGGCGCGGTGGTGCACATCTGTAATCCCAGCACTCTGGGAGGCAGCGGCAGGAGGATCTCTGTGAGTTTGAGGCTAGCCTGCTCTACAAAGTGAGTTCAGGATAGCCAAGGCTACACAGAGAAACCCTGTCTCAAAAAAAAGAAAGAAAGAAAAAGTTGTGCTAGGAATGTTGAAGGGTGGTTCTTCACAGTGGCCAGCTTGAGGAGGAGGGGGCAGGGGAGGACTCGGGTTTTATAAAGGAGCTGCCCGCTGGAAGTCTGACCATGCCCCAGTGAGTGTATGGGCAATACATTTGGACTTGGTTTCTTCCTCCTCTTCCTTCTTCTCCTTTTTTCGATTTAGTGGAGGTCACAAGGGTGGAGGAAGGGCCTGAGAGGACTGGGAAGCAAATGTGATCAGGATGCATTATGTGAAATTTCCAAATAATTCAGATAATAGGGATGCATATTGCTCCAAGCAATTTTTTTTTAAAGTCCCAGAGAAAAGGCTCAGAAGTTAAGAGCACTTGCTGATCTTGCAGAGGACCCAGGTTTGGTTCCCAGCACTCACGTGGTGGCTCACAACCAACTAACTCCAGTTCCAAAGGATGTGACGATGCCCTCCTCTGGCCTGCGTGAGCACTTGTGGTGCACAGACATACACGCAAGCAAAGAGCCGTGCACATAAATAAAAATAAATGAAACATTTAAAATAATAATAGCTGCTGGGCGGTGGTGGCGCACGCCTTTAATCCCAGCACTCAGGAGGCAGAGGCAGGTGGATCGCTGTGAGTTCGAGACCAGCCTGGTCTACAAAGTAAGTCTAGGACAGCCAGGACTACAAGAGAAACCCTGTCTCAAAAAAACAAAACAAAAACAACAACAATAATAATAGCTGCAAACACACAGCCAAGGGTTGGCCTTACACTAGCTTAGTCCTCACAAGAAAGTGTGAGGCAGGAGCTATTACTACTCCCTGTTTGAGGCCATCAACACTCAGTGAAGTGAGGCACTTGCTCACTGTTGCACAGTTAGTTAGTACAAAGTCAAGGCTAGAGCCCAGATAAGCTTTTCCCTGACCAGGTAAAAATATTGCTTATTATGAGGAACAGGCGTTGAAGGCAAGAGGGCCCTAGGCAAAGTGGCCACTCATTTCCTCAGCCTCTGGACCCCTGCCAGTCCCGGTGAGGTGGTGAGCATTAGAGGCCACTTCTGCTCCCTGACCGAAAGCCTCTGCTACCAAGGGTCACTTCCCCAATGCTGTCAAGTGACAAAAGAGGAAACAAGAAGGAGAAAAGAGAAATGAGCTAAGCCTGTGTCAGTCCAAAACTAGAGTAGGTGGTTCCCAGCACCACAGCAGAGTCCCGAGGCCAGCCTGGGAGTCAAGAGCTGAGGAAACCCAGCCGACTGGAGATGGGCCAGGTCTTGACTTTCTGGCACTCATGTATGTGTGTGTGTGTGTGTGTGTGTGTGTGTGTGTGTGTGTATGTGTATGTGTGTATGTGTGTGTATGTGTGTATATGTATGTGTGTGTATGTATGTGTGTGTATGTGTGTGTATGTGTGTGTATGTGTGTGTATGTGTGTATGTATGTATGTGTGTGTATGTATGTGTGTGTATGTGTATGTGTGTATATGTATGTGTGTGTATGTATGTGTGTGTATGTGTGTATGTGTGTGTGTATGTGTGTGTATGTGTGTATGTATGTATGTGTGTGTATGTATGTGTGTGTGTATGTATGTGTGTGTATGTGTGTATGTGTGTGTATGTATGTGTGTATGTGTGTGTATGTATGTGTGTGTATGTGTGTGTGTATGTGTGTGTATGTATGTGTGTATGTGTGTGTATGTGTGTATGTGTGTGTGTATGTGTGTGTATGTGTGTATGTGTGTGTATGTATGTGTGTATGTGTGTGTATGTATGTGTGTATGTGTGTGTATGTGTGTGTATGTGTGTATGTGTGTGTATGTATGTGTGTATGTGTGTGTATGTATGTGTGTATGTATGTGTATGTATGTGTGTGTATGTGTGTGTATGTGTGTATGTGTGTGTGTGAGTGTGTGTGTGTGTGTGTGTGTGTTGAAGACTTGAACTTCTGTACATAACTGAGGATGACTTTGAACTTCTGGCCCTATCTTCATGCTTCCTTCTTCGGAATGCTGGGATAAGGGAAATGTGCTACCATGCCTGATTTAAGTGCTACTGGGGATTGAACCCAGGGCCTCATACATGCTAGGCAACCATTCTACCAACTGAGACACATCCCTAGTCCTGTGTGAGGTAGTATTGCTATTTGTGAGTATGTGTGTGTGTTACAGTGCAAATGTGGGGAAGTATGTGGACAATTTGTGGAGAGAGAAAAAACAGAGGTGAAGAATGGAGACTACCCCCCTCCCCCCACACACACACATCATAAGAAGCAATACTGGCTTGGGAGGAGGAAAGAGCTTGCCCAGGCCATCATGGAAATTCTAGGGAAGCTCGCTGCCTGCTGAATCCCACATGCAAAAAAGGGAACAGCGAGAGCTGGGTGTGGTGGTGCACACCTTTAATCCCAGCACTTGGGAGGCAGAGACACACAGATTGCCATGAGTTCAAGGCCAGCCTGGTCTACAAAGTGAGCCTAGGACAGCCAAGGCAAACAGGGGGGCGGGGGGGAACGGACGACAGTGAACCATCCCTGAGAGTCAGCACCTAGCAGCTCTCTCTGCAGGTCACACAGTGACGAGGCATAACATCACCAAGCCCTGGTGCAAAGCAGTGCCCTTCTTTGTAAACAGAAAAAAACAACAGAATTGGAGATGCCCAGATGGGCACTGGTGTCCTGAGTATCAACCCTGCCTAAAATTTCTGCTTTAGTTAAATGCAAAGCTCTGCGTACTGGGTTACAATGTAATATCTGCTTTAGTTACATGCAAAGCTGTGTGTACTGAGTTACAATGGAAAATCTGTTCTTCAGTGCATGGCTTGCAGCTTAAACAAACAAATTTAGTTTAGAAAAACTAAATAGAGAAAACACAAATAGCCCAGGGATGGCTCCCTGGGATGAAAGGACATCAGAGAATGCTGTATGGTTTTGTTTTAAGCAATGAGCATGTGTTGCCTTTGCAGAGAAGGAAAGCCTGTTTTTTTACATATTTTCAGGACAAATGAACATCTTTGCCTCCATTGCTGGAAAGGACTGTGTTTTGACTGTGAGAAAGCACCCCAAGCCAGCACTTTTCTTCCACATCCTCCGTTCCACCAGAGTCCCAGCTGGCCTTCCCCACCATCTGGGATAATGAGGCAGAAGCATGGAAGGTTAGAAAAATCCACAGACCTCCCAGGACCAGCATTGCCCACAGATGTCACCAGTCAGTCACCTGTGGGCTGTTGACTTTGTTTTCTTTGCTTATTTTGCTTTTGGTTTGTTGTTTTTGTTTTTGTTTTTGAGACATGGTCTCATTTAGCGCAGGCTACCCTCACATTCCAAATGCAGCTGAGGATAACATTGAACTCCTGGTCCTCTGGCCTTCACGCCTGAGTGTGGGTATGACATACGACACCACACCTGGTTTATGATGTGACAGTAGGATTTGACTGGGCTTTGTGCCTACCAACTGAGCCCCAGTCCCGGTACTACTTTTTGTTGTTGTTGTTTGTTTGTTTGTTCATTTGTTTGTTTTTCTAGACAAGGTTTCCTTGTGTAGCCTTGACTGTCCTGGACTCACTTTGTAGATCAGGCTAGCCTCTAACTCACAGTGATCCGCCTGCCTCTGCCTCCCAAGTGCTGAGATTAAAAGCATGCGCCACCACACCTGGCTCCTAGTCCTACTTTTTTTTTTTAAAGCTTTTTTTAAAAAAGGGTCTCATTATGTAGCCCAAGCTGGCCTTGAACCTGAGATGATCCTGCCTCAACTCCCCAACTGCTGGCTTCACAAATGTGTACTAACACACACACTTTTCTTCCCCCCCCCTCTTCTTTCCTTTGTATATTTGGGGTGTTTTGATTTTTGTTTTGTTCAGGCAGGGCCTCCCTCTGCAACTCGGGCTGGCCTAACACTCCGATTGTAGCCCAGACTGGCCTGGAGCTCCTATCAATTCTCTGCCCAAGCTCCCAGGTCTCAGGACTTCAGTGTACACCAAGCCTGACTTCCTGTTCTGCTTTTGGGACCCTTTCCTTAGGCAAATTCCCAGAAGTGTAATTGCTAAGAGGCCTTTGTTGTTTCCAGGGCCTGGAACACTCAGCCAGACTGCTGGGAAAGGGGCTGGGCCTTCGCCTTTCCAAGGGACTGCCACGCCCAGCAGCTGCCACATCTCTGTCATGGGATCCAGGACATCTGTTCTCTGTGTCAGGAGCCAGATTGGAGCAGGAAACAGGGACTTTCCCTTCCCCTCCAAGAACAGGCCTCAGGACATGAAGGGCTGCAGGGGAGCCTCAGCAGGAGCTGGCCAAAGGCCCCTAGTGCAAGGAGGACCGTGTTCTCCTTCCCCTCGGATCTCAGCCCTCCCCACCCAATGTGTGGGAAGATGGGCGTTTCCTCCTGAACTGACAGATCCGTAGCTTCTGAGGAATGCCCATCAATGTCACTGGCCACCCTGGTTTCCCTAATGACATGACCACAGCATGTGGTATGTGCCCTACAGTTGAGTGGAACTGGTCTGGTGTCTCTCTGCTCACAAAGATCTTAAGGACGCCCTCCTCCTCCCAACCCCAAGCCAGAACTGCTTCCTGCTCCCAGGCAAGACCACCCCCTAACCCGCCCACTCCCCGCTCATTTCCTGGAAGGCTGGGCAAGAGTGGACAGCCTTCAACTTCCTGTGTCCAGCCTTAACAGTATATAGACTTCTCTCCTGCCCCTGGGTCCTTACAGCTCAGTGGGCCAAGACGGTGATGCGAAGGGTTAAAGGAGAAAGAGAGCTGAGAAAGAGAGGGGAGATGCAGCTGCTAGACAGACAGAGAAGAGGAACCATGGAGGCTCAAGACCTGACAGAGGGACTACAAGAGAGGACAGCCAAGCTCGGGCATCATCACTGAGCAGGAAGGGAGCAGTGACTTCACACACATCTCCCAGCCCACTGAGGCAGCTGCCCTTGTCCCGCAGGAAGCCACCAGCCGCTGAGGCTCCCCTTAAGGATAAAGTACAAACAGCCATAGACACTGTGTTCTCACTCTTTCCCAGGCACCAGCTTTCCTGTGCATTGATCACGTGGGGTCTCCCTAGTTGGTAAGCTTGTGTTTTCTTGCTGTGGGTGTCACAGACACACATGGAGAGGGACAGTGCACTTGTGCTCTGCTCACTGTCCACCTCCCATATGTGTCTCCTTATGGCTTAGTCCATGTGGTTACAAACCCCAGGGACCTCTCTGCCACTGACAGATCCTGGCTTTGTTTATTTTTGAGACATGGTCTCACCATTAGCCCTGACTAGCCTGGAACTTTCTATGTAGACTAGGCAGGCTTTCTTTCTTTCCTTTTTTTGTTTTTTGGTTCTTTTTGTTTGTTTGTTTTTGTTTTTTTGCTTTTTTTGCGGGGGTTGTTTGTTTTTGTTTGGTTGGGTTTTTTTTTGGGGGGGGGACAGTGTTTCTCTGTGAAACAGCCCTGGACTCGCTTTGTAGACCAGGCTGGCCTCAAACTCACAGAGATCCACCTGCCTCTGCCCTCCGAGTGCTGGGATTAAAGGCGTGAGCCACCACGCTTGGCTCCTTTATTAGTTTTAACCACAATTTCCTCATTGCCCATTGGTTCTGTTGGTATCTTTGTAAATTACCTCAAATCCGTGACAGGAAGTAGCCAGAGTAGAAATGCACAAGCCATGCACAGTTCACAGTCTGGGTGAGGTTCTTCCTTATTGTCAGGTGGCCTGTTGGTTACAGAATGTTCATCCCTGGCCTTTAGCTGATAGTTGCCATGAATACATACCATGTGCTGCCTTGGTGACTCAAGATATTGCTGGGTGATGCCAAGGATCCTTTAGAAGCAAAAGCCTGGGCTTCTTATCGCAGCACCAGTGGGGCCCAGCACCAGTGGACCCTGAGCAGGGGACCTCCAGTTGAAGCCATGGCCAGTGTCCCTACACAGTGGCCTCTCCAGGTTTCTCAGCCAAGAGCTCTTGCCTCTCACTGTAACCCCACGGGCACAGAACTAGGTCCTTGCTTCTTAACTATCCTCCAGTAGAGTTGAGAGAGGCCAAGCAGAGAACACAAAAGAAGGAATAAAAAGTTGATTCAGGGGCCAGTAATCCCTAAATCTGTGTGGATGTGGGTGTGGATGTGGGTGGGGTGTGGGTGGGATGTGTGTGCGTGTGTGTGACAAGGTCTTACGTAGTCCAGGCTGGCCTTGAACTCCTAATCTTCCTGCCTCAATCTTCCAAGTGCTAGGAAGGCAAGCATGTGCTCACACCCAGTGAGAGTCAGGTTCACCTAGAGCATCCTAAGGGATTACTCGCAGTAGCCTGATCAGCAAGCACCCAGGCATTCATCACCACAGAGACACACCGCTGGTCCCTCTGCACCTGAGGTGAAGCACCAGCGGCTTTCATGAGACATCTAAAACCCTAAAACATCACACACCCCGAAGAAAGAACAGACTCCAAAGGCTCAGAGCAGTGTGTGCACAAGCTACCACAGGGACCAAAGGGGCCAGCTAAAAGGAGGGGGGAGGGGGCTGTCCTTTGTGAAATGGAATGTTCTGGAAATGGACCATAGGACTAGCTGTGCAATCCTCAGAATATGAAAAACCACTGGGGGTGGGGTGGGAGGCTGGAAGGATGGCTCAGAGGTTAAGAGCTCTCTTAAGGCTGCTCTCTTCCAAAGGTCCTGAGTTCAATTCCCAGCAACCACACGGTGGCTCACAGCCATCTATAATGAGATCTGGTGCCCTCATCTGATGTACATGCAGGCAAAAACACTGTGTGTATATGATAAATAAATAAATCTTTAAAGAAAGAAAGAAAGAAAGAAAGAAAGAAAGAAAGAAAGAAAGAAAAACCACTGGCTGCCTACTTATTTTTGCAAAAGAAGCAAGACAGTTTTATTTGGAGCTAAGCAATAATACAGATTAAAGAAAGACGGACACTAGACCGTGTGAGTGGCAGAACGAAGGGCTGGCTGACATTTTAAGTGAGTGGATTGTATCTCAGTAAATTTATAGCTTTCTCTCTTTTTTAAAAAAAATAAGACAGGGAGGCAGAAGATTCATTCCAGGGCCCTGGCTGAGGGACCACAGAGGAGTTGTTTCAGCTGAGCCTTGACTTCTCTGTAAATGGGCATGGAGTGGTTCTGTGGTCCAAAAGACAGGGGTGAGGGTGGGGGGTTCCTGCCAGAGCCAGCCTGAGGCTGGGGCTGGGATCTAACTTCTGCGTGTGTCCATCCTACCACACCCTGCTTTGCCAGAATTCTGCCAAGGCCGATTCCAGGAAGGGGGTGAACTCCTGAAATCAGTAGACACCATGATTCGGTCCTGGAAAGGACACCTACAGCCCTCCCTGTGTGCAAGCCCCCAATCTGCCTGCCCTAAACACGAGCGTGCCTTGCCATTTCTGGCATTAAGACAACAAAATGCGGCCGGGCGTGGTGGCGCACGCCTTTAATCCCAGCACTCGGGAGGCAGAGATAGGCGGATCACTGTGAATTCGAGGCCAGCCTGGACTACAAAGCGAGTCTAGGACAGCCAAGACTACACAGAGAAACCCTGTCTCGAAAAACCAAAAAAAAAAAAAAAAAAAAAAAAAAAAAAAGACAACAAAATGCCCAGGCATTGTGAGTGATGCCTGTAACTCCAACACCTAGAAGTCTGGCATAGAAGGATTGCTGTGAGTTTGAGGGCAGCCTGGGCTACAGAGTGAGTTCTAGGCCAGCCAGGGCTTCCCAGCAAGACCTTGTCTCTAACAAACTACCTAACTGGCTAGATAAATAGACGAATGAATGCATGAATGAATGAATGATGGCAAGTGGCCCTGTGGCCATCAACATCTGGGTCCCAAACTGGGTCCCCAACTGTATTCCCACTGCTACTGTTGGCTTTAGGGATCTCAGGGAATACCACTAACAACGGTCACTAATCCTGCACAGTAATCTGGGCTGGCAAGGCAGTGTGGTAGAGACCCACAAAGAGGCGAGTGTGCAAGAAGCTGTCCTCATACAATGGCCCTTCAGAAGCCAGTCCCTGGGGAAGACAGAGGATCTCAATCAACAAGGTTAAAGAAAGAAATGTCTGTCTCCTTTTGGGACCCACCCCCACAGGCACAGGGCCAAGAATGCAGCCAACATCTATTAAGTTTCTAAAATTATGCCTAGGCTGGGGGCGGGCATGGGTGAGGGTTAGAAAAAGATGTAGTGGTCGGGTGGGCAGGCAGGAAGTTTGCAACCTGGCCTCTGCAGCGTCAGCTGAGTGCTGGCTATCAAGCAGGGAGCACCGCCTGCAGATGCCATGTCGGCACGGAGAATCAAAAGCCCTTCTGTGCATGGCCACCGGGCGCTGAACTCTGTTCAGGCGTTGCCACTGTGCCTACTCAGGTCACTGGAGTTTTCCATAGAACGGCGGAGAGATGGAGTAGTGTCCTTTGGCTGCTCCTTTTAAGGAATAGTTGAGAGAGAAAACTTAGTGCTAAAACCAGCAAGTGGAAGCAGGGGCACTGTCCTAGGTTGTATAGGTTGTGTAGTGCACAATAGCAGGGGGACACTTTTCTGAAACAGAGTCCCACTGTGTAAAACCTGCAAACCTGCTCACAATGACCATAATGCCCCAGGTACCAGGTGCCCTGTGTGGTCAGGTCCTCACTCTTTCATGGGTCGGTGAGAGTGTTCCTCAGTGGCCAGCAGGCATGGGGAAGACAGAATAAAGCCCTCTGTTTCTCACTAAATCTAAGGTGGTGGCAGGAATTTCAGAGGACTTCTCAGAATTCAGGACAGTCCAGTTCAGTTTGTCTGCAGGGGTGTGTGTGTGTGTGCATGCATAATGTGCATACAGAGCAAGGGGTTGCACCATCGGGGCCATCTGAGTGTCATCACACTTGTTCTCATCTGTTCTGTCCCCTCCCTCACTGCCCACTTCACCCGTCCTCTCCATCCGAGTGCCTTTCTTCTCCTGTGAAATGTCCTGTCTACCCTCCAGCCACATGAGACCCACCTTGCCACCCCTTCCCTGAGAATCCTCCTCCTCTTTCTTCTTTCCCACTTCCCAGCCAGCAGGCACACATGTGTAAATAGAGAGATACACGCACATATATAGATAGGCATATGTGCTTACACATAGTAAACATTATACACACATTACATACAGATATCATACACACCCATATATAGATAGGCATACATACACACATATGGATAGGCATACATATATATACATATATTTAAATATAGATATGTGCAAATATAGGCAAAGACATACATGCACACACACATATAGATATATGTGCACCCATACAGATAGGCATATGTGCACCCATATGTAGATAGATATATACTTGCATACATATATAGATACATACATGCACACATATACAAATAGATATACTTGCACATATAGACATATATGCACATATAGATAAAGACATAGATGTACATATATAAACATACATGCACACATATACAAATAGAGGCACACATATATACTTTTAAATTTATGCTTGCGGCATTTGGCTGAGTCTGGCTTATTTCACTTAACATGATTTCCAACTCTGTCCATCCACTTGCACATACCATGATTTCATTTCTTTTCAAAAATGAATGAAATTGCACTGTATGCATGTACCACATGTACTTTGTCGATTCCTGATGGGCATCTTGGCTGCTTATATTTCCTGTCAATAGTGGATACAGTAGCCATAAACATTGATAAGAAAGCATCTTTGTAGTACAGTCCTTCTAACCAGGAGTGGTACAGTAGACCATGAGGTTGTGTTTCCATCCCTCTGTGTGTGTGTGTGTGTGTGTGTGTGTGTGTGTGTGTGTGTGTGTGGGCGCGCTTGCACACACTTGTGTGTTGTGACAAGGTCTTGTTAGAGTAGCAATAAAGACCCATAACTGCAGCCAGGCACAGTGTCACATGTTTGTAATCCCAGCACTGTGAGTTCAAGGCCAGCTGGATCTACAAAGTGAGTCCAGGATAACCTAGGCTACACAGAGAAACTCTGTCTTGGAAAAAGAAAAAAAGTAAAAAAGAAAAAGAAAAAAAGAAAAAAGACCCATAACTGCTTCTGGTCAAGAGAATAGAATTTCTGGCTTGAATTTCCAATAAGGCCATGCTAGTCACTGGGCTAAGGGACCACCCCTCAGCAAGGTGGGCTCACTCCTCACCTTAGCCATAATAAAAAGATAAGAGCAGGTTCTTCTTCGGGAAACCACCAAATGGCAGACAACACTGATGCAGTGGAAGAGTCTGGGGGACCTGGGAACCCAGACTTCCGTGGAGGATTCAGGATTCAGCAGCTGTTTGTATGTGGCCATGGGGTTCGTGGAGGTAAAGCCAAAGGCAAGGAGTGGATCCCTGTCACCAAGCTGGGCCACCTGGTTAGGGACATGGAGATCAAATCCTTGGAGGAGATCTATCTTTCCTCCCTGCCCATTAAGAAATCCGAGACTATTGACTTTTTCCTGGGTGCATCCCTAAAGGATGAGGTTCTAAAGATCATGCCAGTGCAGAAGCAGACACGGGCTAGCCAGCAGACCAGGTTCAAGGCTTTTGTCACAATTGGGAACACAGTGGTCACATTGGTCTTGGTGTTAAGTGCTCCAAGGAAGTGGACACTGCTATCCAAGGGGTCATCATCTTGGCCAAGTTTTCCATTGTCCCTGTGCAGAGAGGCTACTGGGGGAACAAGATTGGCAAGCCACACGCTGTTCCATGCAAGGTGACAAGCTGCTGTGACTCTGTGTTGGTGCACCTCATCCTTGCCCTGAGAGGCACTTGTATCCTCTCTGCTCCTGTGCCCAAGAAGCTGTGGCTGCTGCTGGCCAGGATTGATGACTGTTACACATCAGCCAGGGGCTGCACTGCCACCCTGGGTAACTTTGCCAAGGCCACTTATGATGCCATCTCCAAGACCTACAGTTATTTGACCCCTGAAAAGAGACTGTTTACCAAGTCATCATCGTCTCCTCCTCCTCCTCCTCCTCCTCCTCCTCCTCCTTCTCTCTCTCTCTCTCTGTCTCTCTCTGTCTCTGTCTCTGTCTCTGTCTCTCTCTCTCTCTCTGTCTCTCTCTCTCTCTCTCTCTCTGTCTCTCTCTCTCTCTCTTTTAGGGGGCTGTTGAGGGTATTGAGACAGGGTCTCTCTGTGGAGCCTTGGCTGTCCTGGACTCACTTTGTAGACCAGGCTGGCCTCAAAGTCACAGAAATCTGCCTGCCTCTGCCTCTCAAGTGCTGGGATCAAAGGTGTGGGCCACCACGCCCGGCCCCACCAAGTCTCCTTATCAGCAATTCACTGACCATCTTGTAAAGCCCACATCAGGGTCTCCATTCAGAGGACCCAGGCTCCATCCGTGGCTACCACATAAGGGTTTTTATACAAGAAAAATTAAATGAATTAAGTCTGAAAAAAAAAATAGATGGGTACAATATCTATTACTTCACCTTTGAGATGAGGTAATTTCCTTTCCCAGAATCCCTGCCTCCTAGTAGCCTCTTACGCAGCTTAGCCACGCAGCTGTGTGAGTCAGCACGCTTTTCTAAATTACTCAAGAAAGATTAACTTTCCTTCTCTCTGTCTTACCTCTAAGTACGCATTCCTACACTTCGGGCTTCCTCCATGTGACAGTTTTGTCAGTTTGACACAAGTTAGGGTCATCTGGGAAGAGGAACCTCAACTAAGCAAGTGCCTCCATTAGATTGGATATGGCTGGCACAGGTGGGCCTGGGGGCTGTAAGAAAGCAGACTGAGCAAGCCGTGGGGAGCAAGCCAGTGTTCCCCTGTAGTCTCTGCTCCCCTTCCTGCCTTCAGCTCCTGCCCTGGGCTCCCTGTGACCGGGCGTGACCTGACCTCAGGGCTGAAAGAGGAAATAAACCTACTCCTTCCCTAAATGGCTTTAGTCAGCTTCGATCACAGCAATGAAAAGCAAACTGGGAGCATATAGTCTTTCTCGAAAGGCTCCCGCGCCCGCCTGTCCCCCCACATACTTGTGTGCCATGTGACTGCCCTCTGCCCTCTGTGTCAGTTTGACTCAAACAGGAAGGTTTTCCTGTCTCTCCCTGTTCTCCACCTTCCAGCAGCTGCTAAGGTTTGCAGCTCGCTCGCCGTGGAGGTTTTTCTCTATACTCTCCAGCTTCCACTTGAGTCCACTCTTAAATTCTCTTATTAGCTGGGCGTGGTGGCGCACGCCTTTAATCCCAGCACTCGGGAGGCAGAGGCGGGCGGATCGCTGTGAGTTCGAGGCCAGCCTGGTCTACAAAGCAAGTCCAGGACAGCCAAGGCTACACAGAGAAACCCTGTCTCAAAAAAAAAAAATTCTCTTATTAATGAGACTAAGAATCCCAAAGCCCCACTCCCCACCCCAGACTCTCTCAGCATCAGTCTTACTTATGTAGCCCAGGTCGGCCGGGAACCCACCATGTAGCCAAGCCTGGCTTTGAACTCATGGTCACTTTCTGTGTTGACAGGGCACCACATATGATACTCAGCTTGATCTGAATGTCAAGTAAACAATGATTAATTTCTAATGCCACATTTGCCTCAGCGTGACATACAATACACTTAGAAAGCCATTTTTTGCCCATCAGACGTCTAGGCATAACTAGGGATGTTGATATATACATATGCATATATATATATAATGAAATAGATCTGGTATGAAGAGATATATTTGGGGAAAGGAAAGGGGAGAGGAGTTAGGGGTTCAGTAGGCCACAAAGGCAGAAACAGAGACAGAGACAGAGAGACAGAGGGAGAGCAACCGAGAGAGCGAGTCAGGCGAGAGTAGGAGAGTAAGAGAGAGAGCCCAGTGACAGACGGGGTCCTTCATATCTGGTGTGCAGCTGAGGTTCTGTCTGGCACACACTTGGTGGTGGCAGGTGATGACATCAGAGGTTGCTATGCAATCTAGAAGCAGGCTAGTGGGAGTGCATAACATTACCAGGGGCCTATGGTTTTGTTTGTTTGGTTGGTTGCTGCTTTGTTTTGTTTTTTCAGTTTTTCAAGACTGGGTTTCTCTGTGTAGCTTTGGCTGACATAGACTTACTTTGTAGAACAGGCTGTCCTCGGACTCATGTCGATCCACCAGCCTCTCTGCTGGGATTAAAGGTGTGTGCCACCAGACTTGGCTTAGGGTCCTGTGTTTCTGTTAATTCCAGCACACACAGCTCAGGGCCAGGCCGTCGAGAAGCCTATCATTGCCAGGAAAATATCTGTAAAACTATAGCCAATTCAGAGCAAAGCCACTTCCCCACCTTTTGAGACGGCAACTCAAACATACACAGACACCCACAACTCACGCACACACATGCATGCACATGTACAGACACTTGCACATGACTCATCTCAGGGGCTCTTTCATTTCTCTGGTAGGTGAGGAGTCACTGCCTGGCCTGTCACAAAGGCGTTTGATGCCCGTCACCGATAAGTTCACAGGAAGGCCAAGATAAGGATTGGGGCCTGACTGTTTTCCGAGGCCAATCTTTTGTAAGTCCGAAGTAGGCCAGATTTCCACCTTGGGGCTGCTTCTGAAAGTCAGGTCAAGTTTACATCCAAGATGGTGACACAGGCATTCTGGGGCTTCTGTGGGGATCCACTGGAGAGGGCAGGCTCCTCCCTATCTCTGCAACAGAGGAGGAAGGAAAGTTCTCAGGTAACGCCAAGGCTGTTTCCATGGCAACAGCTGCTGACTTAGGTGGAGACATCTGTGGTCATAAGACACTGCATACTTAAGGTGGCCAGCGAGCCCAGCCCAACACCCACAAGCTAGGGAAACTGGATGGGAATGACCCCCGCCCTGGCGCCCACACCTCTGCAGAGCATCCACCTGCCCCAGCCCCTGCCCGGGCTCCCAAGCCTCTGCAGAGCATCCACCTGCCCCAGCCCCTGCCCGGGCACCCACGCCTCTGCAGAGCGTCCACCTGCCCCAGCCCCTGCCCTGGTGCCCACGCCTCTGTAGAGCATCCACCTGCCCCAGCCCCTGCCCGGGCACCCACGCCTCTGTAGAGTGTCCACCTGCCCCAGCCCCTGCCCGGGCGCCCATGCCTCTGTAGAGTGTCCACCTGCCCCAGCCCTTGCCCTGGCGCCCACGTCTCTGCAGAGCGTCCACCTGCCCCAGCCCCTGCCCGGGCGCCCACACCTCTGCAGAGCGTCCACCTGCCCCAGCCCCTGCCCGGACGCCCACGCCTCTGCAGAGCGTCCACCTGCCCCAGCCCCTGCACAGGTGCCCACGCCTCTGCAGAGCGTCCACCTGCCCCAGCCCCTGCCCGGGCGCCCACACCTCTGCAGAGCGTCCACCTGCCCCAGCCCCTGCCCTGGTACCCACACCTCTGTAGAGTGTCCACCTGCCCCAGCCCCTGCCCGGGCACCCACGCCTCTGTAGAGTGTCCACCTGCCCCAGCCCCTGCCCTAGTGCCCATGCCTCTGTAGAGTGTCCACCTGCCCCAGCCCCTGCCCTAGTGCCCATGCCTCTGTAGAGTGTCCACCTGCGCCAGCCCCTGCACAGGCTGGCTTCACTAGCAGCACTCCTCTGAGATCCCACATCTTGTGAGCTTGACCCTGGGAGGACAGAGGGACAGAAGGCTATGTTTAGGGTGTGAGTCAGCTGCTCCAGGATTCCACTGGAGGCCAGGCTGGACCCAAGCCCTTGCTGCTACCTCTGACCTCCTAGTGGTTTCTAAGGACTCTTGAGAAGCCTATCACCCCAGAGTCCTGCTCTTTGGAGACACACTGGGGCACTTTTTCAAAAAAGATTTGTTTATGTATTATGTATACAGTGTTATGCCTGCATGTATGCCAGAGACGGTATCAGATCTCAGATGGTGGTGAGCCACCATATGGTTGCTGGGAACTTTGGAAGAGCAGCTGGTGCTCTTAACCTCTGAGCCATCTCTCCAGCTACAGAAGCTGTCCTGTGTTGGGCAGCGGCAAAGCCGAGCGTACCCTCCTCACAAGAGATACTGTGACATGCCCACAGGAGCCGAGCCAGACACTGGCTCCCCTCCCTTTGGCTGTCAAACTATTGAAACAATGGTGCCCCCAAGAAACTGGAATTCCCCAGGACTCTCACGCAGGGGGAAGGAAGGGCTGACGTGGGTGCATCAGGGGAACTTGTCTCCCAGGAAGAGATTTTATATAGTTCTGACCTTGCCAGGCCACCTTGAGGAGGGGCAGTGGCCCAGACAATGGAAATGGGCGAGGCCATTCCCTGGTGGAGGCTGCTCAGCCATGGATTTAAACCAAACGCTCAGGTCAGGATCTTGAAGGACCCAAGAGTGAGAGGGAACATGGGGGGAAGAGGGGGTGTTCTCACGGGATCTCTTCGTGCCTCTTGGAGGCCCAGCCTAGCATGTTAGGGCTGTCCAGGCCCAGGCTCTGACGTTGGGGACTCCAGTGTCTATACCAAGCCATCAAGTTCTTAAGCTGTTTGGGTTTTTTCAGTGCTAGGAATGGAACCCAGGGCCGGGCCAGGCATCAGCTCTGCCAGTGAGCAACAGTTGAGAAAGGAACAATCTAGCTGGACCCTGGGTCATGAGCATCCTCTCCTCATGGTGGAGCTCCAGAAGCCCCTGGGGAACAGGTGGTCAGGGAAGGCTTCCTGGAGGAGGCCGCTCTTGAAGTCTCAACCTTAGTGAGGAGCAGAGGAGCAGCAAGGCTGTCGGCATGGGAGAAAATGGCCTCTGAGGTAGACACAGGTCACAGTCCCTGCAATACAGGCTATGAGACCCATGGCAGAATGGTGGCCCAAGAGCAGAAAGGGCTCGCTCCCCAGAAGCCAAGACCTGCGCACAGAGAGCTGGCCCTGCCCTGCCCATGTTGTCCCCTTCAGGCAAGCTCCTCACCGTCACCACACCACTCACAAGTGGATGGAAGGGATCCAACTGGACAGACTGGTGAAGAAGGCAAAGGTTCAAAATCCAGCCCAGAAGCTGGGGAGATGTCTTAGAAGGTAGAGGTGACAGCCTCACCACCCATCAAGGACATAGCAGCTGCTTCCTGCACCTGCACCGTCTGTGGGACATGGCCGGCTGAACTCACAGGCTCTCGTGGGCTGTGCGCTGGTATCATGCAGGTGAGGTGGGACACTCGGTCATCCCAGCACATGGAGGGCTGTGAGCTGTAGTCCTGCCTAGGCTGCAGAGTAAGACCCTGTCTCAAAAAACAAAGGCCAAGGGGCTGAAGAGATGGCTCAGAGGTTAAGAGCACTGCTTGTTCTTCCAAAGGTCCTGAGTTCAATTCCCAGCAACCACATGGTGGCTCACAACCATCTATAGTGAGGTCTGGTGCCCTCTTCTGGTGTACATGCAGGCAGAACCCTGTATACTTAATAAATAAATCTTAAAAAAAAAAAAAAAAAAAAAAAAACAAAGGCCAGGGCTGAGGGCGTGGCTTAGCAGTTGAATGCTCACTGCATAACCGTGACGCTCAGGTCTCGGTAACCACAGAACTAGGATTGGCCTCCTGCTCACGTGCAACCCAGGGCTGTGAGGGCAGGGACGACCACTGGGGTTACCAGCCTAGCTGGGGGGGGAGGGGGGAGGGACAAAAGGTGAGCTCCAGATTCGAGATTCAGGCAGAGACCCTGCCTCAAAGGAACAGGGTAGGGAAAGTGGTACACTCTCTGGCCTGCACACAGGCGCAGGCACATGCACCTGCACACACATGTGTCTACAGCACACACATATACTACACAAACACACACCCAAAACAATAATTAAAAAAAAAAAAAGGTAGATGTGGTAGCATGTCCCTGTAATCCCAGTGCATTAGAGGAAGAGGCAAAAGGATCAAGAGTTCAAGGCCAGCCTGGGCTACGAGAAGCTCTTTCTCAAAACCAAACAAGTATAAGGAACAGAGGACGTCCCGAGAACATGTGTGCTGCTGACGTCAGCATAGAATCATGGGAAAATGGCAAGGCCTTTTTTTGGGCCAAGTACAAATGTTGACAGTGTGTGCAGAAAATGGCCACCATGGCAGCGCCCTACAGTGCTCCCCCTCCCCACACCGAGTGCTCCTTCCATGTTTAGCTCATGTATAGCCACTGTACAGCGTCAGGCCTGCCTCCTTCCACCATCCCATGCTTTCCTTTGTGTTCGCCACTGCCAGTGTTCTTTGTCATTCCTTTATGTCCTTGTGTCCCTGCAGCAGCGCATGAAAGCTCTTCCAGAGGACCGTGCTGGGTGGCTCACAGCCATCTTGTAACTTCAGGTCCAGAGGACCTGGTGCCTCTAGCCCGAGTGAGCACCTGTACTCACATGCACAGATACATGCATATATATGACTTAAGGTGATGAAAACAAATCTTTCAAAGCGGGTGTGATGGTCCAGGCCCGGGATCCTGGCACTCAGGAGGCAGAGGCAGGTAGACTTCTGATCCTCCTGACTGTACCTCTTGAGTGCTAGGATTACAGGTGTGCACCACCACACCTGGCTCAGCTCCTGCCTTCCCATCACTCACTGGGGTTTCATGGGACCCTAAACTTATGAACCAAATGTCCCAGATTCTGACAAGCCTTCTCAGGCTCTCCTGGGCGCCGGGGGTCAGGGGGGGCAGGGAACTGAAGAGCCAATGGCTGTTCAGATGTAACCTATTTATTCTGAGTAGGAAGGTCAGTAGGCCCCTCTGATTTTTGTTTGTTTGGTTTTTCACGACAGGGTCTCTCTGTGTAGCCTTGGCTGTCCTAGATTCACTTTGTAGGCCAAGCTGTCCTCGAACTCACAGTGATCTGCCTGCTTCTGCTTCCCGAGTGCTGGGACTAAAGGCATACGCCACCAAGCTCTGCTTTTTTGTTCGTTTTTTGAGACAGGGTTTCTCTGTGTAGCCTTGGCTATTCTGGACTCACTTTTTAGACCAGGCTGGCCTCGAACTCACAGAGATTCACCTGCTTCTGCCTCCACAGGTGCTGGGATTACAGACGTGTACCACCACTGCCTGTTGATTTTTTTTTTAAACGAGAGACAGCAAGGTAGAGGTTGTTGTAACCTGCTTCAACTCTATAGCTCTTCCATTGAGACCGACTTTTAGTTCCTAGCATAACTGTGGCTCCCCTGTTAACACCAGCTAGCACTCTTAGCATCTCAGAAGCCATTTTACTCCAAATCTCCCTTTTGATTATAAGGTGAAATTGAGTTCAAGTTCTCAGGCCCCACGTGCCTGAAACCAGGAAGGTTCAATGCTTGCTGCTTAGAATAAAACAACAGATGAGAAATGCATGTTCTGCTTGGGTTAAAGATAGATGTATGTTCTATTGGAGTGAAGACTTGAAGACTGCAACATCCTCCCGGCATGGTAGTGCACGCCTTTAATGCCAACACTCACTCGGGAGGCAGAGGCAGGTGGATCCCTGTGGATTCAAGGCCAGCCTGGTCTATAGATCAAGTTCCAGGACAGCCAAGACTACACAAAGAAACTGTATCTCGAAAAACCAAAACCAAACCCAACCAAACAAAAAGACTGCAACATCCTGCTATGTTCCTTACTCCCAGAGAGCTGGAAAGCCCCCAAAAGTTTCCCTACCCTAAATCCCAGCAGATCAGCTTAAAATGCTTTGTCTAGCCATCTGGACATTTGCTCAGAACAAAATCGATTCTTCTTGTGTTTAACTGGTCAAAATGATGTAATGCTGCCCTCCCCTTGCTTCCCACGTGGTTACCTGGTTGTCACTTGGCTATGGTTTTTCTTATAAAAACCTCACTTAGAAGCCAGGCAGTGGTGGCGCACGCCTTTAATCCCAGCACTCAGGAGGCAGAGGCAGGTGGATCGCTGTGAGTTCGAGGCCAGCCTGGTCTACAAAGTGAGTCCAAGACAGCCAGGGCTACACAGAGAAACCCTGCCTCGAAAAACCAAAAGAGAGAGAGAGAGAGAGAGAGAGAAGAGAGAAAAGAGAGAGAAACAAACAAACAAAAAACCCACAAAAAACAACAATAGAAAATGAAATAAGGAGCTGGAGAGATGGCATAGTGGTTAAAAGAACTGGTTGCTCTTACAGAGGACCCAGGTTCAATTCCAGCATCCCACATGGCGGCTCTCAATCATCGGTAACTCTAGCTCCAGTGTATCTGACACCCTCTTCTAATCTCCATGGCACCAGGGACACACGTGGTATACATAAATACATGCAGCCAAACACTTTTATACATAAAAATAAATAAATTTTTCAAAGAAAGAAGGGAGAGAGAGAAAGAAAGGAAGAAAGGAAGGAAGAAAGAAAGAAAGAAAAAAGAAAGAAAAGGGGCCGGAGAGATGGTTCAGAGGTTGAGAGCACTTCCTGCTCTTTCAAAGGTCCTAAATTCAATTCCCAGTAACCACATGGTGGCTCACAACCATCTATAACGAGATCTCGTGCCCTCTTGTGGTGTGCAGTTACACATGCAGACAAAACATTGTATACATAATAAATAAATAAATATTTAAAAAACACAACAAACATATTAAAAAAAGAAAAAAACAAAGAACCAAAGAAATACACCAGCTGGACGCCTGGCCAGCACTCTGGCAGGGTGCAGGGAGCGGCGAGGGGCGATTCCGGGCCCACAGGGCAACCAGAGGAGATCCAGGGGTGGCCCACACACCACTGCCTGCTTGCTAGCCCAGCTCAGATTTTGGTAAGAAACGGCATGGCGGCCCACAACCCCCTTGGAGACTCACTCAGAACTCACTCAGAACAAGCAAATGCAAAGCCTCCCACACATGCTCATTCCAGGCTGCACCAAACCCCTGCTTCCTGGTTGGGAGGCCCTGGTTCATCTGACTTCCAAGTTTAAGCCCGGGAAAAACAAACATGGGTGGCCAGGGTTCCGGGCAGGTAAAGGGCATGAGAGAGACAGTGCCACACCTACTGCTTCTTGCGGGTGTCGCTGCTTCTTTTCCACACCCTCTCCTCTCCTGTTAGGTTTGAACTAGGTACCAACCAGACCCCGTTTCCTGCAATGCTACAGATATTAGTAGCCACCAGAAGAAGGAGGCCATGTAAAATTAAATGTTTTGACTTTATGGGGAAGACAAGTGAGCTGGATCTTAGTAGGGTTGCCAGAGAGAGATCTTTTTAAGACAATTCCATAAAATTGTATTTTTTTTTTTTAAGGTACGAACCAACTTAGAACACCAGTTTGTGAGGATACGGAGTTTTTGTGGTTTTGTTTTTGGTTTTTTGTTTGGTTTGGTTTTTCGAGACATGGTCTCTCTGTGTTAACCTTGGCTGTCCTGGACTCGCTTTGTAGACCAGGTTGGCCTCAAATTCACAGCGATCCACCTGTCTCTGCCTCCCGAATGCTGGGATTAAAGGTGTGCACCACCACGCCTGGCCATAAAAATTGTTTTGAGCATTAGTTACAACCATGTTCTGTGGGACTCAGAGGACGGTATTCAAAAGGCTAAAATAGCCCACTATAATTTCACGTTGGACCAGCAACATTCTAACTCCCCACACTTGGTGCTATCTGCCTTAGAAGCTGTAACAACAAGGCAGGGACAGCTTGCTCCTCAGCTGTGTCCAGCGCAGACATAGTGTCTTTTTCCAAAGCTTCACTGCAGCCCATGCTCCCTATGACTAGGAGTTTACCCTTAAATCTGAAAGGGCTGAGCTCTCAGGAAGGCAGATCTGCTGCAGAGAGAAGCAGTTACCTACAGCCGCGGAGGAAGACATTTCTGAACTATAGTATCTATTAGCCACATCGTAAAGTGGATTCAAGCCACTGTAAGACTGTAGTGACTCATGGTCTGATCCCTGTAAGCTCAAACTGAACCCTCCCCTCCTCTTCCCCCCTCTCCCCTCCTCTCCCCCCTCCTTCCTCTTCTCTCCCAAGGACAACAAGATAGGAGCATCTTTCAGGACTGGTTTGAAACCATCACTTTCCCGTGAGCTTTTCAGACCGCCTAATCCAAATACAAGAAGCTGAGCCCTGTACGTTGCCACACCCAGCGCTCCTGTGCTCTGCACCTCCTCTCTCCTCTCTGCGGTGAGGACCTCAGCCTCAGGCAGGCCAAGATCGTCCCCAGCAGCCCCAGGCAATCCATGGAGAGAACTTTTATTTCCCAGCCTCTCTAGCAAAAGGCTTACTGGTCCTCTGTGGGTCACGTGCCCCTATCCCTGCCCGAGTCTCTATGGTGACAGGGACCAAATTCCTGATCACTTGCTAGCTTTGAGTTTGAAAGGGTCAGCCCCACTGTAATACAAAGGGACACAGGTGGCCACCGAACCAGAAGGGACGCTGGACATTCCAAACTCATGGATTGCTAGCGCAGTGTGGCGTTGGAGAATGGGTGAAGCCGCCCTAGCAGAAGGGCTGGGGGGCGGGGCTGGACAGTACCCACCCCCAGGCGTTTCCATCACGTTCACACCATCACACATTTATCTACTTCCCACAGCTGCCCCCACATTCTTAAGAAAGGAAAGTGTGACAGATTGAGACACATGACCACAGTATTTGGTAACCTTTCCCATCAAGGCCAGTGTTGATTTCCTCACACCTCACCTGGGCTAGTCTAGTGACCCACATGCACACTCTACTGGAGAGAACCCATGCTTGTGGCAATGCGGATGAGGCTGAAGTAATCGGTGGCGACGCACCCGTCATCTGAGCACTCTGGAGGCTGAGGCAGGAGGATTGATGTGATTTCAAAGCCCGTTTAAGCAACAGGGTGAGACTGCCTCAGAAAACCAAAAGAGGGTTGGCTGTGGCTCCGTGGATAGAGAGCCTGTCAGATGTGAGTACCACCATGGCGCACTTGGCCAGGCATTACAATGGTGTGTCACAGCCTAACATCATCCCAGATCTGCTGCTGGGGAACTGAGTCTGTGACAGAAGCCCCAAGCTCCCCCCGTGTGGGAGCTGAAGGGACTTCCCAGTGGTTGGGAGACAACACCAGCCTTCCCTTATCATTTACCCACCTGCCCATTCATCCATCCATCCACCCATTCATTTGTCCACCCACCCATCCATCTACCTATCCACCCACCCACCACTAATCTACCCACCCATCCACCCACCTACCACCCACCCACCCATCCATCCACCTACCCATCCCTCCATCCATCCACCCACCCACCCATCCATCCACCTACCCATCCACTCATCTACCCATCCCTCCATCCATCCACCCACCCACCCATCCATCCACCTACCCATCCACTCATCCACCCATCCCTCCATCCATCCACCCACCCATCCATCCATCCACCTACCCATCCACTCATCCACCCATCCCTCCATCCATGCATCCACTCTTTCACACATTCATTCAAATAGCCTCTCCTGCTGCTGGCGGGGACAGAGAGCCCAGAACTGAGTCAGCCAAGCTGGATCTGACCTCAGCCACAACATACACACACACAGGTCACCCAGACTCCAGAAGCCTCACTGAATGCCTGTGGTGGTCACAGGAGGCAGGAAATTGCAAGATCCCCACTTGTTTTTTTCAGATAAAAGAACACAGGCACAGGGAGGTTGAGAAACAAGCCCACAGTCTCACAGGTTATCAAGGCATGGGTGGGGTTTGAACTCAAGAACTGCCTGCAGCTGCCACGTTCCTAATCAAGTCCCCAGTGGTGTCCAAGACAAGGACAATGGAGGAGAGTCCCAGAGCGTAGAGCTTGTCCCCACAAATGCTGTGAGCTGGATCCTTGGTACATAGGAAAGAGATTAAATTTCTGGTCTGACAAAATTAAGGTTTGAGCCCTTCTAGGCCTTGGCCACTTAGAAGCCACTCCCCTAATACCTCCCACTACCTCTTGTAGCCCACCTCTGTCCTCCTGGAAACGTGGGTGTCAGTGAGTCACTGACCTTAGCTGTGGGGTGTTCCTCCTTCCTGGCCCCAACCCACGTTCTCCGGCCACACTCAGCATGCAGCCGTGGCTCATCAATGGTGGCATGGCTTTCTGGATCCCCTAATCCAAGGGCCCAAGATCCAAATCCAGCTAGTGAGCCTGCATCCTGAGAGTCACGGGAACTCGTGAGCAAGGGCAATTCTCTCCTAGGCCAGAGAGGAAAGCTGGGAGCACAGAGCACCCACTCGCCGAGCAGGTGGAGGCAGGCCTGGTGGGGAAGTACAGATCTTTCCACTGATGCCAGGACCCCAGGATCTAGCTATGCCTAAAGCTAGCCCATCACCAACTCCCCATGACATTCTGTTCACAGATAAAATAATTTAATTCTGACTCTTCTTTGCAACATTTTGTTACTAGTCCTGAATAGCATACTCCAGTACACACACACACACACACACACACACACACACACACACACACACACACAGACGCACGCACGCATACACGCATGCCGGTTCTTCACTGGACTGAAGCAAGCACAGCTGCTGAGAAGAGACCTAGAGGGAGGGGAAGAGGCTTCCCATTCTTCTGGGATGAATCATCAGATACAAATGGAGGCCTGGTTTCCCCAACCGGCATCCTGCCTGACAACCCTGACTCACATCAGCACCAGGCAGGCTGGGAGGGACTGTCCCAGGGCTCCAAGCTCTGCCACGCTCTGCCATGCTCTGCCATGCTCTGCCACACTCTGTCATGCTCTGCCACACTCTGTCATGCTCTGCCATACTCTGCCACACTCTGCCACACTCTGTCACACTCTGCCACATTCTGCCATACTCTGCCACGCTCTGCCACACTCTCTCCAGGACTCAGCACCCAGCCTCGGGACCTGGGTTATTTTTTTCAGCTTTTCTGTTTGGTTTTACTTTGAGCCTCATGTAGTCAGGAGTGACCTTGAACTTCTCTGATCCTCACATCTCCACTTCTAATCGCTGGAGTTGCGTGTGTGCCCTGATGCCTGGTTTATGTGGCACTGGGATGGAACCTGCTCCGAGGGCTTTGTGTTTGCTGAGCACTTGCTCTACTGAGAGCTACGTCTCCCACACAGCAGCGGATTCAAAGCTTCCAGAAAACTTGTATGTGGTTTTATGTAAGTTTCCATTACTCTAATGAAACACTGTGACCAAAAGCAAAGTGGAAAGGAAACAGATTATCTGGGTCCCCCATCAGTGACTACTCCAGGACCACCAGCCCAGGGATGCACTGCCCCCGTGGGCGAGGTCAATGGAGATCAAGGATCAATGGAGAAGCTGCCCACAGCCTTGCCTATGGGCCAACACGGTGGAGGCATGTTCTCTGCTGAGGTTTCCTCTTCTCAGATGACTGCAGCTTGTATCAGGCTGACAAAATATGAAAGCACGAAACACAAACCTAGCCAACACACATGCATGTCCAGGCTGCATAGAGCCTAGAGGATGCCCATACCATACTGCATTACAAAGAAAGATGGACAGGGTTTCTATCGGAAGTTCTGGTACCAAAGAGAAGCAGGTGTTGGCTTTTCCTACCGACCACTGGACTCCCATCAAGACCCCAGCAACACCGGAATCAGCAGGAGTCAGATAAGAAGGGACAGTTTCCAGAGGCCTCCTCCAAAGACTTTTGGGAGACACAGGCTGGACATGTCAGATATGATGTCATTTTAGGCTGGGTCCCAGAGGCAGATTCTGAGTCAGGCACTGGGTACACAAGTGGCTTTTTGGAGGATGAGGGTGGGGACACAGTGACCGTCCCCTTCCCTCTGCCTGCTCACCTACTTCCAGACAGAACACTCGAAATTTGCTGGTCAAGAAGAGCCAAAGGGGGCTGGAGAGATGGCTGAGAGGTTAAGAGCACTGACTGCTCTTCCAGAGGTCCTGAGTTCAATTCCCAGCAACCACATGGTGGCTCACAACCATCTATAATGAGATCTGTTGCCCTCTTCTGGAGTACAGGCCTACATGCAGACAGATCACTATGTACATAATAAATAAATAAATCTTTAGAAGAAGAAGAAGAAGAAGAAGAAGAAGAAGAAGAAGAAGAAGAAGAAGAAGAAGAAGAAGGAGGAGAAGAGCCAAAGGCCAGGCATTGTGGCACACACCAGTAATCCCAGCACTCACAGAGGCAGAGGCAGGTGGATCTCTGTGAGTTTGAGGCCAGCCTGGTCTACAGAGTGACTCCAGGACAGGCAGGGCTACACAGAGGAAACCTTGTCTCAGAAAAAAGAAAAAAAGGCCAGGCATGGTGGTGGTGCACGCCTTTAATCCCAGCACTTAGGAGGCAGAGGCAGGTAGTTCACTGTGAGTTCAAGGCCAGCCTGGTCTACAAAGTGAGTCCAGAACAGACAAGGCTACACAGAGAAACCCTGTCTTGAAGAAACAAAAACAAAAATTAAAAAGGAAAATGAGCCAAAGGAGGATGAGAAATTGGTGTCTATGCCAAGACTTTGGTGGACACAGGGGCATGTTCTAACCCTGCCTCCTCTAGAGCTGGGGGCCAGGGAGAGGCTGGCTCAGGGTGAGGAACATGAGGCAGATGCTTTTTAGCCCAGAGCCCAGGCAGGAAACACCATACATTTCAGCTTGACTGTCTGCAGGTGTCACAGGCCTGGGCCCTGGAAGAAATTCTAGCATCAGCTAGTAGTTTGGGAGTGGGTGGGTAAGGTGTCTTCTTGGTCCATCCTGACATCCACAGAGCCTGACAGGCTTCCATCTAAGCGGAATCTTGGCTTTGCTTTGTGGGGCTATGAGACTCTAGAGGCAGAGGAGGTTGGCAACAGGCACTGTCATCCAGCCTCCATTTCTCTTCCTGCCCACAACACAACGGGTGGCAAATACCCCAAGTGGCATAACAAGTCTGCAGGTCCAGGACGCAAAGGAGGGCACTGTCTAAGGAGAGACTCACTAATTGGAGTGCTGCTATGAATTTGCTTCAAGCCACCCGGAGGCAGTGGGGCCTGATGCTGTACATTTGTAATCCCAGCCCTTGCAAAGTGGAGGTCGTAGGGAACGTCAGAGTCAACTCAAGACACCCCAGGACCAAGTTCTCAGCACAAAGGAGATTCATTTATTCCAGAGGGACAGAGTGTACGTATAAAGGCAAAGACAGGAGACAGAGGATGAGGTAGAAGGGGAAGGGAACAGGGGACAGGGGAGAAAAGAAGCAAGGAAGACAGGGAAGGGCTATTTGTCCCAGAGAGGAAGAACACAGGACTGTCTCTGGATAGAAAGGAAATTGACGTGGCCCACAGGCAAATGGTGGGTTATAAAGGTAAGACGGGAAGCACCATGTTAGGATGAGGTGTTGAATTTTAGTTGGGCATGTTAGTTAAATGAGCTAAATGGGACTTTTGATTGTTGGACTTCAGTACTTTGATAGCTGGTCCTTGGTAGTCAGCACCTGGAAGAGGAAGACGCCAAATAAGGGAGTGGACCTTGAGGCTAGCTTCAGGGATGTCATCTGTAACAGTTTTTAGCAAGGCAGAGGGGCTGAGGAAGGACAAGGCCTGCCAGAGTCATGTTCACCATGCTCGGTCTGGCTAGAGTCCCTTCAAACATAGAAGGATCAGGAGTCCAAGGTTATTCCCAGCTACACTGGGAGTTCAGTGACAGCCTGGGCTACATGACATTCTGTCTTAAAACAATAACAACACTAACAGCACCAACACACCAACAACACCAAAAGCACCAACAGCACCAACACACCAAAAGCATCAACAACATCAAAAGCACCAACAGCATCAGCACACTAACACCAAAGCACCAACACCAACAGCAACATCAAAATCAACAACACCAAAAGCACCAACAGCAGCAGCAGCACCACCACCACCACCACCACCAACAACAACAACAAAATCACAATAGCACCAACAGCATCATCAATACCAATAGTACCAACAACATCATCAATACCAACAGTACCAACAGCACCAATAGCATCAACACACTAATAACACCAACATCAAAAGCACCAACAGTACCAACACACCAACAGCATCAACATACATCAACATAGAATGCCTTCCCTTCCCTTCCCCTGTCTTCTCTTTTGGCCTCAGGCCTCCTCTGACCCGAGAAAGCCTTCCTGGGCCCCAGCATCTCGAGGTGGCCTCTTCCTACATGCCTTCTCCTCAGTGCATTCCTTTGTTTGTTTATCTGATCCCACCATACAACCTCACTGAAATACCATGCTCTTCCAGGAAGCCCTTGGACTGATTTGATGTGCTCAGATCTGACACCTGCTAGATCTATTCCAGACCAAAGGAGCAACGGCTGGGCTCCTGGAGGCCGTTTATCTTTGAGCCCTGCTTGACAACATGCATATATGCTGGTTAGGTTTGGGTTTTGTGTTTTTGGTTTTTGTCAGCCTGGCACAAGCTAGAGTCATTTGAGAAGAGGAAACCTCAGCCGAGAACATGCCTCCATCCGGTTGGCCGGTAGGCAGGCAAGGCTGTGTGGGCATCTTCTTGATTGATCATTGATGTGGACATACCTAGCCCACTGGTGACATATGGGTGGGCCTATCCCACAGAGCAGGGATGGCGGTAGCCCTGAGTAAGTGGTCCTGAGTTGTATAAGAAAGCAAGCCACGGCCAGGTATAGTGGCACACGCCTTTAATCCCGCACACTCAGGAGGCAGAGGCAGGTGGATCTCTGTGAGTTTGAGGACAGCTTGGTCTACAAAATGAGTTCAGGACATCCAAGGCTACACAGGAAAACCTTGTCTCAAAAAACCAAAAGAGAAAGCAAGCCATGAAGAACAGGGCAATAAACAGTGCAAATCTAAGGCCTCTGCTTCCATTCTCACCTCCTGGTTCCTGCCTTGAATTCCTGCCCTGATTTCCTCAGTGATAGACTGTAATTTGGAAGTGTAAGATGAAATAAATCCTTTGCTCCCCAAGTTGCTTTAAGTCAGGCCGTTTATCACAGCAATAGAAACCCTAACTAAGACACTGTCCCTGTTTTACATTTGTGGAAACTGGGCTTTACCATGGTCAGGGCTCTAGCCGAGAGCACATGGCGGAATTAGAACTTGAACTGAGGGCTGCGGGAAAACAAATAGCCTGGCTGATGATTATACTACAGTTAGGCAGCTCAGGCCAGCCAGGGAGGGCTACACAGCGAGGCCCTGTGTCATAAAGGAGGAGGAGGACGGGCAACCACAGTGCTGCTGCAGTCATAAGGCTGCTATGATAAATGACCAAATGTGAAATGGCTTAAGAGTAACCAAAGTGTAGCAGTGTGGGAAAGACTGTAAGCTTTGTCACAGGTGAAAGCAATCTTGGCGGGCTTTACCCTTGGGCATCCCATAGATGCCCCAAGATAGACTGGTGGAGCCATCCCGGGCCTGGAATTCAGGAAGCCGACCTGGGGACTCCACCTGGACTAATGTGTTTCTAATCGACCCTCAATGAGAGAAGGAGACCGCCCTTCACATGCACGTGACTCAGGCAGGCAGATAGGAGCTGCAGCAGGTTCAAACCAGGCTTGAGCGCACGTGGATCAGCGAACAGGCTGGACCAGCACGCAGGCCAGAGAACACCTAGGGACCCATCCTGTGGAACGGATACCGGAAGGTTCACTCTTTTTTCCCTTTAGCCTTTTTTCCCTCTTGTGTAAGCTAGTTGGGTTGTATAATAAAGTTTAATTGTTAAGAAACAGAGCCTACAGTAGCAGGGTGTGGTATGCCAGCAATCCCAGCCTTCAAGATGTAGAGGCCGGGGGCTACAGGTTCGAAACCAGTGTGGGCTGCATAGTGAGACATGTCTAAAAGGGGGCCGATCCCTGGCTTGGTTACATCTGCAAAGCCCGTTTTTCCATTCTGTTTTGTTCTGTTTCAACACCATCTCCTGCAGCTCAGATTTGGTGGTGAACTTCTGATCTTCTGCCACCACCTCCAAAGTATGCATCCATGTGGTGTTAGGGACCAAACCAAGTACTTAACACGTGCTAGGCACGAATTCAACCCACCAGACAAGACCCTATTCAAACACAGTCTCATCTCCAGGGGCAGTGTAGGAGGGGAGTGCACAGCAGGGCCAATGCAGAGCAGGGTTAGGCAGTCAGCGGGCTCTCCACATGAACTCCTTCACCAGGGAGAGTGAGAGGCTGGAGAGAGCAGAGGCAGGATGCCCCACCTCAGCTACCACTGAAGACAGACAGCTGTGCCTGACACCAAGCCCCAGGACCACTTGACATACGCCCTGCTGGCCTGGGAGCCCTGGTGTGTGGGACCCTTGGCTTGGTCTGAAGGAAACCCCACTAAGCCAAGCTCCAGGCCCAAGCTATGCAGGTCCATTGGGAGTTCCTATGTTCATGACTGCACAGGGCCCTAAGATTGAGGCAGAGTGTGGAGTTTTCCATGGGTCTCCTCCCCCTGGAAAGGACAAATGCCTGGAATTCCACAGGCCCGCCCACTCTAGGTCCCTAGTGACGAAAACAAAAGGCACCCTAAGGGCTGTTAGGAGGGCTGGGCTGCCAGGAACTACCCGGGTGGCCATTACACCATCCTTCTGCAGCCCCCAGACACACACACACACACACACACACACTGACACAGCAGCCATACTCAAGCTCCAACATTCCTGATCATACACACATAGGCATGTAAACTCCTGCCCAATGCACACGTCACACAGGGATGTAAGTTGTGTCAGGTTCTCAGAGGCCTCAGAGCACAGGGCACCCAGGGCCTCTGCACAGGAAGGCATCAGGTCAGTTCTCATCCACACTCTGCAGCCTTAGGCTAGTTACTCAACCTCTCTGTGCCTCAGGTTCTTCATTCTGCAAGGCTTGGAAGGTGGCAGCAGGCCAGTGATACAAATACATGATCAAAAAGACCCGAAAAGGTGACTGTTATCATTACAAATAGAGTGAAACACAACAGATCTGACATAGATTTATTTAGCGGAAAGGAAGAGGAGAGGAGTTAGGCCCTGAGTGAGCCATGAGGGCAGACAGAGACAGAGACAGAGACAGGGAGACAATGAGAGAGAAAGGAGGGAAAGAGGGCGCCCCTTAGAAAGAACGCAAGAGAGAGAGAGGTAAAAAAGAGAGTAAGAGAGAGACAGAGTGGCAGGCTGGCCTTTTTATATCTAATGCACATCTGGCCACTGCAAGTGATGATGTAAGAAGTTGCTAAGCAACCTAGAGGCATGTTTGAGGGGCTGCCAGATGCTAACAGTGGAGGTAAAGAGTTTATTAAACACTTGGTGCTTTGGTGCTGCAGCAGCCATCAGTGGCCCCAGTAGAAGTCACCTGGCTGATACACAGGAAGTGCTGGCGTGAAGCACCCAGGCTTGTGTGGGGCTGCTAGCAAAGCATCGGGGCTCACGATCAGCCTAGGCAGTTTCAGGGCCAGCATGAGCGATATGAGACCCCGTCTCAAAAAGTAAACAAGACAGGCTTAGCCAAACACTTGCCACACAGCATGAGGACCTGAGTTTAATCTCTAGAACTCATGTGAAAGTCTGCAGTGGGGCAGCTTACACTTCCTGGGCTGGGCAGACAGAGGCAGGAGGGTCTCTGGGGCTTTCTGTCTAGGTAGTGGACTAAGCAAGCTCCAGGCCAGTGGATATTTGTCTAAAACATCTAAGGAGATGACACCTGAAGAATGACCCCTCCCCAGGTTCTCCTCTGACTACACACACACACACACACACACACACACACACACACACACACACACACACACGCACACATGCACACACACAGCACATGTAAACAGATACATAGATACATACATGAAAATATACACATACACACTGGTACACAAATAGCTGGGCTCCACAGGTATAGCTTCAAGTCCTAACCGGCACCAGGCAAGCAGGTGGCTTCACCTCCCTCCAAGACATGCAGCAGGCAGGTCACCCAGGCCACCTGACTCCACTGCCCGTCTATGAGCTGAGTTGGATTTCACTGTAGGCATTCCAGTCAACAGGCAGAGAACGCATCCCCCCTCACCCCCCCAACCTCCTATCCCCCCACCCCCCTATTCCCTCACCCCACTATTCCCCCCACCCCCCGACTTCCCCCTCCCATGCCCCCCACTTCCCATCTCCCCACTCTCCCCACCCCCACCAGGTCTGTCGCTGCCTGCAAGCATCCTGCGGCCTTGCTGGGTTCATCCTACCCTTGCCCTGACCCCGGCAGGTGTCAGAGGCAGAGCAGTGGGCTTCCAACCTGAAGGGTTGGCGCCTTAGCCAGAATCTCTCTGTGTCTCATTGAGCAGGTGGCATGGGCAATAGACACCTGTCAAGGTAAAGTCTGATGCTGGCGGGCTAGTGCATCTTCAGGGTACCAGGGACAACCTTGGTGGTGCCAGGAGGGAAACTGAGGCCCAAAGAGGCTGCACTGAGCTAGGGCAGAACTGAGCTAGGTATTGGGCCGGCCACGGGAGTCCTTTTTCTTACTAAACAAGATTATTAAGATAAAATGCACAGTGCACCTTGCAAGGTGACCACTCCCACGGTCAATTTTGGACATTGTATCATCCCTCCTAAAACCCAACACTCACAAAAGCTGGTGTCTCCGTCCCTTCATTTTCCCCCAATCTCCCCATTCCTAGCAGCTTTGACACTGGCTGCTGCCTCTACGGATCCAACTTTCCTAAGGGTTTGCTCTTATTACATTGATTGATTGGTTGGCGTCCTTATTTAGTGTGTATGTGAGAGTGTGAGAGTGTGTGTATGTAAGTGAGTGAGTGTGTGTATGAGTGTGTGCATGAGTATGTGTGAGTGAGTGTGTGTGCGTGTGTGAGTGTGTGTACATGAGCCTGTGTATGAATGTGGAGCTCAGAGGACAGCTTGTGGGGGTTGGGTCTCTCCTACCCTATGGTACCTGGGACTCAAACTCAGGTTGTCAGGCTTGGTAGCAGGCTCCTTTCTTAGAGCGGTCCTGATGGATCCCAGGAGTCCTTACAAGAGGAAAAAGAGGATTTGTAGTATTTTATTCTCAGCCATCCTCCTCTCGGAGCAATGTAGTAGCATGTGACAAGGCTTCCTCTTTTTTTTTTTTTTTTTCAAGACAGGGTTTCTCTATGTAGCCTTGGCTGTCCTAGACTCACTTTGTTTTGTTTTTAAGATTTTATTTATTTATTTTATGTATGAGTGTTCTGCCTGCATGTACACCTACATGCCAGAAGTGTGCATTAGACCACATTATAGATGGTTGTGAGCCACCATGTGGTTGCTGGGAATCGAACTCAGGACCTCTGGAAGAGCAGACAGTGCTCTTAACCACTGAGCCATCTCTCCAGCCCCTTGGACTTGCTTTGTAGACCAGGCTGGCCTTGAACTCACAGCAATCCACCTGCCTCTGCCTTCCGAGTGCTGGGATTAAAGGTGTGGGCCACCACGCCCGGCCTGGCTTCCTCATTTTTTATGGCTGGGTAATATTTCACTGTATGACTATACGATGTTTTTACTTATCCACTGCCCAATGGTTGGATGGTCTATTTTCTTTTTAACTCCTGTTGAGTGACAGCTTCTTATATGTAAGCTTGACAAGCTGAAAGACTACACAGGCCACAGAGTAAGCAAGACTATTTCATGTCAGAGTCAGGAAATCAGGGTTATGTAGAAGACATAGGTTAGGTCTATTCCCAAAGGTCTCAAACTGGCATCCTGGGCGCCAAGATGGAATCACCATATTTGATTTGGCCTGAGAAGAATTTTACGGTCATTTAGGGGACTGTGGTTTTGCCCTGTGTATGTGTGTGTGAGCGCAGAGACCAGAGGTTGATGTCCTGTGTCCTCAGTAATGCTCCTCCTCCTCCTCCTCCTCCTCCTCCTCCTCCTCTTCTTCTTCTTCTTCCGAGACAGGGTCTCTCTGTGTAGCCTTGGCTGTCCTGGACTAACTTTGTAGACCAGCCTGGCCTCGAACTCAGAGCGATCCACCTGCGTCTGCCTCCGCCTCCAAGTGCTGGGATTAAAGGCGTGCGCCACCACCACCCAGCTCTTTTCTTCTTTTTAAAAACACCTTTTTTATTGATTCTTTGTGGCTTTCACACCATGCACCCCAATCCCACTCATTTCCGTGTCCTCTGCCCTTGACACTCCCCCTTCCCCCAAAATAAAACAAGATAGAACCACAACAACAACAAAAAATCTTGTCAAGGAAGCTGTAGTTCGTCACAGTGTGTCCCGCAGTACACCTCTCTGTCCACACAGCTTTCCTTGCAACTGTGCATTGCAATGAGTCACTGATCTGGCTCGAGGCCTCTGGCTTCTGCTGCACTGTTAGTACTAGGCCCTCACTGGGACTCCTCTCAGGTAGCCTGTTGTTTGCCCTGTGTCACAGAGATCCTGCAGCTTTGGATCTGCAGGACCAGCCTCCTCACTCCCTCCAGCAGTTCATAGATGGGGGTAGATGTTGGGATGGGCCAACTCAAAGCCCTGGATGTGGGCTTGGGTGGTAGCTGAGTTGGTCAACCAGCCAGGAGTCCTGCACTCACACCACCAGGGTGAGCTCTCCAGCCCTGCCTGGGCTAGTGCATCGGAAGCCACATCTGACAAGGGGCAGGACCAGCTCAGCTGATCTCACGCCCTCACCCTTGCCTTCAACATCAGGGCCACCTCTACCGTGCTGCCCCAGGGAAGGGCAGGGCCACTCTCCTGAGTGCTGCAGCCACTGAGGGTCAGGGCCAGCTCTCTGCTGCTCTTGAAGACCAACATAGTCCCAGGCAGCAATCCAAACAAACAAACAAACAAACGTCCACATGGTCTTTGGTGGTAATATGGGCCGTGGACATCGACACAGACTTGTGCTACTGCGTAGCCACAGACCCAGCGATGATGCCTCAGGGGCAACACAGACCGGGACTTCACCACGGCCTCAGGTGACAGTGCAGGCTGTCCCTCACCACCCTCGCGTCTCCGCCTCTCTTCACAGTGCCCAAACGGTTCCACTTCTTTCTTTCCTGTCTCCCCACCACATACTTGCACATCACAGCGGCAGGCCACGAGGTGGGTGGGGCCCATGGGTGCCTTCAAATGTTTCTCCATCCCAAAGATTCCAAAGAATATAAAGCTCTGGCCAAAACTAAACACAGCACCGTAAAACTGTGGTTCAGCGTATGTGGGTCCTATGGGCGGCGGGGGATGAAGCTGGCTGAGGCTTGTCCTGCGAAAAGGTCAAGCAGAGAATAGAGGGGATGTTGTGGCTTCTACTGGTGGGAAGGCGGAGCTGAGTTTTCTTCAGCCTTCGGGATGCCAGCTGAGGAAGACTTTGTCCCAATCATGCAGAAGGCCTCCTTTGCAGGGAAGACACATTCTGGTCTGATCCTCCACCTTGAGGGAGCAGAGCCGGTACTTAGCTAAGATAAAGCACCGGGAGTCTGCATCTCTTCTGGCTGGGAAAGGAGCCGCAAACTTAAGAAAAAGCCAGATAACCAAGAGCACTTAGTCAAAATAAAAACAGCAGAATTGAAAAGAGAGCTCAGTTTTAATGTTCTAACAACAAAGACAGGGAGCTGGGGTGAAGGAGGGATGGAAGAGTGCACCCCCACCCCAAGATCCCTGGGTTTTAGGGCAAGGGTGTGTAAACTGCAGGAGGTGTACCCAGGACACCTCCCAGAGCCTGCCTCCAGGGCAGCTTTGATACGTGTTTCTTCAAAGAGGCAGCTTTTGACGCCTTTTGGCTTAAAGTCTTTGCTTTGAAATGTGTCTCTGAAAGGAACTAGCCTTTTGACATTTATTGGTCTAGGGTCTTGTGGACTGTCGCCAGCAAGGGGGAGGGGGTGACATGCCTGCCTATATCTGGGCTCAGGGCTTATAGGAGCTGGCCGTCTCACACCGATCTGCAAATGAAGGCCCACAAACAGAGTCATCCTGTCCCATGGTTGAACTGCCACCACAACCAACTAAAGGGATTAGTAGACATCAGGACATGTCACTTGTGGGTATCCCCTCTGCAGGACCTGCTCTTCTTCCTGGGCTAGGACGCAGCTCTGGGAGTGAGTGCAGCTCACACAACAGAGGAGAGCCTGGGCCCACTGGTACTTGCATTTGCTACTGACTCTGCTGGTGGGCAGTCTAACTCACCATTTCTCAAGGAGCAGGAACAGAGGCTGCCTCCACGCCTCCAGTTCCTCAACAGTGTTCAAACCGCTCGGCCTCTCTCCCGGCAATTTCTCCATCACCTATTTGCTCACTTCTTTCTCTCCCATCAACTTACTCACTTCCTGTCACACCTGGGGCCCTGCGGGGGTGGGGGAGGAACAACCTGGGTGAGGGTTAAAGTTCACAGAAAGTTCAGGGAGCCTCCTGTCTCTGCCTTCCCAGCGTTAGGATCACATATGTATGCTACTGTGCACGGCTTCTCTCAACACGTGACCAGAAATCTACGCAGCACCCAGCTGCTTAACTATCTTCTCCAGATCTGGGAAATTTCGAAACTGAAAATCAGACCAGGGCAAAGCAAAGCCCCCATACCTGCTGTTCTGTTCCACCTCCCCCAACATCTGGCACTCCAGATCTCTTTTGGTTTTTTTTTTTAAGATGTATTTATTTATTATGTATACAATGCTCTGTCTGCATGTACACCTGCAGGCCAGAAGAGGGCATCAGAGCACATCATAGATGGTTGTGAGCCACCATGTGGGTTGCTGGGACTTGAACTCACGACCTCTGGAAGAGCAGACAGTGCCCTTAACCACTGAGCCATCTCTCCAGCCCCACCCCAGATCTCTAAGGACAGCTCCAGCCTCTGCCAGTCATCTAGAGGGCTGGGCGTCATCTTCAACCATTCCTCCCTCTGCCCACATTCTCCACAGCTAATGGTCCCCAGCTACCAGCTCCAGCATCTCTGGCTTTCTCCATTAGTGAGCCGTGTGAGCCTCCTGAGGATAAGCCCGCTTCCTACCTTTTCTTCCCAGAGAGGCAGCTGCAATTGCCAACAGCTCTTTACTGGGCCTTGAGGAGGCAGCTTGCTGAGACGTACTCTTCATAAGTTGGCCAGCCCATGTCTCAGTGCTTTAAGGGAACTTTCCTTTCCTTTTCCTTTAATTTTTTTTGTTTGTTTGTTTTTTCGAGATACGGTTTCTCTGTGTAGCCTTGGCTGTCCTGGACTCCCTTTGTAGACCAGGCTGGCCTCGAACTCACATTGATCCGGCTGCCTCTGCCTCTGCTGGGATTAAAGGCGTGTGCCACCACGCCCAGCTGAGAACTCTCTTTATAGTCTTAAATTCACAGTCTGGTTGGGACGGTAGCGGAATTAGAACACAGCAGTGTCCCTGAGTAGCAGTCTTCCACAAACATTCACAACGCTGGGATGTAGAAACTTTATCTCAAACAGTGCTGGCCCTGCTGAGGACTCTGCTGGGGATGCTGGCTGGGGATGCTGGCTGGGGATGCTGGCTGGGGATGCTGGCTGGGGATGCTGGCTGGGGATGCTGGCTGGGGATGCTGCTGGGATGCTGGCTGGGGATGCTGGCTGGGGATGCTGGCTGGGGATGCTGGCTGGGGATGCTGGCTGGGGATGCTGGCTGGGGATGCTGGCTGGGGATGCTGGCTGGCCTTAGCAGCAGTGTCCCCCTCTCAGACCTTCTCCCTCCTTCTCTTCCTCCACAAGGCAGGGAGAAGAGTTCAAACTCCTCCTTAGGTGCTGTGGAACCTGAGACAATCTCTTTTTTTTTTTTTGGTTTTTCGAGACAGGGTTTCTCTGTGTAGCCTTGGCTATCCTGTACTCACTTTGTAGACCAGGCTGGCCTCGAACTCACAGCGATCCGCCTGCCTCTGCCTCCCGAGTGCTGGGATTAAAGGCGTGTGCCACCACGCCTGGCCTGAGGCAATCTCTTTAATGCTGCAGCAGCCAGGTATGAGGGTCTTTTCCATCTTCCTTATCTGATATGACCCTTACTCCTCAGGGGTCCTCTGCACCACCTCCCGGAGGAAGGAATCCACATGGAGAGGCCGGAAACATCTGAGCAGACAGGCTTGCTGCATCCCTCAGGCAGGCTTTGGTCCTCTCACATGTCTACACTCCGCCATGCTTTGCGAAGTCCACACTTTGCTTAAGGTAGCCTGTCTTTGTGTGTGTGTGTCTGTGTGTGTGTGTTTGTATGTGTGTGTGTGTGTGAGCGTGTGTGTGTGTGTGTGTGTGTGTGTGTGTGTGTGTGTGTGTTTGGGTGTCTGGATGTGTGTGTGCATGCGTGCATGTGTATACACCTCTGCAGTTACACTCACCTGTGTGTGCAGAGGTTAATTTCAATGTCTCTTTTTGATCTCCACCTTGTTGACTGAAGCAGTCTGTCCTCCTGAGACTGGGGGCTGAGCCCCTAAGATCAGCCAGTCTTTGCTCCCAGCATAGAAACTACAGACATGTGCCATCTGCCAGGTTTTTTATGTGATTGCCAGGCCTAGCCCTTGATCAAGCCCTAATCAAGGTCCACACTTGATTCAGAATGCCTCAGTCTTTGCATAATCACATTTCTTGAATGAATTTTATGTTTTAAGTGTTTCTTTTTTCTGTATTTATTTTGTGCAAGTGTATGTGCGAATACAGGTGCACATATGCTACTATGCATGTGGAGGTCAGAGGAAAACAACTTTTGGGAATTGCTTCCACATTGTTGTTTGTAAAGATTTATTTTCTTTTTCTTTTTTTCTTTTCTGTTTTTGTTGTTGTTTTGTATTTGTTTTTGTTTTCTCAAGAAAGGGTTTCTCTGTGTAGCCTTTACTGGCCTGGACTCACTTTGTAGACCAGGCTGGCCTCGAACTCACAGCAATCCACCTGCCTCTGCCTCCCGAGTGCTGGGCTTAAAGGCATGTGCCTTAATTTCTTTTTAGTTGTGTGTGTGTGAGAGAGAGAGAGAGAGAGACAGACAGACAGACAGACAGACAGAGGCACAGAGACACAGACAGAGAGATTCTTTGCATATGTAAGTGCTGGTGCCTGCAGATTCCAGCCTTCCCTGTTTGCCGATGAGCCTTGGAGAGCTCAAGAGCTGAGCCCCTGGTCACGTGGCACTTCCTCCTCACTGCTCAGCTGCTGAACCTACCGGGACAGCAGGACGGTGGGTGTGCCCGTGTACCATCATTGTAGCCCTCAGACTCCAGAGAGCTCCCAATTGCTGCTGCTCGGGGACATCGCTTAAAGAAACAAAGGGTGAGGGCTGGAGAGATGGCACTGTATGTTCTTCCAAAGGTACTGAGTTCAGTTCCTAGCAACTACATGGTGGCTCATAGCCATCTGTGATGAGATCTGGTGCCCTCTTCTGGCGGGCAGGCACACATGCAGGCAGAACATTGTATACATAACAAAGAAATAAAATTTATTTATTTATTTATTTATTATTATTTTGTTGTTGTTGTTTTCAAGACAAGGTTTCTCTATATAGCGTTGGCTGTCCTGGACTCACTTTGTAGACCAGGCTGGCCTCGAATTTACAGCGATCCGCCTGCCTCTGACTTCTGAGCCCTGGGATTAAAGGTGTGCGTCACCATGCCTGGCCAAATAAATAAATCTTAAAAAAAAAAAAAAAAAAGAAAGAAAGAAAGAAAGAAAAGAAAAGAAAGAAGGGCGGGGCTGCACCAACAGCTGTTTGGTAAAGTGCTTACTATTTCTAGTTAGGAGCTGAATCCAGTTCCCAGCACATCGTAAAAAGAGGGGTGATGTGGAGGTGGAGACAGGGCCACCCCTGGGGCTCTCCAGACAACCAGACGCTGTATCAGAAAACAAGGTGGAGAGAGACGGAAGATATCTACACATATACATATGCATGTGATGTACACACACAAACACAGAAGCGGGGGGTGGCGTGGGGGAAACTTAAATTGCCAAAGGTCCAAGGTGGGCTTCAAGATGTCTTCGTCTGAGCTGGGTGTGGTGGCACACGCCGTTCATCACAGCATTTGGAGCCCGAGGCAGGTGGATCTTTGTGAACTTGAGGGCAGCCTGGTCTACATAGTGAGTTCCAGGACAGCTAGAGCTACAATAGTGATAACTCTGTCTCAAAACAAACAAACACACAAATCTCAGAAGGAAACCGATTTCCCCTGCAGGAGTGCCGATGGGAGAGGAAGAGCAAAGATACTGAGTCCCCTAGGGCAGCCCTTTCTCCTCTTCTGCCCTCTAGGACCAGGGCTCCTCCTCTGTAAAATGGGGACGGGCTGATTCTAGCTGGCCTCCAGGCTCAGATGGCCAAGGCACCCAGGCCTCTCTTATTGCCTAAGATTGCTGCGCCCCCTGCTGGCCAGGCACTGCCTGGTGCTTTCTGGCTCCCCTGCACGCCGTTTTGGGAAGGGCGCTTTGGCTGGCTTGGGATTTAGAGGTGGGCTTTGGGCTGCTGCCAACTTGGGTTCCAATCTCAGTCCCTCCATTTATTAAGAAGGGGCCCCGAAAGCGCTGGGGAGCTGCCCAAAATCCAGCCCAATGCTTGTTATCTGTAAGATGCATAACCTGTGGTTTAAAAAAAAAATGAACTCCTTTTTGTGTGCATGTGCTTACGTATGTATGTGCTCTGTGCGTTCCTCGTGTCTGAGAGGATCAGGAGAAGGTGCCAGACCCCTGCATCTGGACTCACAGAGGGTTCTGAGCTTCCTTGCAGGTGCTGGGAACCAAACTCCGGTCCTCAAGAGCAGGAAGTACTCTGAACAGCTGAGCCATCTCTCCAGCCCCTTGTTTGCTGTTCGTTCCTTTTGTTTTCTGAGACAAGGTCTCACTTTGTAGTCCTCGCTGCCCTGGAACTCAATACGTACACTAGGTTGGCCTTGACCTCACAGATTCTCTTTCTTCTGACTCATGAGCGTTGGGAGTAAGGCATGTGTCACCAAGCCTAGCTTCGCCCTCCGCCCTCTGAGATAGGGTTTCTCTGTGTAGCCTTGGCTGTCTGGGAACTCACTCTGTAGACCAGGCTGGCCTAGAACTCACAGAGAACCTGCCTCCCAGAGTGCTGGGATTAAAGGCGTGCGCTACTTCCACCGGATTCCTTTGTGTGTGTGTGTGTGTGTGTGTGTGTGTGTGTGTGTGAGAGAGAGAGAGAGAGAGAGAGAGAGAGAGAGAGAGAGAGACAGAGACAGACACAGACACAGAGACAGAGACACAGAGACAGAGACAGAGTCTTTGTAGTCCAGGCTGTGAACTCTCAGCTATCATCTTTTCCCAGCTTCCTGAGTGTTGGGATTACAGGCAAGAGCCACCATGCCCTGCAAGCTGTTGTGTGCCCTGTGTCGCCCCCACCTCCACTCCTGTCAGGAGTATGCACATGTGCACGGCACTGCAAGTGTGGAGATCAGAGGACTACAGACAGCGTGGTTCTTTGCTCTAGTATGTGGGTCCCGGGGATCAAACTCAGGCCCTCAGCCTTGGCTGCAGACGTCCTTACCTGCCGAGCCCGTCTTGCTGGTCCCCACCCCACTCCTTCTCTTTCTCCCTCCCTCCCTCTCTCTCTCTCTCTCTCTCTCTCTCTCTCTCTCTCTCTCCCTCCCTCCCTCTCCCTCTCTCTCTCTCTCTCTCTCTCTCTCTCTCTCTCTCTCTTGATAGAGGTTTAAAACCTCCAACGGGGCAGGTCTCCATCTCAAGTGCCCAACCTAGCGAACCCTCTCAAAAAAAAAAAAAAACCCCTGTGATTCCCCAGTGCAGGGACAGAGAACCCCTCAGTCTCGCTCATGACGGGGCCCCATCCTCCTCCCGGTACAGCCAGGGTTTCCAGATCCTAGCATTCTTGTTGTTGGTTGCTTGGGTTTTTTTTGAGACAGGGTTTCTCTGTGTAGCCCTGGCTGTCCTAGAACTCACTCTGTAGACCAGGCTGGCTTTGAACTCACAGAGATCCACCTGCCTCTGCCTCCTGAGTGCTGGGATTAAAGGTGTGCACCGCAGCTGCCACCACCACCACGCAGCAATCCTAGCATTCTTTGCTTTCTGCTCCCAGAGGTCACTGGAGACGTCCACAGAGAGTCTCCTCTTGGACAGAATGGGGCACATCACTGATCCCAGCAGGGAGCTGAGGCAGGAGGATTGTTAGTTGCAGGTTCTTGGCTCCTGATGCCATTACCTCAGTCTCTGCCTCTGTCTCCCTGGGCTTTTTGTTGACACCTCTACCCCTTCTGGTGTCTCTTTCCTCTTCTTTGGAGATCACAGTCACTGGTGGGAGCTTGATCCAGTATCTTCCATTTCTACTTGATCACGCCAGGCAAGGCTCAATTTCCAAATAAGGTCTTATCCTGGGTTGTTGGAGGACCCTCCTTCAGCACTTCCTGACACTCACGGGATCCCTCCTAGGGAACGCCTTCCAGAATGAGGAGAAAGAAGAGCTTCTCTACCAGTCCACAGTCCTCCTACAGGGGGCGTTCAGCCACCCTGGATGTGCCCAGCTCCATGCCAGGCACAGCCTCGCCTGCACCTCCCCCCCCCCCCGCCCCCCGCCAGGAAACCGAGCACTCGGGTCGGCCTGCTCCCCAGTGAGAGGATGGAGACGGCCAGGCTCACAGGGCTCCAGGTCCAATCTGTGGCTCACAGAGGAATAAACGAAGATTCAAAGAGGGACGGAGACTTCCTGAGGTCACATGGGCGACTTAGGACCAGAGCTAGACCTGCAACTGGAACTCTTGAGCCATTCGGTCAGTGTGCCCAGAGTTCTAAGGCCGTATCCAACCCTCTATCCTTGGGCACATTGTGCTTTTTACACAGACAGACAGACAGACAGACAGACAGACAGACAGACACACACACACACACACACACACACAGCCATTCACATTCAGATCCACACCCTAGCTACAGCACCACATCACTTAATCAACCTCCCCACCACTTAAGACTACCACTTAGGCAAAGGAGGAAATGCAGGCAACCGCTCCGCTCTCCCACTGTGTTAATTTCCTGAAGCTGCCCTAAGGGATGGGACAGAATGCGGTTTGTACCATTCACAAACTCTTTTATAGCCCTAGAGACTTAGAATCCACAATGAACGTCTTGTAGCTAAAAGCCTCTGGGAGGCCTGTCCAGCTTCCTGAGGCTGCTGCCTCCCTTGGCTCATGGCCCCTTCAGGAGGCCTCATCTCTAACTCCTGCTACTGTCCTGGACTCACTTTGTAGACCAGGCTGGCCTCGAACTCACAGCGATCGGCCTGCCTCTGCCTCCCGAGCGCTGGGATTAAAGGCGTGCACCACCACCTTTTTGACACACAGTGAACACTGGCAGGTAGGAGGATTCAGGCCATGGATGTTCTCAGGGGCCATTATTCATGTCCAATTCGATGCATTTTTTGGTTTAAAATTTTAAAACAAGTTACTTATTGTTTTTGTGTGGACACATTAGTGACTAACCCTGAGTGACCAATACTGTATTCGTATCAAATAAGGAAAGATATAAAAGCCCCTCCCCTGGGGTCATTCAACCAAGAGCAAGTTCAGATAGCATTCTCTACTACATGGTCCCTGTGTCTTCCGTCCTCTCATCTGTCTGTTGTAGGGTCTGAATTCCTGAAGGCTGCCATGTGAATGTGCCCTTGTGTGTCTGTCTGTCTGTCTGTTGTTAACAAAGGCCTTTGCTCTATTCTTATGGCACAGCACAGAAAGCGTCACTTGGGGACAGAATGAGGGACATTTACAGAAATCTTAGCTTTACAGAAATTTTAGCAGGTTTACAAGGGATTAGCTCACTGGCTGCTGCCAACCCAGACAACAAACAGCATTACAAACATCGTTGCTTATCAGGCAATATCTGAATATTATCTCCAATGTTTATCTTGGGTATTCATTTTATAAGGTTACTTACAAGGTTAGTTTCGACCTCATTTTAACTCCTCATTATTATTATGATCTTATTATTAGAATTATTATTGTAATTATCTTATTCTTAGAACACGCGTGCATTACTCTGGGTCCAGGGCTTGGAAGAGCACAATATTTAAGATTACATCTTCGCATCGGGCGGTGGTGGCGCACGCCTTTAATCCCAGCACTTGGGAGGCAGAGGCAGGCAGGCAGATCGCTGTGAGTTCGAGGACAGCCCGGTCTACAAAGTAAGTCAAGGACGGCCAAGGCTACACAGAGAGAATTCCCCCACCTCCCAAAAGATTACAGCTTCACATTAGTTTAGGTTATAAATGTTAGTTACATAGGAAATCCAAGGCAAGTAATATTGGTTGTTATATTTTTCTCTTGAAGGCACGTTAAGCAAACAGTCTGAGCACACAGTAACAGTCTTAAGTGGCCTCACGGTGTATTAAAAACTCTGGCTGTGAGGTCCAGCAAAAGTTCCCATGACTTAAAATGTAAAAGACATTTTCATAATACTGTACTACCATAATATTTTTGCTCTTGTTTTTGTTTGTTTTACTTTATTTTGAGACAGAGTCTCAAAATGTAGCTCTGTCCTGAAACTGACTATGTAGACCAGGATGGCCTCGAACTCACAGAGATCTGCGTGCCTCTGCCTCAAGAGCGCTGGGATTAAAAGCTTGTGCCACTATACCCAGCTTAACATCACTGCAAAATTTATTTTTGTGTATGAATGTTTGTATGCCTGTGCACCATGTACTTGCAGTGCCTAAAGAGGCCAGAAGAGGGCATCAGAGCCTTTGGAACTGGAGTTCCGATTGTTAGTCACCAGGCAGGGACTGGGATCTGAACCCACGTTTTCTGCAAGAGAGACAAGTGCTCCTATTGAGCCGTCTCTCCAGGCCCTTGCTCATGTTTTACAGTACCTGGATGAAGTCTTGGACTTATGCATTCTAGGCCAGTGTTCTGTCATTGAGCTACTCCCCAGCCTCGGAGAGCACGCGTCTCCTCCCACACATCCGTCACTTCCCTCTCTCACGCCTCTCGCGGTAACTCTGTGCTCATCTACGCGCTAGGACCTGATGACCACTGCTGCTCAGAAGGAAAGGAAGGAAGGAAGGGAAGTCAAGCCAGTTCAGGGGAGCGCACTTTCCCCATGGCACCTCATAACCTGCCAAGCTCTGGCCTTCTTCACGGTAACACAATTAACGGGTCAGTCTGTCCGGTCCTTAAATCAGGAGGTAGAGGCAGGAAATTCAAGGTCATGCTCGGTTATGAGTTTAATGCCAGCCTGGGATGCCTGAGGTCCTGGCTCAAAAGAAAAAAAAAAAAGGCCGTTTTTGGCTTTAAGGATAATGGGTTCTGGACCTCATGGCTGCAGTTGGGCCACCATCTGCAGGTTCCCAGAGCCGTGGTGATGGATACGGAGCTGGGCGAGGGAGGCTGTTTGGGGACCGATGGCTACGGGTGGAATGGGCAGCGGCCTGGAACAGCAGCATTGCCAGGCACAGTGAGTGTTGAGGCAAGCAGGAGGGACACGAAGACTGTCACTCGTCAGGAGAACCCACGTCAGAAGGTACAAAGTGGAGCTGGAAAGAAATCGAAGAAAGAGCCGGGCGTGGTGGTGCACGCCTTTAATCCCAGCACTCGGGAGGCAGAGGCAGGCGGATCGCTGTGAGTTCGAGGCCAGCCTGGTCTACAAAGCGGGTCCAGGATAGCCAAGGCTACACAGAGAAACCCTGTCTCGAAAAACTAAAAAAAAAGAAAAAAAGAAAAAAAGAAATCGAAGAAAGGTGACGAGAAGAGAGAACTACAAGAACTAAAGGAGCCGTTCACATCTGTATTGGATGCACAGCTCATCCGTAAAGAGGCCACACCCGAATCTGTCGGGTGAGCGCTCTTCAAATGAGGACAGTGCACTAAAGGGGCTGAGTGCGAGGAGTTCGCTGAGGACCTCATTTTGGAGGGAAAAATGTGAAAAACAAAGTGTTTACATTGGTGCAAGAGATGACGGACTTGAAGACGAGACTGTGGTTAACTGGGATGAGAGACAGCCTGAAGAGGTAGAAAAGAAGAGGCACAGTGAGGTGGAAAAGAAGGGAAAAAAACCAAAAAAGAAAAACAAAAAACCAAGAACTCAAACATCGAGCAGACTATTCCTTGAAGCTATTAAAAATAACACAGTATGGCTGGTTTGGGTGTGTCCTGGAGGTGGGGACAATTGCACGTATTGTCATGAACTCCCTCCTGGATTTGTGCTGAAAAAAAGCAAAAAGGAAGAAGAGAAAGAAGATGAGATTTCATTAGCTCTAATTGAAAGGGAGTAGCGTCCAATGTTACCAACATCGCTCTAGAATCTTTTCTTGAGTGGAACACAAGGAAAGGAAAAGAAAAGACTGACAAACCTGGACAGGTTATGGAGCGGCAGAAAGCCGAGTTCTAATCGGGAACAGCACCGGCGATCGGCATCATGAGGCCCTTGAACTGCGCCCTGAGCTGGTTGGTGGTGAGGAGGAGGGAGTTGGTGACACCAGTTACATCCAGGGAACAGCAGTAATGAGGCTGATGATTGTATGCGTGTAAATGACATAGATTTAAGCTTGTGCATCCCTGGAGATGACCAGGAAACAGGTATCACACAGCCAAGCAGTCTTGAAAGATTCAGCACGTGGCTTCAGATAAAGATGAAAACAGATGAAGTGACTCTGGAGGCTGGAAACAGCAAAAGAAGTGATTTGGACAAGGGTAACGGAGTGGAGGGGCAGGAAAATAGACAAAAAACCCAGGGCCAATGAATGCTGCTCCTGTGGATGCAGATCTGTTCACTGGGAGAAGATCTGGATGAACTAAAGATTTAAGCAAAGGGCTGGAGAGATGCTCAGAGGTGAAGAGCACTGGCTGCTCTTCCAGAGGTCCTGAGTTCAGTTCCCAGCAACCACATGGTGGCTCACACCATCTACAATGAGATCTGGTGCCCTCTTCTGTCATGTAAGCAGAACAGTGTGTGTGTGTGTGTGTGTGTGTGTGTGTGTGTGTGTGTGTGTGTGTGTGTATTATATATATTATATTTATATACAATATAAATAATTCTTTAAAAGACTTAGGCATACTTAATTTAGGAGAATGACACCAAACAAGTCAAGTATGATCAACATGAATTGAAACTGGCTACGTTCAGGCCGGGCGTGGTGGCGCACGCCTGTAATCCCCACACTCGGGAGGCAGAGGCAGATGGATCTCTGTGAGTTTGAGGCCAGCCTGGTCTACAGTTGGCTACGGTCTTTGTTTTCCCACCTAGAATCAATAGGATGTTTGTTTCCCATGATGGCTCTGGAGGAATACTATCCTCCACAGAACGAATACCCTCCCTTACAGCCTGTCCTGTCTCCTGACGTTGACTACATCTTACGTGGAAGTGTAACACCTTTTCCAGGTTTTGTGTTTCGCTGGACATGTGTGTATTTCCAGGAACTACTTAAAATACTTTTTGTTGGGTGCCATTTTGGTTTTTTTTGTTAGTTAATTTGGTTGGTTGGTTTTTCAAGACAGGCTTTCTCTGTGTGGCCATGGCTGTCCTGGAACTCACTCTGTAGACCCTGGGTGAGACTTCCTTCTCTTCCCAGCACGTTTTCTTTCCCTCTTTCTTGCATGCCAAAAATCCTGTACCAGGTGAAATTGTGCCGCTGGGCATCCGCCCTGGGCACCGGCAAACCATGTGATGACACCGTTGACCAGCTTCTGCCAACTCATTTCTAGTTCCCCTAGCTCTCTGGGACACCATTGGATCGGGCTTGTGACTCGTGTATTTCTCTCTTTACCCGCCTAGGGGAACAGAGTGCCCAACTCAGACCGCCAAGCTTTTTGGAGACACAGGGCTTCTAAATTGTCTCATTAAACCACACAAGTGATCAGAGGAACATACAAAACTTTCCCACCTACTCCCGCCTATCTCGGAGGGTGGGATTCCTCCCCCTTTCCTTGGCTTGGGACTCCCCCCCTTGCTAAGTACCCAACACCAGCTGGTTGGTGATTCTTCCCTTCCGGTTGATGTAAATGCTTCTTGCTGTTCTTGCCAACCTATATCAAACCCTTCATCTAGGACCTTCTCCCCTGGGTGAGCTCTCTCTCTCTGCTAACACAGTTTCTCTTCCTCCCCTCTCACTCATCCTCGAAATCCTAGCACTAGGCAACCCTGTGTCTGCCCGGGCCAGGCTTTGGTCTCTGACCAGCGCTGCCGAGCTGCGGGAACAGACTGCACCAATTTCGTTGAGTTACACCTTTCTCTGGGGGACTCCCCAACGGGTCACTGATTCTACCTTCCATAGAATTTCAAATCTCTACGCCCAAATTAAGGGCTTCCAAGCTTATGCACCTCTGCAACCAAACTTGGCCTTACTATCCACTAAATGACAGATCCAAAGATGCAAAAGAGAACTTTTAGTTAGCACCAGGGGCTGGAGAGATGGCTCAGAGGTTAAGGGCACTGACTGTTGCTCCAAAGGTCCTGAGTTAAATTCCCAGCAACCATCTACAATGAGATCTGATGCTCTCTTCTGGCCTGCAGGTGTACATGCAGGCAGAGTACTGTACACATAATAAATAAATAAATAAATCTTTAGTTAGCTCCCGGGATCAGGTAAATGGAATGGGGCCCCCTGTGGTCAAGCCTGTTCTCTCTTCGCTCTCCCAACAGTTTCAAATCTATACTTAAAGGGAATTAGCTATTTAACTCTGTCTTCCTACCATATGTATGTTCCAGTATCCTAGCAGATTTCCTACACTCAAGACAGCACCAAAGCAGCTATGCACAGGTGCTCCAGTCCAGCCTCACAGACTGTGCCAGCTGGACCTCCACTGTCCCTCCTAGCCACAGATGTTCTCAGACCCTGGGCAGCAAGTACAACAGCCTGCTCTTCCTGGCCTTGGTCAACATTTCAGCCTTTTGACCCCCTGTTGGCACATGTCAGCAGGAAGCAGCTAAAGGCTATTGATTTCTTCCTCCCTTATCCATTTATTATCAACAAAAGGCTGGACTGGTGTGCTTCAGACCCGGGGCGAACAGCTCCAGATTTTTCCCAGCATTTCTCAGTCCCTATCTGCTGCAGGACATGGCTGGCATACCCCACCTTCTACCCTGAATTTTCCAGGACGAGGACCTTTCCTTCCCCCTCACCATATAATCCAGACATTATGCTGCCCTTGCTTTTTTCCCCCCCTTTCTCTCTCTCACTCTCTTGCCCTGCTCCCTTACATGGCAGCCAAGAGCTGCTTCCAATGAACCTACATTATATTTTTACTTACCTTGCATGAAAACTAGTCCAATGTGTTTTTTGTTTTTTTAATTATAGAAAAGGGGAGGAATGTTAGCTCACAGGTTGATCTGCTAGCCTGCCAGCCGATCTGATGTGCCTCTAATGCCTAGCAACATCTGACATTATCACCTGACACTGGGTGTGTGCCAGACTATAAAAGGACCAACCCACCACTGTGCTCTCTCTCTTGCGCTCTCCCTAAGGGGCCCTCTTTCCCTTCCCTTTCTCTCTCTCTCTCTCTCCAACTGCCTCTCTACCCTCATGGCCCACTCATGTCCTAACTCCTCTCCCTAAGCTTCTGTAATAGATCTCTCCACATCAGATCTGTTGAGCCTTATTCAATTTATTTTTTAATCCTAACAGTATGTCTTAGGAGAGGCGAGGAAGCTCTCTCTTAGGAGAGAGCAGGGAGCTCCTGACTGCTTTATTGAGCACAGTTCTGGGCCTTGGAAAGGATTAACTCGGTCTAGGAAAATGACTTAAGCCCTTTTGGTCTGCCTCCCTCACAAGTGTATGAAGAGGGCATATGTGCACACTGGTTTCATTGGTGAGAAATCTGAGTCACTGTATAACAACTAAGAAAATTGCCCAGAGTCCTGCAGCTGGTGGGTGGCTGAGCTGGGATCCTAATCTGGGCAGTGTGCCTATGGAGACGTCTAAACTCCTTCTTCATTAGTGCAGAGCCTTCAGCAACAAGAGAGAAATGGAAAACCCAGGAACCCCAAGACTCACAGCCAGCCAGTGAGAGTGGGTTCAGAAATACAAATGGCGCCCCACCCTAGTTCACTTGTGTCTGCACCAGGGGGTTCAAGCCAGCACTAGTGAGAACCCAGGCGCTTGGGATATGGCTCCTTATCTTGTGTAACTGCAGACAGAGGCCCCACTCTATCCGGACTCCCTCCCAGTCCCACCTCGAGGCTCCGTTCTTCAAGGCCACCCCTCCAAGAGCCATTAGAATGGCACAGAGGTGGCCACCAGGCCACCAGGGACCCACATGGTGAAAGGAGGGAACTAACTCCTGAAAGTTGTCCTCTGACCCCCACACACATACACGGACACTCACAAGTCACTACTTCATTCACCCGGATAAAATTTTTAAAAATTAAAGACCATCCTTCGACAGTAGGGATTTTTGACTTAGCTGCTGGCGACAGGCAGAGAGGCACGGGTGCCACTACCCACAGAGGAATACTGAGGTTGCTGAGACGCCAAGCTGTTGGAGTTCATGCCTTTGACCTTGCCTGCTATCTGTGTCTTTGAAGCATTTTGCCTTCTGCCTGGTGGCTCAGCCTCCTAGGGAGGGTGAGAGTGCTGGGGGGTCTACACTGATGAGTCACCCACCTTTTGTGTGTGTCATCTTCAGCTGCAGCTGGGAAGAGCAGGGGCAGGGTGAGCTAGAAATAATAATAGTGTTTTTCCCAGTCAGAGAAGGGCGTCGGCTCTCTAGCACTGTGGTGCCTCCGCCTCTGCCTCCACCCTCACCCTCCAGAGCCTCTGATCTCTTCACCTCCAGGACATTTCATCCCTAGAGGCTGCTCACCCCCCACCCCTACCTAGTGCCAGGCCTTCGTGGGTGGGCACAATGCCCCCATCCCTATTTCCTGCATCATCTCCCTCAGTCCACTTTCTACAAGAAACGCAGGTAGAGTCCAGACATGCCTTGAGCAAACAGGGCTTTTGACAAAATGGAGAGATGACTAATTTAGCTGGGGGTGAGACTATACAAGTCTACTTTCTGCCCAGGTGTAGCTTTCTTGCTGTCTTTGAAAGTAACCAATACAACGCCCGTCCCACATTCAAGATCAAAGCTAGGGAAACCTTGCTGGCTTCAGCTGGAGACCATTTAGGGGCAGTGAATCAATGACTGTGAAGGAAGGCCGCGCACTCTCGGTGGGGACCAAAAGCAAAGAACCGAAGAGGCGGGACTCCTTCTAGATGAAAAGGACTGCGAGAAACATACCATCCAAACGCGAAATGGATTTTGTCTCTACACTTGAACCGGGCTTATTAAGCCAGATATGTGGTACATCCAGTAACTGCAGTGCCCAGGAGGCTGAGGCAGGAGGATTGTGAGTTCTGGCCACACTGATAATTCAAGCCCGGCTACACACAGTGAGACCTTGTACCCCCGACCCCTGGAAAAATTGTTTCACATTATCACAGTGAATAGACAGGGTCCAGAATTTGAACCAGTAGTTGCTTACTGATGCCAGTGACGAGTGTGAGAGGGGCTGGTGAGAGGGCGGCTCAGTGGTGAACACACCTGCCAACAAGCCTGCCACACTGAGTCTGAGCCCTGGAGCCCACATCGTGGAAGGAAAGAACTGGTTCCTGAAAAGTGTCCTCTGATCTCCTCAGGCAAGCTGTGCCACTCACATCCGTCCCCATGCAGACACCCTCCCCCAAATAAGTCTAACTTTTTTTTTAAGAGGCACTACAATTTTTTAATTAATTTATTCGTATTACATCTTGATTGTTAGCCCTTCCCCTGTTTCCTCCCATTCTTCCTTCCCTCCCACTTCCCCCCTTCTATAATGGAGTCAGGTGTGGTAGCACATGCCTTTAATTCCAGCACTCCAGAGGCAGAGGCAGAGGCAGGTCTGTTTCTGTGAGTTCAAGGCCAGCCTGGCTTACAGAGTGAGTCCAGGACAGCCAGAGCTATATACAGAGAAACCTTGCCTCTAAAAACAACAAAACAAAACAAACAAAACAAAACAAAACAACAACAACAACAAAACAAAAAACAAAACAAAACAAAAAACCATGATGCACAGCCAGGCAGTGGTTACACACACCCTTAATCCCAGCACTTGGGAGGCAGAGGCAGGCAGATCTCTGAGTTCAAGGCCAGCCTGGTCTACAGACCAAGTTCCAGGATAGCCAGGGCTACACCGAGAAACCCTGTCTCGAAAAACAAAACAACAAAACCATGATGTGCCCTGCCTCTCACCCACCAAAACACTCCACATTCTGTTGACTGTTGTGTCTGACTGTGTTGGGTTCGGGGTGGAAGCTGAGGAAAACTCACTTGGGAGAGGAGCGGGCAAGCTTTAAGTCAAGACAGGCAATGCATGTATGCCTTGTGTGCCTTAGTTTAGGGAATGGGTAGTGGCAGCTTCCCTCTTTTTCACCCTTTATTGGCTAACAGACAAATAGGAAACATTTGAAGAAGCAGGAGAGGAGGCTAGCTCGGAAGCCTTGTCCCTGTCAGTAACATAGAGGTTGTTCCTGAGACGGCTGGACTCTGGCAGCTGTCTCCTAACAAAGGGGAGAGGAAGTTTCCATGCTAACCCTGCTGGTTCAAGCCCTGCCTGGGACATTTCCTTGCCTGTGACGCCACTGCATGCCTCAGACTCCTCGCCTAGCGGATGAAGCCACAGTGTTGGTGTGTGGTGAAGGAATCGACACGGAACATGGCCCAGCATGTTCCTGGCGTGCAGCTTGGCTTATTGCTGCTGAGGTAGTTATTTTTGAAGGTTTGGAGGGGAGGGGTGTTGCATGGTTTGTTTCAACTTTCTATTTATCTGAGCGGATCTGGATTGTAGTGTTTTGGGAGAAGGGTGTAAGGATCTCTGGGCTGGTCCTGTATTATTTTGCTATTAAGGCCCTGAGAAATATAAACTTCAAATAACTTTTCTGAGGGCATGGGGGATGGGTCATCTCTACGTAGCACAAGACTTGGACTCCAAGTCCCCTACGTTAGCCTCCTGAGGGCCTGCAGGCCTGTTTTGTTGTTGTTTGTGATAAAAGCCTTACTATGCAATAGTTGTCAACCCGACACAGCCTAGAATCAAGGACAGAGACAAAAACCTGAAGACCTGCCTGGATGTGACTGGGCTGCAGGCCTGTCTGTGCTGACTGATGTAGGAGGTCCAGCCCACTGTGGGCAGCACCATTCCTAGGCTCTGGGCTCTATAAAGGAAACAAATTGAGCAGGAGCCAAAGAGCCTTTTCTCAGTGGTTTCTTCTCAAGTTCCTCAGTGACGGACTGTGGCCTGCCAGTGTAAGCTGAAAGAAACTCTGCCCTCCCCCTCAGTTGCTTGAATGTTTCATCGGAGCAACAGAAAGGAAGTGAGGACAGCATTGTAGGCTCACCCGACACCAGTGACCCTCGGCTCCTCACCCCACGCGCTGGAATCACGGTTGTCCCACTGCACTCTACACAGGGCGTTTAATGAGCTTACTTAGATATGGGTCACATCCCTCACACTTCACCATTTGAAGTGTACAGCTGGGTGGGTTTTTTTTTTTTTTTTTAACCACATCCATTGAATTGGTGACTGTGACTTCAATAGAGTTTGGGACCATTATCCACACTCAGGACACGGTTAGAGAGGCCCCAGGGGGACATTCTGAACCTGCTTATGGCTTCGCTATGATAAAAATATCTGCCACGGGGGCTGCTGCCGCCTTTCCACCGCTCCACTGGTGTGGAGTGTGGGGTGTAGGGTGACAGGCAGCCTAGAGGTGTCACCAGCACCATAAGGCACCAGCTGGCCCAGCTTCTAGGCACTGGGTTTACTGCAGTCATGTGAAGTGTATCTTTAGACAGTGTCGCCCACAAGTCTCTCTCAGATCAACGATAACCTGTCAGTTTACTGTCCTCCTTCCTCCTCCAGAGGGTGGCGAAGGCTGTTACCAGATTCCTGAAGGGACACTTAGGGACAGCCCATGGAAGGAAAGGCAGCAAAGGAAAGGACATGCGACTAGTTCTAACATGTCAGGCAGAGCCACAAGGAGCTGAACTGAAGCAGGCAGGAAAGGGACTCATGAGTTGCTACCCATCTTCCCCACCCCCACCCCCTCCAGGGCCCAGTCTTGTGAGCTATAACAAGGTCTGGCAAATTTTCAGGGTGCAATGACCTGGGCCCACTCTGCCTCCTAAATCTGTGGTTTCAACTGACATGCTCTGGGCCTGATCCCCTGGTCTGTATAGCACGCTTGTAGAGCCTGGCTACAACAGGTGGGCTGTGAGGGTCTGATGATATACACCCCCACCTCCACGGAGCGGGTACACAGTAGGTAGCAAGCTCGCTCATGGACCCTTTGGATTGCAAGTCCTTTGGGCTGTCCCCCATAGGGAAACTCCAGCTAAGAAAGCACCTGACCCTGAAAGGAAAGGCCCTTGGAGGGGGAAAGGTTGAGGCAGGGCAGTATGGGTCAGGGGATTCCTAGCTGTAGGGAGAAGAACACAGCGCCAAATCTGGAAAGCCTGGACACCTTGCAGGCAGCGTTCTCCAGGGCCTTTCTCACCCATGGGCCTGGCCTGCTGTGGTTCCCCTCACCCCCAAGCACATCTCCCCTAAGCTTGGCTTCCAAATTACTCCAACCTTTTGCACTGCTCAAAGCTGCCTTCTTGGCATCTGTCAGACCCGAGCTGTGTGAGCCTGGGGGCTCTCTCCCTGATCCTTCTATTGCAGTCTCCAGGCCTCTTTCTTCCTCTCAGAGATGACATCGTGTCTTTCCCCTTTTGGGATGGCGGCCATGATGGCTGGTATCTCTTCCTAGGACTCGGCATATGCCTTCTAGATGGCTAGGTGGAGATTTATTTGGGGCCAGGCTGTGTCTTGGCTAGCCTTCGCAAGGGCCCTGGGGGCTCTTGATGGTCCCTCAGGCACTGCAAGGCAGGACAGGTCCCTGTCCAGGACAGAGCTTGATGTTTGCTGTGATGTATTCTTGTGTCCACACTCTGCTGTCCCCAGCTCTGGGTTAAGCTGCTTCTGGGTAAGCTGGTTCCCGCTTGGCACCTCTCAAGGTAGGAGACGTCGGATGGCTGAGTTCACTGACAGCAGGAGGCTGGAGGTGAGGGTGCAGAGCAGATAGCCAAGGGCCTATAGGAGGCGAGGGCTCACGCCCTGTCTCAGAAGCCTGGTAGCCCCAGTGCCTTCCGGAAGAACTCCCCATAGGCCCGATAGTCCAGTCACACGAAGAAAGGGGCTACATCTCCCCACACTGGGCCTTCATGGGTGTGGTCAGGCCAGGCTGTTAAATCAGCAACTACTAAACACCAACGTGGACTTCACCGGAGCAAGTAAATAGACCCTCATCCTTCTGAGACTTCCACTTAACGGGGTTGTGTTTGTTCTTTCATTCCCTGGTCCGTCTGTCTGCTGGCCCCTAAGCACTCATATGCTTGGGATAAACATTTACAGAGAATCAACCGCTCCTGGTTACCCAGACGGAACTCATGGGCTCTGGTTCCTCAGAGGCTCCAGAGTCTGGTGGAGACCGCAGGGTAAGGTGAGGTCATGTTAGGGTTGGGGGGCTAAGAGAAGACAGGGTTAGAGGAGAGCTGGCTGCGGTGGAGGAATGGGATGGGGACATCGCGACATCAGGGCACATAGCACTGTGGAGGCCAAACTCGGGGGGCTATAGTAGTTTGAGGAAGAACTGGAGACGTAGGGCCAAAACCGGCTGGAACCGCTCACTCTGTGCCCTCGGGAGTTAGGCGAATGCCCAGGGCAGCCCTGGCAACTCTGAAATGAGCTCCAGGAGCTTCACTCCGCCCAGGCTTCAGCCCTGTCTTATTTTCCTGTGTGGTATATGAACACGGTCATGTGTGTGCACACGCCATGTGGAGGCCTGAAGGCTATCACTCTCCATCTTGGTTTTTGAGACGGGATCGCTCACAGAGGCAGAACCTCAGGAGTTCCGCAAGACTAGCTGGCCAATGAGCCCCAGGGATCCTCCTGTCTCTGCCCCCATATTTGGATGTTTACACGAGTGACACTTTACTATCTCTTAGCCCTCCCCACCCTGCCATTCCTGTTCCAGGCGCCGCCCAAGCAGGGCTCTGGGCCATGGCCATGTCTGCCAGCGCCCCAAGCCCACGCTACACATGGAAAATCTTCTTGTGCTGAATCCGCATCTTGCAGGGCCCACCTAGGCAGGTGGCCTTAGGGACAGGCAGCTGCTAGAGATTTTCAGGGCCTCTCAGCGTGCAGAGGGCAGCAGCAGCAGCAAGTCCTGCTTTAGCACTTCACACACATGGTCCGGTGATCTCACATCAGGCACCTGGTTGTCCATCACCTGGGCAAACAAGCTGCCAGGGATACAGCAGTGGCAGAGCACTGGGTCACAGAGGGAGCATCTGGCTGGGATACAGCATCACAGGGATGGACCACCTCTCACCTCACAGGCGCCCAGGCAGCAGGAAGGCTATTCCTTCATTCCAGACACCACTTCTTTCTGCCTGAGATCAGATCCTGCTAGAATCCAAAACCCCAGGACCTTGTCTTCATCCTTGTACCCCCAAACAGTCTAGAGCCAGTGCTGGGACCTGCTGCCTTACCCTTCAGTGTTTGAGTAAGGAGGCTCTTAGCCTTGCCTAGTTTGGCTCTTTTCCCAGTGATTTTCCTTAATTATTTAATTTCCTATTATTTTATGATTTCATATATTTTCTTATACATATATATGTAACAGATTTATAACATGAAATATCATTAGTTCTGGCACATATTGGATATAAATTAAACACATTATGTTCATATATTCAAGTACATATTAATATTATACCTTATAATACTGTATATTAGTTTATTTTATGACAAGGAGGTCTCTCAGACCCAACCATTTGCTAGTACGAAAATCTGGAGCTTGCCGTTTCTCTGCAGTTAGTAGTTTTCAGCATCTACTTGTTCACAAATGCCATCCGTATTCCTTAGCTGCTTTTTGGGGAGAGCACAGAGCTGTCGTGAGGGTCAAACATGGATGCCTAACACCAGCTGTGACTATTCTAGCTAAACGTGGTGTGTCTTTATCTGTTTCAAATGATCCATTGAACCTGAAACTCAGGGACCAAAGAGATGGCTGAGGGGCTTAGAGCCAGTTCCACTCGTCCGGAACACCTGAGTCTGGTTCCCAGCATCCAGGCGGGCAGCTCACAATCACCTGTAACGTCAGTGCCAGGGAATCTGCTGCCCACTTCTGGCCTCCGGGGGCACCTCCACACAGGTGGTGCATGCATGCACACATGTATACGCACGCACATACGCCCACGCCCACACACATAAAATAAAAATGTTTTGTAAAATACAAAATCTAGGGACATCAAGATGACCAGGAGAGCACTTGCTGCCAAACATAGTGAGCTGACCTCTACCCCAGGGCCCCACATGGTGGAAGGAGAGAACCAACTCCTGCAGTTGGCCTCTGCCTTCCATACAAGGACGGTGGCATATGCTTACCTCCCCAACAGGCAAACAAATGAACCCGTGCCACCATGTCCGGCTGTCGCGTGCATGCTGGGTATTCAAACTCAGGCTCTCCCGCTTGTGCAGCAGGCACCGGCTAGCCATTCCCCCGCCTCCTGCTCTATTGCCTTTGGTGGTGGGACTAGATGCCTATTCTACCACCACGCTACACCCTGGCATTCTGAACGAGAGGCTATGCTCTTTCTCCCACTGTATTTGTTTTGTAAGGCTGCCAAAACAAAACACCACAGACTGGTTGCCTTAATTAATAGAAAACTATTTTCCCCAGCTTTAGGTGCTGGAAATCCAAAGCTGAGGTGTGGGCAAGACGCCATCTTCAGAGAGGGATTCTGTGGAAAGCAATGTAAACAGACACCTGGTCTCAGCTGGGCTGTGGTGGTGCACACCTTTAATCCCAGCACTCAGGGAGGCAGAGGCAGGTGGATCTCTGTGAGTTCCAGGCCATCCTGGTCTACAGAGTTCCAGTACAGCCAAGGCTACACAGAGAAACCCTGTCTCAAAAAACACAAAAGAAAAGAAAAAGAAAAAGAAAAAAAGACACTGGGTCTCAACCTCTGGTCTACACACACACACACACACACACACACACACACACACACACACACAAATAATTTTGAAATTGTTTCCATGTCCTGATTTTGGATCGGTTAAAGAAAATACATTATTAAAATAAATTTCACTTCACTTGTATTTTCATTTTATTATCAACGGGTGCACACGTGTATAGATGATGTGTGCGTACGCAGGTGCACATGTGTCATGGCATTAGTGGAGGTTAGAGGACAATTTTTAGGAGTTATCTTCTTCCACCTCGGGATTTGGGGGCCAGATCAGATTGGCAAGATTGCAAGGGAAGTGCTTGGATTCACTCAGCTGTCTTGCAGGTTCTTTTTTCTCTTTAGACATTTTTTTAAACATTTATTATTTGTTTGCATGTTGAGGAGGTTAGCACATACCATTCTCCCTATATGAAGGGCAGAAGACAACTTTCAGGAGTTGGTTCTCTCTTTCTACCGTGTGGGGCCCTGGGGTAGAAGTCAGTTAGTCACTATGCTTGGCAGCCAGTGCCTTTACCCTCTGGGCTAACACACCTGGCTTCTTTTCACTTAAAAAAAAAAAAGATTTATTTATTTGTTATTATGTATACAGTGCTGTCTTCATGTACATCTGCAGGCCAGAAGAGGGCATCAGATCACATTATAGATGGCTGTGAGCCACCATGTGGTTGCTGGGAATTGAACTCAGGACTGCAGGAAGAGCAGTCGGTGCGCTTAACCTCTGAGACATCTCTCCAGCTCTTCTTTTCACTTTTACTGAGGATCTGAGCAATGTAAGTTTTCATGGGAGGCGCCCATCATATTTCTAAATTTGCCTCATTTATCAAATGCTTGGCACAAAATAGGAGCTCAGGCATTGGCTGACACCTGTCAGAGGTCGTGCATGCCTATAATCCCAGCACTTGGAGGCAGAGGCAGGTGGATCTCTGTGAGCTGGAGGCCAGCCTGGTCTACAGAGTGAGTTCCAGGATGGCCAGGGGTATGTAGAAAAACCCTGTCTTGAAAAAACTATATATTTATAGTTTATATACTATATGTTATAAACTATATATATATAATAAATGCATGAGCTGAGGGCTGAGGATGTAGCTGAGTGCTAGAGCACTTCCCTAGTCTTTGCAGGACCGGGCGCTCCAACTCTAGCACCGAAATAAATAGAGAGCAAGGAGTGAGGAAGGGGAGATGGAGGGAGTGGGGGAGCCAGAGAGCTGGCCTGGTGCAGGATGCCTGCAGTTTCAACTCTAAGAGGCTGAAACAGGAGGATGGAGAGCTTGCGGCCATTTTAGCATCCTGTCACTAAAATAAATCAGTTCATTAGCTAATAAGGTATTTTTCCTAATTGCTGCTATTTAAAAGTTCAGTGGCTGGCATTGGGAAATGACTGCAGGACAAGAATACTATATTCTCTTTGATTTCCGTGTGAATTTGATCATATTTAATTCATCTCAAGCATCTTCTTTGAAACAAAGATCTGGACTAAAATGAAACACTGTAATGACTTAATATATTAGGACAAAGTGACAGCCCCACTCACAGACTTAAAAATCACCTGTCATAGGTATGAGCATCATGGCCACCAAGTAGCCACGGCTGTAGGTGTCAGCTCGAGGATAGAGTGAGCCAACAGCAGGGCTGACCCTCCTCCAAGCCTCGGGCATTGTTAGGGAGACAGTTCTGGTCTCTCAGTCCCTGAGCAAACTCCCTCCTCAGGATGAACAAGCTGCAAAGTGGTCCAGGGACAGCACTGCGTCTACAGCTTCAAATCTCACACTCCTGATCCTCCCGCTCACTTCAGGGGTGCGCCTTGCCTGAGTTAGTCCTGCCATATTATAAAACATGGGGAATTTCAAACCTACACACACCTACACAGGGCCCAGAAACCTCCATACATGGTCCACCCCCAACCTCAGATGATCATCAGTCTGCGGCGAGCCACTGTTTTACACACGCTATGTTAGTTATTTTAAGTAAGTCTCTCAGAACATTCTACTTCAAATGTAAATGTTTAAACAGATATCTCTAAAAAAATTTTAATTCTGTGTGTATGAGTGCTTGCCTACATGTATGTATGTATACCCCCATGCATGCCTAGTGCCCACACAGGCCATAAAAAGACACTAAGTTCTCTGCAACTGGAGCCACCATGTGGGTACTGGGGACTCTACAAGTTCAGTGGGTGTTCTTCTGAACTGTGGGGCCACCTCTCCAGCCCCCCAAGGAGAGCCCAGTTGATGCTTCTAGCCTTCATGGATGCCATCTGCTTCTGTGCACTGTGAGTTTGAGGCCAGCCTGGTCTACAAAGCAAGTCTAGGACAGCCAAGGCTACAGAAGGAAAACTCTGTCCCAAAAAATAAAAACAAACAAAAAAAAAAGAAAGAAAGAAAAAGGAAGAAAGAAAATGCTCCCAGCCAGACACAGTGGCACATGCATGCAGTCCCAGCTCCTGGGGAGGCAGAGGCAGTCAGGTCTCTGTGAGTTTGAGGCCAGCCTGATCTACAGAGCAACTCCGGGACACCCAAGGTTACATAGAGAAACCCTGTCTCAAGAAAAAGAAGAAGAAATGCTTCCATAAGATTGGGGCTGCAGGTAAGCCTTTAAGGTATTTACTTAATTAGCGATTGATGCGAAGGGTTCAGTCCATTGTGGGCGCTGCCACTCCTGGGCTGGTAGTTCTATAAGAAAGCAGGCTGAGCAAGCCATGGTGAGCAAGCCAATAAATAGCATCTTCCCATGGCCTCTGCATCAGCTCCTGCCCCCAGGTTCCTGCCCTGTTTGAGTTCTTGCTGTGACTTGCAGTGATATGGAAGTATAAGCTGAATAAATTCTTTCCTCCTCAAGTTGCTTTGGTCATGGTGTTTCATCACAGCAACAGTAACCCTGGCCAAGAGGTAGTGGCACACACCTTTACTGCCAGCACTCGTGAGGCAGAGGCAGGCTGATTTCTGAGTTTGAGACCAACCTGGTCTACAGAGTGAGTTCCAGGACAGCTAAGGCTACATAGAGAAGCCCTGTCTTGAAAAACAAACAGGCAAAAAGTAACCCTGAATAAGACTATGTATATATATATGTACATATGTCTGCATACATATACACAGATGCATATATACATATACATACACATACACAAATACATTATCAGTGTCCAAATCAAGCCTGACCCTTGAAATTATTTCTTGACTCTTTTTAGCATATACTTTAGAATATTTTAGAAATTTCCCTTAAAGAAAAACTTCTCAGAGGCTAGGGAGATAGCTCTGTGGGTAAGGCAGTGCTGAGCAGGTGTGAAGACAGGGGGTTTGAGTGCCCAGGTGGGTGTGAACAGGAGGCAGAGATTGTAGAAGACCTGGCCTCAATACATAAAGTGGAGCGCAACGGAGGAAGACACCTCAGGCCTCCATTCGCATCTGTGCACACAGTAAGAGTACGTGCACACACTTCTGTACACACACACACACACACACACACACACACACACACACACACACACACACGGCCTTTGCTTGTGTGACTTGGTGCCTCACTTCTAAGGAACAGAAATGAAGTGGAGATGATGGACCAGGTCACGAAAGGGCCTCCTTGTGTTCTCTGGGGAATCACCTTCAGGGGAGCTGGCCCCAAAGTCATCAAGGCAGGCGAGCAGCCCTACCACAGGTGCTCACAGCAAGGAGCTGAGGCCCCAGCCCACAGTTCAGTGAGTGGACCATCTTGGGAAATGTACCCATAGGTCACCATAAGTATTGACATGACACATGCATATAATCAAAACATTCTGGGTGCAGAGGCAGGAGCGTCAGAACTTCAAGACCAGCCTTGGCAACATGAGACCATGTCTAAAAAAAAAAAAAGCCAGGTGGTCTCCCAGTACTTGGGAGGCAGAGGCAGGTGGATCACTGAAAGTTGGAGGCCAGCCTGGTCTACAAAGCTACTCCAGGATAGCCAAGGCTACACAGAGAAACCCTGTTTCAGGAAAAAAAAAAAAAGCACAAGGGTATAAAACTCCTGTGACCAAACCCAACATAGCTGCTCCAGATTCTGTGTACAGTGTGTGGGAAGCTCTTCGTGAGCCAGGGCAGATATTTACATTTTGTAGATGAGGAAAGGCCAGCTCAGAGAAGGTTAAGTCAAAGTCCCAAGCCTCCACGGCTGGCAAATGGCAATGCGAGGTTCCTGTGCTGCTCCAAGACCTTTGCCAGTGTGTCCTGAGTGGTCCACCAGCTTTGGCTCCATCTGGCTTCACCAGATGGAAGGTCCAGGCTTGGATCCAGAGAATAGGACACTGTGCTAGGCTCAGCTGCAGAAAAAAGCTCAGGGACGGGCCTGGGGAAAAGCTCCCGATGGACCTCAGAGCAACCCCAGCCTGATACGAGGTTGGCTGTAAATAGTGCGCGACAGAGTGTTGCGTTAGCTTTTCCTGGGGAGCTATGAGCTTCTGTTGGCTTGCCTCAGATAGGGCACAGAATACACTAAAAGACAATTCCATGCAGGCCTAACTTGGGGAACCAGTGAGTTTATGTGGCTTACTGACAGAAGCATGGCTGAGGGGAGCAGGAGCAGGTATCATGGTCCCAAAACAGTGCCATCACAGAGAAGTCGCAGGTCAGTATGGATGCTGACTTTCCTGTGGCTGCTCAGCTGGGATCCTCATTCAGGTAACCTCTGCTCTTTGATACACTGTAGCGCAGCGGTTCTTAACCCTCGGAAAGCTGCGACCCTTTAACAATACAGTTCTCTCACAACACAGTTAATAACGCTCTTTCCCTACTACTTCATAACTGTAATGTTGCTACTGCTATGAATCATATGACATGCAGGATGCTCTTACACCACCCCTGTAAAGGAATAGTTCAACAACCCCACAGTTGAGAACCTCTGCTCTAGTGCCTCAGATAGAGCCGGGGCAGAATTGCATACTCCTGTAAGGGAGGAGCAGGGCAGAGTGGCTGCGGTCTCAGATGAGGGTCTAAGGACCCTTTCCATCCCCTCCCTCTGTAAAAGGCCACAACCCCCTCTGGAAGGCCTCATGTGGGTAGTAACAATCCTTGTGATAAAGAAGCAATGCTGTTCAGCTTGGATGGCAGCAGCGCAAAGCACCCAGGCACTCATGAGACCCATCTCCACTGTGATTGGACAGTTTCCCAAGGATGCTCTTTTCTTCTCGTCCTTTCCCTCCTTCTTTCCTTTCTCTCCTCTCCTTTTCCTTTAGTCAGGGCCTTATTATGTAGTCTGGACCAGGATGGCCCAGAACTCTCAATCCTTCAGCCTCAAGTCTCCCGAATGCCCCGGTGACAGGTGTGGGCTAGGATGCTAGGCAAAGGCTGCATTTCTCCTGCTCCCTTAGAGATGGCTTTGGACTACCAAGGACAAATGCGGGGCTTAGTGCCCTTTGTGGAAAACACCAGAGAATACAGGCTGGGGCTGCAGTAGGGACAGCAGAGACCTGCTGGGCAAGCACAAACCCCTGGGTTTCACTCATGTTGAGCCTCATAGAAAATGGGTCCTGTGATGCACGTCTGTCATCACAGCACTTGAGCAGGGAGGAAAGTCACTTATACTTTTGTTTTGGCATTCAGTGGTTCCCCCCACCCCACCCCCACAAATAAGCCTATTTAAAAGGAATGAGTGTGTTACGATCAAAACCTAAAAGGCAACATCTGGCTCATAAAGCAAAGGGAACGGAGACAGAAATGGGTAGAAAACAACACATGGCAGCTCAGGAGTGTCAGGTGCCAGTGAAGGGCCAGCAAGCCTTTCCTCTGGCTATAAGGGGCTAAAGCAGCCATAGATAAAACAGTGAAGCCACTCAGCAACCTGTGGGCCTCCACCCCTTGAAAGAGAAGGGGGACTCTGTGTTTTACCTAGCTCATTTGGTAGAATTCACCAGCAGTTCCCATTGCACCGTCCAGGAAACTCCCCCGTGGCCAACTAATCTTCCCTTTGTGTTTCAGCCTAAGGCCTTTCTGCGAAGCAGCTGACAGGCTCAGCCTGGTGGCTAAGCAGGAAGGCCCAGGTGCAGGGCTTCTCCTTTGAGGCTAGTTGAGGCCTCTCTACTCCTAGCCCCAGCAAGTCCCATCTTGTCCTAGTGCCTCTAGCACTCTGGGGAAGTGGGCACAGGGTCAGACTGGCCCACAACAGGCCTATAATTATCTTTATTGTCAGTGAAAATCTAAGAAACCCCCCAGCCAGGCCCATTGGGAAGACCCTGGGGCAGATGTCACCACTGGAGGAAGAAGGGACTCAGAGAGAGGAAGTGAGCTGCAGGAGGAGAGCAACACTTCCTGCCTGCTTGTGGGGGAGAGAAAGCTAGGGTCAAGTGGTTAGGGTCCTGCAAGTGCAGGGCTCCCAGCTGGCCATGTGGGCTCAATCATGGTGAGACGCCTGCTGCCTCAGTCACCTACAGGAGCTGGCCAAGCCTCTGAGTGCCTAAAATGTGGTTCCCACAGAATCAACAGAGCTCACAAGGAAAGCAGAATGTCAGCTGGGCGGGCAGGCAGTGGTGGCCTTTAGTTCTAGCACTTGGGAGGCAGAGGTAGGCGAGTCTCTGTGAATCTGAGACCAGCCTGGTCCTACAGAGTGAATTCCAGGACAGTCAGAGCTCCACAGTGCGACCTTGTCTCAAAAAGCCAAAAACAAAAGAGAATCTCAGGTTGAAACCAACTACTGAAAACTCTGCACTATGCCACTCTCTCCTGGGTGACTTTAAGGCACTGACTTGTAAGTGCCTCAGTTTCCTCATCTGTGGAATGGGGGCAGAGTCTGGGAACCTGCAGTGCTTAATAAAGTAGTCAACTGTGGTAAATGTTACCTACCTGTTTCCCATTTTTTTTTTTGAAAGCAGGGTCTCATGTAGCCCAGGCTGGCCTCAAACTCAATGTGTAGCTAAGGATGACCCTGAGCTCCTGAATCTCCTGCCTCTACCTCCCAAATGCTGGGGTTATGGGTATGGGCTGCTGCGCCCTCTTCGTGCAGTGCTGGGATGAAACCCAAGCTTCCTGCATGCTAGGCAGGTGTTCTACTAGCCACTGTCCCTAGCCTGTCCCTTTTAAACTGTCATGTATATTACTGTTACCATCAGTGACACATTCTGAGCAGTTCTGGGCTACTGTCAGCCTTTCTCACTTTCTCCAGCACTAGGACGCATGAGGCCCACTACAAAGCTGAGGAAGCCGAGGTTCAGGATCCAAGCGAGGAGGCCCGAGTCTTCTCTAAACCCTCAGGCAGGACTTCTTCCCCTGTGCCCATTACTTGATGTGTTCCCAACTCTGCGAAGCACACCTTACGGTTGTCCCCATTTTCTTTTTTTAAATATATTTTATTAATTTATTCATATTACATCTAAATTGTTATCCCATCCCTTGTATCCTTCCATTCCTCCCTCCCTTCATTTTCCCCTTACTCCCTTCCCCTATGTCTGTGACTGAGGGGGACCTCCTCCCCCTTTATATGCTCATAGGTTATCAAGTCTCTTCTTGGTATCCTGCTATCCTTCCTCTGAGTGCCACCAGGCCTCCCCATCCAGGGGCACCAGAGTTTGTGTGAAAGTCAGTCCCCACTCTCTACTCAACTATGGAGAATGCCCTGTCCATTGGCTAGATCTGGGTAGGGGTTGTCCCCAATTTCAAGATGAGGGAAAGCGAGGCACAGAGAGGTCACGTTCGTCCTCCAGCAGGCCAGGCTACATGTGGAGTAGAGAGGAGCAAGTCATTCTGTTAGGCTGCTGCTTCCCTCTCACCACGTCCTTTCCTGTCATGTCCCTGCTCCCGTGGCATGGCATCTCCCTGCCAGCCCTAGCTCTGGGCTTCCGAACCTGCCTCTTCCAAGCCTAGACCACTAATGAACTCTTGGCCACCTGAGGCCAAAACCACAGACACTGGACTGGCTTGGGGGAAGACCGTGTTTCCTTCCAGCCTGCGCCCCCAGCCGATAGATGTGGAAGAATGTTTAAGATAGATGGCATTGGCCAAAGACAGGAGGTAGGAAACAGCTTGGTGCCTTGCATGGAGGGGAAAGCCCTCAACAGAGCTTGGTGAAGTGATTGGGGGTTCCCACACCTCAGCTTTGTGTGCAGGATACCTTGCTTGAGTGTGGGAAATAAAGTTAGCTGTCGCTTGCCTCCCAGCTCCCAGGAGGATATCCCAGCCTGATCTGGCTGACCAACTTGTCCTTTCCTGTCTTCCGGAGTACCCTGGGCCTCAGAGGTCTCGGAGACTCCTGGGAGTTCCAGGTGGCCACCATGGAGTGTGTGGAGCCGTCACTACACCAATTAGCACCTTTGTGTTCCTAGCCAGTTAGGTCTGGCTTTAAATCCTGCCTCCACAAGAGCTCTTGGTAGTATTACAACCCTTTGGAGCGTTGGGTTCCTCATGACAACAGGGATGATACTATTTATTTGGGGTTCTTTTAATGTGTTGAGCAGACTGAACAGAGTTATGGCACTTGATGAAGGCTCAACTAAAAGGTTATGTTAAAATAACGCACCTGGAGTCCCCAATTCTGAGGACAGGGATCTTGTTCCTCTGGACCGGCGGGCGCAGCAAGATACATGGTCGGTGCAGATGGTTGGGTGGATGGATGACGATGAAATTAACAACAACAAAAGAACAGCTAGCCTGGCTGTGATGGCGCACGCCTTTAATCCCGGCACTCGGGAGGCAGAGGCAGGTGGAGCGCTGTGAGTTTGAGGCCAGCCTGGTCTACAGAGCGAGTCCACTATAGCCAAGGTTACAAAGAGAAACCCTGTAAACCAAAAAAGAAAGAAAGAAAGAAAAAACTCAAAAAGAAAGAAAAGAAAGAAAAAAAAGAAAAGAAGAGCTAGGTCTCTTCCAAAGCAGAGCTATTCAACTCTGCCCGTGCCTGCAACCTCCGGGCGGCATGCCACACTCTTACCTGCTGTGCGCCTCAGGTTCCCCTCAGTCGTAGGGCTAGGACGACCCTCGCAGAAAGAAAACATAAAAAGAGGCTCAGGCCCAGTACCGCCAGCACCCAATAAGCGTGCAAGGAAGCCCGGCCGCTCACCCACCCGGGCCGGGCTTGCGGAGCCGCCTGCCGCGGAACACCTCCCCCTTACTTACACTCCCCCCTCCCTCCCCACTGAGCGCCGCCGGGCCCCGAAACGCACGTGACTGCATTCGTCCCACCCCGCCCCGCCCCGCTGTCCCAGCGCTATCTCCCGTTGGCCCCACCGGAGCGCCCCGCCCACAGCCTGGGCGGAGCCGAAGCGCCCCGCCCGCCGTAGATCAGGCTTCGGCGTCTGGGCTGTGCTGGGCGGCCCGACCCGGCTGGCGCGCGGGCGGAGCCGGGGCGGCGGGGCTGCTGCTGGCTGATTGCGCCGGACTGCGGGCCGCGACATGGTGAGCAGGGCCGGGCCGGGCAGGCGGGTAGGGGGAAGGGACGCGCCGGATGGGTCAGGGTACGGTGCTAGCGGGTCGGCGCGGCGGAAGCCGGGCGCGGGCGGGGGCTCTTTGTCCTCCGCTGCACGATTGGGACAAAGGAGGCAGCAGGGGGCGGAGGCTGCTCGGGGGTTGGGGGGGCTTCTGCCTCTCCGTGACCCTCGGTTCTGCGTCTAGCGCGGATCCTCCGGGCTGCCCCAGACACTCACTCCGAGCATTGACGGGGTTTCTGGCAGCGCCCCAGCGTGGTCAAGGTGGGATCGAGGGGAACGGAGAGCCCACGGAAAATCTGGAGCCCTTTTCATCGGTGGGGAAACTGAGGCTGAGCCGCAGCGTTAGCGGTTAGGTCGGGCTCGGCAGTAACTGCGAGGCTTGGGCTTGCCTGGGTCTCTCTCCCCACCCCCGCAACCCCCTTAAAATCCCAGGTCAGGCGGACTTGATTTGTCTCTTCAGCTGTCGTTTCCTCCGCAGCTGTCGCCCCCTGAACGGGCCCCTGCTTCCCTCGCCTCGCTTTGGTAGTGTGGGGGAGACGCGGCGTCGCCTGGCACGGCGCCTGCACGCCGCCCGCGCTCGGCACGCGGGAGCTGCTGGGGCGCTTGTCATCGGTGTCTAGTCCTCGGCCCAGGTCACCTGGACTGGCTCAGCCTCCAGGGAGCCGCGATCAGGTATATGACGTTTAAGAATCAGGTTTGAAATCGGTCATTTAGGATCGAGGCTGCCTGGATTGGCTATCTGCACACCCACTTTTAAACCGTGACCTTGGGCAAGTTGACTTAACTTCTCCAAGCTATAGATAATTTGTCAAGTGGGAAGAGTAGTAACTCAACCCTAGGATTGTTTTGAGGCAGACATTTGGGAAATCTACATGAGATTTTGAGGTCAGGAGTGGCACCAAGGAACTTTTTCAGCATCTACTATTAATGTCACTACCAAAGTTGTGTGGCCAAATGGGACCCGAAGAGTGCCTGGCCCGTGATTTACACAGTAGGGGAAGGGACTCCGGCCTGGCCTATGAGATTGCAGCTCATCTTGGGGCAGTCCCCAAACTTCTCGGCCCTATTTTCCTCTCCTGGCATAAAAACTGGGAGTTGGGCGACATCTTGAGTTTAGTCTTCTAGAGGGTAGATGGAGGGTGAAGGGACAGTGGACACAGCCATGCTAGATGCCAGCTTTCCTTCCGAGTTGCCATTGATCCTTGATCTAACTAAGCTCTTGGGTGGCAGCCTCTGTGGTGGTAGCTTTGGGGTTTGGCAGAGCAGAGCCTGGGACAGGAAATAACTTCAGGCCTTGGGGTGCTTGGCAGGTGGCTTTGCTGGAGCACGGGGCTTTGCTGGGTGTTCGCTGACCCTGAAAGCAGTGCTGCGTTTCTGGCTCCTTTGGAGGCCCCCTGGGAGGTGGAGGCTTCGGGTGGGGTGGCAGAGTGGTGCCCAGCTGGGTACAGTCACACTCGTGATGTGCCCAGTTAAGTGAGGAGCAGGCAGCAGGATGTCCCCAGGGAAGAAGGCTATTTGTGACATTGGGTCCAGGCCAGGCTCTGTGCCTTGGGGTACAAGGCTAGTCAGAGAAAAAAGGGAGGTCATCAAGAACAGCCTGCTGTGGGGTAGAGCGGTGGCTCAGCCTGCCCTGTTTCCCTCTGGCTTGAGCGTGAGAGGTGGTGTGAAGGGTTAGTTTGGGGACCCCATGAAGAGGTACAGGTAACAGAGACTCCTCACCAGGGAAGACTTGGAGGAGAGGGTGAATTTTGGAAGACCCCTGCCAGAGGTCACCCTGTGTGTCATTTTGAGACCATCTCTCTGGGCCATCAGAAATCAGGCCGAGAATTCTCAACCATTGCGGACTGGGCTATGGGGTGCCCAGGCTCATACTTACCTGGAAGTTGTCACTGCTGTTGCTTCCAACACAGGACACATGGTATGGTGTGTACTCTAGCTGACTGCGTGCCTCAGTTCCCTCATCTGCAGAATAGGATGGTGAGATAAGAAGATTCTGGTGTGATAGCTGAGAGGTGGTCCTGGAACTTTCCTCAACGGGGTTGTGCTATGCCCTGACCCATGGGCCTTGGTGGGTGAAATGGGGTCAGTGGTGTGCAGAGGCTCATACTAGCTGGGTCAGTGGTGTGCAGAGGCTTGTACTAGCCGGGTCAGTGGTGTGCAGAGGCTTTTAGTAGCCGGGTCAGTGGTGTGCAGAGGCTTGTAGTAGCCGGGTCAGTGGTATGCAGAGGCTTGTACTAGCTGGGTCAGTGATGTTCAGAGGCTTGAACTAGCTGGGTCAGTGGTAGGCAGAGGCTCGAACTAGCCAGATGCAGGGCATCCCTGTTTCCTCTGGGTTCTGCTTTTCTGCTGCTGCCTTCCTTGCCTCAAGCATGAAGACTTAGCTCAGTGGTTTTCAATCTGTGGGTCACGGCCCCTTTGGGGGTCATCAAACAACCCCTTCACAGAGGTCATTGAAGACCATTGGAAAACACAGATAGTTACATCATGATTCATAAGTGTAGCAAAATTACAGTTATGAGGTAGCAATGAAAATACTTTTATGACTGGGATCACCACAACATGAGAAACTGTATTAAAGGGTGGCAGCATTAGGAAGGCGGAGAACTGCTGAGTTAGCTCTTCTTACTAGGGTCAGACATGCTTGGCTCCTCTGCTCTGCCTTGCCCCTTCCCTGAACTGGGGTTACATGCTCTTTTCTTAAGGACTGCTGCTGGCAGGCATGCAGATAGTGCTTAGAAACCTGGGAATAGTCTAGAGTTAGGAAGCTGGCTCAGGGCTAGGGTCCTCTGATTGCTCCCCATGACGGCCAGCTCTCTTTTACCTTATCACCACATACCCCGGCTTGGAACACTGGGTCCGCCCTTATTGAGCACCTACTGTGTGTCACTGATGGGGCCGTAGAGCACTGCTGAGAACAGGGCAGACTCGGGGCCACAGGTCAGGAGAAAACAGCCAGGGATACTCTCTAAGCTAGGAGAACTGCAGATAGCTGAGAGCCCTAGGGTGGGCTGGGGGTGGGTGCAGGCGCTGGCCGGTGTGGCAACAGGTGCCACCTGGAGTCCCAAGCAGCTCAGAGAGTCACCTCAGAGAACATTCCCAGCACAGGACTAAGGACAGATCACAGGGCATGGGTGAGGTGAGCCAGGCTTGCAGGGAGGATGTCGAGGCAGCCTCTGGAGCCTTCCCTTTTGAGGCCACTGTGTCTGGCCAGAAATCACTTCTCAGGAAACACTTGCTAAATGAAAAAAGAAACAAGAAGCTCATTAGGGATAGGTGGAGGCCACAGGCTGGGCATAACCTGCTGGGTCGCAAGTCACTGTGCTCAGAGGTGAGAGGCATATACGTGGCTCTGTCCACCTCCAGGCCTTGGGTGGGCATGAGGGAAAGAGTTTGATGTCATCCCCGCTTTCCTGGGGTCCCTCTGGGCTGCAGCTGCCTGGGCCTCAAGTTTCCTCATGAGTCCCAGGACAGCTGTTTTCCTCAGATGATGGCACCGCTGTTGGATTTTCCACTTCCTATCCCAGAATCACTCTGGACCCCAAACACACACTTCCCTTTCCGAATTGCTGTTGCTTTGCCTTCCGGCCCACCACAGGAGGACGGGCAGGTGGAGGCAGAGCCATGGGGCTCCTGTGTGGTCTGGCTGTGTGGGCTTGGTGGGACCTGCTGTTGACAGGGTGAGTGCCAGCTGTGGAGCTAGCAGAGCACTCCTGGGACATGCAGCTCCAGGGTGTGGGGGAAGGTCAGGGGCCAGGCTGCCAGGCCAGGGGAGGGAGCTTCCCTGGCCTTCTGGCTGGAGAGGCTTCCTTCCTGGAGCTGGTCTAACTAGGTCAGAGTGTCTTCCTCCACCTCCACGTGGGTGCCATTTGGGGCCAGGCTCTTCTGTGTTGAGGTTTTGGGAACTGCCCTATGCCTGGGAGGGTATTGAGCGGAATCCTTGGACTCCGCCTACCAGGTGTGTTTCAGGTGCATGCTGCCCCCAGTGAGACCTAGTGACCAAAGGTCAGGGAATGGAATTACCTGGAAAGAAGGAACTATGGGCGCAGGCCTGGGCCCAGGAGGCTATGGGAAGGCACGAGGCTGGAGAGCAGCTGGCTGGAATGGGGGCACACTGTCAGTCTCTATAAGCACTGGGGCACATCGTGTGTGCTCTGATTGCAAGAGTGGACAGGGAGCCAGTTGAGAGGGACCTGGATGGCTCAGACCCTCGAGACCGTGAAGGTTAAGAATCAAAGGATGCTGCCCCTCCATGCTCGGAGCTTCCCTTCAGCATCAGCACAGGTGATGAGGGTGATGCTCCTGGGTATTGGCGCCTGGTTCCTGGACACTCCAGAGCATTGATTTGGCTGCCTGTGACCTTCACGGCAGCCACCATGGTTGAGTGATCTTTTTTGTTGAGACAGGGTTTCTCTGTGAAGCCTTGGCTATCCTGGGCTCGCTGTGTAGACCAGGTTGGCCTCGAATTCACAGAGATCCGACTGCCTCTGTCTCTCTGAGTGCTGGGATTACAGGCGTGCACCACTATGGCCGGCTGTCAGAGTCATTTCTAATTAAGGGGGTTATTCAAGGATGCAACAGGTTTGATCATGTCTGGAGTGCACATCTTCCAGTGCTGTCTACCTGGGTGATGTGAAAGGGAAGAATTTGGACACTCCAGGCGTCTTCGGTGTAGGGTGTGCTCGGCCTGTGCAGCACCTGTGGCATCTTCCTTCCCCTGACCACTCTGGTGTCCATTACTGGCTGGCGTTAGTGAGAAAGTGGAGGGCCTTGACACACTGGCCCAGCCTGCTGGCTTCAGCACCTGGAGGGTCACAGTAACACAGCCCTAGGCCCCTTGGGGCTGTGGCTGGCCAGGCTTTGGGGTACTACCTACAGTAAGCCCTGGAGGTTTAAGAGGAAGACTGGGGTCCGTATCCTCCAGGCCTTGCATGTATCACACAGCCTCCCTCCCCTTTGCCATCTGTAACCTTGGCTGCAGGTGAGGCCTGGGGTTGTGACATGGAATTGTCTCAGGTCCCGTAGCTAGGAACATCTCAGCGATCCATGTCCTGGCATCACTCCCTCAGCATGCCTGAGCCCAGCTGCCACTCACTTCCCGTTGCCACCCTAAAGGGTGATGTACTCGGTTCTCCCTCCTGCCTTTGGAGCCCTAACAGAGCTGTTCTTCCTGCCACGAACGCTCTTCCTAGCCAGCGTGGCCTCCGTGCAGCTCACCTGCCCAGCCAGTTAGCATCACAACACTTGGTCCCTTGTGATCATACCTTTTGACCTCTTGGTAACTTGGCTCCTGTATTGGATGGTAAGCTGTATATAGACAGGAGCTAGCTACCTGACCCCTTCTGCCTTCTCTGAAAACCTATGTTTTCCAGGACCTGCATTTTTTTTTTCTTTTGGTTTATCAAGACAGGGTTTCTCTGTGTAGCCTTGACTGTCCTGGACTTGCTTTGTAGACCAGGCTGGGCTCGACTCAGAGCCCAGCGATCCGCCTGCCTCTGCCTCCCAAGTGCTGGGATTAAAGGCGTGCACCACTACCACCCAGCAGACCTACCTTAGTTTTGGCTTTTCTGCTGTGCATCCACAGGCTTCCTGACTTCACAGACCAGCTGTGCCTCCACCGGGCAAAGCTGTCTGCTGTTGTGTGTGACCTTTCCTCCGGGGCCCTAGAAGCTCAGACAGACTCTGGAGACCTTGAAGGCTGAACTCTGTGTTACCTGATCCCCACCCCCCACAGGAGTTGATGCTGTTTATCTGCTTTTGGATCCTCCCTCTCTAGCCCCCTGGACCACTGGTTGCTGGACACACTCATGCCTGTGATCCTAAGGCTCAGAGGGCTAAGGCCAAAGAATCATGAGTTTGAGAGAGAAAGGGCTACAGAGTGAGTCTGTGTCTCAAAGACAAACAAAAAACAATATATACCTTCAATAGATGAACCAGATTAGTGGCCAGTGGCCTCTTGCAGTCTCTGCCTCAACTGCCATGGTGCCTGCTTCCCATCCTGTCATCAGAGGGACTGACTGTCATGACAGCAGAAAGTCCTAGGTGTCACAAGTAGGCTGGGTGAACATCTGGGCTGACACAGTGGAAAGCCAATTGCACAGTTGTCACGGGTTGAGGGCAAGACTGGTTGAGCTGCAGAACTTAACAGACCCCAGCAAGGGCCAACCGGGTGGCTGAGTCCCCTGCAGAGCCCCTGCTATAGTCTCTCCTGGCTTTGTCTTTCAGGACTGTTCTGTGCAGCCCGAATTCCAGCCTCGTTGAGCCAGCCACACCAAGAGCTTTCCACCAAAGAAGCCCCTCCAAGCACTGACCATGTCTATTATGGACCACAGCCCCACTACGGGGGTGGTCACGGTCATTGTCATCCTCATCGCCATTGCTGCCCTGGGGGCCTTGATCCTGGGCTGCTGGTGCTACCTGCGACTGCAGCGCATCAGCCAGTCAGAGGACGAGGAGAGCATCGTGGGTGATGGTGAGACAAAGGAGCCCTTTCTACTGGTGCAGTACTCTGCCAAGGGGCCGTGCGTGGAAAGAAAGGCCAAGTTGATGACCGCCAATGGCCCAGAAGTGCATGGCTGAGCTGGGCTGCGAAGGCCACGGTTCTGTTTGCAGCCAGCCCAGAAGCACTGAGAGGGCAGAAGCAGACATGTTGCTATGTGAGAGGGATTGACACTTGCTGGCATGGTCTCCTCAGGCTTCGTCATCGCATGCACTGACTATGGGTCCACGCTGTTTTGGCCTGGCCTTCCCGCTCAGCCCCCCTGGTGGGGCTGCCCATTGCAGGCAGTGGGCAGGCCTGACCTTGCTGGGGCTCAGGGCCCCTTAGCGCTTTCGTTACTTGAATGTTTTAGCTGAGCCTGTTTTTGATGGAGCTACTACTGTAATGCGTGAACTCACCAACCTGTGAACTGTAAATAGGCCCAGAAGCACGTGCTTAAGCCTTTTTGCTGATTTTTAAAAATACCACCTAGATCCCGTGGGACTGGCTTGATGATGACTGTACTCATGATGAGCTAAGGCATGACCATGGAGGGTACTCATGATGAGCTAAGGCATGACCATGGAGGGTCTTTGACTGGTCAGGGCCCCACTGCCCTTGGCAGGGCGCACTAAGGTTTTTATCTGTGTGTATGGAGGGGAAGTGAGAGGCTCAGCAGCTGGGGTGCTTGGGTGATTTCTACTTGGCTAGTAATGGGTGGAAGGAAAACCACGCCCCTCCCTTTCTCTAGCTTTAGCTTTGTCAAATAGCAGTGTGTGTAGATGCCGGAGTTACTGCAAGGAAGCTGCTGTTCTTGCTTGGAAGCCGGTGAAGGACAAGTCCTCGTGAGTCCTGAGGGTTGCCAGGCAGCTTAGCAGAGCAGTCTCTTGCCTTTTATTCTTGAGCATGCTCAGTATACTCCCTCAGCACAGGCTTTGCAGAAACTGCTCTGGTCCTCTGGAAACACCAGAGCCTGTGGTGGCTACTTGAAGTCTGAAGCCCAAGCAAGGTTTTGTTTTTGTATTTAATATTTTCTGCACTGGAGTGGGGGTGGGGGTAGGGGTGACTCTTCTTTGTTTTTCTCTTCCCCACCTTTTCACAAGTGAGCTTCCTTTCCTCTCTGATGGGTGTTGGGTTTCACTTTGATCCTTAGGGCTTTGTAGGCAGAGCTCCCTGACCCAGCTCTAAAGGCACCATGTGCCACAGAAGTTGTTTCTAGTATGCACATATGCATTTACAACAGAGCCACCAGGTGTTCAAGTTCAGGGCCTGGTTCTCACCGGTAAGGGAGCCTGCAGCATGTGTCTCTGGGATATTACTTGTGTTCATGTCTGTAAGCTTGCTCATGTTACTCCACCAATATCAGAGCATTCTAAACCATTATGATTACACGAGTGTGTTGGCATCCTCGGTGATAGATGGTGGCCAGCCCTGGCTTGGCCAGCACATTTGAGAGCAGCATGGGCAGGAAGCAGGCTAAGCTGGAGACAGCTCTAAAAAGCATGTGAAACTAATCCATTTTCTGCAACCCCAAGGGAGGAGCTGTACGGAACACTCTTTGGCAGTGTATGCCAATGCCTGGGTGGGGGGAGGGGATGTTAAGAAACAGGTTGAGGTGAGGAGGGACAGCTAATAAGGCCATTGGTGAAGCTAGGAATAAGACACCTTAGGAGGGCTGCTGGGGTAAGAACCGCTGGAGAAACACTCTTGGGCCCTGGACAGATAGCTAAGTCATGGAAGAGGCAGGTAGTCAGGGGCAGACTGGCCTTTGGCCGGGAATGCCAAGGCTGGCTTGGATGTATGCTGGGTCTAGAAGCAGTGACTTCAGGTCTAGGAGGGAACAGAAGGTATGAAAGGATCTGCCCTGGAGTTGGCTGAGGCTGAGGGTTTGACATGTCCCAGTCCCATGTCCACCTTTCTACCTCTTCTCCTTGCAGCCAGCATCCTCACCCTGCTGACCCATTAGCTCCCCCACCGATCCTGTCAGACACAGGCTGCAGCTTTTACTATGCCGATGAAGTCTGTTCTCAAGCAGACATCACCACATTCTTATCAGTTGTACTTTGGGGAGCTCCCTGTCTCCTCCCCTGTTGGCAGGGATGTCTTTGAAGTGTCAATCGGCCCCTCCAGAGTGGGATGGATGAGTGGTAAGTTCAGGCACTGTGGGGTCTTAGGGAGGAAGAATGAAATGCCTTTGGAGCTAATGACCGACCACAGAATGGTCTTCTCTGTTCTCGATCACTGGCCACCTTTTCTCCTTAAGAAAAGCAGAGCCGTAGAATAGAGTCCAGTGGTTAATAAGTTGGAACTCTTCAGATTTTTTCTCAATAAAAACTATTGTGGTCAGGTCTCTGATGAGTAAGAAGCTAGCCTTTCATCCTGGAGAGGCAGAGACTCCACGGCTAAGCCACCAACTGACTTCCCTAGCTCCTCAAATGGACTGTGCTATTGTTGTTTCTCAAAACTACCAGTTTGTGCAATAAGTGGGAGGGATGCCATTCCTGATCAATAAATGCCGAATGACAGTCAAGTTCATTTTCTAGACCACTGAGAAAAATCTTTATTTACAATAAATTTCAATAAAATTTGCATAAATATATCCCAATGTACAGTTTTCACCTCTGATTCCTTCATCTCATTTAAAAGTTAGACTGTCCTGTTCTCATGCGTCCTCTCTGATGCCAGAGTGGAGCTGGTGGTGGCAGGCGGAGGGGTGTCTTCAGGTACCTGGGCAGCACTCATGGGCTTAGAGTGGTTGGGGCGGACCTTTTCCAGAGAGGCTGGTTCCTTAGCCTCACCCTGGCCCTCCAGATCCTTCTCCATGGTAGCCACAAGGATCTTGAGCCATGTGTGCTCCGGGACAGGGGTTTCTGAGGCACTGGTCAGCTCTTGGAGCTCACGGGCCTTCTGCAAATACAGGGCCTGCAGTTTCTGGCTGTGGCGCCGGAGTAGCCTATGCTGTTGCTCCAGGGCCCGCTGCCGGCGCAGAAGGCGGTGCCCATCCCTGCGGGCACTGAAGAGCCGGCCCTCCACCTTCTCCTGTGTCCTGCGTAGGCTGCTCATCTCAGCTCTCAACTTCTGCACGGCATTCTCCATGTGAGAGATGTGTTCATGCGGCAGGACTTCTTCCCCCTGGACACATTCTTGGGTAGGAGGGCTGATGCCAAGGTTCTGGGGGGCAGAGGCAGGGTCTGAGTGATGCAGAATGAACCTCAGCAGATTCGGAAGGGTGATGGGGAGGTCTCCAGGGTATTTCACACTTAGGTCCTTTCTGGAGAGGAAGGGAAAGTCAAAAGTGAGGCTCTCAATAGGCACAACGCAGAGACAAATGGAATTTGATGTCACACTGGCCACTCTGACCAAGAAAAGATGCTGGGTTCTTATTGAAAGGAAGGAAGTGCTGCCCAGGCAAGAGGTTCTCTGTGGAGTTGAGGTGCCCCCACAGACTTGCACTGTAGTTGGTAAGGCAATTTGACTAAAGCGTTTGTTCCTGAGAACAGAACCGTTTCTGTTCTCAACTTTCAGGAAGCCAAGCACGCTCAGGCCTGAACACAAAACCAGTGCACTGGAGAGGGGGAAGAATGTGGCCACTCTGTGTGAGCTACATGGGCTGGTGAACAGCTATTAAGAGTGCTCAGTAAACTGAAAAAGCAAATAAACAAAACCAGTGACAGCACACACTTAATGTACAGTATCTATAGCACAAAATGTTCTTGGGGATGACCCCAGGTAGGGAACACTTACAACAAACTTGGACAGGTGCTACTGGCAAATGTACCAACCTAGGGACTAAGATGAATTAAAGCTCTTCAACTCTTATAGCAAAGAACTGAGGGCAGTGACTTAATGTCTTTGTTCCGTGCTCTAATTTAGAAAGGTCCTTTTCAGAACTTAGTCCTAAGTCTCTCTGACAGGTGCTGTGGATACACAGTCTAACCACCATCACTCCAAACACTAGTTTTCTACAGTTCTAAGGAACCGATACCCTCAGAGGTGAAGGAATGGAGCTGACAGGACCCCAAAGGCAGCATCCCGTGCTGCTCTGCTCAGTGCCGTATACTGCCAGACACGTGACTTGAGCTCGGTAAAGTGGAGATGAGAGTTGTTGTAAGGGTTAAACGAATTAAGTGGATGTTCAACATTAGCCTTTTCAAAATTGCATTTTGAACCAGGTAGAATATCGTACATTTGTAATCCCTCAGGCAGGAAGATCACAAGTGTGAAGCCAGCCTAAGCTACATTGTGAGACTGTCTCAAAAAAGAAAAACAAAAAATTGCATGGTTCCTTAATGTACCAGCCAGCTGGGGGCTGGAGGGATGGCTCAGTGCAAAAGTGCTGACTGCTTTTTCAGAGGACCTGGGTTCAATTCCCAAAACCCACATGGAGGCTCATATCTGTCTAACTCTAGCCTTGGGGATCTGATATCCTTTTCTGGCCCCTAAGGGAACAACACACATGCAGGCAAAATACCCATACACATAAAAATAATCTTTTTTTTTTTTTTAATTAAAAAGCCTTGTGTGATGGCACACACCTTTAATCCCAGTACTAGGACGGCAGAGTCAGGTGGATCTATGAATCTGAGGCTAAGCCTGGTCTACATAGCAAGTTCCAAGCCAGCCAAGGCTACTTAGAGAGAATCTGTCTCATAAAGCAAAAATAAATAAAATTCAACAAAATTAAAAATGGAAAAAGAATGCAGTAATTAAACTGTATACACCCTTCTCCCCCATAAAGATAGAAGCCAAACACCTAGAAATGACAAATGGTATCTTATTAATAGGCAACCCTTTTCCTGTCAAAAATCACAAGAGAATTAAGTCAGATATGTGAAACTGCACATGGTGACCCACACTGGTAACCCCAGCACTCCAGAGGCAAGAGGATAACCAGACATTTGAAGCTAGTGTGGACTATCTGTGAGAGCCTACCTTATAACAAGAAGAAAGCAGAGTATGTACCACTTCATATAATGTTTGAGGGGGATGAGGGGAAGCCTTTAGGTAGCTTTTTACAACTCTAAAAACTTGCCTGGCATGGTGGTGCACGCCTTTAATCCCAGCACTCCGGAGGCAGAGGCAGGTAGATCTCTGTGAGTTTGAGGACAGCCAGGTCTACAGAAGAAATCCTGCCTCAAAACCCAAAAACAAACAAACAAACAAACAACTCTAAGAACTGTCATGTGAAAGAAAACAAGGTTTGCATGTCAGCCATATTTATCACAAATCTGGAAAGTGTTCTTTCCAATGGCAGTTTTTCCATGGGCCACTAAGTGTGAATCTGTGGAGTGGATGGCCAGGCCTGCCTCTCTATCAAGCAGCAGTGGACCTGTCTTTTAGGACCAAATGGAGGTGCACCATTCCAGTGAAGACGCATGAGACACCTCAGTACGCCCTAGAGACACGGAATGAAACTTGCTAACCAGAATGCTGTTTTGATGGCTTGGGGCAATGCTGTGGTTCCCTAATGGTCATGCTAAAATGCTTTCATATCTTTCATTTACTTTGTTATGCTTTTCGTTTTGTTTTAGACAGAGGCTCACTCTATGTAATCCAGACTGGCCTGAACTTGTGACCCTTACCTCTGTCCCCTTAGCTGGCATCATAAGAGTGAGACATCATTCTTGGCTCCTTTCATATTCTTTTGTGTAAAGGTTTCTCGGTGCGGCCCTACGTAGACCAGGCTGGCCTCAAACTCAGAGATTTGCCTGCCTCCGCCTCCCAACTACTGTGGTGGCATGTGCCACCACTGCCTGGCAGCATTTACTTTTTTAAGGTCAAAATGTTGGGTCTTTTTTCATTCTTTTGTTTTTGTTTTATCTTGTTATTTGCTTGTTTGTTTTCTGAGACAGGGTTTTTCTGTGTAGCCTTGGCTGTCTTGGAACTAGCTCTGTAGACTAGGCTGGCCTCGAACTCACAGAAATCCGACTGCCTCTGCCTCCCGAGTGCTGGATTAATGGCCAGGCCATGGGCAGGTTTTTTTGGATTTTGCTTTTTTTAGATGTTTAAAAAAGTAGCTAGCACCAGGCGTGGTGGCACCTGCCTGTAATCTCAGCACCCAGGAGGCAGAGGCAGGAGGATCCCTGTGAGCTTAAGGCCAACCTAGTCTACAAAGTGAGTCTAGTCTAGGATAGCCAAGGCTACACAGAGAAACCCTTGTCTCAAAAAACTCAAAAAACAGAGCTGGAGAGATGGCTCAGAGGTTAAGAGCACTATGTGCTCTTCCAAAGGTCCTGAGTTCAATTCCCAGAAACCACATTGTGGCTCACAACCATCTATAATGAGATCTGATACCCTCTTTTGGAATGCAGGCATACATACAGGCAAAGCATTGTACACTAAATAAATAAATAGAAAAATTTATTGAAAAAAAGAAAGAAAGAAAAAGCAAAAAACCCCAAAACAAAGAGTAGCTAGAGTCGAGTGGTGGCGCATGCTTTTAATTTCAGCACTCAGGGAAGCAGAGGCAGGTAGATCTCTGTGAGTTTGAGGTCAGGCTAGTCTACAAAGTGAGTCTAGAACAGCTAAGCCTACACAAAGGAAACCTTGTCTAGGGGGAAAAAGTAGGTAAGACATGCAATATCTATAAACTGCTTTCAAATAAAGTAGCTCTTTTAATTTGAGAGTGTGCCCCCCATCATTAATCTCAGCACACAAAAGGCTAAGGTCATCCTGGGTTACATAGCAAGTTCCATACCAGCTTGAAATGCAATGAGAGACTCTTGTCTCAAAAAAAAGAAAAAAAAAAAAAAAGGTTGTCCTCTTGAAAGCATGTGGTGAGGTCCCATTGCTAGTCAGAGCTCCTCAGAAGCAGTGATGTTCTTCCTGGGGGCAACACTGGAGTATCCTGTAGAGCATGCACCAGCATCCCACGGCCCTGAGTTAGGCTGAAGTATCTGCAGTTTGCAATGTCCACCAGAGCAGCGTAGATGGCTGGCTTAGAGGATGGGCTCTAAGACACCCCTATGCATGGGGTGGTCTACCCCAGCTCTCCCCCCTCCCTCTTCTGATGAAGAGAGGTAAAACCAGAGAAGAAGGAGGCTAGGCAAGGCAGGCTCCACTACAGGCAGACGGTAGGCCTTCTCCCAAGGCTTTTTTCCTCTATGACTGCAGTGGGGCACAGTCGGTGTAGACAGTTAGCAGGGATGTAGACACCATGCAGCAGCATCTTCCAGTGTGCGGAGCCCTCACACCTCAGAAGCAGCCATGTCAACACCTTAGCACTCTTCCTCTGCACATCTCCACCACAGATTTGCATTTTCCACAGTGCATGTACAACTCTATACTTTAACTAAAAATAGCAGGAGCAAGTGAGCCACAGAAACATTCTCACTACATGTTATCCAACTGTGTTTTCATTTCCTCTCCTATGAGCCTTTGTATTTGGCAGTAGACACGAGCCACTTTCAGCTCCTAGAGACTACGTGGTGGCCCCCACAGTCCTTACTCAGCTGACTGCTTCCTCCTGGGCCGGTGCATCTGTCACCTTCTGCCTCCTTTTTATTTATTTTTATACAGGTAATAGTCATGTTACAATTTCTTGTCCACCTTCTGGGTAAGCCAAATGCTCCCTGGACCAGCTAATGATGAGCGCTCTCCTCTTGTGCCTTCCATCTGTTTTTGGGAAATGGAAAAAAAAAATCCCATTCCAAAGCAACAAAGGTTGATTCAGCAAGCTCTGTGTGTTTAACAGATGTGGACAGTCTTCTACTCTTCAGTATCAAGGGACACAGCAAAGGCTGCAGGGACCTGAAGAATTCACTTTTTCTTTTCTTTTTTTCTGGACACAGGTTCTCACTTTACAACTCAAAGAGCTCTGTCTACCTCTGCCTCTGGAGCTGGAATTAAAGGTATATGCCACCATTCCTGGCCTGCACTCATTTTGGTATACAAGGCAGCTGCAGAGTGCTGGCCATGCATGTTCCTCTTGTACACCTGTCCTGCGGGTGTCTCTCCTTCCCCTATACATACATTCATTTGTCCAACTGCTGAAAGCTTTTGCCTGCAAAGGCACTTACTGTGCTGTAACTTTAGTATTTTTTAAAGTATGTTTGGAATTCAAAAATTACATATCATTACGCTACACACCCAACTTGTGTCCCACACAGATGAAATTGCTGATGTTAGTGCCCATGATTTCTTGATTATATGGCAATTTAAACATGTCTTAGAAAGAAGAGGGCTCATCATGGCAGAGCCAGCAGTGGAAGAGACTGAGTCACACTCTGTTTTTAGTATGAGATCTGACAAGCCCATGCTACCACAGGAAATATTCTAGCACACATTCCTTGAGATAAAGGGCAAAAGCAGGCAATGAGTCAACAAAGTCCAAGGAAGTCGTCTCCCAGAGAGGCTGTATGAGCACAGCCGTGCTTGCTTGTAAAACGCCGGAAGTTAAACAACAGTGACTGCACACAGAGGCCAGGCCTCCCTAAAGGGTCCTGCACTTCCCATGTTTCCCACAGGGGATGTGAGTGAATCCCCACGTGGATGGACCTCTTCTACAGCCAGGGAAGTTGTGTGAGAAGGGAGTCAGCATCCAGCTTATTTGAAGAGTTCACTTCCTTTTTCTGTGGAAATGTTTGGGCCTACACTCACTGCCAAACCCAACACTCTTTGGTAATGTGCCATTCCTGTTTGCTGGAGCTTTCAGCACAGCTGAGTGACAGAAACCTCAGAGTGGCCTGCACACATGCAGAGAGAGCTCCCTGCGAATGGAGCAGTGGGCAGGGGACTGCCAGTATCCCCTTGGGCCACACAACACTCGTACCTTCCCTCAAGTGTACCATCTTTTCTAGGCTCACACAGGCATGGACGCTGTCTAGCTTCCAGGGCCACGTGAATACTTGGGTAATAACCGCCTATCAAAGAACAAGCACGCCAGGGGTGGTAGTACACGCCTGAGTGTGAGCCTGGTCTACACAGTGCGTTCTTGGACAGTTTGGGCTACACAGTGAGACCCTGTGTCAAAAAACAAACCCCCCATCACAACACATGACATTCCAACACTAAAGCTCTTCTTCCCTGTATCTTTAAAGGCTATTTAACAAGAGTGTAGAACATAATGAATGATTTATATCTTCATCTTCGTGCCTTAACAAGAGAATCTTACCTACACAATACTGAAAAGAAAAAAAATCAGCTGGGCTGGAGAGATAGCTCAGTGGTTAAGAGCGCTACCTGCTCTTCTAAAGGTCCTGAGTTCAATTCCCAGCAACCACATGTTGGCTCACAACCATCTATAATGATGCCCTCTTCTGGCCTGCAGGTGTGTACTGCAGGCAGAACACTGTATACATAATAATAAATAAATCTTAAAAAAAGAAAAAAGAATGAAAAAAATCAGCCTTACCTATTGCAGGGAAAAAACAAGACAGTAGGAAGACGGTCAACCATGAATTCCCAAGGAAGATCATTCTGAGACACATCAATCCTGGCAGAGGCAAAAGGAAAATGACTAGTAAGAAGTAACTAGCCAAACATCCCCACACCTGAGGAACCTGGAATGTGTCTATGGCCAGGCGGAACCAAACCCTTACTACAGAACATGCCGTGTCCACCCTGGGTAATAGAAGAACTTAAAACTAAACATAAATCCCTCGAGTTGCCTCACTGAAGGAGTACTTCATTTATGCACCAGGACCTGGCCGGGGATTTTAATCTGTGCTTAGTCATAGGAAAAGGAAAGCCACTGTGCACAGCACACACAGCAGTCTCTTTGAAGAACATTATACTTTATAGGCATTAAGTCTGGATGAAGGCGAACATCAGTGTACTTCCCCCCCCCCCCTCTCTCTCTTGTTTTTTTTCAAGACAGGGTTTCTCTGGGTAGCCTTGGCTGTCTTGGACTCCCTTTGTAGACCAGGCTGGCCTCGAACTCACAGCGATCCACCTGCCTCTGCCTCCCGAGTGCTGGGATTAAAGGCGTGCGCCACTATGCCCCGCCGCAGTGTACTTCCTTAACAGAGTGTCAATTCTCCTCTACTCTTCTTCATTTTGGTTTTTAGAAATAGAGTTTCTCTGTGTAGCCCTGGCTGGCCTGGAACTCATACTGTAGACCAGCTGGCCTTGAAGTCAGAGATCTGCCTGTCTCTGCCTCTTAAGTGCTGGGGTTAAAGGTGAGCACCACCACTGCTGGCTCTCTTCTTTTTTTAAATTTATATTTCCCATGCCATGCGACCCTGCTGCCGCAGCTGGTCTAATTCTCAATATTTATCCCAAGATGGTGTCAAACTCTCAGTAGCCACCATGCCTCAGCACTTTTAATGCTAGGATTACTGGCAGGTGCCACCAAGGCTAGTAGATTAATTTATGAGTATAAAAAAATGACATCTATCAAATCATCCACCCTGTGGCCAATTCCTGTGGGATAAGCTACAACTGCTCTGGTGGATAGACTCTCTCCAGCAACAGGCATGGAGCCAGGCAGGTGGTGAGGATCCACATGTGCTGGCCGCACAGAGGGCTGATGGCAGGGAAGGAGGGAGATTCATGACCAGTGCACATGGAAGATGAAGATACCTGGACCTGTTAATTTGGTGGGTTTTTTTTTTTTCAAAACTGGTATGGGATGATCAGGCAGTATGAAGCAGTGTTGTGTATTTGCTCACACTAGCACATGGGCAAGGAGTGTGGCTGGGTTGGTAGGGTGCTCGCTTAGCATCATTTGTGGTGAAGCCTTTTTAAACCAGTCAGGGTGGCACACACCTATGATTGGAGTCATCGGGAGACAAACACAAGAGGATCACAAGTTCAAGGCCATTGTTGGCTGCATAGTTATTTGGAGGCCCGCCTGGGATACAGGGGACCCTGTCACAAATACACACAGAGAAAACTCCACAATTGGCACAACCAAATGCATATTTTTTCCCCACATCTTTTAACAAAATGGCACGTCTGCCTCTTGGTGAAAGCCTGTCTAGAACACTAGTGTTCCTTTTAGCCAAGTGGTGCTGGCCACAGTATTTTATATAGTTGGATGTGTTTTCCCTCCAAATGTGTCCTTCAGTGAAGAGTCACCTATGAAGGGAAAATACTGTAAAACCCCACAAGAGCTGCACTGAACCCCAAGACTCCTTCTGGGGTCCTTTCAGGTGTGGCATACGTGCTGACCCCGGACAGCTCCTACTCTACTCTTCTGCTTTAGCTCAAGGAAGGTACTGATTTCTCGGTGGACAGAAATGTCCACTGCACCAACACACTGATACATGCCTTTACTGTTGCTATAAAGAGTGCTGTAAGGATCAGCCCAGACATTTCTGGAATCTCTATTTTCCTAAGTCCCAAAGTGAAATTAACTGAATCAGAAATGTACAATTTTTTTGTGACTTCTTGCAAATGTTCCCAATTCCATTAGCTGTGTCTGACCATGCCAACTTTATTTTCTCAATACAAGATGCCAAACACAGGTGGATCTCTGTGAGTTCGAGGCCAGCCTGGTCTACAAAGTGAGTCCAGGACAGCCCAGGCTACACAGAGAAACCCTGGCTCAAAAAACAAACCAACCAACCAACAACAACAAAAATGGAAAGAAAGAAAACAACGGCTACAGCAGCTTCACTAGGTGTTCTGAGGTTCAAGCCCATATGTATGTAACAATCTCTCTGCCCAGTCACTTCTCACATTTGGCTCTAGTAATTACTCAGAACACACAGCAGGCAGCAAGTGAAATATAAACATACATGTGCTTATGACTACCTTTTAAATCGTGTTTTTATTAGAGCCAGGGATCCAGCTAAATGGTAGAGCACTTGGCTTGCGTGTATGAGGTCCTATGTTTAATCCTGCTACTAACAAAAAAGAAAACCATTCACATCAAGTATGCTGTTTCACTGCACACACTTCTAGTGGAATATGTTTATCTTTCATTATCTTTTAATTGGAAAGCTTGTATCTCTACTTCTATCTTTTTCTCATGATCTGGTCTTTCATATTTAGTGGCAGGGATTGAAAAGATATATCTTAAAGCTAAACTGCTCGCCTCCTGATTTGAGGGCTTGGTGAAAGCATGAGAGCCTGAGTCAGATCCCAGAACACACATAAAAAGACACGTATGGTGGTGTACACTTGTAATCCCAGTGCTAGGAGACAGGGTCAGTAGGACCCCAGGATCCAGTGGCCAGCCAGGCCAGCCAACTCTTGAGCCCTAGGTTCACTGAGAGTCTCTGATTTAAAAAAAAAAAAAAAGGTGCCCCTCCCCAATCAGCTGTTAGCCAAGAAGGTCCCAGAGGCCCTCCGAACAGCACAGGCTATTGCTGTTGCTCTTGATTTGCTAAGCAGACTAGGCTATTGCAGACAGAGCACATCTCGGCTGCAGGACAGAGGAAACAAGCTGGAAAGGGAGGTTAAGGACCTTCCCTTCCAACTGGATTTCACAGGGTTTTTCTTTCCCAGAGAAAGAAAAGTCATCAATGGTCTTACCCAGTGGTAGACCTTGCATGCAACAATGCCGACCTCCAAACAAGATGTGCCCACAGGCACAACAGTGGCATGGCTATTTTCTGATTAGATTTGAGGCCTGCTCCATAGGAGAAAAATCATGCCTGGTACTGTAAAACTCAACAAAAGACCACGCTCTGGTGGTCACAGGCCATGGTGGGAACTCACTACTATCGTTTTTATTTTTTATTTTATTTTATTTTATTTTTTGGTTTTTCGAGACAGGGTTTCTCTGTGTAGCCTTGGCCATCCTGGACTCACTTTGTAGACCAGGCTGGCCTCGAACTCACAGCGATCCGCCTGCCTCTGCCTCCCAAGTGCTGGGATTAAAGGCGTGCGCCACCACCGCCCGGCATACTATCGTTTTTATTAAATGTTACAAATGCCTCTGAGTTTCTGTACTTATTCCCATAGGCAAATGCTGCGCTTGGCTTTATCAGAGGAGCTTCTTTCTGTAGCCAACAGTGGTGGATGAAGAAACTTAGGGAGAGACTGAAGAGCTGACGATTGGGAGGAAGGATTTGAAACACTATATTCTGAGCATGGCACATCCGTCCTGGGGACTCAATAGCTACGATGGATGCTGAGGGAGGGGAAATAGTGATTCTCAATAGTGTAGCCATTGGCATGTCCTCTGTGCTCTCGTGTATTGCTCCACACCCATGAGCATGTGTGTGACTCGGGTTAAACTCAGTTACAAAACAAAAACAATAGGACATGAAGTCAGGATGAGGACTTACAGGGAGGAAAGTGAAAAGGTGACGGGTAGGAGGGTGGAAAAGAGGCAGGCACTGAAGGTAATCAGGATGCACCATATGTACACATATAAAACTGTACGGAGCTGAGTATGCTGCCACACACCTTCAATCCCAGCACCAAGAGGCAGGGGTAGGCAGATCTGAGCTCAAGATCAGTATGGTTTTAGACAGTGAGTTCCAGTCCAGCCAGGGCGACGTAGTAGACCCTGTCTCAAAACAAAAGAAAGCAGGCACCTCCCGTCTACCCACCACCATCACCAACTGTCAAGGAATAAATGTAATTAAACTGGTATTTGAAAATAGATGTAGCAGCTTACACCCGTTACCCTAGCACTTGGTAGACCAAGGCACAAAGACTGCCAGAAATTAAAGGCCAGCTTGGGCTACAGAATACAAGCCTGTCGGAAAACAAATAAAGGATTTAAAATGTGTTTATACAAAAATTCACATAAAGCACCCGTGAATCACAAACCAGACACACAGCTATCAACAAAGCCATCCTCTTGCTTTCGCCAGTGAAGAGGAAAACAAGGGCAGGGGCTCCAGAGTCCCAGGGCTGGGCTGCAATCCTGGACATTCCCCTCCCCAGACCTCTAAGCAGCCAAGCCTGGACCTGTTTTCCTAAGAATGAATATCTTCATTATGGTTAAGGTCAAGGCCACCCAGCACGGGCTGGCAGGCAGAGAAAATAGAGAGCAGCAGAGCCCATGACGTTACAGACAGGTGTCCTTACCTGGCCACAGTAAATGTGTCTTCTGGCAGGAGCCGAGCAAGCTGGATGAAGATGTGATTGAGCGATGGGCAAAAGCCGCACCACTGTGTGTAATAGAGCAGCAGGACGTCCTGTGGGAGGGAGACAGTGCTTACTCACACATGGTCTTGTTCCTCATTTCCTGCTGTTCTTAGAATCCCAAAGACACTGAGTCAACTTGGTTGGCTGTGCAGAAATCTCGGTGAGGGTTCTAATCCTCATTACATGATTTTTTTATGATCTTTGGGCAATTAGAAAAGCACCATGCAATCCACTCCTGTTCCACATCTAATCTGTATACCAAAAGCAGACTGTTTTCCCCTAAGTAACCACAGCTATAGAAATTAAGAAGGGTGGATGGCTTGATTTTTACCCGGCTCTTGAGCCCCTACCCGTTTCTTGCAGTGATCAGAGGACTGACCTCAGGGCCACATGCTCAAGTAAGTACTCTACCTCCAGTCCCATACCTGCTTCCGAAGGGTCACTTCCCAGAAGGTATCAGTTGTCACTTCAGTGATTAAATGCTGAGATGGAAACTGGGCAGAATCACTTCCAGTGAGATGCCTTTTCAAGGGACTGTAGAGAACACTGAAGTTTTTAATAAAAGATTCTAAAAGTAAAGAGAAAATAAGATCAGCTTTGCTCTAGGTACAAAGCAGAATAGCGTGCCGGTTTTAAATTTCACACTTTAAATTTTAAATGATTTCCCATGCTTATATTTTTATTGTTGTTTTTTTATTTTACTTTTGGATTTTTGTTTTGTTTTGCTTTGTTTTGAGATAGTGTCTTACTTTGTAGCCCTGGCTGACCTGGAACTGGTTGTACACCAGGCTGGCTTTGACCTGAGATCCACCTGCCTCTGCCTCTTGAGTAGCAGGATCAAAGGCTGTGCCTCCTGCTTACATTTTTTTTTTTTGTTTTAATTACCTCAATTAAGCACAACCTGACACAAAGACCCAGGGTGCCATCAGGCTTGACTTTGGTAGTAGTAACTCAAAGGACAATCCTTTACTAACAAAACACCATAAGTTGGATGCTCAATACAGAGAGGAAATTCCATCCTGTGCTTTTCCAAAGGGACTGCCAGATACACACCGTGAGAACGCACACACCACACCTTTTGCAAGAGAGCAGCTCTTTAAGCATTACTACAAATGCAGGGACAGAACAATGTCATCAGTTATACTCATTAATTAAACTAATGCTCATTAATCTGAGGCCAAGGAGCTTTTTGTTTCCTTTATTAAAGTTCAAGTTTCCTTTCTTAGAAAAGCTAACAAAAATAAACAATTATACATAGTGGGAAAAGTATATAAATAAGTCCGTCAGTAATAAAAATCCTAACGTAAGCCAACAATCTCACCCTGCCCCCCAGTGCCACAACTCAGGGTCCTCTGCTTCAGTGTGTGAACTCCACTTCTGTCCTCCCACTCCCTCCACGGGGGTATTAACAGACAATGACTCTGCAGAAACAGGAGGCAGTGAAGAGTGAACACTAAAGACACGTCCTGATCACAGCTGAACGAAATCCCAATCTGAATGATTCTGAAGCCACCCTAGGGACAGCTGACTTAGGAGTTCACACTAAGAAAATGGTTTGTTTGAAAGTACTCCCGAATCTGCTACAAACTATAGAACAAAGGCAATAGCTGGGCTGGGCCAGAGTTCATACAGAAGATGAGACCTCAAAATTCAAAGCATTGTTATGATCTTCTCTGAGCTGAGTATTCCTCCCAGAATCCAGAGAACCCAGTCACCACTTGCTTTAAAACTTACATGTTCACCTGGGTGTGGTGACGCACAGCTTTACTTCCAGTGCTTGGGAGGCAGAGGTAGGTAGATCTCTGAGTTTGAGGCCAGCCTTGGTCTCCATAGTCAGTTCTAGGATAGCCAGAGCTATATAGACAGACCCTGTCTCAAAGGAGGAAAAAAACAACTGCAACAAAAGACATGGCTGGGGGCTGTGGAGAGGTAGCACATAGGTGAAGAACACTGGCTACTGTTCCAGAGGACCTGGGTTCAATTTTCCACATCTCTGTGGCAGTTCACAACTGCCTGCAATTCCAGTTCCAGGAGATCCAATGCTCTCTTTTGGCCTTTCTTGGTACCAGACATACATGCAGACAAAATACCATACGCATAAAGAAATAACAAAAATAAAAATTTAAATGAGCCAGGAGGTGGTGGAGCATTCCTTTAATCCCAGCACTTGGATCTCTGTGAATTCAAAGTTAGCCTGGGCCACAGAGCAAGCTCCAGGACAGCCAGGGCTACACAGAGAAACCCTGTCTCAAAAAACATACAAATACCAAAAAACTGAAACACGTTTGAGGAGATGGTTAGCAGTTGAGAGCACCGACTGCTTTTCCAGAGAACCCAAGTTTGATTCCTAACACCCATGGGTGGCTCAGAACCTCCTGGAACTTCAGTTCCAGGGGATGTGAAATCCTTTTATGGCTTCTGCAGGCACTGACACATGTGGTATACAGACATACATGCAGCAAAACACTGATGCACATAAAACAAAAATAAGTATCAAAACAAAATAAAATACACACTTGTTTAAGAAAGCCAAGTACACAAATAAATTGGGAGTAACTACTCCATAAAGTGACTACTCACTGGTTTACTTTGAGCATCAAAGAGCTCTTGTGATTATAGTATATAATTTGACACAGAAAAACCAACATTTCCTGAGTCCTTTCAGGAAGGTGGCTGATGTGAATGCTTCAGCTGGACTGACATGAGGACAGCCAGCCAGGACTAGTGCTTAGGAGCTGTGCTTGCCCTGCTTTCATCACCTCCACACTGGGAACCAAGTTCCGTTCCCCTCCATCCGGCAAGCGTTGGCTTTCCCTGCATCTCTAGTGATGCTGAACTAACAGGCTTTTGAATTCTTACTTTTTTGTGTTGTGTGTCAGGGACCGCAGCAAAGTCCTGGGAACAGGGCAGCATGAGTCGATTTGCTGCTGCCAAGCCCCAGGAGCCAACTCTGGGGTACTTTCCCACAGTAAAGCCCTAGGTCAGCTCAAGTGCTTTTCACTGGTTTGCAGCCTGTTTCAACACTGTGCACTGCGGTGTAGGCACTGGGGTCAAGGCAGAGTTCCTCAACATGTTATAAAACTTCAGCACAACAAAGGGGCCTGGTGGCCCTGAGACTCACACATCAGCCCCGTAAAACTAGAATGAGCAAGACAATCTAAACCTGCTTCTCTCTGCTTCCACTCCTTTCCGCTGTGGGTGCTATTACTGGCCATGTTCGTCAGGCCCTGCACGTCCCACCAGAAAGGCTCTTACCAGTCTTTCTGGCATGGGAGCCAGGTTCCTTGTGATTAGTACTTGCTCAGCTTTCGAAATGTGACAGAAATTGCCAGTCTTGGACTCTTAGCCCCCACAGGTTAGCTGACAGACTCAACCACAATTTGACAAATGGACACTTGTGCTCTACTTCCTGGACAAAGTAGCTTCTTTTCAAACTGACCAACAGATAAAGATAACTTAGGATCAGTTGTCTGAAGACTTAAAAGTGAACTATGAAACTGGTGTCACCCATGATCAGGAAGGAATGAGACAATCAAAGCAAGTTACACTCTTAAGCAAAGCTTGTGCTCAGGGAGGTAGAACCCCTAAAATACCTAGGGTGAACTTCATGAGGGCTTGTTTGGGGTCCAAGATATAGTGCGACTCTTCTTTCACATCAACAATTGCGGCAAACTCCTTCACGGGAGCAGAACTCGGGGCACCCAGTCTCTCTGCATATAACCAAAACAGATTGGAATCCAAAAGGTACATGTTGAGGGTCTTGTTGGTTCTGCAGCTCAGGCCTGCGAAGGCTGTGCTAGTGAGGCCCACTTCAGCAAAGTGGGACCTGTTCTCCTCAATGTGAGGAACGGAGCTCGGGGCAGTGGCCTCACAGCTCTCCTCTAAGGAAGATAATGTGATGGCTGGGGTTGTGAAGACACCCTGTTCAGAGTCACTGAAGCTTGCCATGCCCCGCGATATAGTCCTGCAACATGCAGTGTAGTAGCTAAAAGGGCTGTAGGAGGTTAAAAAATTGCTGCACTCTATGCTGCCCGACACAACGTGATAAAAGGTCTGCTCCTTGAGGTAGAAAGAATCCAGAGCGGCAGCCATCTCGAAGAAGCTGCACTGTGGCACGCTCACTGAGCTTGGCTTCGTGCCACCCACTGTCTGGTTGACACACAGCTCACAGACATTGTGGGTCCTGGAGAGGGCCGGCCCCTGTGGCAGCACCACTGTGTTACAACAGGGGGATGCTGCCATCAGCCGAGCATCATGGAGTGGGGCGAGCAGCTCTGGTGCCAGCGACTGGAACACAGGAGCCTCCACCCGCCGCAGGTGCTGAAGGAGGCGCTCCACCACCTGGTCCCCATGACAGTTATTGTACTCCAAGGCCACTTGGGTGATCTGAAAAACAGGGGGCAGGGTTGGTAAGAGGCATAAGGATTATGGATGTGGAGAATGGCAGCTGTGCTGCTTGGGTGGCATCCCTGAGCCACAGGCAGGAGCCCAGACCAAGACTGCCTCAGAGGAGAAGTGCTCACAGCAAACTCTTGACACAGAGGCCTGCGTTGTATTTTACAACATGCCCCTCTATCAGCAAGCAATGACCCACTGCTCTGAGTCAGAAGGTCTAGAGATGCCTGCCTACCATAGCAGGTAAGTCCTATAGGCAAAACTGTTCAGCTCAGGAAGGTGTCCAGGCAGAACCAAACTGAACTCCCTTGCTTCCCAGGTGAGTATACTTGCTCCACACCTTGAATATTCATTCCCCTTTGCTGTCAGTTTTATCCTTGTTCAGTAAGTCTGAACACTCAAAGATTTATTTATTTATTACATATACAGTGTTTGCTGTGTGTATGCCTGCAGGCCAGAAGAGGGCACCAGATCTCATTATAGATGGTTGTGAGCCATCATGTGATTGCTAGGAACTGAACTCAGAACTTCTGGAAGAGCAGACAGCGCTCTTAACCTCTGAGCCATCTCTCCAGTACAAGTCTGAACACTTAAATTTACAGCATATATCCTCTCAAATATATCCATATCTCCCAAGAGTTCGCCAAGAGCCTGTTCCCTACCGTCCACACCCATCTTTCCTTTCTAGAGCACCTCTCCCCTCCCTGTACTGCTGTGGCTGTTGGCTCGGCATCAAGCTAGAAACCAGCTCATCCTCTATTTCCGCTCAGACTCCTCAGGCCCCACCCTTACTTCCACACTGATGTTTCTTTTTAAAGTACAGCTCTGAGCACAGTTGGCCAAGTGATATCTGGTGGCTTTCTATTACCTGTGGGATAAATACAGTCATGCTTATTTGCATCCGCATTTGCCTTTCCAGGCTCATCCCACCCACTTAGAGCAGACCAGGCTCTCTTACATAGTGCTGCACACCTTACTGGGGCCTGGCCTCAGATAAAGGCAGCCCCGCTCTGAATGGTAAGTGAACTGGCTTCTGCAGTTCTGGTCCCTGATACCCCCACCACAGCCTCGAGAGCTTCTGCTGGAGCACCCTTTTTCTTTACAGGTTTACGGCTGCTCATAAGTAGGACAGAGTTTGAGCACATGTGAATACATGGCATTTCAGAGAAATGAACACAACATCCTTTCTTGAAAAGAATAGCCACTATACTCTCAAGTTTAAGGTCTACACGAGACTGTCTCAAACAAAAAAGTGTGTACGTATATATGAACTATTTAATGAATACATTTCCAACTTAGACAATTTCTATAACAATATTTATAGAATATTAATTCAAAATGTATCTATAGACTAGTTCTTGGAATAAAAAGTCACTTTACATGTAAACTAGTGTTTTAAATTACCTCTCACCCATAAAAACACCATCATCTTTTTTGGACAACATTCTTGACAGCACATTTTGTGAACAGGACAAGCCCTGACAACCCACAAAGAGCCCTGACACCATCTATCCTCCCTGGAATAGGAATAGTTTATACTTAGTGATACAATAGTAAATAACTCTTCCCTAGGCCCCTACACACCCCATAAAACTTTATGATCCACTGCTGTATTTTCTAAAATATTCCACAAATGTGAATATTCACTACAGGAAGAGAACACTATTTCTAGATCATTTTCTTCCTTTGTCTCGTTTCTAGTATCTCACGCTGCAGTCATGTGAAGAGCACTTTTAATGGAAGGAGGACTGCATGGCAGGCAGCTCTTGAGAGGTGAGGCCTCTTCCCTCTCTCCTGTAAGCAGGTTTTCACGTTACAAACCTCTTACAGAACAGTTAAATTTTAAAAAAGATTTATTTATTTTATTTATTGTATATCAGTGCTTTATCTGCCGAAGAAGGCATCAGATCACATTATAGATGGTTGTGAGCCACCATGTGGTTGCTGGGAATTGAACTCAGGACCTCTGGAAGAGCAGGTGGTGCTCTTAACCACTGAGCCATCTCTCCAGCCCCAGAACAGTTAACTTTGAAAACAAAATTCACGCTACAACCTGTTAATGTGTTCAATATATGTCACATTTAATTAATGCTAACCATTAAGAACTTGGCAAATAATTGTAAATGTCTGGGTTGTTACAGAAATCCGTAAGTCTGGATGCCTCTACTTACTTGACTCACACTGTGAATGCCCCAAAGACTGCTCAGAGTAGAAAACAAGTCAAATGGACTCTGGATACTGGGACAAACCTTTCCTTAGATTAGCATGCTGCATAATATGTTGCATGATATGTCAAGAGTGCTCCAAGGACACTAGGGACCAGTGTCCCTGGTGTCAAGATCTGTGTATTCTTTGTGTGTACATATGCTGATGTGGAGTGTGCATGCAGGAAGCACCTATGTAAGGGCAGCTGCTCACTCCTACTATGCCCTCAAGAATCTTCTGCCCAGACCTAGACCCACAAGGGCAATGGAAAACGAAGCTGCCCTGAATTCTCTCTTATCCAAGCTCCTCCTCCTAAGCCTCTTCTGCCCTTTTCTGCCAGGCTCCTGCTTTCTGGGATGTTACTTCCCTCTTCTGCTACTTCTTGACCCTGGCCTGCCTGGAGCCCGACTGTCGTCTGCCTGAGTTATAAGCAGATTTTCGATTCCCAACAGGACCAATTTCTGAGACCAGATGCCTGCAAGCTACCAGTACTCAATGAACACTGGCCAGACTGACCTGATCCACGGAGGAGGAGGAAAGTGCTGGGCAATGTTGCTTATCTCATGAGGGGACATACCAGTCATATGTGGAGGGAGACTGACAGACTCCACCTAACTCAGAGCACCCTAGGAGCACAAGGGACAGAGTCACAGGTGAAACTGATTTTTTTTAAAAAAGCCTGTTGGTAGACGCTAGAAACAGAAAATTTGTGTAGTGGTTCATCTGAGAATGAAAGGCTGAATGAAAACAAGGCCCACCTTTGGTGCCAAATCCAGCACCAGCCTTCTGGAGTGAGGGTCTATACTCCTGCCAACACTGCCCCACCACTCTGCATGCCCAAGTCAAGGAAGACAGTGTCCCAAAAGTTAAAGTAAAAAGCCACAGCCACAGTTACCAGTAAGGCTAGAACCTGCAAAGACCTGATTTCTCTTAATCTAGATGGCACAGAGGCCAGGGCATGGAAAAGAGACTCCTGGATCATAAAGCATTCACGTGTGCATGTTCTAAAGAAATGAAGCCCAGGGGACAGAACAGAAGGACTTCATTTCTTTCTCTTTTCTTCCCTAAAGCCAGGCTGTGCATCAGCTAGAAGGCTCCAGTGGGGATAACAACCTGAGCCAAATGCTGGAGAAAGTATAAGGAGTCTGTCTGGTGAGAAGTTCTTTCCCAGCCTCCAGAGCAGTGCCAAGGGGCCCAGGCCCAGGCCCAGGCACTGTCTGCCTGGCCTGCTCTCTGTACAGTGACTGTCAGATTCTGGTTTGGGCCAATTAAGGGATCCTTGAGGGGAAAAAAAACCTAGTAAATCCAATTTAGCAGCCCCAGGCTCTCTGCTGATTGTTATTGTTCCCTCTAAGTGCCTCCAAATGATCTATGTACAAAATAAACTCACGCCTAGAGAGAACAGACATCCCAGAAAGCAGAGGAGAGAGGGAAGACTCCTGGCAGCATCTGTCTCTGGAAACCTCTCTCTCTGTAGAACAAGAAAAGTTTAGAGAAAAAGGGACATGGCATCACTGCAGCTGCACCTGGCCAGGCCCCATGACAGTAGCATTCCTATGCGCTCAGCTTGCCTGTGTTCCCAGCACGCCCTAAACAGGAAGGTCAGTGCAATCATCTGAGAAAGGGTTGTTTGCTAGGTCTCTGGGGAAGCTGTTTCATTTCCCTTCCCTCCTATTCAGCCCAGACCAGAGCAACAAATAAAGATGGTTAGAGAAGCTGGGGAATCCCTGTCCCAGGCACAGAACACCGAGCCACACTCCTATTCCTGACGGCCACTCTGATGATGGACTAGAGGAAGGAGACCTGTGACAGGAGCCAGGGCCACTAGGACTCCTACCTCAGCTAGGAGAGGATGCTTCTCAGCTAAAGGGTCAAAAGGTATGAACAGGAAGAGTGCTGGCCCTTTCTTCAGCTCATTGTTCAACAGTAGACTCTTGCCTCCATGGGGCTGCAGCCATCGGAAGAGGGTCTCCTGGTTTTCTGAGGCCCACTTAAAGATGTTCTCAGCTGTGAAGTTCATGACTTCCCTGGGGAAGACCTGCCAAAGACAAACATAAGAAAATAAAACAGAGTTGACTATGACAAGGCAGAGCCAAAGTACCAGCACCATACTCCAGAGGCCAGGTCAAGCTGCACTGTGAGGGAGGAAAAGGTACCCAGAGGCCATGACTGCTGCCAACACTCAGACTTTGTGACTTCCACAATGCCACAAGTAGGGAGAAAGCAGGAGGTGGTGACTTTCATCTCACCAGGTTGCCCTTTTGTCTCCTGAGGTAGACTCACCTATCCACAGAGACTCTCCCAGCCTTCAGGCGGCCGTAATGACCTCTGATCACCCTGTCTAAGGAGAGCTACAGAGCACCACATGGTGCCTATCTAGGTCTATCACCTGTGGTTACAGGAGGTTACATCTTTACCTCGGCTTGTCAAATACTGCCGAGAAGCCAGAGGGGAGCTTTCATTAGGCAGAGGCTACAGGCTTTTGCTCAGGTCAGCCCAGCAATGGGACAAATTTCCTGGCACAGAGCAGGGACTCAGCAGATACTTGAGTAAATCAGTGAGTGACCTGGCTTACACAAGGCCCTAAATCACACTGTGTGTAGCAGGAAGGAAAGAGACACTTGGCATTTTTGTTTTGTTCTGTTTTTTGAAAGTCCAAAGACATAAACCACAAGCTTCAAACAATTCCCAGAGTGCTTTGGAAGGTTTCATAAAGTGAAGCATGATAACCCCAGAACGGAGCTCTACGTGATGGCACAGTGAACATGCTCACTGCTGCTGCTTTTTAAGACATTACTATTCCACTGACACTTCATTCGATAAAAGGCATCTGCTGATAAACAACTGAAAGCACCTAACTGAGGCAGCAAGCATGGACAGTTTCAAACTTACTTCACAGTTCTCCTTTTCTCTATTTACTCTTCAGTGCTCTGTGCTATAAATACATGTAGGCTAAAAAATGGTGTAAGGATATGAGAGCTAGCAAAGCAGATGAAGTGAAAAGCTAGACAGGCACAGGAGAGCGGGCAGGCAGTGGAGAGGCAGTCAGCAGAAATGCTCAGATAGGACAGTAGAGGCGTAAAACACATCATTAAACAATTCTATTTGGAAAACACAAAAATACATTTAATGTAGAAATATATACATGTGTGAAATACACAACATCTGAGCTATGAGAGTTAGGCAGATGCTAAAATGACTAGCAAGCAAGGGGAACTCCTTGGTGAGTGCTCAACAGTGCTTGGAAAGACCCATGACCCTGAGCTAAGGGCAGAAATCTTCACTGGACCCGAAAGCCAGTGATCCTGTCAACAATGGAAACACCTCAGAGGACCAGTGAGAAGGCTCAGTGGGGAAAGGCACTTGCCACCAAGTCTGATGACCTGAGTTCCATTCCTAGGACATATATGGTAGGAGAGAATTAACTCCTGCAAATTGCCCTTGGACACGTGTGTGTGTGTGTGTGTGTGTGTGTGTGTGTGTGTGTGTGTGTGTCACAAAATTAATTAATAAATGTAATTAAAAATAAAATATTTCAGAAAAATAAGCTGTCAGCAATGACTGGGAAAGTAGCAAGGCACAGTGTAGCTCAGTGCTAAGAAGTAGGTAAGTGGCAGCAGTTCCAACAAAAACAGCACATGAAATGAGGGAACACAGGAACTAGGATATCTGAGGTGGGAAGCTCTGAGGTGTGGCGCTGTGCTATGACAAGAACGTCAACACTCCAGTGTGAGTGCAGGAGGAAACCCCCTCACATTCCTGCTCTTCATACAAGAACAAATCAACAGCCATGCCCAGCGGATGCCAATCTCAGAGAACATGGGCCTAGAGTGAGGAATCACCAACTGAGTAACCACAGTTCATTCAACAGGGGCAACTAGCAAAGCTGCACCAAAATCTAAGACTCTAAGCAAACAAGGTCTAGACAGTACAGTCAAGAGGCCCCTAATGCACAGGTTCTCAACCAGGGCAGGGCTCCAGAGTGGGCTTATAGGAAGTCTCAATTTGCACATAAAATCACATTATCTTTCCCAGGGAGAGGTCCATACATTTCATCCAGTTCTCAATGGAGTCGGTGACCTACATAAGGTTAAGAACCACTGCACTAATACAAATGTGATTTTGAAATACTTACAAGTGATGTGTTGAAATGTCTATGTAAATACACACTTCCAGAGTGTACTAAGGATACCAGTTTCGCAAGATGTTTATTTGTGATAACCCCAAATCGTACTGTTCCTAGGTAATCTGAAACAGAAAATTTTCCTTTATTAAAAGAGCAGGCCTGGGCCTTAAAACAACCACAAACCCACTGAGGCAGTCCTAATACACCTGTCCCCTAGAGTAAGACTGTTGCTGACCTGGCCTGGCCCAGGAAAGAGCAGGGCGGAAGCTGGGCTGAGGAGACTGCACATCCACAGGCTGCAGTCTGACCTATCTGCCTTGCCACCCTGTTCCCCTTACTCAAACAAGACTACCACTGGACCAAGGCACAAGCTGGTGTCTCTGGGCATGGCCAGCTCCTTCTCATTACTCATCTTGCTCTCATCTTCCCTGACTACCTGCCTAATACAAGTACACAGGGAGGAAAGCTTCGGGGAGATGTTGGGACTTTATCCTATTTTCATGGTACCTATAAGTACCTATAGTGCCTTACTCGTTTATTTACATTTTCCTTCATCAGTTTCCTCTTAGGCATTTACGCTCTTGTCTACTGCTGGTGCCTTGGTTGGATGAGATGACTGTGACCGTCTGGTCATCCAGCCTCCGCCTTGTACCACCACAAGCAGCTGACAGGGCCAAACCCAGGCCTTATGCATGCTAGGCAAGCAACTGAGTGGCACTGCATGCCACTAAATATAGGTGAGATGGATGAATCTAGCATATACAAAGAACTCACACAAATTGACAATTAAAAAATGATTAAAATGGGTACACCACAGAAAGTGAATGGACCTGGCTAATCATTACATGGAAAAATACCCAGCCTCACTCTGAGGAAAGCAGAACAAGACCACTTTTGACCTTCAAACTGCTGGAAATTTAAGGCTTGGCAAATACAGAAATACAGAGTATCAATGGCCAGCATAGCAAATTTGAGAGTTGACAAGAGAAGTTTGTGAATTGCTGACAACAAAGAAGGGACAGCACTAGCAATGTCATGTGTGTACTAGAAGTCACATTCACGGACATGTGCTAGCAGATGCTGTACAGATGTGAGAAATGATAAGGCAAAGCTACCAAAAGCACAGAAACCACCAAGACAGGAGAACTTCTGTTGAAAGAAACAAAACAAAAAACCTCACACTTGGAAAACAGTATTCTTTTCTTATGGGCACAAGACTAGAAATAAATCAAGAACCTGAAAGGGGTACAGGAGCACAAGCTTATTAATCTCTGATACTCTGAAGAATGCCTGAACCCAGGAGGAGCTTACAAACAAGCTGGACAGACAAAGCAAAAAGAATCTGAAAGGAGTAAAGCTGGTTTAGTGTTGGAGCACAAAGAGGGTCACATCCTCACATGTGATGCTTCACCATTATAAATAAATAGATGGATGTGTGGATGGATGGATGGATGGATGTGTGGATGGATGCTAGTTTGTTGTGTGTGCATCTACCACAGCATGAGTGTAGGGGTTAAAGGAAAATCTCTGGTGTAGGTTCTGGGGACAGAACTCAGGGTGTCAGGCTCAGTAGCAAGTGCCCATACCTGCTTAGTCCTCCTTATTTTCCAAGGAACATGAAATACTGCAGTGTTTGAACAGTTATAAAATAAAGTATTCAATGTTAAAGGGGGATGGATAAGACAGTGTAGGAAAGACTGTGTCCTTCCCTACCCTCCCTCATCCTTATTATAGATGTTAGATAAGATCAGTTAAATTTCAGATGCTACCAACTTATCAAATAGCCAAGTATACAAATATGAAGGAGTCCAACACATAAAGTGTCACCTTCAAAGCCTGGCGCACACTCTGAATCCCAGCACTTGGAGGCAGATAGATCTTTGAGCCTGAGGTCAGCCTGGTCTACAGAGTGAGTTCCAGGTCAGCTTGAGCTGTTACATAATGAGATCCTGTTTTTTAAAAAAAAAAAAAGAAGTTTTCTTCAGTTACAAGTCCCACCCTCCAGCATTGCCAGCCTTTTTGTTGTTGTTGTTATTCTTCAAAACAGGGCTTCTCTGTGCAGCCCAGGCTGTCCTGCAATTCTCTCTGTAGACCAGGCTGGCCTTGAACTCAGAAATCCACCGGCCTCTGCCTCCTGAGTGCCGGGATTAAAGACATGCGCCACCGCTGCTGACCAGAGCAGTTGACTAGAAGAGTGGAAATGTCTTTCTATCATGGTAAACAATCTTAAACACAGACCTGACAAGTTTAAGTGACATAAAATTAACCAGAAAGTAAAAAGAGCAGTTTGTGAGGATGCCTGCATGTCCCTGAGCAGGGCTGTATGCATTTGATTCAGAGCCACAGCCATATTTCACATAATCCAAAAGCTAAACCAAGGGAAATGGAGGGAACCTACTGTAGAATGCCATCACCAGCAGATAAACCTAACTGCAAATCATTAACAGCACAGTGAGGGGGTGGAGGAGAAAGAACCAACCTCAGCAACCAGACAGCTGTAAAACTAAGGACAAAGAGAACTGGGCTAAGTCCATAATTCTCATTAAAAAGGTTACCCACAAGGCTATAAACTGGCAATCCTGAAACTACTAATACATCGTCTTATGCAAGTATATTGCCAAGCATGGGAACCAAGATTCTTACTAGTGGGGTAAGAAGTTACTCTGCAGGAGGGGACAGCTAAGATGAGTCCTGCTGTGTCCTGCTGGAATCAGAGAGAATTGTATAAGGTAGCATTTATTTATACACATGTATGTCATGTAAAATGATTACATTCATATATGTGGGGATAAACACATGCTTCCTGGTTTTATCTGCTGAGGATGCTCCAATACCACCATAGAGTATACCCAGCACTCAGACCTTCACCCCCAAGTGTCAATCTCCCCTGAAAGGCACCAGGCTTGTACAGAAGAGGTTGATGAGAGGGAAAAGGGGGGAGAGATGTGTGTGTTACGGTCCTATGGGTGGACCTTTCACATGCTAGCAAACACTCTATCACTGAGCCACTATCCAAATCCCTTTTTAAAAAATTTAAATGGTACAACACATTAAGGTCAGATGCTGAAGGTATCAGGGACAAAAAGGCAGCACCTAAACTGCCAAAGCTTAAATGACACTGTGTACCGGAAAAGGCTGAACCCTGGGGAATAGCTGTGACCAAGAACAGGAAACTAGCCAGTGAGAACACTGGTTTGGGAGTCTGCTGCAGCAGCAGAATACAACATCACAGCCTGACCCAGAGGCTGCATGGGGCTGTTCAAAAGCCAGTTTAACTTATGGACAGGCTGCCCACACCAAGCAGAGCCTAACAACTCCAACATACTGCAATTCTAAAACTTTACTTCTCACATATAAATACATTTATAAAAAGTAAACTTCTTTTGAACATGGTACGGATTTTCCAGGAAAAAATACCTCAAATTTGCAGTCTCATGGGAGTAATTAATATTTGGTTCAACATAGGAAGCTTATGGTCTAAGAAAAATGTGAGCGCACCCTGTTAAAGCAGGCACCAGCATGGTCTACAACAGTCCTCTCTGTCACTTACAAAATGAATTTTTTTTGTTCTAGAAGTAATGAGGTGTTTGTGCGGTCTGGTGGGCATTGAATGGTCTGCCATCTTGCTTTGACTCCTCAGTCTCACCTTCTGGCCATTTGTCGGAAGGTTGGGGCTCTTTGCCACTAACAGACTAGCCGACTCCAATCCCCACATACCTACCCTACCTACGGACAGCTTTAGTCATGCTTCCTGTTCTGTGCATGGCTGTCACCACCCACCATGGAGCTCCCATACGGTGCAAGGAGATGAAGGAGGTGAAATTCCCCGTGGTTTCCATTCAGATCAACCTGGCTCTCAGGCTTGCAGCAGGGATTTTGTTAGGGGACTTTCTGAATGTTGTCATCTCAATCTGTTTTCCTTACTACTATTTGCCTTAAATTCAGCATTAAATATTAGAACTTCAGTTTATATTAGGGAGAGCACACATCTTCTGAGCTATGAACCACATCACTAAGACAAAATGTTAACCTTTCAAATGCTAAAGGGAAGGAAAAATAATAGCTCCTTTCATTAGAAAACAGAATAGAAGGCCAGGCGTTGGGGCTCAGGCCTGTAGTCCCAGCACTCAGGAGGCAGATGCAAGAGGATCTCTGTGAGTCTGAGGCTAGCCTGGTCTAAAGAGTGAGTTCCAGGACAGCCAGGGCTACACAGAGAAACCCTGACTTGAAAAAACAAACAAACAAAAGAAAAAACAAAACAAAAAGACACATTGCAAACATGTTTGTTTCCTTTGTGTAAAGAATTGCTGGCATTTATATGCTCCCCTAGAGATGTAACTTTGACACTTGTATATTCTCATGATCCTTCACATAAAGCTAAAGCAACCGTGTAGGAAAAAATTATGGCATTAGGCACCAGATACATAGACACTGCTAAAGTAAATGCTGAGCATTTTTTCTTGTGAGCTGGATAAAAGGGAAAGTGCAGTGCAGTTTTAGATACATTATCTTAGAAGAACGTGAACTGCAGAGCTAAATAGGCGCTGTCATGTATCTTCATGACAGAAAAATATACACAGCCGCAGTCTGGCTCATTAAACACCAAAGCACAGTGTTAAATAGGAAACCCTCGCTTTAACTCCCTCCTTTCCACCTTCTGAGAAGGAAGGCTTTCTGGTCGGCTTAGGCGCCCTCCTCACCTATCTCAGGCTTATCAAGCCAGCCACGTGAGGGCTTCTTTCCCTCAAGACAACCCTTTAAATATGTTGAAAACCATTCTTACCTCATAGGCCTATGACTTCTGTAGGAGGATCATGACATTTTAGAGCTGAAGTGTTCTTTTAAGGCTACTAAGGTTATGTTCCTTTAAGATAAAAAGAAAAGACATGCAAGCAACTAAGCCTGTATGCTACTAAATTTTCATTTTTTTCTTTTTAAAGACAAGGTCTCAGGCTGGAGAGATGGCTTAGTGGCTAAGAACACTGGCTGCACATCCAGAGGTCCTGAGTTCAATTCCCAGCAACCATATGGTGGCTCACAACCATCTGTAATGAGATCTGTAATGCCCTCTCCTGGCCTGCAGGAACCCATGCAGGCAGAACACTGTATACATACATACTAAATAAATAAATCTTACTTTAAAAAAAAAAAAAAAGACAAGGTCTCACTCTGTAATCGAGGCTGGTCTCAATTCATAGGAAACCTCCTGCCTCTGCCTCCCAAGTGACAGGATTATAATCATGAGTCACCATGGCCACCTTTTATGTATTTGTTTGTCCTTTGGCTTTTCAAGACAGAATTTCTCTGTGTACCCCTGGTTGTTCTGAAACTTGGTCTGTATACCAAGCTAGTCTCAAACTCAAGAGAGATTTGCCTGTCTCTGCCTCTGCCTCTGCCTCTGCCTCCTGAGTGCCTGGGTTAAAGGCATACACCAACACGACCTGGCAAATTTCTTTAAACAAAAAAAGAATAAAGACTTGACACTGAGTGGCTCTAAGAATAAGTGTCTGAGTAAGGATAAGGGCTGTTCTCCTTTAGGTCCTGGAACCACACAGGGTGCAGGCCCAGAGTTAAATATTTAACACTTGGAGATGATCAAGCAGCATTACCGAGAACCCCTAAGACCGACACTTAAGAATGAAAAGGAGGTTGAGCACAGTGGTGCACACCATAACCCAGCACTCGGGACAGAGAGGCAGGTGGATCGTTGCGACTTCGAGGCCAGCCGTTTACAAAGTGAGGCCAGGACAGTCAAGGCTACACAGAGAAAACCTGTCTTGAAAAACGAAAGAAAAAATAAAGGGAGGGAGGGAAGGAGGGAGGAAAAGAGAGGGGGGAGGGAGGGAGAGAGGAAAAAAAAAAAAAGAATCCAAAGGAGGGCTAGTGAGATGGCTCAGAGGTTAAGAGTAGTGGCTGCTCTTCCAGAGGTCGTGAGTTGAGTTCCCAGCAATCACATGGTGGCTCACAACCATCTATAAAGGGATCTGATGCCTTCTTTTGGCCTACAGGTATACATTCGGGCAGAGGACACCTACATTTATAAAATACATAAATAAAAACATTGTTTTAAAAAAAGAAACAAAAGAAGCTTTAGCTGAATGAATAGCCATTCAATGATGAATAAAGAAGCGTTATGATCCTATGAACTGACGTCAAGTCAATTCTCATACTTAATATAATTCCAATCCTAAGCCAGCCAAAGGCGTGGAGATATATATATATCTATATATCTCCACAGGATCTAGAGAAGTAGCGTATCATACTTTACCAAGTAGTAATACCTTAGAAAGCCACAGAAATGGCCACCTTGCAGAGCATAGGTGGTGTGTATCTGTAATCTGTACTTGGGAAGCAGAGGCCCACAACTGACAACTAGAGGCCAGCTTGGTCTACAAAGGAAGTTCTAGGCCAACATGAGATACCATTGTAAAACCATCTAATGAACCAACCAGTCAATAGCAGCACAAAGTAGAAATCTACACTAAGAACAAACACCAAAACAGACCCATAAGCAGGACTGACTATGGTCTGAGGTAAAGCAGGCCCCGTCATGACAGAAAAGCGCACAGCTGTGAATTGCACAGCTTGTGAATGGCACAGCTGAGTAGCCACTAAGAGGGGAAATGTCAACTATGCTCCACATTTAGGCCAAAGCAAAGCCAAGTAGTGGAAAGTGCTAAATAAATAAATAACTGTTGAATTAAAAAAATATATAATAGGATTTTCAGAAAAGAATAAATCAAGAAAAAGGACCATTTGGTGTGTTTGTTTAAGACAAGATCCTGCAATGCAGCCTAAGCTGACCTTGAACTTAAGATCTTTGTTTCTGCCTCTGCCTCCCAAGTACTGGTATTGTAGGTATGCAATGCCAAACCTGGCTCAGAACCTAAGATTAAACTACAGGAAAGTCCAACATCGGTATATAAAATCAATGCTAGTTGGGCTAGAGAGATGCCTGACAGTTAAGAGCACGTATTATTACTCGCCCAGAGGACTCGCTGTGCGTGGCTCACAACCACCTGTAACTCCAGCTCCATGAGCTCCAGCTCCCTCTTCTGGCCTCTGTTGGCACCTCCGCATACATGGCACACATATGTACATATACAAACACAGACAAAAAATATCAAATAAATAGCACTAATGCTAGCACTATTTCTTAGCAGTAAAGAGGTTGGGGAAAAAATGGGCAGAAATACAACAAGGAGTCTTTGTTGGTATCTACTAGCCGGAAAATTACATCAGTTGACACAGAGGCAGCAAAGCTAAGTGAGCGCAGGAAAATAACACATGCAACCAAGCAAAAGAACAAAGTTCAAACAGTAAAGAGGGATAGTGGAGCACACTGCAGGGCTAAGACAGTAAACCAATTTGCCCTAATTTCCTTTAACCTAATGTGTAAAGACATCAAACAATAGCCATTTGGCAGTGGTAAGGCTGACCTTGCAATTGCACCCTCACACCTCTGCAGGCAACTGTGAGCTTAGCAGAGCCCCAGCAACTCAGAACTCAGCATCCTATTTCTAAGAATTTACTTTTTGACACGGGGTCTCTCTGTGTAGCCTTGGCTGTCCTGAAGTTTGATATGCAGTGTGCTGGCCTCAAGCTCAGAGATCCTGCTGCCTCGGCCTCCAGATGCTGTGATTAAAGCTGTGTGCCACCATGCCTAACCTCCAAAGCAATGTTTAAAAGTCAGTAAGATGGGTTCCGCAAGAGTAAGGCCTGACTTCTGAGTCCTAGGATCTCCTAGCCTGCCCTCCCCCAAAAGCTATCAAGGCAGTGAGAAGACACATGCATTTGCTCCCTACACAACAGTCTAAGCACTTCATTCAGCTTTATGCGAAAGCTGAGTGGGTCAAATGTTTCCCAGGCCTCAATCTGCACGCATAGTCTAAACAAGACAGTGGCCTACAATTTACAGTTGAAACTGTTCCATTAAAAAAGTATACACACATTTCTCTTATGTGCACCTGTTATCAACAATAAGGAAAACAAATGTCTCTCAGAGTCACAGAGAGGAAAGGGAGAAGAAACCCAGTGCTCAGGCAGGACTCTTCTTAGGTAATCCTTCAGGATATACATATTAAGGGAAAAAAAAATAATTCCAAATGAGCCTTTTTCTTAAGAAAATGGTTCGTTAAGCTTAAGTGGGAACTTAGTCATAAAAAGTGGGGTGAACTAGTATGAATTAGTATGACTCTCAGCTCCCACACACTTGAATTTGCAGCAGGATTCACCTCCCATCCCCCCACCCCCAGACAAGGTTTCTCTGTGTAGCCTTGGCTGTCCTGGACTTGCTTTGTAGGACAGGCTGGCCTCGAACTCACAGAAATCCATCTGCCTCTGCCTTCCTGAGTGCTGGGATTAAAGGTATGTGCCACCTCGAACACACTTGGCATGCAGCAAGATTTTAAGACCTAGCTAGAATCACAGCACTGTGTACGGACACAGAAAACATAAGTCAGACCATGTCTATCATCAGAGAAATCTTCCTGCAAACATTGGTCATCACCCAGCACATTCATATTGTATTTCTGAGGTGTCTGCGTTTGTGTTGTTTGCTTTCGTGGTACTGAGAATAAAACCCAGGGCCCCTGCACACAGTAGAGAGGAGGCTCTACCAAACTGCACTGCTGTGTTTCTGTTTTATCTTCTTTGTACTGGAAAGTGGGTCCTGCTATGCTTTCCAGGACTAGCCTCAAACGATCCTCCTTCCCCAGCTTCCTGAGCAGCTAGGATGGTAAGTGCTACCAGTATGACTAATTAGAGTAACTTTTAGCCTTTGTCTCTCTTGAGCACTCCCATGTTATTCATCCCTGTTTTACTCTCACCAAAGGTCCTGAGTTCAATTCCCAGCAACCACATGGTGGCTCACAACCATCTGTAATGTGATCTGATGTCCTCTTCTGGCCTGCAGGTGTACATGTAGGCAGAGCACTGTATATATAATAAATAAATAAATCTTTAAAAAAAAAAAAAGAAAGAAAAAGCAGTTTAAGATGAATGACTCATTTCTCACTAACTCAGTATAGCAGACTATAATATAAACAATCAAAAAACAAAAACAAGATGACAACAACAACACAACCTTTCGAGATCCTGACAGAGCCCCATTCAGCTCAGGAATGTAAATGCTGCCTTCATTTTAGGGATCACTGTGTTCCCTCTCATATATAATTTTATTTATGGTCTTCCACGAAGAGCTTTGAATATGTGGTTTTTAAACTTATTTAAGTTGTATTTTGTTTTTAAAATTCAAACCTGGAGCCAGACCTCATGGTACAGCCCTGCAATCTCACTGGCAGGCTGAGGCAGGAGAATTGCATGTTCAAAGCCAGCCTGGGCAACTTAGTGAGACCTTGTTTCAAAATAACAGTGTAGAGAGGGCTGGGGATGTAGCTGAGTGAAAGAGTGTTTACGATAGTTGGCCCAGTCCCCAGTATAGGGAAAATGAAGTGTTGGGTTCATTAAACCTTAGTCACTTGAAGCTGTGCGCTCAGTCTTTCAAGCGGACAGAGACACACTCCCCCAGGACCTCCCAGACAAGACAATGTGAGCAGAGTCAGTTCTCTGTGCATAAAACCCCAAGACAATGTGTACAATAAAATGGTTAGTGACATAATTGTTTGATATAATAATGATATGCTGCTGTAAGTCTTTAAACCTGAAGTAATCTAACATCCAGTAAAAACCAGATGGTTCATCTACTGGAGTAACATGGTGTGCCATTAATGTGATCACCCACTTGGCAAAACCCTGCTACACTGCAGCCACTGGAGAAAACAAATGCTCCCTACTCCCAGAAACCTGACTCTGGGTAAGAAGATATTAAGCAAATTGTAATTACATGTATTAATGTATCCACGCATTGTGTTAAGTCCTAGAAACAACAAGGAACTCAGTGTAGGTTGGGGGAGGGGCTTACTGGTCGCTGACTTTAAGAGTGTTATTTGAGCTGGTCCCTGAGGGATGAATAAGAGTTGGAGAGAAGAAGGCTCAAGGCACTTCTGTCTTCTTGATAGGGCTAACATTTGCAAAAGTACCCTGGGAGGAGGAGGAAGGCAGAGACTGAAAACAGCTCAGTGCCCACTGACTAGTCCGGGTGTGGGTGAAGCACCACCATGGGAACACAAGAATGACAAGGGCGCAGATGAATGTATTCAACAGAACTGACAGACTCAACCATGACCTTAAGAAAACACAAAACAATATGGAAAGTGGGAGAGGATATGGAATTAGTACACACAATGTGGACCTGCGTAGAGAGAAGCTGACAGCAGGCTTGTGGCATACCTGTGACCTTTGGAAACCACCCTGTGAAGGAAGGGGGTCCTGCTAAGTTATATGGCATAGCATAGCCAACTAGTAGATTAGGTAAGCACTGAGTCAAATCAAAACCTGTCACTTCCCATTAGAAGATGACAACAATACAAATTAAATTTAAAACACAAAACAGTTTGTCATCAAACTTTATTTTTATAATAATATACCATGCATACTCTGTAAATATGTAAAATAATATATTTGATTCTTTTATTTATTTATTTTTAAGCAGTGTCTCCCTATGGCCTGGAACCCACAGAGAGCCACCTGCCTCTGCCTCCCAAGTGCTAGGATTAAAGGCGAGTGCCACCACCTATATTTGGAACAGTACAATGCTTTCTTAATAGAAATTAAATGAGACATTTATTAAAAAGACATTGAAAAAAGGAACCTAAAAAATTAGAAAATATAATCATAAAGATACTATATGCCAAAGCATGTAAAAATTAGTACATCTCTAGTTAAGGCACCAATGTCTTAATGCAAATGAGTTTTACCTTTCTTTAAAGAATGCAATGCAGAGGTGAAGAAGGTCAAGTAACCAGGAGGCTGGGGTGAGCCACTGAACTCAAAGAAGCCGATTACTCCAGGCTGCAGGAACAAGAGCACAATTAGGTGACGGGGCATTGTCAGCTGTGTGATTAAGAGCTGCTATCTTAAGTATATGAAAACATGCTGCCAGGCATGCTGGTGAGTGTATTACTGCATTGCATTTTCTAACCCTGACCACCTGAGGAAGGCTGGGGGCTATGGTGCACTTCCTCTCCATTTGGCCAGCTCTTGCGGTGAGGGAAGGAGTGCAGCATCCTTCCCAGGCAGCAAAGCTGACACTACTGCCCCCTAAGCAGATCCTTCCACCTCTGCTGCAGCAGAGCCCTGGCACCAAACCTCACCACGTTCAGATTCGCATTCCTTGTGGTTGATTGTGGGTAAACTATATCAGTAACATCACTGTACCTTTCTTGGTTTTCTCTTTAAATCAATTCCTCTCCAAATTTACCTTCCCCTTTTGGTAGAAAACATTATATCTGACTGGCTTCATCTGTAACCAGGTCCCTTCTTTTTTTTTGCATCCAATACCAGCATACGGCAAGGCCTCTTTCTGGTCTGGTTACCTACAGAGACCCAACTCCAGCCTTCCTTCTCTACCATCCTCAAACTCAAGGCCGTTTGCTTAACCTACTCCTCTAAGCTTAGCACAGAATGGCCCTCCAATATGCCAAACCAGTTAGCTGTTTCCCAGCATACATCTGCTTTGCTTGCTCTCTTTGATGGTGGCATGGCACCCTTGTCTGGCTTAGTTCTGTGGCAATCACACCTGTCTAAAGAGCATAGCAGTTGTGAGATCCTTGAGGAAAGAATGACGGGCTAGAGTCAGAAGACTTAAGCTCTCACCTAAGCTCCAGGAGTTGGGCGGGGTCCTGGTGTGACCTTCATGTAAGCGGGTGGTTTCATGCTGGCAGCAGGGCCAATACTTCGCATAGTAGCAGTGAAGGCAAAGCCTGCAACCCTAAGGCACTAGTCTGATGTAGACAAGCTCTTTTAGTCCTAACGCCCTCAGCACCATGCTCTTAGTAGATAACTGGAGAGAGAGATCCTTGGAATAAAACTGGATTCAAATATTTAAAACTAGTGTTAACCAGTCATGGTGGCTCAAGCCTGTAATTCCAGCCTTCACATAACCGAAACAGTAGGCCAGCCTGTTCTATATAGTGAGTTCTGGGGCCAGCCAGGGTTACATACAGTGAGACCTTGTCACAATAAGTAAAAATAAATTTAAAAAGCAAAGAAATGGCCCAGCATGGTGGGTACTTGGCAGGTAAGAACAGGAGGATAAAGAGTTCCAAGTTATTACATATGAGTTTGAGGCCAACCTGGGCTGCAGGAAATCCTGTTTCAGACAACAAAAAAGCACCTCCCCCCAAAATAAGTATATGGCACAAAAGAGGACATTTCTGAACTATACTGAATTCTTCTTTCAATCTAAATTATCTGGTTAACTCTTTAGATTCAATTAACTCAACTAGTCTCCAGTCTTAAAAAACAAAACAAAAAACTGAAGTGAAATCTTTAATCCTAACATCTAGAAAAAACTGGCAGTCAATTTCTCAAACTAAAGAAATAAAAAGGCTGTCTTTTCATTCATTTGCAGTGCTGGGGATGGAACCCAAGACATCCAACGTGGCTAAAGACACACTCTTCCGTGCAACCTCAGCCCCAGCACAAATACAAACACTAGAAACTCAATGTCTTTTGTCCAGCTCCTTCAGAACTCCATAAGCGAGCCAGCCTACCATGGACTTACAACACAGCACATGTGCCATCTTAAGGTTTCTAGACATTCCATAACAGAATAAGCTTTCCTACCACGAACAAAAGACAAAAACTTCAGAAATTCTAGGAACTGTTAATATTGCACAAAAATAGAAACTAATATGATGCATTTAAACTTCTTTCTGATCACTCTCCTAAACCAAAGCCAATAGAGTGATATAGTTCTAAATATTACTAAATAAATGTTTCATCTGAGTTTTATTTCTCTTTCCACATCACATTAACTTAGGTAGGTTCATGGAAAGGGACATGTATACTATAATCCATAGATATGTCTTTATCCATTCCATGCATGCATGCAATTGCAGGTATAAAATAAAAGTGAACAAACACATACACAAATGAATACAAATTCTGATTCTTCAAGGAAAATCCAAATTAAATCCTTTTCCCCCTTCAACTGTAATTATTATATTTGTTTGTGAGTGTTGACATGTGCCATGGAAATGTCTGGGTCAGAAGACAGCAGTTAGCAGTCAGTTCTCTCCTTTGCTATGTAGGTGCTGGAGATCAAATTCAGGTTGTTAGGCTTGGGAACAAGTGCCTTTACCCACTGAACAGTCTTTACTGGCTTCCAAGTTATTAAGTCTTTGAAAATGAAAAGCACCTGGACCATTTGCGGTGCCCTTTGAGAGCACTTAAGTATAAAGTTTACTCTCACTGTGGCAATTTTTAGTTTTTTGCCAGTGGTGGGGACTGAAACCCAGGGCTTTTATGTGTGCTAGGCTAATCCTCTAATTCCCAGCCCGACTGCTACCGCATACACAGTGTGGATGAAGAAGCTGTTGTCTTCAGAGGAACTGGCATTGAAACTGTCAAGTAGACTCTGAGCAAGTAAATTCACCAAAAAGCACAATGCAGAACAGAGAAAAATCATTTTCGTTCTTCATTGTCAAAGGTATGAGGAACAGAAGCTTCTTCATACTGATTGTACAAGATGATTAAAAGTTGTGCAAACTGTAAAATACTATCTTTTTTAAATATTTTATTTAATTTTAATTTATGTGCGTTGGTGTGTGAGTGTCAAACTTTGGAGTTACAGACAGTTGTGAGCTGCCATGTGGGTGCTGGGAATTGAACCCGGGTCCTTCGGAAGAGCAGGCAGTGCTCTTAACCACTGAGCCATCTCTCCAGCCCCAAAATACTATCTTTTTAAAACACAACTGGTGGGACTGGAGAGACAGCTCAGCGGTTAAGAGCATATATATGAAGCTGCTAACCCGCACTTCCTGCCTACTCAGATAATTAATTTTATTCCTTCTCAAGTCTCTGATGGGGTTGAAGCCCAGGCAATTTAGTTTTACAACTAAGCTTAGTTGTTTAGGGGTTAAGATGTTTTTAGGTCTAGATAGAAGTTTTAAGTTGTTAAAGATGAGATATCAATGGATATTGATTTACATCCAGAATTTTAGAAGCACCAAGATAGGAAATTTTTTGTTTTGTTTTATTTTGTTTTTTGATTTTTCGAGAAAGTGTTTCTCTGTGTAGTCTTGGCTGTCCTAGACTCACTTTGTAGACCTGGCTGGCTTTGAACTCACAGCGATCCACCTGCCTCTGCCTCCCAAGTGCTGGGATTAAAGGTGTATACCACCATGCCTGGCATGACACATGCCTTTAATCTCAGTACTTGGGAGGCAGAGGCAGGCTAATCTGTTTGAGTTCAAGGCCAGCATGGACTACAAAGTGAGTTCAGGACAGCTAAGGCTACACAGAGACACCCTGTCTTTAAAAAGAAAAAGAAAAAAGCTCTGAGTAAAAACAATGGTATATCTCCACACAGACTTTACTAGACCCGAGCCTCTATGTGCTCAGCTGCAAACACATCTATGAGCTTGCAGCAGACAACTCTAACCTTGTATTTAATGCCCTCACAGATCCCCTCTGGAGAGGGTAGATGAAAGACCTGGGCCAACCTGGCACTGGGCAGCAGACACTAGGCTTAGGTTCTGTCATCTCTTATTTCCAGAGGCTTAACCAGCCCCCCAGGAAACAAGCCAACTGCCTGTTTCTTTTTCTTTTTCTTTTTTTTTTAAGAAAGGGTTTTTCTGTGTAGCGTTGGCTGTTCTAAAACTCGCTCTGTAGACTAGCCTGGCCTCAAATCACAGAGATCTGCCTCCTGAGTGTGGGATTAAAGGCGTGTGCCACCACCACCTGACTACTGCTTATTTCTTATTCAGCCAACAACTGGCAGTGTCATTTGGAGACACAACAGGGACAGAACAGCCCTGAAACCTCATCTCCCACTGTCATTTTTCCTTGGCCCAAATGTGGTTCAGCATTTCCACTCAGTCCCTCCAGATGCACAGATGCCACACAACACCACCAAACACCAAGCCAAAAAGGATGATGCGGTAGGTGCTGTAGAATTCCAGTCTGGCTGCAAGTGAAGGAGAGGAAGATCTCCAAAAGTTGAAGTGTTACAGCTCTTTTGCTTTGCAGGAGATTGTAGCAGCCGGGGCGGGACCAGCTCAGCAGCCAGTGCCAGGTCAGGCAACAGTGGGAATTCGGGCTCCAAGAGGCTAGTCAGCACAGCAGCAGGAGCCTGACTAGGCAGGTGGGTCCCAGGGTCCAAGGACTAATGCTTGGGGGCTGGGAGCTCCCCAAAAGGGTTATAGCTCAGTGAACTCAGCCACTCTCAAACAATCTTTGGTGAAATAGCTTGTGCTCCCTTATTTGAGGTGGACAGGGACTATATAAACCTTGGTCAGTGCCAAGAGTATTTGGGGGTGAATGTAGTAATCCACTAGCTGAGACAAGGATGCTCTATTTGCATGGGAGGAATTCCAGGTGCTGGGCTATGTAACTGACTACCTGTGACCACCTGCTCCAAGGCAGCACGGAAAACAGGGAGGAAGCTGTCCCACTCCTGTCTGTCTCATGATGAGATTTTAAATCTCAAGTTTGACATTTTCAGGGTCTGAACATGCTTCACTTCACCATTCCATGCCAGTTCCTCTGGTGGCATGGTCTGCATGCTCCACAGTTGGGAGCTCTGTATTTTCCAATTTCCTCAGGTCTTGTCTGGTCAGATCACACAAGCGTCATTTTGTTTTGGTTCCTGTTCGAATATCTTTTCCTAGTGAAGACTTCCCGTCTTCTAAAATGGCTGTCCCCAGATCACTGCTCTCACTTCATGGCACTTACGATCTGAACTTGCCTCATTCCCTAGGGCTGTCCTGACAAATTACTACAAATAATTGGCTCGGTCCCACAGCAATCATTCTCCCTTCTCTCTGGAGAACTGGGTCTTGGGGTGTGAGGGGTGGGGGTAGGGTGAGGTATCTTTCTTGCTTCTTCCATTTCACAAAGGTCCAGGCCTGCCCTGCAGGGCTCCAGTGCTGGCCCCAGCCTTAACAGTCCTCCTCTAAACCAGATGTTCCAACAACACACCAGTCACTGGATTTAGGATTTCATCCCAAATTCTGAGTGATTTATTCATAAAACCCTTGATAAATTACATCTGCAAAATTTTTCTCTCTCCTTCCCTCCCTTCCTGCCCACACCTTCCCAGGCAGGGTCTCTCCAAGTAGCCTTGGCTGTCCTGAAACTTGCTATAAAAGAGCCACTGCCTCTATCTCCCAAGTGCTGGGATTAAAGGTGCACGCCACCACGCCTGACTCCAAAGACCCTACTGTTAAATAAGGATGCATTCTAAAGTTTCACACAGACATGTAGAGCAGGACACTAATCAGCCTAGTACTTCCTGTTTGTTTTCTGAAGCTTGCTTCCTGTTGAGGAAGCAGGCACTATTTGCAGAAGAGTGTGGGCTTTGGCAGATGGTACACACCCTCTAGTGGCCTTATGAACAATTACCTTACTGCACTTTTTTTGTTTTGTTTTTTGAGACAAGGTTTCCCTGTGCAGCCTTGGCTGTCCTGGACTCCCTTTGTGGACCAGGCTGGCCTTGAACTAAGAGATCCTCTTGCCTCTGCCTCCCTGAGCTGGGATTACAAGTGTGTGCCACTCTGCCCAGCTCCTGCTGTGCTTTTTTTTTTTTTAAATCCTGTTCCCTACTTTCTTTTTTAGACTACATGTATGTATGTGATCCACCGATCCTTTTAACCTCTGCGACATCTCTCCAGCTACCTTACTGTGCTTTTACTCACTGGCACTTGAACCATTTCTGCCTTAATGTTAATTCACTTTAAAACTACCTTATTTATAGTGGTATAAAACTATGAACTGACAAAAATCCTACTTAACACTCAGACAGATTTATGGCTAAAAACAATATATTAGGGGCTGGGCATTCATGTTTTTCTGCAAAATCTCAGGTTTTCTCTCAACTAACACACACTCCTGAAGATGCCTAGGCCTTTTTTTTTCATCCTGCTTAATTTTAAAACAATTTAGTTTGTCAAACTGTTAAGAATAAAGACATATGCTAAATAATTCATCTTAGGCAAATTACAGTAATTCACAAAAAGGCTTAGAAAGTATTTTGTAACAAATACAAGGTAAAAATTCTAAATAATAATACTGCTGGCATTTTGTAGGTATCTTGTAAGGTAAAATCGGATGATTTTGGCCATGAGATTTAAAGATAAAGCACTTGATATGAAAGCCACCAATACCGGAGAGATGATCCTTAAAAACAAACTTTCATCATCATCAGTCCTAGTCCTTCTTCAATCAACTTCAAGGCCACAGAAATAACTATGACCCACATTCTCTTTGACTATGTTGTCCATAGCAATAAACTACATCCTCCTGCGTATAAGCAAACAGGCAGGAACAACCGTCTGAGAATGAAGTAGGAGTAACTGCAGGAAGCACAATCTAACATGCTTGTAGGACATGACTTAAAGCTCTCATCTTTCTCTGTTGTGTCCCTGGGAAAGTTCACTGCAGTTTCTACCAATGTTCATGAGGCTTAAGTTTGGATTATACTAGTGTTTATCTAGGAAAAAAATTCTAGATACCACCTCAATCTTGTGATTATCAAATACAGACCACTCTCCATTCTGCAGAATAAATACTGATAACAAAGTAACCATAAATAGCAACCTGCTGCTATAATATGCACTGAGAGCTATGTTCTTGTCTTTTATTGTTATTTCTTTGAGCCATTCATAAAAAAAACCAAACAAACAAAATTATAGCCAAATTCTGTCATGAAAGTGTTTTGAGAGATGGGGTTTCTTTGTTACACAGAGCCCTGGATGGCCTCGAACTCACAGAGATCCTCTTGCCTCTGAAAGGAGTTTTTAAGTGACATAAAGAAACTATTGCCAGTGATGGTGGCACATGCCTTTAATCCCAGCACTGGGGAGGCAGAGGCAGGAGGATTTCTGTGATTTTGAGGCCAGCCTGGTCTATATAGTAAGCTCCAGGACAGCCAGGACTACACAGAGAAAACCCATCTCAAAAAAACAAACTAAAGAACAAACACTAGGGCCGGGCGTGGTGGCGCACGCCTTTAATCCCAGCACTTGGGAGGCAGAGGCTAGTGTATCACTGTGAGTTCGAGGACAGCCTGGTCTACAAAGTGAACCCAGGACAGCCAAGGCTACAGAGAGACCCTGTCTCGAAAAACCAAAAACAAAAAACAAAACAAAACAAAACAAAAAAAAAAGAACAAACACTAAATAACTGAAGTTTTAAATTAACAAACAGATACTAAAGTTTCAGTTCAGGGCCCTCAAACATTACTTTGGGGAATGAAAGAGGATAATAAAGACCTTGAGGAATTGGAGGACTCAGGCTACAGTTCAGACCTCACCCAGGTAGTCAAGTCCTCTGTATACCTTGATTTCCTTTTGTTGCTGTCTTGAAACAGGCTCTCTCTTCATGATCCTGGCTGTCCTAGAACTCACTATGCAGACTAGGCTGGCCTCAAGCTCAAAGATCTGCCTGACTCTGTCTCCTGAGTCTCCTGAGTGCTGGGATCCAAGGCATGCACCACCATGCCTGGCTTACCCTGGTTTCTTGATTTGTACAGAGGATCTATTTTACAAATATACCTATATATAGTAGTCATAAGCCAATCAACAAAATCTGCCAGTATGACATATCTCTTAAGTATTACAAACATAAATAATTATCTCAACAGGGACTGGAGAAAGGGTTCATGAATTAAGAGCATGACTGTTTTTCCAGAGAAACCAGGTTTGATTTACAACATGGTGGCTCACAAAAATCTGTAATTCCAGCCCCAGCCTCTTTTGGCCTGTACAAGTATTGCCTACACACAGTACACAGACATACATGCAGGAAAAAGACTCATATACATTAAAAAAAAGAAGCATAACAAAGGTCACAAACACATAAAAGCCATTTAGGCCATGTTTAAGACATTAGAAGTCTTTAAAATTCAAGTCCCATCTGGGTAACACTCATTGGAAACAAATGTTTTAAAGGAGACCAAGTTATTGCTCTATATCACTCTACATAAGCTCCCTCCTAGGAGGAATGGCATCAGCACACTGGTGAGTCTGACAGGAGCTCCATGGCAATACTTGGAGTATGATCTTTGAAAGTATCACTGAAATGCAAATACAAAGGCTGCAAGAGTCAGACACCAGGAATTTGCACACCTTTCTCTTTCCTACAGATACACACTGATGCAATAAATAAAAAAGACTTGTTACTTACATCTCTGAGTTAGCTTTCAAAGACAATGCCTTAAAACTACTTTCTTGTGTGATCCTAGTTATAGGAGGTGTTGAGGGAGGAGGATCATTTAAGGCCAGGAGTTCAAGCCAGTCTGGGCAACATAGACCACCATCTCAAAAACATGCAGACAAAATAAAACTTTCTTGACCAGAAATGTGTGCACCATCTGACAAACTCATTGTAACCTTTAAACACCACTGAGGGCATCAGTATCAGAGGGATTACATAGCCAAATAATTACATTTAGAGAAAAGTAGAGCTTAGGTATTAGACTTGATAAAGCCAGCTGAGTCTTTCGCCTGCGTCATTTGCCCTGTAAGAAATTGTGCAGGCTGAAGGAACCACAGGACAAAGCATTTGTTCTACAAAACTCTCATCCTTAGACATTCATATGTGCACACTTCAAGCTTTTGCCTTGTGACACACACACACACACACACACACACACACACACACACACACACACAGAGCAATAAACTTTGTTGTTTGGTTTTTTGAGACAGGGTCACACTGTGCAGCCCTGGCTAGCTTAGAACTCAATAGATAAACCAGGTAAGCCTTGAACTCAAAAAAATTCACCTGCCTGTACCTCTCAACTGCTGGGAATAAGCCCATGGCCACCAGTGCCCAGCTTTAATCATAAGTCTTTCTTTCTTTTTGTTTTTCAAGGCAAGGTTTCTCTGTGTAGCCTTGGCAGTCCTGGACTCGCTTTGTAGACCATGCTGGCCTTGAACTCACAATGATCCACCTGCTTCTGCCTCCTGAGTGCTGGGATTAAAGGCCTGAGCCATCAGGCCTGGACATAATACATTTTAAAAGAAAAAAATAATGTAGCAGAGTGCCGGAGATGTAATTTAGTTGGCAGAGTGCTTGCCTAAGGTCCAGAAGCCTTGGCTCAATGCCCAGGCCAACATGTATTAGGTATGTTGATGCATGCCTGTAAGCCCAGCATGAGGGAGGTAGAAGCAATGAAGACCATAAATTCAAAGTCACCTTTTATTACATAGAAAGTTTGAAGCCAGCCTGGCTTAAAATAAACAACAGAACCCAAACGAACAAAACCTTCCTCTACAAGAGATGAAGACATGTCAGAGCTGCCTTCCATGCCCTTGTTGGGTGCAGAAGTGATCTGTCTTTGCCACATATGTACTGGAAGTTTCATAGAAGCTTTACGCTGTGTTGTTATGTTGTAGTTCATTTTTCATTTCTCTTCTTTTCCCTTTTAGAGGATCATGAATAAAATTCTCATTCAGAAAAAATTGGGCAAAGTACTCTATAAACTTCCCAATAGGGCAAAATTGAAGGATGGCATATCACTTCTTAATTATGTTACTTTAAAAAATTTTTCTTGTGAATAAGGAACTCCAGCATTATCAGTATGACATTTAAAGTCTTTACAGCAACCTCATGTCCAGAATTCTCCCCATATTTTTACTGATAAAATTTGTAAACAAAAACAAACAAACAACAACAAAAAACACTGATAAACTTTCCATTGACTGGGACTATATCCCAAAGTTTTTTTTCTTAATTTGTATTTGTTTATCTGTTTTTTGAGACAGTCTCACTATGTAGATCACCCTGCCTCTGCCCTTTTGAGTACTGACCCACACCCCACTCTCACCCTAGACATTTGTCTTATCCAGATTATTTGTTTATAACTGAGAAAATAAAGGCTTAAGGAGAGTAAAGCATCAGACCAAGGCCACAAGGTTAGAGAGTAGCAGAGGAATGCTTTGATTCAAGCCTGACATCAGATTTTTCAGTATTTTGGAGAACCAGCTCAGGTGACTCAGGTGCTCCCTGCTGAGGCAGAAGAGTGCTGTGTGCCTGAGGCCAGCTTGGGCTGCTTGGCAATTACTAGAACAGCGAGGACTAACTACTAACCCTACTACCGAGACTACCTCAAAACCAAAACAAGAACACTGCCCCCATCTCAAGTCCCAAAACAACTTGGGAGGTGAGGAAAAGGAACTGGCAGCTCAAGATCAGGCTGGGATATAGGACATCCTGTCTCAAAAAAGAAAATCTAGGCGCTGGAGAGAAGATGGCTCAGCAGGGCTCAGAAGTTAAAAGCACTTGCTACTCTTGCAAAAGATCAGGGATTGGTCTTAGCACATCTGGCTCTAGCCCCAAGGAATGCAATGTGCTCTTCTGGCCTCCAAAGGTACTCACAAATGAGTAGCACACACACAGACTCACACAAACACATACAACGAAAATATATTTCTAAACACTATTTTAACCTGCATTGGGTGATGCACTTTTAATTCCAGTGCTCTGGAGGTAAAGGCCGATAGGTATCTGTGAGTTCCAGACCAGCCTGGTCGACATTGTGAGTTCTAGGTTAGCCAGGGCTATGTAGAAAGACCCTGTCTCAAAAGAAAAGAAAATAGGGCCAGGCATGGTGGTGCATGCCTTTAATCCCAGCATTCGGGAGGCAGAGGCAGGTGGATCTTTATGAGTTCAAGGACAGCCTGGTCTACAAAGGGAGTCCAGGGCAGCCAAAGCTACACAGAGAAACCCTGTCTCCAAAAAATAAAAAAATAATAATAAAAAAAGAAGAAAGAAAATAATTAAAAATTATTTAAATAGCCGGGAGTGGTGATCCATGCCTGTAATTCCAGCACTCAAGGAGGCCTGGTCTATAGAGTGAGTTCCAGGATAGTCAAGGCTACACAGCGAAACCCTGTCTCGAAAAACCAAAAAAAAAAAAAAAAAAAATCTAAATTAAAGGTTTAGGGTTTTTGGATTTTGTGTTTCTGTTTTTAAGATATGTATGCTTTGGTGGCTTAAAGTCACTATATAGAGCAGGTTGGACTCAAACTCAGAGATCTGCTTGCCTCTGTCTCACAAGTGCTAGGATTGAAAGTGTGCACCACCATGCCAAGTCCAAGGTATTTTTCTGTTTGTTTGTTTGTATGTTTATTTTTGAGATAGGGTGTCACTGTATAGTTCCAGCTCACCTGGAACCCACTTTGTAGACTAGTCTGGCCTTGAACTCAGAGATCTGTGAGTTGCCTCTCCTTCTGCCTCCTGAATACAACCCAGGGTTCTTATAACAATAATTTAAGAGGCACTGAAGCTGGCAATGGGGCCACAGAAAAAAAACTAGGCTAGTAAATAAAAATATTTTCTCTTAAAAAAGACCTTGACTACAGAGTGAGTTCTAGGACAGCCAGGGCTACACAGAGAAACCCTTACCTAGAAAAAACAAAAGCCAAAAAAATTGGTTAATAAAACAGAAAGGAATATATTTGCAGTTTTTTTAAAAATTAGTAAAGATTTATTTTAGGGGCTAGAGAGGTATAGCTCAGTGGTTTATTGGACCTTGCTGTTAAGGTCAAAGTCTGGCAATACTAGAAAAATGAGCTCGGAGCTAAAATGATGAACTCCCTTCCTCAACTGGGTTGCCACCTCTTTGCCTGGTCTGGGGAAAGCCCAGATCTTCTAAAGGAGTCTCACAGCCCTCAGGGAAATTACGGGCCCAACCCTTTCCCGATTAGAAACCTGTTCAGTGTGTACCTGGAGATTCCTGGAAATTACACCCTCCCCGTGCTAATGAGATGTCTTGGTGCCTTAGCTTCCAACCGATGACCTTTTTCCATACCTCTAACCATACCTGGAGGTCTTCCCACCCCCCCCCCCCATAGGAAGTACTTCATTCCCCTTCTTATGATAGGACTGTGCTGCTGCATGTAAATGAAGTACCCTGGCACCCCTAGCCCCAGCAAATCAAACACATTCACCCCGAAAACCCTCCCACTGCCCAAGGCTTATAATGTTATAATGATTCATGAAATAAATCCTCACTCTCTTACTCCATTCCTCCACCATGACTGATGAGACTAGGGAAAGAAAGGCTCCCCTCCTCCCTGAAGCTGCTGGACCCCGGTGCTTGGCTGCTGGCCAAGCTGCCACAGCTTCTTCAGTTACCAATGAAGCCCATGCAGGCACTGACCCAATGGAGCAGCCACAGGACCTGCATTCCAGCTGTGAGCCGACCAAGCAAAGGCTTCTGCCTGCACCCTCTGCTGTTATAGCCTCGGCTTAACCAAAGGGTTGTAACACTTTAGTATCACAACTATCTTTGGAACTCCCATTTCTGCTGCCATCTGGTACAGGCAATCTCATCAAAAAGAGCTAGTGGAAAAACTCGGTGAGATAGGGAGTCTTGCACAGAGACCTGGCTTCGTGTGCTCTAGCCATTCATGAAGGAAGCAGAACCTGGGATCCCGAGGTTCCATCCGTTCCTGCCTGGAAGCTGGCTCCGACAGCTTGGACCGTCCAGTGAGAGAAGCATGTACTTAGCAGCAGGAAATACAGAACAACCATGGTTAAGAACCCTGGGTCCCAGCACCATATGGCAGGCAGGTAACAACTATCTATGATTCCAGGCTCAGGGTATCCAACAGCATCTTTGGTCTCCTGTGGGCACTAGGTACATACACATACACAAGCAGACAAAACACTCAGACACACAAAAAAAAACTTTTTTTTTTTTTTGAGACAGGATTTCTCTGTGTAGCCTTGGCTGTCCTGGACTCACTTTGTAGACCAGGCTGGCCTCAAACTCACAGCGATCCACCTGCCTCTGCCCCCCAAGCACTGGGATTACAGACTGCACCACGCCCACTGTAAAATAAATCTTTAAAATGTGGGCATCCTCATGGAAGGCAGAAGACGGCTTCAAGTACACTAAAACTGGAATTATTGGCAGTTGTTGGCCACCTAACATAGGTGCTGGGAATTGAACCTGAGTCATCTAGGAGAGCCGCAAGTGCTTTTTTTTTTTTTTTTTCTTTTCCTTTCAGTTTTCAAGACAGGGTTTCTCTGTGTAGCCCTGGCTGTCCTGGACTCACTTTGTAGACCAGGCTGGCCTCGAACTCACAGCGATCCGCCTGCCTCTGCCTCCCGAGGCACAAGTGCTCTTAACCACTGAGCCATATCTCTAGCCCCATATTTGCAGTTTTGTTGTTTGTTTTAGATTTTTTTTCTTTTAGTTTGTTGTTGTTTTCTTTTCTTGAGACAGGGTTTCTCTGTGCAGCACTAGCTGTTTGGGACCAGGCTGCCCTAGAACTCAGAGAGATCTGTCTGCCTCCACCTACAAAAGTGCTTGGATTAAAGGCATGAGCCACCACGTCCAGTTGTTTGTTTGTTTTTGTTTCTTAAATTTTTATTTATGTATTATTATGTATACAGTGTTCCTGCCTGCATGTCCACCTGCATGCCAGAAGAGGGTATCACATCACATTACAGATGGTTGTAAACCACCATGTGGTTTCTGGAAATTGAACTCAGGACCTTTGGAAGAGCAGGTGGTGCTCTTAACCACTGAGCCATCTCTCCAGCCCTGTTTGTTTGTTTTTTAAAGCTAAACTAAAACTTAAAAGAATATCCAGGTGCCTCATTGTACAATATTATAGGGTCAAAAAGTATTCTTAGAAATGAGTAGCTGCATAGCAACTTTGAGCTATTTCCATATTCTAGTCAACTGTGTTTAACATGTCAAACAAAACAGGGACAAGAATCCCCAGGTATTCTAGTCTCTTAGCGCTCACCTGGCCAGCCGCCCATACAGTCAGCATCTCAAGGAGCACTTAGCTGGGCTTCTCTATGGTGTGATTTTTTTCATTATTTTGTCGTTGTGGGGGAGGGTACAGCTGCCTGAGGAGACCAAAAGCATGGGATCCCCTGGACCTGAAGCTGGGTCAGGTTCAAGCTACCTGATGTGGGTGTGGGGATGAAACTTGGGTCTTTGAAAGGACAGTACATGATCTTAACCCCTAAGCAAGCTCTCCAGCACCAATGTGATTTTTTAAATTGCTAAAATCCAGGATGCTTTTTTAAAAGTATGAAAATGTAATAATGAAACCTACTATCTTGTACAATTAATTACAATTCTTATACACCAAAACAAAACAAAATAAACTAAAAAAAACCCACTTAATACAAACAATCTAGTTCACACTTTAAAAGGCCTCTGGAACAGGAGATGAGAAAGACAAGTACCTCATAGCTGGAGAGAAAATCCAGCAGTTCTGATTGAGATGGGATGTAGAGAAGTGGTTTCATCACCCGGCGAACAAACTTCTCAATGTAAACAGCACTCATGGGGCCTTTGTATTCGATTGGTCCAAAACTAGTACGAAAAAAGTAGTAATAATAATAAATTAATTAATTAAAAACAATACATCATGCATTAAACCTGTAATGTGTAACAAAAGCTATCAACACCATGCTATGAAAAGATCTTTACTTTTTTAGCAGCTGGTTCAGAGGGAAGCAACCTGCTTTGCTCAGGAGGTGAACCGAGGATCAGTGTTTTAGGTGGGGAAGATACAAACACAACCATGCAATCAATCTCAATCCACTGTAAATTAAACTCATTCTATTCTCCAAAAGAGAAATTAGTTCCCATACTATTTCTACTAAAAAAAGAAAAAGGGTAGCCTTAGAAACTAACCACATAATAAAGAATTCTAGGATCTTTACTATAACACTGAAACTGTGAAATAAGAAACATTGGGCAGTTGACCTTTTGCCTACTAAAAAGTAATTATTAATATTCCCAAAGGCATTTACACAAAGGATCACAAAGCAAACCGGACATCTGTTAAAAGCATTACTACAACAGGAACAAAATGGCAAAGCTGAAGTCTTGTCCCTTATGGCTATGCTCTGGAATGCACAGGACTCTGATCCAGCTATCAAACAGAGTGACACCGCCATTTAGGGATCCTCATGACCTAATCCGATTTTCACCTGGCTGCCTCAATATCCTCCCAGACTCATCAAAAGTCTCTCTAGTCTCTCTCAATGGCCTACAATATACACAAATGTTACTGATTGATAGGAGGCAGGAGTATGTGAAACTTAGCAATTCTGTAACCATTCTTTTCTCTACAGACACTGACATTAAGGTTACTGTTAACAGCAGGAATACAGAGCTCAGGAAAGAATTACTACACATGATGGTATAACATAGTTATAAAAACATGAGACAGCCAGGCATGGTGGTGCACACCTTTAATCCCAGCACTTGGGAGGCAGAGGCAGGTGGATCGCTGTGAGTTCAAGGCCAGCCTGGTCTACAAAGCGAGTCCAGGATAGCCAAGGCTACACAGAGAAACCCTGTCTCAAAAACCAAAAAAACAAAAAACCAAACAAAACAAAACCCCGAAAAAACCATGAGAAATTCTTCAGTGTGCACTATAGAATATGACACCACAAGAATAGAAGCATGAAAAACAGTAAGCACAACATTCTACAAGCCCAGCTGGCAGATAGGGTAAGAACGCCACTAACTCAAGAGTCTGGGCATGGTGGCGCACACTGGAGCACACCTGTAATCCCAGCACTTGGAAGGCAGAGGCAGGCAGGATAGTTTGAGGTCAGCCTGATCAGCACAGTGAGTTTCAGGACAACCAGGATTGCATAGAAAAAAAAGTTAATTAGAAAAAATTTTAATTACTACCATCATCACCAAACCTACTAATTGCCAACAAACTTTAATTTAAAGGGAAAAAAAAATAAGGCCAGATTTGATAGTGCAAACCTTTAATCCCTCGGGAATTGGAAGAATTCAAGGTGATCCTCAGATATAGTTATATCTATATCAAATTTGAGGCCAGATAGACACACACAGACACACACAGACACACAGACACACACTAAATTTTGGGCCTAAAAGAGATGGCTCTGCAGTTAAGAGGATGTAATGGAGCCAGGCATGATGGTGCACACCTTTAATCCCAGCACTTGAGAGGCAGAGGCAGGTGGATCTCTGTAAGTTCAAGGCCAGCTTGGTCTACAAATCGAGTCCAGGACAGCCAAGGCTCTGTTACACAAAGAAGCCCTGTCTTGAAAAAACAGAACAAAAGAGGGTGTGGCCACTCTGGTAAAAGACCAGAGTTTGTTTCCCAGCACCCATCTGGCAGCTCAACAACTATCTATAACTCCAGCTTCAGGGGTTCTGACTCTTTCTTCTAGTGAACACTTGCACTCACACCAACACACACACCAACACGCACACACGCACACACACACACACACACACCTAAAAATAAAAATTAAAATACAACAAGAAAAACAAGATAGTTTAAAATAAAAACCATAAGTAGCTTGTCATTTTCAGTAAAATGAATGCAACTAAATACAAAAACAAAAAAACAAAACAAAAAAACATGAAATATGAAGGTTCCATCCTCCGTCACCTCAGAACTGTAGACATAAAATTATGGACCACTAGTAATTTTCTTCCTAAAGAAAGAAATGGTACTACACCCACTCCTCCTCATTCGCAAGGTTAGGGATTGAATCTAGGATCTCACCCATGTTAGGAAATCATTTTACTACTAAATTAATATTCCCATGTATTTGGATAGCTGATTGAGACTAAGTTGTCCAGGCTGGTCTCAAATAACTCTCCTGCCTCAGCCTCCCAAGTAGCCTATATTATAGGCATGTGCACCATGCCGGGCAAAAGTTATCACCTCGAGCATGCTACTGTACCAGGTTAACTGGCTGAGGGACAGGGTGTACTTCTGCATTGCATTACAGTTTTCAGTAGCTAAAATGTACAGTCATACAATGGAGTGACTCATACTTTAAAAACAATGCTGTAACACACGCTGATGCTCACAAGAGTAAGAAAGAACACTTTAAGAAATAACATTACCTTCTAATCCCATCTCTAGTTTACAACTAGAGGGCAGACATACACATTGCCAGAAAAGAATAATCAAACACACTGGCTGCACATGGCTAAGGTAATCATCAGTCTCTTTCCATTTCTTTATATGTACCTTTGCCTATCTGTACTTTTCTCAATTCTCCACATTGAATAATAATTTTTGTATAGAGAAGAAAGGTTCACTGAGAAACTAATGAGTGTAAGTGGGACTGGAAACACCATTACAAGTCCTTACCTCCGGTGATACAGATGTATTACAGGAAAATAGAAGAAATGCTTCTGTTTTCTGCATTTTCCCTGATTCCACCAACAGTTTATTGCCACAAACAACACCTGCAGAGGCAAAGAAGGTTTCACATGACTATGAATAGCAACTCAACAGTTACCAAAACTTACCAACTGTACAAACGGAACTTGTTCCCCTCTGTTGGAACAGAAAGTAGTAACAGAAACAAAAAAACAGCCCAGTTTTAAACTTTCTAAGGTGACATTCACCACTAAAATAAAAGATAGACCCAAGTTGTAGTTCATACTTGTAAATCACGGGAATAAGGGGCAGGGGTGGGGTAGAGTGTGAGGGTGAGGGAGTTGAAGTAGGTGAACCGCCATGAGTTACGTACAGGCTAGCCTCGTCTACAGAATGAGAGTGTACCTCAAAAAATAAAAAAATAAGGAATGGAGAGATGACTCAGAAGAGCACTGGCTCTTCCAGAGGACATGGATTTGATTCCCAGCACCCGCATGGTGGCTCACAACTATAATTCTAGTAGCTCCACCCCCAGTGATCCAGTGCCCTCTCTCCTAGGGCACCAGGCATATACACAGGTAAAACAGCCATATACGTAGAAAGTAATCATAAATTCTTTCTTGTTTTTAATGAAAAATAACCGGGTGTGCTTTTTAATTCCAGTATTTGTGAGGCAGAAGGAGGCAGATCATTGAGTTTGAAACAAGCCAGGTATACACAGCAAGTTCCAACCAGCCAGGGCTACAGTGAAATTCTGTCTCACATGTAAATAAATACACTTCAAAGAAAGACAGACCCTTCTCCAGAGTTTAGCTATGACTCTGAGTTTGTCACAAGAGAAAAATTACTTGTTTTTAATGTTAAAATGAATAATACTTTGAAGGGATTTGATTTTAACTTAATTTTAGTATTGACTGATTGATTGAGGCAGGATCTTACTTGGCTGTCCTGGAGCTTACTATGGAGACTGAGCTGGTCTTGAACTCTTCCTGCCTCAGCCTCCAGAGTGCTAGGATTAAAGGCATATACCGCCATGCCCAGCTGAAGAGAATATTTTAGGTGGGAGCTAGGGATGTTGTTCAGTGTTAGGGTACTTACCTAACATTTGAAAGACCTTGGGTTGAGACACACACACAGACAGACAGACAGACAGACACACACACACACACACACACACACACACACACACGACCGCATGCTTACAGAGGTCAGAGGATAACTGTTTTTCCATTGTGTGGGTCCTGGGGATTGAACTCAGGTGCTTAGGCTTGGTGGGAAATGCCTTTACCCCACACTATGACTATTTTAAAAAATAAAAAAGATAATTCTTAGGCCATGTTCTTGAAGGTAGTACTAAAAAGTGAAACAAACCATGGTTAAATATAGATTTACAAGTAGAGGTTTAAGTATTTAGGGAAAAGTGTCCCTATCTGCACTTTACTTTGAAATATACCAAAACTAAGACAGATTAATAAAAGGACAGAACAGTGTCTCCACACTGGCACCCAGGCACCGTGAAGATCAGGAGTGTCTGGTCTGTGAATAAGAGAACCTAGAACTGGCTGCAGGATAGAGCAGTGTCTTCCAGCTCTCCTGCCCCTGCCCACATGACACCATTATCCCCTCTCAAGTGTCACAACCAAATGTCTCCACTGACCTGAGCTCAGCAGCAGAACTGTGTCTAGGAGAACTTCTGACTACAGAGGGGTGCATCACATAACAAAACAGTCAAGACAACATTCACAGACTTCAGTGGTATGTGTAAGATAATGTGACATTTCTGTATGTGTCAAGTTTTTCATAAGCTACTCAGGGTCGGTGAGATGATTCAGTGGGCAAAAGTGTTTGTTCCCCAAGCCGAAGGATCTGAGTCCCATACCTGTATCCCACAATAGGAATGAACAAACTCCCAAAAGCTATCCTCTGACCTCTGTGTATGCGACAGCACATATTTACACATCATACCTACCCATACACACAAACACAAAATGTTGGGTCAGGTGTGATGGTGCAAGACTTTTAATCCCAGCAGAGCCAGAGGCTTGAATTCAAAGTCAACCTGGTCTACAGAACGAGTTCCAGGACAGCCAGGGCTACAGAGAAACCCTGCCTCAAAAAATAAAATGAAGTAAAATAAAATAAGAGAGAGAGAGAGAGAGATGACATTGCAGTTAACTGTTCTTCCAGAGGACCTGCTTTGGTTTCTGGAACCCATATGGCAGCTCACAACCACTCTCAACTTCCATTCCAGGAGATCTAATGCCCTATGGCTTCTGTGAGCACTGAGCACTCATGTGGTGCAGGGAAAACATGCATGCACATAAAATAAAAATAATTTTTTAAAAAAACATGAGAAGTTATGAAGAAAGCAATAAGAAGTCCCGAAATGCAAAGACACCTTCAATTACTTTTTATCTTCAAGTATAGCACACATGCTCAAACACAGTGTGGACTCTTCAGAGTTTTTAGGGTACTTTTTTCTTTCTTATTTTAATTTATGCCTGTGTAAGTGTATGTTAATGTGAGCGTGCATTTTCTTGGAGGTCAATATAAGCAGTTGGTGACCTGCTGATGTGGGTCTTGGGGCCCAAACTTAGGTCCTCTGGAAGAACAACAAGCTCCCATAAGCACTGTAGTCGGTGGTTAGCTCTCTGGCCCCTTAGAGTCCATTTCTAAGTGAGAAAAAGCAACAATCTTTACCCATGGTTAAAGTCTCATTTTCCTTACTTAAAAATAGGGCACAATCTACCATCTTGCTAATTTGACTAAGCAATATGGCTCAAATGATTTCTGCCTGTTTCTAAAAATAAATTCACTCTTTTCCCTACCATGCACAGAGAACTGTAAGTTTTCAATTTAGAAGGAACTGAAAAGGACAGGTTGGGTCACTGTGGGACTTTAGCAGACTGCACAGCCTTCACAAGCCAAGGCTTGGAGGGCTGTTGTGAAGATGAGCACGGTCCTCGGCACACAGGAGTACTGTTGTTACCACTCAGGATACACTGCTTAAACTAGCCACAAACTAACACTACCTTACCCTACATGGGAGACAGACCTTTGTTCTCCAGATTCAGAGATCTGGAAAGTAAGTGGGAAAGTGGTGCTTTCTTTCATGCTTAGGGCTCCCTTAGAATTTGCCTCCTTCCTGAAAAGTTGATATATGATATGATATAATTTTCAATATTCAGATCATCAGGCTTGACACAAATGCCTTTACTCATTAAGCCAGCTTGTCAGCTGTGTATCTATATATGTGGGTGTGTATACATGTGTATGTATACACATAATTCACACACACAGTCTTTCTTTTGAGACAGGGTATCAAAAGGCATGTAGAAGAGGTAGCCACTGAACTCCAGGCCCTCCTGTCACTACCTCCTAGTGCTGAGGCTCCTCTCTGGAAATAGGAACAGCGTAAGGAATGTACCTGGTATACTTAGAGGTATAAAATAGTTAAAAAGACTATGTGGTACTAGACAGGACACCTAACCACAATTTGTAATATTTCTTGTTTCTAGGAAAAACAACTAGAGTTCTGAATGAATTCTGCAGCTCAGGGCTCAACATTCATGTTAGCTCAGATCATGATTCTACAACACCATGGGCCCTTGGGAATCTGTGGGGTGCTTTTTTGCTTGCTACAATGGTTAAGCAAAGCTACTATGCACAGAGAGCAACGTTCTGAGAGGTCCTGCAATGCTCAATACTGCTCTGCATAGGCCACAGTCATCCTGTCATCCCACAGTAGTTGGAAATGCCTGCTTAGTTTTGATGCTGGAAGAAGTCTAGTTTGTTACCATCCAAAGCCAGAATCTAAGCCCATGTTACGTGTGAATCCAAGGTATGGCTGCTTTGTTTGTAGAATTTCCCAGGACTAAGACTACTGTATAAACTGAGGTAGAAATCTATCTAGTTTGGGACTTTCCCAGGAACTGCTTCCTATTGTGGACAGCCAGTTGTAATATCCCTGTGGGATCTGAGTCATCAACGTATCACTTCCATATCTGTCACTGTAGCCCCAGCTGTCCTAGAATTCACTCTGTAGACCATGCTGGCCTGCATCAGCCTCTTGAGTGCAGGGACTCAAAGTGTACTACATCACCACACCTAGCAACCTTTAGTCTTTTTATTCACACATTTCTCCTGTATAAATATTTACGTAGTTGGCTACAAAGCAGAGGAGAGAACTGACTTCTGCAAGTTGTCCTCTAACCTCCACATCTGCACCGTGGCCTGTGTGCCGCTTACAACATATAATAAGCACATAAGCTGGTCATGAGAGAGCTGGGATTCTCGGTCTCTCCCACCATCAGTGCAGTAACACAGAGCCTGGTACTGTGGGTGAGCTTCTTCCCACTCTTGCCACTTGACCATCCTGATGACAGGACCCTTCCTGCTTCTTCATAGGCTTTGCGCCTGACATAGTCCTGGAGTTCACCTGGACATCACGGCCAATCTGGCACAATTTCTCTGAGGGGCCGTCCTCTCTGAGACACAGATGTGAAAGTCACTGCTTGGGTGGAAAGTGCACATTACCTGATCTGAAAGCCGGCTGGCTGCCTGCTCAATCTCTGCCCTGGCAGCGATGGACTGGCCACACCATGGGGCATAGAAGAAGAGCAACACCACCTCGGAATCTCGGCGAACATGCTCAGCATAGTCCAGTTGTCCCTGGAAGAGGTCAAGGACCGGAGACCTCGAGGAGAAAAAGCTGACAGGCGGCTTTGCTGGTATTATCACATCTTTTGCTCGACTAAAAAAGAATAAACACAAACAAAATTTCTCGGCTTACTTTCCTTTTCCATTACAGGTTTGTAGGGAGAGAGAAGCCTTTGTTAAGGCCTCTTCTGAGTAAGAAAATAAGAACTCACAAGTCACTGTGCTGAAACAAAAAGTAATACACTGTGCTAAGGTAATACCAGGCTAAGGCAATACAGATGTTGGGTATGGTCCTTGCAGCTGTGCAGTGATATGGCATGATGCATGGTCTCACCGCCCACAACCCAGAATTCCAGCATCACCTCCTTGCAGCCTGACTCTCCACAAAAGCCACTGCTCTCTATGCATTGCTACTACCTCCTCCAAAGCTCACAAGTATGAGGAAACCCTATAGACCAACCATGAGTGCAGTTCCTATAAGAGACACTTATAGTAGACCCAACTTTTAGAAAATATAATTTATTAAGAGGGATTAACCTATATATATATCCAGAGCATTCAGGGAAAAGCACCAATAACATAGACATCTCCATACAAACAATAATCCAACGGTAATAAAAATGAAGAACAAAGCAAGAGCCTTAACTGGAATGGTCTCCCACAGTTAGAGAAGCCACAACTGTCTCATCAGGTACAAATGAAAACAAGTAGCAAGAATACTCAACAGCATCAATAACTACAATTTTAAAAGATTAAGCCACTTAACTAAGAAGTAACTGCCAGTACAAAATAAACCTCACTTATGCATCACCTAAAAAAGATACTTTTTAAAATATGAAACCATAGAAGCCAGCACTCAGGAAGCACTAGCCTGAGCCACGTAAGGATACCTCAAAAAACTGAACACATAAATGTCAGTTAAAAGCATAACGACTGGCATTGACACCTCATGTGAATATTCTTACAATTAGATACTACTAAAGACTGAGAAAACATACAGGACAAGGGCCAGCAAGATGGCTCAGCAGGAAAAGGCACTTCCCATCCAGGCTGAAGACTTGGGTTCATTTCAGAGACTTACACGGTAAGATAGAACCAACTTGTGGCAAGTTGTTCTCTGGCAACCATACATTGCCCAGATAAATAAATGATATACAAGTATGGGTTGGAGAGATGGCTTAGTGGTGAAGAGCACTGGCTGTTCTTGCAAAGGACCCAGGTTCACTTCCCAGTACCCACATGCTGGCTTACAACCATTTGTGACAATAGCTCCAGGGAATCCAATGCCCATTTCTGGCCTTAATACCATGCACACACAGTGCACTTTATACATATAGGCAAAACACTAATACACATAAAATAAAAATAAATCTTTTTTAAAGAGCAAGCAAGAACCTACTAATATATATTGTAAGTTGAATGAATCTCAAAATAATCATGCTAGATATTAGGGGCCAAAAAAAAAGACTTCAAAGGAACAAACTTACTTATTGAAACATTTCCCTGTTGTGGTCTGCCTGTGGAAGACACTTTCTAATCTGAAAAGTGCAATCCCTTACACAACTATTCAGAAAACTGCCTGAAGAACTGCTCTTGTGATTCAGACACAGGCAGAGGCCGCTGCCAAGGACCTTTCTTCCTAGAGGAGGAAGATGACAAAGAAACAGGTATATAAACAATTAGCAATAAAAGCTACACAAAAGACCATTGTTGTGGGAGAACTCAGTATGGAGATATATAATATTGGACGTGGCAGCTTCTGATGAGGTGGTAATCACCTCTGAAGATGAAGTCTGAATGACAAGCACACAACCACGCAGAGGGGTAGAGAGGGTCCTGTGGAGAAAAGCGCTGTCTTCTGAAGAGACTCTAAAGGTTGTTCGTTGGTGGAATTATTTTCCTACCATTGAAATGCATGCTAAGCTGGGCATGATGGCACACACTAATGCTCCAGCACTCATTCAGCTAAAGCAGGACAGGAAGCTCCAGGCTAGCCTGGGTTAAAGTGAGAATCTACCTCACATACAAAGCTCAGCAGTTACATGTGGATACTGATCCTGAAGGACCCATGTTTGTTTCCTAGCATCCATGTGGGTGGCTCAGACCCTCTTGAGACTCAGGTTCCAGGGTGTTCTGTGGCACTTGCACTCATGTGCACACATCCACACAGATGCACACATATACACATACACATACACATAATACGGATGTGGTTATATATACCTGTAATCCTAGCACCCGAGGGGTGAAGGTAGTAGAGTCAGGAGTCTAAAATTACCCTGGACTACATGAGACCCAGTCTCAAAAGCAGATAAATAGAAAAATTGCATGCTTAGCAGAAAATAATGCAATCTGGGGTAAGTATATGTGATAGCAACTTATAAACCAAACAAAAAATAAGCAGCTAGGAAGGAGGAACATGGCCCCCTGCTTTACCTCAGACCCTTTTCATGTATGTCTCAATTTCTGCTTGCCATTTTTCAAAAATTGTATGTAAGTCAGAGAGTTCCTACAGCTCTTAAGCTTATGTAGCAAATAAAAAAAGAAAGAAAAACAAAAAACAAGAGTTGGCTATGAACAATAAAGGCCTGGGTTTTTGTTTGTTTGTTTGTTTGTTTGTTTGTTTTTTGGTTTTTTGAGATAGGGTTTCTCTGTGTAGCCTTGGTTGTCCTGGACTCACTTTGTAGACCAGGCTGGCCTCGAACTCACAGCGATCTGCCTGCCTCTGCCTCCCGAGTGCTGGGATTAAAGGCGTGTGCCACCACGCCCGGCTAGGCCTGGGTTTTTTTAACTAAAAAAATAAAAATAAAAATAAAAAAGCATTTTACTGCGGTTGCACACAAGATTGCACGTGAGTGTAGGCATTCGCATGGAAGCCGGAGACAACTTTGTGAATCTGTTCTCTCCTTCCACTGTGAGCTCTAGAATCAAACTCACACTGTCAGGCTTACGCAGTAAGTGCTCTGCCCACTAAATCAGATTGCTAGCTTGTAAATTCATTTTTTTAAAAAAAGATTTATTTATTATGTATACAGTGCTCTGCCTGTGTGTACACCTGCAGGCCAGAAGAAGGCATCAGTTCACATTATAGATAGTTGTGAGCCACCATGTGGTTGCTGGGAATTGAACTCAGGACCTCTGGAGGAGCACTCAGTGCTCTTAACCACTGAGCCATCTCTCCAGCCCCTGTAAATTCAATTCTTATTACGAAATTTATATCTTGAAATCTCCCTTCTAAAATGACACACATACAGCCTTACCCCTTATTCACTCAAACACACAGACACACAGACAGAGACACACAGACACACACACACACACACACATACGGACCTTTCTGTAAGACAGGATATGAGGAAAACAAGCAGAAGAAATGCATGGAGACTGAATCCCTATAAGTAGAAGTGGACGAACATTAGATGCCCCAAAATCCACCTTCTTATGTACCATCTACTCTGAATTCAGCTAAGCAAGAAACACTGATAGGGTCATTTATTTCAGACCTGGCCTATGAATAAATTAAATCTGGTGGGGGGCAGGTGAAGGACCTGATTTGTTGTTCCTTAAGCCTCTGTCCTCATTAAAGATTTTAAAATAAGGAAAGGGGAACAAAAATGTCAGGGTCAGTTGTACCTCAGTATCTTGACACCAGTCTACCAAAAACTCTTTAAAAATTCATCTGAGTTTATTAAAAAGGCTGTCAAATTGCTGGCATAGAAAGATGCCTAAGTAAGTGAGCCTGCAGGCTCATTCTCCTGGCCAAAAGCAGGCAAGCTAGACTGAGACTCTCGGCACTTCCGGGCATCTCAAAGGTCATTCCTGTCTACTAAGTCATAATATAATGTTCTTATCTCAGAACAAACCCTGAGGGCTGTGTTCACAGCTGGACAAACTAAAGCAGATCAGTTTCTTGAGGTGGGAGGAAGACTGTTTTCTTAATTTCAATCCAAGTGCCAAATTGCAATATTCCACCTTGTAAAATACTTTCTGTACTTTCCTTGTAAAGACAATAAAAGTCCTGTTGCCCAAGATAAAAAAAAATAAAAATCAAACTCCAGGCCAGGTATGGTGGCACATGCCCTTAGTACCTTCAATTCCGGTAGTACACAACATCTGGCACATGGCAAACACTAAAAAAATTACGTCTCTTTGCGCTGAAACCTCAGTCTTTTGACCCATCTTGACCACAGGGGCCTCATATTGTGTTCGCTACACTCAATAAGTACCTGATACATCTCTCTCTGGACAGAAGTGCCAAAAGGATATGTTAGGTGACTATAGATTTTATAAACGGAAATCTCAAATGATACACTGATATCTGGGTCTGGAAGTGTAATTGGAATTAAAAATTTTGTATCTATGCAATTTCCTGAAGAGGCACATTAGCTTCCATTCTTCCTACACTGAACTCCAGCATACCCAGGCCTTTCCCAAGTTTCAACAAAAAATAAAAAATAAATAAATAAATAAATGGCCAAGCTTGCCCAGACTCCAGATCTTTGCACTTAACTGTTCTGTAGTGGCCACTCTTACCCCAGATCTTCCAACACTGCCCTGTTCCTTTCCGTGTGTAAGCTTCTAAATGTCATTTTCTTATGAAGGAAGGCCTTTCTTTTTGACCTACCCTATTCCTTCTATTCCCTGCCTAGCACTTATTAAGGTCTCTGAAGTATTTGTTTACTATACATCACCTCAATGAGAACTCGAGGGAACCGGGACTTTTGTCTTCAGCGTTAAGCAGTGCCTAGTACAAAATGCACTCTGTCATTAGAGCAAATGCATATCTGGATTCCCAAAACTGACTAAGACTCCTACATGGCCTGTGAATCAGACAGTGTAGTCATTAAGGGAAATGAAAATGATGAAAACAGTATTATAGCTTGGGTGAGAGCTGACATGTGCACCCCGAGAGACCCCAACAGGTGAGAAGCAGCACAGACACATGGCCAAACGCCCTCAGAGCATAATTGCTAAGGGGCAGCTCCCTGAAAGCTCTCCATGCGGTGCAAGGTCAGTGGGGGGCCGGGTAGGAGAGTCAAGCCTGTAGCCGTAGACAAGGTCAGGCTCGACTTCCCCGCGGGAGACGTACGACCCCCCCAAGCCTGGAGGCCCGGAGCAGACCCCGCGCAGCCCGGCAGGCAGAGCTCCGGCCGCGGAGCCCGAGTCCCGGCAGCCTCACCTGCAGGTGAACTTGAGGGCGAAGAGCAGGGCGCAGCCGAGCGCCACGGCCCCGCACAGCAGCTCCGGCCGCTGGCGCGCCATAAGCGAGGCGTCGCGCAACCCGCGGCGGATCCGGCCCTCCGAGGACGCCGCCGCCCCGGCCGGGCTGAGGGAGCCGGAGCCCTTGGGGCCGCCGCCTCCACCCTCGTCCTCGGCGTCGTCGCTGTTGCTGTTCCCGCCGCCGCCGCCGCGGCCTCCGCATTCCGACATTACATGCTCCCCGTGGCCGGCTTTATACCGCCGCCGCCGCCGCCGCCGCCTCCTCGGGCCCGGGGACCCGGCCCCGCACGTCGCTCCCAGAGCCAGCGGCGCCCGCTAACCCGAACTCTCCACGTCAGCGACACTTCAGCGACGCCCCGCCCACCATCCCTGAGTCTGCGCGAATGCCCGCTCCCCTCGGAAACCACGCCCCTCGGGGGCCACGCCCCCCCGAGCCTGTAGAGTCTGCGTAGGTGCTCGCAGCACTCGCGGCCGCGTCATCCTTTCCCAGGTCCCGCCCACTGGTACAGTCTGCGCCGGCTTGCCCAAACCCAAACTCGACCCCGCCCCTCATCCGCGGACTGCGCAGGCGCCGCATCGCCGTACCCGGAAGGTAGTTGGTGCTGCAGTTTATCACGTCTTTCAGTTGGTCGCTCTTTCCGTGTACTCGCGGTGCACTGTTGGTTCCTTGCTCGATGGACTTCGGTACCATGACTGTCGCTAGTGCGCTCATCTACAGATCCTGCAGAGCATAGATGCAGTTTGTTATCTCAGCTTTTCAGAAAGGGGCGTGGGGGACAAGCGCCGAGGCGAGAAGGACCCAAGGACGCAGGAATGAGACGGAAGCTGGTCTGCACCCAGTGTAGTGGGGTAATAATAGCGCTGCATGGCTTCTGCTTGAGTTTCTGCTTTCAGGTTCCTGTCTTGACTTCCTTCATTGATGGATTATGATGGGAAAGTGTAAGCAAAATAAACCCTTTCCTCGCCAAGTAGTTTTTGTTCGTGGTATTTATCCCAGTCACAAGTACAAATAAATGGTAAATTACATTCAAGAACCCAGACATCAGTAAAAGAATGCATATTGTAGGATTCTATTTCAGTGAACCATGCTTGATGGGCAAATCCACAGAAACAGCACATTCATGATTACAACTTGGGAGGCAAAGGGAGTCAGGAGATCTGGGAAGTGATGGGTAAAAGGATGGGTTTTTTGTTTTGTTTTGTTTTTAGGTAAGTAGAATATTATAAAACTGGACATGGTGTCTGGCTCACACCTAGTATCCCAGCAGTAAGAATGCAGAGGTCGGGGGCAGGGGGGCGGGTTGGAGAGATGGCTCAGAGGTTAAGAGCACTGACTGCTCTTCCAGAAGTCATGAGTTCAATTCCCACAACCATCTCTGATGTGATCTGACTTCCTCTTCTGGTCTGCAAGTGTATGTACATGCAGGCAGAGCATTGCATACATAATAAATAAAACTTTTAAAAATGCAGAGGCCAGCCTAGACTACAGAGTGAATTATCTTCATTTTCCCTCCCCCAAATGAGGTTTATATGTTTATAAGAATTGTGTATAAGTGATTTTCTAAACCAGGTCTGGTGGGCACACACCTGTGACTCCAACTAGACAGAGTTCAAGGCCATCCTGGGTAATTTAGCAAGGCCCTATTTCAGAATTCAAAAGGTCTTAGTTGGGACTGGAGACATGGCTCAGTGGTTCAGAATGTGTACCGCTCTTTCAGAAAAGCCAGGTTTGGTTCCCAACAGGGAGTGTTCACAACTACCTGTAACTGCAGCTCCCGGTCACCAGATCCCCACCAAGGTACTAATGGGTACACACCCACAGACACATACATAAAAATAAAATCTTTTTGTAAGGATAGTCGGGAGGGGAAAGTAGCCTTAATGTTCATTTAAAAGCCACACCATGGCAGGCTGGAAAGATGCCTCAGTGATTAAGGACACTGGCTGTTCTTTTAGAGGATCAGAGTTCAATTCCCAGAGTTCAATTCCACACGAGGATCACAGAAGTCTACAGCTCCAGTCCCAGAGGATCTGACCTCCATGGATGCCGGCTATGTATGAGGTACGCGTCATGGCAGGCAAACACTACATGTAAACCGTTTCCCGAACTGTCATTAGGGGACTGGAGGTGGCTCTCATCTCACTCACACACCTTCTCTGTCTAGTAGGATGGGGGTGGTCTCCCCACAGCATCATCAACCTCAAATGTCCTAATAAGGAGATCCAGGCTGTGGCTGCCAACCAAAGCATGAAACGGGCTGATTTAGGCAGTAAAGGAATTTTCCACAAAGATGCAGGTGGGACACAAAAAATGGTGAGTTTAAGGGGGAAGTCCGTTGTATGAGGCCCTAAACTTTGTTTCCTAGATTCTAAAGTTTAAGATAATGAACTTTTTCTCTTTGACCCTGTGATGCCGAGGTTGTACTATACGTCGGCAAGTGTTGTGCTACAAAGCTCTGTCCCCAGGCTCCAATTCTTTAAGCAGGGACGACTTTTCATTGTATCTTATTCTCTCTGGAAAAAGAATAGATAAGACAGAGGCAAACAAAAGTAGCAGGTAAGAGTGGCTCAGGCATGTTATCAGTGGCAAAAACAGGTAACAAGAAAAGACTGGGGCTGTAGTCAGTGCAGAATGCTTGCTTAATATATAAGGCCGGAGGTTCACCCCCCAGTGCTGGAGGGAAACTTCTAGGTCTCTGAGGACTCCTATGGCTGGCAGCATGCCACCTACCCTAGCCCACCACCAGCCACTGCTAGTTCCCCCCCTCCCTAGCTGGCCCCTGCCTCTGACAGCTTCGAGGGCTGCAGAGACAAGCTCAGCCCTTTCTCTCTCATCTTACACAAGCCCTCAGTAATCTCTGCCAACAAGCCAAAGGCCTGTGAAAGGTGCTGGATACAGTGCCTCTGAGGAGCCCACAGCTCCTAATTCCAGAAGAGGCTGACCTCTTCCTTCTCAGCTAATCTGATTTCCTTCAGTGAGATGTGTAAGAGCCCTCAAGGATGTCATTAACATGCCTTTTAGTCTAAATCCTGAGGTAGTGAGAAAAGCCATTTCCTTGTGCCTTCAGTTTACAGTTTATCATTCACTGTCCAAATGTTTATAAAAAAAAATTTATTGGGCAAGTTGGTGGTGGGGTACACCTTTAATCCTAGCACTTGGGAATCAGAGGCAGATGGATCGCTGAGTTCCAGGCCAGCCTGGTCTACAAAGCAAGTTCCAGGACAGCCAGGGCTACACTGAGAAACCCTGTCTCAGAAAACCAAAAAACATACAAACAACAACAACAAAAAACCCTCAAGATGGCTAGGCAGGTAAAAGCACTTGTTGCATAGGCCCAGCAACTTAGTCAACAGAACCCTGTGAAGGTGGACCTAATGGCAGAATTGTCAGCCTACACTGTGTACCCACATACATCATGTACATACATACACAATAATAAATTAGAAAAGAAAATAAAACCCACCGGGTGTGGTGGCACGCCTTTAATCCCAGCACTCGAGAGGCAGAGGCAGGTGGATCGCGGTGAGTTCGAGGCCATCCTGGTCTACAAAGCAAGTTCAGGATAGCCAAGGCTACACAGAGAGACCTTCCTGTCTCAAAAAAAAAAAAAAAAAAAAGAAAAGAAAAGAAAAAAGAAAGAAAACCCAGCTTACTTGTAAACCCAGCTCGGGGATGCAAGCCTATAACTAACTCTAGTATTTGAGAGGTGGAGGCAGGAGAATTAGGAGTTCAAAGCTAGACTAGACTGAACTATGTAAGATCCTGTCTCAAGCCAAAACAAAGACACTTTGAGCTCAGCCTAGCGATAGAGGCCTATAATCAGTTACTTAGGAGGCAACAGTGGAAGGGTCACGTGTTCAACCACCACAGAATAAAACGTAAAAACAGATTGGTGTGTAGTTCAAAGGTACACTGTCCACTTAGCATGTACAAGGTGCTGGGCTCAAAATCAAACAGAACCTGTAAAACCTGGTTCCAAATATTCTTTATGGAGAAAGGACCACACAAAACTATGAAAGTCGTCTCTCTATAAAATCTTTTATTACAGGCAATATTGGTCCATACACTACACAATACCAACAGTATAAGTTTAATCTTTCAAAATCATCATTTAAACAGCAAAAGACCAAGAAATAAAATTTATGTCAATTGATTATTTTCAAAATATTTTTGATGTACATGATCATCAGTTCCCTTATCACAGTGAAACATACAAATACAGAAAATACCCCATTTAACGGATACTATTGTTAAATGGTTATTTGGCTTAAAAATCTGAGTTAAGAAAATCCTTTTTAGCAACCTACATAGAGATAAGTAGCAAACGTTATTATATTAAATAAATTCATTCCACTAAAACACATAAAGAATTTCATCCATCATGTACTCCGACCCCAGTGTGTACTCCCTCTCACGGTCACTGTTCTTATCTCAGAGTCATCTTAGGAACCTTAGCCTCCTCCCCAACACACCTCATCCAAAGTCTGTTCTTCATCTGATGCCAGTGGCTCCGCAAGAGCTTGGCCAGGCCTGTCAACAGCCATTTCCTATCTACTGTGGGTTGCTGCTCAGGAGGAGCAATAGATGCCAATCAAGCAGAAACTCTGCGGCTCCTCTGCTACGTGCCTTTCAACACTTCTAAGTTTTCTGGTCAGTGCTCTGATTGGGTTACATAAAAGCCAGTGAATTACTTTAAATCATTAAACAAAAAACTATATTTTCCAAAGTCATTATCATTTGGGGCAATTAAGTGATCTTTTCGTGCTTTCTTGAGCTTCATCTGTAGGGCCTTTCTTCTTTCTTCCCATTCATCAAGTTCAGCATTTCCATGTGCAAATTTACAGCTGCTTCCTTCTGTGCAGGCGCCATTCATATACCTGTTAGGAGGAGGCAGCATGGTTGGAAAGTGTCAGGATTCTTGAAAGCCATGTGGCCGACCTGCACACATCTTCTGCAGTCACAAGTTGTTTCCCTCTGTTTTACACAGGGCCTCCTGCCTCCTAAGTTCCTTCTGACTACTGAGCTGCATCCAGACCCAGTTAGGAAGCTTAAGCCTGGGAAATCAATCTTTTACAGGCACAATACACCCAATAGGGAAACTAGTACTGTAAACTACTTAAAAGCATTCATCAGAAAGTGCCAACTAGGCCCGGGGTACAGTGCTTGCCCGGCATGTGGACCCCAGAGGAGGATCGCTGGGTACCCTTCTCTATCATCTCACAGAACCTAAGCTAGGCTGGTGGGGAGGAAGCTCCAGCAATCGCCCCCCATCCTTCCTACATGCAAACATGTCTGCCATTTTACATGGGTTCTGGAGGTTTGAACTCAAGTCCTCATACCTGTGCACTGTTACTGCAGGATGTCTGATCACACTGTGAACCCTGAGATTCTGTTGTTTCTAGTTGTAGTGTGGTTCAGACCTAGCACACACCTTTAATCTAAGAGCCTTCTATCTGAATATTGTAAACAGAGTTAAATCAACCAACCATAGGTCAAGAGGCAGAGCAAGCAACCAGCTGACAGGGAGTGAATATAGGGGAAAGACAGAGTAGGAGGAAGTGATGGGCATGGATACAAGGAACGTGCACTTTCGGGTTCTCTGACAAGTGTTGGAGGATGGGCCAGTGTATTTTGATGCTAATTACTGCTTGCTGTCTCTGTGCCGCAACTTTTTACCAATAAAAGGCCATTACCTGGGCAGGGCAAATGAGATAGGTGTGGCTAAGGTTCTGGGGGGGAGGGATGAAAACACCTTGGGAAGAGGAAGCAGAGAGACTAGAGGAGGAGGAGGAGGCCGCCATGGGTTAGCTGGAGGAGAAGCACATGGCCGGCGTGGATGGAGAATCCGGCCCAGATGAAGAACGTTAGCAAAGTATATGGGATTATTATGGATGGGAGGTAGCTTGATAGAAGTTATTAGAAGCAGATGGCATGGGATTGGGGCAGGAACGACCACTATGGGAGGTAGTTTAGAGGACTGGTGTCTGCCCTGCCCCAGGTTAACTAAGGTTGTTTAAAAATATAGTGGGTGTCTGTGTCTTGATTGATTGATTATTACTGAAGTAATAATAATAGGCCTAGTAATAAACAGTATTAGGAAATACTGGTAATTTAACAATAGAGAAGAGATGGGGAAAGAGACTTCTTTATTCTTTTTTGGGAAGTGGCTGCATACGAAGGTCAGCTGGGTCATTTCTCTGCCCCTCTGAGATAGCAGGCTTTCACCCCACCATCTGGCTTCCAAGTCTTTATTAATCAATGACTGAGATTTTGCAAAAAAAAAAAAAAAACAACAGTAAGTAGTATCATACTTGCTAGACCATCTTCCCAGCCTCAGGGTGGGGGATTAGGTGTTAAAAGAAAAAGAATTTAACGATCTTATGATTTTTAAATTCATCAAATGGGTGGTGGTGGGCACGCACCTTTAATCCCAGCACTTGGGAGACAGAGGCAGAAGGATCTTTGTAAGTTCGAGGCCAGTCTGGTCTACAGAATGAGTTCCAGGTCAGCCAGGGCTACAGAGAAACCCTGTCTCAGAAAACAAAACAAAACTTCATGAAACAACATTTTTTGTTTTGTTTTGTTTTCTTGTGATACTGGGCCTTGTGATGCTATACCTCTGAGCTGTGTCCCCAAGCCAAAGGCTCTTAGAAATTAAATGCAAACAGTAATTTTGTTTGCTCTTTTGAGCATTTACTGTTCTCTAAGGTAAGTAGTGGGAAAGGCCAGTTCCTGGGGAAGAGTAAACATAGCCTAGTTAGCATCACAGCAGCCAGCTACTGAGACCTAGAAGTGAGATCCTCCTGAGTGCTGGGACTAAAGATCCGCACCACCACCCGGCTAATACTTGTTTTTAGTTTTATGTGTGTGTGAACATACCTGAGTATGTATGTGTACCATGTGCATGAGAGTGCCTACAGAGAAAAGGCCTGGAACTGAAGTCGCAGGTGATTGTAAGCCACTTGCTGTGTGTAGTGAGAAGCAGATCTGGGTCCTCTGCAAGAGCAGCAGGTGCTCATGACTGCCGAGCCATCCCTCCAACACAATGCTACATTCTAAATTTAGATTTAAAATATAACTTAAAGGCCACCTCTAATTTGATGATCGTTTATTGTGAGGAAAGATTGTGACAAACAACCTGAGAATCCAAAGACGGTAAGAGTGAGTTTGGGCAGGTATGCCTGCGTATCCTTTCAGGGCCTACCTGGGCACGGCACCATCAAGAAACTACCACCCCCATCCTACGCTGTCTGCAGACACAATGACCACAGAAGCACATTTAGCTCAGCTGTTTCCCAGGGAGCCTGCAGTCACCTACGTACCTCTCACAAATGCTGAAGTAGCCGGTGGGGAAGCGGTGCTGCCAGCAGTACTGGTCGTCCTCAGTGTGGAAGACCTTCTCCTTGTGTTTGTCGGAGGAGATGTGGCCTTGCCACTGCTTCTCACTGTTACAGTTCTTCCCACACATCCAGCAGTGGAAGTCCACCTACAGGGTACAGGAACACGGGCTGCCTCAGAGCCTGCACCTCCCACTGCTGCCTGAGCTCAGGCCAAGCTCCACTGTGGGGAAGTGACAAGGGGACATATAACCCAAAACCAGAGGCAGTATCAGCACAGGGTCAACTACAGGATGGGAACATAGGCCAATACAGGAAACTGAGGAGTGGATGGCAGAGAAGCTGCTGTACAAAGGCAGCAAGTATTCTGGGCAGAGTCAATACCCTGAGAAAAAGCAGGAGCTGCACACGGCCGGAGTAGGCCAGCTCTACAAGGACCAGCAGCAACGCCCACACACAAGTGAGCCCCAATCACCAGATTTGCACCAGGTGCCCAGAAAGTAAAGACGCTGCTGGCCTTGCAAGGACAGAGCAGGATAGCACAGAAGGCTGAAGTACTGAGAAATTCAAATTCACCTGTGTCTGAACAGAGACACACACAAGACCAGGACAGACAGCCCTGCAGTGCTGATGGACATGGGTGAGGTGAATAAAGCAAAACAAGTGGCAGCAGGACACACGCATTCCTGTCAGGTACTAAATACACCACACTGACTACAAATGAAGAATAACCACATAATAATGGCTAGGCATGGGGAGCTGACGCCATGATCCCAGTGCTCTGGTGTCAAGAAGATTGCTCAAATTCAAGAACAGCCTGGGCTACAGAGTGAACCCATGCCTTTCACTTACTTAAAAAAGAAAAAAGAAAAAAAATTGCCACATCACTGATAATAAACATAGCATAGAGAAATACACCCACTAGACCTGGCTCCTCTGGGAAGAATAGACATACCTCCAACTTTATCTGTGGTACTTATTTTATAGACACAAAACATCAGCATCAGTTAACTTGGAGTGAAGTGATAGGCTCAAGCCATTCCTGTTTTCTTTATTGTTTGCCGAGGTCTCACTGTGGAGCCCTGGCTGTATAGAGGTGAGGCCAGCCACAAGCTCAAGAGATCACCTGCCTCTGACTCCCATGTGATGAGATTAAAGGTGTGTGCCATCACATGTGGCTTTTCTGGCTTTTGAGACAGGTTCTCATGAAGTCCAGGATGGTCTCCAATTTGCCATCCTGGACTTGGATTTCTGGTCCTTCAGTTCTAACCTCCAAGCATGCTGGGATTACAGGAACGCACCACCACACCCAGTTTATGATGCTGGGGTTAAACCCAGGGAATATGCATGCTAGGCAAGGACTCTGCCCACTGAGCTACATCCCAACCAACCTTCTTTATGTTTTTGAAATTAAGACTTCAAGCAAGAATGTCTCAGCACAAGGAGACTTAAGCCAATGGCAAAAAAGCACAGAGGAAAGAAGAAAACAGAGACAGACTGCAGGTGGCAGAGCCAGGCTGGAGAAGACGGGAAAGGAAAAGGCTGCATGGGCCGCCCTGAAGCACAAGTGAGTGAGCAATGGTACTTACAGTAATTTCAGCATAATCTGTGGGCATGTGGATCTGTTTCCCATTGTCTTTGTTAGAGTGACTGGCTACATCATCACTTTTTTCACTTTTTTGATTCTTTAGCCAGAGTTCATAAAATTGCTCTATATCATGAACTGAAGAAAAAGGAACTGTGTTCAGCAACTATCACAAGATGCCATTCAAATACATACACAAACATGTGTATTTCCTATCAGTAGGTATATTCTCTTTTTTTTTTTTGAAATGTATTTATTATGTATACAATGTTCAGCCCACACGTACACCTGCAGGCCAGAAGAGGGCACCAGATCTCATTATAGATGGTTTGAGCCACTATGTGGTTGCTGGGAATTGAACTCAGGACCTCTGGATAAAGCAGTCAGTGCTCTTAACCTCTGAGCCATCTCTCTAGCCCCAGTAGGTATATTTGCAAAATGGATGTAACACATATGTTTAATCCTAGCACTCGGGAGGCAGAGGCAGGCAAAAAAAAAATCTCTGAATCTGAGGCCAGCCTGGTCTATAGAGTGAGTTCTAGGACAGCCAGGGATACACAGAGAAACCCTGTCTCAAAATACCAAAACAAAACATTTTGTTGTAAAACTATTTAGATTAAAAAATGAAATACTGTCTGAAGTGCCTCCCAAACTCCCATCTACCTACCTAATGGATCACAACTGAAGTGATCTTGTTTAAAGTCACAGAGGATCTGAGCTATCCTGACAGCTTTTAGGGAGGATGCCTATTCCATGCAGGATGTGGAACTACTGATTCACACCCAAATGTGGCCTCACCACACCCAAGCTGTGCAAGCTGCTTGCTGTGCTCATGGAAAGCTGAACTTCACAGAGATCACGGACAGGGAACATGAACTTACTTCTGTTCTCCTTCATGTAAGTCCACACTTCTCGTTCCTCATGACTATGAGCAAATGAACAATTGCCAACAAACTGACATTTTTTTCCATTAGCAATATGGTTGCATAGCTGTGTAAAGAAAAAAAATATATATAATATACACACACACACACATATATATATATATACACACACACACACACACACACGCACATACATATATACAACTAAAGACAGGGCACTGCTTAGTATAACTAATTTCTACAGTAGAGCAAAGTCTTATTATCCACACTAATGCTTAGCAGTACAAATTTTAAGATTAATTCTATTCAAATGGGCCGTAAGCCCAAAATACATGATGATAGCAAACATTTCTACTTCAGAACATTTCCCAAAGAAAGTGAAGCAGAGAATTAAGGAGTGAAGATTTTCTACAAAATCACACACTGGGGATCTACTTCAACTCTGCAGTGAACATCTGATGCCCTCCCTGTCAGGTGGCCCCTTACTGCCCTCTTCCCATGAACTCAGGATGCCTCCAAGTCAGTAGTGGGAACAGAAAGAGACTGTAGCATGCTCCGGAGGCCACTAGATACAGTGCTAGGAAGCTTCCAGGCTCACAGTGGCAATGACCCTATACTGAGAGCTAACCTTAGCCACAAGTCATTAGATACAGTGTATCTGAAGACTCCTACTAGTAGCACTGACCAGGTCAGGGGGTTAGGAGGCTTTCAAACAGCACTCCTCTGCTTATGTGGAACTTAATTAACACTGGAGGTAGGGTAGCAGTAGGAAAATGAACCAGAAAAAACTTCCATCTCCAAGAAAGCTCATTCTGGGCTGGAGAGATGGCCCAGAAGTTAAGAGCACTGACTGCTCTTCAAAAGGTCCTGAGTTCAATTCCCAGCAGCCACATGGTGGCTCACAACCATCTATAATGAGATCTGGTGCCCTCTTCTGGCCTGCTGGCTCACATGTAGGCCAGACACTGTATAAATAATAAATATCTTAAAAAGAAAGAATGAATGAATGCAAGCTAGCTAGCTCACTCCTAGGTCTCAGCAGCTGGCCAGCTGTGATGCTAGCTGGGATATGTTTGCTCTTCCTCAAGAACTGGCCTTTCCCCCACTTACCTTACAGAACAGTAAATGCTCAATACCTGCTTTTGCAAAACTTTCAACACTACATTTTCTTCTGGGATGAAAATTGTAACCCCACATGAAAACCTACATGAGGTCAGCAGCCTGTTTAATAAGTCACCTTCATCACTGACTTGGGTACACTGTTTTTGTTTGTTTTCTTTTGTTTGAGACAGGATCTTTTTTATGTAGCCCTGGCTGGTATGGAATTTGTTTGCTATGTACACCAGGCTAGCCTTAAACTTGTGGTGCCTCTCTTGCCTCTGCCTTCTGAGTGCTGGAGTCCCAGGTGTGAGCTGCCACTCCTTCCTTATCCAATCTCTCAAAGATAAGGAACAGGGCTCATCACATTCAAGGTTAAAGGGAAATCAACAGTCCTGGGCAGCTGCCTCAGGAGCTACAACAAGGACCATTTATTTGTTTTGGCAGCACTGGGGATTGAACTCAGAGCCTCCCACATGCTAAACAAGTGCTCTACCACTGAGCTACAAGCAGCCCAGTAGCCCTGTCCTAGCCAAGCCTGTAATACACATACACCCTCATCCTTTAAGGCCCAAGATTATCAATCTCCCCTTTCCATACAAAACCCATCGAGCTCCAGTTTAGATAAAATAGATCACCGCCTTGCAAAGACTGGCCTTGTGACTTGCACCAAGCTTTCAAAAGCTACAAGGCACACAGGTGATGTAAAATTCATCACCTGCTTCCTCCATTTTCCCCAGTTATTCAGAGGGCAGCTCACTACAAGAGGACCACGTGCCTTGCTTTTCTGATGAGGCCATCTGTCATGTCTCCCCACTGGGGGCAGAACGTGTACTGTTTGTCAATACTCCACCTGTCTCTGTCTGTTAGATCACACACTGTGATACTTCTGGACTTTGCCCACACACTGTCTTATGAAAAGCAAAGTTCACAAGCAAGCGTCCTGTCTGGTTATTGCTACTGCCATGGCCACTTAAGGCCCTCCCAAAACAAGAGGTGTCTCTGCACAGGTGAAGTGCTCTCCTTATACAAAGCTGGTCTGGGGTTCTCCTCCCAAGAGATCTGGATAACATGAGTGCACATTGTTGGCACTGATATTTTCTTCTGGATTACCTTAATAAGTCTTAGATCTTTGAGTGTCTTTATTTTATTTTGCAAGGAAGGGGGTGGTTTCAAGACAGGGTTTCTCAGTGTAGTCCTGGCTGTCCTGGAATGAGCAACGTAGGCTAGGCTGGCCTTGAACTCACAAAGATCCACCTGCCTCTGCTCCTGATGCTGGGATTAAAGGCACATGCACTACTGCCTAGCATCTCTGAGAGTCTTTTAAGCTTGTATCCCTTGTAGTGAAACAACCAAGGTACAATAGGAAAAATGAAAGAGAGAATTCACCTAGCATTCCTGACAATACAGAGAATGTCCTGGGCTTCACCTCCAACTGAGACAAAATAAAAGGAAATCCTCTTTCCCTCCCAAAAATAAATCCTTTGAAAATTAATTAAATTATGCCTATAAGTTTTTCTCAACTCTGGTAATCTATTTACCCTAAGTAATCTATGAAGTACCAATCAGCATGAAAACTATTAGAGGCACACACATACACCAAAAGGCAAGGGAAAAAAAACCAAACAACTTCAATTTCATTACAACTAATGAGAAGTAGCTAAAGGGCTTTGGCTTCACTCTGAATTAGCAGTACTTCCTAATAATTGGAAATGCCTAATTTAAAAAAGTGGCTTAAAAATTACGTATGTACATCAAACTGTAAAGGCATTTGTTTCTTTGTGGGGAGAGGACGGATGTTCATCCACTTCTTACGTTCAAAAGACATCGCTCTCATCGCACGACGTTCTTTGGTCCACCTAAAAAAGATGGAGTTCAGAAAAAACAACACTTGCGCAAAAACAAAACATACAAGGAGAGGCACAGCATGTGCACCCAAAGGACCAGAGACTTCTTCTTCTCAGCCCTTCTAAGAGATGCCTTACAAGTCTCACTTTCTCTTGACATTTATCGGCATTCACTACAAATTCTAAGCAAAGAAAGTGATAAAACTGAAGAAAATACTACCTTTGAAATATCAACTACTATCTCCTTAGAAGGTTCCTCCCTTTCACTCTGTTATCACATCTAACCACTGACTTTACAGAGGCCTGGTCTCCTTTCTCACACACATGACTGTACCCTATGGAGCACAGTGACTGACTCACATACTTACGAGTGCTGTGCTTTGGCACTGCAGTACTTTCTGTTCTTGTCTGGTTCAATGACTTGGCCATTTCTCAGACACTGAGCACATACAAACTTTATTTCCATGTTAAGTAATCCAGGCATTATTCGATTGCCAAGTACCTTAAACAATGAAACATCAATTATAATAGAAACCACTTTTCTAAAAACAGCACACTAGCACTGAGGAGGCAGAGGTAGGTGATCTATCTCTGTAAGTTCGAGGCCATCCTGGTCTACAGAGCAAGTTCCAGGACAGCCAGGGCTACACAGAGAAATCTTGTATCAAAAAACCAAACAAAAAAAACAAAAAACAAACTAGTATACTAAATCAGCATGCATTTTGTACCACTATAGCTTGGCTGTCTGGCTATATGCCTTGACAAATGCATATATATTGGGCCGGGCATGGTGGTGCACACCTTTAATCCCAGCACTTGGGAGGCAGAGGCAGAGGGTAGCCATGAGTTTGAGGCCAGCCTGGTCTACAAGGCAAGTCCAGGACATCCAGGGCTATCACACAGAGAAGCCCTGTCACAAACAAACAAACAAAAAAACCCATATATATATATATATACATACATATATATGCTGATGATTAAAACTCTTTGGAATATGCAAAGGAATCTAATACAAACCGATTGTAGATGCCAACCTCAACTGGCAAAAGCTAGTTTTGGAAATGAGTGGCTTTTGAGTGCATCAAGGAGAATGACGGATAAACAAGTTAAACAAGGACGACACAAAACTCCAAAACATAGCCCATCTCCCTTATCCAAGAATTGCCAAAGCCCAAGACCCAGTAAACAGAAAATCAGTGTTCTGCATCAGTGGCAGATACTTCAGGCGGCCTTTTGCTTTTTTATGGCAATCAACCAAAGTGTAAATATTTTTCACAGAAGAGTTATCAACTGAGCAAGTATGAAGTAACAGACTGCAAGTATAAACCCGAGTCTATGGTCAACCCAGCAGCAGCCAGGTGACTCCAGAAAGGCGCAGCTCACAGCACACACAGGCGATACCTGTGCTCCAGGCATGCTTGCTTCCAAACTTCTCCAATATTGTTTAGATTCTTGAGCAATAGCATCATGGGAGATACCTAGGAAATGTACATGTTTCTCTTAAAGACACATCACAGCAACCCCCATTCTGGTCTCAGATAGTAGAACCCTTAACTCCCCGGTTCTCAGGTAGCCTGATCCAGTACAATGTCACATCACATATTTCAACATAAAGTGTTTACGAGCACCGTTCCCTATGCCTTCTGCGGAATCCTTTCCACACTTAAAATCCACGCTACACGTACAGATTTCTATCAGTGATGAACTGCATGCGATCACATCCAAGGGGCAATGCTTACAAAAAACATATTACAGGAGCCGAGCAAGGTGGCTCAGTCCCATAGGCTGAGCTCCTCAGGAGGCTGAGGCTGCAGGGCTCCACGTCACATCAGCCTGACGAAGTAGTGATGACCTATCTGACATAAGAAATAAAAAGCACAGGAGGGAAGCTCTGGGGCAGAGAGCTTGCCTAGACTACCCGGCCCTAAGTTCAGTCCCGCTAGTGGACCTGGTGCAACTGCACACTTCCGTTTCTCACCACATGTAGCTTACTGTGCAATGTGCGTGCAAGTGGCGAGTAGAGGGCAAGGTGCAGGGTCAGGCCTCTCCTGTCACATGGAGTCCAGGGTTCCAACTCAGGCCATCAGGCTTGGCAACAAGCGCCTTTACCCATGAGCCATCTCGCCAGCTGGCTGAGAAGGCTGGCTCTCCTTACTACTGTTCTGTCACCCCGACTTCTCTACAGTAGCAGGCCAACCAGACCCACCTCTTTCATTTTGCATTATCCAGACTTTCAACTCAATCAGACTATGGGCGTAGAAGCACTCATCTTCCCTCAGGCAGCCATAACGGACCTCATGTCGACATAAATCCAGCTGACACTGACTATGAAAAGAGCGTATTTTGGAATATTTTACAGTAGTCTCTCTCAAAATGTGGACAAGGCACCTAAGACAAAAACAAAGTAACGTTTTAATACTGCTTTGCCAACTTTGAAAAACTTTGTGCATGCGCACACACACACACACACACACACACACTCTCTCTCTCTCTCTCTCTCTCTCTAGTCTGAAAAGCCATTTTATTAAAATTAGTATCAGAAAAAATTATACACACAACTGCTAATGGTATAATTATAGTTTAAACAACAAAAAAATCTAAATGCATGTTGTAAGAAGCTATAAGTTAATATACTTTTCTGTATTAAGTAATAGGTCTAGTAATTCAAGTAATTCAGAACTTAATTCTCAGACAAATAAAATGCTTTTAAACATTTTTTCTATTTCATTTGTTCAGTCTAAGTGGAGATCAAAGTGTATGTACACATGCTCTATGGTGTGTGTGTGTGTGTGTATGTGTATGTGTGTGTGTGTGTACATGCTCTATGGTGGGCGCACACATGCTCTATGGTGTATGTGTGTATATGTGTACATGCTCTGTGGTGTGTGTGTGTGGGTGTACATGCTCTATGAAGAGTGTGTGTATGTATGTGTGTGTGTGTGTATGTGTGTACATGCTTGATGGTGGACAAAGGCCAACTTGGAATTTCTTCTTCTTCTTCTTTTTTTTTTTTTTTACTATGTGGGTCCTGGAGATCAAACTTAGGCCATCACATTTCGTAGAAAGTAAATCTATGATGCTAAATCATCTCACTGATTCACTGCTTTGCTGTTTGTTTGTTTGTTTGTTTTCTCAGACAAGGACGGGGTATCCCTGGCTCTCCTGGAACCCGCTCTGTAGACCAGGCTGGCCCAAACCTGGAAATCTGCCTGCCTCGCAACGGCTGGGATTAAAGAGATGTGTCACCGCTGCCCAGCTCACTGTTTTGTTTTTTGAGCCTGGTTTCTCATTATGTAACACTGGCTGTCCTAGCCTGCTACATAAGTCAGGCTAGACTCAGACTTGTGAGCCTCTACCTTCTGCCTTCTGAGTGCTGAGGTTAAGGCATGTGTTGTGACATCCAGCTAAAAGACATTTTAAAAGTTATTACTTCTCAAACAGCAGAAGGGCAGGAGGGATGCCTTGTACTGACTTTTCTTTGTTGCGGCAGTGTGGTCTGACTGAGCCCGAGCTGCTATGATGCTCCCAGCTCTACCTGCCTTGGCCTCCTCTGCTGTGCTAACCTGGGCACCTCTCTATCTTGGCCAGTACTGCCTTTACTGGATCTAAGAACATCTATTGTCTGTCACTATAAAAACTAGAAATCACAAGCCGGGCATGGTGGCGCATACCTTTAATCCCAGCACTCGGGAGGCAAAGGCAGGCGGATCTCTGTGAGTTCTAGGCCAGCATGGTCTACTAAGCTAGTCCAGAACACGCAGGACTACGAGAGAAACCCTGTCTCGAAAGATAAAAAATAAAATAAAAATTTTAAAAAGTAAAAATTAGAAATCACCAACGTACTTATTGTCCTCAAATTCATGCTTTGTAACCGGGTGAGAACAAGCAGTGGAATTATCTTTATTTCTTTTACTTATCATTCTAGGTTTGTGATCAAAACATTTCTGAAACAGAAAAGAGGATTATCACGCAAATCAACACAAGTCTCAGTTCTGTGCCCAAAATACTGCCTTAGTTTAGTATCTTTACCCAACTGTGCTAGCTGATGCTCTTCCGGAAGCCTGACTTCTACCCACTCGGCTCTGGCTGTTCCAAGACATGATCTCCATAGCCCACACTGGCTTTGAACTTAAGAGTGATCCTCCCCCTCAAGCCCCAGAGCACGGCGACTACAGCAAGGGCCAGCAGCCCAGCGTTCCAATAGTCTTTCATGTAGTAGTAGTGGCTGCTGGTCACTGAGTGACTTTACAGTATGGCAGGGTCTGTTGGGCACTTTATACAATGAGGCTTACAAATCAGAAAATGGTCTAGGGTTTTGTTTTCTTGAAAGGGCCTCACTATGCAGCCCCAGCTGGCCTGAAACTCACTCTGTAGACAATACTGGCTTAAACCTCATGGAGATCTACCTGCCTTTGCCTCCCAAGGGTGCTGGGTTATAAAAGTGCAGGCCACCATAGCTGGATGCACTTTTGTTTGGTTTTCCTTGAGACAGTAGTCTCAGTACATAGCTTTGCCTGGCCTGGAGCTTACTATGTAGACCAGGCTGGCCTGGAGCTTACTATGTAGACCAGGCTGGCCTGGAGCTCATAGAGATCTGCTTCTGCTTCCCAAGTGCTGTTAAAGACATGTACCACAGCAGGCAGCCACAGTGCTAAGCCCAGTGCATGCCAGGCAAGTGCTCTCCGAAGTTACACTCCCCACCGCTGTCACCACATTTTACAGCACAAAATGAGTCATAGGAAATCACCTCACAAAGGAATGTAAACTCTCCAAGATGCTCTTGGAGAAGTTTGACCACAGTAAGGCTGATCTTTCCATTGCCACCAAAAAATGCCTCTCGACTGAATGCCCCCTTTCTTTCCAGGGTCCACACATCTATCTCTTCCTGGCAATAAGCAAATGTACAGTGGCCGGAATATCGACATTCATCCTCGGCAGCAACATCTGGAAAGGCAAGACACAGAGACGCCTGTTTCCTCGGGCAAGCACAGGTACAGCAGCATCTGAACATGACTGATAATTCAGGGAATTCAAGCAAGGACAGGCATCCCTGTGCAGGATGGGGTGGGACTCAGTCCTCCAGATGCAACAGCTTTCACAGCAATGGGAAGAAGACACCTCAATGCTTGCACGTGCTCCATCAAAGTCAAAAACCATTTTATGGACAAAGTGGGACATGAGAGAGAAATGGGAATAAATGTGACCAAAGCATGTGTTACATATGTATGAAAATGTCATTTTGAACAATCAATACTCTCATTTAAAAAAAAACAAAAAGGCTCAGTAGTCAAGAGCACTGGCTTCTTTTCCAGAGAATTCAGGTTCCATTTATACCGTGTAGTTCCAAGGGTACAGTACACGTCTGGACTCTGCAGGTCCTGAATTTATGTGGTGCACAGACATGTATGCAAGGAAAACACACATATATAAAATAAATAAATAAATAAAAATGAAGACAACAAAAATTATAAAATCATCTGAGTGGTTTTCTTTTCTTTTCTCACTTTTCTTTAGTGGCTTTCAAAGCTCACTCCAGATGAAGTTTCAGACCACAAGGAGAATGCAAGTGCTCTCAGAAGCACACTCAGAGCTTCAGCTGGTGGTGTGAGTCTATGCAGATGAAACTGAGTTCACTATTTAAAACCCAATCTAGGCCTTGTCTCCACAAACTACAAGATGTTTAAAACAAACAAACAACAAAAATAAAAGATATGAACTGACTCAATTCAAGGTACTGCTTTTCTCTTAGTGTAACCATTTTTTTGTTTTTGTTTGGTTTTTTTGTTTGTTTTTTGAGACAGGGTTTCTCTGTGTAACCTTGGCTGTCCTGGACTTGCTTTGTAGACCAGGCTGGCCTCGAACTCATAGAGATCCCCCTGCCTCTGCCCTCCGAGTGCTGGGATTACAGGCATGTATCATACATCCAGCTCATGTAACCATTTTTAATAACAGGAAAGATTGGAACAAATGCAGCCAACAGATACAGAGGACAAGGCCTGGTGGTTAGCAGAGTGACTTCCCAAAAGTTGATTAATTAAGTAATTACAATAAATACCTTTACATATATAATATGGTCCTTCATAATTTGTTTTTGTTGGTCTTGGTCGTATTTTTTTCCATGATTTATCTTCAACATTTTTTATCCTACCAATTAAAATATCTTTCTTACACTTGTGATCTAGATTAGCATGGTAAGTGAAATCCATTAACTTGGGGCCTGAAAAAGACATAAAGAAGATTGCTCATTGTTTGAGCAGCAAAGAACCTTTCAGTTTAACACCGGCAGCTGATAAGCAGTCATGAGCAAGTAGGCACTGACTACCACTGCCCCACATCTCATCAGGAGCAAATAGGCTGCTTGAGTAGATGTGTGCTCCATCAGGGAGCACGAAGCTCTAGTCAGCAGCCGCCCTGCCCCAGTGCCTCATTAGGGAAACAGTCTGAACAGAATTCTAACCGCTCGTCAAAGGAAAAACAGGCAAAACTTCGAGTCGCTTTTGGAGCGGACACTGCCCGCTTCTTTAGCTGCCTCTTTTCTAACATTTCTTTCACAGCAGAGAGCCGCCAGAGCCAGGGCTGTCTCCACCCGGCCACAGGCTCCTCACAGCTCGCACCTGCTGCCCACCAGTATTGATGCTGACCTGACTTTACGAAGCAGACCTGGCAAGCTTGCCTCAGCTCATGGGTTCCTTCCAGGGGATGCCTAGGAGTCCCTGATGAAACTGGTTTTGCAATCACACTTCCAAAAAAGTTTCCAAAGGTATTTCTAGGCTGACTTGGAAGTCCCAGGAAATTTTCAGAGGTGAACAAACTACCTGGTCCATTCATCTGCAAAAAGAATAAGAAAACAAAAACAAAACAAAACAAAACAGAAACAAGCAACAAATATTGTACTATCACTAAAGAAAGAACTGAATTCCTGTGGAGGATAAAGCCAGCTGGCACCATCCCAGTCCAGAGCGCTTCTCTATGACAGACTGTTCTCTGGACTCTGGGCCCCGCAGTGATCCTCTATGGGCTGTTCCTAGCCCACGACTCTTCCTTCTCCTTCCACAGGACACACAGCTTTCCCACTCTGCTCTCATGTCTCTTTGGTCGGTTAGGCTGCACTGATGCTTGCACTATCTGTGTGGTGATTAATTTGCTCCAACAGATCCACACTCAAACATTTATACTGGATGTTCTGGATGACTCTTAGGATACTAATCCCCACAGCACACAGAAAACTCAAGGAGACCATCATTTTCAGTCACATAATTCAGTTACTTAAGTACAGGCCTATGTTCAATTTAAGCGATGTATTCACAAAAGAGGAAGTGACACTTACAAGTAAAAGGGAGGAATTACTGTTGTTAAGCGTTGTTCCCTCTCTAGCAGTTGAGGTGGACAGATCTAAAATAATAAAAAGACTTCAACAGACCTTTTCACTCTAATCATGGAATCAGCACACAAGGGCGTTGCAGCTGCCTGGCTATGGCTTCGCACAGCTCTCCCATCCCAATCCTACAAGCTCTCTTACTAGCCACTGACCAAAGAGGGCTGAGGGTCTTCCTTCTAGAAGCCACGAGCATAAATAAACCTTAGCCATTACTGGAGAAATTATCTACAGCAGGGCCTGAGTAGGACTAAGAGAAGTCTAGGGAAGTCATATCCATATTCCAGCAACTGAGAAAGGCACCTCCTCTCTGACAGGAACATGGGCAGCTCATCTTATTAGTCCACCGCTCAGTTACACCCCTCTGCCATCTGCATCCCATCCTTTCCAGTCTCCTCACTGTGAAATCTCTGAAACAGTAATTTAGATTTTACCCTTTAACTGTATAACAGTAACTTCAAAAACTATGAAGGCTTTTCTCACTATTTATAGTCTGTAGTAAGGGTCCAGGGGGTAACTCAGCAGTAGAGCACCTTATGTAGTATAGGTAGCACCCCAGAAAAACAAAAGCAAAGTAACAACAAAAATAGCCCCAAACAAGGTATTCAGCCTAGTATTGGCCAGACCAAGACCTCATTCAGTTCTCCATGATAAAGTGAGGGCACAGGTTACTGAGCCAGGTCTAAATGCTATCATAGAAACCCAGACATGAAGCTAGTTTTAATGGTTCGCCAGCTCACATGCTTTAAGATGGGATAGAATTTTACTGCAGAATACACTTCAAGTCATTTACCCCGAAACAATGAACACCAGCATAGCCACTCATACGGCCTGAAGCCACCCCCATGCCTACCCAGATAGCCTTGCTTCTTACTCTCAGAACAGCATAGTTAAGACGAGCCAAGTTAAACCTGAAGGCTCCCTCTTATAGTTAAGCCACAATAAAAACAATTCAACAAACTACCACCTAAAAGTGCTTTACAAAATTGCAACACGCATTTTCATTTTTAGAAAACTGACTGTGGTTTCTATAATTTAAGAGAAAGTCTTACCTCGTTTGGATTCAGTCACTGAAAATGAATTTAAAGAAGAATAAAAGTCTTCTAAGGATGAAGTCAGAGGTGGATACAACTCTGCAAAGGAAGGTTGAGGCGCATACCTCGAACCAATGGGCAAGGTTCGAAGCAGGGACGGTGTCCTGAAGGGCAAGCTAGGAGGCACGCTGGCTGTGGAGAGGGCTCCTCTGACCAGAGTGGAGGGCTGAAGAAAAGAAATGGCAGCGAGCTTCAGGACCCTCTCTCATCAGCTTAGCTTCCTGCTTTTACCACCAGCACATCAAAACAGCCACCACCACCCCACCACTGCACCTCCAAATTAAGGGACTGAGCTGCGCAGGAGTGCCTGCATCCAAACGAAGGCCCCTACAACAACCGTAATAGTGGTGCCCTCTGCACATCCTTCTCTCTGCCCACCACGCCCACCCCACAGCGACCAACCGAATCCTCTAAACTCCAGTGCACAACTAAGATTAGACTGAGTCTTGGTAGACTCACCCTCACCCCCAGACAGGGTTTCTCTGTGTAATAGCCCTGGCTGTCCTGGACTCTCTTTGTAGACCAGGCTGGCCTCGAACTCACAGAGATCTGCCTGCCTCTGCCTCTCAAGTGCTGGGATTAAAGGCGTGCGCCACCATGCCAGGCTGGTAGACTTTTTTTATTGACAGGGTTTCATGTAGATCAAGTTGGTCTCAAACTTATTATGTTACCATAAATGACCTTGAACTTCGGATCCTCCTGCCCCTACCTCCCAAGTGGTAGGATTACAGGTGTGTGCCACCAGGCAGTACTGAGGATGTAACCCAGGCCTTCATGTATGCTAGCAAATCATCAACTATGTTCTTATCCCTGAACTCACACACATTTATTTATTTTTAAACTTGTTTAAAAGGGAAAATGGGGGCAGCAAGATGACTCCAAGGTCAACCCCAACATTTTAAGTTTGGTCCTGGGACCCATATGGTGGCAGAGAAGGCCTGACTCCTGCAAGCTCTCCTCTCACTTCCCCCTCACCCACACACATACACATGTGCACAAACAAGTATGTGTTAAAAGTGAAAAGTCCTAAGTGTGGTCCATGCACATGTGTGCAGGCGTGCCTATTCACATGGGTGTGTGTGAAGGCCAGTACCTGGTCTCAGGGCGTCATTTGACTTCTTTACCTATCTGAGACAGGCTGTCTTCACTGAACCAGGAGCTTATGATTCAGCTCAACTGGCGGGCTAATAAGCCACTGGGGAGCACTGGTCTCTGCATCCCACAGGTCTACCATTCGTGTGTGTGTCAGGGATCCCAACTCAGGTCCTTGTACTTGCACAGCAAGCAGTTTACCCGCTGAGTAAACTTAAGACTTAAAAAATGAAAAAGATAGGCCAGGTGTGGTGGCGCATGCCCTTAATCCCAGCACTCAGGAGGCAGAGGCAGTGGATCTGTGAGTTCGAGGTCCGCCTGGTCTACAAAGTGAGTCCACGACATCCAAGGCTACACAGAGAAACTCTGTCTCAAAAAAAAGAGAGAAAAAAAGAAAAAGAAAAATTTTAAGAGGGAGGGAGGAAAACTAAACTGAGTTCTGCTTCCAGCACCCATAATAGGGTGGCTTACAACTAACTGCCTGTAACTCCATCTCTACAGAATCTGCTAACCTCTTCTGGCCTCTTCAGTGTTTTCTTAAAGAGAAACTCAAGAGTGAAACTCACCATAACAGCATCATTGGTTTCCGGGGTAGAATCAAGGAGATCATCTAGTTCATCCCCCAGGACAATGTCTCCATCATCTACAAAAGCGTCTGGCATGGTGAATGGCATCTTCCCCCCGTTTGCAAAGATGCTGGAGGGCAGAGGGCTCTCATCCACTTGCAGTTGCAAAACAGAAGTCACAGCAGGCATTACAGGAGCTGAGGCCAGCTCACTCCCAATGTCATGAGGAAAACTAGATGTAGGAAGGGAGACAGCCGGAAATGCTTCTTGCCTTGGGGTTAACAAATCTGTAACATAATAGAAATTTACTCACTCTAAGACACTATATTTACAAAATGCAAGTGTTTGCTATTGGCCAGTAGCAGAGGACACGAAAGCTGGGTGAAACATGAATGTAGTCACAGTCTCACATCCATCACAGCAATCTCACTTGACAACACGGCATAATATGCACAGTCTATCACCAGCAAGCTGCCAGGCATAGCTCAGAGAGCTAAGATCTTGAGTAAAAACGTACCTGGCTCAATATCTTCCACAGAACAGTTCATAGCCTGGAAATTAAACCAACAGTGAGTCATGTTTTCAGGTTGCAAAACTGTAAAGCAGCCTGTAAAACTCATCCTACAAGAGCGACGCAATGGGGGAGGGAGCTACAGTTGGGATGTAAATGAATAAACTTTTTTAAAAGAATGCTGCAGATTTGCAAAGACTTTCAACTAAGATACAAGAAATCAAAGTAACACTCAAACCAGCAGAAACACCATGTATTATCTCCTATTTTATTTTGTGTGCTTTTCTCAATACAAGGGTCTCAAGACTAGCCTGGAACTCACTATGCAGACCAGGCTGGCCTCAAACTCAGAGATCCACCTGCCTCTGCCTCCTGAGTGCTGGGATTAAAAAGGCATGTGCTGCCATGCCCTGCTTTTTTTTTCTTTAAGACAGGGTTTTCATGTAGTCCAGGCTGGCTTCAAACTCAGGAGAAAGCAGAGAATGGTCTTGACCTCCTGCTTCCGTATCTGGGATTACACAGGCATCGTCAGACCTGGCCTTCTACTGTCTCTTGAAGACAGATCCCACTGTGTTGTCCTGGCTCACTGCACACTCCTGGGATCACAGGAGCACGCAGCCACCCTGGGGAACACTGTGTGCTTCTAACAGACAGGCATATCTCAAGGGACACTTAAAAGGGAATATGGCTAATGGAGTCACTGTCCACCAGCCCTTCACAATGGCTAGTTCCCTCCCCCAAACCACAAGGCCTATGTAGAGAGTTCCAGGCCAATGAGGACTACACAGCAAAACCCTGTCCCAATAGTTTTTTTTTAACTTTAAATAAAGTCTTGTGGTTTGGGTTAGCCTTGAACTCACAGAGATCCTCCTGTGTCTCTATGCCTTCTGAGACCTGAGGCTAACGGCACCTACAGTCACTCCAGACAAAGTTTTGGTTTTTCTCTCTTTAAGTTTTAAAAATTAGATCTGTTCACAGTCTTAGGGGAGGGGAGTAAGGGGGAAATGGGAGGGAGGGAGGAATGGGAGGATACACGGAATGGGATAACAACTGAGATGTAATATGAATAAATTAATAAAATATATTTTTAAATATTAGATCTGTTCATTTTGTGTTATTTGGCTGGCCTGTACATGTATATACACCACATGTGTGCTTGGTGTCCTGGAAGGTCACTAGATAGCATCAGATCCTCTGCAGCTGGAGTTACTGGTGATTATGAACCACCATAGGTGCTGGGAATTGAACCTGGGTCCTCTGCAAGAGCAACAGTGCTCTTAACTGCAGAACCATCTCTGTTGTTGTTGTTGTTAATTACTTTTATTAAACTCCAACGTCTCTCAAAACTACTGAGTATCTGTCTATTTGCATCCTGTCACATGCTCTGGTGGCCTGCAGGAAATGCTAGCTAAGACTAAAGTACAATACTTCAATTGTTTTGTTCTCTAAAGTGACAGGAAGCCATGGCCAATTTCATGCTTGAGGCATCAAAGTGACACACACTAAAAATACAAAAAGCACAGCTGCTAAAACTTCCATCCCTCCTTTTCTCAGAAACTTGATTCTTATACAGATAATAACCCTACCTTGGTGGCTCCATCCCCAGGAACTGGTTTCAGTGAGAGCTGAAATAAAATAAAAACACAATTTCAAAATAGAACTGACTCAAGATTATAATTCAAAATGAACAATTCTGAGAGAGAATTTTTGCTCACCTCAGCTCTCACATATGCTTTCCTTATTTTAAATCCCAACTTCTTAGCTAATTCTTGAGTTAGTTTTATTACATGTGCATCCTAGAAAAAGCCAACATTCATGAATACATATGCAGTGAAACACGCAAACAGGGCCATGCCATTTCCCACCTAGGCACTTGCTTTATTAGCTATTACATTCAATTGAAGCAGCTGAAGGTTGCATGAAAATCTGACTCTTTAACATGCCATTTCTCCACATGAGAGCAATAAAACACTTAGGATGCAAACAAACGAACTACAGTACCAATTCCATACCTGAGGCACTGCTAAGGAGCACTTTGCGACAGCATCATAGGCCTCCCTGTAGCGTCCTAAGTCACTTAGAGCCTTAGACTTGCGATACAGTGCCTTGCAGTTATTGGCATTAACACTGAGGACAGCATTACAATCTTCTAAAACTTTATCAGGGAAACCCTGGTGGCAAAGGTCAAAAGAGAAAGCCAGAATCACAAAATGTCTCACTCCAATGCCTGTCTCATAGATGACAACAAATGTTATAAGCCCATTCTCTGACCCTCAACTTCAACTCAAAGTTAACAATGATATATTTCAATTGATTGATTCTGTTAGAATATTCCACGTCCATAAAATTATGAAGCCGAGTGTGGTGGTGCACGTCTTTAATCCCAGCACGTGGGAGACAGAGGCAGGCAGATATCTGAGTTCCAGGCCAGCCTGGTCTTACAAAGAGAGTTCCAGAGAAACCCTGTCTCAAAAACCCAAAAAACCAAACCAAACCAAAACTTCTTGTTGACAAACAAACAACAACAACAACAAAATATTGTAGATTTATCTTGGCACCCAGAAACCCTCCAAGAGCATAGAGGCTACAACAACTATTCTTTGTAAAAAATAAATAAATAAATAAATAAATAATAAAATAAAATAAAAATAGAAGAAAAAGAAGAAATTGCCCATATTCTTGCTACAAACAAATGACTCTTACCCTGGTCTGAACACTTTACAGTGTTCATCACTGTACATCATATGGTACCCCATAATCTCCAGTGCTGATATGACAATTTTAAAAGGAAAATATCATGTAACTTCCATAGGGCACCCATGAGTGCACATGGACAGAGCTAGGGGACAGGGGTGCAGCTCACTGGTAGATGCCCTACTGTCATGCTGACAGAGGTAGAGGGCAGGGGTGCGGCTCACTGGTAGATGCCCTACTGTCATGCTGACAGAGGTAGAGGGCAGGGGTGCGGCTCACTGGTAGATGCCCTACTGTCATGCTGACAGAGCTGGGGGGCAGGGGTGCGGCTCTCTGGTAGATGCCCTACTGTCATGCTGACAGAGCTGGGGGGCAGGGGTGTGGCTCACTAGTAGATGCCCTACTGTCATGCTGACAGAGCTGGGGGGCAGGGGTGCGGCTCACTAGTAGATGCCCTACTGTCATGCTAGGGCCTTAAAACACAAGGCCCTCAGGTCTACACGTAGTCCAGGGCAAAAATCTGGAAAATGACTTTTTATTAATGTACTGCATCACTGAAGAAAACTATAGAGTTATTTTTAAAACTCATAACTCACCATATTAGAGTAGCAGGCAATACGATTTATATGAAGTTTTTCAATGACTTCTTTAGGAATTACAATTTCTTCAGACTTTGCATAATTAGCTATACTCAAAGCTTCCGAGTACTGACTTAGAGAGCTACTCCAATTACATTCCCGATAAATATCATTTCCTTCATTAAAAAGATTTCTCACGAGCGCATGCAAATATACCTAAAAAGAGAAAATTGTCTCTTGAAGCCAAAACAAGATAAGACAGAAGTAAATATCATGTTTATGCCTAAAACTGCAGACAGCACTGCTGGACAGGAGGGCAGAACTGCTGTGGGAAAGCCTGCCATTGCTACCCTGCTAAGAAGTTCATCTTGCCTCCTTCAGCAAGGGAAAACGCCCTTTCCTTATGAAAAAAAAATCAGGCCAAAAGTACTTTGTATGTGTATGTCTCTGGTTCTGTGCAGATAACGGACACTTGGTTCAAGTCCTTGGTCAAGACAGTACATTTAACATTAACGGCTTCAAATCTGCTGCCATCCTCCTGCCTCGGCTCCCCACTTGCTGAGAGTTCAAGCAGGAGCTACCACATCCAGCCTGGGATTAGTATTTCTAATGTGGCAATAGTAACATGTTTCCAGCGTGCTGTTGTGCAGCGCACCGAGGAGCATGTGCACACAGGTGTGTACACACACATGCCCTTTAGTATCTGCATGTCTTTGCTAGTAAGGTTGAACCTTTCCATGTGTCTATGGCTTATTTATATTTCTTATTTAAGGAAACATCACATTTGTAGTGGGGGGCTGGGAGGAGTGGTTGTGTGGCCACTGTACATGTGTGGAGGTCAGATCTCTGCTTCCACCATGAGGAGCCCATGAAGGAATCCAGGCCTCAGGCTGGGGGCTGGCACCTTCGCATGCTCAGTCATTTCTCAGGCTCTGTATTTCTTCTTTAATAAGCTATTTGTTTGGATCATTTCCTAATTCAAGGAAAGAAGATGAGGCTAAGTAACTTGCTTACTGAGTGATTAGTCCCACTTTATGATATGTACAAAAATGGCTTGCTACTTTTTTTTTTTTTTTTTGGTTTTTCGAGACAGGGTTTCTCTGTGTTAGCCTTGGCTGTCCTGGACTCACTTTGTAGACCAGGCTGGCCTCGAACTCACAGTGATCCACCCGCCTCTGCCTCCCGAGTGCTGGGATTAAAGGCGTGCGCCACCACGCCCGGCTATGGCTTGCTACTTTAAAAGACCTTTTCTATCACAAGAGCAGATGGCCTTTCTGGCCTAATAACCATGTGTTTGAACTGACTGGACTATTGAGGTACTGATGCCACATGTGGCTTGTGACATGCCACTTCATCTGTGGGCCCCAGTTCCACATGTGGAAAAACATAAGGGTTCTTCACGTTATTTCAACTCAAATACTTTATGAGTATCCTGACGAGAGAGAGAGAGAGGAGGAATATGGGCACTTGGAAACACACACCCTCAGAGACTCAAAGCCACAGTGCTCTAGCTGAAAGCCCAAATGAGTGGCCGCCGTCTCCCCGCATCTGGCCAGTTCACCCCTAGGTCTTCCCTCCCGCTCTCTAGTCAATCCTCTTTCACTGCTGTCAGGACTTATCAAAAATAAAAAGGTGACACCCACATTCTTTTAAATTTCACCTCACTTGTTTTTGATACAATGTTAGTTAATTGGGAAAGGAATCAAAATGCATGCTAACTCAAACTATAAAACACAGGATTAAAAGTGCAGGACAACTGTCCAAACATGTCCCAAAAGGCTGTCCTACACAGAAGAGGTTGGCAAGATTTTTCTGTAAATGCCAAAAAGTAAATATTTAAAGCACTGTGGAACGTTTAAGTTCTGTCATATGTCACAAAAGCAACACAGAGAATCCACATTTGTAAAGAGGGCAGCTGGCCAGGTGTGACACACAAGGCCAGAGTTTGACAGATCCTGCTACAGATTACATTTCCGAGCCCCTGTGACCATCACAGCCCCTCCCAAGGCATTACCGCATACTGCTCCTGGCTCCCTGGATATGACAGCGGAGACCTGAGAAGAAGAAACAAATCCACTGTAATTACCATGTTCTAGTAAAAGTTCTGTTCCTTTGTTGAGACAGTAGCCTTGACTGGCATGGAACTTGCTGAGATAAACCTGCCTCCACCTCCCAAGTGCTGGGATTGCAAGACCATGCTCCACCAGAAGGGCGTGACAGCGCAGATGCAGGTGGACCTTTGAGGCCAGCCTGGCCTACAAAGCAAGTCCAGGACAGCCAAGACCACACAGAGAAACCCTGTCTCAAGAAAAAAAAAAAAAAAAAAAAAAAGACTGCCCCACCATGGCAGGCTGGCTGCCTAACAGCATGATTCAGCCAGAAGTTATCTTAAAGTGTGTTTTTTAGGAGAAACGGCTCAGTGGTTAAGAGTACTCACTGCTCTTATAAAAGACCCTGATTTGGTTCCCAACTGCCACATGGCAGCTCAAGATCTAGCACTCTCGTTTTGCTTCTGAGAGCACCATGCACACATATAGTATACATATATATAAGGAGGCAAAGACTTACACATATAAAAATAAATCTTAAAAAAAAAAGAAAGCTGGCCAGGCATAGTGGTACCCACCTCTAACGCCAGCACTCGGGAACAGGTGGACCTATGAGTTTAAGTCAGCCTGGTCTACAGAGCCTGGAACTTTTGACCCTCCTGCCACTACCTCCTACGAGCTGAGACTTCAGGCACTGGCGACCATGGCTGGGATGTTTCCTTAAGTCAAACACTTCTTTTGAACCAACTCCTTTTAAAAATAGTACAGAACTAGTGAAACTTCCTGATCTGATTCACTGTAGGTGCCTCCTTCTGGCCTGCAGGTGTACTGCAGGTGAAACACTGTATACTTAAATAAATATAATAAAGAATATCCAAAAGGATAAGGAAAACAAACGCCAGCGTGGAAATGTGTCATTTCCAACCCAGCCTGAATACTGTGAAATTTCTCTTAGCCTTGCTAGGTATGGTGGCTCATGCCTAGAGGCTGAGGCAGGAGGACTGCTAGGAGTATAAGGCTTTCTTGGGCTACAGGGTGAGATTCTATTTCAAAACAGAACAACACAAGCCTGGGGGTGGAAAAAAAAAACAAAGAGTTTTCTGACTTTCCACACGTGTGGACTCCGTACTACAGGGTGACTGCTGGACAAGCACACGGGCCGTGAGGTGTCAAGCTCTTACTGGATGAACTGTAGACCTTCCTTAATGTTGTGCTGCCTTTTTCTTCTCTCCTTGGACACACTGGACATGTTACCCCGCACATCCACTTGCTAAATGACCAATCTGCAAAGAAACAAGACACAAAATTACTGCAGCTGCCAGCAATTCTTGATTCCCACTAAAACAGGCCTAACTCTAGGCCTTCACTTAGGCCAGAGCACGCCCACCTCCAAAGGCCCTGGACACCGAGGAGCCTGTTAGGCCTGTGGTCTGTCCTGGACTCACTTTGCAGACCAAGCTGGCCTCGAACTCACAGCAATCCACCTGTCTCTGCCTCCCAAGTGCTGGGACTAAAGGTATGGGCCACCATGTCCAGTTGAGATTTTTTTTTTCTTTACAGAGAGAACACTAATACAATCCCCCACTAACACAAAGTATGCAGTTTACTGCCCGAATTTGGGGAACTCTCGGGAGTGAACACAAGCCAAGTGCAACGATGAACCTCACCTGGAAAAAGCACCTTCTAGATCATGGAATCTCCCCTCCCCAGTACGTACAATTCTTTAAAGAAAACTCAACATGACTTCTCTCCCCCAGAGCAAACGCTCCGCTTCTGGCTATGTCACTGATGACACTTCTTCCTCACCTTCCCTCATGGCCGCTCCTAGGCCATCCGACTCACTTGCCACTGTATCTTCACAGCCTGAAGCTCTGTCTTCACCTGTCCTCCCTTTGGGGGAGCACCTGAGCTTAATCTGGACTCTTCCAGACCACTCTACCCTCTTCCCTAGAGCACCTCTAGCAACATCCAGATGTTAATGACACCCCGCTAGGCCCCCTGACTATTGACCACACCATCCATCCGAGAGCTGCAGGTGGCTGTCTGCCTCTGACAGTTCCACTTGGGTGTCACACAGATGTCTTAAATTGTTTAAGGCACTATGTCAGTAAAAAGAAATGTCTCCTTCCCAATAACACTGTCATATCTGCCTTCCCCAGAGGCAACCAACCAATCACTGCTTCCAGTCTCTTGTGTGTCCTGCCAAAGATACCTTACAGAAAACTCTATCTAAAGCAGGCCTGGTGGCACACACCTATAAATCCAACATTCAGGAGGAAGCAGAAAGGCCATCTTTAGCTACACAGTGCATTCAGGTTAGCGTGGGCTACATGAGACCCTGTCTATAAGAATACAAAACCAAACCAAACAGCAACAACAAAACTTCCTGGTCTCAACTTAGATGCTAGTTCCCAACTAGAACCTCATAGACAAAACAGCATAGAGTAACAGATGGCACATGTATACACACAAGCAGAGAGTGTTAAGGAAAAGCCAGCACGTTATGAATGGGCAAGCCTTACACCCATGGCTTCTTCCTACTTGTAATGTGTTTGTCAATAGAGAGGGAAGGGTAAATAAAAGATTCCTGGGACTCTACACACTCCATTTGTGATTTCCTGTGAATCTATAATTCATTTTCTTTCTCTCTCTTCTCTCTCCCCGTCCCCGACCCCGAGACAGGGTTTCTCTGTGCAGCCACACACTATAATTATCTCTTAAAGTAAAAGCCATTTTCTGCATGGGTTCTTTGTTCAAAGGCTATTAGCATACTCTCCACTTGGCCTTTTGTACTAAGCACCAAATCTCAGAGCACTGGGTAACTATCCACACATACCATACACAATGCTCCACAATGTACCACAACTTACCAAAGCCCTGGTGTGCACATCCTGCTGTTAACAGCCTTGCAAGTTTACTGGGCACACAGGGCACCACAGAATGTGTCAGCTTCTCTCACCTCCACAAAATAAAGGGCTGGCCTCAAGCCCACAGTGATCTGCCTGTCTCTGCCTCCCGAGTGCTGGGATTAAAGGCGTGCGCCACCATGCCTGGCTAGGAACTCTTATATTGAGATAGAATACCTAAGATACATGTTAAGATACCCTCAGGAGGTCTCCTGATTTTATGTCAGTTTTTTTTCTTTGTCCTCAGAATTCCTACACTGAGCATTTGTCGATGCTTTCCTTCATGTCATCTGGAGTTTGACACAGTCATGAATCTGTGTCATCTGTGCACAGAAGCCAGGCTAATCTTGATGTTCTTCCATTTTAGGGTATGTGCTTTTGAAGCAAGTACTAGAGTTGGGTGTACTCAGAAATATATTCATTCTAAAATTGCAAAGTACTTTTTAAATGTTTCCTTCTAGTATTCATTACCAGGTCCAGGAATTGCACCTGTAATGCCAGTGCTGGAAAGGCAGACAGGATGATCCCTGAGGCCTGCTACCTAGTCAGTCTAGCCTAGTCAAAAAAGGTGAGGGGGCTGGAGAGATGGCTCAGCAGTTAAGAGCACTGACTTCTCTTCCATAGGAGCCAGTTCGATTCCCAGCACCCACATGGCAGCTCACAGCTATCTATAGTCCCAAGATCTGACACCCTCACACAGATACACACATGCAGGCAAAACACCAATGCACATAAAGTAAAAATAATGATTTTTAAAGATGTAAAGAGTAGTTGAGGACAACTGATATCAATTGTGACCTCCACAATCATTAAATCATTAAATAAAATGTGACATACCATTTTACTGTAATCATTTAGTAAAAATTCCATCTATTCCACAGTGACACAGTAAAGGTCATCTTTTTATTTTTGTTTTAAGATTTATGTATTTATTATATATACCATGTTCTATCTGCATGTACGCCTGCAGACCAGAAGAGGGCACCAGATCTCATTGCAGATGGCTGTGAGCCACCATGTGGTTGCTGGGAATAGAACTCCGGACCTCTGGAAGTACAGCCAGGGTTCTTAACTACTGAGCCATCTCTCCAGTCCAAAGATCATCTTTTTCATTAACAAAATTCTAGGGTTGCTGATACTTTTATTGATGACTCTAATTGTAAATTCTTTTTTTAAAAAGTGCATGTGTGTGAGTGTTTTGCCTGCATGCATCTACATGCACTATGTGCATACCTGGTGCCCTTGGGGGTCAGAAGAGGTAATTAGATCCTGGGGAACTGAAGTTACAGGCCAAACCTGGGTCCTGTGCAAAGAGTATCAAGGGCTCTTAACTTCTGAGCGAATTAACTAATTGGCACCACGAACTTAAGTTTTCTTTTCAAACCTAGCCAGCTCCTCCATCCAAAAACTCAGCGTAAACTGTTCTTTCATTCACAATCCTACATCCTACCAACTCTCAAGCCCACCAATGACAGCATCAGAACATGAGAACACGCACAGGGCCTCAGTGGTTAAGAGCACTGGCTGCTCTTCCAGAGGTCCTGAGTTCAATTCCCAGCAGCCACATGGTGGCTCACAACCATCTATAATGAGATCTGATGCCCTCTTGTAGCCTGCAGTTATACATGCAAGCAGAGCATTGTATACACAACAATAAATAAATAAATCTTTAAAAATAAATAAATGGGGGGGGGAGGAAACAGATAGAGAGCCGGGCTTGGTGGCACACGCCTTTAATCCCAGCACTTCGGAGGCAGAGGCAGTCAGATCATTGTGAGTTCGAAGCCAGCCTGGTTTACAAAGTGAGTCCAGGCCAGCCAGAGCTACACAGAGAAACCCTGTGTCGAAAAACCAAAAAGAGAAAAAGAAAGAAAAAAAGAAAAAGAAACATATAGAAAGCCACCAAGAGCCTAAAACCATAAGGGCCGCCCCTCAGGAGTGTGACAACGCATTTCCTACACCAACACTTCTCCTTGATTAAGAAGAAACTGAGGGAGGGCTGTTAGTAGTACATCCCAGGCAGGAGACTCAGTTAAGTAGGAATTAGTTTCATTAACTCTAGCAAGCTAAACTCTCTGATCCCTTTCAGAGACCAGCTGTCTAAATTTTGTTACCTGGCCGGAAGTTATATGAGGAGGGGAAAAACAGCCCTGAATCCCCCATCCTAGTCCCCTGTTCAGTCAGTGTCCGTTAGGTGAAAGGCACTGTTCTTCAGTCTAGTTAGTTCAAGCCCAGTTTGGTGAAATTCACGACCTTTCACCTTTCACAGCATGTGGAGACACCAGCTCCCACGAGCAGATCCCAAGAAAGGTGGGAGGTTACAATAACACAGCAGCTGACACCCTCTGCAGCCACACCTGTAGCGGCAAGCCATCTGATCTCAGTGCCGTGAGGGCACACAAACTAGGGACCCTGGACACAGGACTGGCCCCAGACCACAGAGCTAGGAAGTGGCAGAGCTAGATTTCAAAGCCAGCTTGACTCCTGTGCTGCCCACTACTCTGCAGCAAGCGTCCCAGGCTCAGGGAGGACCAGCACCTCCCTGAGGCGGCCTGGTGCGGCCTAGGGCCAGGCACAGGTGGGCACGTGATGGTCACTCAAGAGGAACAGAATAACCATGCTATGCGCCCGTGTGCCACGCAGACACACTCAAGGGGACTCGAGCTGAAGGCTCGAAGAACTCCCAAGAAAACCACTCCGTGGGCTACGCTTGGCTAGAATATATTAGATGCAAATACTCACGTGAAACAATCTTCTTTTTCTTTTTGGTTTTTTTGAGACCGGGTTTCTCTGTGTAGCCCTGGCTGCCCTGGAGCTCACTCTGTAAACCAGGATGGTATCCAACTAAGAGAGTCACCTACTTGCCTCCGCCTCCCAGTGCTGAGATTAAAGGTGTGCACCACTCCCGCCCAGCTGAGGCAACCTTCTTTCTGGACACGTGGACCACCAGGTGGCTCTGCTGGGACTCGCAAAGCATTCTGGATGTGGATATGATCAAGATACAAGATATACCTGTATGAAACTGCCAAGATATTTAAAAAGGATAGTTTTTAAAGAGTACAAGAAAAAGTGATCCAGTATTATTGCATTTTTGCTTTAAAAAACTATCCCAGGGCTGGAGAGATGGCTCAGCAGTTAAGAGCACTGACTGTTCTTCCAGAGGTCCTGAGTTCAATACCCAGCAATCACATGGTGGCTCACAACCATCTATAATTTGGCCTGATCCCCTCTTCTGGCCTGCAGGAGTACAAGCAGGAGACAGAGCACTGTATACATAATAAATAAATCTTAAAAAAAAAAACTATTCCAAGATTATTTGTGTGTGATATGTATGTGAGCCTGTGTGCCACAGCACACACATAAAGGTCAGGTAACAACTTTATGGTGTCAGTTTTCTCCCCTCACCTTTATGTGGGTTCTGGGGACTGGATTCACGTCTTCAGGCTTGCACAGCAGGCACCTTTACTCACTGACCCATCTCACTGCTGCCCAAGCATCTCTAGTTTCAAGTAAAATTTTTAATTCTAATTCTCTCCTCAGACTTAAGCCTTCCTATGAAGCAGATTTAAAACAAAACCAAGCAAGATGATGGCGGTGCACAGCTTTGATCCCAGCACTCGGGACGCAGAGGCAGGCAGATCTCTGTGAGTTCGAGGCCAGCCTGGTCTACAGAATAAGTCCAGGACAGCCAAGGCTACATAAGAAATCCTGTCTCAAAAAACCAAACCAAACCAAACCAAACCAAAACCAAAACCAAGTGGTTCAAGTGACGTACGGTGAGCCTCCTCTTGCAGCGATGTACACTAAGCTGAACCGCTTACCCAGCCCTAGGCAAGAGGGCAAAAGGCCACACCCTGCCTGCTGCAATCCAGGTAGACAAGCCCTGATAAGCAGCTTCTCCCTTTCCCGAAAAGGTGTCTCTTTCCTGAAACAGCTTCTTCGGTCCCTGAGACAGCTTCTCTCTTCCTGAGACAGTGTCTCCCTTCCTGAGACAATGTCCTTTCCTGAACATTGGAGGAGGCTCGACTGAACAGCACCAGAAAGGTAACTCCTCACTTGGGTGAAGCTCCTCCTTCCCCACCAGGAACTGCTCACTTTGAGACAGCCAAAAGATTCCAGGCTCTGTGAGGGGAGCAGCCTCCAGCCCCACATGGCAGCTCACATGAAACCCTGGATCCTACATACAAGCCTGGGATTATTCAACAGAAAAAAAAAATCATTGAGACAATTTGCCTGAGTCACAACAGTCTTCCTCGGATCTCCGGGAGGCCCTCCAGCTCAAGACATTTCTTGCCTTCTCACCAAACATGTCTGAGCAACACCACAACACCCTCACCCCCACCCCAGCTCCAAATTCATATCCTGTCTTACTCATGGAACAGAACCTTGTGCCTCTCACCATTCCACGGCTCATAAAGTTTCATAATGTTATGAAATTAACTAAACAACACATTGCTAAGCTTGTAGAATTAAAAAGCAAATTTGCAAATTTCTTGTTAGGGCAAAACCTGGCAAGGTTAAGTAACCTCATTTTTTATTTTTTATTTTTTAACATCAGTGTAATCGCTTGGAAAGCATTGAGAGGGTGACAAGAAAGCTCAGCAAGTTAAGGCATTAGTGCCAATCCTGATGTCCAGATCACATAGTGAACATTTTTGTTGTTGTTGTTGTTGTTGTTGTTTTTGGTTTTTTGAGACAGGGTTTCTCTGTGTCAGCACTGGCTGTCCTGGACGGACTTTGTAAACCAGGTTGGCCTTGAACTCACAGCAATCCGCCTGCCTCTGCCTCCCGAGTGCTGGGATTAAAGGCGTGCGCCACCACCACATGGCTTTAGTGGACAATATTAAAAAAAAAAAAAAGTGTGTGTGTTCGAATGGTTTTGCTGTTTGTGAGATGGGACTCTCTGCTGCCCAGGCTGGTCTGGAACTTTTGGGCTCAAAGGTCCCCTCCCACTTCTCTATGACAAGTGACTCAGACTACAGGTGCAGGCCACAGCACCAAGATGACGCTCCACAGTATACGCACTTCACTTGAAGATCACAGAGAAAAATGTGGGTTTGTTGAGACAAAATACACAAAGGCATTAGCTGGAAACATATTCCAAAGCATTCGTGACAAAAGAGTAGGAGTGTATTTGTGACTTCTATCTTTTTAAAAAAAGATTTATTTATTATTATTATATATACAGTGTTCTGCCTGCATGTACACCTGCAGGCCAGAAGAAGGCATCAGATCACATTACAGATGGTTGTGAACCACCATGTTGTTGCTGGGAATTGAACTCGAGATCTTTGGAAGAGCAGGTGGTGCTCTTAACCACTGAGCCATCTCGATTTCTATCTTTCTTAACTGGCAATTCAAACTATTTTCACAGTTGACTGTCTATCAACCAATTTCTGCACTTACAAATGGATTTAACACGCCCAAAGCAGTTTCAAAAAAATCAGCCAATATTAACAATTGCAGGCCTGATGACTGACAACGAACACAAGGGTTAGGTCTGAATATAACACCCAACCAAAAGTCACAAGAACAAAGATCATCAGGAGGGCTCTAAATCAATCCGCTCTTTGCACAACAGCCTCTCCAAATGTTGACAATATTCACACTCAAAACTTGCTGGTCTAACGGAGAAGAAAGGGGACAGAGAAAACTATCCGTGCACTCGATTTAGTTCACGGATGAAGAACGCCCAACCCGCCCCCTCACCCCCACCCCCCTCCCCACAGAGCAGTTCAACTGAGGGTGAAAAGCTTCCATTCCTTAAGGACCTCCAGGAAAGGAAGCCACTTCCAGAGAAGCAGGAAAAAGAACAGATGGCAGGGGCTCCCAGCCCCTCCCCCACTCAGACACTTCAGTTGAGCGCTGTCCAATCGAAAGACGATGCCAACCGTAAGTACCATTTTAAATTACCAAGTGGCCATACTAAAAAAGTAAAAAAGAAACAGGCCAGCTTGTTTTTATTCTAACGTGGCCACAACAGGTATCAGCTAAGGTAACTATGTAACACACTGCTTGCTAAACACATGCTGATTTAGTATAAGAGCTTACCAAGGAGATTTTTTTCGTTCTTTTTTTTTTTTTTCTCCCAAACTAAATCATTCAAATCAGACTTTAAAACTGAAACCAGAGCCGGGCGGTGGTGGTGCACGTCTTTAATTCCCAGCATTCGGCAGGCGGATCTCTGAACTCGAGTCCAGCCTGGTCTACAGAGTGAGTTCCAGGACAATCAGGACTACACAGAGATACTCTATCTCAAAAAAATAAAAGAAAAAAGCAAAACAAAACAAAAATCAAAATTGAAACCAGAAGTGTCAAGTCTTGCCACATTCGAGTGCTCCACGGCCCCACATGACCAGTGGCCACCTTAGTGGACAGACAGCGCAGGTCTAGAGTCACCAGAACCCCTCGGTCTTAAATCCCTAACACTGTGACCCTCTTTGATCCCTTAACATCTGGGGACCCGAAAACGCCCAACCCCAGAATAAATTACCCAATCAGAGCGCAGGCACCACCCCTTGGGCCCAGCCAGGACCTTCCAGCATGACCACACCCCTGCGCTGACCACCCTCTTAACCGGAAATTCCCGCTAATGGGAACTGACAGGTCTCCATTCTTATAAGGGTGGGGAAAAGAAAAACTGAGAACCCCCGTACAGTCTCCGAACCCGCGCTGAACACCGGAAACAAGTCTCCACCCATACGCGGAAAAAAAAAAAAAAAAAAACAACCCGCAGGGGCGAACCCGACACCGGCAAGAGCGCACTGGGCAGGCTTCGTGCGCGCCCCCAAACCGAGACACGTATTAACACGGCTGCCTCCCGCCGGGCCACCCAGCACCCGGGAATAATGAAATGCTAAACCCCCAAAGGCGAGTGCGCGGGTGTCGGCCAGGCTATCCGGGTGGCAGGGGCCGCCGCGCGTGCCCGGCTTGCACGACCCCTGAGGATCCCGTGCATCCGGCTTCCGGGGTCCGCGCCCCTCCCCCCGCCCGGAGTCCGCTAACGGCCGCGCGTGAGCACGAGGCGGCGGCGCGCGCGAGACTAGGAGAGCGCGCCTGTCCCCGCGATGCCCGCGCGCCCTTCCCTCACCTGCGGGGCGGCACCCGGGACGCGGACGGCGCGGGGTTCCGAGGCGATGGCGGGATCTGCGTTCACCGGTTTCAGCTCTCAGTCTCGCAGCTTTCCCTGGGCGACCCGCGGCGACTAGTGACGCCCGGGGCGGCGCCCTCTGGCGGCCGGAGGCCTGGCGCGCCGCCCCGCAAATGCCACCATTGGCTGCGCTGCCAGCGTCAAGGCTGGGATGGAGGCGCCACGTCGGGGCCTAGAGGCTGCGGAAGCGGCGGCGATAGGCGGAAGCCCTGACTGCTACACGGAAGGGGGTGAGGGGCCGCAAGCCCTTGAGCCAAGTGCCCGCGGCCTCTCCTCCGCCGCTTGGGGACCAGAGTAGGATTGGGAAGCAAGCGACCTAGATTCATCCAGGCACCAAGGTGTCACTTTCCCTGGAATCTGTCCCCCGCAGTAACTTATCTCTGAAAACAGCTATACGGCCGCGTCCTTTGAAATGGATGGCAGTCATAGGGACCCCGTGGAATAGGGAGGTGACCTAAACTCATTCGGGCGCCGGGCTGTCACTCTCGGGAGCCTGTTCTCACCAATTCCCTATCCCGTGAGTTCTGCTCTACAAACAATAACTGTTTTTATCATCTTGAAAAGATGCACTGGTCTTACGAATGGTAGGCGCGGATCTCGGAGCCAACGCTGCCTCCATAGGGAGTCTGGTTCTCCCTGACCCTCAGGTCTCACTCAACTTAGATGTCGCTGCATTCACCTGTGTTTCAGTGCTAGGTGTACGCTAGCCCAGACATAGCATTGTGTAAGGCTGAGAACGCGACAGGAAATGCAGAAGGGGAGGGTGGACCCACAAGCCTCAAAAACCAAAAGCAAACAAAATTGAGGAGTGTGGGAGTGCTGCTTTAAAGGGGAAGAATCTAGGAAGACTTTGGAGAAGTGACATCCATTCAGAATAATAGGGTGCTCCCCAGACTGGAGTCAGGGTGGGGGGACCGGTAGGATGCAGAGTGCTCCCAGGCAGGGAGGAAAGCAAGAATCCTGAGGTTCAGTAGCTTGAGGGACAGGGAAGACCAAAAGAATGTGTTTGTCTGTCTGTCTGTCTGTATGTGTGTTAAAGTTTCTTCGTGCCCCTGTGTGTGTGTGGATAGATAGATAGATAGATAGATAGATAGATAGATAGATAGATAAGGAACAAGGGAACAAGCAGAAAAGTTAAAGGGGCTGAGGCTGTAGCTTAGTTGGCCTAGCATACACAAAGCCTTGAGTTTGATTTCCAGCACCAAATAAGCCGGGTGTGGTGGCACACCCTTGCAATAGCAGCATGGGGAGAGGAGTTCTAGGTCTTCTTTGGTTATGAAGCAGGAGATAATCCAACCACAGGACCATGGAGACAGAGGAAAGAGCCTAACACTAGAAAACCCTGACATGTACACTGACCCGGAGCCGCTACCATAAGGCCCAGAGAGTCGGCAGTACTGCTCAGTACAAAAGGAAACTTGGTGAGATTGTATGGATTTCCTGTGGTTACTGTAACAAAAGACTACATTTATATTACCTTAAAACCAAAGTAAATGTAGAGTTCTAGAGGACCAGAGTCTGCAATAGGTGTCTCACTGGGCTGAAGTCAGGGCACTGAGGGGCTTCTTTCTCCCGGAAACTCGAGTGAAGAGCCCCTGCCCCTTTTTACCTCCTAGAGGCCACTTGTGCCCCTGGGTCTTGCCCTTCCTCCATCTCCAGCCAGCATTTAACCTCCTGTAGCCCCTTTGTCTCATCACCACACCTCCTCTGGTTGTCCTGCTTTCTGCTTTTCCTCACGAGAGCCCTGGTGACTGCATTTGAGCCGGGTGGACAATCCACGGTGGTCCTGGCTCACCCTTTGAGCTTCCCGGTGAGTTTAACGGAGAGGTAGCAATAGTCACTGGTTGCTGGGGATATATTTGGGAACCCATCATACATATTATAGGGAGCAAAGGAAAAGGCAAGCTGAGCATGAATGGATCTTCTCTAGCCTTGGAAAATACTATGTGATGGAAGAGTCTGTGCTGTCTTTGCCTTCTATAATAGGAGGAAAAGCTTCCTGTTTCTTTCCTGGGTGCTGCACCAGATAGGTACATTTCCCGAGGAGCTGCTTTATGTCCCTGCCTTCCAAGTACTTGCATTAAAAGTGCACCACCACACCAGCCCCTGTCCTGTGTTCTATCCTCTAGTACCGTCCACAGGCCTGGGACACACACTGTCATATCACATGACCTCTATGAGTTTCAGGCCAGCCTGGTCTACGTAGAGAGCGCTAGTCAGGGCAACAGAGTAAGACCCTCTCTCAAAACATCATCATCTGCCCACATGCAGACTGACTGAACATCAGTTTATACCTGTAACTAAATGCAAGCTAGCCATTTGTCAATATATAAGAAAAAATCTGAGCTGGGCATGGTGGTGCACGCCTGTAATGCCAGCACTCTGGGGGGCAGAAGGAGGCAGGTAGCTATGAGTCAAGGCCAGCCTTGTCTACAAAGTGAGTCCAGGACAGCCAAGGCTACACAGAGAAACTGTCTTGAAAAACCAAAAGAAGAAAGAAAAGAAAGGAGGAGGAGGAGGAAGAAAAGAAGAAGAAGAAGAAGAAGAAGAAGAAGAAGAAAAGAAGAGACCAAGTCTATCGTTTAACAAAATACCAATAAAAACTCAGAAGCTAGATGCTGGGGTAAAAACCTGCTAACCCTGAGAGGCAGAAAAAGCACCCAGCTGACCTTCCAAAAATCGCCTTCTCCACAATGTCTTAAATACCCTTCAACTCAATGTCCCTCCTTCTGTGTGTGTTTTTTATGTTCACTCCCTGTTAACTGATTGCTTGCTCAGCCTCTTGACCTATGAATTATTTTATTTAGTGCATGCTTACAGAATGCTCTTGGATTAAAGGTGTGTGCTAGAGCTGAGCCACACCACAACCAGAAACATGTTTTTCCAGTCCACAATCTCTGGGTTCACAATATGATCAAATATCCTTATGAGAGTAGATTTACTCAAAGGATGGGGGAGAGAATATTTAGGAATCAATTGGACAGATTTTATATTTTACTTATCAGAATTTTACCTAGTAATTAATATGCCCCCACACTGATGATGGAGTAGAAAGCCTTGCATGCTAGACAGCTCTATGTCACTGAGCTATATCCATAGGCTTTTTCTCTGTAAGTGTTTGTATTCCCTCAAATGAGGGTTCAGAGGAGAGCCATTCCCAAACATTTCTAGCTCTTTCTGAACTCTCAGTATGTTCTAAACTCCTCTCCACACGAGTCAGCTTGGCTTCTCTTGGCTTCTGACTGAATTGCTTTGCCTAGCTTCAAATTAATTTTGGCAATATGGTTTTGGCTTTGTTTTGTTGAGACAAGGTTTCTCTGTGTAGCCAAGGCTTCTCTGTGTGGCCTTGGCTGTTTGTAGACCAGGCTGGCCTTGAACTCAGAGTGATCCTGATCCGCCTGCCTCTGCCTCCCAAGAGCTGGGACTAAAGGCGTGCGCCACCATACCTGGCTCTTGGCAATAATAGTTTTTAATCTTCCTTCTCACTTTCTGGCTTACTCTGTCTTCACCTGTGTCTAGCTTGTTCTCTCTGCAACCTTTCTCTCTCTCTCTCTCTCTCTCTCTCTCTCTCTCTCTCTCTCTCTCTCCCTCCCTCCCTCCCTCCCTCCCTCCCTCTCTCTCTCTCTCTCTCTCTCTCTCTCCCTCTCCCTCTCCCTCTCTCCCTCCCTGATGTTAAGTACCATGAGAGTTCGATGTATCTTGTCTGATTCATTCTGTCAAATCTTTCTCTGATTCTCCCCCTCACTTAGACATCACTTTCAAACATGGTTGCTTCCTTTTAGAAACTAATTTTACCTTCATTTTTTGAGATTAAAGGTGTGTACTAAGGGCATGTCTGTATCCCAGCCAGATCATACTGTGATCCAGAGCATGTCTGTATTCCAGGCACTTTGGATCACATAGACCTAAATGTCTTCAGATGTGATGTTGCTGGATTAAAATTCCTCTACATTTCTCACTTATTTTTTTAAAGATTTATTTATTATCTATACAGTATTCTGCCTGCATGCTAGAAGAGAGCACTGGATCTCATTGTAGATAGTTGTGAACCAACATATAGTTGCTAGGAATTGAACTCCGGACCTTTGGAAGAACAGCCAGCTCTCTCTTAACCTCTAAGCCATCTCTCCAGCCCTGAAACCCTGTCACTTAAATTTAAAAAAGCCAGCCAGGCGCAGTTGGTGTATGCCTGTAATCCCAGCACTCAAGAGATGAGGCAAGCAAATCACTGAGTTCGAGGCCAGCTTGGTCTACAAAGTGAGTCCAGGACAATAAGGCCTTAAGAGAAACCCTGTGTGGAAACCAATAAATAAATAGTAGCTTGGTGGAGGTGCACGCCTTTATCCCAGATAAAGAATTGAACCTGTCTTCTGAAAGATCAGCAAGTGCTACTAGCCCCCGAGCCACCGCTCCAGCCCTTGGAAGACACTCTTAGAGGCTCTTGTAGACCATCCCTTTGAAGGACACCCTCTCCAAATAAACCTTGGCCCCAAGCTCACTATAAACCCTGATAGGAATTCTGGGCCTTCTGGCTGCAACTTCCCAAGCTCTTGGTTACAAAGCATACCCCAGCCACCTTGCTCTTCATAAACTTAAGCTGTTTCTGAACAGTACTTTTTCCCCCATCAGGAAAATAACCACAGCCTAACAACCTCTGCAAATGGATGTTCCTAGCAGCCTCCTAAGGGAGGCGGCGGCTAAGGAGCTGCCTGTTCGTTGCCTGTCACTCTTTAATGCTGCTCGTAGTACACACTGATCTCCTTCATAGGAGTGTTAGCTCTGAATTTTCACCTGTGACTCCTCCCACCATGTCTTTCTGTTGGAATATGTATTATAGTTGCAGGCCTTATTATTGTCTTCAGTTATTTGCCAGTTGTGTCTGTCAACAAGAACTCAGACACACACCAGAGGCAAGGAGGGCAGACAGAGAGCTCCTTATGTGACTCCTACACTTTTGTATTGACCAGCACCATACTGTAATTTCATACTGATATCCCGGGTCCCTGAACTTTTAAATTGGAACATTAAAAAGTACAAATAAAAATTATTTTAAAGGCTGGGCGTGGTGCCTAAATTACAGGCCAAAGTCACTGTGCTGCCAAATACTTAAATGCTACTTAGAAAATGGGATTAAAAGGCTGCATCACAGCTGAGCAGTGATAGCACACCTGTAATCCCAGCACTTGGGAGGAAGATCTCTGAGTTTGAGGCCTGCCTGGTCTACAGAGCAAGTTCCAGGAGAGCCAGGGCTGCACAGAGAATCCACCATGAAACAAACAAAACAAAAAAATGCTGTATCACTCCCTGGGAAACCACACCATGTAGAGATTCTGGAAACATGCCTTAAAATATTCAGTCTGCAGATGCATCAGACTGTAACCAGTTACTGGGCTGGACAGGAAGCCCAGCTATGCAGCTCTTGCCTACTCTGTACAATGTTCTGGGCTCCTTCCCAATTGCTCAACTCCATCCCAATAAAACCAAATTTCATGTACCACCTCAATATACTTGCATCAACTTTACCAAACAGTTCAATTTTCCATACTCATCTTTTCATTGCTACATATATGCCTACTTACAGGATGACATATACGGGTAAAAACAGGAAGGCTTGAGATACGTAATTTCAAACCAGAATTCACTTGGTACCCATTTAAGGGCATCCATATTCTTTTGACCATGCCTTACTATGTAACAAAGCGGGTACCCTACCCTAGATCTATCTGCAAGACTGAAAGCGTGTAGTATGACTAACACCCTTTGGTGTATGTGCTAGCTCATTACCAAAACCCAACCAGGAGCCATCTGAGGTACACAGGGAAAGAAACCTCTCTGCTCCATCACGGACTTGATTTTGAATTCTTTTACATTTAGGTGTTTTGCCTGCATGAGTACACCTCTGTACTGCTGGGGATTGAGCCTGGGTCTTCTTAAGAATAGGATCATCTGAGCCATCTCTCCAGCCCTGCAGTTGATTCCCGATGCCCACCCCCCCCCCCAAAAAAAAAAACCCCAGGGTTTCTCTGTGTGTAGCCTTGCCTGTCTTGGACTCCCTTTCTAGATCAGATCGTACATTGAACTCAGAGATGTGCCTGGCGCTGCCTCCCGAGTGCTGGGGTCACGGGCGTGCATCACCAACGCCAGCCATCCAGTGAAGAGTCCTTATCCCTTCATTGGCCACTTAGGGAATATTACTTTAGCAGCACCATTGAACACGCCCATGTAGATAGAAAGCTGCTGCTATGTCTTCAAATTACTCATGTGAGATGTAAAACACCAACAGTCAGTACATTTATCCAGAAACAGGCTTCAAACTTTAATTTAAAAAAAACACTGAACATAGAGAAGCAGTTATCAACGAACATACTTAACAATTAAAAATAGTTTTTCTTTTTTTTAAACGCCTAGCTTTTACAAATATTAATTCAGTCACCCATAGAAACTTTACAAAAAAACATTTAAGTTTACGATTCACTATTGAAAAGGTTGTTGATAAGCTGGGCACGGTGGCACATGACTTTAATCCCAGCACTTGGGAGACAGAAGCAGGCAGATCTCTGTGAGTTCAAGGCCAGCCTTGTTTACAAAGGGTCCAAGACAGCCAGGGCTACAGAGAAACTGTCTTGAAAAACCAAACCAAAAAAGGGAGCTGTGATGGACTCATGACCAGAGTACTTTTTGATGTGTGAGGTGTTTTTCTGTTTTTAACAGCTCTGGGTACTGAGGGCAGGACACTACATATGCTGGAAAAGTGCTATACCGCCAAGCCCAGGACTGCTGTGCTTTAAATATAGCCACTTGCTTCATCCCAACATCCCTCAAATCCCCAACTCTCTGGCCTTGGCTTCTTGAGTGCTAGACATGCAGGTATGTATTTTGGACAATATTGCAGAGACAAAAATCTCACTACAACCACCTCTGCAGAGACCAGGCTGACCTCAAACTCACACCTATCTGCCCATCTCTTTGTCACAGTTTCATTTTTTAAAGATTTGTACAGTATTCTGCCTGCATGCGTGCCTCCAGGCCACATGCAGAAGAGGACACCAGATCTTATTATAGAATGTTATGAACCACCATGTGTTTCCTGGGAATTGTACTCAATGTTTGGGAGAACAGCCAGTGCTCTTAACTTCTGCGTGATCTCTCCAGCATGCCTCCCCAACCCCCAGTTTTTCCCATCATATCCTGCCCATTTACTCTTGAAAAGCTTAGGTTAACTGTTGTCCTTCAGGCCAAAGCACTAATCCTAATGGGGCCCCTAGGGTTTTTGGACTTTGGGTACGTTAGAAGCTTTCTTTACAGATTTCCTGGGAGGAAAGAGCTTGGCCTCTGGCTTTCTGAGTTCCCGCACATCTCTTTTTTGCTTCTTCCCTGAGGTCCCAACTCCTGAAGCTTCTGGTGTCTCTGCAGCTGGCAGGGCTTTCCTTTTCTTGCCCTGAAGCATATTTAGATCCGATCTCTTTTTTGGAGATTTTTTCCCTGTGATATTTTCTTGCATCTTGAAAAAAACAAAGAAAGAAAATTAAGTCTAGAGCAACAAAGATCAAGATCTCACTATCAGACTCAAGAAGCCACTACTGTACTTACAACCTTGTATATGTGCCCACAACACGGTGGAATGAGCAGCCGCCTTTTCTATCACCAGATGTTTGTTTTGTCTTTTTCTTTTTGAAGAGGGTCTTACCTGGCTGGAACTCATTATGTAATCCAAGCTGGATTAGGGGCTGATAATGCTCCTGCTTCAGCCTGGGATTACAGGCACTTAGTCTTTTATACCAGTATGCTGTCCTGTGCTGACATCTTGGTGCACTGAGGGGCCATATGGACTGACCTCATTATGTGTCCTCTAGTGACACCAACACATGAGATACACTTCTACAAGATGCCCTACCATACAGTGACACAAACCTTTCCCATTATTCAAGATGCTGAAGTATCTGCCTTCCTAGTACCTGGAGTTAACTTATTTTTTTCCAAGATGGTTCTTTGTGTAGCCTGAAGTCATTCTAGATCAGCCTGCCTCTGACTCCTTCTGAGTGCCACCACGCCTCGCCCCTCGCACCACTTAGAACTTTTTGCCTGACACTGATACTGATATCAATAAAAATACCTTCACATCTTTTTTATCTAGAGTTTCTCCTATTGGTACCAGTTGTGGAATTGTTTCTTCACACTCTTCTGTCACTTTTGGTTGTGTGTTTACATTGCTGATCTTTTTCTTCCCAGATTTCGGGTCCTTCACTGGAGGACTGCTGGCTTTACACACTAAGTCATCTTGAGTTGAAGGAGATGGAGCCTTCTTGGACTTTTTCCTTAAAGTTTTGATTTTCTTCTTCAACTTTTCTTTTTCATGCTTTCTTTTTGTCTTTAGTTCCTACCAAAATACCAGATGAAAGTTTAGCAGGGGAGAAAAAAAGCCACGGATACAGACAGCACAGATTTAGAAACTGCAGTTGCATCGATAAGCTCCCTAAAACATCCCTGACCCATGCAAACAGAATACTCTATTTCCAAGTACTTAAACCTCAGTCTCATTTGGAGGCTGAGAGGTACTTCAATCTGCAGCTCGTGCTGGTCGGCCATGAATGTAACCCTCTCCTACTCATCTGCTACAATTACTGACATGCTCCAGCACACCTGGCTCTCTACTTTGAATTTTATCCAGGCATGTGGTAAAGCACGTCTACCACACCCAAAGCCCTGCATGAGTTCAACAGTTTAATACCCACCATCAAAATGCATACAAGCAACTAAGAGGAAGCAGAGCCCTTGGCCAGTAAGCCCAGTGGGTCCCATTATTGAACCACCTGTTCTGGTGTGGTGTCTACGTGCACACCACAGGTCTGCTTAGGGTATTCTTCAGGAGCTACCACTCCTTTACAAGACAAAGACTTTTATTGGAACCTTGGGCTTGATGATCAGGCTACACTAGGCTGACTCATCAGAGCCCCAGGGATCCCTCTTTCTCCACCTCCCCAGAACTGGATCACACTCAGATACCATGCTTGGAGAGTGAGCATTTTGACCAACTGAGCCCAGACTTGAATCTCCAGTCTTTTAGGTAATTGTGGATTCAGAGTACTTCCATAGTTCCTGCCTCACAGGTAAAATGTCAACTATTCCTATATCTTTAAATATTTCTTTATAGACCCTAAACTGAGAAATTGGATTGATTCCTTTAATGGATGTGGGAAAACCCACCCTAAATTTAGGCAGTACATCCTTAGCAGCAGGCCAGACAATAGAGCATGAAAGAGGAAGAAAGGTTACTGGACTGCCTTTGGCTCTTTCCCTCTTGCCACTGATTTGATTTACCTAGTTGAGTGACATTTGAGAGAATCTTGGTTTTTTTTTTTAAATACACAAATATTAAGGATGTTTTTAATTTTAATCCCAGGTATGGAGTATGGGACTACTTGAGACTGTCCACAGCAGCTGATTATGACTTATTTGCCTTGTGCTCTAACAGAGGCGTGATTTTGCCAACTATAAATAGTTTCTGCCATTGTTTGATGTCTGGAATCCTCCAAATATCCCTCAGGCCTTACTCAGCAAGTTGAGAGTACTGAAGCACACAGGTGAGTGGACAAACAGCTACTGGGTTTTTAGCCTTTCCAGTGTGATAACTTGTTACACTGAGATAAAATGTTAGTTGGTTATGGCTAGAAACATCCAGTGTAGCATCAAAACACTTTCTCTTTGTATTGTTAGACTGAGCTTAAAGAGCTTTAAAGAATTAAAGACAGCTGGAATGGAAGCCAGGCATGGTAGTGGTGCACAATGTTAATCCTAGCAACCTGGAGACAGCCAAGTAGATCTCTGTGAATTCAAGGCCATCATGGCTATTCAGTGAGAGACCCTGTCTTAAAAAAACAAAAACAAGAGGCTGGAGAGATGGCCCAGAGGTTAAGGGCACTGATTGCTCCTCCAGAGGTCCTGCTCTTCCAAAGATCTTGAGTTCAATTCCCAGCAACCACATGATGGCTCACAACCATCTATAATGTGATCTGATGCCTTCTTCTGGCCTGCAGGTGTATATGCAGACAGAGCACTGTATTCGTAAAAATAAATAAATCTTAAAAACAAAACAAAAACAAAGCTGGGTGTGGTGACACACCTTTAATCCCAGCACTCCAGAGGCATAGGCAGGTGGATCTCTATGAGTTTGAGGCCAGCCTGGTCCACAAAATGAGTCTAGGACAGCCAAGACAATACAGAGAAACCCTGTCTCAAAAAACCAACAAAACAAAACAAAAACCCCCCCAAAACCAAACAAACAACACCAAAACATAACAAACAAAAAATAAAAGTAAAAAATGTAAAGGACTGATAAAATTTTTAGCCAAGGGGTAGTGACGGAAACAAGTAGACCTCTGGAAGAAAAAGTGGCACTCTTAACCACTGAGCCATCGCTCCAGCCCCCAGCATCTACAATCTTAATTGTGGGTGGGTGGGTGCATAGATGGGACCCCTGGAGCTGTTGGCCAGCTGGTCAAACCAATCAGTGACCTCCATCAAAAGATCTTGTCTTGGGATGGAGAGATGGCTCAGAGGTTAAGAACACTGGCTGTTCTTCCAGAAGTCCCGAGTTCAATTCCCAACAATCATCTATAATGTGATCTGGTGCTCTCTTCTGCAGGTGTACATGCAGGCAGAACACTGTGTAAATAATAAATTTAAAAAAAAAAATCTTGTCCTAAAATTAAGGTGGAGGCTGGACATTATGGTGCATGCCTTTACTCCTAGCACCTGGGAGGCAGAGGCAGGCAGAGCTCTGAGTCCAAGGCTAGCCTGATCTACAAAACAAGTTCCAGGACAGCCAGGGATACACACAAGAAACCCTGTCTCTTAAAAAACAAAACAAAATCTCCCCTACCCCGCCCACAAATTAAGATGGAGAGCAACCAGGGAAGACATTCAATGTTGATGAGCACACAAAATTAAGATGTGTCTTGTTGGGGCTGGAGAAATAGCTCAGTGGTGAAGAGCACTGGCTGCTTTCAGAGGACCCAGGAGATCTGACATCATAGACATAAATGCAGGCAAAACACAAAGGCACATAAATAAGCCTCAACTTTCCTCCTCAGAATGAACTCACTAAGTACAAGCCTGACAGATGAGCTTATTATAAAGCTCAAGTTAGTTCTGAATTTGTTGCGATCTCTATTGGCTACATATTAATTATTAAGCCCACCCAACAGGAACATTTATACTAACTTTTCTCTTCACACTACGGAAGGATATGGTGTTTTCATCCTGAGACGAGACAAACGAGGAAAAGATGGGCAGAGAAACCGACTTCTCAGTTTTCAGGAACAAGAGTTTCACACTCTGCCATTTCTGAAAGAAAGAAATTATGTCACCTACACAGTGCTTCTTTTAAATAGAAATCAGACTAAAAAACTTGCTATACTGTACCTCTGGCAATTTTTCTGAAAGCATTTCTGAGACAGTCAAGATGTTTTCAACGATGTGCTGAGTCTCCATTCCAGTGTGACCAATACGCACAGTACTAGGAGGTAATAAATAAATGTAATAAAAAAGGCTTCTTTGTTTTGTTTTGTGTCCCATCCACCCACAGACAAGGGCTCTGTGTAGCCCTGGGTCTCCTGGATTCTTTGTAGAGCAGGCTGGCCGTAACTCAGAGATCCACTTGCCTCTGCTTCCCAAGTGCTGGGGTTACAGGTGTGCACCACCTCAGGCCAGAGGTTACTGTTGTATTAGCTGTTCAGTGTTGACACTGATCAATGGTAAAACATCATACTATACAATCCTACCATAGTTCCAAGCCCAAACTTTTCAATTTCCTTTGGTTTGCCTTGTTGGCTCAGTTTCTCCTCTGATGGGATTAAGTGAACCAAAATAATTGTTTTCTCCAACCTTCCTTGTGATTCTCATATCATCTACAACCAAGGAAGAAGCAGGAGGCCTGGTCCAGTGACAACTCTTAGTTATTTGTCTGAACCGATCAAGGGGCTTTCCTCTTACAGGCCGGATGCAACAGGAGCCTGTTTATATCACCTATTCTCCTAAGCCTGGAGGCACACAGTGATACTATCTTTGACCACGTGACGTTGGAAAGCAGTCATTGTCCTTACATTTTCTTTCTCTCTCTTTCTTCCTTTTTTCCTTCGAGATGGGGTTTCCCTGTGAGCCTTGACTGTCCTGGGCTCGCTTTGTACACCAGGCTGGCCTCAAACTCAGAGATCCGCCTGCCTCTGCCTCTCTGGTACTGGGATTAAAGGTGTGCCCACCACACCCGACATCCTTACATTTTCTTAAAGCTGGGCATGGTAGCATACATGCCTTAAATCCCAACATTCAGGGTAGAGACCAGATTTCCAGGCCAGCCAAAATTATACACTGATTCTCTATGTGAAAACAGAAACTATCACATTCTTTAAAAGACCTTTAAAATCTATTTTGAGCATGGGTCTCAATATATAGCCCTAGCTGATCTGGAACTCTATGTAGACAAAGTTTGCCTACAACTCAGATACATCTGTCTTGCCTTCCCAATGCTAGGGTTAAAGAATGTGACACCATGCCTGGCTTAAACTTGTGTGTGTGTGTGTGTGTATGTGTGTTGTGTGTGCGCGCACGCGTGTGTATGTGTGTGTGTGCATGTGCATATGTACATGGGAGTGCCCTCTGGCCCAGAGGCATTGACCCCCTAGAGGTAGAATCACAGGAGGCTGTAAGCCACATCTGACATGGGTGTTGGGAACATCCTTGGGTCTCTGGAATAGCTGATCTCTCCAGTCTGGTTTCTATTTACCTCATGTGTGCGTGTTCTGAGTGAATGTGTTGAATGTCACAGGACAACTTCCCAGGATTGGTTCTTTCCTTCTGCCAGTGATGGTCTTAGGGCCAAACAGAGGTTGTCATGCTTAGTGGCTAGGTGCCTTCAACTTAAATTAGAACCATCTTGTTAATCCAAAGGTCTTTTCCTTAGCATAGGTGTAAGGCTTACCCTAGTTCAATTCCCAGCAACCACATGGTGGCTCATGACCATCTATAATGAGATCTGGTGCCCTCTTCTGGCATGCAGGTATACACTGTATACATAATAAATAAATCTTTTTTTTAATTAAAAAAAAAAAGCCTTCTTAGGGTTTTAATAGAAGGGCCTGGTTTCATTAATACAATCCTTTAAGGTAAAAAAAAAAAAAGGATTCCATCATGAAGACATGTAAATTTTACAAAAGCACACATATTCCTCTTGTTACCTGCAAGAACCATGTTTGGAGATATTTAAGACGGTCCCTGTGACACAGCGATCAATCTCTTTGGACAGATTCTTGGCCAAAAGGTTTACAGGTACTGGAACTCTGAAAGCACATAGGCATCAAAAGAAGGCACACACAGAGAAACCCATACCATTGACACCCAGTCACTACAAATAAGCTCACTTCTTCCTCTGATAGAAATGCCTTCCTATGTGTGAGGGCAAATGCCGTCTAATTCTTTCATCAGCAATGAAGATGTCAAAGCTACCCAGGAGACGGAGCTTGGCTTCATAGGCTTTGTATTCGGTTTTTAAAGTTTTAAAAGGGATAATCTGGAAAACAGAAACAAGAGCAAAACCATAAATTGTTAAGAACCTAAATAAAACAAGGCTGGTAGTGTTGGCGCACGCCTTTAATCCCAGCACTCCGGAGGTAGAGGCAGGTGGAACACTGTGTGTTCGAGGCCAGCCAGGTCTACAAAGCAAGTACAGGACAACCAAGTCTCAAAAAACAAACAAACAACAACAACAACAACAAAAACAGCAACATAGTATGTAGGCTAGGAGGCACCAAAGTGGATGAAAACAGGCATCTCAGGTTGGAGGATAACTTTGAGGCTAGCCCAGGCAATTGAGTAACAAAGTAAATTAAGCTAGAGAGATAGCTTAGTGCTTAAAAGCACTGGCTGCTCTTACAGAGGACATGGGTGTACCTCCTTCCAGCTCCAAGAAATCCAAGATACTCTACTGGCCTCCACAGGTACTTGTACAACACAAAGTGCACAGACACATGCAGACAAAAACCCAGGCACATTCTAAAAAAACAAGTGTCTTTGGGGTGGCAGTGGGGAATCAGCACCCAGTGTGGTGGTGTACACCTTTAATCCCAGCATGAAGGAGGAACTCTGAGTTAAAGGCCAACCTGGTCTACGTTGCAAGTTTGGGGTAGAGTATTAGCCTACTAAGTGTAAGGCTTTGGATTCAATTCCCAGTACCAGGAGAAATAAAAAGAACCAAAGAGCACAAAAATATACAAATAATCACAAAACAGAGTCAGAGGTGAACACTCAATGCTCCAAAAGTACAGAGTGGGACTTACACAAACAGTAAGCTTTTAAATAATCTGTGATGGGACTACAGATGGCTCACTGGTTCAGCACTGATTGCTCTTACAGGACTCAAGTTCACTTCCAACACCTATGGAAATAACTTTCCTACAACTCTAGCTGCAGGGAATCCCAAGCCCCCTTTAGCCTCCTTAGGCACTGCACTCAAGACAATTCAAAATAAGATTTAAAATCTGACCTGTATTTAACTTTTCAGTCACAAATCAGAATAGCATCTTCAGGACAAATAAAATGGAATACAGCTAACCATAAGCCATCGACAATTAGATTAAAAGCAGAAAAATGGGCCAGAGAGATGGCTTAGCAGTTAAGAGCACTTGCTGTTCTTTTGAAGGACTGGGTTTCATTTCCCAGCACCCACAGGCAGCTCACAGCCGCCTGTGACTCATGCTCCAAGAGATTTGATACCTTCTTCTGACCTGAGAACACCTGCATGCACATGGTGCATATGGCTAACATTAGGAATACACACACATACCCAATAAAGAAATAAATTAAAATTAAAGAGAAAAACAGACCTAAAAGACCAAAAAGAACAAAACAAAACAAAAACCAGTAGTATATCATATTTCATTTCAATTAGGTCTTTGAAAGGACTTCAGAGTATTAACATGACTCCTACCTGGGAGACACTGTTAACACCATGCTTTTTCAAAAGCTTTTTATAGAAACCTTCTGTCTGTTCAGGTGATTCACAATCATCTTTGGTAAACAAACAGACTTCTGATGAATCTGATAGAATACTATGAGGCAAAGACCTGGAAAACATGACAAAAACCAAGAAGCAAACATTATTCCATAAAATATGTTTATTACCCACAACATATACATATCTGATTATTTATTTTGGGGGGATATCCATGGCACATATGTAAGATCAGAGGGCAGCCTTTGAAAACTGGCTTCTTATACCACGTGGACCAAAGTCATTAGGATGGTGGCAAGTTGCTATCTCAAAACAAAAGAAAAAGAAGCCAGAGAGAGAGCTTAGTGCTTAAAAGCACTGGCTGCTCTCACAGAGGGCCCGGGTTTAATTCTCAGCACACACAGTGACACGACCATCTGTACCTCCTTCCAGCTCCAGGAACTATCCTGTCAGCCCCATTTAGCCACACTCATTTTTTTTTTCCACTTAAGGAAAGCCAGGTAGGTGATGTGTACCTACAATTCCAGCTTTAAAGAGAAGAAGGGAAAGAACGTCAAAAGTACCAGGCTAGCCCATAAAAACACACAGCAAAAACAGGTGAGAGAGGAGCAGAGAGACAAAAAGAACCTCCCACAAGTGACAAAAATCACCAAGGTGAGAAGTTGAGCCAAGGTGAGTGTGAAGGAAGCCAATAGAGGGCTGCTAGAAGAGCTACCTCACACAATCAAGACACAGGTTCCATTCTCCAAGCAGATAGCTTAGTGTGTTCATTATACTAACAGAAGGATCTGTGTATATCCCTGAATGTACATGACAGAGGAAGCTGGTGATGAGCTCTGGTTATCTTAGGAGAAAATGAAGGCACGAGGATGCATGGGGCTCAGTGGTCAACTAGTCCATTTGATGAGCTTGAAGAGCTGCAAGGATGTGTGACCTGCTTAAAAAAGGATATTGTGTTCCCAAGGTAGACACCCAAGGATGTCCTCTGTCCTTCACACTCACGTGCTCATATACCTGTGTGCACACATCTGAAAAGGTGTGCACGTAAAGACACATAATTTAAAGTAATGTGGGAGCTAGAGTGGTCAGTGTACTTCAAAACAAGCTGTTAAGTATGGTATCATCAGATTTACTGCTGAAGCATGGGGAAACAAGGGGGCGCCTTAGGAGTAGAGAAAAACACAGAGACAGAGTCAAGAGACAAAGAGTGCCGGGCATGGTGGTGCACGCCTTTAATCCCAGCACTCGGGAGGCAGAGGCAGGCGGATTGCTGAGTTCAAGGCCAGCCTGGTCTACAAAGTGAGTCCAGGACAGCCAAGGCTACACAGAGAAACCCTGTCTCAAAAAAAAAAAAAAAAAAAAAAAAAAAAAAAAAAAAAAGCAAAGAGACGAAGAGTAAAAGAGCACTGGGTGGCAGCAGGTGATAACATCAGAGATTGCTAAGCAACCTGGGGCAGGCCGCTTCTATGCCAACATTCCTCTCTTTTAAAAAAGGAGGACATTGGATTGTCCTTCATGCAAGGTAAGTTAAAGTATATAAATGTAGGAAGCAGCTCTTGGCTGTCATGTAAGGGGGGTGGAGTGGGAAGGAAGGAGGGAGGGAGGGGGAGAGAGAGAGAGAGAGAGAGAGAGAGAGAGAGAGAGAGAGAGAGAAGCAACAGCAACAAAATGTCTGGATTATATGGTTAAGGGGAAGGAAAAGCTCTGCCCTGGAAAGTTTAGGGTGAAGACAAGGATTCCCTGCACTCACCTGTCAGCTCACAATTAATTTAACTCCAGTGCCAGGGAATTCAATGGCCTCTTCTGGACTTTCACAGGCATATGGTACCCAGACATATATACAGGCAAAACAATGGTACACATTTAAAAAAAAAAAGATTCTACAAAGTAATTTGGGGGCTGTAGAAGTGGCTCAGTGGTCAGGAGAACTGGCTGCTCTTCCAGAGGACCTAAGTTTGGTTCCCAGCACACAGAGCAGTTTACAACCCTATTAACTCAGTTCCAGGGAATCCAATCCTCTTCTGATCCCCACTGGCTTCTGCACACACAGTACACTCACCTGTGTGCATACACAGAAACATTCTTTAAAAAGTCATTTGGGGATCACAAGTGTCTTTCCTCTCTAAACCTCCCACTGCTGCAGGCATGGTGGGGCACGCCTTTAATCCCAGTGCCAGGGAAGCAGAAGCAGGTGGATAATACTGTGAGTTTGAGGCCAGCCTGGTCTACAAAGCGAGTCCAGGACAGGCTTTCCTACACAGGAAAACCGTGTCTCAAAAAGAAGAGGGTAAAAATAGAAAAGGAAAGGAAAGGAACCCCTCCCATTGCCCTTATTTTTGGAGAAAGTCAGCTATCCTCCTCCATAGGTTGTTAAGCAGAGCTGGTTGTTACACAATGTCACAATAGTTTGAGTTCTTGAGCTTCAAGATGACCATAAATTAATATAAGAGGCTCTCAAATCTTGCACAGGAACAACTTAAACGAATATAATATTCTTTCTTAGTTCTTAGTCTACCAATTCTACAGCAGAGAAATCTGACCCTAACAAGAATACACAGTACATGAGCCGGGTACAGTGGTGCACGCCTTTAATCCCAGCACTCAGAAGGTAGAGAGAGAGGCAGCTGGATTGTTGAGTTTGAGACCAGCTTGGGCTACAGAGTGAGTCCAGAACAGCCAAGCCTTGAAAACCAACCAAACAGAAGGAATACACAATTTATACAGGCAGGCCAGGTGAATCAGGGGGTAAAGACACATGCGTGATGCCAAGCCTTACAACCAGAGTTCCAATTCCAGGACCAACACAGTAGGAGAAAAATGATACTTATTCTCCGTCTCCCACATGTGTGCACCTAACTCCCCCTCTCCACCCACCCACAGAGAGAGGGGTGGGATGGGGAGGAGGGTGAGTGTGAGTGTGTGTCCAGGATTGAGCACACTCAGCGGTTAGAAAGCATTTGCTGCTGGGCATGGTGGCGCACGCCTTTAATCTCAGCACTTGGGAGGCAAAGGCAGGCAGACTGCTGAGTTCGAGGCCAGCCTGTTCTACCAAGTGAGTCCAGGACAGCCAAGACTACACAGAGAAACCCTGTCTCAAAGCAAAACAACAACAACAAAAAACCCACACCAAACAAAAAACAAAACAAAAAAAAAGAAAAAAGAAAGAAAGTAAGTATTTGCTGCTTTCCCAAAAGATCTATTTCAGTTCCTTGTCTATACCCACCCACACTGGACTGCTCACAACCTCATCTCTGCAGTTTCAGGTGATCCGACATGTTCTTTTGTCTTCTGCAAGCGGTGGACACTTGTGCTACACAGTCATACACTCAGACACAATCTAAGTGAGTACTTTCAAGAGGTAGATTGGGACCAGGCAAGCCTTAGTAACAGACCAGCCCCCAAAACAAAACAACTCGAACAGATAAATCAGAACTTACACTCTGACCCGAAGTTCTTTCTCTGGAATTTTCCATAATATCACCATCAAGAATAAATTCTCGGTCTCATTCAAAAGCAATTCATTATTTTTTTTTCTGGACTTGGAGTGTGCGAACAGAACTTCCACAGCCTTCCTGATCTGCAGAAACACAGAAATGAGTTACTTTTCTCAAAGTTAACTGCTCCCCTATACACATATTTGTTTCCTTTGCTCGTCCTCCTTTTTATTCCTCACCATATTAGAATCCTACAATTTGTACCCAGTGCAATTTTAAGAATCCATGAAAAGCCCGGTGTGGTGGCGCACGCCTTTAATCCCAGCACTCGGGAGGCAGAGGCAGGCGGATCGCTCTGAGTTTGAGGCCAGCCTGGTCTACACTGCGAGTCCAGAACAGCCAAGGCTACACAGAGAGACCCTGTCTCGAAAAACCAACGCAGAAAAGAATCCATTAAAGACACCCGGTAAGTACCTGCGTCCTGTTTACGGATGTTCTTTCTACTTAGGAGACAGGGCTATCCGGAAGCTTCTCCTGATCTCGGCGAGAGCAATCAGGAAAGGCGCGGGACTGGGAGCGCACCATGCGCCGGGCCCTGCGCGTAACGCTTTGGGCACGTGCACGAACAAACGCCCCGCAATCCTGCAGAGCGGAGCGCAGGAGCCCACTTTAAACAGGAGGTCAACAAGCCTGAGGGAAGCGAACCCGCTCGGGGGAGTTTCCAGCGACCTCTTTCGAGCTCCGGGACGCCCACGCCGTCGCGGGCCCCTTCTGGATTTTCATGCCTCTCGCGCCCCACTCCGCGCCCCCCGCGGGCCTTAACCACCCTGCTTCCGAATCGCTATCCCCAAAACCCACTCGCCTGCTCTTTGTCCAGCTGTTCCAGAGCGGTCGGGGCTGTTTGCCCCGCGGTGGTGGTCGCCTTGGCGGCTGAGGGAGGGGGAGACGCAGACGCTGAATCCTCCATGTCTCCTCGTGTTAGAGTAGGAAAGCTTGCGCAAGCGCAGGCCGAGGACCGGAACCGGAAATCAGAGGGTAAGACCTCAGGGGCCTCGTTGCGTCATTTCCAGGAAGGCGCGGAATTCGATGCCGGGGCTTTCCTCTGGAGTGGTTGGTGTTGAGTATTTAAGCTGCGGCCAGATTCATATCCGAGGCAGACCTCTCCTTGCGTGCCCCTCTTTCTAAGCTGCCAGGCCTCGCAAAGCCTGTTGATCTTCCATGGAAGACAGTGTAAGAATGGCCTGAGGGGAGAGACTGAAGCCCTGTCCTCAACCCCGTGTTGTCCGCTGAAGAGTCGGTGTCGGGAGCGTCCAGGTAAGAGCCTGGGCTGGACTACCTGTGAGTGTAAAAGTGGGGTAACGCGTAGAGGAACACGCCAGAACATCTTCTTCCAACTCCTCCTCCTTCCCCCCACCGCCCCTTGTGCAGAGGTCACCACCCCCTAAAGTTGTTGCTAAACACACGCCTTGTACAGACCCGTACCCTGACAATGCCTCACACACTGTCTTTGAGGTTGTTTTCGGTCAGTACAGGGAGCTCTGAATGGTACCATTAAATTTTTTTTTTTTTTTTTTTTGGTTTTTTGAGACAGGATTTCTCTGTGTAGCCTTGGCTGTCCTGGACTCACTTTGTAGACCAGGCTGGCCTCGAACTCACAGCGATCCGCCTGCATCTGCCTCCCGAGTGCTGGGATTAAAGGCGTGCACCACCACGCCCGACTTAAATTGTATTTTATTTTGGTTCTTTTGGTAGTTCTGGAACTCTCTGGTAGACTAGGCTGTCCTCGAAGATCCTCCTGCCTCAGCCTCCTGAGTATTAGGATTAAAAGCATTCCCCAAACCAGGCATGGTGGCTCACGACAGAGAAACCGTGTCTCAGAAAACCAAACAAAGAAAAGCATTTGTCAGTGCACCTCGATTAATTTATTTTTTTAAGTCACGATCTTGCTGTATAGCCCAGGTTGGTATGAAACCTGATGTGAGCCCCTCGGAGTCGCAGAAGCAGTGATTACAAAGTGAGCGAGTTCCTCTCCCACCTTGTAGTGGCACAGCTACCTGTAATTTATTTAGGAACTTTTAGGGAGATATTAAGGATGGTGACCGTCTCAGCAGTCAACCATGTGAATTTTCTGAGATTGAAGAAATGGGACTAGAAAGAAAGAAAGAAAAATGATGGATGTTCAGCCTGGCATGGTGCTTGTAATCGTAGTGCTTAGGAGCCGGAGGCAGAAGGAATGCAGCAAATTCTAGGCCATTCTGGGCTACAGAGCAATACTCTTTCTCAGTGTCATTTCTGAAATTATGATTGCTATATAACTTTTCTCTTTACAGCTCCCTCTTTTATTTACTTATTTGTAAGGCAGCCCTAGAGAGAAGGAAGCCAAACGCTATGTTGTGAGGCCACTTTGATAGCCATCTAATTAGCACATGCATGAAGCCGGAAGTAGAGCCTTCTTTGCAGATACATGAAAGACTCCAAGTCAGAACCATCCTGTGCTGTTTCCAGTTTTCTCACAAAAACTGAATACGCCTTTGTTTATATCAGGTTAACAAATTGAGGTGATTTGTTCTCTATCATTAGGTTTTTGACAGAAATTTATAGTGTTCATAGTTTTAAACCCACTTACATATTCTCAACTATGTAACTTTGACTTTTTGAACCTCACATCCACTAAGTCTTACTGTATCCTCCGCATCATCCCCTCGGCCTGCTTCTCTTGTTGTCTTTCCCTTCTCAGTCGTGGGTGCTGCTAAGACAAATATGAGAATTATTTTTAACTCTTTTCTCTTCATCCTTAAATTTGATGAATATTAGTTTGCTCTGTGGGTTTGGTGGCTCACACCCTTAATACAAGCCCTCGGAATTAAAGAATTAGGAATTTCAAGACCAGTCAAACCGGGCATGGTGGTACACGCCTTTAATCCCAACACTCCAGAGGCAGAGGCAGGTGGATAGCTGTGAGTTCGAGGCCAGCCTGGTCTACAACATGAGTCTAGGACAGCCAAGGCTACACAGAGAAACCCTGTCTAGAAAAACAAAAAACAAACAAAAAAAGACCAGCTCCCTGAAACCCTGCCTCAAAACAAAACCTTGGAGATACATGGAAACCTAGATTATTGCCAAATTCCTGAGCCAGAATTACTGGACAAATGGGTGGCACTAATTATTAATAGAATTTGAAAGTAAAGAAAAAGGAACAGATACAGAGGCTGTTGGAATGGATTCTTCTGGGCTGGTGGGACGGCTCGGCAGGTACAGATACCTGCCATCAAACCTGGCAGCCTGAGTTTGATTTAAAGAACCTACGTCATGGAAGGGGAAATCAGACCTGCAATCTGCAAGTTGCCCTCTGATTGCCACATGTGAACTCTGGCACATGAGCCATAGCAAAGTGTGCCCACAGAAATGCACACATGTAAGAAAATGCAATGAAAGATCATTTACAAGTTTTCCCCCTATTTCAAGTTCCAGTGCTGTATCTGAGTAGTTCTGGGGTGTGGAGAAAGATTTTTCTGAGAAAAGAAGAAAACTTAGACATCATCTTCATAGGGATAATTACAGTTGTGGAAATAGATGAGATTGCAAGTAATACAGAACAGAAAACAACAAATAGCATAAAGAAATCCTTAATTGTGGATTAGAAACAAAGAGCAAAGAAACAGAAATGATTGAAAACATCCAGTTGTGTTGATGGTGTACACTTTTAATCCCAGCACTTGGGAGGCAACACAGGTGGATTTCTGAGTTTAAGGCCAGCCTGGTCTACAGAGTGAGTTCCAGGACAGCCAAGGCTACATAGAGAAAATGGGGACGAGGCACAGAGCAGCACAAGAATGTGCCGTGCTCCCAATGTGAGGCAGTGTCTAAGGAGGCTGGTAGTGGGTTTAATGAGCTGCATAGATCTGAATGTTTGGTTGCCAGGCAATGGCCCTGTTTGAAAGGACTGGAAGACATGGCTCAAGCCAGACCCAGGGTTTGCCTTCCTGCTGCCTCTGGGTCTGGGTGTGAACTCTTAGCTGCTTCTCCAGCGTGTCTACCTGCATGCTGCCATGCTGCCTGCCATGGGGATGATGGACTGAACCTCCGAAATTATATGTAAGCCAGCCTCAATTAAAATGTTTTCCTAAAAAAATTAAATTAAATTTTTTCCATTATTATAAGAGTTGTCCTGGTCGTGGTATCTCTTCACAGCAATGGAACACTGACTAAGATGGTGTCATAGTTTTCAACTTGATGCAAGCTAGAGTCATCGGGGAAGAGGAACTCTCAGCTGAGAAAATACCTACCTCCAATTGAATTGGCTTTTGGGGAACATTTTTTCTTGATTAATGATGTGGATGGACTCAGCCCATTGTGGCTGGTGCCACCCTTGGGCAGGTGGGTCTGGGTTGTATAAAAAGACAGGAGGAACAAGCCAATGGGCAGTCCATAAGCTCTGCTCCCGTTCCTGCCTCCAGGGTCCTGTCTTGAGTTCTTGCCCTGATTTACCTCAGTGACGGATTATAACCTCACCCCATCCTCCTTTGTTTGTTTGTTTTCTTTTTGTTGTTGTTGTTGTTCTGTTTTTTGAGACAGGCTTTCTCCTTGTAGCTTTGGCTGTCCTAAAACTCACTCTGTAGACCAGGCTGGCCTCAAAGACAGAGACCCCTCTGCCTCTACTTCCCAGGTGCTGGGATTAAAGACATGTATCATCTTTGCCTGGCAAGCCCTCCCCCCATTCTTTTTGGCAGTGTTTTATCACAGCAGTAAAAAGTAAGGATGGAGCTGGGTGTAGTGGTGCACGCCTTTAATCCCAGCTCTTGGGAGGCAGAGGCAAGAGGATCACTGTGAGTTCAAGGCCAGCCTGATGTACAAAGCGAGTCCAGGACAGCCAAAGTTAACACACAGGGACCCTGTCTCGAAAAACCAAAAAAACAAAGTATAGATCTCTTTCTCAGTTGCTTCTTCATCTTATTTCTTGAGACAAAGTCTCTTAGCCGTAAGTTTGTGGTTGCATCTAGACCTACGAGCCACCAAGGCTCTGGTAACCATCTGTCTCGGTCTTGCAGCTCTGGAGTCGAGACTCCAAACACAAGCGCAGCAAGCATTATGCCCACTGAGTCCTGTACATAGTACTTGTTGAATTACTTAGAAGCACTTTCCGCACCCCACCCCCCAAAAAATCTGTCTGTCTATCTATCTGAGACAGAGTCTCTTTTTTATAATCTTGGCTGTCTTAGAACTCACTATGTAGACCAGGTTGAACTTGAACTCACACAGATATTTCTGCCTTTTTCTCCTGAGTGCTGGGATTAAAAGCATTTACCACCATGTTCAAAATAAACCTTTTCTTTCTTCCCTTTTTGTTTGTTTGTTTTTTGGTTTTGTTGTTTTGCTTTGTTTTGAGACAGGGTTTCTCTGTGTAGCCTTGGCTGCCCTGGTCTCGCATTGTAGACCAGGCTAGCCTCCAGTTCACAGGGATCCACCTGCCTCCGTCCACTGAGGGGGATTAGAGGCGTGGGCCACCACCGCCTGGCTCTTTTTTTTTTTTTTAAACATTTATTTTTATGTATACAGTACTCTGCCTGCATGTACACCAGCACACCAGAAGAAGACATCATAGCTGGGCATGGTGGCGTGCGCCTTTAATCTCAGCACTTGGGAGGCAGAAGCAGGAGGATTGTTGTGAGTTTGAGGCCAGCCTGGTCTACAAAGTGAGTCCAGAAGAGTCAAGGCTACACAGAGAAACCCTGTCTCAAAAAAAAAAAAAAGACATCAGATTACGTTATTGATGGTTATGAGCCACCAAGTGGTTGCTGGGACTTGAACTCAGGACCTCTGGAAGAGCAGCCAGTGCTCTTAACCTCTGAGCCATCTCTCCAGCCCCAAAACGAACCTTTTCAAGGTAGTGACCTCATCTTTAAATCAATAGGGCTGGATTTGCACCTGCCTTGCACATTGACTACTTCAGACAAAATAAGATGAGCAAAGTTTCTTAGTCCAGGTTACTGTTGCTGTAATGAAGTACCATGATCAAGGCAACTTAGAGAGCAAAGGCTTTATTTTGCTTTCGCTTCTGTCAGGACAGGAACTAAAACAGGGTAGAAACGTGGAGGCAGATGTTGGTGCAGAGGCCATGGAGGGTGAGTAAAAACCTTAGTGAAATGTTGGACTCTGTTCCAGCCCCTGGAGAGGAGGAGAATGTGCCCCCACCTTACAGTGCACATTCAGCTAGTTGAGGGCCTGACTGCGTCTGAATAGGACACCCCCAGTCCCAAAAGTGTATCCTGAGTTTTCCTTACCCTACCTGACTGGCTCTCACCTCTGCACTCTCAGAGTGGATGGGATTGTGCTGCACCCTGGCTGTGTCTCATAGAGGCACCCCTTAGTGAGCCCCAAACCCTGTTGGAGGAAGGGATAGAGGCCCAGACCTTTTGTGTGCCCGTTCAGCCAGTGATCTATATAACTGAACGGCCCAGAATTCTTTCTTTTCTGAGAAACCTCAGATTCTCCCCAGTCTGTTGGAAGCTGTTCTCTTTACCTATCAGCCTACCTTGGCTAATTGTAAGCAGCTTTTAGGATTCGTTTTTACTGCTGAGGAAAGGAACTGGATCATAACTGAGGCCATAAAGGCTGCAGTGGGCCCAGGAGCCACAGAGTTTGATACAGAAAAGAGCTGAGTGAATATTGCCCTCAACCTTATCAAACTGGAATCCCACACTGATCAAGGTAGTAGGGCTCTTGAAACCTGTCACTAGGCCTTGCTGACCCGAATGAGAGCAGCACAGTACCATTTAACCTTGCAAAGGTATCTGAAGAGATTTGGGGAACTCAGGCATCTGCTGGGTTCCTGGAGCACCTCCAAGAGGCTTACTGGGAATTTACTGTATTGACCCGGATGTCCCAGAAATCCAGTGGCCTGTTAACACTGCTTTCGTTACCCAACTGCAATTGGCCCAGATATTTGCAGAAAGTGACAAAAGTTAGAAGGGTTTGAAGGGAAGAATAGGTCATGGCTGTTAGAGAAAGCTCAGAGGACTTTCCCTCCCATTTTCTTTTTTCTTTTCCCGTTTGTTTTTTGTTTGGTTTGGTTTAGCTTGGTTTTATCGTGACAAGGATTCTCAGGGTAGCCTTGGCTGTCCTGGCTTCAAACTGACAGAGATCCACCTACCTCTGCCTCCCTGAGTGCCGGGATTATAGACATGCGCCACTGTGCCCTGCTGCTTAGAAGATTTAACAACAGAGATCCAAATGAGAAGAAAGATATAAGGCTGGCCAGGACAATGATAGCAAAATTTAAAGAAGGACCTGGAGGAAGCCAGAAGTGCCCCAGACAACCAAATCAGCGCTGAGCCAGGGTAAAGGACCAGTGCGCCTATTGTAAGAGAAAAGAGAACAACAAATGCCTAAATATTCATACACAAGGAAAAAGAGAATTGATCTTCAATCTAACTGGATCAGATTGATGGGGCCAGGGCATCATACCAATGAGCCCCCAGGTCACAGGAAAATAGAAGAAAACACTCTGGTTCTTGGTAAATAACAGGTACAGCCTGTTCAGTGCTGACCCAACCCCTGGGCCCCATCACTAAGGAGAACCACCATCCAAGAGGCCACAAAAACCAGCATCTACTCCTGGACCACCAACTGAGACGTGAGTTTTGAACAAGGTACTGTGACTCATTCTTTTCTTGTTATTCCATATTGTCCATACTCCCTGATTAGTAGGGACTCATTAAGAAAATTTGCCACCAGGGCTGGAAAGATGGCTGTTTTCCCAAAGGTCCTGAGTTCAATTCCCAGCAACCACATGGTGGCTCATAAGCATCTATATGAGATCTGGTGCCCTCTTCTGGTGGGCAGGCACACATGCAGACAGAAGTTAAAAAAGAAAGAAAAAGACAAACAAAACAAAACAAAACGTATCACCATCACCATGTTAAAGGCATTCTGGGGCTGGAGAGATGGCTCAGAGGTTAAGAGCATGGACTGCACTTCCAGAGGTCCTGAGTTAAATTCCCAGCAACCACATGGTGGCTCACAACCATCTGTAATGTGATCTAATGCTCTCTTCTGGTATGCAGGCGTATATGCAAGCAGAGCACTGTATACATAATAAATAAATGAATCTTCAGAACAAATAAAACATATCAACTGCTTTGAAGATGCAGGAATTTTGGTGCCCTGCCACTCACCTTGGAACTCTCCATTACTCCCTGTTGTTAAGCCAGGCACCAAAGACTTAAGAGAAGTAAATAAAAGAGTAGAAACTATTCATCTGACTTATACTTTTCTCAGCCTATTAGATCCAGGAAAAATAGTATATACTGTTTTAGACCTGAAAAAAACCTTTTTCTCTTTGCCTCCAATGCCTGTGTGCCAACTTAAAAACTTATATTTGCTTTTGAATGGATATATCCTGATTCAGGGGTCAAAGACCAATTGAACTGGACTCAAGTACTACAGAGGGTTAAGAACTCTCCCAAAAGAACTTCTGCTTGATGAGACTCTGACTGTGGACCTGCTTGAATACCACCAAGGGCACCTGAACATCACTTTCTTGCAGTATGTGGATGGTCTCATTGCTGCATGCATCCAGAAAGAATACCAACGTGCCAACAAGGGATGGCCTGAAATGCTCCAGCAGCTGAGCTACTGATTGTCTGTCAGATAGGCCCAGTTATGCTCCAATAAAGTAACTTATCTGGAATATTTCTTGGAGGGAAGCTGCAGGACCCTGTCCTCAAGCAGGATTTAAGCTATCTTGAATATTTCTGAGCCACAAGATAAAAGACAGGTGAGAGAATTCCTGGATGTAAACTATGGATACCTAACTTTGCAGAAATAGCAAAGTCATTGCACCACGGCTTAGGAGGAAATGGCCCTTTGAGCTGGAAGGACAAGGAGAAAGAGGCCTCTTTAAAGCTCAAGGAAGCTTTGATGTTAGCTCTAATGCCCACCTTTCTACTTCATTGTGTATAAATGGAATTGAATGGTGAAGGGTGTATTGACTCAAACTTTGGAGACCATGGAAAAGGCCTGCAGCTTATTTGTGTAAACATCTAGGCCTGGTTGCAGCAGGATGGCCAGCTTGCACCCAGGTCACTGCTGCCACCACGTTATTCAGGAAACTGATAAACTGGCCATGGGGCAGAAGTTGATTGTCACTACCCCTCACTCAGTTGAAGTGCTCCTTTCAGGAGCCTCTGAGCACTGGATGTCAAACACGTGCTTCACTCATGTCAGGCTCTTTTTTAGATGCACCCTGGATCAGATTCTCACCTTCTGCAGTGTTAAACCCAGAATCTCTTCTTTCTGACCCTGAAGAACAGCCAGTCCATGGCTGTGTCTAGGTTATTGACCATTTACAGGATGGATGACTCGACCTGTAAGACTAGCCTCTCAGAAATGTAGACGCAATCCTCTTCACCAATGAAAGCAGGTATATGCAGGATGGGATGAGATGTGTAGGAGGTGTGGTGACACTCACTGAGAAATCTGGGCCCAGTCTCTGCCTAGAGGGCCGTCAGTCCCAGAGGTAGAACTGATAGCCTTTGTCATGGACTAAGATGAGGAAGTCGCCACACTGTCAGTAGCATCCATACTGATAGCTGGTATGCCTTTGCCATTGCACATGTCCGTGGTGCCTTGTACCAGGAACCCCCGAAGGAAAGGAGATCAAAACCAAACACAAGATCTCTGCTCTCCTAGTACAGATGCCTTGGGAATGTCAGCCCTAATTATTCAAGACCAGAACTTTAAAATGCTAATAAACCAAGGTATATAGCACCAAAAGGACACCACCTGGCAACTTGAAAAAACAAACAAACAAACAAACAGTAGTTTCCCTAGAAGAAATGGTTTTAAAGAACCATTAAGGACTAGATTGGTTACTCCTGAAGGAAGGGCATTATTTGTGCTGCCTTAGGTGAAAAGCATTTTGGTGCCAATAACTCAGGAGTTTATGGGAAACATGAGATGTGGTTCAGAAAAACTTAGAAACGGCAAACGAGTGGGCTGAGGCTTCTGATGGTGACTGGTCCGCTATTCTTCATCCCCAATGCTTACCACCCTTTTAATGGCCACAGCTGGGCCTGTTCTCTTCCTACTCCTTGGCATCACAATTGGCCCTGCATTTTAAGTTGGTTACTGACCTACACTTGAATAGAATCAGCTCTGCTAGGCTATGAGCCCTACAGGCTCATATCAGTCTATGCTTCAGCACGAATTAATGATTTGATTCATACAATCAAGAGCAGGTGGGGAATGTGATGGCTAAGGAAACTAACTCCATTTTGTACCAGGCACCAGTTTTAGTAGGCTTTGTCCTCTTGACTAAAGTCCTGAAAGATAAGCTCCTGACACCCTGCCCCCTCCCCAGACTGGTGTGATTTAAGAAAGGATTAGCTGCTGGCTCAGGCTCTTGTATGCAGGGAATGAGGCAATTTCTCACATAGCTGCATATTCCCCAGACAAATTAAGTAACTGTGGGTTTTGCCTTTAAAACCCTTCTTTTGTTGCACGCTTTGATTTGGATTTAAGGCTGTCATCCTACTAGCACTTTAAATAAATTTATCTCATTAGAATAGGGATTGAGTCTGTCTGTGGTTCTTTCCTGGTGGTCTCAGACTTCATAAAAACCCAGCATGAACTCCTAGCTCTTAATCCTTGTGTGGCAACAATTTTACGTTTTTGTCTTTCTGTAGTAAAATTCTTTAAAGTGATTTCAGTTTTATCCCCCACCCCCCTGCACAGTCTTGGTTCTATTTTTGTTTGGGGGTTGTAGTTGTTAAGAGAGATGGCTTACAGATTAAGAGCACTGGCTGCTCTTCCAAAGGTCCTGAGTTTAATTCCCAGCAACCACATGAAGGCTCACAACATCTATAGTGAGATCTGGTGCCCTCTTCTGGTGTGCAGAGGTTACATGGAGGCAGAACACTGTATATATAATAAATATAAATAAAATAAAATAAATCTTTAAAAGGAAAAAAAAATACTGGGCATAGTGGTGCACGCCTTTAATCCCAGCATTCAGGAGGCAGGGGCAGGCAGATCTCTGTGAGTTTGAGGACAGCCTGGTCTACAAAGTGAGTCCAGGACAGACAAGGCTACACAGTGAGAGCCTGTCTCGGGGTTAAAAAAGAGAGAGGCAGGGAGGGAGGGACAGGTCTCATGTAATCCAGACTGGTTGAGAGCCTGGTCTGGGCTATATGAAGCTAACCTTCCACGTTCTAGGAGAAAGGCTTATGCCACTACATCTAGAGAGCTGTTGAATTTGAAACTATTCTCATGGTTCCCAAGGGATTTTAGTCCTTTAAATTTCTATGCCTATCAGGAGGACAGGTAGGTTTCTGGTTTTGATTTGTTTTACTTTTTGAGTTTTTTGAGACAGATTATCTTTATTTGACTCTGACTGTCCTGGAACTGACTTTGTAGACCAGGTTGGCCTCAAACTACCAGCCTCTGCCTCCTGAGTGCTTGGACTATAGACGTGCGCCACCACGCCCAGCTTGGAAGATTAGGTTTTTGTTTGTTTGTTTGTTCTTGTTTTTGTTTTGGTTTTTTGAGACAGGGTTTCTCTATGTAGCCTTGGCTGTCCTGGATTTGCTTTGTAGACTAGGCTGGCCTCGAACTCATAAAGATCCGCCTGCCTCTGCCTCCTGAGGGCTGGGATTAAAGGTGTCCACTACCGCTTCCTAGCTTGTTTGTTCTTGATGGTAGAATTTAACCCAAGGCCTCTTGCATGATAGGCAATCACTACCACCTGAGCTGACATGAGGCAAAGTCCCCAAGGCCCTGTCATTCAGTGTCTGGTGGGCAGACGCTATGGGTTGGGGTGCAGGTTCCATGTCCTGTGGGCTTGTCCAGATGCTGTATGCTTCCGGATGAGAATGGGCAGACCTCCAGGTCAGAAGGCCCAAGGTCACGTTTCTTGCTCAGGGGCAGCACAGAGCACTGAGGGTGAAGCCTGTTGCCTGTGCAGTAGGCCAGGTTCCCTTTCTTTCTGGGGGAAGTGGAAAATAAGTTTCTACCAATGAGTCACAGCTCACCTCTTGTAGAATGAGACTGATTATAGGTTTCAGAAGGCTTGGAATCGCCACAAGCCCGTGATGATACCTAGCGTCACAGCTCCTCATTTGAGCTGCTGTACCAAGCACAGCAGAAGCAGGCAGACATGTGAAACCTGCTGGCAAGTAGGTTCAGGGAGACACAAGCCAGGGGATGCTTCACCACAGTGGTGGAGCAGGCCTCTGGCTGCAAAGGCAGTTCCATCATTGCTGCCTGACTACCAGGTACCCAGCTGCAGTTCTCCTACCTCCCCATCACCCCCCCACTAACCCCTACCCCCACCCTCGGAATAAATGGAGTCTCAGATTGTTAAGTGAACAAGAGAGTGAACTTCCCAGCATGCCAGCCACCCTTACTATAAACCATGGGCAGTGGGGAGGGGTTTGAGAGTGAATGTGTCTGATTTGGTAGGACTAAGGGTGCCAGGATACTCCATCTACATACAGTGGTACACAGCATGTATCGCAACAAGGAGAAAACAGTACTTAATTATCCTATGGATGAGGGATAACTTCTAGGTACAATTAAGAGCTCATTTGCTGGAGGGTAAGATCTCCTCAGCATAGGATGCAGTACTTCTAGTAGTCTGTGCTGGCTGAGCAAGTTCCTTATCAGGAAAGGGTCAGGCCAGTCATTTTCCTTGAGGGCCACCTGACCCTTCTTCCAAAATCTGGGGCTACCAGATCAGGTGGAGTGAGAACCCCAATGAGAAAAGGGGGCCTACCTTTATGGACCAAGTGCCAAACGGTTATCTAGAGGAGTCAGACTTCAACCTTATCCAGCAGAGTCCCAGGTCTCCCCATTTTATTTTGTACAGTCCACCACTCATCACAAGCAGAGGCCGAAGCAGGGTAGTGGTGGCACACACCTTTAATCCCAGCACTTGGGAGGCAGAGGCAAAAACAAAAAGACAAAACAACAACAAAAACCAACAACAACCAGAGGCTGAAGTTGAGAGTCCTTTTTTTTTTTTAAAGATTTATTTATTTTTATTTATTTATTACTCTGTATACAATGTTCTATTTGCATGTACACCTGCACACCAGAGAGGGCATCAGATCTCATTGTAGATGGTTGTGAGCCATCATGTGGTTGCTGGGAATTGAACTCAGGACCTCTTCCAGAAGGCAGGACTTAGCCCCTATGAGATGATGTTTGGGAGGCCATCTCTCCTATTTCCCAATTTGAGGGACCTCACTGTTGAGGAGCACTAACCAGTCTCCTCTAAAGTCTCCTTAGTCTCTTCACCAGGCTCAGGCTGAGGTCCACTCTTAACACTGGAGCTGCCCTTCCAGCTCTCTTCTTGGTACCCTGCCATTCACTTCTAGTATATGTCAAAAAGTTCCAAAAGGAGGCTAACTCCTGTATGGAAAGGACATTATACTGTCATTCTGACTGTATTAAAGAGGAGATTCCTGTCTGGCCTCCACTCTTGTCCTGGCCCAGACCAGAACCAAGATGTACTGCCATGCCAGGAACAGGGTCCCTTAGGCTAACACTGTCCCACAAGTAGGACTTTAGCTTGCAACTGTATGTTTCTTCTCTCTGTCCAAGCCCTTCTTCTTTTCTTTTTCCTGTCTTGAAAAAACAAAAACAGGGGCCTGGAGAGATGGCTCAGAGGTTAAGAGCACTGTCTGCTCTTCCAAAGGTCCTGAGTTCAATTCCCAGCAACCACATGGTGGCTTACAACCATGTATAATATGATCTGGTGCCCTCTTCTGGTGTGCAGGTATACATGCAAATAGAGTACTCTTAATAAATTAAATAAATAAATAAATAAATAAATAAATAAAAATCTTTACAGAAAGAAAAAACAAGCCGGGCGTGGTGGCACACGCCTGTAATCCCAGCACTCGGGAGGCAGAGGCAGACCTTGTGCTCTCTTCTGGCCTGCAGGCAGAACACTGTATACATAATAAATTAATATCTTAAAAAAAAAAAAAAGCACTGGCTGCTCTTCCAAAGGTCCTGAGTTCAATTACCAGCAACCACATTCTGGTTCACAACCATCTATGATGAAATCTGGTACGCTATACATAATAAATAAATTTTTTTTTAAAGTTTGTACAACAAAGGGGGCCTCAGTTAAGCGAATAATCCTAAGAACTCAGTATTACTCCTTAATGAAAATCATAGACATGGAAATAACTACAAACTTGGGGAATGAAATGGTTCAGAAGAGGTCAGCTAACCTCCTCCTCTCCACCACATTCTGCTTTGGTTTCCCTTTTCTGAGAAGTGATGCTTCGCAGATGTTTATAGATCAAAGAGTTCTTCCTTTGGCGGGGTGTGGTGGTGCCCTCCTTTAGTCCAAGCACTCAAGGCAGAGGCAGAGGCAGGTCGATCTATTTGAATTTGAGGCCACCTTGGCCTACAGAGTTAGTTCCAGGACAGCCAGGGCTACAGAGAAACCCTGTCTCTGAAAAACAAAAACAAAACAGAGTTCTTCCTTGAAATGATGTTTAAAAAAACAGATGAAAAACAGGGCTCAAGAGCTGACTCAGCAGTTAAGAACATTTGTTTCTCTTTCAGAGGACCCAGGTTCAGTTCCCAGCACCCAGATGTTCACAGTTGTAACTCTGGTTCCAGGAGATTCAACATTGTCTCCGTGAGTACTAGGCACATACAGGGTACACATACACATATACAGGCAAAACTTCAATATACACAAAGCCTGCACCTGGTGTTCCACACTTGTGACTTTTGGCTTTATAAATCCTACAGCCAAGAGTTCTTTGTGATGGGAGCCTGCTCTTGGTCACTGGCTTGAATAAAAAGGACTGTCTTAGCTGGGCGTGGTGGCGCACACCTTTAATCCCAGCACTCGGGAGGCACAGGCAGGCGGATCACTGTGAGTTCGAGGCCAGCCTGGTCTACAAAGTGAGTCCAGGATGGCCAAGACTACACAGAGAAACCCTGTCTCGAAAAAACCAAAAAACAAAAACAAAACAAAGGACTGTCTTGTGGTGGTTTGTAACTGAACACTTGTAGAGGACCAGGGTTCGGTTCTCAGCACCCACATGACAGCTCACAAACACCAACTCCAGTTCCAGGAATATGATATCTCTTCTGACCCTTGCAGGCACAGGGCATGCACATGGTGCCCATAAAAACATGCAGCCAAAACTCATGTGCATTAAGAATAAAATGCATTTGAGGAGAAATTTCAATTTTAAAAAATGTGTGTGCCTGATTGGATATGGGCAGGTGTGTTCACATGCCCTTGGAGGTCTGTGGTGTGATGTGGGTGTTGGGAACTAAATCTAAGTCCTCTGCAAGAACAGGAAATTCTCTTAAGCTCTGCGCCATCTTTCCAATCCCTAAGCCTAAATTTTTTTTTTCGGTTTTTCGAGGCAGGGCTTCTCTGTGTAACAGCTTTGGCTATCCTGGACTCTCTTTGTAGAACAGGCTGGCCTCAAACTCACAGAGATCTGCCTACCTCTGCCTCCTAAGCGCTGGGATTAAAGGCGTGCACCACCACACCTGGCTCCTAAACCTATTTTTTAAACAGAAGGACCTTATCACAAATTATCAGAAACTGTTTTTTTGTTGTTTTCCTTTTCCCAAGACAGGGTTTCTCTGTGTAGCCCTGACTGTTCTGGACTTGTTTTGTAAAGCAGGCTGGCCTCGAACTCACAGCGATCCACCTGCCTCTGCATCCCAAGTGCTGGGATTAAAGGCGTGTGCCACCACTTAGGAGGCAGAGGCAGGCAGATCTCTGTGAGTTCGGGGCCAGCCTGGTCTACGAAGTGAGTCCAGGACAGCCAAGGCTACACAGAGAAACGCTGTCTTGAAAAACCAAAAAAAAAAAAAAAAAAAAAAAAAAAAAAAGAAAGAAAGAAAGATCCCATCACTTGGGAAGCTGAGCTAGTCTGTTGAGATCAAGGCCAGCCAGATCTCCTTACCAAGTTCCATTCCAACTAGGGATACAAAACAAAACAAAACAAAACAAAAAAATCTGTCCCCAAAACAAAAACAAACAAAAAAATCTAATTGTGGCAAAGTATCACATTCTTTAGAATTTTCTATTTGTGTGTGTGTGTGTGTGTGTGTGGTGTGGTGTGGTATGCGTATGCCACATGCCTTTGGGTGTCTGAGGAGGCCAGAGGTGTCGTCCCCTGGAGCTGGAGGCAGAGGCAGTTGTGAGTAGTGGGACTGGGTGTAAATAAGCTCCAGTCCTCTGAAGTCAGTGCTTTGTTTTCAACTTCTCTAGCCCATATTTAGAACTTTAGGAGCCCTGCTTTACCAGTCTTGCTTAAAATTTTCATTTAAGCTAAAACTGGCTTAACACCAGACTTATTAACCAAAACTCTGGCCTTTCACCTGAGGGCAGCTGAATTAGGAACTTGCTGCCTCATGGATGAGCTGTGGTACATATGATGTGGTGGTACATATCTGTAACCCCAGGGCTAGCTTACACTCAGCTCCTGCTACAACTTCCCCTCACCAAAGATGAGTGTTCAAAGAAACATAACTGATGTCATCCAGTTAGTCACAGTTTATACTAGATTTGCTAAATCCCCGCCCCCCCCAAAAAAGGCACGTGCCATTTGGTCTCTTGATCTTTATTAAAAATCCTGAATTTTTAGAGATTCATAGCTTGGACAGAATAATTATTAATATTTCTCCAATTCTATTGTTCACATAAAACCACACACTGTGATGTTACTTATTAACAAGGATCTCTTATAACCCGTAGAGGGCGGTCTCTGTTCTGTAAGGTCGCCATAGAACCATACAAAAGCCTCACACACCAATCAAAACACATTTTTAGATTCTGAGGTAACAGCCTGTTAGGTCCATCCAACAAGTCTGTTAGATATTTCCAATACCTGATACAAAAATATTATAGAGAAAGTAGCACAGAGTACAGCAAGGTGATTATAAACAGACACAAGCACATCAAAAGGGAAGATGACAATTTTATTGTTACAAAACAAAAAGTTTAAACTTCAGTCATTTGAGTAATTGCAAGAGCAGACTAAGGGCTTAATCTTCACACAGGCACCAAGTCAGGCACAGTAGGTAGCTACAAATCATAAGAAAAGGATTTCTTTCCTATCGAGAACACTCATCCATGCTTTGGGATTAGGTTACACACCCATCAAACCTAGCCAGTTTTCATTAATCCTGTTTTCTTTTAAAATGGGCTCTAGGTATTAACCAGTTCAGTAAAAATTAGTTACTAAACCCTGGCCTGAGAGATCCACATTTCCTTTAAAACTAGAGACTAGAAGCGTGTACGTTTCTGAGGTCCCAGCATGTCCCTTAAAATGCAGACTTGCAGACTCAGACCTCAGTTTCACCTAACTCATGGAGAAATGGAAGCGAGGACCATCCCCTGAAGAGGCCAGAGCAGTGTCCAGCTCCAGCACCAACTCTTCCCCGGGCAGCAGGAAAGGAGGTAGCAAGGACTCAGGCTGACGTCTCCAGCACTAAGCCAAGGTGCCTAGCAGAGGGAGCCTCAGGAAGCACAAAATGCCATTCACCTGTGCAGTCCATAAACCTGAGGTTTCCAGGCTAAGATATAAAGGGCACAGTGGCATGTGTGACAAGGCAGAAAAAAAAGCAATACTGTTTTGGGGCTGCTTAAGAAATCCTTGTTTTCTGCCTAATCAGACTTAGTGCCTATTTATTTTTCCCTTGCACCAGAAAACAAGTTTTCAATCTCTACACACCCCTGCCCAGAACCTCCATGCCCTCATACTAATGCTCAGTAAACAACCTGGCTAGCATATTACTGTTTCAAGGAAGCATAGGATTAGAGGTATGTGAGAAGTATATTTACTGAAGGGAAGACTCATTAAGCTCTAGGATTCTAAAAATTAAGAATATCCCAGAACCAAAACCATCAAGTATCAAATCTACCCTATCTGAATTCTGGCTATAAATTGGTTCAAATGCAATTGACTAAATTACTACTGGAAAATAACACTTTCTATTCCACATACTATGAAATCTAATTTAACCAACTGCTAAATTTAAACCTATTAAGTCATGAGTTGTGCATATGCAATTATACTTATTTACCAGGTTGCTGCTGTGGCAAGATCTCTAAAGAAACAAGATCATGAATAATTAATTAGATGCCATCTTTCACAATTACTGAAAAACTAGCTGGAAGAAATAAGTATTTGGAGATAATCCCCCAAATCCAGCTAACTGCCACCTACCTACTTCACATACAGTCTGTGGGAGGGTTAGTTGGACAGTTTATTCTGTAAGGTAGGCCAACAATGACTATAACATCTAGTCACTCTACAGTTAAGAGCTATAGTACTATTACCGGAATTCTCACAAATGGTTTGAAGATTGGAAGTTGCCTAACATTGAAAGCTACAGCGTTGTCCCTTGACTACCTAAATCTCTACCCAAAGCAATGATGTGATCGTTCATGAAGCAGCAGTCAGTGAGCAGGTCCATGCCAGTGAGCAAAGGTGCTAGAGTGCTGTCATGTGCAAGCAGTCATCCAAGAACCCAAGAATCACTAGTATTCCTGGAGATCGCCAAGAGAGTTTAGCTTACTTTTTTTCAGATGTTGATGATGGATTCTTAAGTTGTAAAACTGCATATGGTTGCAAGTATAAGCCAAATATTTGTAGTACTGTTGCCAGGAACTGTTCAACCAATTAATTTTCCAAGTCCCATACTGTAAAAGTGGTTTTTAGAAATAGCAGACAATCATGAATTTGTTAGAGAACAACTTGTACTTCAGTTTACAAAGACTTTACATGTAATTACCATGTATTTCAAGATTTTTGATAATTAGAAACAAGGAGAAAAATGGGTTTAATCGTTTACAAACAGTTTGACTTTGTCATTGAATTTCAGGCAATATACACGCAGTCAAACTTCTTGTGGTTTGGTTTCATATAGACCTCACCCCCATGGGATAGCAAATTATGTATAAACAAAAAGAAGCTATATTTCCTCTTCTACAGCAAGAAAAAGATGAGTTACGATGTGTATTTCACTTGGAGGATTAAATAAATTACCATAAAAGCTGTATGATCATCATTAATGTAAAATGGGGCAAAGCAAATCATGATGCTAACATGCCTGATATGAAAACATAGATCCTTAATGTCCAGAATGTGTAGTTTGCATTGTCAACCACATGAAAAGTTACACTTACAGAAGGCAGAACGACAGCAGAAAACTGTATTGCTCTTTAAAAATCCAACATCTGCACACATTCCAAGTTTACTTCAGACATTTATCTCCTTATTTGAAATGACAATCTGATATATAGACACTATTTTAAAATGCATCGAGTCTAAATGGAGATACCTTTTTCAAGCTCCCAAGCCCTAAAATGTATGGTGTTGTTGAATGCTATGAATGTGATCTAATTCCAATGAAAACTTTTTAGAAATTACCTATATCCTTATATTATCTTGTAGAGGTAGGCCTTTTATAAGTGCTGGCCAAGTCATTTCCCGTAAGAATCTTGGCAATATGCACATAACATTCTTAACAGTGTGTTTTAATACAGCTATAATTTGTTCTTAAAAATGTTTCATTTCAAAAGGGAAACCTATGGAAACAATTTTAGTGATTCAAAGGTTCTAAAGATTCATTAACTCAAGCATTTGCTAGTATTTTTCCTTATTAGCATGAAAATATAAAAAAATTATTTTGTTCTCATTTAGAGCTCCCATATGTCACAGAAAAATAAAAGCCCCAATATTTGCAGACATCATAAAATTTAAATCTCATGCAATTTAGCAGTCATTTGTGTGGTTCAGACAAGCTGTAGGGCACTACCTTAGCCCTGTTCGTAAGACACCAACTGATTCGTCTCTCTGTTTTCATTGGTAAGAAAACACTTTCATGTTTTTGTGACTGGAAGTACAGTTGGCTAGGCTTCTCTTTTCTGCAGAGTAAGATTACAGGAATGGGCCATGGTGTTAAACATATAATTAGAACATATCTTAGGAATTGCAATGTCAAAGAGGCCAAATCTCAAAACTGAAAGCACACATGCACCATGAAGGTGGCCTATGAAAAACCTCAACACTGTAGCAGAAAGTCATCCTTGACCTAAAACCACCACACCACAACACTGTGCTGTGGTCCGTCCAAATCATGGTTAGCAAATTCTAGCTTGTATTTAAGAAAACTCCAATAATTGAGATAAAGCCTATTCTGTGCTTGATTTTAGTGTGAGCAGCTTTGTGATGATTTGTGTTCGTTTAGTCATGGGTTGAGAACTGGCATGAAGCAGCGAGGCTCTTCCACTCCTTAAAGTTCCTGACGAAGTGAGTAACCCATGGAGCTGATAGAGTTTCATACTAGATGCATGCAGCTCTTAGAAAAACCAAAGGGCGTTCGCCAGTCTCAACATGCTTTTACTGTGAACTCCATTAATATAACTAGCTAATAGAATTGTCTGTAGGGGGATAGTTTCATTAAGCTTTACTTATAAAGATGACAGTAATGCTGTTTTTAACTACCAAACAACTTACTGTGATTAAGAAATCATATTAAAATATAAACTGGCAGACAGTAACCAATAGACCTAGTTAGTAAAGCCGTGTCATGTTGGTTAAAGGTGTTTATGTATGCATCAACCATCAAAATAAGGGATCAAACAAATTCTTTCCTTTAATACAAACTTGAGCAGTGTTTGTAAATGCCCCATTTAAAGTGAGTGGGTAGGGGAAATCTAGAAAAATCCAAGTAATAAAATGTATTCAATTACTTGGCAGTTAAAAAGCTAATGCAACAATGTTACATTGAGATAAAAAACAGTATTCAAAAGCAATTCAAATACCGAAAGGGTTTCAAATTGAATATTTTATTAACATGGTAGTTGTCTTTTTAACATGTGCACACACACTCGCACACTCAGAATGATCTGCCTGGGGGGAAAAAGACTAACTATGCCTAAGGGGAAAATGAAAAACAAAAAAATTCTTGTAGGTTTTCATTATTGTATGCAATTATGTCCACATCACTTACAAAGCTATTGCCAAATCTGTCCAAGGAAGCAAAGTTTGAAAGGGGCAAAATCTTGGGGAAAATTCAACAGTGGCATAGCAGAGCTCTCAATATGAGAAAGCTGACATAATGTGGACTTTTGCTGTGAATTTTCTTTGCAAAATATGGGGTTTGTCAATGGGCAGAAAATAAGAGAAGGCGGTGTGAAGTAGGCTTTTGCAGTCAATTTTCCTCACAGTATTGTGCAGGGTCATCAAGAAAATGCTTAGTCTTTCTCTGGAACCAGTTTCAGAACTTTTCCAATTGCAATGGTCTTACCTAGAAATGAAATTTAGGGAAAAAAAATGCCTTTCAATGAGTCTTACTGGGAAGTGGCATAAACACAATAGAACACACTCAGATAAAAATTAGTGAATTACAGTACATTCAGCAACATGGCTATACTTCAAAAATCTGCTACATGAAAAAAAAAAAGGGCCACATACATGTGTATAGCTACCAAAAAACTAAACCTGTCCCTAAGCAATTAAAAAGACAGATAATATAACTCCGTAAAACTGTTCTTCCAGGAGCATGCCTGGAAGGACTAAAGGGGATAACAGTACAAACCCACAGGGCTCATGAAAAAACCTAGAAGCTAAGCAATCTTCCTACTTCCTTAATTCCTACCTGCTGCCGTTTTATCAGGGTCTAATGACTAACTACAATTATTTAGAACTGGACACAGTGCAAAGGCTGCTAATTCTAGCACTTGGGATCTTGAACTCAAGGGTAGCTGGGTATTACATAGAAAGGATGCCTCAAAACAACAACCAACCAACAACAAACCAAAAAAAAACAAAGAAATCAAAACAACAGTTTTATATTCTCTACCCTGAAAACTACCAAGTTAAGTGGTTATCCGTGTTTCTGCTTAACTGCAAAGCTTTATGTAGTTATCTAGTTGCCAGACATGGGAATTGACACTTGTAATCCTGCTCGCAGGGAGCCAAGGCAGCAGAACTGCAATGAGTTGGAGGCCAGCCTGGGCTCCGCTATGAGACCCTGTCTCAAACAGCAGCACACCGTGTTGGGGATAGGAGTCACAAGACTTGCAAAGTATAGGCAGGAGGACCAGAAGCTTAGGATCATCAGATCATCACAGACTACACAGTAAATTTGAAGACAGTCTGGACTACATGAGATCTCAGTGGCACACACCTTTAATCCCAACACTCGGAGGCAGAAGCAGGCAGATTGCTTTGAGTTCAAGGGCAGCCTGGTCTACAAAGTGAGTCTAGGACAGCCAAGGCTACACAGTCTCGAAAAGCACAAAACAAAAACAAAAACAGAGCACTGACTGTCTTCCAAAGTTCCTGAGCTCAATTCCCAGCAACCACATGGTGGCTTACACCCACTTATGATGCAAATTGGTGCACATACCCGTGGGCGGAATACTATATAAATAAAAAATAAATAAAACAACACCAGACAGTGGTGGCACACGCCTTTAATCCTAGCACTTGGGAGGCAGTGGCAGATGGATTGCTGTGAGTTTGAGGCCAGCCTGGTCTTCAAAGGGAGTCCAGGATAGCCAAGGCTACACAGAGAAACCCTGTCTTGAAAAACAAAACAAAACAAAAAAATTTCTAAAAAATCATCTGTTAGAAACATTAGCCTACAAAGGAAGGTTCCATAACAATCATTTCGCTTTCATACCAAGGAATTCTTGGATTGATAGAAGTCAAGCTATTCTGCATCAATCAAAGACAGACAGAAATAGATGCCCCAAGAATGTGAAGGACAATTTATGAAAAAAAAAATCAAAATCAAGTCATATATCCCTTGTACTCTTCATATTTACTGTAGAAATCTTCATGATAGAAATCTTAAATTAGTCTGCATGAAGCATTATTGCCAGTGTAAGGTAATTCTATTTGTTGTTTAATATATTCAAGAACAGAACATAAACCCGGGCTTACTTTGAACCTGCTATAATATAGACAGTACTTAGATAATGTTGATTACTAAACATTGAAAAACCCTTACCCTCATCTCTTAAGGTAAAACGCCCCATCTGAGGGAAGTCTTTAAAGGTCTCCAGACAGATGGTTCCTGCTGTCCTTAAACGAGCAATGCATACTTGATCTTGTTTCACAAAACGGGGTCGAGTCTTACTTTTTTCTCCTGATTTTTTGTCTACCAAGCAGATTAAGGCCTTAGGTAAGAAAGAGGGTAAGAAAAAAAAAAATTAAATATAACTAAAATTCTTAAGAATATAGATAAATGTAACCCAGGTACAGGTATTGAATACCTGTAATCTTAACATGATGAGTTCCAAGCCAGCCTAGTAGTGAGATCCTATCTCAAAACAAGGACGACAACCTCTGACCTCTACATACGCACCAGGACACACCCTCCTCCAGCAAAAACAAACAACAAAACAAACCAGCCATCCCAAACCCCAACTCACTGTTATTTCCACTTCCTCGATACAGGTGTGAATGTGCAGCACCGCATTGTACCCCGGGCAGATGATGGACTTGTGCTCTATAATCACTATCTGTCAAATTAGAACAGAACCAAACCCACAGTTATCCCAAGAAATAACTGAAATCACTTTTCTGTTAATGTGCTATACCTGGTTATTTGTTGCTAGGCTAGCTCAAGCTGCCCAGCCTCAGCTCACTGTACAGCAACTAGCAAGTGCCTGGCTGATCTCAGGTCAACGGGCTTCTTTCTGAGAAGCCTTCACTTAGTACTACCCACAGAACTAACGTAGTCAGCCCTAGCTGTGATCGTCCCATAGCCTATCCAACTGTCAATACTCAAGGCCCAGTTAGCAAACAAGTGAATGTATTTGGTATTACAACAAAAACAAAAACCCAAAAACCTTTCGTCATACTTTTTGGGGTAAGGGTTAAGATTTATTTGATTTTATGTGTATGAGTATCCTGCCTGCATGTCTGTCTGCGCACCACCTGCCAGCTTGGTGCCTGAGGAAGCCAGGAGAGGGGCTGAATCCCACGGAATTGGACTACAGGCAGCTGTAACCCATAGGTCCTTCGAACTGAACCCAGGTCTTCTGTGAGAGCAGCAAGAACTCTCATCCACTAAGCCGTCGCCCCAGCTCCAGTTTAATAGTACTCAAAGAGTTCTGCTAATGGTACCTGTCACTGGCTGTCACTCTCTCAAGACGATCAGGTTAAATGTAAGTGTGACCCAAGTCTAAAAACACACTAGCTCTGGCTGTGCAGGCAAGTATGCTATAGTCAAATCAAGGAAACTTTAAACATTTATTTACAAAGTGAGTATGACTCTAACTTTTACGAACAACCAAAAATAAAATTCCATTTAGAAGAAAATACAACCTAGTAAATTCTTCTAGCACCTTGAAACCGTGAGGTATTGTGGCTGTAGTGTACACACGAGTTTCTCTGATACTGGCTACAGGAAGTCACAAATACTCAGGACATTCTAGGAACCGAGGCTTTAACAACCACAAAGATGAACGTAGCCACTTATTTACCTGGGCATCAAATGTGCGTCCAGAATGACAAAGATTATTAAGATCGCAAAGGATGAATCCTGGAAGAATCTCCTCCTCTTCAATTCCTTTCAGTCTGATTTTGAGGTTTTCACCTGGAGCTACGGCGTCTGTTTCTACATCATCAGAAAGTATTCCAAGAACTTCCACATTGTGCTTAAAAGGAAACAAAGTTGGAGGTTTTGTGACACGTGGACTGCATTATAGGACATAGAACAACCTCGATGTTCATTTGCTAAGAAGCTACAAATTCATAAGTCAAAATAAAAATTGAGGAAACGGTGATGAACCGCAGTGACTTGTGCATGTCAGACAGGCACTCTACCACTGGCTACAAAGTGGCAGCTATCACATTTGCTATTTTTAAATATCATATTCTAACAGCTTTCTTTGGTTTTTCAAGACAGGGATTCTCTGTGTAGCCTTGGCTGACCTGGAACCCGATCTGTAGACCAGGCTGGCCATCCCTCCAGTCCCTTTGACTGCTCTTAGAAAGTTACTTTTACTTATGTGTGCTTGTCTGGGTGTAGAGGGCCATGCTGCAAGGTCTGTGGAGGCCAGCAGAGGGCGCAGGATCCCTGGCGCTGGGATTAGGCCAAGTACTCCTTAAGTGCAGAGTCACCTCTCCAGACCCTTCTGTTCAGTACCCTTTCTCCAGGTATTTTTTAACAACCACAGAAACTAAGACAAATACCAATCTAATAATTGGTTTTTTACCTCTTTAGATGCAAATTTCAGAGCTCAAAAATTATCTCCCCAAAGCAGGTCAATGCTGAAATAAGTGTGTTTTTGAAAGTTATTTTAACAACTGAACTTTAAAAGCACATTGTTTAGGCTAGAGAGATGGCACGGCTTTTAGGAGCATTTGCTGCTCTCCAAAGGACCCATGTTCAATTCCCAGCACCCAACTGGTGGCTCACACCATTCATAACTCCAGCTCCAGGAATACCCAGATGCTCTCTTCTGGCTGCTGTGGGTACCAGGTGTACATAATGCACAAATGCAGCCTAAGTACTCATATGTACAAATTAACAATGAGCAAATCTTCTTTAAAAAAGCATATTGTTTAATGAGTCCAGGATTTCCTTGGAGGAAAGGAGCTAGAGTCATGTGCTGCAATGGTCAAAATAGTGTTGTTGATGTACTAAATGTCACTTGTTCTTTTGTTTCCCCAATAGGCCACAGCACTGCATGGGAAGGATGTGGGGAGTGATATGGGCATTGCAACCACAGGATTACATGTTTTATTTCTTTAAAAGCAAGAGCTTAGCAAAAGGTATTTACCTAGGAAGCACTAAGAACATCAATTTCTGTCTTGGAATAGTTTTTGTAGTACTCCAAAGTAGAAATCATCAAACTACTTTTAAGCCCACTAATAGGAATTTTTGTTTGTAAATGTATCTGGGGTGTGTGTGTGTGTGTGTGTGTGTGTAGAGGTCATAGGACAACTCTGTGGGGTAGTTTCTTTCCTTTCACCTATATGTGGGTTATAGGTATCAAGGGTCAAGTCTTTAATCTATAGAGCCACCCCGCCAGCCCTTTACTATGCTCTTTCTTTTTTTTGATTTCCAGACAGGGTTTCTCTGTGGAGTCACTCTGTAGACCAGGCTGGCCTCAAACTCAGAGATCAGCTTGCCTCTGCCTCCAGAGTACTAGGATTAAAGTGTATGCCACCACACCTGACTTAAAAATCCCCTCCCCCCCCCAAACAGGGTTTCTCTGTGTATCCTTGACTGTCCTCACTTTGTAGACCAGGCTGGGCTTGAACTCAGCGATCTGCCTTCCTCTGCCTCTCGAGTGCTGGAATTGAAGGCCTGCGCCACCATACCTGGCTTTTGACTTAATTTTTTTTATAAATTACCTAAGCTGACCTCAAATGCCAATTATGAATGACCTTGGACTCCAAATTTTTCTGCCTCTATCTCCCAAGTGCTGAGATTACAGATATGCACTGCCATATCCAGCTTTAAAATGTTTGATTGTAAATACATTTAAAATTTGTTTTTTTGTAGACCAGGCTCGCCTCGAACTCATAGAGATTCGCCTGCCTCTGCCTCCTGAGTGCTGGGATTAAAGGTGTGTGCCACCACTGCCCGGCCCTACAAAGCGAGTCCAGGACAGCCAAGGCTACACAGAGAGACCCTGTCTTAAAAAACCAAAAAGTTTTTTAAAAAGACTTATTTATTGACGCAAAACAAATGAGTACAAATGCCCACAGAGTCCAGAAAACATCACAGATCTCCTAGAAATGGAGTTAGGGACAGTTGTAAGCCACTCAAAGTGCTGGAACCAAACTCGGGTACTCTACAAGAGTAGTAAGCACTCTACCACGGAGCCACTCCTGAGCCCCTAATATTTACTATCTTTAAGCATAAAGCTTGGTAGGAGTATGTTCATAAATGAAACCAAACTTCAAAACTAGACTCTCATGTTGCCATGTGAACGTAGACACACTCAATGAACAACAGCTCCTTATCTCTAAGGTACCTCACATAAAATCATGCAGTTAGCTGAGGGGCAAGGGATATAACCAGTGGCAGAAGGCGGCTTAGCATTTACAGGCCCTGAGTTTTAGTTCCAGTACCACAAAAACCAAACACAAACCATTATTTGACTTTGTGTACTTGGCTTTCAACTGCGTAACATCATGTTAAATAAGCTCTTTTGTGTTGGAGAATGTTATAGTTTCCCTTTTTAAAGGGTTAGTGATAATATATATAAATAATTTATTTTTATTGTCCCCTATTCTTTTCTTTTCTTTTTGGTTTTTCAAGACAGGTTTTCTCTGTGTGTAGCCCTGGCTGTCCTGGAACTTAAGACCAGGCTGACCTGGAACTCAGAAATCCACCTGTCTACCAAATCCTGGAATTAGAGGAATGTGCCACTACTGCCCAGCTTCCATTTGTCCTTAAATTTGACACTGAGCATTAATAAAATAATCATTACTTATAAAACCTAAGTTTGTTTTAGCAGAAATTCCAAAGTTTTTTAAAAATTTAGAATCTGCGAATATTTTCTTTTTTCTTTTTCTTTTTTCCCCCCCAAGACAGGGTTTCTCTGTGTAACCTTGGCTGTCCTGGACTCACGTTATAGACCAGGCTGGTCTCGAACTCCCAGTGATCCGCCTGCTTGTGTATATTTTCAAGAGACAATCTTAAGTAAGAGAACACATACTAAACTCTTACCTTGTTTGGCATCATTACAAGCTGCTGGCCTTTACAAATAGATCCAGATTCCAGCTTTCCCAGAACCACAGTCCCCATGTCCTATTCAAATTTAGAATAAGAAAATTAAAAACTTTACAATTTTTATTACAAATTATAGCAGGTGAATAACCCAAAGTGATATTCTATGGGATTTACTAATCAAGGAAAAATTTAGCTTAATAAGCAACAGAATGTTTACAATTATTCTTAAACACAGGGGAAGTAACACATACTTCATAATAATTTGTATCGTGGGCCTGATTACATTTATATTAAATAACAAAGAATGCCTAAGGTTCAAAAAAAGTTTCATGCAGAGAATAGCACAGAAATAAATAATGTGTGTGTGTGTGTGTAACCTTGGCTCTCCTTGAACTCACTCTGCAGACCAGGCTGCCTTTGCCTCCTGAGTGCTAGGATTAAAGGCATGTCACCTTGCCTGGCTAGGAATTGTTACTGTCAAAGTTTAAAGACTGAGCCGAGGGCTTAGGATATACCTCAGTGGCAGACAGTTTGTCTGTTGTGCACCACAAAGCCCAAGCCGAAGGACAAGCCCCTGTACTGTAAAACTACCTTTAAAAAAAAAAAATGAAGCTGGCCGGGCGTGGTGGCGCAGGCCTTTAATCCCAGCACTTGGAAGGCAGAGGCAGGTGGATCGCTGTGAGTTCGAGGCCAGCCTGGTCTATAAAGTTAGTCTAGGACAGCCAGGGCTACACAGAGACCCTGTCTCGGTGTGTGTGTGTGTGTGGGGGGGGGGGAGTTGAAAAATACAGCTTGAGGTTGAGATGTGTGGAGTTGTTTTTGAGGAGATAGGGTTTCATCATGTAGCCCAGGCCAGCCTGGAATTTGCTATGTAGACCAGGCTGGCCTCAAGTTAATAGATACATCTGTCTCTGCCTCCTAAGTGCTAACATTAAAAGCATACGCCAACACACCCAGTAAGTCCACTCCGACAAAATAAGCCCTCATATAAAGATACTATTATAACTTAGTGTACCATTTTTGTATGGCCGCTTACTAATATCTACCAATTTTGATGTGAAACACCTCTTAGAACAGCTATTTCATTGTATTAAGATTGCAGCTAAAAATGACTGGCTTACTGAAAATACCCACCCAAGCTGAGCTTATTGAATAAATCATGGCCTTCCATAAGCAAACACTCAAAAGGATAATAAACATGATTTTAGTAAATCTTTTTGTAACGTAACAAAACATAATGATTTCACCTCCCCTGAAATACAGTAGTTAACTTTAATTTTGAGGTACCTTGTACTTATCGACAATTGGCAGCCTGATTGGTCCATCAATTGATCTATTGAAGTTTGGCAAATTATCCAGATATGGAATAAATGGTAAGCCACTGAGAACAGAACAATATCGATTAAAGAAAGTTAACATAATCATTTTTAAAAACCTAAGAAGTTACATTATGTAATTTAAATTTTAAAAAATCATGTAACATTTTATTTTTCCCATGGACAATTTTCATTTAATACACTCCCTTTTTATGAAACTTACACTCCAGAAAACTAAAACAAAACAAACTATCTTACTTTTAACCTAGGCTACATAGTAAGATTCTTGTCTCAAAACAGAAAACTACAAGCTCACACAAAACTCATCTGGGTATCTGTTAACTGACTTATGTGTTCGTGTGTGAGCGTGTGTGTATGGATCAGAAGTCAGCCCTCTCCTCCAGTGCTCTGAGCCCTGAAGGACTAAAGCCTCTAGGCCTGGCTGGCAGCAAGCACCTCGACCCACTGAACCATGCTGGCTCAGTTTCCCCAGAAATGTATGTTAATTAGAAAAAATGTTTTGTAACAGCCTACCTTTTAATATTAACTGTATAAGGATGGGGACACAGGGTTTTTGCTATGTCTTGTAGACTGCCTAAACCTCAAATCTCCTGCATCAGCTCTCAAGTGCTGGGATTGTAGGCATGTACCAAATGCCCAACTCTATTACCCAATTTTATGGCTGTGAAATTTAAAATCAGGATTCTGTAACACTGTTTCCCCTTTACTATGACTGTGAGGCAGCACTGTCTAGTAAGGCTGTCTGTTTTGCAGTAACGAGAGAAAGAGATAGAGATAGAGATAGAGAGAGAGAGAGAGAGAGAGAGAGAGAGAGAGAGAAAACATTTTGACCAGTTTTAAAGTTCTACAGTAAGCTGTACAATTTGTTAAAGCTGGGCGGAGGTGGCGCACGCCTTTAATCCCAGCACTCGGGAGGCAGAGGCAGGTGGATCGTGTGAGTTCGAGGCCAGCCTGGTCCAAAAAGTGAGTCTAGGACAGCCAAGGCTACACAGAGAAACCCTGTCTCAAAAAAAAAAAGCTAAAAAAACAAAAGAAAAAAAACACAAAAAAAGTTAAAAAGCAATTAAATACAAAATGTTAAAAAAAAATCAAACAGTCCATAAAATACTCTTGTGTTTGTCATTTAAAAAAAAAAAGTTCTACAGTAAGCAAGTCTGTACAGTCTTAAGATAAACTGAACAGAAGAGGAGGGACGGGGAAGAAAAACTTCTCAACATTTATAGCCATTTAATTAATAAAGAGGGTGATAATACAACACAGAAATTATACCAAATAATTGGATATCCATATACCAAAGCAAAGTGAACTTAGCTAGGTAAAAACCATACACCTTACACAAAAAGTGAACTGAAAACTAAATATAAAAAGAAAAAAAGATTTTCTTTCAATATCTAAATTTGTGCTTTATTTATGATTCATTTATTTATGGTTTGTTGAAACAGAGTTCTTCGGCATGTCCCTGACTGTCCTCGAACTCAGAGATCCACCTGTCTCTGCATTCCAAGTGCTGGGTGCATTGTTTTGTGTGTGTGTGCACACACGCGCGTTTAAAATTTTTGTAAGTTTTTTTCAAGATAGGATCTCTCTGTGTAGCCTTGGCTGTCCTGGACTCACTTTGTAGACCAGGCTGGTCTTGAACTTACAAAGATTGGGCTGCCTCTGCTTCCCCGAATGCTGGGATTAAGGACTTGGGCTACCATGCCCGGCTATGTTTACAGTTTTATTTTATGTGTATTAAATGTTTTGTCTGTATATATGTATGTGCACAACGTGGATGTCTTCTATCTCAGGAGGAGAGAAAAAAGAGTCAGATCCCTCCCTAGAACTGAAATTGCAGATGGCTGTGAGCTGCCATGTGGGTGCTGGGAGCCAACTTCCAGGCCCTCTGCAAGAGCAACAAGTCTTCTTAGCCAATGAGCCGTCTCTCCAGTCCTGAAAATCTAAAATCTTAACACTTAATTACTCTAGAAACTAGACTGGCTTCATCCTCTTCTGCAGGGCTAAATCGTTGTGCCCTTCATCAGCCAGTGCTTTCATTCACTCATGCACTGAGTATGTATATGCCCTGGTGCCCTGGTACACATGTGGAGCTCAGAGGGTAACTTGCAGAAACTTGTTTTCTCTTTCTACTATGAGGGTTTCAGGGAGTGAACTCAGGTCACCAGGCTTGGCAGCAGGCACCAACCACAATATGCTATGTATTAAAGAATAAAAACAAAGGGCTGGAAAGATGGCTCAGAGGTTAAGAGCACTTGTTGCTCCTCCAAAGGTCCTGAGTTCAATTCCCAGCAACCACATGGTGGCTCACAACCATCTATAATGAGATCTGGTGCCCTCTTCTGGCCTACAAGTATTAAATAAATAAATCTAATAAAATTAAAAAACAAAACAAAGAACAAAAAAAAATCACACACACACACACACACACACACACACACACACACACACACACACACGTGCGCGCACGCGCTTATTCACATTTGTAATTCCAGGGCTAAGAGAAGGTGAGAGGGAGGCAGAGATGGGAGTCACATGATTAATCATGGGCCAGCTGAGGCCTGCCTGTCTAAGCAAGAGAAGTGAGAGAGAAACAACCTCTCCCAGCTGTCTTCTGACCTCCACCTCGGCACTGTAGTTCATGTGCACCCACACTCCCGCAGGAACTAGGAGCAGAAGGTTGAGCTCAGTGATACAGAACACGCTAAAGGCTCTGGATTCCACCCAAAACAAACAAATAGGAATGAAAGAAAGGGAAGGAAAGAAGGAACATAATATAGAGTGGAAAAAAATACTTGCTAATTATCATTTATATAGTAAGGACTTATACATAAAAAAAACTTTTTTGGGGTCTGGAGAGATGGCTCAGAGTTTAAGAGCATTGTCTGTTCTTCCAAAGCTCCTGAGTTCAATTTCCTAGCAACCACATGCTGGCTTATAATCATCTATAATGAGATCTGGTGCCCTCTCCTGGTGGGCAGACACACATGCAGGCACAACACTGTATACATAATAAATAAATAAATCTTTAAAAAAAAAAGAAAGAAAGAAAAGAAAGCTTTTTGGTTCTTTGGTGTGTTTGAGTAAGTGGGACTGGGAAATTGAATGGGGGTGGTGGATGGGGGCCTCATACTTGTAAGGCATCCACATACTGACTTGAGTTATAGGCCAAGGTGGAAAATGCCTGCAATGCAGGTAGTGCATGCACTATAATCCCAGCACTGGGGAGCAGACAGGCTGATCCCAGGGCTCTTTAGTCAGTCACTCCAGCCAAATCAGTTAGTTTCAAGTTCAGTTAACAACTGTCTCAAAAGATTAAGATGGAGGCTGGGCGTGGTGGCGCATGCCTTTAATCCCAGAGCTCAGGAGGCAGAGGTGGGCAGTTTTAGGCCAGCCTGGTCTTCAACGTGGTTCCAGGACAGCAAGGACAACAAGAGAAACCCTGCCTCTTAGAAAACGAAAAACAAAACAAGATTAAGATGGAAGTAATAGAAGAAATCATGTGGTGTCAACTCGTAACCAGTACATACATGAAAAGGGCAGGCACACCTTCACATTACACACCTAAGCATACAGCATATATACCAAAATAGTAACAACAACAATAATCCACCACATAGGTTTTTAAAAGGCAATGGTCCTAGTGTTTTTAAAACCAAGACTACAGCCAAAATCTCTTCCAATTACTATTAAGATATGCCAATCCTCCCTTTAAAGAAAGTAAGAAAGGTTACTCACATGTACCAAGGACAGAAATCTGATTGCTCTTTGAGATTTGCTCCCGTCAGTCCTGAGCAGGGCATAAAATGAATGTCCTTTTTGGGATTGAAGCCAACTTTTTTCAAAAATGGTACTAGTTTCTCTTTACATTCTTCATACCTATGAATATTTAGAAATAGCTCAATTATGCCAACTAAATGAACTCTAGTTTCATCAATAAACAAATTAAAGGTCAACAAAACTGGAAGAAACGCTGCAAACGATGACAAACCATCCATGACTTCACTGGCTCGTCTGTAAAGACCAGCTTACCTCTCATTGCTCCAGTTCACTGTGGGATCATCCATCTTATTTATAAGCACAATTAAGTGTTTGACACCTGCTGTCTTTGCCAACATCGCGTGTTCTCTTGTCTGTCCTCCTTTTTCGAATCCAGTTTCAAACTCTCCTTTCCTGGCTGAGATGACCTATTTCAAGAAATCAAGTAATTTATTCTTAGACACTCAGTGGTCTCTCTGCCCTGCTATCCGGCCTATCAGGCCCCATCCGACCCCGTCACCACCAAATCTGGAAGCAAAGTGCCTATGGTTCTTTAAGAAGGCATTCCAAGGAACTGGGAGCAAACGGGTTACAATGGACAGGTCCAATCACATAGTGTCTGAATGGCTTAAGGATGTGAGGGTTTCAAGTCCTTTGCGCACACCTTTAATCCCAGCACAGGAGGCAGAGGCAGGTGGCTCTGTGAGCTGGAGGCCAGCCTGGTCTACAAAGCCAATCAAGGACAGACAGGGCTATTATACACACAAACGCTGTCTCAAAAACCAAAAATGGAAAATACAAAAAAACAAAAACAAAAAAACAAGAGCGAGTTCTACGACAGGCCAATGAAACCCTGTCTTGGAGTAAGCAAAAACAAAAGCCAAACAAACAAACAAACCCAAAAGATCTGAGGTTGAGCGGGTATGGCTCATTAGTGGAGCTGTTCCTATGTGCTGTGCCAAGTATCAAAACAAACAGTTCACATACTTTCTTTTCATGGTAAGGATGTGTAAGGCAGTTGTTTAGCAATTTCAGGGTCCCAGGACCAATGATTACTATGCGTGTGTGTGGGTGCCAGCTAAGGCCAGAAGCATCAGACAGATATCCTTGGATGACTTACAGCCAATTCTGAGCCACCAGACAAGGATGCTAAGAATCAAACTCAAGTCCTCTGCAAAAGCAGTATGTACTGTTAACCACTAAACCACCTCTCCAGCCCCTACTGGGTTTAATCTCTAATACTATAAACAAAACAGAACAAAAATTCTAAGAGAATATGCTCAGCCACCACGCCTTTAATCCCAGCACTTGGGAGGCAGAGGCAGGTGGATCTCTGTGAGCTGGAGGCCAGCCTGGTCTACAAAGCTAGTCAAGGACAGCCAGGGCTATTATAGAGAAACCCTGTCTCAAAAACCAAAACCAAACGCCCTCCCCCCCAATCCCACAACTTTTAAAGAGTGAATTAGAATGTTAAAGTTAGGATTGTGGAGCACACCTTAAATTAGAGGCAAGACCAGGCCTGCCAGAGTTTCATGGAGAGACCCTGTTTCACAAATCAGTGATAGAGAACTTGCATAGCAATACACAAAGGCCATGGGTTCAAGCCTTTCCAGAGGAAAAGAAAGATACAGCCTTGGCTATTAGTAAACACGCACAGGATAAAAATGTCTTTCTTACCAGTACAGCCAAGTCAGCTTGAGAGGCACCGCCAATCATATTTGGGACAAAGCTCTTATGGCCAGGAGCATCTAGAATTGTAAAATGCTTCTTTTCTGTTTCAAAATAGGCACGGCCCACTTCTACTGTTTTACCCTTGTCTCGTTCTTCCTGATTTGTGTCTAAGGCCCAAGATAAGTACCTGGAAGAATTTTTAAAAGAATACATGATTATCTTTACAGATTAAAAAAAAAAAAACTTTATTTGTCTATGAGTGCTTTATCTGCTAACGAGGGCATCAGATTACATTATAGATGGTTGTGAGCCACCACGTGGTTGCTGGGAATTGAACTCAGGACCTCTTGAAGAACAGGCAGTGCTCTTAGCCACTGAGCCATCTCTCCAGCCCCATGATTATCTTTAAAACATTAGTCTACCATTAAACATGTTATTAAATGTGACATCTAGTTTCACATCCACTATTCATCTGTATCATAAAGACTAGTAAAATAAAAACAAAAGAATTCAATATGCATTGTTATGATTCAAATAGAACATTTGCATATTCAACTAGTTTATAAGCAAACATTATTCGTAAGGTAAAATGACAACATGGGGAAAAAGACTATAACTCCAGTATCAGGGAGACTGAGGCAGGAGAATACTGAATGTTTAGAGACAATGCTGGACTACATATCAAAATCCTGTAAGAAAGGTCACAGAAACAAGGAGCAGCAAAGATGAGTGACAGTATGACTATTATGGTTTCAGGGAAATGTCTGCCGCCTCAGTCTTGGGCATGGGATACTCAGCCCACAGCTGGTAGTGCTGCGTGCGGAGGCTTAGAAAGGGGACCCTGTTGGAAGACGTGTGTCACTGAAGGCTGGCTTAGAGAGCTTAAAGCTTTACACTTCTAGGCGGCTCTTGGCTTGCCATTCCAGCCACCGTGACTGCTTGCGGCCCTGCAGCCCAGCCACGATGGATTTGTATCCCTCTAGAACTCTAAGTCCAAATATCTCTTCCGTCTAGAAGTTGTTTCTGGTCATGATGTTTAATCACAGCAATAGAAAAAGCAACTACTACAAGTAGCCCCAATGTCACAGAGTGAAAGAGTCAAGCCCTTATTTTACTTTTCTAACTATATGGCAGATATAGGATATAGTCATTGTAAAGCCAGGAAGAAGCAGGCACAGTAGCGCACACCTGTAATCCCATCCCTTGGGAGGCAGATCTCTGTGAGTTCAAGGCCAGCCTGGTCTATGAAGTGAGTCCAGGACAGCCAAGGCTACACAGAGAAGCCCTGTCTCGAAAAACCAAAAAAAGAAAAAGAAAAAGAAAAAAAGACTGGGCCTGGCTGAGAAATATGTATTTGAACAGAATACAAAAACATTAAGGGTACCACCATGTTTCCTTGAAAGTCGCTCATAGTATCATACAAGTTTACTATACCAAGTTTCTCTGTTTTTTTCTTTAGCTTCTCGTTCATATTTCTCAAGTGTCCTTTTGTCGACCATTCCAGTCAAATACCTGAAAAAGAAGCACATACTTAGTACCTTAGCAAAGCAGGGAACACTTAAAGCACTAGAAGGGAATCTGAACTACAGAAAAGAAGCTATTAAAACCAGAATTTCATTTATCCGTGTGTGCACCAGCATGGTGTACATGGGGAGGGCAGGACAGTAGCAGCAGTCAGTCTTCCTCTTCTACTGCATGTGTCCAAGGGTTGTCAGAGCTGCTCAACTTTGCCCACTAAGCCATCTCACTAGGCAGAAACCTAGCTTAAATATAAAAAGGACATATATCTACACACCTATATAAGAATATACATATATATGACAGATAGAAAACATTATTGATATCACAATACTCACAGGACATGAAATATATTATGACTTCTGTGATTTTTGTTGTTGTTTTTTGAGACAGGGTTTCTCTGTGTAGACCAGGCTGGCCTTGAACTCAAGAGATCTGCCTGCCTCTGGCTCCTAAGTGCTTAAAGACATGTGCTGCCACCACTCAGGTTATGTTATTCTTAAAGAATGTCGGGAGCCAGGCATGGTGGCACACGCCTTTAAGCTCAGCACTCAGGAGTCAGACACAGGTAGACTGATGTGAAGTCGAGGCCAGCCTGGTCTACAAAACAAGTCCAGGGCAGCCAAGGCTACACAGAGAAACTCTGTCTCAAAAAACAAAACAACAACAACATAAAAAAAAAACAAAAACCAAAAATGTATTCGGGGCTGGAGAGGTGGCTCAGAGGTTAAGAGCATTGTCTGTTCTTCCAAAGGTCCTGAGTTCAATTCCCAGCAACCACATGGTGGCTCACAACCATCTATAAGTAGATCTGATTCCCTCTTCTGGCATGCTGGCACACATGCCGGCAGAACACTGCATAAATAATAAATAAATCTTAAGGGCTGGGAGTGGTGGCACACACCTTTAATCCCAGCACTTGGGATGCAGAGGCAGGTGGATCTCTATGAGTGTGAGACCAGCTTCATCTACAGTGAGTGCCAGAGCTATAGAGAGAAACCCTGTCTCAAAAAAAATAAAAAAATAAAAAAATAAAAATCTTTAAATTGCTAAGGTCAGGGGCTAGAGAGATGACTCAGCAGTTCTGCTGTTGTTCTTCGGGAAGATCCCAGTTCAGTTTGCAGGACTCTGACCAGGCAGCTCACAGCCACCTGTAACCCCAACTCCAGGAGAGCCAGCATTCCTCCTGGTCTCCCATACGCATACATTTTAGAAAAGGGAGGTGGGACTGGAGAGATGGTTCAGCAGTTAAGAGCACTTGCTGCTTTTGTAGAGGACCCAGGTTTGGTTCCCAGCACCCACATGGAAACCTGTCACTACAATTCCAGGAGATCCAACAGTCTTTTCTAGCCTGCTCAGGTACACGCGCACACACACAAGCAGGCAAGCATACACAGAAACCCAATAATTTTCTTTAAAAAAAAAAATGGAAAAGCAAATGAACTTCTATTAAGATCTGTTGTTTAATATTATAAATGATCTTCAAACTTACCAGGTATGGTGGCACCCTACAGGCAGACAGACAAACCAACCAACCAGAACTAATAACCAACAGTTGAAGCTTTTGACCCTGAAGTGTTTGTTTGTTTGCTTTAAGCAGTGCTGAGGACTGAATCCAAGACTTTATGCATGTCTGATGAGTTAGTACTTTTGACACTTGCATTCCCAGCACTAGTTTTTCAGTTTTGACTACCGTACTATGTAGTTTGTGCATGATTTTCACATTAGGTAAAAAGGATTATAGGAACGTCGTATTGTTTCTGCAATCTTTCTACAACGTACCCACATGCATGTGAACATGTAAGACTAAAAATTCGTAAAATAGCTTTAGTCAATATAAGACTACACTGTCTGACTAACTCACTAGCCTGCTAAATCTTTTCAATCTAAATCAAAGCTCCCGTAACTCTCATTCCAAATATTACCCACATAATTACCTACAATATGTTCTTCACAATCTGAATGGAAAAAAAAGAAAGAAAGAAAAAGAAAAGAAAACAAGCCATAAAAAAGCAGGACATGGTGGCACACACCTTTAATCCCAGCACTCGGATCGCTGTGAGTTCGAGGACAGCCTGGTCTACAAAGTGAGTCCAGGATAGCTAAGGCTACACAGAGAAAACCTGTCTCGAAAAACCAAAAAAAAAAAGAAACTATAAAAAAGCCACCACAACTATAGCCCACCAACAAAAAAACATACTGTCTAAAATAGGCACAATAACACTTACACCCACAGAACCTTATTAGCTAACTAAAGTCTGGGAGGCAGGCACGGTGGTACATGCCTGTAATCCCAGCACTCGGGGAGGCAAAGGCAGGCACTCTGTGAGTTCGAGGCCAACTTGGTCTACAAAGGGAGTCCAGGACAGCCAGGGCTATTACACAGAGAAATCCTGTCTCAAAAAACAAACCAAAACCAAAACCAAAACAAACAAACAAACAGACAGACAAAAAACAAAGCGAGTCCAAGATAGCCAAGTCTACATAAAGAAAACCTGTCTCGAAAAACCAAAACTAAAGCAAACCAAAACAAAAAGACGTCTGGATTACCACTTAAAACTACTCAACCAAGCAATACAACAGCATGTCCTCAGGTTCTCTGATGACTGACTGTGAACAAATAGTACTAAATTCATAAAAGGAATCAGAATTTTAGGACCTCTTAATTAATTACAAAGATGTGTCAAATTGGGAAGGCAGCCCAGTGGGAAGGATTTATTCCACAAGTCTTTACAATTCTAGTTCAGATCTCTAGAACTCAGACACAGTAGCACCACGTCTCCATTTACAGGGAGATAGGAAGCTAGCCTGGGGAGTAGGAGGTGGCAGCCAGCCCAATACACAGCAATAAACAAGGGACCATATCTCAAACAAGAGACCATATCTCAAATAAGGTGGAAGGCAAAGACTGAGGATTCCTTCGTCCTCCATATATATACCATGGCATGTACACACACACACACACACACACACACACACACACACACACACACACACACACTTTTTTAAAGTTGTCAATAACCAGCCAGGTGTAGTGGCACACAAACTTTAATCCTAGTACTCAAGAGGCAGAGGCAGGTGGATCTCTGTGAGTTCAAGGCCAGCCTGGTCTACAAAGCAAGTCCAGGACAGCCAGGGCTACAGAGAGAAAAACAAACCAAAGAGGCAATACTAAAATGCATTACTAGAGGTCTGTCGGTGTCTTTTCAAGTAGGTGGCTTGTACAAAATGGTAAAAAATCAGGGCTGCAGTAATGGCTCAGTGGTTATAGCACTTGTCACACACATGGGAACTTTGGATCCCCAGAACCCATGTAAGTGTCAGATGGAGAGGCAGGTTTGTCTGACTCTTAGTCCAGCCTCAGAGACAAAGACAGAACCCTGCAGTAAGATCAAATCAGAGAGCTCTGGGTTGAAACTCTGCTCAATGAATACGCTAACACCTATCTTGTATGTCTTCATTATGCAAACACTATGTGTAGACTAACATATATACATGTGAACATGTATACACACTCACACCTCTCCCCCTCTTCAATTAAAAATAAAAAATTCTTGGAATGATGGCCAGACTACTTGCCTTTGATTAAATCTACATAAATTTCAGGAGCAAAAATCAGCTTATTCATGACTCAGAATCAAACTTTTGGTTTTGCAGAGCTCTTGTTTAGTACCAGGATCCTGTGTTAGGAAACCCAATCCAACCCAACCAAACACAGTGCTTGCTGCTCTTGCCGAGGAACCGGGTTCACTTCCAGGCACCCACATGGCAGTTCATAACCATCTTTAACTACTTCAAGGTGGCATAACACCCCCACCCCTCAACTCCCCCTCCCCCACCCAAGAATAGGTTTCTCTGTGCAGCCCTGGCTATTTTAGAACCTGTCTGTAGTCCAGGCTGGCCTGAAACTCAGAGATCTACCTAACTCTGCCTCCCAAATGCTGGCATTAAAGGTATGCACCACTACTGCCCTGCTGACAAGGACACAAGGCATGCACACAGTGCACATACGTATATGAAAACACTCATACACATAAAATAAAAATAAAAAACAAACAAACAAACCCCAAAACACTAATATTAGCTTATTGCTTATTCTTGGGCAAAAATCAAGCAACACAAAGCCCAGTTAATATTACAGTGCTGAACGCCTCCATTACAGACAAAAAAGGGCATGTAAACACACACACACACACACACACACACACACACACACACACACACACACACACACACACACACCCTATTCAGCTGACACTAGCAATAGTACACCACAGAGAAGGATATTTAGCTTGGTGATCGGTGACTGGGAGCTATCGGTCACTTTCACTGCCAGCATCAAAAGGAAGATCAGATTACCCAGGAAAAGATCAAAGTTAGAAGTCTGGTTTCTAGGGGGCTCAGCGGTTAAGAGCCTTCACTGGCTGCTCTGAGGACCCAGGTTCAATTCCCAGTACCCACATGGCAGCTCACGAGTGTTGGTATCTCCAGTTCTGGTGGGTATGACTGCCCTCACACCGATAAACACGCAAGCAAAGCACTAATGCACACAAATAAGATTTTTTAAAAAGTATGGTTTCTATTTAAAGAAGAGGGGCTGGAGAAAGGGCTCAGTGGTTAAGAGTACTTAAAACCCAGTTCTGTTCCTAGCACCCACATCAGACAGCTCAAAACTACTGTAATTCTCATTCTAAGGGGGTTTGTTCAGCAACCTCTTCTGGCCTCCACCCCCACCTACGTGTGTGGATGCATACTCACAACACACACATATATGCATACACATAAAACTGAATATCTTTGTCGGGCGTGGTGGCACACGCCTTTAATCCCAGCACTCGAGAGGCAGAGGCAGGCAGATGGCTGATAGCTGTGAGTTCGAGACCAGCCTGGTCTACAAAGTGAGTCTAGGACAGCCAGGGATACACAGTGAAACCCTGGCTCAAAAAATAAACAAACAAACAAACAAACTTAGCTTCTTTTAAAATTTTGTTACTGTTTGAGACAAGTTCTTTTTATATACCACTGGCTGGCCTGGAATTCTATGCACACAAGGCTGGCCTTAAACTCACAGAGATCCACCTGCTTGTGCTTCCCAAGTGCTGGGATTAATTAAACAGTCTGCAGCACCATACAATGCCCAGCCAAAACACAATATACATGCATATACATATGCATGCATGCATACACACACACACACACACACACACACACACACACACACACACACACGAGATGGCTTGGAGGTTAAAAGCACTGGCTTTTAAAGGTCCTTTTCTAAAGGACCCAGGTTCAATTCTTGCACCCACATGGAAGCTCACAACTGTCTGTTCCAGTTCCAGGGGATCTGACACAAACATACATGCAGGCAAAACAGCAATGCACATAAAATAAATATAAATTTAAAAAAGAAAAGAAATACATTTTTTAAAAAGAGGGAATGGGGCTGAGCGGTGGTGGCCCACACCTTTAATCCCAGCACTTGGAGGCAGAGGCAGGCAGATCGCTGTAAGTTCAAGGCCAGCCTGTCTACAAAGCGGTTCAGGAAAGCCAAAGCTACACAGAGAAACTCTGTCTCAAAAAACCAAAAAAGAATGGGAAGATCACTTTGTCAGTAAGAGCTCGTGTTCTGCAAGCAGGAGCAACAAGTTCAAAGCCCTAGTAGTATCCACATAAAACACTGGGCATGGAGATGGGTGTGGTAGTACATAGCCCTGCCTCAAAACAAACAAACAAACTAGGCGTGGCTTCCTGTGGCTGTAACTTCAGCACTGGGTGGGGTGGTAGGATGGGACAGACAGGCAGATTCCAAAAGCTGTGTGGCTACAGCCAGTCAACTCAAACCAGAAAGCCTCTGATTCAGTAAGAGACTCATCCCAATGCAATAAAGCAGACAGCAACAGGAAGGCACGTGATTTCCTGGTACAGCATTTGCATGTACAGGCACATAAACACATATAAACACCAACATGCATAAACATGCACAAACATGCACACCATATTGTTTTCTCTCTTTCTTTCTTTCTTCCAAGACAGGGTTTCTCTTATGTATAACCATGGTTGTTTTGTTTCTTAAAGACAAATTTCAGAAACACAGTGTTCCACGAGTCTGACAGTGATTAAGAACAAACGATGACACTACCAAAAAAAAATTATTTAATACTTGCCTTCCCTAGAGATGATTTTATTATTATTATTATTATTATTATTATTATTATTATTATTATTATTATTATTATTATTATTATTAACATTTCTACCTTAATGTGATAACCAATTTTTATCTCAATTGTGGCAACAGGAACGCTTACAATGCCTGAAATTTACCTAATCAAACTAACTCTACCATTAGAGAAAAGAGAGACTTACATTATTTGCCCTCCTATGGTCGACTTGCCCGCATCTAAAAGGAACAGCAAAAATATTGGAACATAAGTTAAAAACAACCAATATATAAAACTGCAGTGATTTTGTTTTGTTTTGTTTTTTGAGACAAGGTTTCTCTGTGTAGCCCTGGCTGTCCTGGAACTCACTAAGATCCCCCTGCCTCTGAGTGCTGGGATTCAAGGCCTGTGCCCTCATTGCCTAGTGATTTTCTTTTTTAAATCATGTATAATCAAGGTTTGCAAAGTCAATTGAACTGTAATAGAATTTAGAGATTAAATCCTAGAGACTTTCTCCCACATGCAATGAACCAGGCTAAGAAGCCCTATAGGGCAATGGTAACTGAGACATACTTTCCTGGTAAGGAAGAATTTGTTTGTTTGAGACAGGGTTTCTCTGTGTATCCTTGGCTGTTTTGGACTCTTTGTAGACCAGGCTGCCCTTGAACTCACAGAGATCCGTCTGCCTCTGCCTCCTGAGTGCTAGGACTAAAGGCGTGTGCCACCATGCCCAGCTTTGAAAGACTATAAGAAATAATTTTTTTAAAAAGATTGTTGTAAGGGCTGGAGAGATGGCTCAGAGGCTAAGAGCACTGACTGCTCTTCCAGAGGTCCTGAGTTCAATTCCCAGCAACCACATGGTGGTTCACAACCATCTAGAATGTATTCTGATGCCCTCTTCTGGCCTACAGGTGTACATGCAGGCAGAGCATTGTATGCACAATAGTAAATAAATAAATGTTAAAAAAAAAAAAAAAAGCTAGAGAGGTGGCTCAGTGGTTAAGAGCACTGTTTGTTCTTCCAAAGGCCCTAGTTCAATTCCCAGCAACCACATGGTGGCTCACAACCATCTATAATGAGATCTGGTGCCCTCTTCTGGCAAGCAGAATACTGCACAAATAATAAATGAATAAATCTTTAAAAAAAAAAAAAAAAAAAGGTCTTTGTGGACCTTCAGCTAGCAGCACAGTTCCAGAGAATACACATTCCCCAGATAGCCATAGAGGAGTGTAGCTAAAGGCCAGGATCACAGGCCTATGTCAGGCCATGTGAGCAGATGTCCTCTCACTTTAGGACACAGAGCAAGCATTCCTTCACAGATTTCAGAGTTGGTTTTCTGGAAAGGGCGTGATATATTAAAGGGGGTAAGTCAAGCATGCCGAGGCCCATCCACAACACTACAGCTCAGGAGGCTGAAGCAGGAAGAGCCCGTGGAAGGCCAGCCTGGACTACTACAGAGCGAGTCCCTGTCTCCAGGTAGAATTCGGGATTTTCTTCTCTGACAATTTGACGATAAGTCAGAAAACATAAAATGAGGTCTTGTTTGTTTGGCTAAATCAGATACTTGGCAAGTACCCAGAAGTTACTCTACAAATTTCATACAAAATTAAGCTGAATAGTAAGTGTTAACAAAGCCAGGACAGCCAAAGCTACACAGAGAAATCCTGTCTTAAAAAAAACAAAATAAATGAATAAATAAATTAATTAATAACAATGTTAACTCCATTAAAAGGAACATATCAAATAAAGATAACACAAAAAATATGCACACTTCTTGGCTACTAATTAAGAGATATTACAGTATGACAAGCAATTGCCAATGGTCTACAGACTAAATAAGAATCCATTATATACACACTGAAGTTCATTTTCTTCCTCGATGCCGTTACAAAACAGTTCATCTGCCCAAACTTCAAAAACAAAGAGCTGGCAAAAAAATTTTGTCAGCTGAATCAAGTTTAAAAAATAAAAAAGCAGACCAGGCATGGTGGCACACACCTTTAATCACTGGGGAGGCAGAGGCAGGTGGATTGCTGTGACTTAAAGGCTAGCCTGGTCTATAAAAAGCGAGTCCAGGACAGTTAGGACAGTTATACAGAGAAATCCTGTCTTGAAAAACATTAAAAAAAAAAAAGCCAGGCACGTGGCTTTAATTCCAACACTTGGGAGGCAGAGGTAGGCAGAGTTTGAGGCCAGCATGGTCTACAGATTGAATTCCAGGACAGCCAGGGCTATACTGAGAAACTTTCTTGCAAAATAACAACAACAAAGGCACTTTACATGTGGCCTGCAGTGAGCTCTCAGTGCTGACTGTGTATGCAGAGCATTATAGACGTTCAGTATTCTGACTCAGTTTTACTCTACACTTTGATGTTTCCAGTAAACTCTGGTCACTGCTTAGGAGTTCTATGAGGACAACTTACCAACATGCCCGATGAATACTACATTTACATGCTCTTTCTTAGGAGCACCTGGTGGTGCCACCACCGACTTGGGTTTTGGTATTTCTTCTTCCTCTTCCATCATCTCTTGGGTGCTCTCCTCTGCTGGCCTTCCATCTCCTGAGGAGCCACCTCCCGGCTCTGCTTCACTTATTTCTTCTTTGTGTTCCCATGATTCTTCTGGGGACATTTCTGTCTCTCCATTTTCTACTGAAGAAAGATATTTTAATTCAATATCCGGAAAAAGACCTGCCGGCCTTTTAACCACCCAGGCTTTAAAGCAGCAAGTACAAGTCACTTAAGCCCCTCTCCTGACACCCATGACACACAAAGAGATGGGTAGGTTTTCAAGCTGGCCTTGGTGCCGACAGCAGAGCCTTAAACCAGAACTGATACCATTAACACACAGCTATCCTAGATGGTGTCATTTCCTAAGAGTAGACTGCATGTAAACAAGCAAGCCACCACTCCCAACACCAGCTATGTCCTGATAGATGGGGGGGAATGGTAAGTATAAAAATCTGAATAAGGAGTGTGAAAAAAACTTAAGAGGTAAATTTTCTATATAAATAATAACTCTTTGGCATCAACATCAATAGCCACCTTGGAAATAGGAAGCTTTTAAGAGTAATGAAAGTTTTTTTGTTTGTTTGTTTTGTTTTTCCGACACATGGTTTCTCTGGGCAACAAGAGTCCTGGCTGTCCTGGACTAACTCTGTAGACCAGGCTGGCCCAGAACCCAGAGATCCAAGTGCCTCTGCTCCCGAACACTGTTGTCAAAGACGTGTGCCACCATGCCTGGTATGAAGGTGTTTTCTAAAGGATGGACGTTTTTGATGAAATGTCAGAGCTAGAAAGAATGGGGCATGCCCGTAATCCCAGCATTCTCAAAGTAGAGACGATAGGTTCAAGTAGTTCAAGGCCATCTTGGCAAGTTTGGCAGCTAGACTACAAAGACCCAGTCTCAAGAAACAACAGCAAAAAAGAAGCTGGGCATGGTAATGCACATTTTTAATCCCAGCAATCTGTGAGTCCCAGCAACTTCTCTACAGAAGGAGATGCAGAAAAGCCAGGGCTGTCAGACAGAGAAACTTTCATTTAAAAAGCAACCCTCCCCAAGCAACAAGGACAACCTTTAAATTAGCTAGCAACCCTCTACTCAATTCCATTTGCAGGCACTAATTTGTCAAGGCTGTGTTAATGCTCAGTTTGCTATACTTTTAAATTCTAATAGCAAAAAAGTCAGCGTGGTTTAAGCACAGACACTTCAGTCATCAGAATACTTACATTTGTACCTTAAATCTGGAGAGTGAAAGAGTTTCATATTACTGTATTAGTATAGTCAGAAATTCTTACCAACAGGTTCCGAAAGTTCCATGCTAACAGCTGAATTTGAACCTAGAGAAGAAAATTAAAATACAATATATACTCATAAAACAGTATCTAATTTTATACATAGATAACATAATTGTTTTCTTGGTTAGACATTAAAATAATTACCTTCACACAATAATGGCTGTTCTTGAGAGGACTCCACAGGCACTGGTTAAGAAAAGTAAGTGCTATTAGACATTGAGCTATATCGTATATTCTTATCTTCTAACATAATAAAAGCAGCCATTCAATGACATCACACACCTCAGCAATCAGAACAACGGTAGTTAAATGGGTTTCAAATCAGAAGTCTGTTTAGAACACTTTAAAAAAACTACCAATTGCAGACAACTTAAAGAAATCTGAGAACCAGCAAGATGGTTCAGCAAGTAAAGATCTCTCCACATACGGTGTGGTGGTGCACGCCTTTAATCTCAGCACTGGGGAGGCAGAGGCAGATGGTTTGGCTATTACACAGAGAAACCCTGTCTCTAAAAACAAAAATAAGATAAAATAGCTGCTACACAAACCTGACAAGCTGAGTTCAATGCTTGAGCCCATATAATTGTGGAAGAAGCCGGGCACTCAAAAAAGGTAGAAGAACCAATTCCACAAAGTAGTCTCTGGCCTCTACACCTGCGCCATACCATATTCACACCTGCACTTACACGCAACTACTAACTTAAAAACTCCACAGGAAGCAGGCAACTTTCAATTAATGGAAATATTAAAAACATTTTTCCAAATCTTTCCTCCACAGATATAAATATAGCACAAAGCCCAGAATAAAGCAAATGAATTTGGATTGTACTTATCTAACACATCTTTTTTTTTTTTTTCCGAGACAGGGTTTCTCTGTGTAGCCTTGGCTGTCCTGGTCTCACTTTGTAGACCAGGCTGGCCTCAAACTCACAATGATCCGCCCACCTCTGCCTCCTGAGTGCTGGGATTAAAGGCATGCGCCAGCACACCAGGCTCAAAATTATTATTATTTTTAAAGTAATTCTGATAAAGCCAGTTTTGTCCTGTTCTAGAACTCTAAGATCAAGCAACAATTCAGTTTGCAGTTGTCAAATGACAGATCTGCTTATACCATCTCTAGAGAGCTGTAGAGAAATATATTCTGCTACTCAAATATGTGAGCTTGGTTTCTTTATTCCTGAAAGCACCGATGACACTGCTGAAGATTTTCTAAGATGCAAAGACACAACAAAGAATTTGAAGTCATCTGACATACAACAATAGTGAATTTGTAACTTAGAAATGTCATCTTTTGTTCATTTTTTGTTCTTTTGTTTTTCAAGTTGGAGTTTCTCTGTGTAGCCTTGGCTGTCCTGGAACTCTTCTGTAGACCAGGCTGGCCTCGAACTCACAGCGATCCATCTGCCTCTGCCTCCCAAGTGCTGGGATTAAAAGGCGTGCGCCACCACTTCCCAGCTAGAAATGTCATCTTTTAAAGCCTTTGCACGGAATGTAGTAACACCTACAAGAATCATGGCTGTGGTGGCACACGCTTGTAATCACAGAATTTGGAGAACAGAGGCAAGAACTGGTGAGTTCCAGCCTGGTTACATGAGACTGTGCTTGGGAAAAACAAACAAATACCTGTTTTCAATACCATCAAATGTGGAGGCAAACAATTCCTATCTCTGATAAAGGGCAGTAACTTTATTATCATCACTACTACTCCAACTGCTGTTGTCTGTCTACACTAGACAAATCCAAGACCTAACACTCGCTACATCTTCGGTGTATGAGCGTTCTGCCTGCACGCATGTATGCGCACTGAAGGGACTCTGGCCAGAGCAAGGTGAGCGTGGCCCTGGCAGGCCTTGTCCTTCTCCCCAATTCCTTCCCTCTGTCTGATCACATTCCTAAAGCTGGCCACCAAGGTCCATTCCCTTATTTGGTCACTTCCTCTTCCTGGGGCTGACTACTAAGTCCAGCAATCAAAAGCGCCCTTTGGCTCACCTAATTAACATGCCCATCTAAAATGAAACACTGCATCCTAACGTGGTCTCCCCTTTTTCCTTTATAACCCACCATCTTCCTATGGGCTATGTCTGTCATCCAGAGACAGTCCTGTGTTCCTCTCTAGGGCAAACAGTCCTTCCCTCTCTTCCTTACACTTTTTCTCCCTGTCCCTTGTTCCCTTCCCTTTCTGCCTCTTGCTCTGTCTCCTGTCCCTCTGTCCCTTAACCCTACCATCTGTCCCTCTGGCACAAATAAACCTTTGTGCTGACAACTTGGTCCTGGGGTATCTTGAGCCGACTCCAAGGTTCCCTATATGTCTGACTGTTGGAGCCCCTGAAACTGGGGTTACAGATGGTTGTGAGCCACCAAGTGGCTGCTGGGAATCAAACCTGGGTCCTCTGTAGGAGCAACAAGTGTTCTTAAGCACTGAGTCTCTTATCTTTCTGAGACAAGGTCTCTCACTGAACCTGGGGCTCACTGATTAAACTAGACTGGCTAAGCCAGCAAGCCCAGTTTCTACCATTCCAGAGGTTGGAATTGTAAGCACGTGTCACTATATGGGCTTTTTATGTGTGCACTTAGGTTATCTTAGGTCCTCACACTTGAGCAGCCGAGTACTTCTCAGGCTGAGCCACATCCTCGGCCCAGGAGATCACTTCAATGTGGGACACACTGTTGTAGTTACTAGAACATACAAGAATAAAGCCCACAGAGAATCATTCCATCTTTCTAATAAATCCACATGATTCCAGACACGGGGGCACGGCTAGGGGCAGCTTCGGGCGTCATTCTCGGGAACACTGTCCACCTCCTTTGAGGTAGTCTTTCATTGGCTTGGAGCTGTCCTGTGAGCCAAGACTCTTCCCTGCCGACAATGCGTCCCCAGGGCTGGGATTCCAAGCACACTTCCCCCATGCCTGGCATTTTTATGTGGTTTCTGGGGATTGAACTTGGGGTTTGTTCTTTACAAGGCACTTTACTGACTGAGCTATTTCCCAGAAAGAATTATTTCATTTGAAAATACTTTGAAAAAAAAAAAGAAAAGAAAAGAAAAAAGAAAGTACTTCATAAAGGTGTGTTTCTGGAAAATGGAGTTAGTGCTGGAAAATTTGAAGCCATAACCTCATTGCATAGGATGGTCTCTGACTTCTTCCATTATTACATCTGAACCACAGAGGATTTAAGAAAGCAAGCCCTAGGCCGGGCGTGGTGGCGCACGCCTTTAATCCCAGCACTCGGGAGGCAGAGGCAGGCGGATCGCTGTGAGTTCGAGGCCAGCCTGGTCTACAAAGCGAGTCTAGGACAGCCAAGGCTACACAGAGAAACCTTGTCTCAAAAAACCAAAAAAAAAAAAAAAAAAAAGAAAGCAAGCCCTAATGTCATGTAACCACTGAGCCAACAGATGGACTCCGAATCTAGACAAACTGTTAAGGCCACGCTTATCAGTCGCCAGTAGAATGTGTGTGTCAAACACATTATGAGTAATACCAGAGGAGACTGAATGACAAAGGATTCAGTGTGCGTTTGTGACAGCTGGATATAAATGTTTGGTTTAAAAAACATTTTCTGTCCCAGCACTTGGGAGGCAGAGGCAGTCGGATTGCTGTGAGTTCAAGGCCAGCCTGGTCTACAAAGTGAGTCCAGGACAGCCAAGGCTACACAGAGAAGCCCTGTCTTGAAAAACCAAAAACAAAAACAAAAAAACACTTTCTGGTTCATTCCAAAAGCATTGCCTCACAAGTTTTGCCAGCCCTGTCATTAGGCTTTTGTGATCAAAGGTCTGAATGTTTCATGGAAAATTGTGGGACGCTACGGTCAACTAACCTTTGAGTCCTTTAATCTCATCACGGCATGCATTAGGAGGTGTGTATTAAGTACTTCATTAAATTCTGACACTTGATTCCCTCTGTAAACTTCATGATCTTAAATGTAGGGTAGTTTGAAAAATAAAACCAGCTGGGCGTGGTGGCGCACACCTTTAATCCCAGCACTCGGGAGGCAGAGGCAGGGGATCTCTGTGAGTTCGAGGTCAGCCTGGTCTACAAAGCGAGTCCAGGATAGCCAGGGCTACACAGAAAAACCCTGTCTCAAAAAACAAACAAAAAAGAAAGAAAGAACCCATGGAGGAGGTCTCGGAAAGCTTCCTTCTAGTCTTAGCTATCTATTGTAAGTGTAAACGGAGTGTCAGGACCTAGGTAGTCAAGTGAAGCACACTTAGATTTTGAAATGTTCAGTTACAGTTAGGGATATCGCAAGTGTTACTCTACTAGTCATCTTAGTAGTTTTCCTGTCTCAACAAATTTCGTTCATTTAACATGTAATATGCTTGGGTTACTGTTAAAAAAAAGCAAAATGGCGCTTGTGTAATTTAGAAAAGGAGTACAGTCAATCCTGGTGTGCCTGTGTATTAGGTAGCAAATATTGTATCTATGCCATAGGACTTTTTCAAAGTTTAAAATAATATACAATCAACATGTAAAGACTGTACAAACCCGTAGTGCCTGCTTATAATCCATACATGGAAGACAGAGGCTAAGAGGAACACTGAGCTCCAGGCCAGCCTGGTCTAATTAATCTCAGGCTGGTCAGGGCTACTTAAGGAGACTCTGCCTTTGAAAAATTACTTTGGCTGGGCAGTGGTGGCGGCACAGGCTTGTTGTCCCTGCACTCAAGAGGCAAAGGCAGGTGCAATGCTGTGAGTCGGAGGCCACCCTGGTCTACAAAGGGAGTCCAGGACAGTCAAGGCTACACAGAGAAACTCTGTCTCAAAAAAATCTAAAAAGGAAAAAAAAATTTTTTTTTAAAAATAGGGCTACAGAGATGGTTCAGTGCTTAAGAGCACGCACTGTTCTTCTGAAGGTTCTGAGTTCAATTCCCAGCACCCACATGGCAGCTCACAACTGTCTGATGTGTAGATGTAATGTAGACAAAGTATCCATATACATTAAATAAATCTTTTAAAAAAATTAAAAATTACTTGGTAATTGTGATCTTCAGTTGCACATTACTACATGGCTTTCTCTGGTGAGAAGGTAATTTTTCCTTACCCTTAAACTTTTCTTCAAAATGGAAAAGGCCAGGTGTGGCAGTACACACCTGTAATCCTTAGCCACTCCAGAGGCAGGGGCATTAGGACTGATGTGTAAAGGCACTTGCCACGAAAGCCTGATCTGAGTTTGGTCACTGGGGGTGTAGTTCAGTGGTAGAGCAATGTATCCCAAATTAAAGTGATTCTCCTAGGGCTGGGCCATGCTCACTGAAAAGCACTTGCTCAGGTGAGGACCTGAGAGGGATCAACCTCAAGGCCACACAGAAAAAGCCCCACATGGTGGCGCATGCTTGTAATCCCACCATGGGGATGGCAGAGAATGGGTTTGCTGGCTTAGCCTGTCTAGTCAAATCAGTGGTGAAAAACTCATAAAAGAAAACACGTTTAAAAACAAAAACCCAGGAGACCAATTGAGGAAGACACTTGACCTCGGGCCTCCACACATATGCACACATATGCATGCGCGCGCGCGGACACACACGATTCTATTATGAGGAAGAAAGAACTAGCTAACATTAACCTGTTGTTATAAACCTTAAAAGAAGTGGGAAGGGCCCGGTAGTTAAGAACACTTGCTGCTCTTACAGAGGACCTAAGTTCAGTTCCAGCACGCACACAGTAGCTCACAACCACCTGGTATAAAACTTAATTTCCCCCCTAGTTTTTCAAGACAGGGTTTCCCTGTGTGTCCTGGAACTCTCTCTCTGTAGACTAGGTGTGCTTGAATTCAGAGGTCTGCCTGCCTCTGCCTCCTAAGTGCTGGGATTAAAGGCGTGCACCACCACTGCCTAGCCAGAACATTTAATTTATTGCAACTACAGCGGTATTTCCTTTCTTTTCAGGTTTCTTCCGCAGTCTCTCCCCTCTACGGCCCACCCCCCGAGATAGGGCCTTGAACTTACAGAAATCTATCTGCCTGTATGTCCTGTATGTATTAACTGGTTGATTTTGTGTGTATGTGACAGAGGGAGAGACAGACAGAGACAGATGACACAAGCAGATGTCATGCAGGTCAGAGAACAACGTTTTAAGAGTTAGCTCTTGCCTCACATGTTACTGCAGGCAGGGTCTTCTTGATCGGTTGCACTATGTACTCTAAGCTAGCCTGGCTCATAAGCTTGCAGGTGATTCTCCTATTTTTTGCTTCTGATTCTGCCATAGGAATGTAGGGATTAGAGAAACACAGCACCATGTCTGGCTTTTCAACATGGGTTCTGGGGATCAAATCAGGTTGTCAGGCTCATGTGGTAGGTCCTTTGTTTTGACCTACTGCACTGAGTTCTGTCTCCTTTGGCTCCCTCCTCCTTTTTTTTTTTTTTTTGATTTTTTGGGACAGGGTTTCTCTGTGTAGCCTTGGCTGTCCAGGCTAGCCTTGAACTCACAGACATCTGCCTGCCTCTACCTCCCTGAGTGCTGGGATTAAAGGGGTGTGCCCCAACACTCCACTCCACTTCTTTTTCTTTTAAAGACAGGGTTTCACCTTGTAGTTCAGACTGACCTTAAGCTTACAGTATAGCCCAAGCTAGCTTTGCACAGGCGGCCCTCCTCCTGGTCTTAGGCGTGTGCCTCCAGACCCAGCTTCACTTAGGTTCACACTGATGCTCTGCACGTCTTACCCCACATCATAGAGTCACTGAATTTTTTTTTAAAGACTGAGTACAGTAAAAACCACTTTGAATGTGCCAGCTTTCTTAAGCAAGGTTTACAGAAGTGCCTTACTCAGGAAGTTTTGAAGTATAGCTTAAATAAAGACCTAAATATCTCTAGCACTCAAACGATCTCACCAAAATTACACGTTGAGATAGTTTCCTCCTACAGGCAATACTAGAAAACAACAGAACAATGTCTGCTGAACACGTAAAAATGTCCTAATTCCCAAATACTCTAAACATGAATAGGCAGCTAGATGGTGAAGCGAGCCTCTGGAATTCATAGTGACTTCAAAGCCAGCAAGGCTACCATAGTAAGACCCTGTAAACAAGCCAAAGCACTGTGGTGAGCACCTGAAATCCCAGGTACTTGGGATTCAGAAGTAGAGCCCAAGAAACCAAGGCTAGCCTGGGCACCAGGTAAAAGACTCAAAAGAAAGTGGTAGGGAGGAAGAAGAGTGGGAGCGTAAAGGTACAAAGGCGAACAAAACAGTCCAAAGCCATCTACACTAACATTTTCTTGACTGCAGGAAGAGGCGATTATGTTACTTGAAACTAGAGCACTGCCTGGCACGATTCTGCTCTTCTGAAACAGATGATGGAGATAATGACGAAATCCACGGGCCTGGTTTTGAAAAAAAGTCTAAAAGAGATTGGTGTTAATTTAGATACAAGGACTTTTCCTTGTGATTAGGAGTTGCTATCTTTAAAATAAGCTTTGAAGCCAGAGCCTATCCTTCCATTTATTCATAGGCATAATCTTACCAATATATCGCTATTTCTTTTCTTCCCCCCTTTGGTTTTTCCAGACAGGGTTTCTCTTGTAGTCCTGGACTCACTTGTAGACCAGGCTGGCCTCAAACTCACAAGAGATCCGCCTGCCTCTGCGTCCTGAATGCTGGGATTACAGGTGTGTGCCACCACCCAGCTTGGGCTTCAATTATTTTATCCAAAACTAAGGCAGACTTTCTGCTGGACTCTAACATTCAAAGAATCTATTTATTATATCATTAAAGCAATGCCATCAACCTGATATGATTTTCTGTAGCATAACAAACTCCACTACATTTTACGTACTTCTAAAAAGGCCATGCTTAAGATTTATGTCTCATCTACTTCAAAAACTGCTAAAAAGTATATTAAAATACATACCAAAGCCATTCAGATAGCATCAACAAGATACAAAAATAGAAAATATTTTCCTACCACCAAAATCAACCACCCAAAGATGGGCACAGGTTGCTCAGTAATATGCACTTTTGCTTTTTTTTCCTTTAAGTGATGAGAATCATCTAGTTAGAACCTGTCTGAGCACTAAGCGTAACCACTCCCGAGCTACAGTAATGGAAGATGCTTAGTGGGTTCTTACGTGTTGGAAGAATTACAATGTGAAACAGTAGCAAGTTCCCTTTAGAACAAAGCTGTTTATGAATAAAACTATATCTACTATCAAATTACTTTGTTAAAATCTACTGAAAACAAGGACAAAACTTTTTGGTACCCAAACCAAACATACTGATGTTTGCTTAAGAAGGAATCAAGCAGTAAGAAAGGTAATGTTCTACTTTGCCAAACTCCTGGAAAAGTTGACAGTAACCCAGCTCTTGGGAGGCTGAGGCAAGGAGAGGTGAATTCCAGTCCAGCCTGGGAAATGAGATCCTGCCTCAAAGAGAAACCAAGGCATCAATGAAGAACACTTGGCAGGAAACAGACATATCTGTAACTTTATCATTAAGAGGACAAAGTTGAAACCATTTATTGAGGGATCCTGAATTTTTTGTTGTTTCGGGTTTTTTTTTTTAAAGGTTTTTCCAGACAGGGTTTCTCTGTGTAGCCTTGGCTGTCCTGGACTGCTTTGTAGACCAGGCTGGCCTCGAACTCAGAGATACACCTGCCTCTGCCTCCACAGTGCTAGGATTAAAGACGTGAGCCACCATGCTTGAGGATCTCTTGCGTCTCTACACATCTGGAGTCTTCCACTACTGTAAACTTACTTGGCTTCTTTCTAGACTCTTTCAAAGACCATAATTCATTATCTTGATATTCCTCCCAGACCCACCTTTGAGTGCCTTGCACAGCATCCTGCATCCGTTAGACAGGCAAATGCTTGTTTACTGCTAGAGTGGAACAAAAAATTCCACTTCAAAAAATTCCATTCTATGTTAACTCACCCCAAAAGTTTATTAAGTCTTTTTCATTCCTCTCTCTTCAACCAGAAAGATAATTCTATTTTGAACACCTTTAAGATATTTCTTCTCTGACAAACAAAAGCAAGTAAATCAAGGCTTGTATTTTTCTCTACAGTATTTCCCTAACGTACCTTGAGAAATTTTGAATATTGTTTCCTTATAGTGCCAAGGATATAAACCTAACTCAGGGTCTTTTGATTACTAGGCAAGCACTCTACCACTGAGCAATTACTCTGTGTGTGTGTGTGTGTGTGTGTGTAGGGCACAGCTTGTGTATGATAGTCCTAGGGCAGCTCTGTGGAGTTGGTTCTGTGTGGGTTCAGGAATCGAACTCAGGTCATCAGGCTTGCCTGGCAAGTTCTTTTACCTACTAAGCCATTGCCTGCTCTGTCCATATAGTACAGCTTCAAAAAAGTAAAATACAAGGAACACAGCAAGGCAATAAACTATACACCAACATCACTAAATAAAACATCCTTCAAAAGTTTGTTTCCAGTTCAAACAGCTGCTCACCCTAATACTAGGTAGTGCTCCCTAACCCTCATGTTCAGCTGTCCGTTTTGAAAGCATGGACCAAGAACCAAACTCTAATGCTCATCACTGTGTCTCTCTGGAAACAATGGTCACCACCAACTTCTTCCTACTGCCTGTCCTCTAGCTAGTGTTTCAATCGGGCCTGTGAACATCTTTACATCTTTATTGCTGCAGATATTTAAATTGTAAAACAAAACCCAAATCAAAAACATACGTTGGGCAGCTGGGCAGATATGATGACTCAATATATCAGAAAGCTTGCTGTATGGTGCACACCTTTAATCCCAGCACTTGGCAGGCAGAGGCAGGCAGATCACTGTGAGTTTGAGGCCAGCCTGGTCTACAAAATGAGTCCAGGACAGCCAGGGCTACAGAGAGAGACCCTGTCTCGAAAAACCAAAGGGGGGGGGGGGGAGAGAAAGCAAGCTTATTGTGTAAGACCTCAGCTCAAGCTGGCCCATGGAGAGGTACACCTTTAATCCCAGCACTTAGAAGGCAGTCAAGTGGATCTCTGCTAGTTCAAGAACAGCCTGGTCTACAGAGTACAGTTCCACGACAACAAAGACCTGAGTTCAAATGCCTAGTGCTCACTTTAAAAAGCACCGTGATACTATGGGCACAGGTGCATGTAACCTCTGTGCTGGGGGACCAGAGGTGGGAGCATCACTGGAGCTTACTGCCAGCCTAGCTCCAGTCTCATTAAAGATCCTATCTTTTTTGTTTTGTTTTGTTTTTTCTTTTTCTTTTTCTAAAGATTTATTTATTTATTATGTATACAATGTTCTGACTGCATGTGGGCCTGCTGGCCAGAAGAGGGCACTAGATCTCATTGTAGATGCTTATGAGCTACTATGTGGTTGCTGGGATTTGAACTCAGGACCTCTGGAAGAGCAGACAGTGCTCTTAACCTCTGAGCCATCTCTCCAGCCCATTGGCTTGTTTTTTCAAGACAGGGTTTCTCTGTGTAGCCTTGGCTGTCCTGTCCAGGTTAATAACAAAGGAGACAGGCCATATACCTTATGGACCATCCTTACCATCCAAACTATATGGGATCCCCTTGGTAAATTACAGGCTAGGTGTTCCTACCATTTGTTTTTTCTGCTTTTCCCAAGCAAGATTCACTGATTGCAGCATTTTATGGACCTGAAGTTCCCATACTCATTGTCTCTAGATAGCTCTAGACCTCTACGTAGGCAATATTCACATCACACACAGAATGCTTATATTATTTCTTCTTCTTCTTCTCTCTCTCTTTTTTTTTCTTTTTGTTCATTTGTTGTTGTTGTTGGTTTGAGACAGGGTTTCTCTGTGTACACTTGGCTGTCCTGGACTTTGTAGAGCAGCCTGGCCTTAAACTCCTATCAGTCCACCTGACTCTCCCACCCTGAGTGCTGGGAATAAAGGCTGTGCCACCACACCCAACTATTCCTTCTCAATAGATACAGGTTCTTATTCTAGCCCATGCTGACCTCAGTTTCTCTAGTGTTCTACTCACAGAACAGTCAAAAAAATTTTAAGCAGGCAGTGATGGTGTTCACCTTTAATTCCAGCACTCAGGAGGCAGAAGGAATCAGATCTCTTGTGAGTTTGAGGCCAGCATGGTCTACAGAGTTGTAGAACAGCCAGAGCTAAATTGTGAGAGCTTGTCTCGAAAAAAAAAAAATAATAATAATCATTTTGTAGAAACAATTCATACAGTAAGACCAAAATAAAGCACACACACACTATATAATTTAGGAACTTTCTGATAAACATTTCCCTACACTTAGTAAAACCACAAATTAGCAAGTAACAGATAGAAAAAAAAACCCTACTGCATAAAAAGTAATGCCTGCCGGGTGTGGTGGTGCACGCCTTTAACCCCAGCACTTTGGGGGCTGAGGCAGGTGGATCGCTGTGAGTTCGAGGCCAGCCTGGTCTACAAAGTGAGTCCAGGACAGCCAAGGCTACACAGAGACCAGAAAAAGAGAAGAAGAAGAAGAAGAAGAAGAAGAAGAAGAAGAAGAAGAAGAAGAAGAAGAAGAAGAAGAAGAAGAAGAAGAAGAAAAGAAGAAGAAGAAGAAGAAGAAAAGAAGAAGAAGAAGAAGAAGAAGAAGAAGAAGAAGAAGAAGAAGAAGAAGAAGGAAAAAAAAAGTAATGCCTACTCATTCACAATGAGCATTCCAAGGTGCAGCATTATGGATAGCTAACCCTTTAAAATTTGGTCAATGCCTGTAAATGCAGTTTACTCAGCCTACTCCATGCTGGGAGTTCCAGAGGAAGGGAGGGGAGCCAAGAAGGAAAAATGTCTGGACAAATGGAAGCTGTAAAGGCAGAAGCAGGTACTTTCAGCAATTTGTAAGGAAGCTACAAATAGCTGAATGTAAGCAAAGAATTAAAAGTTAAGTTTCCTTGTTTGAAAGGAAAAATCCCAACCACACACAAATAAAAGAAATGCCAGTCAATAAAACAGTCAAATCCCCAGACCTGGGAGAGGGCAGGTAAGCATGTCAAATCCCTCCTGCACAGCAAAGCCCCAAAGTTCACTGCCCCATCCACCCCAAAAACAGTCCAGTACAAACCTTGCTTACGTATGCTCCTCACAAAACATTCTCCTAAACACCTTCTCACCTCTGGAGATCAAAGTGAAGCAAGCGTCCCAAGAAACTAAATTCTGAGAGAATTTTTACTTATTTATTGGATTTTGCCAGATAGTCCTGGTAGCCTAAAGATCTAGCTGCCTGGACTACTGAGACATGCACTACCACACCTGGGAGAGGGAGGCTGGGTAATAATGCCATTCTCCCAGCGTCCTCCTGCCTTAGCCTCGAGAGTTCGGGGACTATAGGCATTACCCAGAGTACCTCCACACCAGGCTAAAGTCCAGAACTAAACCATAGAAATTAACAATATGCTCTCCCATGAAATGAGCTCAAACTATCTGGCTCACCAACGCCCCCCACCCCCCCAACCCTCCCTTTTCTTTTTCTCTTTTAGACAATAGCCCATTTACTCAAATAAGCACCAGCATGAAGGCAATACTTAAATTCACTTAATAGACATTGCTACAAAACCAGTACCAGGAAGCAGGCTAATAACTCCACAGCCGGCTTGTAAAAAGATGTTTAAAGACTGAAACTTGAACCGGCAGAAAGTGTCTAGTAGCTACTGCATGTGACAACTAATAAGTTATCAGAAATAGTCAAGTATCTCAAGTAACAGACTAAACTACCAGTGTGTACTAAGCGAACACAAACTAAGCTTTTATAGCACGCAGCCTGTATAAGGTGTACACTTTTAAAGCAATTAAAAAGGCCAAACGTGCCACTCAGAAGAAAAAAAGTCCCGCTTAAAAACTGCACACAAGTCAATGAGGTTTGCTACCACATGTTACCAGTAAGTGATCTTCTTGACATTTTTGAACTTTTTAAGTATTCAAAATGTTAAGGGTGAAAAAGGTCTTTGTATTGACAGCCAACAGTTTCTGGCGGATCACAAGCCTGCAATGCATCTTGGGATTCCTTCAGGTCGGGTCGGTGCCACAGATATTTAAAACGTAATTACAGTCCCAATAGTAGAAACTGCAGCAGGAGCAGCTCTCTGGGCCAGGAGAAGAGACAAGCCTTGTCCCCCAACTCCTAGGCTCTCACGAGGTCCAGCTGCCGGACTTCAGGTCCCATCGATCCCCACTTCTGGGCCTCGTGGCACAGACTGGCCGAGGGCCGGCACGGTCCCATACGGTTCCTCTGTTTGGGGGTGAACCGCGGCCTTCGGGGGGGGGCAAGCCCCGCCGGGTCTCCTGGTCTCTCTGCTCCTCCCGCCCCGGCGCCCCAAACCGGGCAGCGATGGGACTGGAGGCGCCCCACCCAGGCCAGCCGGCGCCGCTGTCAGCGCCCCACGTGCCAGCCCGGCCGGCCGGCCGCGCGTCCTCTCTACCCACCCCACCGCGGACCTCCGGCCCTAGCCCGCCGCCCGTGCCGTGGGGATGCCCAGCCCGGCAATTTACCCGAAGGGCCTCCCGCGCCGCTGCCCGCTCCGTGGTCGCCGCCGGCCGCGCCAGCTGGGGATGGCGGCGGCTGGGCCGGGCCCCGCAGGAAGGACGGCACGAATTCCGCGGCGTGGACGTTGGGGACGAAGGGCTTGGCGTTGACGTTGAGTTGCCGGCTGAAGGCCGCGCTGAGGTTCTCACGCTGCGCCTCGGCCACCGAAGCCATGGAGCCGCCGCCGCAAGGCCCCGGCCCGGGGGCCTCCATATCCGTCTGGTCCCAGCAGTCAGGCGCGGAGTCGCTGCTGCTGCTGCTGCTCCCGCCGCCGCCGCCGCCGCCTCCGCCACCGCCGCCGCCGCTGCTGGGATCCATGATCGGGGGGGCCGTGTGTGTGGTGAAGAGAGGGCGGGAAATGGAGGCGGGGGCGGCCGATCGGGGAGGAGCAGGCCGCGCTGACCCAGGGAGGACGGCAAGGCAGAGGGGCTGGCGGCCAACGACTCACTCCTCGGCGTCTTGGGCGGCAGCTACAGTCCAGACTGGGCACTCTTGACCGGGGCGACAGCGGCTCAACCCTCCTCGTGTGTGCGAAAGGATCTCCTCCCACCCAACCCCAACTACCGCCGCCGGCCTCACCGCCAACCCCACGCTTGGCGTGGATTGACCCCTCGGTACCACCCGTACCTTCGCCTCGGTAGTTCCTAGCTATGACCGCCCGCGTTTCCGCCTACCAAGCTCAGCCGACAGCTAAACTACAAGTTCCGACGGCACCCGCGCAGACCCGCTGCGGTTTTCTCGGGGGCCGACGGGAGTCGGAGTTCAGTGAGCAAGCGTCACCGGAAGCAGCTGGAGCTCCCGGCAGGCAGCGCGAGAAGGCAGAGGTCTGGTGGCCCATCTGTCGCAGGGTGGGGGCAGGGGCAGGGCGGTGGGTTGGGCTTTTCAGCACGCGGCCTGGATCCACCCAGCCCATAAGGACACGCACCGCAGGCCTAAGCTAGGGCAGCTTTTTTTTCTCTCCTCCCTTTTCAAGTCCTTTACTGCCTCAGTGTGCACCTTGCTCCCTTTCTCTCCACCCGCAGCCAGAGTTTGTCGCACATTTCAAAGCTGGCAGGAAGCGTGTTTCCTTTTTGGTAGTCATTTGCGGAAAAAGTAATAAAACCGTAAAGGCCTGGGTTAGGGAAGTCCAACCGAAGGGATTTTTAACTGGAAACTTTCAATGAGTCATGTTATGTTTGAGTAGTCATTAAAAGCCCTCACCTAAACTTTTTATCGTCCTTTTCTCCTTCCTGCCGGGAGATTTACAAATTAATCAGGATTGCCATATTTCTTAGTGTACCCAATGATACCTAATAGGGCTGTTTTGGTGTTTGCAGTTCCTACCCGCCATTAAGTGAGGTGGTTTCCTTTTGAATGGCTGGTTCTGTCGGCTGTTCTCACAGCACGCTGATAATGACTGCATCTCACTTGCATGTTGCATTTCAGTACATCTTGGAAGAGTGACAAGCAAGAAGAAATACAGTTCACCTTTAGTTCCCACTGCAGGTAGTAGGAAAACCTGTTCTAAATACCTATAAAATTCTCCTGTAGTTCACCGGTAGAGACCAAGACAGAGAATTTAACTTCTTCTGAAAGGAGCCGAAACAGAGTGCAACTACTTGGAAGTTAGGGAATGATGTCTTTAAAAAAAAAAAAGTTTGAACAACTTGAGTTTATTTTTTAAAAATCTAGATCTAAGAGATCTAAGTTGGAATGCTGACTTTAAACATTTGTATTGTAAGCTGGGCTTGGTGGCGCACACCTTTAATTCCAGCACTTGGGAGGCAGAGGCAGGTGGATCGCTGTGAGTGCAAAGCCAGCCTGGTCTACAAAGCAAGTCCAGGACAGCCAAGGCTACACAGAGAAACCCTGTCTTAAAATAAACAAACAAACAAAAAACAACAAAACCAAAAAACATCTGTATTGTAAAGAAGTTAAGTGAGAATTTAGCCTAAGGAGAGAGGTCAGGGTGCAGCTGGTTTGAGACAGGGTTAGCCTGGTCTACAAAGTGACTCCAGGACAGCCAAGGATACACAGAGAAATCCTGTCTGGAAAAAACAAAAACAAACAAACAAAAATTATAAAAACCATTAAGTAAGACTTAGAGACATAACGTATGTATTTATATTTATTTGGCAACCTTGAAGAAAATACTGTCTTGGTGAGTCTAAGGTTTTGTACCTAAATTATTTTCTATCATATCTTGTATCTATCAAGCTAAAGATATGTATCTAGACCTTACAACATCTTCCTAACTCCTAAGCAACTAACCTTAATTGTAAAACTATGACTATTTCTTCGTCAACCCCATCAGAGACGAGAATGAATAAAATTATTATCTGAGTAAACAGGAAGTGCAGGTAAGCAGCTTCCAAAACTAAAAAATTGACAGACAGCAGGCTGCCTGGCCAGCCACCCAGAATCTCTCTATAGTGTTGGAGCATCGTCTTCAGCCTTCTGTCCCAGTGTCTCTATCTAACAGACATATTTGTAAAGCAGGAACTATGAAGGGCTTGCTAACCGTGTCTTGGCCGAGTTCAGCAGTCAACTGGGCCTGCACCCAAGCTTGCCCATTTTAGGCAGAATTCTGTCTGTGGTAGAAACGAGGGCATTTTCTTTGTGCTGATGGCTGGCTTGCCACATGAAAGGTTTTCTGATGCTCATGTCTTCTTTTTAGTAGGCTGGGTACTGCCAGGAGTTGACCTGTCTTGTCAAAGAACCCTGAAAGCATTTCTAAATGGCATATTCTGTAGGGCTCTGAGGTTTTTGAAGACTTCTATCTATCATTTACATAATGCATAATCATCTATCTATCTATCTATCGCCTGTGTATCTATTTATCTGTAGTAAATCTGAACAGGCAAACATTGTTTGTTTCTATTTACTATCTGTTTAACCTAGGGTGCATATTTTTGTAATAAACTACACTAATTTCTGACATGATCATGAGTTTGATTTACTGTTAACTTGCATTACATAATTGTCCTAAATAGTTTGTAATAGCAGCCTTAAAAGTACTGGAGGTTAAATAAATAAATTAATAAAATAATAAAATTCTCAAACAATAACCAACTCGACAGTTTCAAAAGTATCCTGTTTCCAACTAAAAAATGGTGCATACTGTGTATAAACAACACAGATATTTAAACAATAAACACTGATTTAAAATGATCAAAAAAAAAAATACTGGAAGTAAGCAGGGCATGGTGGCACATACCTTCAGTCCCAGCACTCAGGAGGCAGAAGCAAGTCACCTCTGTGAGTTCAAAGCCAGCCTGATCTACAAAGTAAGTCTAGGACAGCCAGGTCTGTTACACAAAGAAACCCTGTCTCGAAAAACCTAAAAAAAGAAAGAAAGAAAGAAAGTACTGGAAGTAAATCTTGTATTTATAAGTAAGTTGTAGAATTGTATAGGCCCAACAGCTCACTCATACCTGAATTGAAACACACACACACACACACATTAACTTTAAATTTATATCACTATACCAATATTTATACCAATAACACCTTAAATTTGTATCAATATAGAGAATTCTATACCAATGTATCAAAATTGACCTTTTTGTTGTTGTTGTTTTCTTTTGTGTTTTTGTTTTTTGAGACAAGGTTTCTCAGTGTTAGCCTTGGCTATCCTGGACTTTTTGTAGACCACACTGGCCTCAAACTCACAGCAATCCACCTGCCTCTGCTTCCAGAGTGCTGGGATTAAAGGTATGCGTCACCATGCCCAGCTTCCTATTTTTGAGAATGATAGTAGTTCTATAATTGAAGATCAGATTTAATAATCCACCCTTTTTATGGTTATTATTTTAATATATTAATTAATTTATTTATTTAGTATGTTTGTGTGTTGTAGGATATTTGATCATACCTTGAGCCACAAGATTGTCTTATTTATTGGAAAAACCCATTTCTAGCTGTGGTGTGGCTCAGCCTTAACACACACCTTTAGCTGTGCAGCATTGGCGCATGCCTTTAACCCTAGCATTCAGGAAGCAGAGTTTGAGGCCAGCCTGGTCTATAGAATGAGTTCTAGGACAGGCAAGGCTAAACAGAGAAACCTTGTCTCAAAAAACAAACAAAACACTACACACATACATACACATCATTAATCCAAGAGCTTTCTGCTTGGATATTGTAAGCAGGATTAGGTGAAGTCAACCATAGGTCAAGAGATAGAGCAATCAGTTGACAGGGAGTGAACATAGGAAAAAACCATAGAGAGTGAAAGGGAGTCAGGAGGAAGGATAGAAAGATGCACAGGAAGTAGAAGGGAGGGACATACAATTTGAGGAATCTTGTTTGAGAAGGGATATTCCTTCTGGGATGTCAGCTGAGGAGGAAGGTCAGCTGGGTGTTCCCTCTGCCTCTCTGAGCTAGCAGGCTTTCACCCCAGCATCTGACTCCTGAACCTTTATTGTCTACATAGTGAGTTCCCAGATGGCCAGGACTGTGTAGGAAAATTACAACACGTATACACAGCACTACCTGTTTTCTACAGCAGTTTTATTGTTATACCTCCCCATTTTGAAAACACAAGTTCTCTAATTTCTCCATATGTGATAGGACCTCACATAACCCACACTAGCTTCAGACTTGCTACATAGCAGAACATGGTCTTCAGTTCCAGATCTTACTTCTGCCTCCCAGGGGGCTTGCAGGATATTTCTTTCTTTCTTTTTTTGTTTTGTTTTGTTTTTTGTTTGTTTGTTTTTTGAGACAGGGTCTTTCTGTGTTAGACTTGGCTGTCCTGGACTCGCTTTGTGGACCAGCTTGGCCTCGAACTCACAGCACTCTACTGTTGCAGGATATTTGATCACACTATGAACCCCAAGATTCTGTTGTTTGCTGGAAAAACCTGTTTCGGGTTGTGGTGTGGCTCAGCCCTAGCAGACACTTTAATCAAAGAGCTTTCTGCTTGAATATTATACACAAGGTTAAATAAAGTATGTCAAGAGGTAGAAGCAAGCAACAGGAATTGAACATAGGAAAGAATCATAGGGAGTAAGAGGAAGTCAGGAGGAGGGATAGAGAGACGCACAGGAAGTAGAAGGGAGGGACATTCATTTTGAGGGATTCTTGAGATCGTGTAAGGAAGGAGGACTGTTTAGAGGAGATGTTGGCTGAGGGAGAAGGTCAGCTGGGTCCTTTTTCTGGCAACCAAGTCATTTTTTTTTTCCTTCCAGATAGGGTTTGCCTTGTAGTCCTGGACTCCAGGACTTTGTAGACCAGGCTGGCCATTAACTCACAGAGATCTGCCGGCCTCTACCTCCTGAATGCTGGGATTAAAATGTGCCCCACCACGGCCAGCTGAGAAAATGAATTTATTTTTTTTTTTTCGAGACAGGGTTTCTCTCTGTGTAGCCTTGGCTGTCTTAGACTCGCTTTTGTAGTCCAGGCTGACCTCGAACTCACAGCAATCCACCTGCCTCTGCCTCCCAAGTGCTGGGATTAAAGGCATGCGCCACCACGCCCAGCCTGAGAAAATGAATCTTTTGTTTATTTGTTTGTTTGTTTGTTTGAGACAGGGTTTCTCTGTGTAGCCTTGGCTGTCCTTGACTTGCTTTGTAGACCAGGCTGGCCTCAAACTCACAGCGATCCACCTTCTTCTGAAGAAAATCAATCTTTTTTTAAAATTAATTACTTTATTTATTTATTTATTTATTTATGGTTTTTCGAGACAGGGTTTCTCTGTGTTAGCCTTGGCTGTCCTGGACTCACTTTGTAGACCAGGCTGGCTTCGAACTCACAATGATCCGCCTGCCTCTGCCTCCAGAGTGCTGGGATTAAAGGCCTGCACCATCACGCCCGGCCTGAAAAAATGAATCTTAAAGAGCCACAAATAAGATCGTGTGCAGTAGCTTAAGCCTGTGATGCCCACATTCAGGTGGGTTACTTTAAGTACAGCCTAAGTTTGGGCTACATAGTGGGCTCCGGGACAGTTGGGGTTCAAGAATATGACCTGGGTGTGGTGGCGCACACCTTTAATCCCAGCACTCGGGAGGCAGAGGCAGGCGGATCGCTGTGAGTTCAAGGCCAGCCTGGTCTACAAATCGAGTCCAGGATAGCCAAGGCTATACAGAGAAACCCTGTCTCAAAAAACAAAAACAAAAACAAAAACAAAAACAAAAAAAGAATATGACCTGTCTGGTTCCAGCCTCATCCATGGGGGAAGAAACCCACTAAGCACATAAGTCATCAGTGAGAAAACCGCACTAGGTACAAGATTACTAAAAGGTGTAACAAGGGTGAATTGATAGCAGGCGCTGCTGCTGTTGGAGTGGGTAATGCCAGGGTAGTAATCACAGCGACACTGAACCGACACCATTGGCTTCCTCACTCACGGCCGTGGGTGAGCCAACCTTTTCAATGAACTCCTACAAAAAACCAGTTGTTCTTGTTTCCCCAGGGATCAGGGAGGCCTCCCATAGCAACTCTTTTCCCTCGCTTCGCACGCCTCCTTTCTGTAATAAGGATGCGATAGAGCGATAGAACCGCAGTGTCATCTGGAGCTAAAATCTAGGCAGTACTGAAAGCAAGCACTTCTCCTGGGTCTTTAGTGTTTCCGAGGATTGTGGGTCTAAAATAGGGAGGACCCAGGACTTTAGCCACCTGTGCCCAGCTCTGGCCCTGTATGAGCAGAAATGAGCGTGCTGGGGGATGGTTCTGTGCACTGTGAATTCAGATGCTAATTTCTGTGCCCAGAGATCTGGTCGCAGTCCTCCTGTGGGCATTGTCATTATTTAAGAATCTCCTGTCTCAGTGTTGTGTAAAAAAATGTTCTCCATCATCTCTGATTGGTTAATGAAATGCTGAACAGCCAACAGCTGCGCAGAGAGTTGAGATTGGACTTCTGATCCCACTTAGGAGGTCCTCGGTGGGGGAGAGGGGAAAGGAGAGGTAGAAGCCAGGAGAGCATGAAAAGGTGGCCATGAGGAAGTCGCCCTGAGAGAGTTTCCAGGAGGACATGCATGGAGCAGGAGCAGCCAGGGGGAGACTAGATGCCAGGTAACAGAGCATGTGGCTGCCAAATAGTCCAGACCAGTGTAATGAGTTAGAATAGACAAAAGATGTTTAAGTAAGCTGGGTGGCGGTGCTGCACAGCCTTTATCCCAGCACTTAGGAGGCAGCGGCAGGTGGATCTTTGTGAGTTCGAGGCCAGCCTGGTCTACAGAGAGAGTTCCAGGACAGCCAAGGCTACACAGAGAAACCCTGTCTCAGGGAAAAGAAAGGAAGGAAGGAAGAAAAGAAAGACAGATGTCTGCATAGCATATTGCTAGGTGGAATCCGCCCCATAATACGGCACATGAAAGAAGCCTGACCTTCATCAGTTGGTTCACATCAGAAGTTCATTATTTCTGCAGAAAGCAGGGCTCACTGAGTCATTAGCACATTTTTAGTCACATCGTATGCCCAAGAGCCTGGCTTTTACCCTTCTCATGCTAGGTGTATCAGGGCCTCAGACCTTAGTACAATTGACTCCATGATGGACGTGCCATTCAGGCTGTAAATTTCAACCTATAGCCAACACCACTAGCAAAAATGAAAAGAAAGACCTAATGCAACACAGTCCATGGTTCTGGACTAACTAAATGTACTGGCCTTGCTTTTTGAGACACCTAACACCATCAGTCCTTCCACCCTCTTACCTGAGGGTGACCTACAGATGCTTATCCTCGACTATCACAAGATGAAAGGTGAAGCCAGGAACATAGGAGTTGTAGTAGTTATTTTTTTGTTTTGGGGGGGGGGTTTGTTGTCGTTGTTTTGGTTTTTCGAGACAGGGTTTCTCTGTGTAGCCTTGGATGTCGTAGACTTGCTTTGTAGACCAGGCTGGCCTCGAACTCACAGCAACCTGGCTGCCTCTGCCTCCTGAGTGCTAGGATTAAAGGCTTGCGCCACCATGCCTGGCTGTAGTAGTTATTTGAACTGAAATGATTTGGGCCCAAGCCAGGTACCCAAGCCCAGACAGCAGAACTAACCAGTCTGACCCAGCTCTCAGATGGCGAAAAGGAAAGTTCGTACAACATTTACACAGTCACTGTATTTTCGCTACTGGCATGCCTATGGTGTGATGAATACAGACAGAGTGCTTTTCACCACTGGGGGAAAAGGCATTAGGAAATCTTGGTCCTCCTAGACACTATTTGGCCTCCCCTCAAATGTCCATCATTCACTGCAGAGGATATAAAAGAGATGACTCCCTAGAGTCAAGAGGTAACTGGGCCACTGTAGGTTCAGTTTTCTTAACTAATATATTTTATTATGAACTTATTACCCGAGCGTACATCCCTTATAACCTGACTAACCGAAACAATAGGAAAAGAGGATTAAAGAATTAAAAAACCGGGGGCTGGAGAGATGGCTCAGTGGTTAAAAGCACTGACTGCTCTTCCAGAGGTCCTGAGTTCAGTTCCCAGCAACCATATGGTGGCTCACAACCATCTATAATGTAACCTGATGCCCTCTTCTGGCCTGCAGATGTACATGTAGACTACTGTATAAATAATAAATAAATCTAAAAAAAAAAAGAATAACAAAACTGTAAGGATATCAGTTCCGAGGAACGATTCTCCTGGCGTTGCCAGCAGGATTTCTTCTGCTGGAACCTGGAGTAACCAGAACCCAGAACCTCAGCTGGAGCCTGGAGCCACTGCTAAATGGATTTGCTGTCTCTGGATTATGGAGCCATTGAAATTAAGGTTTCATTGTGCCCTGCCCTTCTACTCCCTGTCCCTCCACCTCCTCCTGAGTCTTGTGTTTGGTATGAGTACAGGTCATGGTCTAATCCCAGTGGCCTTTGGGCCTGGACCTGAGGAAGACAGATGCAGGGAAGGTATTAGTCAGTGGGACTACACACCAACAACCTGTATTCACCTTCATTTCTGTTCTCTGATGCTCACTTTAAGTGTCCAGTTGTATCGGAGAAAGAAAAGATGTGGGGGTTTCTCTTATAAAACAGTAATGCAGAGTTTACAATTCTATGCATGCCCTGTGGCTGGGCCTCCTAGTAAGAGAACAAGGGAGTTCTCATTGCAAAAATTCAGTTTGTGAAACTGAGGCTTCCTGAAAAATTCCTTAGAAAAGATTCTGGCCTTTGGGAAACAGAAAAAACCTAGGGGAATTAGACTCTATGCTTCAGGAAAAGACCCTAGAGATAAAGTTAATCAAGCTTTAGCCAGAAATTGGCCAAGATTTCTGATTATATCTAGACACCTGCCCCCTGGACTGCTTAGGGACAGGAACTAACCATTGACTGACAGAACTCTCTGTGACTGGGCGCAGCCCAAATTAACAGTAGTGGACTTACAAGGGGCTGAAACTTGTTTAATATCCAAAACCTTTAACCTAGGCAATTCCCCTTAACCTGATGCCTCTGTTCTGCCTCGCTGATGAACTCATCTGAACAATAGCAATGTCACTGGGCCCCTGAGACTACTTGGTAGGCATGTACTAATGATTTGACTAAATGTGCATCTTCTGATGCTTTCCAACCCAAGTAGACAGGTTGCTCAAGACCTAGAAATATTATATAATTTCCATTTCTAAATTAAAAGAGTAGCTAGATTCCCTTGCAGAAATGGTCCTACAAAACTGGAGAGATTTAGATTTACTTCTCGTGAGATAAAGGAAACTATGTCTGGCTTGGGGAGAAACCTGTTGCTTCTATGCTAATTGATCAGGAGTAATTAGAGAAAATCTTACCATGGTTGGAAAAAAAACTCAGAGGGGGAGAAAGAGAGACAGAAATCAGATCATTGATACAGTCTCTTTTCTCTTGACCCCTCTGGCTAACTAATCACTCTGCTATCAGCACTGGCTGGGCCTCTAATTCTCATTCTGATTGGATTAACAGCAGAGCCCTGCATCTTAAACTATATGGTCAATTATGTATCAATTCAGTAAAATTAATGGTCCTTAGGACCAACTACACCTCTTTAGAGGAGGCTGAGTACACTGACTCATTCACTAAGATCAGTGGGTAACGTGGTAGGCTCCCAGACCTTAGCACAACAGACTCCATGATGGAAATACCATTCAGACAGCAGAGCAGACCTAATCCATCAAAATCCATAGTTCTGGGAGAGCCTCTAAATGTAGTAACCTTGCTTTTATTTATTTATTTATTTATTTTAAGTTTTATTTATTATGTATAGAGCAGTGTTTTTGCCTGCATGTGCTCCTATATACCAGAAGAGGGCACCATATCTCATTATAGATGGTTGTGAGCCTCCATGTGGTTGCTGGGAATTGAACTTTGGAAGAACAGCCAGTGCTCTTAACATCTGAGCCATCTTTCCAGCCCCTAACGTTGCTTTTTAGCTTCTGTAGTTTTGCTTCTGACTAACTGTTCTTATTAACTTAAATATGTCAGCCCAGAATATGGTTTTTGTGCTTAAAAGCTCATCCTAAAAAAAAAAAAAAAAAAAAGGCTCAGGGCAGCCAGGCATGCTGGTGCATGCATTTAATCCCAGAACTCAAGAAGCAGAGACAGGTGGAGTTCAAGACCAGCCTGGTCTCCAAAGTGAGTCCAGGACAGCCAAGGCTACACAGAGAAACCCTGTTTTGAAAAACTTAAAAAAAAAAAAAAAAAAAAAGGCTCAGGGCTACATTGGGAATCTCCTGCCCGGGAACTTCAGGCTCTACCTCCAGACTTCCCTAATGCCTGTAATGGCCAAAGCCATGCCCTAAAAGAAAAAAAAAAATTCCACCAATCTCTCTGATCTTGCCTCAACGTCAGACTACGTAATCCCTCCAATCCCAGGCTACCCTGGAAAGCTAGCGCCTACCCCCCCCTCTACCCACCAAGCCTCCCAAGCAACCCTATATAAATTCTGTGTTCGCTCAGTTCTCTGCTGTTTCTCTCAGCAGCCACCCTCCTGGGTTTTTCCCTCCCAATAAATCTCTTGTGTGAGGTTTGTTGTGTGGTGTGACTTTGTCGTATTCCTTGGCTCCTCTTGGAGCCTTTCCCATTGAAGCTGTAACACAAGTAAGGCCCTCAGTTACAACCTTTTTCAAAATTAATAATAATAACAACAACAACAACAACAACAGAGCCAGGCGTGGTGGCGCACGCCTTTAATCCCAGCACTCGGGAGGCAGAGACAGGCGATCGCTGTGAGTTCGAGGCCAGCCTGGTCTACAAAGTGAGTCTGGGACAGCCAAGGCTACACAGAGAAACCCTGTCTCGAAAAACAAAAACAAACAAACAACAGAAGCCATGGTGTAATGTTTAGAGTCCTTGGAGGATGTAAGTCTTTTTGATCCCAGAACTGAGGAGGCAGAGAGACAGAAGGGGCCATAGTTGAGTGCCAGTGAGAGGCAGAAGGATCACCTGTCTAAGGTCATTCCTGACTATCCAGGAAGTTTCTTGCCAGCCTGTGCCATAAGACCTTGTCTGGAAGTAAAAAAACAAAAACAAACAAACAAACAAAAAACCCCAAAAGTATCATAAGGATACTGGCAACGAGAAGCCTCCATAAGGACACAGCAGCTTCAGCATCATCAGTTCAGGGCAGTAGCTGTGTCCTCTACAGACATCCTTAGGACAGATCAAGATGCTCACTGTACAAGGAGGAAGTGAGGACCAACTAGTACAGAGCAGGTGATTGTGGAGCTCAATCCTCCTGAGCTGAAGTGACAGAGTCCGCTAGCGCAAGGTGAGGCTGGGAGACCACAGCGGGCTGTCCTGCTCAGAGTCAGAGCGGGAGCTTGACGGTTCAGAACTGAGTGGCTAGCCCTTTTGCTTTCATTAATCTTTCTTGTTTTCCTTTTTCTTTTCCTTTTTGCCTAATGCTGGGGACTTCCATATACTAGGCAAATTTTCTGCCACTAAGCAACACTCTGGTCCTCTTTTTCCTGTCAGTGTTGGGACTCTAACTTGTTCAGGCTGAAGCTGAGCTTCTCCTGTCCCCAGCTGCTGAGACTGTAGGCCAGTGCCATCAGACCCAGAGTGTCCCATCCTCAGACTAGACGAGCTACACCTGGTTCACAAACCATAAACAACTGGATCAGGAGTCTAAATTGGTTGAATTTTTTTTTGCCTTATTTTAATAATGATGATATAATTATTATCATTATCATTTCTGTTATAGTTAATGGTCTCATTGTGTAGGTCTGGCTAGTCTCCAACTTGATATGTAGACCAGGCTAGCCTTGAGCTCTCATAGAGTCACTTGCCTCTCCCTCCTGAGCTCGGGGATTAAAGGCCTGTGCTACCATGCCCTGCTGTCTTTTTGTTGTTGTTGTTGTTGTTATTGTTTTGTTTTTGGAGACAGGGTTTCTCTGTGTAGCCTTGGCTGTCTTGGACTCACTTTGTAGACCAGCCTGCTTGAACTCACAGAGATCCACCTGTCTCTGCCTCTCAGGTGCTGGGATTAAAGGCGTGTGCAACCCCTGCCTGGCTTTTTTTTTTTAAGTGTTCTACCAAGACATACATACCCAGCCTGGAGTTTTATCTTTTTTTTTTCTTTAACCTATTGTATTACTTGTTATTGAAAAGCGTCTTGCAGCCGGGTGGTAGTGGTGCACACCTTTAACCCCAGCACTTGGGAGGCAGAGGCAGGTGGATTGCTGTGAGTTTGAGTTCCCTGTGGGAACACTTGATGGTAAAAAGATGACATACCATATAAACTAAGTGTCTTTTTGAATTGAAAAGCTAACAAATTGTCTAGCTACAGATCCCCCCCACCCCGGCCCCCCCCCCCAAAAAAAAACAACCCACAAACTGGGTAGTAAATTAAATCTCTAGGCAACATATTCAAAGCTGAATTGAAAATTAAAAAAAACAAACAAAAACAAAAGACAAAAAAAAAAACCCAAATAACAAAGCTGTGTGGTGGTGGCGCACGCCTTTAATCCCAGCACTCGGAAGGCAGAGGCAGGCTGATCGCTGTGAGTTCCAGGCCAGCCTGGTCTACAGAGTGAGTCCAGAACACCCAAGCCTACACAGAGAAAAAAACCTTGTATCGAAAACACCAAAAACCAAAAACCAAAAACCAAGCTCTCAGACCCAGCTCATAGGGCTGAGCTGCTCATGAGCGGGCCCAGAAGCAGAGAGGCGGGAAGACATCCTAACAGCCTCACTCCCGGCATTAACTTCAACTTCCTTTGTTCCAGTTTCCAACTCGCGGACAGAGATGTTTTCTTAGTTCTATTTCAGAGTACCTCTCAGAAGTTGCTTTGTTTACAACGCCAACTTTGAGAGGCTCGCTGAAGTTAATTGGACAATGAGCTAGGCAGAGGTCGCTTTACGGAATGAGGGATTTCCATGGAGAACCCATAGTTCGGTTTTATTCAGAGTAATGAGTCGGGGGGGAAAAAAGAAAGTAACCTGCTCATAAAAGAAACTCAGCCACAGGTCTGATCTGTCCTGGAACTACACATGCAGTGAGGACAGGCTGCGTTTGTCTGCTGTTCTCTAATATTAACAGTTAGAAACAGAGCAAGGCAACCGGCATTTGGAACAACCCTTTGAGTGTCTTCTAGGAGTGTCTTCGAGCACTTCACTTCCTTTCACACCGCTGGTTCTCCTTGCGCACCTGGGCCTCCTCCTCTTCAGTAAAGCCATTTTTGATATTGAAGGTTTTACGAATCTCCTCAGGAGTTTTCCCTTTAATCATATTGGCCACAGTTTTTATTTATGTATTCATTTTTTTCTGAGACAGGGTTTCTTTGTGTAGCCTTGGCTGTCCTAGACTTGCTTTGTAGACCAGGCTGGCCTGGAACTCACAGCGATCCACCTGCCTCCGCCTCCCGAGTGCTGGGATTAAAGGCGTGGGCCACCACGCCTGTCTAACAGTGGCCACAGTCTTGCATGTAACATCAAGCAAACCTTTCATGTCTACGTAGTTTGCAGCCAGAATAAGTTCAAAAAGTGTTCGTTGGTCAACTTTCAGGAATTCTTGGTCCCAAACAGGAATATCATCGGTCCTCTTTTCTTTGTTCATATCATCCTCAGGAGGAGGAGGAGGAGGAGGAGGGTCATCATTGTGGTGGGTGCACCACTGAATGACCTTTTAAAGAATTGCTGCATTAACATTTGGTAAAGGAACAGGATCATCATCTCCCTCATCATCTGTTTCCAAATATTCTAGCATGGTCTGGATGGTGAGACTGTTCGCCAATTTCTACATCAACTTCAAATATCGCTTTTTTTTTTTTAAATTATCTGTATTATCTGTAGGCCCGGCTAGCAATCAATCAAGACACAGACTCTTGTTATATTTTAAAATGGCCTTAGTTAACCTAGGGCAGGGCAAATATCAATCTTTTAAACTACCTCCCATAGCGGGACAGGGATGGGATTCCCTGCCTCAGTCCCATGCCGTCTGCTTCTAATAACGTCTATCAAGCTACCTCCCATGCATAATCCCGAATACTTGCTAACGTTCTTCATCTGGGCTGGATTCTCCATCCACACTGGCCACGTGCTTCTCCTCCATCTAACCCACGGCAGCCTTCCTCTCTTCCCTTCAGGTCTCTCTCCTTTCTCCTTGTGACGGTCTCTCTTTTCTTTTTCCTGGTTTTCCACTTTCTCTTAAGCCCCACCTATCTCCTTTGCCTTGCCCAGATGGGATGGCTTTTTTATTAAGCAAAAGGTAAGTCACAGAGACAGTAAGCAGTAATTAGCAGCAAAATACCTCAGACCATCCCTCAACGTATCTCCATCAGTACCCTGTAACTTTATAGAAGGCATGGTGCTCAGTCTCAAGACCGCATGCCTGAGGCGGTGCTCACAAGAGAGAGGACAAGGCCACTGAGTTTTCTCTTTTAACATCTGTTAAGAGAAAAAGCACAGTAATGCTGGAAGATGGAGCTGCTCCCTACAACCTGCTACTTTGTAGCATCACACCTATCTGAAAGCTGGGATCTTCTCCAACTTCCCAGCTGCCAGCTGTCAAGAGGAGAGTCGCCCGAGGAATTCCTGAATAGTAAGTCTAGCTCGGGAATCTGCTGGTGGGAAAGCCAGAGCTCTATTTTTTTTTTTCTTTTTTGGTTTTTGGACACAGGGTCTCTCTGTGTTAGCTTTGGCTGTCCTGTACTTGCTTTGTAGACCAGGCTGGCCTCAGAGCTCTATTTATTCGTGTTATTCATATTATTATTGTTAATTTGGGTTTTAGTGCTAAGATGAGACCAAAGGATAAGACATGTAACTAGGCAAATGCTATACCACTGAGCTAAATCCCCAGACCAGAAGTATACTTTAAATATGCACCCTAAGGCACTGCTGGCATCTCCCATGCCTGACCCCTCCCAACACTTGGGGAAACCGTATCCGAGGACGCCAGCTCTCACCTTGAAAGACAGTTATCCAGATCCGTAAAGCAGACAGAAATCACAGCCAAGGGAGTAAATGAGAAATCAGTGTAATCAAAGCAATCTTGAGGATCCCCTGAGAGCCATCCCTTGACAGACTCTATCCCAGCCCTTAATCCATTGCTTGCTGTTCTTGCAAACTGCCTTCCGTTAGTGATCCATGATATGTTTTAAAATATTTATTTATTATTATATATATAGTGCTCTGCCTTATGTATGCCTGCAAGCCAGAAGAGGGCATTAGATCACGTTACAAATAGTTGTGAGCCACCATGTTGTTGCTGGGAATTGAACTCACAACCTCTAGAAGAGCCGTCAGGAGAGCCATCTCTCCAGCCCTGATCTGTGATGTTTTTTAAATGCATAGTTATAAGCCAGGGAGGTTTCCTAGAACTTTCTTCAGTGATGGAATGTGACAAATATGCCAGTAGCCACATGGACCGAGGCTACTGAGTGCCTGAAATGGCTAGAGACACCGAGGAACTGAATATTTTATCTAAATGAATTTAATTTATTTAGATCGTTAACATGTGGCTGCCAGTGAGACTGGGAGGTTCAAAAACACTGGAATCCCTGATGAGCCCAGTAAAATGGGAAAGGCTCCCTGGTTAAGGCAGCTAGAGGGAACTGCAAGCAGATGTGCACACCCTTCCCTTTCTCCTTCTTAGGGTGGGGGGGGGGGGGCGGTTCTACTTATGCAGATTAGGAGCCTGGGAACTCCTGTATTATTTAAATGGTTAGTCTCTGGCTCTCTGTCCCTACGATTCTGGCAGGTTATGTTGTATAATGGGGGCAGCAGGGGCACCACGGCAGGGTCATGCCAAGGTGTACCCTCTGAGGGATTACAAGGCACACGACAGATCTGGTATAAAGGAGATTTATTGTGGGAAAAGGAGAAGGAGGCCAGAGAAGGGGTAGAGTGGGCCGAGAGGGCAGAGAGAGGGTAAGGAGGGAGAGCAAGGGTGTGCCCATGACAAGGTGCCCGGATGGGAGATGGGGGACAGAGGGAGAAGAGCGAGCTGGGGTGGCAGGCAGGACCTTCTATCTGGCTCACACATGGTGATGGCAGGTGGTAAGTGTGAGATGTTGCTAGGGCCCTGAAGGCAGGCTAGTGGGATCGCCTGTGAACTAACATGATTAGGTGGACGCTCTCACTCCCATTAACAAGCAAGCAATACTAATTGAACTTAGTATAATATGACGGGGTGGGGTGGGGGAGACAAAAAGATGGGAAGGTGGGAGGGGGACAGGTAAGGAGGTGAATGGGGGGTGGAAGCTGGGATTGGAGTCAACCAATATACATTATATAAATGTATGAAACGGCCAAAGTAAAATAAAAATGTTAAGAATGTAGCTAAATTGATAAGGTGTTTTCCATGCAGGCATGAAGTTCAGTTCCCAGAACTCTTGTAAAACAAACAAACAAACAAACAAACAAACAAACAAAACAACTGGGTAACTCTAGAGCCAGAGAGGCAGAAACCAGAGGATCCCAGCAGTTATATTGCCAGAGAGACCCTGCCTCAAATAAATAAGGTGGAGAGTGATATTTAAAAGATATCTGGGGGCTGGAGAGATGGCTCAGAGGTTAAGAGCACTGACTGTTCTGCTGCTCTTCCAAAGGTCCTGAGTTCAGTTCCCAGCAACCACATGGTGGCTCACAACCATCTATAATGTGATCTGATGCCTCTTCTGGCCTTCAGGCATGCGTGCAGGCAGAGCACGGTATGCACAATAAATAAATAAATAAATAAATAAATAAAATTTTAAAAATAAATAAATAGAAGATATCTGGGGCTGGTAATGGTGGTGCGTGCCTTTAATCCCAGCGCTCAGACGGCAGAGGCAAGCAGATCACTGTGAGTTTGAGGCCAGCCTAGTCTACAAAGTGAGTCTAGGACAGTCAAAGCTATACAGAGAAACTCTGGCAAACAAACAAACAAACAAAACAAAACAAAAGTAGTTAAAATGGTAAACCGTATATTACATATTTTATCACCAGGGAACTTTAGTACTGCTACCAAACTTTTTAAAGCAATAGTTCTTACCCTGCTCCTAAAGGAAAAGTCCTGAGAATAAGTCATAAGAGGGAAATATCTGTCAAGAATTCCTGACCCAAGGAAGGGAAGCTGTGTGGAAGGGTAGAGGAATTGCTAGTAAATTCTTCTGGCAGGATGCTACAAGGCTTATGGCCTCTTGGCTCTGTTTGGTAGATATTATTGCCTTCTACTTTTTCAGGTTTTGTTTTGTTTTTGAGAAAGAACCTTGCTATATAGCCCAAGCTGAACCCACACCTCTTTGACAGTGAGACTTCCTGGAAATAAATTGTGCCTGCAAAGACGGATTGATCAGAGAGAATCACAGTGATGTGGAGAGACTGAGATGTTGCAGGTCAAGAGGCTAATTTCCTTATTTTGGGCTAGCTTAGAGCCCTGAATAGCCACTTTGTGTCAGAATACACTGTGGCTGGTAGATACAATGTTTGGAATATATTCACTTATCAGACCTCTGGCTTCCATGAACCTAAAACCTTAGGAATGTCGTCAGAGAGCACCTGAGGAGGATGGGAGAGCTTCCCCCATCCTGCTGTAACCACCTCTCTGATGTACCCACCAATGTATTTGGAGCATATCTTGATTTATGACTTTCTTTATTCTGTCATTATAAAAACTCCACTGTGGCCTGGGGAGATGGCTCAGAGGTTAAGAGCACTATCTGCTCTTCCAGAGGACCTGGGTTCAATTCCCAGCAACAACATGGTGGCTCACAACCATCTATAATGAGATCTGGTACCCTCTTCTGACATGCAGGCCGAACAATGTATACATAATAAATAAAATATTTTAAAAAATAAAAATAAACACTCCATGGACTATTTCCACATGAGAACGTGGAGTTCAGAGTACCCTAAGTTTGTGTTCCCAGGCCATGGTCACTCAAGGGTGGATCTAGAGCAAACTCTTATTCCCTTGAGGTGGGAATTGTGTTTCCTGTTTGTTTGTTTTGTCCCAGCTGCTCCCCCCCCAGCACATCCCACCTTGAAAATAACACTGCTGGCCTAAAGATGTGTTTCAATTGACAGAGTTCTTGCCTGAGAGGCACAAAGCCATGAATTCCATCCCCAGCACCACGTAGACCAGGTGTGGTGTCATATGTCTGTAACTCCAGCAGTGGGGAGTGAAGACAGGAAGATCATAAGTTCAAGGCCATCCTTGAACTTCAGCCACATGCTATCAGGAGAAAAGAAGGCTTGGAGCTGAAATGTCCTGTTAACTACTTCCATAGTTGATCTTGAGGTATAGCTCTACGTTACATGCTTCCTTCTTTTCTCTTCTTTGGATCTCACTATGGAGCCCATGTTCATGCTGTCTTGGAATTCCTTATGTAGACCAGGCTGGCTTCAAACTCCCAGAGATTCACCTGCCTCTGCCTCCTAAGTGCTGGGATTAAGGGTGTGCAGCACCATGCCTGGCATGTTTTTTGTTTCTTGTTTTGTTTTGTTGGGTTTTTGTTTGCTTGATTGTTGTTGTTTGGTCTTTCTTTCCTCCTCCTCCTCCTTCTCTTCCCCCCTTGTTCTTTTTTTTTGTTTCTTTTCCAGACAGGATTTCTCTGTGTAGCCTTGGCTGTGCTGGACTTTTTCTGTAGGCCAGGCTGGCCTTGAACTCACAGAGATCAGCCTGCCTCTGCCTCCCAGAGTGTAGGATTACAGGTGTGTGACACAGTGCTTGGCTGTTTGGTTTTTCTTTTTTAAAGATTTATTTATTTATTATTATGTATATAGTGCTTTGCCTACGTATACACCTGCAGGCCAGAAGAGGGCATCAGATTATATTATAGATGGTTGTGAGCCACCATGTGGTTGCTGGGAATTGAACTCATGACCTCTGGAAGAGCAGACAGTGCTCTTAACCTCTGAGCCATCTCTCCAGCCCGGCTGTTTGGTTTTTCAAGACAGGGTTTCTCTGAGTACCCTTGGCTGTACTGGAACTCACTATGTAGACCAGGCTGGCCTCAAACTCAGAGAGATCCACCTTCCTCTGCTTCTGGAGTGCTGGCATTAAAGGCGTGTGCCACTACCTGGTAAATCTAATGGGTGGCCTGGAACCCTGGGCTCCCTCAGGCCAGGTGAGGAGACCCATCACTGTACTAACCAAGAGCTCCCTGTGCATCTCAGGCTGGCCCTAAACACATGAGCCTCCAACTCAGCCTCCCAAAAGCTAGGGTTTCAGGTACAAGCCAGCATACTTAGTCATGTTTGTATTTTTAGTTGATACATGCAGCATTTGTATACAGTTCAATGCATGTACGCCACGTGTAATAACCAGATCAGGGTAAATTGGTACAGCTGTCCTTCAGACTTTGCTTTGTATTAGTAACATTAAAACTCTTTTTAAAAGCTGGGTGTGGTGGCCCACATCTTTAGTCCAGGCACTTGGGAGGCAGAAGCAGGTGGATCACTGTAAGTTCAAACTCCTGACCTTGCTGCCTTTACCTCCTGAGTACTGAGATTACAGGTACACATCACCCAGCCTCTTCAGTGTGGCGCCAGGAATGGCCCCTATGGTTACAAGTGGACTGGGCAAGCCCCCCACCACCAAAGCTCCACCCCCAGCCCACATTTTAGAGCCTTTCTGTCCACACTGTCTAACACCCCCTGGAGCAAGCACATGGTTTCTGCAGCTACTCCTGTGTTGTTAGAGAGACGGAGGTGGCAGAGCTTAGTGCTTAGGAACACATTTTATTTTTTCCTTACCCCCCTATAAATATAATTACACTCTGTTTCTTTGAGGTTGAAATTGTGTTGTCAGATCAGCCCAGCTGGTGGGTGCTAATCCTCCTTGCAGTTACTTAGTACTGCTAATGTTACTAAGCTAATAACAGCACCAAAGTGAGTCTAGGAGCCGGGTCCGCCTTCATTTCCAGCAGGGTGATTAGAGGCTGTTGGTAATTGCCTGGCAAAGAGACTGGCTGATTTCCAATCAACGGACTAGACAAATAGTATTCATTGGCAAGTTTTGTTTGTTCACAATAAACTTCCTGCCTCTATAATTTCATTTCTAATTAAACATAAGTTTGGAGCATGGTGGCTTTTGACACTTCCTGGTTCAATATTTGCAGACTTGTTATACAGTGGTGTTTTTGTTGTTGTTTTGTTTTTCGAGACAGGGTTTCTCGGTGTAGTCCTGGCTGTGCTAGACTGAATTTGTAAATCAGGCTGCCCTCAAACTCACAGTGATCTGTCTGTGCTGGGATTACAGGCGTGCACCACCATGCCTGACTTCTGGTGTTGTTTTGTTTTGTTTTGTTTTAAGGAAGCATAGTGGGGCTCAGAGGTTAAGAGCAGTGGCTGCTCTTTTAGAGGTCCTGAGTTCAATTCCCAGGAAGCACATGGTGGCTCATAATCATCTACAATGAGGTCTGGTGCCCCCTTCTGGCAGGAAGGTACACGTGCAGCACTACGCCATCTCCTTCCCTCTTGAGCTGTGGATGCAAAAGACTTCTATTGGGCTGGGAGGGAGACTCTTTCCCATCATGCACATGGGCTGCATTTGATCCCCAGAACCATGTAAGTGAGGTTACAGGAGTCCACCAGAGTTGACCACTCAGACACAGTTTCTAGACCACTGAAATTCTTTATTCCAGCTGGTTAGGACCACTCCCAGGTATTTGGGGACCTAGGTTTGGCCCGGCATGTCCAGAGCACAGGGTTTTGGAAGGCAAAAACCAAGTCCTGGCATCTCTGCCGGCAGCTGCAGGGAGAGTTCGCACATCGGGCAGCTTAACAGACACTGAGGTAAGTTAGCTGGGACATCTTGACCTCTGGTTCCTAGAATAGAGTTGGGTATTTTTCCATGGGATTCTCCACCAACAAGATCAAATTCTAGTTAAAACGGAAATGGCCTCAGCAAGAAGACAAGATGGAGGTGCCTCTACACTGTCTTGTCCTGTTACAGGTGGACTCAGGAAGACCAAAACTTCAAGGACACCTTCAGTTACAGAGAAATTGCAAGGCCAGGCTGGTCTATGTAGTGAGTTCTAGTACAGTGAGGGCAACACAGAGAGGGCCTGTCTTAAAAACAACAACAACAACAACAACCAACAGAAATAAACAACAACCCTGTTTGTCTGGGGTGCTGATGTCAGGACTCCTGGCAGGCCAGGATGAGCCTGGGCATCCCATGCTCGCCCAGGTGGACTGCCCGGCAGCCTTGGCCATTGCTTCCTCTGTGGCTCACGGCTATGGTTCCATCCTGCCTCCCAGCATCCAGGATGGATACTGCACATCATCTCATGTCTGGGCAAGGGAGCTTGTTGGGACATGTTTAGAGAGGCCTAGCCGAGCTTCATACAGAATCTGCTGACCTTCAGTGTCCAGTCACTGACAGAATTGACACCCGGCATCTAGTGTCACTCTAAATGGGCTCCTAATATCTCATGACATTTCCTCTCAAGTACATCTTGCCTGGCAAGTTTTTTGATAGGGCTTCTCTAATTTTTTTCCTTTTTAAAAAGCAGGATAATGTATTATTATTATTATTATTATCTTTTTTTTTTTAGGATTTTTTTTTGAGACAGAGTCTCTCTGTGTAGCCTTGGCTGTCCTGGACTCACTTTTGTAGACCAGGATGTCCTTGAACTCACAGCGATCCGCCTGCCTCTGTCTCCCAAGTGCTGGGATTAAAGATGTGCACCACCATGCCTGGCCCAGATCATCATCATCATCATCATCATCATCATCATCATCATCATATCATTATTAATTAGTTTGGGAGCTTAATTGTTTTTGTTATGTTTGATTTTTTTGTTTGTCTTTTGTTTTTTTGAGACAAAGTTTCCCTGTGTAGCCTTGGCTGTCCTAGACTTGCTTTATAGACCAGGCTGGTCTTGAACTCACAGAGATCCACCTGCCTCTGCTTCTCTGAGTGCTGGGATTACAGGCTCTGGGTTTGATTTTTTTTTTTTTTGAGAGCTTTCTATGTCTTCATTATTTCCACTTTCTCCTTTCCTTCTAAACTTCTCATTTTCCCCTCTCCAAACGCATGGTCTTGCTGCGTTTAATTTCAGCAATTAATTTCAGCACCCTGGAGGCAGGTGGATCTAGGTAACAAGTTCTAGACCAGCCAATGCTACACAGTGAGACAGTCAAAAAAATTAACACCCCCCCAAAAAAAACCCAAATTCATGTTTTTTTCTTTAATTATTATTCTTTCATGTAAACACACTCATAACCTACTGAGTTCATTTTGTTTGGCTTGTATGAACATGTATGCAGGTTACCACCTGGGACTGGACTTTTTGGGCACGAGATTCTCCCTCTTTTGGCACCCACTGACCATCTCTAGCTCTTCATCTGGGGCATAGAATCCCTCTTGTCCACCTCAGCACATGAGCTGGTGGTGTCATTACGCCAGTCTTGTTCAGGCAATCATATTGTAGAGATTTTATGGGTGTGTTTTTCCCATAATGCCTAGGAGACTCTATCTAGCAACTGTGTTCTAGGCCTCTGGCTCTTAAAGTTGTTCTACCCCTCTCTTCCCTGATTTTCCTTAGGCACAGGGGTCACATTGCAGACACCCGTTGGGTTTGGGCATCCCAACATCCTTACTCTGCGTTTTAACCAGTTAGGAATCTTCCCAACAGTCTTCACCTGTTGTGAAATGGAAGCTGCTTTTCTCCTTCTCCTTCTTCTTCTTCTTCTTCTTCTTATTTTGGCTTTTGTTTTTGTTTTTGTTTGTTTGTTTGTTTGTTTGGTTTTTCGAGACAGGGTTTCTCTGTGTAGCCTTGGTTGTCCTGGACTCGATTTGTAGACCAGGTTGGCCTTGAACTCACAGAGATCCTCCTGCCTCGGTGTCCTAGAGTGCTGGGATTAAAGGCGTGCGCACCATGCCCCAGTCAATTGTTCGTTCTTTTGTGTGCCTGTGTACGTTCTTGTGTGGAGGCACACATGCCATAATGTTCGTGTGGTTGGTGGGAAACTTGCAGGAACTGGGTGTCTCTTTCTGCTGTGTGGGCTCCAAAGACCAAACTCAGGTCTTCATGTTGAGGACAGCACCTTCACCTGCTGGGGCCTCTCACCAGCTGCTGGGGTTCACTAAAACATTGTAATATAGATTAAAAACCCTCTGGCTAAGAGAAAGAAATGTGCTCAGGAAGAAAGTAAGACACACCCAGCCAAGAATGCTAGTGTGGGCTCCTCAAAGGAGACTGAGGGCTGAGGTGTGCCGCATGCCAAGCATGCAGAATCCTTGGCTTTCTTCTCCATCCCAAGGACATCTTAAAGCCACAGTGTAATCCCAGCCCTTAGGAGGTGGAGCCAGGAGGCATAGAGGTTTGGAGGGATCAGAAGTTTGAGACCCACTGGTTACATAACCAGAATTGGCAGACCTGGAATTTGAACCCTGTGATAGATTGGGGGGAAGGCTTCAAGCCAGGAAATAGTTATTCTCTTGAAACGTGGGTCATAAAATATATGTGTAGAGATTCTTTAAAAGGACAGAACCTAGTCTGGAGTAGTGGTGCTCCCCTGGGAGGCAGAGGCGGAAGGGTCAGGAATTTGAGGTCGTTCCTAGCTACCCATTTCCGTATGGGCTATATGAGATTCTAAGCGGAAAAACAAAACAAAACAAAACGAAAACAACAAAAAAGAGCAAGGCCCAAGGTTTCTGGCATCTTCCCATGGTCTGTGAGGGCTCTGTTTCTGGACCATCAGTTTCACTTCCTGACAGCTGCCTACCGTACAGATCACTCTTTGGTCTCAGCTGCCTTCTCCACAGACAGACATAAACAGAGCCTGCCCCTCCCCCAATCCGGTGATCTGAGAGCTGTAAATAATAGAGTTGGGGTTCCGCCTGGAATGAGACTTCTCCTGAGAGGGAGAACCGTGGTAACAGCCCACATTTGTCAGCCTTCCTCTTTGCTGATGTCCAGACTCAGTTTCTGCTGACCCTCGCGCCTTGGCACAGTGAGTGGGAGCAATGCCCTCCCGAGCCTGGCAGACATCAGCAAACTCATTGTCTCTGTGGGTGAGCAGAGCCAAGGCTGTGTTTTCCCCTCTCGCCTCAGGGGCGAGGCTCACAGAGGAAAAGCTGAGTTTCTGCTGTGCGCATGTACGGGATGGGAGGGCTCATCACAGAACCCCTCCCGCTCCCCCGCTGTAGTGATGGTCACGGTGTCCTATATAAGAAGGGGGTTGAGCATAGCCCTCAGCCACTTAAAAGTATGGAATGAGCCTTTAATCCCAGCACTCAGGCAGATCTCTGTGAGTTCGAGGACAGCCTGGTCTGCAAAGAGAGTCCAGAACCTGTCTCAAAAACAAAACAAAACAAAACAAAAAAAAGTTGAATGAAAGCATCTTGAGACTCAAGAAGGGTTTATTTGCTTAGAACTTAAAAGTATTTTATTTTTTATTTTATGTGTACGAATGTTTTACTTGTTTGTACATAGAACATGTCTGCCTGGGGCCTTGGAGAACTCTCACTTCAGGCAGAACCCCAACTCTATTAAGGGATCACATTCCCTGGGACTGTTAAGGATGATTGGGAGCCACCATGTGGGTGCTGGTAACTGAACTTGGGTTCTCTGCAAGGGCTGCCAGTACACTTAACTGCCATCTCGCCACTTTTTTTTTTTTTTTTTTTGAGACAGGGTTTGTCTATTACACAAAGCCCATCCTGTCCTGGACTCTCTTTGTATACCAGGCTGTCCTTGAACTCAAGAGATCTACCTGCCTCTGCCTCCCAAGTGCTGGGATTAAAGGGGTGGCCTGCCACACCTAGCTTTCTTTTTTTTAAATTAATTTTTAAAAATGTATTCACTTTGCATTGTGAATGTAGCCCCATCCCTTGTGTCTTCCCTCCCCCTCCCTCCCTCGTCACCCTCCCTCCGCCTCTGCCCCCTCCTCCCTCTTTATCCTCCCTCTTTCTTCATCCCCCTCCCTCTTCACCCCCTCCCACTTGACCCCCTCTACCTTTCTTCCCCTCTCCCCCCCTCCCCTAGTCCTCAGAAAGGGGGAGCTCTCCTCCCCTATCAGCTGACCCCAGCCTATCAAGTCTCATCAGGACCGCCTGCATCCTCTTCCTCTGTGGCCTGGCGAGGCTGCCTGGCCAAGGGGAAGTGATCAAGGAGGGGACAACAGAGTGCATGTCAGAGGCAGCCCCTGCTCCCCATGTTAGGGGACCCACATGGAGACTGAGCTGTTTATTGACCACATGGGAGCAGGGGCGGGGTCTAGGTCCTCTCCATGCATTGTCCTCAATTGGTACAGAAGTCTCTGCAGGTCCCCCGGGCTCAGATTTGTTGGCTTTGTTAGTCTGCTCTTTAGATTTTGAGACAGGGCCTCATTATGTAAACCAGGCTGGCTTAGAACTCACAGAAATCCACATGCCTTCACCTCTGGAATGTTGGTATTAAGGTGTGTGCTACAATGCCAAGTAGTTTGTTTGGAGACAAGCTGTTATGGTTATCAAGTGAACTTTTAAAGTGAGATCTTTTATTTGTTTGTTTTTGTTTTTTTCAGAGACAGGGTTTCTCTGTGTAACAGCTCTCGCTGTCCTGGAACTTGCTCTGTAGACCAGACCTACCTCTTTCTCCCAGATGCTGGGATTAAATGCTTGTGACACCACCATCCAACTGGTTTTTGTTCCTTTTTATATTTAATTTTTTAAGTAAAATAAAATTTTATTTTAAAATTTCCTTTTGTGTATGTGTATATGCAGGTCAGGTGCACATGTGTCTGGAGATGACTGGACAGCCTCAGGAAAGATATTCTCAAGCTGAGCAGTGGTGGCACACACCTTAAATCCCAGCACTCAGGAGGCAGAGGCAGACAGATCGCTGAGTTTGAGGCCGGCCTGGTCTACAAAGGGAGTCCAGAACAGCCAAGGCTACACAGAGAAGCCCTGTCTAGAAAAAAACAAACAACTCCCTGCCCCCGTCGGGAGGCTGATGCATGGCATGTGGGCTGCAGGAGGAGTCGTCGGGCTAGGTGCCCCGAAGGGAAAGGGACACTTGAAGGCGAGGTCATGGCAAAGCACAGCTAAGTGGCCAATAAGATTAAGACGTCCTTGGGAACCTAGCTGCTCCTCACTGTTGACTTTCAGCTTCTTCATCTCATGGGGAAGGACACCAGGATCCTTCTGGCCCTTTGTGAAGGCAGCCGGATCTGCGTTCTAAAGTTGTGGAAATATCTCTTGGGGCTCTTGCTGTTGTTTCTAGCTTTCCCACTATATTTCTGGAAAATAGCCATCGGGGATTAGAACAAGGCTGGCTGCTGAGACAAGCTCAGGTTGGCCTTGGACCTATAATCCTCGCTTCTACCTCCTTTGTGTTGGGATTAAGACATGCATCACTTTGTCCAGCATTGCAACACTGTTTTAATTATTGAAATTAGATTTATTTAGTGTGTGAGTGCTGTGTGCCCGTATGGGAACGCACCCCTCCCTTCCTTGGGACTTTCCCTCGCGTGCACAATCACCTCTTGAGGGATTTCACCTGCGAGTGGCATTCCTGCTTTGCTGCCTATAAAAAGGCTCTTTGGACGCCGAATAAAAGCTGCTGCTCTCTTAGCACGAAGGACCCGCCGTTTTATTGTGTGTTAAATCCGCAGTCTCTCACCCTTGACTTGGTACCGCGGTGGTGCTGGCGCCACAAGTGGAGGTCTCACCGAGATCGGGGAAAGAAGGGAGGAAGCTGATGGATCGCCTGGGGGAGCTGGCCAGCGCCTCACGGAGGTAGGAAACGGGAGTATTGGAAATGGGTGTCAAGTTCTTCCACGGTTCTGGTGGATCAACTACTGAGATTGTTAGAGGATCAAGACCAGGATTAAGCCTGAGATGTTAAAGATTTTATAAAAACAATAGAATTGAGTAGTTCTTGGTTTATGGTATCAGGAGAGCTAAATATCCAAGATTGGGATCAGGTGAAGCCTGACCTCCAGAGGATTTCACAAAAGGAAGGGTCCAACAGTGTTCCTATCGCTACCTTTTCATTATGGCGTCTCGTTAGAGATGCGCTTAGGAACGAAGATGAGAAAAGAAGAGAGCAGCTAGGAAGTATGGGACTTGCCCTGAATGAAGTGCAGGAGGAGCAATCTGTGAAATCTTTGGCCCCGTCTGAGATATATCTGCTTCTGATATATCTCCTTCTAACTCTGAGGAGGAAGAGGCAACTTTAACCTCTGAGATACGGGCCCTAAAGAAGAAGTTGAGGGAGTGTAAGATTGAAGGAAAAGAAACTAGAGGAGAGCGGCCCCCGGCGTATAACCCAGATTATCAAAGTCAATTATCTTTGGCAGAGTCTTTTGCTCCCTCTCAGGGAGTAGTCTTTCCAGTAGTTGAAGTGCCTCACCCAACTAACCCAGGGCAAACGCAGAGACAGCGTGAAGTCCTCCAGTTTAAAGACATAAAACAGCTTAAGGAGGCAGTTATGGCCTATGGTCCACATGCCCCTTTTACTATTGCCATTTTTGAATCCTTCACAGGACAATTCTTAACACCTAGTGATTGGCAACAAATGTGTAGAGCAGTCCTCAGTGGGGGTGATGATTTGCTCTGGCACAGTGACTATCAAGAACAGCGTATTCAGACCGCCGCACGTAATGCAGCGGCCAGGGTTCCACAGAGGAACGTGGATATGCTTGCAGGCATGGGTTTGTATATTGAACTTAATGCCCAGATACAATATGACCCAGCTGTGTATGCACAGATTGCAACTTGTGCCACGAGGACTTGGAAGTCCTTGCCTAATAAGGGGGCAGGAGAGCAGCTGTCTAAAGTGGTCCAGGGACCCTCGGAGCCCTTCCAGGAATTTGTTGATCGCCTTACACAATTGGCAGGAAGGATTTTTGGAGATGTGGAAGGAGCCATGCCTATTATTAAACAATTGACCTTTGAAAATGCTAATAAGTATTGCCAGGAAGCCCTTAGGCTTTATAAATATAAAAAGTGTGAATGGTTATCTGAAAATTTGCCGAAGTATAGATACTACTCACATAATGGGGAAAGTAATAGCTTCTGCTGTTCGGGGACGGTCACCTTCTGGGGGAGTCCATCCGAAAACATGTTTCAGATGTGGCCAGATAGGACACTTCAAGAGAGAATGTACTCACAGGAAGACTGGACAAGCTTGAGACAGTTGATCATACCAAGCCAGGCTTATGTGCTTGTTGCCAACCAGGGTGTCATTGGGGAAACGAGCGCCACTCTAAGACACATAGGCAAGGGAGGCCACTGCAGGGAAACGGCCCCCGGGGTCAGCTCCGGGCCTCATCGAGACAAGTGTGCAGAGCCTTGCAGACACCTGCCCTTCAAGTGATTCAACCTGTGCATTTTATCCCCCAAAGAAACCCATTTTTATCCGAGATCTCACCCGGGGGACAGCAGGCAGCGCAGGATTGGATCTCTTACCTCCACCAGAGTCACATTAACACCTCAGATGGGCCCCCATGCCATTGGGACAGAAGTTTTTTTGGTCCTTTACCTGATGGCTTGTCGGGACTATTGCTGGGTGGAAGTAGTGCCCTTATGAGAGGTCTTAAAATTATTCCTGGAGTCATTGATCTTGATATGAGGGGGGAAATAAAAATTATGGTGGAAGCTACTAAGGGCATTCTGGTGATTCCCCAAGGAGCCTGTATAGCTCAAATAATCCTAGTACCTCAACTCCAAACAACCAACCCATAGAAAAGAGAGGTGAGGGAGGGTTTGGCTCTACTGGACCGGTGGCCTATTGAATGGCAACCCTTAATGACCACCCTATGCTTACTCTGAAAATTGATAACAGAGACTTTAAAGGCTTACTGGATACAGAAGCAGACACCTCTGTACTTTCCCTCTTCCATTGGCCTACAGCCTGGCCATTGCAACAAACAACTACCCAATTGCAAGGAGTGGGAACAGCCAACACTCTTTTTCACAGTACTAAGATGTTAACTTGGAAGGATGCAGAGGGGCATCAGGGAATATCTCAGCCATATGTCCTCCTTCATATTCCCATTAATTTATGGGGAAGGGATATACTGGAAGGAATGGGTGCTATATTAGCCACACAGCTGGTACAAAGAATGCTAAATCAACAAGGATTTTGTCTGGGACAAGGTTTAGGCAAAAACCTACAGGGTGTAACTGCCCTGTTTCAGACCAAGAGATAACTCTCCGCCACCCTTCTATTAAATAGGGGTTAGGGTATTTTCCATAGGGGCCATTGTTGAACAGCCTCCAATTCCCACTATTCCTATTAACTGGAAAAATGATACCCCAATTTGGGTTGAACAATGGCCCCTGTCTAAAGAAAAGTTGGAGGCTGCCAATATGCTTGTACAAGAACAGCTCGCTATAGGTCATATTATACATTATACATTCTCTTGGTATCCACCTATTTTTGTTATCAAAAAGAAATCAGGAAAATGGAGATTGTTACAAGATTTTAGAGCTGTCAATGCTACAATGGTAGTTATGGGGGCCACTCAACCCAGCCTCCCTGTTCCAGTAGCCATTCCTAAGCACTGCATATGATTGTGATTGACTTGATTTTTTTTTTTAACCATTCCCCTACATCCCAATGATTCACAACGGTTTGCTTTTAGTGTTCCCTCTGTTAATTTGAGAAAACCTTATAAAAGGTATCAATGGGTAGTATTGCCTCAGGGTATGGCTAATAGTCCCACTATTTGTCAGAATTATGTGGCATCTGCCATAGAGCTGTCAGGATGCGTTTCCCTACCGTATATGTTATTCATTATATGGATGATATTTTGATGGTTGCCCAGACAGAGGAGGTGGTATTATCTGCCTTAGCTGACTTGCAGGAGGTGCTGAAACAGGCTAATTTACAGATCTCACCTGAAAAAAAATTCAAAAGCAATTTCCTTATCAATATTTAGGTCATCAGTTGTTGCAGAAGGGTGTTAAACCTCAAAAGGTTACGTTAAGATTGGATTCCCTTTCCACTCTCAATGATTTTCAGAAGCTTCTGGGAGATATTAATTGGATTCGTCCCGGTTTAGGAATTACTTCTGGACAGTTAAAACCTTTGTTCGATATTTTGCAAGGAGATCCTGATCCTACTTCTGCCCAACATTTAACACTGGAGGGTCATATTTGCATAGAGCTTCTGCAAAAACATGGACCCTATTTCATGTCCATGTTAATTATATAACTGTTATTGCTATTGATATTCCGCACAGCCCATGCTCCTACTGGAGTTTTTTGTCAGACCGGGCCTATCTTGTGGGTGCACTCCCAGGCTTCGTCTGCTACAGTGGTGATTTCTTATCCTCAAACTGCAATAACTCTTTTATTTAGGGCCCAGAAATCCAGCCTGCATATTGTTGGAAAAGAGCCTGATCTAGTAGTCTCCCCTTTTTCTTCAGCCCAAGTAACTTGACTTCAAAATAATAATGATGATTGGGCAATTTTTATATATTCTACCCTCAGCAAATTTGACAATCATTATCCTCCAAATAAGTTAGTTGAATTTTTAAAAAATGCTCCCTGTTGTTTTTCCTAAAATTATACAGAAGCAGCCTATTCCCCATGCTAGGGTGGTCTTTACTGATGGGACCTCTAAAGGTATCGCAGCAGTCTTTTCCTGGAGGGGAGTCAGACGAATTATAGTCGCCACCCTTTCTGCTCAGGTGTCAGAATTGCGGGCTGTTCTTCTGACTCTACAGTTATTTCCTAATATATCTATACACATTTGTCTACAAAGTGAGTCCAAGATAGTCAAGGCTACACAGAGAGACCCTGTCTTGAAAAACCAAAAAAAAAAAAAAAAGTAACTCAAATTCTCCCTCCCCTGGAAACATCTGCCTATGTAGCTCCCATTTCTTCAGTACATGGTTTTCTCTTACAGATTCAGGGATTGATTTGGCTGAGACAGGCTCCTCTTTTTATTGGACATCTGAGAGTGCGCACATCCCTGCCTGGACCCTTGAGTGAGGGAAACAGGATGGCAGATGCCCTTACTCAAGAGCCCATAGCTCTGGCAGTAATCACAGGGGTAGATAAAGCTCGGCAATTACACCCTAAATTCCATCTCAACGCCAGGTCCTTACATTATCATACTGGTGTTACCAAAGATCAAGCTACCCAAATAGTTACAGATTGTCCATCTTGTGCAGAGTTCCTTCCAATTCTGCAAACTGGGGTCAATCCTAAAGGGCTCCTGCCAAATCACACCTGGCAAATGGATGTAACTCACTTTCCCAGCTTTGGTAAATTATAATATGTTCATGTATCTATAGATACATACTCGGGCTTACTTTTTGCTTCAGCCCACTCAGGGGAAAAGATATGGAAAGTTAAGGCACATCTGCTCTTGGCTTTCGCCTGTATGGGCACTGCCAGGCAAATAAAAGCTGATAATGGCCCTGCATATATTAGTGCTGGCCTTGCCAAGTTTCTAGATGACTACGAGATCATTCATAAAACTGGGATTCCATATAATCCCCAGGGACAAACATTGGTAGAACATGTGCATCGCGCCATTAAGACTTCTCTTGCTAAAATAAAGAAGGCAGAGTATGAAGGAAACTCCTCCCTGCAGTCTCAATTAGCTTATATTTTGTATATTCTCAACTTTCTAACTGTTGATGATTCAGGCTTATCTGCTGTGGATAGACATTGGAGACCTCCCAAGTCATATAAAGGGTCTACAGATATTGGGAAGCTTGTTAAAAAGCTGAAGCGATGCTATCGTGCTAGGCAATCCTGCTATGTGGCTTAGGAGGTTTTCTGTTCTGGAGCCTCTGCCGCATGAGAAAGCAACAGGCATTTCAACAGCTCCATACCAAACAGGTCCTCGTGCCTTTGGCAGGGGATAACCCCACTGCCCAGACTTGGCTGCACCTTGATAAATGAGTATCCAGTGACGGGTAAGACCATGGAGGTACCTATCGACCTAAGACAGGAGGGTTTTGAAGTACAAAGCCTTTCCAGTGACGGGTAAGATAGGAAACCAATGTCCTGGCAAACTAAGACAGGAGCTCATTTGTATTTTATATAAAGGGGGGACCTGTGGGAACCAGGCCCAACTGGGCTGCCTGCCTGTCTTGCTGTTGCATGTCCTGGTTTTAGCAGCTTCTGTGTCTGTACTTATGTTGGTCAGCTAGTCATGGTTACGGCTCTGAGAACGCACCCCTCCCTTCCTTGGGACTTTTCCTCATGTGCACAATCACCTCTTGAGGGATTTCACCTGCGAGTGGCATTCCTGCTTTGCTGCCTATAAAAAGGCTCTTTGGACGCCAAATAAAAGCTGCTGCTCTCTTAGCACGAAGGACCTGCTGTCTTATTGTGTGTTAAATCCGCAGTCCCTCGCCCTTGACTTGGAACCACGGTGGCACAGGCGCCACATGCCCGTGTGGATGAGGCTGTATTCATGGCATAGTGCTTATGTGGAGGTCAAAGGGCAATTTACAAGAGTTGGTTCTATCCATCTACCATGTGGGCCCTGGGAACAAAATTCAGGTGATCAGGCTTGGTGCTAGTTGGCTCTACCCTCTCAGCCATCTCAAAACACTGTTGACTGAAGGAGAGATAAACATGTTTTTTCTTTAGATCACAAGTGGGGGATGAGAAAAAGATTTGTGAGAGAATAGGTGATGTTTATCCCCTTAGAAGTTGAACCATCATGTGGGGGAGATTGGCTATTAAGCAGCTGAAAAACATCCATGAACAAATTCAGAGAGGAGGTATAAATGTGAGCCAAAAACAGGAGGCGAGGCCTTTGGAGACTTGAGATAGTTTTGGCTGTTCATCACTTCACTTCGAGATGCTCCTAGAGAGAACCACTCAAGGGAAGGCTTTGGGGGTCCAGGCTCCGGCTGAGGCTCTGGGTTCTGGTTACTCCAGGTCCCAGCAGAAGAAATCCTGTTGATTGTGCCAGGAGAATCGCTCCTTGGAACTGATATCCTTACAGTTTTGTTATTATGTTCTTTAATCTTCTTTTCCTATTGTTTAGGTTAGTCGGGTTATAAGTGAGGTACTTTCGGTTAATAAGTTCGTAATAAATATCTTTGTTAAGAAAATTGAGCCTACAGTCGACTGAATTATATAATATCCTTTCTCTGCACTGTGGCAAACGCAATCCCCTCCTCTGCTAGCCCATCAGTGTGGTGACCTTCGTGGTAAGTTTGCCTGTGACTAGCTACACTTGCATTCTGGAGATAGGGCCTGCGCCTCAAGACAGTTATTTGGTTTGTTTGTTTATTGGATTTTTTCGAGACAGCGTCTCTCTGTGTTAGCCTTGGCTGTCCTGGACTTGCTTTGTAGACCAGGCTGGCCTTGAACTCACAGTGATCCACCTGCCTCTGCCTCCCGAGTCCTGGGATTAAAGGCGAGCGCCACCCGGCTTTGCTTATTTTTTTAAGACAGGGTTTCTCTGGGTAGTCTTGGCTGTCCTGGACTCACTCTGTAGACTAAGCTGGTCTCGAACTCACAGAGATCCACCTGCCTCTACCTCCCGAGTGCTGAGATTAAAGGCATGCACTACCACTCCAGGTTCCAATGCCAGATTTTATAGAGATGCAGCAGAGCACAATTGATGGGGTTGTCAGAGGCTGGAAACAATTCTGGGGTGGATCACAGTACAGACCTTGCAAAATACCAGCTCACCTCCTAGAAAAGCCCACATGCCTAATGAGCTCCTTTAACAGAATGGCTCTTGGCAAATAACCTTATGCCCACACTGTAAATGCTGGGCTTTTGCACACATACCTATTGTTAAAGTTTAACTTATAAATTAGGTACAGAGATTAACAATAACTGATAACAAAATAACCATAATGTGTGGTAATAGAAGTTATGTGAATATGGTCTCTTTCAAAATATGTTCTTGTCCTTTCACCTTCGCACTTAAAGAGAACATTTTATGGCACCTCTTTGTCATACCTGTGTTACCAGCACTAGGACTCTTGCAGTTAGGGGCCATTAACAATGAAAGTGTTAGGTGAGGGGGCTGGAGAGATGGCTCAGAGGTTAAGGGCACTGACTGCTCCTCCAGAGGTCCTGAGTTCAATTCCCAGAAACCACATGGTGGCTCTCAACCATCTGCAGTGTGATCTGGTGCCCTCTTCTGGCCTGCAGGTGTATGTGCAACCAGAGCACTGTATACATAATGAAAAATAAAGAAATCTTTTTAAAAAAGTGTTAGGTAAGCAAGCATTGTAATATTGTGGTGTTCAATCAAACTGGGAAGGCTTTTAAGTACTGTATTTTCTGCGTATAAAATGACTTTTTAACCCCCACCCCGAAAATTCATGCCAAAGTTGGCGATCATCTTATACACTGGGTACTTACCTGCACTGCTTCCCCTTGCTTCATATGTCCAGTGCATATAGTCGGGGTGCTGAGGCTGATTCCCCGTTCTGTTTGGGGAGCATGATGCAGGGAGGGGCAAGCTGCACACATCTTCCTGGTGGCTCTCCACCAGAACCCACCCATTGGGCTAGGAGGGCTTCTTCAGGTTGAGTGTAGAGCACAGCTTAAAGAGGCACTGTAGGCTGGCACTGGCTGTCTGGTGGCATTTAATAAAGCACCTGGCTGTCTGTGCCCTGTCTGCCAATGGACGCATGTTCAAGTCTGCTGCACAGGGCGTGCGTTGGAAGAGGGGTGGTCTTAAATGACAAATATATTCCAATCTCTCTCTCTTTCTCTCTCTCTCTCTCTCTCTCTCTCTCTCTCTCTCTCTCTCTGTTTCTTGTTTTTTTTTTTTCAAGACAGGGTTTCTCTGTGTAGCCTTGGCTGTCCTGGACTCACTTTGTAGACCAGGTGGCCTCGAACTCACAGAGATCCGCCTGCCTCTGCCTCCCGAGTGCTGGGATTAAATGCGTGGGCCACCACCGCTGGGCCCAAATTCTATATTTTAACCAGAAAAGTTGGGTGTTGTCTGTACACAGCACAGACACACTGGGGGCAAGAACAAGATTATGTTTCATTAAGCTCATCAAAATGATATGTGGTTTAGAATTTATTACTTGCTTCTGAAATTTCCATCGAATATTTTCCACAGTTGACCATGAGTAACTGATATGGAAAGTGAAACCATGGATAAGGAGGGACTGTATTTATTATTTGTAAAATGTGTGTGTGTGTGTGTGTGTGTGTGTGTGTGTGTGTGTGTGAGAGAGAGAGAGAGAGAGAGAGAGAGAGAGAGAGAGAGAGAGAGAGAGAGAGAGAGAGAGAGAGACTACTTTCAAAAGATGATTCTTTGCATATAGCTTCCTAATTCTGGGGATTGAACTCTGGTGTTCAGGCGGCAAGTACCCTTTACTGCTGAGTCATCTTCCAGCCCTCTACTATATTTTTAAAAAGCTGTTGGATTTAGTTAGTGAAAAATGTATTGAGGATTTTAGTCTTTCTACTCATAAGAAAAATAAGTTTTTTTTTTTTTATCTCATTTTGGAATCAAGAATATGCACATTTTGAGCAGGGCAATGGGTCTTAAAGAAGTATTTTCTCTTCCTCTTCCTCTCTCTCTCCCTTCTCTTTCTCCCCCCCCCCTTTTCTCTCTGGCGTACCCCTACCCTCTTTCCTTCTCTCCCCATGCTCATGTAATAAACCTCATATTCTATTTTTTACTTTTTGGTTCTTTGAGACATGGTTTCTTTGTGTTAGCCTTGGCTGTCCTGGACTCACTTTGTAGACCAAGCTGACCTCGAACTCACATCGATCCACCTGCCTCTGCCTCCCAAGTGCTGGGATTAAAGGTGTGCACGGTCACACCTGGCTGTGTTTCCAATTCTTGAGAGTTGAGATCCCAAGCGTGTACCGCCACACTCCTTTTGAATCCAAAGCCTCATATATGCTAGGCAAGTGCTTTATCAAATGAATCATATCCCTAGCCCCTACGTTTGAATTTTTTCAATTAAAAAAGACTTATTTAGCCAGATGTGGGGGTGCACGCCTTTAATGCTAGCACTCGGGAAGCAGAGACAGGCGGATCACTGTGAGTTTGAGGACAGCCAAGGATACACAGAGAGACCCTGTCTCAAAAAAAAAAAGACTTACTTATTTCTGTGTGTGTGTGTGTGTGTGTGTGTGTGTGTGTGTGTGTGTATGAGGCTTTGTACTCTATGTGCATGCAGTAGAAGCCAGAAAAGGGCATCAGAGCCCCCCAGAACTGGAGTTAGAGGTGGATATAAGCTACCATGTGGATCCTGGGAACTGAACCAGGTTTCTCTGGGAGAGCACCAAGTGCTCTTAACCATTGGCCCCTTCCCCATTTTCCCCCCATACAGTATATTTTAATCATGTTTTTCCCCTTCCTCAGTTCCTCCCAGATCATTCCTGCCACCTCCGTCTCTCTCCCCGCTCCACATACTTTATGTTCTTTTTCTCTCTTTTAAAAAAAAAAGGGGGGGGCTGAAGCAAAGGCACAGTGGTTAAGAGCAATGGCTGCTCTTCCAGAGAACCGGAGTTCAACTCCTAGCATCCACATGGCAGTTCCAGGGGACCTGAGACTCTCTTCTGGCCTCTGCAGACTCTGCATGCATATGGTACACAGGCCTATTACATGCAGGCAAACACTTATACATACAAAATACATAGAAAAAAACCCTCCGGTTGGGTGATGGTGGCACGTGCCTTTAATCTCAGCATGTGGGGGAGGCAGAGGCAAAGGCAGATGGATCTCTATGAGTTCAAGGCCAGCCTGGTCTACAGAGTGAGTTCCAGGACAGCCAGGGCTACACAGAGAAACCCTGTCTCAAAAAAACAAAAAGGAAAAAAAGAAAGAAAGAAAGAAAAAAAAAAGCAACTGTCTTAGTTTGGGTTTCTATTATTGGCACAAAACATCATGACCAAAAAACAAGACAAGTAGGGGAGGAAAGGGTTTACTGGGCTTACACTTCCACATTGCTATTCATCACCAACGGAAGTCAGAACAGGAACTCAAGAGGGGCAGGAAACCTGGAGGCAGGAGCTGATGCAGAGGCCGAGGAGGGGGCAGCCTGGCTTGTTCTGCATACTTTTTGTTTTGTTTTGATTTTGTTTTTTTGAGACAGGGTTTCTCTGTGTCGCCTTGGCTGTCCTGGACTCACTTTGTAGACCAAGCTGGCCTCAAACTCACAGCGATCCGTCTGCCTCCACCTCCCAAGTGCTGGGATTAAAGGCGTGAGCCACCATGCCCGGTTGTTCTGCATACTTTTTAAAAAATATATTATTTATTTATTATGTATACAGTGCTCTGCATGCATGTACACCTGCAGGCCAGACAAGGGCATCAGGTCACATTATAGATGATTGTGAGCCACGACGTGGTTGCTGGGAATTGAACTCAGGACCTCTGGAGGAGCAGTCGGTGCCCTTAACCTCTGAGCCGTCTCTCCAGCCCTCGAACTCACAGCAATTGTCTGCCTCTGCCTCTGCCTCCTAAATGCTTGGATTAAAGGTGCGCGTCACTCTGACTGGCTTTTTTTTTTTTAAGATTCATTTATTGTGTATACATTGCTCTGCCTGCATGACAGAAGAGGTCACCAGATCTCATTTTTATTATAAATGGGCACTAGCCCAGGGATGGCACCAGCCGCAGTGGCCTGAGTACTCCTTTATTGATCAGTAATTGAGAAAAATGCCTTACAGCTGCATCTCATGGAGGCTTTCCCTCAAATGAGGCTCCTTCCTCTCTGATGACTATAGCTTGTGTCAGGTTGACACACAAAACCAGCCAGGACGTCACCTACTCCCAGGCATGGGCCACCCTGAAGTGTGGTTAATATACCTATGAGACTCCACTGGAGGAAATGGACTTTCCTTTGCCAGTGGGTATGAACTGCGTAGAGCTTCTTGTTTTGGGGGGTGGGGGGGGGGTGGAGCCCATGTCCACTTGCCCTTCTCAGGGCTGGGGCCGTGTCTGGCTTGTGTACAGGCCTGTGTGGGCTGCCACAGTCTGTGCCCTCACATGCATCAGTACTGTTACATCTGAAAGACATTGTTTCCTTGTGTGTCCACACCACCTCTGGCTCTTTGATCTTTCTGTCACTTCTTGCAAAAAGATCCCTGAGTCTTGAGGGAAACCAGCCTCTCTATATATTTTTTTTCCTTTCCTTTTTCTGAGGCAGAATTTCTCTGTGTAACAGTTCTGGCTATCCTGGACTCACTTTTGTAGACCAGGCTGGCCTCGAACTCAGAGATCTGCCTGCCTCTGCCTCCTGAGTGCTGGGATTAAAGGGGCGTATGCCACCACACCTAGCTCAGCCTCTGTATTTTATTAAATAGTGTGCACTAATCATTTTCCTCCCCACAGATATGTCATCAATATATCCTAAGCCCTGGTAATAGTATTTTATAGTTATTCCTTATGACTAAAGCAGCATACCGCAGGAGGCTGGTGTTTTCTGTGACCTGGCTTATGGTTTCCCAGCATTCCAGGGTCTGCAGCACACCCCTGATCTCAGCTGCTGCTGTAAGTGTCTAGTGCTGTCACTGCAGTGTGGATGGAACTGTAGCTGCGCAGAGAAATCCGGAAGTAGCTTAGTTGCTTATTGAGTCAAATGCTTGCTTCAAAATCATGAGCATCTGGGCCACCAAGATGACTCTGCAGGGCCCACATGGTGGAAGAAGGGAAGGGGGAGCAGGTTATCTGACCTCCACACACAAACGAAATAACCTTGACGCGAACATCACTGACAAAACACCAGAAGTCAACTGTGAATCCTCAGCACCTGCAACAAGGCGTGTGGTGGTGGCACCTGTCTGTAACCCCAGTGCTGTCAGGCCACGGGCCAATTTTAGGGGTTTGCTGGCCTGCCGGTCTGGCCCCAACTGTGAGCACCCACACATACACACCAACCCCCACGCCCCCGCCCCACATAACCCCTCCTACTCCACACACCAAAACCAAAATTCAAACAAGCTTAGAAAGCAAACTGTGGAAGACTTCCTCGGCCCACATGTGCGAACAGTCCCTAACCTTAGACACTGCTGCCACCAGGAGTCCAGATGAGTAAATGTATGTTCTAAACCCTAAGGTTCACCAGCTGCCAACAGTTAGGGGCTAGTCACAAAGCTCCCTGTGGTCTGCAGTGTGCTGTGTGCACCATAGGATGGCCCCGGATGGAGTTCCTTCCTTCCTTCCTTCCTCCCTCCCTCGTTCCCTCTTTCCTTTCCTTCCTTCCTTCTTTCTCCCTGACTCCCTCTCCCACTTCCTCCCCCTTTTATTTTCAGACAGGGTTTCTCTGTGTAGCCTTGGCTGTCCTGGACTCACTTTGTAGACCAGGCTGGCCTCAAACGAGCCTTTGTTTCCATAAATCTCTAAACCAACACCCCAAGGCTCAAGCTTTAAATGACCTAGAGAGAGAGAAGAGACAAGATGGAGCCCATGGCTCTGGTCCCTAGAAGCCCATCCCAGGGACTACACAGTGACACCTTGTTTCAAAAACAACTTTTAAAAATAGAAGCGGAGTGTGGTGGCACACCCAAAGCTAACACAGCACTCGGGATACAGAGGGAGGATCGCTGTGAGTTCAAGGCTAGCCTGGTCTACAAAGCGAGTACAGGACAGCCAAGGCTACACAGAGAGACCCTGTCTCGAACCACCCCCCCCCCCAAAAAAAAAGAAGAAGAAGAAAAAGAAAAAAAAAAAGAAAAAATAAAACAAACAAAACTCAAACCAAACTAAGAAAAGAAAGAAAGTCTTTTGAGGCTGCTCAGGGCTGCTTCGGTCCCTCCCCTTACCCAGGGCTGGGATTTTAACATGGCTTGTGTCCTGCAAGGGTTCATGTGTTGGAAGTTGAGGAAGACCTAGGGCTCCGTGGGAGGTCCCCTGCTGGATGTGGTGGACTTGCTTCTAATCCCAGCACTTGGGAGGCATATTGGTCTCTGAGTTCATAGCGAGATCTTGTCTCAAATACTCTCCTAACCACTCCCCAAAAAGAGTGGCCCCAGACCTCTGCCTTCCGTTGGAAATACTCTCTCTTCTACTGTTATACAACACCCTGCACACTATCCTCACCAGGCCCTGAGCAGACATGCTGGGGCTGTGCTCTTGACTTTCAGAATAATAAGCCACCCAAACCTCCTTCCATACAATTTCCCCAGCCTCAAGGATCTTGTTACAGCAACGGAAACGGACTGCTAATCTCAGGCTTGTTGTTTCACTTGTTCAACTGTCTTTGCTAAGAAACCTATGATCCTTTCAAGAAAGCCTTTTGCGGGGGTGGGGTGGGTGGGTTTAAGAGATGGCTCAGCGGTTAAGAGCACTGGCTGATCTTCCAGAGGTCCTGTGTTCAAATCCCAGCAACCACATGGTGGCTCACAACCATCTATAATGAAATCTGATGCCCTGTTCCGGTGTGCATGAAGACACTGTACTCATATACATAAAATAAAATAAATCTTAAAAAAAAATAAAAGGAAGCCCTTTGGAAGCCTCAGTGAAACAGATTCAGTTTGGGTTCTTATCACTTTAGACATAAAAATAATGGCTGGCAGTGGTGGCACCCATCTTTAGTCTCAACACTTGGGAGGCAGAGGCAGGCAGATCTCTGTGAGTTCGAGGCCAGTCTGGTCTACAAAGTGAGTCAGGACAATCAAGGCTACACAGAGAGACCCTGTCTTGAAAAACCAGAAGAAACAAACAACAAAAACAACAACCCAAATAAAAGTGTTTAACCATATTAACCGGTTGTTAATTGATCTCTCCACTGATGGATGAAAGGTCATGAACAGACGGCCTGAGTCACAGCAGCCCTCCAGTCTGTTCCTTGAGGTAGAGTGCAAAGTTAGTTTTGATTTCCTGCAAGTGGGACAGGAAGCAAGGACTAAGATGAGGCAGGAATTGGCTCAGAACAGATTGGAAGATGGCAGGACAACTCTTCCTGCATGGGAAGATCTGCACACCTTTGAGGCTGAGTCAGCAGAATCATGAGTTCAGGGCTAGTGATGTAGAGAGACCGGATCTCTAAAAACTACAAAAAGGGGAGGGGGGGGGAAGAAAGAAAGAAAGAAAGAAAGAAAGAAAGGAAAGGAAAAAAGGCCAGGTTTGGCACACCTTTAATCCCAGCACTACAGAGACAGAGAGAGAGATAAGAATTTCCTGGCTTCTCTGCTAAAAGTCCAGTGGTATAATCAGATTTGGTTCATGTATTGAAATTTACTAAGACCTGGGGCTCCATGAGAGGTCCTTTGGTCAGTGGAGTTAAAACCTTTGGAAGTGATTAAGGTAGCTTTCTTGAGAGCCGAAGTCAATTCTCAAGGGAATGCCTTAGTAGTTAGACAAGCCTGGCCCCAGCTTTCTCCCTCACTTGGCCCAGCAGTGCCACTCTGGGTCTCTGCTCCTCTCTCAGCGTTTTCCTCACCAGTTGTGGCCAGGCATGGTGGCACACGCCTTTAATCCCAGGGTTCTGGAGGTAGAAGCAGGCAGATCACTGTGAGTTTGAGGGCAGCCTGGTCTACATAGCAAGTCCAGGACAGCCATGGCTACACAGAGAAACCATGTCTCGAAAAACAGAAGAAGGAAAAACAAAAAACAAAAAACAAAACCCCGAGGATGCCAGGCTCACACCAGCTACACGCTGGTAACCACACCTGTTTGGTCCAGAAGAACTTACTTTTGTGTTTTGCCTTATTAAGTTGTTTCTGTGTGTGTGTGTGTGTGTGTGTGTGTGTGTGTGTGTGTGTACAAATATATGTGCACATGTGTGTGTACATGTCAAGTCTAGAGGTTGACCAATGTTAGATGTCTTCCCAATCTTTTTCCACCTTTATTTGCTTGTTTTTTGAGACAGGCTCTCACTGTGTAGTCCTGGCAGACCTGGAGGTCACTTTGTAGACGAGGCTGGCCTCAAACTCACAGCGAGCTGCCTGCCTCTGCCTCTCGAATGCTGGGATTAAAGGCATTTGCCACCATGCCTGGCTGAAAATAGATAAATCTTTAAAAATAAAAAAATCTGGGGGCTGGAGAGATGGCTCAGAGGTTAAGAGCACTATCTGTTCTTCCAAAGGTCCTCAAGGTCCTAAGTTCCAAGCAACCACATGGTGGCTCACAAGCATCAATAATGAGATCTGGTGCCCTCTTCTGGCAAGCGGACACACATGTGGGCAAAATACTGTACAAATAATAAATAAATAAATCTTTAAAAAAATAATCTTAGCCCGGGCTTGGTAGGACACACCTTTAATCCCAGCACTCGGGAGGCAGAGGCAGGCTGATCTCCGTGAATTCGAGGCCAGTCTGGTCTACAAATCGAGTCTAGGACAGCCAAGGCTACACAGAGAAACCCTGTCTCAAAAACCAAAAGATTTATCTATTTTTATTTTATGTGATGAGTGTTTTGCCTGTATATATGAATGTGTGTGTATTATGTACATATGTGTGTGTGTGTGTGTGTGTGTGTACACCACACACATGCAGTGTTAGCAGAGGCCAGAAGACAACAGAATTCCTGGAACTGTAATAACACAGTTGTGAGCCTCCATGCAGGTGCTGGGAATTGAAGCCAGTCCTCTGGAAGAGCAGGCATTCTTTTTAACAGCTGTGCCATCTCTCTAGCCACCTTCAAAATTATTTTTAGTTATATCTATGTATCTGGGTGTATGTATCTGAGTACAGGTGCCTATAGAGGTCAGAGGCATCAGATCCCCCTGAGTGGAGTTATAGGTGACTATGAGCTAGCCAGTGTGGATGCTGGGACCTGGCTTGGTCTTCTGCAAGAACAGCAAGTACTCTTAATCTGCAAGCCACCTCTCTATCCCCAGAGCCATGTGGTTGTAAAAACAAGGTGATTGTGGACTTTTCAGTTTGATGCGTCGGGATAATGATGTAATATCATCATACAAGGACAGCTGCTCTTGCCACTCCCAGGCTGAAGAGAACAGAGGAGAAGCCCCCTCAGAGTCACTCCCAGGCTTCAGCTGTCATCCACAGCTCTACCAGAGCAAAACAATGCCGCTTGCACCTCCAAAGCCACTGGGACTGTTCACTTGAATGACAATCAGAGAGTATCCAAAGGCTGCTGGTGTTTATTTGGCTCCAACAGAAGTATTACCTTGAGAAAGCCAGGAAAAGAGTAGCTGCCGGCCTACTCAAAGGGAGCGACTCAAAGGGAGGGAGGCAAGGCAAAGGGTTTCAAAGTGAAACATGTATGACCGCATAGAATATTTTGAAACAATAATCCTTGGCCACCAAGGTTAGCAACAGTCAGGTATGGTGGCACTCTGTAATCCTAGTGCCGTGGAGAATATAGAAAGATCTCAGGTTCAAGATGAGGCTGGGCTCCAGAGTGAGGCTCTGTTTTAAAAAAAAAAAAATCAAAGTAGGAGCCGGGCGTGGTGATGCACGCCTTTAATCCCAGCACTCAGGAGGCAGAGGCAGGCAGATCTCTGAGTTCGAGGCCAGCCTGGTCTACAAAGTTAGTCCAGGATAGCCAAGGCTACACAGAGAAACCCTGTCTCAAAAAAAACAAAACAAACAAACAAAAAGCCAAAGCAAGATGGATTGTGGTGACCAGCAGGCTGAGGCACTAGGATTGCCACACAAAGAAGGTGTTCAAGGGCTACACAGCAAGACCCTGTCTAAAGAAAACAAAAAGGAGAGGAAAGGATAGCAAAGATGGAGCTGGAGGCCCAAGAGGGGGAATCCCACTGCGGATCCCAGGCTGACCTCACATTTGAGACGCTCCTGCCTCAGCATCCAGAGGGCTGCACTGAAAACCTCTTTATGGGTCTGGGAGGATGACTCAGCACTCAAGAGCACTGTCGCTCTTGCAGCCGACCCCAGTTTGGGGGATCAGGGACACCTAGAATTCTAGATGCAAAGGATTCAGTGCCCTCTTCTGACTTCATGGGCATATCCACACACAGACTCTTACAGTTACACACACACACACACACACACACACACACACACACTGTTTTTTGAGACAGGGTTTCTCTCGGTAGCCCTGGCTGTCCTGGAACTCGCTCTATAGGCCAAGCTTGCCTGCCTCTGCCTCCTGAGTGCTGACATTAAAGTTGTGCACCATCATGCTCGGAAAAGGGGGGGGGGGGAAGGAAAGCAATATATATTTTTAAATTATGTAATAAAATTAATTATTCTATTATTTGTATATAATATAGAATATGTAATTATTCTATATCACACAATATTATTATATACTATTACAAATATATAATTATATAATTTTACATTATAATAAAAACACATATTTGGAATCATTTCTTCACAGAGCTGGGGAGACAGCTCAGTGGGTCAAGTACATAGGCTGGGAAGTGTGAGGATCAAGTTCCATGCATGGGGCACACATGAAGCCAGCATGGCAGAGCACGTCTGTAATCCCAGCACTCCTACAGTGGGATGGGAAGGAAGCACGAGATGCCCCAGAGGGCTTTGGGCCAGCTAGTCTTAATCCTGAGATTTGTGAGGGAATCAGTTTTGAGACAAGTTTGAAGCAAGCTTTAACTAAATGTTAACCATGATGGCCTCTGTTCAGGTCCACTCTCTGGAATCCCTTCGATTCCATGTTGTCACATGTTGCTGTAGGGGCTTTTAAAGGGAGTGCCAGAGGCAGGCGGATCTCTGGTCTACAAAGCAAGCCCAGGACAGCCAGGGCTACACCGAGAAACCCTGTCTCTAAAAACCAAATAAATAAGTAAAAATAAATAAAGGGCAAACCCAAATTGTCACACGTGACTGTGTTATTTTCCAAGATCTACAACTCCCAGCATTCCAGGAAGTTGCTTTGTCCTTAGCTGGGTGGGGCTTACAAGTTGACTTTGGCTCTTACATTCCCCACCCCACGAGCCTCAAGTTACATCCTCCGCAAAATCCTTGACCCTGTGATGGGTGCTTGTTTCTATTGGGATCTAATAACCATCGGCTTCATGTTACCCAGATAGAAACTGCCATTTAGTTAAAGTATCAACAGTTCAAGAGCCAAGAGTAATTAGCAGAAGCAGGACGGCCAAAAGCCCTGTGATGGACGACATCAAGTGACTATGTAGAAGGAGCCTGGAAGTGGACGGGGCACCAGACATTAGCTTCATCTCAGGTCCTCATTTGTAATGGACCTGGCCAGAGTCCGTCCTGGTCCAAATTTAATTAAAGCTTGCTCCAAATTTAACTCAAAATTGTGGGACTGGATTTTCTCTGGGGAAGCACAGGATCAACACTAGCCTGACAGACACGAACTACAGAGAATCTGTTCCAAAGCAGATACAGCGAGAACACTGATGCCCAAGCTGTTTACTGCACCACACTTGTGCCTCAGTACATGCACACACACACACTTCTTTTCTTTCTTTCTTTCTTTCTCTCTCTCTCTCTCTTTTTTGTTTTTTGTTTTTTGTTTTGTTGCTGAGGCAGGGTTTCTCTATGTAACAGCCTTGGCTGTCCTAAACTCCCTTTGTAGACCAGGCTGGCCTTGAGCTCACAGAGATCCACCTGCCTCAGCCTCCCAAGTCCTAGGATTAAAGGCATGTGCCACCACTGTCTGGCTTTCTTTCTTTCCTTTTTTTTTTTTTTTTTTTTTAAAGACAGAGTTTCTGTGTTGCCCTGGCTAATCTGGAGCTTGCTTTGTAAATCAGGCTGGCCTTGAACTCAGAGATCCTCCTGCCTCTGCCTCCTGAGTGCAAGGATTAAAAGTGTGTCATCTCCTCACCCCCACACTTACATAGATATCAAAACATTTCCAGGAAAGAGGTTTTGGTAGGTTTCTCTCAAAAAATAAATCTCAAAAGAATCCAAAGCCTTGGCCTTCAGTGAACTGATAAACCCCAGACTGGGGTGGGGCATGGTGATGCATGCCTGTAATCTGAGCACTTGAGAGGAAGAGGCAGGTGGATCGCTGTGAGTTCGAGCCCAGCCTGGTCTACAAAGTGAGTCTAGGGCAGCCAAGGATACACAGAGAAACCCTGTCTGGAAAAACCAAACCAAACCAAAACAACAACCCCCCAGAAACCCAGGCTTGGTAGCCTCTTCAACTTCCGGCTTCAGAGGGCCTGGTGGGTATGGAGGAGGAGGAGGTGACGTGGGTAGGGTTGGGTTAGGATCTTAGGTGGGGCAGGAGGGGTCTCAGGAGCCCCACCGAGCCTGTCCCCCAATGCTAAGCCAACCCCCAAGACCTCCTTCCTCCCTCTCTTCTGCCTACCCCTCCAAAGCCTTGCCTGCTTGTGACCATGGAAAGGCAAATTGGGTCTGGAGCCAATTCTCCAGGCTGTCTCCCAGTTTCTGCAAAGATTCTTTTTGAAGTTCAGCTGCTCTGAACTCATTCCCTCTGCTTTAGGAAACACCATGTTCTATCAGCCCTTTAGAAGTTTTCAAAGTGGCTTCATTTTGATCTCCAGGATGTCCCAACGTTTTTTTTTTTTTTTAAATCACTGACTTCTCTCCATGACACTCTTTCCCCCACTGTAAACACCAGTCCCCACAAGACAAAGCGCATTGAGAGCTACATGGGCATCTTTGGGTAATCGGACAGGCTGAGAAAACCCCTCCCATCCCGTACTGATCACTGACTTCCATGCACAAGACACTGTGGCAGACACCATGGGACAACAGTGATGTCCTTTTAGATGTTCTTCCGACCATAAGGAGTCTAAACGTTAAAGTAGGGCTGGTGAGATGGCTCAGTGGCATTTGACACCAAACCCGATGAGCTGAATTAAATCCCTGGAGCCCACAAAGTAAAGGGAGAAACCGCTGCAAATTATTTACTCATCTTCACATACCTCTGGGGGGAGTGTGAACATGCTACATACGTGTGCTCATGCACACACACACACACACACACACACACACACACACTCAATCAATGTAAAAACAGCATTAAAGTAATAGCTAAACTTGACAGCACAGGCCTATAACCTAAACACTTGAGAAGCTGAGGCATATGACTTGGGCTCCAGAGTAAGTTTGAGTAGCTTGGGCCACACAGTGAAACCCAATGTCCAACAAACAAAAGCTTTAAGTAACACAAAGTACATGGAATCATGAAAATGCCATTGAGGAGCAAAAAGTCTAGAGTGGGAAGAAATAAGGCTGTAAGAAAAGAAACCCAGTGTCAGCACGATTCTCCAAGGAGCAGCCGCCAAGATGGAGTTGGACTGTGATGGGTTTATGGGAAGGAAACCTCCAAAATGGATGGTAGGAGAGATGGCTCGGTGCTTAAGAACACTGCCTGCTCTTCCAGAGGACCTGGGTTCAAAGCCCAGCACCCACCCACATGGCAGCTCACAACTATCTGTAACTCCAAGATCTGACACCCTTGCACAGCCATACATGGATGCACATAAAGTTTTGTTTTGTTTAAGATTTATTTATTTATTACATATACAGTGTTCTACCTGCATGTATGGCTGCAGGCCAGAAGAGGGCACCAGATCTCATTATAGATGGTTGAGAGCCACCTTGTAGTTGCTGGGAATTGAACTCAGGACCTCTGGAAGAACAGTCAGTGCTCTTAACCTCTGAGCCATCTCTCCAGCCCCATAAAGTTGTTGTTGTTGTTTTTGTTGTTGTTGTTGTTGTTTTTGTTGTTTTTTAAGGCAGTGAAGAGGAAATAGTCTTCAGTTGTCAGTGCAAGTCTAACACCAGTGAGGAGGGGGAGGAAGGAAACTTGCTGGGTTCAGTGGAATAATTTGCACAGGGCCTTAGTCCCATGCCCAGGCCTTGCTGTCAGACCTACAAACAAAGGATAACAAAACTGGGCGGGACTGAGCTCAGTTGCTAGAGTGCTTCTTAGCAAAGAGGATGCCTTGGCTTCAATTCCCAGCACTACATAAAACTGGGTGATGACATATGCTTGTAATTCCAGCACCTGGGAGGTGGAGATTGGAGAGTCAGAAGGCAGTGGCTGAGGAGAGCGCTCAGTGGTTAAAGCCTTTGTCCTGGAAGGCTGTAATTCCCGCCTTGCTTGGAAGGCAGGGAATTCACAGAGGAGGCTGGCTACAGAAACTGGCTGTTATCTTCCAGCGCTGGGTTTGATTGAGATACTTCCCCAAAAGAACAAAAGAATGAGGTGAAAGCCATTGAGAAAGATTTCTGATACCAACCATAGGCCTCCAAGGACACGCACATGCAAACATGCTTATACATGCATGTGTGCTATGTACACACAAAAACAAGAAGCAGGGAGAAGTTTAAGGTAATTGTTGGCTACATGGCTATTTCAAAACCAGCTCAGGGGGCTGGAGAGATGGCTCAGCAGTTAAGAGCACTTGCTGCTCTTATAAGGAGCCACATTTAGTTCCAGCACTCACATCTGGCAGGCTTTGTCTGGTCTCTGCACGTAACCACCACATGCTTCCCCCAACAAGAAAACATAAAAATAAATCTTAAAAAATATAAGCATAGTGGGTGGGTTTGTAGTTCACTTGGTAGAATGCTTGCTTGTCTCAGATGCATGAAGCTGTGCATAAAGCTGGGCACAGAGCCTTATGCCTGTAATCCAGGCACTTGGGAGGTGGAGGCAGGGGGATCAGAGGTCCAAGGTCATCTTTAGCTACATAGTGGGTTCAGGGTCAGCCAGGGATACACAAGGCATGGCTCAAAACTTTTCAATTGGTGATTTAGATTGTACCATCTGGTGGAAATGAAATCTTTCTCCTACACTTGATTCCTCCCCTTTCTCTGAGAGAGCAACTACTCTTGGGCTCTTGTCTTCCTGCCAGGTGACCTTGGGTTGACTATGTGGCTTGACCAACCTAGTATGTTTGTAAACAGAGCAGAGCGTATGGTTCACAATGTTTAATGCCTTGTGTCTTTCATTTATTGATGTGTTGCTGTACCCAGATCGCAAGAACCCCAGGACTCAATACAATGCAATATACACGAGGACTCAGCTCTGATGGTCACAAACACAGTGGTATCCAGAAAAAGCCTCCATCTCGGGAGGCAGATGCAGGTGGATCACTGTGAGTTCGAGGCCAGCCTGGTCTACAAAGTGAGTCTAGGATAGCCAAGTCTACACAGAGAAACCCTATCTTGAAAAACCAAAAAATAAAGATTAAAAAAAAAAAGCTTCCATCTCTGAGTTGAGCGTAAATTTATAGGTTCCTACCCCTCCTAGCATCCCAAAGCAGGGGAGCTCCAGCCTGGCAGCACCTACTGGTTGAGTAACATAAGTAGGCCTAATGTCTAAAGGTGACAGGCTACAGAAAAAGGCGCCAAAACCGCCCATGGCTTAGCTTTCTTTGTTCTCTTTGTTCACTACCTTGTCCAGGGAAGTGTCTGGTTTCTTATTAACCCTATCTCCGATGGGCAGGAAAGAGTGTGGTTATAAAACTGGCTCTCTTAGCAACTCTGTCTTTGGTGGGTGGAAAGGCTGGTTCCTCCCTGCAGCTGGCCACATTATCTCCTGCAGACCTATTTCTTAACCTTTACCTCTGTAACCCTGAAATCCAATTTTAGTTCTTCTGACATCTCAGGGTCTTACACTGACCACATGGGTCACTCTTCTTCATGCTATATTGTATGTCACGGCAAAGTCCCTGTGGATGGATCCTTGCTTGTCCCAGGTGTCTGTGAATGCATCACACTCAAGTCAACACCCTCATACATATTACTTGAGTTACCTAAGCAAATTCATGGCAGATACAACAGAGCTTTCTTATTTTATTTTACCTTTGAGTGTGTCCTTCTCTCTGTGTGTATATGTACGTATATGTGCAGACACTCTCAGAGTCCAGAAGCAGGCATTGGATGCTTTGGAGTGGAGTTCCATATAGTTGTGGCCTACCTGAGGTGATTGCTAGGAACTGAACTTGGGTTTTCTGAAAAAGCACAGAGCCATCTCTCCAGCCACAATAGTGTTTTTTATCCCTCACCTTAGTTAGGTTTAGTACTGCTGTGATGAAACACCATGACCAAAGTGTAGGCATAACGTCCTTGTGGACTGTGCACAGTTTACCCTTGTTCATTCAAATGCTGATTTCTCTACTCCACCATCTGGTTTCAATCTGGGCATTGCATTGTGATGCTTATTCTAAGTATCTCCTGTTTCAAGGTTGTGTAAACTGTGTTGTCAATGGGCTGTCCTTGAACTCACAGCAATGCGCCTGCCTCTGCCTCCCAAGTGCTGGGATTAAAGGTGTGCACCACAACTGCCTGGCTTATTTTTTGCTTTTTTGAGACAGGGTTTCTATTGTAGTCTTGGCTGTCCTGGACTGGCTTTGTAGACCAGGATGGTAACGAACTCAGAGAGATCCTCTGCCTCCCAAGTGTTGGGATTAAAGGTGTGCACCACCACACCCGGTGACCACAGCAACTCTTATAAAGGAAAGCATTTAATTGGGGCTGGCTTACATGCAGAGGTTTAGTTCGTTACTGCCGTGGAAGACATGGTGCTAGAGAAGTAACTGAGAGTTCTACATCTGGATCCACAGGCAGCAGGAAGAGAGAGACACTGGGCCTGGCTTGAGCACTCGAAGCTTCAAAGCCCATCTCCGGTGACACACTTCCTCCAACAAGGTCACACCTCCTAATAGCACTGTTGCCTGGTGACTAAGCATTCAAATCTATGAGTCTATAGGGGCCCTCCCTATATCTGAACTACACAGGAAGAAAAGGACTTATTTCACTCACAGTTCCGTATTGTCAAAAGCAGTGAGAGCAGGATACATGCAGAGCAGGAGCTTGGAGACAGGAGCTGATGCAGAGGCCATGGAAGGGTGCTGCTTACTGACTTCTTCCTCATGGCTTGCTCAGCTTACTTTCTTACAGAACCAAAAACCACTATCCCAGGGATGGCACCACTCACAATTGGCTGCGCCCTCCCCCATCGATCAATGCCTTACAGGCTAGCCTACAGCTGGGTCTTATGGAAGCATTTTTTTCTTAATTGAGGTTCTCTCCTCTCAGATGACTTTATTTTATTTAATTTATTTTTTTGGGACAGGGTTTCTCTGTGTAGCCTTGGCTGTCCTGGACTTGCTTTGTAGACAAGGTTGGCCTTGAACTCACAGAGACCCATCTGCCTCTGCTTCCAAGTGCTGGGATTAAAGGTGTGCACCATTACACCATCTTTCAGATGACTTTAGATTGTATCAGGCAGGCATAAAATTAGCCAGTGTGGTGGCACAGGACTTTAATCCCAGCACTTGGGAGGCAGAGGCAGGTGAATCGCTGTGAGTTTGAGGCCAGCCTGGTCTACAAAGTGAGTCCAGGACAGGCAAGGCTAAACAGAGAAACCCTTCCTCAAGAAGCAAAACAAAACAAAATTAGCCAGTATATCCCCTCCCAAGAAGTGTCGAAGCTCTGGCTTTCTTGTCTCCTCCTGACTTCCGGGGCATGCTTCACACTGAGTGCCCCCTCACTCTGACATTACAGATCACATAGGCTCCAGCATATGTTCATAAGTCATCAATCCAGGTCCCTAAGCATTTTCTGGGCGATGGTAAAGGCTCATCTCTTTTCGTGGATGCATGCTGGCTTGCTGTTTTACTTTGTTTTTTGAGACAGGGTCTCTCTATGTAGATCTAGTAGATGAGTCTGGCCTTGAATTCGTAGAGATCTGCCTGCCTCTGCCTCCAGAGGGCTGGGGGTAAAGGTGTGCGCCACCACACACAGTCAAAATGGCTCTAATTGTCAATGACCCTCCTTTCAAACCTCTTGCTTTTTTTTTCCAGACAGGGTTTCTCTGTGTAGCCCTGGCTGTCCTGGACTCACTTTGTAGACTAGGCTGGCCTCGAACTCACAGAGATCCACCTGCCTCTGCCTCCCTGAGTGCTGGGATTACAGGCATCTGTCACTGTGCCTGGCTCAAGCCTTTTGCTTTAACCCCAACTGCCAAAGCATAACTGGTAGTCATATAATCCAGTCTGTCTCCTCTTCTGTCAGGCACTCCCACTGCTGGTCACAGGCTGCGGCTTGCTTTCCTTGTTGACTCTTAAGTGTGTAAGGGACGCAGCCCTCAGCCTGTCTATCTTCTATGGCATAGTACAGGCCACAAATAGATGCTTCATCAATGGCTACTGCACTTTCTGCTCGATGCCCCAGGCTTGTCCACATCATACAACTGTTACCTGGGTGAGAATGTTCTATAAATAGGCAGTTTCTGTTTCAGGCCTGCTTTGCTGTGATATACCCCTCTGATGCTCCACCCAAGCCTTTTAGGGACAGAGGACCAGAGAGAGAGACCTATTCAAACCCTCTACCACAATACCTGGACATCCCTGCCTGCTGCACTCAGGGAGCGATTCCTGAGAACTGGCTTGTCCTTCTGTGCTGTTCTGTTTGCTGGCGATCGCACTCCACATGGCTCAGCAGTGTTTCCACAGTGAATATTTTGACAGTCTGCTGCATGCTTGCAAACCTTGTCACCTTCGGTGTTCCAACCCTCCTGCGCCCTGTCAGCCTTACTGTAATCCACGTAAGTGAGACTCTTCAGCAGCTGCTGCCTGGTGGGAAGCAATCCTTTTGATAGATAGCGCCTTTATCTACCAGAGGGAAATGCTGTGGAGAGGATGGCCAGATTGTTTCATTTCGTCTTCCTGAATCAAAACCAGAAAGGAAATAGAACAATAGTTTGTCTCCTGGAGCAAAAGAATTATTCAGAACTAAACCTAATTTTATTCACCAGCTTCTGCCCCCCTCCCCACCATCTCTCTCTCTCTTGATTTTCGAAACAGGGTTTCTCTGTATAGCCCTGGCTGTCCTGAAACTCTCTTTGTAGACCAGGCTGGACTCGAACTTACGGAGATCCACCTGCCTCTCGAGTGCTGAGATTAAAGGTGTGCACCACCACACCGGGCTATTCATCAGCTCTTAATTAAATGGCATTTAGAATTTAAAATGTTGGTGAAACCAGGGATGGGTAGTCCGTGCCTCTAAGGCAGTGCTCCTCAACCTTCCTAAGGCTGCAACCGTTTAATATAGTAGCTCCTCATGCTGTGGTGACCCCAACCATAAAAGTATTTTCATTGCTACTTCATAACTATTTTTTCTACTGTTATGAATCATAATGTAAATATCTGACCTCCAGGATATCTGATATGTTTGACCCACCCCCCACCCCCCCACCCCCCCACCCCCGAGAGGTTGCAGCCTCCAGGCTGAGAATCACACACATTTGAGGTTAGCCTGGACTGCGTAGGGAATTTCAGCTTGGGCTAGAATGGGCTCTTGTCTCAAAGACAACAACAGGAACTGTAGATGGGGCGCTACAGCGCCTGGCTAGCATGCGCACAGCCCTGGGCTCTCCCCGGCAGTGAATGGCCACGGTGCTGCAGGTCTGTAATTGCAGCACAGATGTAGGAGGGAGAGACTGGAGGCCAGAAGCTCAAGGTCGTCTTCAGCTACGGAGGAGTTTGAGGCCTGCCTGAGCTACATGAGACTTTGTCTCAAAAAGCACCCCTAAAAGTAAGATGCTCATGGGCCTGGTGGCGCACGCCTTTAATCCCAGCACTGGGGAGGCAGAGGCAGGCGGATTGCTGTGAGTTCGAGGCCAGCCTGGTCTACAAAAGTGAGTCCAGGATGGCTAAGATAACATAGAGAAACCCTGTCTCGAAAAACCAAAAACCAAAACAAAACACCCAAAAAACAAAACAAAACAAAACCAAAAACTGAAAAGTAAGATGCTCATGAATATGCATCAGGGGAGTTGACTGTTAGAAAACTCGTAGTTGGTGTGAATACTGAGCTCTGGCTTCATATCTCTGTCATTCTTTTAATAAAGGCATGGCCAGTTCAGTGAAAGGGACCTATACTGATCTCTGGACGTTCCTGGGCTTGACCTTGATCATTTCTTTGGCACTTTTCACACTCGCAATCTTGCTGAGGAAGATGAACCCTGAAGCTCTGAAGGCCAGACTTCAAAACCCAGGTCAGTTTGATGGTGAATCTTTGAAATCTATTTCTGTAAGAGTGGCTCTTCCAAGTTTCATTTCCTTTTCTTTTTTTAACTTTGACTTTTTTTTTTTGTTACAGCACTTTCAAATCTGTTAGTGGGCTGGGTGTGGTGGCACAAGCCTGTCATCTTAGCACCTGGGTAGTGGAGGCAGGGGGGCCAAAGGGGTCAAAGGCATCTACATATAGAGTTTGAGGTCAGCTGGGGCTACATGAGACCATGTTTCAAAGCAAAAAATTAAAACAATAACAACAATAGGGCGTGGCGCATTGGTGCATGCCTGTAATCCCAGCACTGGGGAGGCAGAGGCAGGTGTCTCCCTGTGAGTCCAAGGCCAGCCTAGTCTACAAAGTGAGTCCAGGGCAGCCAAGGCTACACAGAGAAGCCCTGTCTTGTAAAACAAAAACAAAAACAAAAAATCCCAATAACAGGCTGGAGAGATGGCTCAGAGGTTAAGAGCACTGGCTGCTCCTCCAGAGGTCCTGAGTTCAATTCCCAGCACCCACACAGTGGCTCACAGCCACCTATAATGTGATCTGATGGCCTCTCCTGGCCAGCAGGTGTGCATGCAGGTAGAACACTGTATACATAATAATAAATAAATAAATCTTTTTTAAAAATCCCAATAACAACAACAAAAGCAAAACAAAACACCAAACTGTCCCCCTCAAACAAAACAAAAAACAAAACATAACAAACACAAATAATGGCATTGACACCTACTTTTCATGTCTTCTTTCAATGCCCATTTCCTGTAGAAGAACTTAAGTTCTGAACATGGCTGTTCTGGCAAAAGATCACATCCAAAGACCTCCTAGGTCTGTGTGATCCAGTTGGAATACTGACACACCTTTAACCTCTGGAGACAGAGGCAAACAGATCTGAGTTCAAGGCCAGCCTGCTATAGAGCAAGTTTCAGGTAAAGAAAAGTTTAGGTCTGGATGTGGTGGTGCGTGCTTTTAATCCCAGCACTTGGGCTGGAAAGATGGCTCAGCTGTTAAGAGCACTGACTGCCCTTCCAGAAGTCATGATTTCAATCCCCAGCAACCACATGGAGGCTCACAACCATCTATGATGTGATCTGATGCCCTCTTCTGTACATGCTGCCAGAGAGCTGTATACATAATAATAAAAAAAAATATTTAAATTAAAAAAAAAAGGTGATCTGTTACCTTAAAACCAACCAACCAAACAAAAAAACTCAGCACTCAGAGACTGGCAAGCAGATGTCTGAGCTCTTGTCAGGTAGTTCAGTTCAGTTAATAGTGAGTTGAGAGGCAATACAGTGGCGTTGAGTTCAGGACAGTTTGCTCACTTTGTGGAACTCAGAGACAGTTTTACTGTGAGAATTTTACGGAGACAGGTTGGAGAGAGAACAAGCTAGACACAGGTGAAGACAGAATGAGCCAGAGAATGAGAAGGAGAAAGAAGATTAGATCGTAGCTGGGCGGTGGTGGCGCACGCCTTTAATCCCAGCACTCGGGAGGCAGAGGCAGGCGGATCGCTGTGAGTTCGAGGCCAGCCTGGTCTACAAAGTGAGACCAGGACAGCCAAGGCTACACAGAGAAACCCTCTCTTAAAAACAAAAAAAAAAAAAAAAAAACAAAAAAAAAAAAAAAGAAGATTAGATCGTATTGCCAAAGTTAGTATGAAAAGCAGAGCAATTCAGTCAGAGGCTGAGGGAGAAGCCAGACTGAATCAATCAACTTAGAGAGGCACTTGAGCGGGACAGCTCAGTTGAACCGCCAGCCCGAGTTCAGAGAGAACGAGAAAGGGTAAGCTTATTCAGCAGTAAGTCTGAGAGGCAGAAACCATCCTAGGTCTAGATTAGATTGTAGAGAGGCTGGAAGCTTCCAGGTCTAGGCATAGGTTAGCCGACAGAGAAGACAATTGAATCAGGCTACAAGTTACTTTTACAAGTTTGCCCCACTTTTCCTCTTGGTAACTGCTCTTGAGGCTTCCTCGGGAAGTGTCTTTGAAGTCAGCACACTGATGATACTGTGTTGTCACACTGCTAGCCAGGCCTGGTACTCTCAGGCTAAGTGTATTTGGCAAGATCCCTGGCCAGGCTTTTAATACAATTATAAGCACTGTTTGCCTGTGAACATTTTTACTGCTCAAGTGCTAAAAATGAATAACCAGTCATTTCTGCTTCACTGACCATCTCCAGAATAATTATTAAGCAAGAGAGTGCCAGTCTCAGAGAAGTAGGTGCTTGACTCAAGGATCTCTCAGGCTAAAAATATTTTTATAGCAGTCTTCTTTGTGATCTGATTCTCAGACACACGGTAGCCACTGTCCTGCATCTTAACAAAACATTTTTTAAAATTAACTTTTTTACTCTTGGTGTGCGTCGTGCATGAAGGTGAGGGTGCACACGTGAAGGTGACAGTGGGACATCAGATCTCTTCTTCTATGCCTCTCTACCCTTGCCATGAGGCAGGGCCTCTGGGTGGAGCAGGAACATGCTGTTCTCCCATCTCTGCCTCTGGGAGGTTACGTGCTGGGGTTACAGGCATGTGTCTGTTACCTTTGTGCTAGAGAGTTAAATTCAGGTCCTCATGCTTGGAGCTGAGGTTCTTCTCTTTTCTTTCCTCTTTCTTTCTTTTTTCTTTTTTTGAGTCAGCATCTCTCTGTGTTAGCCTTGGCTGTCCTGGACTCACTCTGTAGACCAGGCTGGTCTCCAGCTCACAGCGATCCGCCTGCCCCTGCCTCCCCAGTGCTGGGCTTAAAGGCGTGCGCCACCACACCCGGCCATGGGACTGAGGTTCTTGAACCACTGAACTGTCTTCCCACTCCTCGTCCTGCTTCTCTGCACTTATTTTCCATGCACGATCCGCAAAGTCCCTCTCCCATTTGCTTTCTAGCACATCAGAGGGGCGGCAAATTCACTCATTTTCTTTCCTCCGTGTGGCCTGGTAGACAAAAGAATGGACTTTCATTATTTTTAAGGATATGTGTGTAGGTGCATATCTGAGTGCCTGTGATGTCAGAAGAGGGCATTATATCCCTGTAGCTGGGGTCACAGGTGGTTGTTAGGGACTGAACCGAGGCCCTCAGCAAGAGCAGTCAGTCCTCTTAACCGCTAAGCCACCTCCTCAGCCTTAGAATGGATGTTTTTTAACATACAAATTGTACATATATAAGTATAATTGACATAATACTCTGATTACAGACACATAAGAAAACAGTGACTACAGTCAAACATGCACATTTTACATAGTTGACTGTTTCTGGTGATGGGGTCTCCTGTATCACACGCTGGCCTGGGACTAGGTAGCTCAGGATGATGTTCATGCCGCCATCTCTGCAGGTGTGCACCATCAGGCCTGGTTTGTGAAGTTCTGGGGATTGAGTGTGGAGCCTCTTGCGCATGCTCCCTGAGTGAGCACTCCGTCAACCGAGCCCCATGCCCGAGCCTGCACCGTTCCTCCTGGTGGCCAGGCTAGCTAGAATGTGCTCTGCTATTTGCTGCACCACAGTGTTATCCAGTCATCCTGTCCCACGCTGGTTCTACAGACTCCGCTGATGTAACTGCGGCTCTGGGCTTCTGACCGGCTGCTTCTCCTTTCCCCACCTCCTTGCCTCTGGTAGCCCCCTCTTTGCTGCTGTTCTGTACGTAGCTCCGTAAGGTCCACATGGAAGTGGAAAGCCTTCTCTTTCCATGCTTCGGGTATTTCTAGAGCAACTCTGACTTAGATGCTTTATTAGCTATTATATATATATATATATATATATATATATATATATATATATATGGATGTTTTGCCTCATATGTGCTTGTGTATCACAGGCATACATTGCCCCCAGAAGCCAGAGTCTCCTGGGACTGGAGTTACAGACAGTTGTGAGCCACCCAGTGAGTGCTGGGAATTGAACCCATGTCTTCTGCAAGAGCAGTAGTGATCTTAGTGGCTAAGCCATTTCTCTAATCCCCTGAAAGAAATGTTTTCAGGTGATAAAGTTACACTGTGGAATGTTGGGAAGTAGAAACTTAATCTTTTCTGAGAGGGAGAGAGAGAGAGAGAGAGAGAGAGAGAGAGAGAGAGAGAGAGAGAGAGAGAGAGACACACACACACACACACACACACACACACAGAGAGAGAGAGAGAGAGAGAGAGAGAGAGAGAGAGACAGACAGATAGACAGACAGACAGAGACAGAGAGACAGAGAGAGAGAGAGAATGTAGGCGCATGTCACAGCATATGTGGAGGTCAGAGGACAACTTTCAGGAATCACGTCTCATCTTCCACTTTGTTTGAGGCAGGGTGTCTCTCGTTTTTTTTATTCATTGATGCAGTTTCCAGGATAGCTGGTCCTCAAGTGTCTGCGGCAATTCTTCTGTCTCTGGCTCTAACCTCACTATTGAGCTGGATTGCAGCTGCCTGCTGCTGTACCCCATTTTTGATGTGGGTTCTGAATTAAAGTGACTGTGATGTGACTCCTCCTACAATGATAAATAGATTGTAAAACCCCTTCTGTGTTCTTCCCCCTTCTGGTACCGGAGATTGAGCTCAGGACCTTTCTTGAATAGGCTGGCTCCAAACTCCTGAGTGGGTTACAGGTATGGGCCACCATGCTCAGCTTTTGCTTCAGTATTCCAGAATGTCACTCACAGGCTGACCCTGATGTGCTGTGACATATGGTAATTGCCTGTGGAAGATGAGGTCAAATCCCCAGACCTTCGAAGAGCTGAGCATACAGCAATAAGTACGCGGACTGGTCCAGTTTGTGGCTGTACCAACAAGGGTGCCCAGCAGGTGTGTGGAGGTAGCAGCTGCTTTCTTTGATTCCAGCCCATTGTCTCCATGCCTCTCTTGTTGTCACATTTTGTAGCCTATTTTATCCAGTCTGGCTGTGTAGATTCTCAGGTGAAATCGCCTGGGTTTTAAATATGGTCAAATAAGACAAGGTTTAAAAACTCCATATTCCCACATAGCAGCCTGCCTCAGGGCCATGCGTGGCTGGGGTCTCAGTTGGTGACTCTCGGTGGAGGAGCACGTTCTTGGCTTTGTGCTGCTTGTGTCCTGCCATGCGTGGCTTGACAGTACCACTGGGCCCTTCTGGTGAATGCCTGTTTCTGTGTCACCAGGATCGGTTCTGCTGGACAAGGCCAACACTGCCCCGACTGAGAGCAGGGCTGGCGACGAAAGGACTCCTCCCCAGAGCCTGGAGTACACAGTGGAAGAGTGCTCCTGTGAGGACTGTGCCAAGAGCGACCCCACCGTCGATTCTGACCATCTCTTCCCGCTTCCAGCCATGGAGGAGGGTGCAACCATTCTTGTCACCACAAAAACGAGTGGCTATGGCAGGAACATGCCAACTGCTTTGGAAAGTGTCCCAGGGCTGGAGAAGTCACCTCCTTCTAGATAGTGACCTTTCTGATGGTATGAGCCACTGTGAGAGCCTTTGTCAGAAGAAGAGCTTGCTTTAGATGTCCTCAGGGTAATGGTCTATCCACGCAGAATACAGTCTTTTGTCCTTTAATCCTGGTTTTATGGTTGAATTTTTGATTCTCTAAAACAAAAGAAAACCAAAACTGGGCTGTGGTGGCTCACAGCTTTAATCCCAACACTCAGGAGTCAGAGGCAGGTGGATCTTTGTGAGTTCAAAGCCAGCCTGGTGTACAGAGCTAGCTCCAGGACAACCAGGGCTACACAGAGAAACCCTGTCTTAGAAAACAAAACAAACCAAAAGCTTTCTGTCATGTTTCTACTGAGGCACCTGCAGACATGGTGTACTTCAGGACAAACTAGACTCTACTGCAGCCAGGCTAATTCTGTGTGCCATGCACAGGCTCTTTGGTCTCCCAGATTATGGAGGCAGCAGATGTTAGCATGCTCATAGAAACACATGGATCACTGCTAACTGTGGCAAATATGAACTGGGACTGTTTTCAGCTCAAGTGCAGGTGTGTGCAATCACCCAGGTAAGCTTAATGGCGCCAGAGGCTGCTCTAAGTCATTTGACACATACAAAATACTGTAAGGAAGGCAGACCATTATTACCTCCATCTTACAGATGCTGTAGTCATGTGGCTTAGTGGTAGAATATTTGCCTAGCATGTTCAAGGTCGAGAGAGAGAGAGAGAGAGAGAGAGAGAGAGAGAGAGAGAGAGAGAGAGAGAGAAGAGAGAGAGTTTCAGAGCAAGAGAGCAGGTAATAGCCAGTGAGTGAATATCTTACTTTGACAATGAAACTGTAACAAGACACTTGAGGCTTCATAATATATAAAGTGTTGAAAGGCACCACTTCCTGATAGGCTAGCTTTGAACTCTTGATTCTTCTGTCTCAGTCTCTGGATTGGGATTTTAGGTATGTATCACCTATACCACACCTGGTCTGCCCCAGTTGTGGAGCTGGTTGTGTCCTAAAAGGGTGAAAGGTGGAAGACTTTAGCTGAACCCATGTGGAATCTTTGTAGGGTTTTTTTGTTTTTTGTTTCGAGACAGAGTATATCTGTGTAATATCCCTGGCTGTGCTGGGACTTGCTTTGTAGACCAGGCTGGCCTTGAATTCACAGAGATCTGCCTGCCTCTGCCTCCCAAGTGCTGGGATTACAGGTATGCACTACCATGCCTGGCTCTCTGTAGGGCTTATGACCACTGGTGAAGGGAGCCTCCATGGTGAAGGAGCCTCCATGGTCTAGCCTTCAGCTGTTTATTATGTTTGTATTTCTGACTGTGAGGTCCAAACTCACCCCATTTTAAATTGGGCCTCCATATTAGGCCTCCAGCTTCAGTTTCCCAGAAAGGCTGATTGGACATCTCGGAAAAAGCCTTGGAAAAAAGGGCAACCAATCAGCAACTGCCCAAAAGGCATGCGCCACAGCCTGGCTTAACCTCAGCTTTAAAATAGGGCCAAACCCTGTACTTCATAGTTGCTGGGAATGTAACACTTGTTCTCACAGCACCCGTTCACCTTTCCTCTCACTGTCGCCTGGAAAGTCACCAGGACAACTAACTAGCTTAGCTCCCTAACCAATGCCACTCTCCTCAGCTGTGTTACTGTTCCTTCTCATTTTAGTAAGTATTCTCTCACTGAGATAAGTTCCCCTTAAGTAGCTCAGGTGGTAAACCAATATTCTTCTGCCCTAAAAGTGTGCACCATCAAACCAGGATTGCAAATAAAGTTTTTCTCAAAGTCCAATTCCGATTATAGCACTCTGCTTGAATTCTCCCAACAGCCTTCCGTTCCTCCATGTGTCCGTCAGGAGGCAGCCAGCCAGGCAAGTACAAACCTGCAGAAGGGCTTCCCAGCTTTTGATATCCGTTTCAACACTCATTTCTAACTCTGCTCCAACCAACCCTTCCTGGCCTTGGCCTAAGAGAGAGACCTTCTGAGATGCTGAGGTGTCAGCCTGGCCCATCTCACTCTCTCTCTCTCTCTCTCTCTCTCTCTCTCTCTCTCTCTCTCTCTCTCTCTCTCTCTCTCTCCCTCTCTCTCTCTCTCTCACACACACACACACACACACTCTATCTTGTGGTGCTAGAAATTGACCCCAGGGCTTTGTACATGCTACTCCAACTACTGGGCTATATCCACAATCCTGTTTTCACTTTTTTTTCCTAGTCTTTTGAGACAGGGATTCTCAAAGGAATTTATTAATCTTAATGTGTCAGGGTCCACCAAACTCCGGGGAGACGGAAAGACCCCGTTCTGTAATGGCGGAGGGTTTACAGACCCACGCAGAATTTAGTACAAACATGATTGGTTAGTTGACCTTTAAAACGATTGGTTACTGGTTATTTTATCCCTGAGGGGACAAGAGCTCAGTTTGGGACATCATGCGCTCTCAGGTGCTCTGGACAGGTAGGAGGATGTGGTTTTTCTCGGATAGAATACAACAGCCCTGAGGCCATCTTGGAAAGTACCAAGTGGCCAGGATGGAAAAACAACTTTTCTATCACTTCAGTGCTAGAAATTGAACCCAGGGCTTTGTGCATGCTACTCCAACTACTGGGCTAGATCCACAATCCTGTTTTTACTTTTTTTTTTTATTCCGGTTTTTCGAGACAGGGGTTCATTGTGTTGCCCTGGCTGTCCTGGACTCACTTTGTAGACCAGGTGAAATTAGAAATCTGCCTGCCTCTGCCTCCGGAGTGTTGGGATTAAAGGCGTGTCTGTTTTACTTTTTATTTCGAGAGTGATTTTGAGTTCACTTTGTTTCGTTTGTACACACAGCTGAAGCTTGGGCCTCACTCATGCAAGGCACGTGCTCTACCAATGAGCTACATCACCAGCTCTTGAACTCTCTTTCTCTCTCTGTCTCTCTCTCTCTGACAGGCTCTAGAACACTCTAGACCTTGAACTCCTGATCACCATGCAGTACTATTCCAGCTCCCAGGACGCTTCTCCCGCATCCTTGGCTGGACCTCAGTTCTGGCAGACGTCTTCTTCCCGGTGTTTATCCTGTGAAGTCCCGGGTCTCCTCCCCGCCACCCTAGAGCCTCGACTCGCGGGCGTATTTTGGTTCCGGGTCGGGAGGCGGGCCCTTGGAGGGCCCTTGCTTCCGGGGCGGGGCCAGCGGGCGGGGCGCTCTCTCTCCCGGCCTGTGTGGAGCTCGGCGGCTGCAGACGCGGCGGCGGCGGCAAGGCAGGCGGCGTCGGCCCCGAGAGAGGCAACATGAGCGGTGAGTGGCGGCCCCGCTGCTGTCACCCGCCCGGCGGCGCCGCTGCAGCCGCACGCTCCGGGCCCCGTGTCCCCCGCACCCTGCAGATCCCCCGCGGGGTCCCGCTCAGGCTCGGAGCCCTGGCCCCGGTCTCCTGCACAGCTCTTACTTTACCGGGGCTGGCGATCCTGTCCTTTCGCCTCATGAGTGACAGCCAACTCCTAGAGCAGAGCTTGCTACCCAGTCCCTCCCAGACCCTCCCAGCCTGCCTGCCCCTTGGCAGGGATTCTCAGATTGCTAGTGCTTGCCCCTGTGACTCTTGAGATCCAGCCTTAGTTACCTGCCCCTGGCTTTCAGTTATTCTCCGGTCCAGGTCTCTTATCCCTAGTGATAAAGAACATCTCTAGACTCTGGGTTTGCTGACCCGGAACCCCTGTCCAATAGGAAACCAGAGCAGCAGCTCCCGGTCCCCAGTGGGCTCGGTGTTACGACCGCTTTGTCTTCCGTCCCTCTTATTCCCTGCACCTGTGTCCCCAGAGCCGGCCCATTAGCTTCTCAGCTTCCCTCTCTCCCGGCTGTGCCTTTTTCATGTGGGCTGTTGCTTCATGCTCCAGCTCTCTGCATTTCTTCCCTTAGCTCATCGTTTGAGGTCTCTGTTGTGTCCTGCGTCCCTTCTTGCCCAATGCTGAACCTAAATGGGGTTGATGCCTTGCCTAAACCAATACCACCAGCGGGGGTGGGGGGGTGGGGGTGGGAGGTGGAGCGGGTGGGGAGGCTGGAAGTGCGAGGAAGGTGGGTGTGGACAGCTTGTGCTCAGAGATACTGAAGTTTACTCCCTTGAGTCTGAGTCTGAGTCCATCCTTGCCTCCCTCTGAAGAGTCCTGATGATGTTTCGGTGCTAAGTCATTCCTGGGTGTTGCGTGTGGAGATGGGAGTGACTCAGGAAAGCCTTGTGTCGGGCTGTTGACTCTCTCGCTGGTCCCAGGGATCTGGGTTCCCTTAGGAGGACCCGCCTACCCTCATAGTTTCTGTTTTTCTTTGTTTTTTTTTTTTGTTTTTTGTTTTTTTCCTTTTTCTCTCTCTCCTCACTGTGCAGTTGAAGTTTAGAGTCCCGGCACCCAGCCCCCAGCCTTTCATTCAGGTGTTTCAGAGGTGGAGAGGGTGCAAGGGCAAAGGAGCAAGGGAAAGTCTTCATTTTTAGCTTTTAAGTTGTTTCTGTGCATCTTTAAATGGATGTTGGATACTTTTTGTTTTTGAAGAGCAAGGTTTATGGAACTGTAGTCTTATTGACAGGGCGGGTGGTGGGGTTTTCCAGTTTACCTGCATCCGCTAACGTAAATCACCGGGTGTACTGAAGGTTTCAGATCCTTGACCGCTGATGATACAGCCAAGCTGTGCGCTGGCATCCACCGAGAGCCTGATGTATTGGGTTCAAATCCTAGTTCTCCTACATAAAGCTGTATAATTTTAATTAATTTAGTATGTCTATGCACATGTGTATGTGCAGGTATGTTTGTATGTGCGTGTGTCTAGGAGGGCCAGAAGTCAGCGTTGGGTGTCTTTCTCTCTACTGTTGTCTCCCCTGTTTGTTGAGATAGGGCTTCTCACTGGTCCCAGAGCTCACCATCCCAGCTAGCCTGTCTGGCCCAGAGTCTTAGGAAGCCTCCTGCGCCTGCCTCAGCCCTCCAGTGCTGGAGTTATAAGCATGTACTACTACATGCCAGGCTTTTACCGTGGGTGCTGGGGACCCTGACTCACGTCCTCATGCTTAAGCAGCAGCCAACACTTTACTGAGGGCTGAGCCACCTCTCCAGCCTTTAAAGCTGCGTAAGTTAGAGTAACTAAGAGGGAAGTCCCGCACAATGGGCATGCGCAGTAACTTCTGCCTCAGAGAGAGTAGAGACTTCAGGTTGCTCAGGACTCATTGTTACTGTTTCCATATGGACTGGGGACACAGGTGGGCAGTAGGTGTTCTGAAATTCTTTGGGATGATGACGGATAAACCCACAGCCTCATATATGCTGGACCTGTGCCCTGTCACTGAAGATACCTTAGTTTTAATGCTTCCCTTTTGGTTTTGTTGTTCTTGTTTTTGTTTTTTTGAGCCAAGGTTTCTCTATGTAGCCTTGGCTGTTCTGGATTCACTTTGTTGACCAGGCTGACCTTGAACTCACATAGATCCCCCTGACTTTGCTTCCCCGAGCGCTGGGATTACAGGCATGCACCACCACGCCCAGTTAAACCTTTCCTTTTAATGTGACGAAGGGCCTGCCGTAGACTCAGATTTCTGGAGTAGAAATTCTTTTACTTTCATTAGAGGAGGAGCTGAAATTGAGAAACTAAAGGAAATTGATCCGTTTATCTTTGAAGGAGACACAGCATTTGCAGCCAACTGACGGCCTGAGTTTGGGACCCATATGGTGGAAAGAGAGAACTGACACCTGCAGGTTGTCTTCAACCTCAACAGAAACACTGTAGCACACATGTGCACACACAAAAGAAATAAATAGAAATGTAATTAAAATAGAAACACTGACACACATGTGCACACACAAAGGAAATAAATAGAAATGTAATTAAAATAGAAACACTGTGGCACACATGTGCACACACCAAGGCAATAAGTAAAAATGTAGTTAAAGCAGAAACATTGACACATATGAATACACAAACACAAAGAAAATAAATAAAAATGTAATTAAAGTAGAAATACTGTGACACATATGTGCACACACAAAGTAAATAAATAAAAATGTAATTAAAACAGAAACACTGTGACACACATGTTCACACAGAGTAAATAAATAAAAACATAATTAAAACAGAAACACTGGCACACATGTGCACACACACACACATAAAAATGGAAATAAAAATTGAAGAAAAGTTTGAGGAAGTTTAAAAAAATTAGATCTACAGCCAAACTAATTATATGCAAGAGGAGACCAAATGCATTTTTTGGAAAGAGTGGCTGGAGGCAGGAGTCTCCTCACTCCCTGGTGCTGGGTGCACACAGCTGTGTGTATTCCATGTAGATCCTTTGTTCTGTGGTAACTAAGTGCTCAGGGGTTAGCCTGTTGTAGCCTGGATTTGGAGTTTCTTCCTTTTTGAAATATTGTCAAATATTCCAAGTGTCAAACCATCACTGATTCAGAAGTGATGGCTCAGGGTGGGAAGGAGAGTGTGGAGGTCAAACCCAGGCCCTGTTCTGTTGAAAGTGCTCCATGCTGTGTGTAAGTGCAGCGTGATTTTCATTGTGTCCTGAAACTTATGGTTGAAAGTGGCCCCATCCTCCCTGCCGCTGCGTTGATAGTTGATGCGTGATGAAGTTAAGTGCAGGAGGAACTTCCATTCTTCTCAGGGAGAGTTTTCATGCCAGGTGTGTGGTAGTGAGTGGTTCCTGGGTGTAATTGCAGCACTCCCAGCACTCAAGAGACAGGAGGATCACTACAACCTCCAGGCCAGCCTGGTCTCTAGATCAGGTTCCAGGCTAGCCTGTGATACATAGTGTAGCCCTGTCTCAAAAAAGGAAAAGAAAAAAGGAGTATTTTAGACATTACAAATGTGGAATTGTATAATGAACCACTTTGATAGTTATAGCTTGTGGCTAGTTCATCTGTGTCCCTATCAACTTCCTACCCGTCTTCAAAGTGCTATGCCACGTCATCTGCAAATACGTGTCATCTTACGTTGAAAAAGTAATTTATTTTGGGGCTGGAGAGATGGCTCAGTGGTTAAGAGCACTGCCTGCTCTTCCAAAGGACCTGGGTTCAATTCCCAGCACCCACATGGCAGCTCACAACTGTCTGTAACTCCAAGATTCTGACACCCTCACACCAACACACATAAATTAAAATTAAATAAAATATTTTTAAAAAAAGTAATTCATTTTGTGATCCTCTCAGAAGCCGGTGCTACCTTAATAGCACCAGCTATCTAATGTTCAAATGTAAGTGTTGGCTGTGTGATTCGTTTTATGGTGTAACTTTACAATTCAGATCTAAGGGTGGTTTTTCTTTTAATAATTTACATTTCTTTGACAGAAAATTTAGGGTTTTTTTTTGTTGTTGTTGTTTTGGTTCTTTTGGTTTTTAGATACAGGGTCTCTCTGTGTAGCTCTGGCTGTCCTGGAACTAACTCTGTAGACAAGGCTGGCCTCGAATCCAAAGATTGGCCTGCCTTTGCCTCCTGAGTGCTGGGATTAAAGGTGTGCACCACTACTGCCCAGTGGGAAAGAGGTTTTAAAAGTTTATTTTAGTGTTGTGACAGAACTGTACAAGCCTCACTGTGATCAGCATTAGAAAGTTTTCATTATTCATTATCTCAGAAAGACAGTCTGGGCTCATTAGCAATCACTGTTTATTTACCTTCCTCTCATTCTTAGGCAGCTAATCTACTCTCTCTCTCTCTCTCTCTCTCTCTCTCTCTCTCTCTCTCTCTCTCCTCCCCCCATATCTTTATTCTTTTGAGATATCGTCTTCCGTATTCCAGGCAGCGTTGTACTAATCATGTACCCCAGAATAGCCTTTAACCTCTGATCTTCCTTGCCTCTATTTCCCAAGTGTGGGGGTGCATACCTGACACTCTGGATTTTCCTACCCTTTGTATTTTATGGAAATAAAATAATAAAACATTTATTTTTGTTAACTAAGTATAATCTCAGGGTCCAGCTGTGAAGCAGCCTAACCTGTAGTTTCTTCTTTCTGATGATGCTCTGCTGTGTGGGCACTGTGCCTGTGTTGTCACCAGCATCTGGCCTGTGGGTGGTTTGCACTTGGTTCTTGGAGGGATGCTGCTGTGAACCTCACATACAAGTCTCTATGGGGCCAGCTTCCCTTCTTGGTGAAGGTAGGGAAGAGTGGCCCTGCTGTGTTACAGGGAACCAGCTGTGGAACCTTGTCTGCTTTTCTGCATCTCTGCTGCCCAACAAGCCTTTGAGAACCTGCTTTCTAGTGGGTGTGAAGTGATACTGGTTTGCGGTTTTGATTTGCATCTTCCTAATGACTAGTCATTTTGAGCATGGCCTTTTGTGCCCACTGGCCAGCTGCATCTTCTCTGGAGAGATGTCTGTTTATATCATCTGTCCATGGAAACATTTTTCATTTTAATATTTTGTGTGTATGAGTATTTTGCCTGCATGTGTACATGTGTACCACATGTGTGTCTGGTGTCTCGGAGCTAGAATTACAGCTCTATGTATCTATGTGAGCTGCCACATAGATACTGGGGACTGAATCTAGGTCCTCTGGAAGCTCCGCCAGTGCTTTTAACTCCTGAGCCATCTCCATTCCCCATCTGTCCATTCCTCAGTTGACCTATTTGTCTCTCTTTAATGTTGAGCTGCCAGAATTTTGTGTAATTTCCATATATAACTCTTTTATTAGTATGTTTACAAAGCTTCGCTTCCATCCTGTGGGTTGTCTTCGTACTCTTTTATTGGGATAGGGTCTTCTGTGGCCCAGGCTGGCTTTGAACTTGATGTGTAGCTGAAGCAGGCCCAGAACTCCTGATCCTCCTGTCTCCACCTCTTACGGGATACAGGATTACAGGTGTGAGCCTCCATGCTGAGGACAGCTTATTTATTTATTTGTTTGTTATGTCATCCTTTGAGGCATAGTGTCTTTGTGTGTATGGAGGTCAGAGGTCAACTTCTGTCTTTCTTAGTCACTTACTCCCTTGTTTTTTTTAGACCAGATCTCTTCCTGAGCTTGCTGCTTTCCAGTTAAGCTAGGCTGACTAACAAACCTCAGGTGTCTGCCCTTCTGCCTCAACACCAGGATTACAAGCACTGCCATGCCTGGCTATTTATTTATTTATTTATTTATTTATTTATTTATTTATTTATATTTTGAGACAGAGTCCTAACTATGTAACTGTAGCTGGCATGGAATTTACAGAAGTCGGAACTAAAGGTGTGTGCCACCATGTGTGGCTGGTTTTATTTACTTATTTTAAAATGTGGGTCTTTCGGATCAAATCAGTTTTTCATGCTTGTACAGCAAGCGCTTTACCGACTGAGACAGCTCCCCAGACTCCACAGTGTCTCAAAAAAGGTACATGTGTGTGCGTGCGCACATGCGCCTGCCCCACAGTGTCATTTTTGAAGACAGTGCCTTGTTTTGCAATCCCGGCTGCCTTCAAAGTCCAGATCTTCCTGTAGTGAGATCCTCTGCCTCAGCCTGGCCAGGGATACCTGCTCAGAGTCCCCTCCCTCAAGGTGTCTGCAGTTGTCTCAGAAGGACACGTGCTCTTTTGTCCTGTGGGTTGTTTTTGCAGGGTTTTGCTCATTGCTTCCTTTTGGTGTGGCTAAACATGGTTTTCAGTTTCTTGTATATTCTGTACATTAGCCATTAGACTGCTCTATTCTTGAATTTAAAATGCTTGAGTGAAGCAGAAGTAAGATGTGTTCAAGGCTGAGAATATTACGTGCAAGTATCCAGGAAATGTAATGGCCCTAGATAATGCACACAACAGATAATAGATTATCACCAGGCCAGAAGCAATGAAGATGCCCATTGGCGGGGAATGTGTAAGCACCGTGTGTATGCCTCTCGAGAGAAAACCTCAGCCTGGTCAAGAAGAAAAGCGTAACCACACGCCTTTAATCCCAGCACTTGGGAGGCAGAGGCAGGTGGATCGCTGTGAGTCGGAGGCCAACCTGGTCTACAGAGCGAGTCTAGGATAGATTTACACACCAATGTAGGACAGTGCACATTAGGTAAAACATCAGTGTTGTGGCAGGGAGGAGCTGGGGTGCTGCGGCTCAGTTGGTGGAGTGCCTGCCTGGCATCCCTGAGACCCTGAGTTCCATCTCCAGCCACATTAGCTGGACATGGTGCTGCACGCCAGTAGCTCCAGCGCCCAGGAGGTGGAGGCAGGAGCTCAAGTGAATTTTTTGCCATATAGAGAGTTGGAAGACAACTTGGCCTACATGAGACTCTGTCATGTAAAACAAAAAACAAAAACCACTCAGCATAGAATTATATGTAAAATATATGCTTTTTGTATCCGAGTCACGGCACCAAAAAAAAAAAAAAGAAAAAAGAAAAAAAGAAAAAAAAAACACGCTTCAATGTAGCTTAACATACCCATCCAATACAGCCATTGTGGATTTATATTCACTTGTAGAAGTAAATAAAATGCCAGCAGGAAAGGCGATTATCTGGTAGAGCCGGGTGGGCGTCTTTAGGGAAGGAGGGGTCAGATGACTTCCTGGAGAACTCAGTAGGCAGGACCCTCCACTGTTGGCCTCTAGAAGCCAGGAGAGAGGAGGCCGTGACTGTTCTCAGCACTGTCTGTCTCCAGCTACATGTGAAAGTCCTTGCTGCACGTTTCCACCAGTAACTCTCCTCTTGGGAAGCCCAGGGTTAGAAAAATGCTGGAATTCCTGTTTGAAGGGTAGGAAGCTGGGGCCGGGAAGCCACTGAGCCTGACATGGCCCAGAGAGTGATGACCCCTGCTCCCTTCCTCGTGTGTGTGTGTGTGTGTGTGTGTGTGTGTGTGTGTGTGTATACATGTTGGCAGTTGTTTATTTTCTGCAAGGTTGAAGGTCACAGTTCTCTCCTTGGGCCCTATTCAGTCATGACTTGTACTTGGAATAAAGAATCAGCTGAAACAGTGACTGGAAAGAGAGTGTTTGTGGTTTTAATTCAAACGCTATTAATAGCATCCCCCTCATGACGTCACAGGACTAGTGTATTATGGTAGAATGTTCGCACTCCTGTGTCAGAAGTGCTGTATCAGCTCTGCAGTGGCTCAGATTAACGCCTCTGACCCCTCCTGCTGGTGTGTGCCTAGGTTCCGAACGCCTAATGAGAACCAAGTTCAAAACACTCGACATTTGGGACTAAAGCTGGGCATGGCGGCACGCACTTTCAATCCCAGCAGCCGGGAGGCAGAGGCTGTGGAGCTGTGAGTTGAGGCCAGCCTGGTCTGTGTAGCAGGTTTCAGGCTAGCAAGGGCTACATAGACTGTTTCAAAGGGGGAAATGCCATGCAGAGGGTGGCTAGGTGAAAATGCGTAAGGGACTCTGAAATGAAGACAGTGAGGGAAGGACTGAAGGCTGTGCGGTGGCTCGGAGGATGGAACACTTGGCACATTTGCACAAGGCTCTGGTTCCATCCCTAGCATTGCATAGGCCAGGAGTGGGGTGCACACCTGTAGCCCCGGGACTCAGAGCGGGAGGTATCAGGATCAGAAGTTCAAGGTCAGCCTGGGATAAATGAAACACACCCCTTAAAAAAAAAAAAAAGAAAAAGAAAAAAGATTGAGGAACTCTTGATACCAGCTGAGGCCATTTTCTCATTACCACAGCATTTATGTTTGCCTTTCATCTCTAACACTTCCAGGTGAGACCTTGCTCCACGGACTACATGTTGGCCACTCTTAGGAGGGCACAATCCTTTCTGCATGCAGCACACACTCTGTTTGCTTTTGTTTTTGTTTCTTTTCTTTTTCTTTTTCTTTTTTGAGACAGGGTTTCTCTGTGTAACAGCCTGGGCTGTCCTGGAACTCTCTTTGTAGACCAGGCTGGCCTCGAGCTCAGAGATTAAAGGTGTGCACCACCACACCCGGCCCTGCAGCACACACTTTGAACTATATATTGTACTTGAGACTTAGTCAGCTCTCTCTGCCCCCACTTCCTTTCCGTCCTTTTCTTCTACTCTTGTGTTGTGAATATTGGTACGCAGGATAGCGTAGCTGTCTTAGGATTTCATTGCTGTGAAGAGACACCACGGCCATGGCAGCTCTTACAAAGGGAAACATTGAATTTTGGATGGCTTACAGTTTGAGAGGTTTAGTTCATATCATCATTGAAGGAAGCGTGGCGGCGTGCAGGAAGCGTGGCGGCGTGCAGGAAGTGTGGCAGCGTGCAGGCAGACATGGTGCCTACATATGGTAGAAGGAGACTGTGTGCCACACTGCACAGTGGAGCTTGAGCAGAGGAGACCTCACAACCCGCCTCCACAGTGACACACTTCCTCCAACAAGGCCACACCTACTCCACCAAGGCCCCCTTCCTAAGAGTGCCAAGCATTCAAACACATGACTATGGGGGTTATACTTATTCAAACCACTACAGTAGCCTTCCTTTCTTTGCCTTATGTCTCTGATGTGATTTCCCAGAGGTGACACTGATTTTTTTTTCCCCCTTGGTTTTTTGAGACAGGGTTAGAACATGTAGCCTTGGCTGTCCTGGACTCACTATGTAGACCAGGCTGACCTCGAACTCACAGAGATCTGCCTGCCTCTGCCTCCCAAGTGCTGGGATTAAAGGCATGCTCCACCACTGCCTGGCTGACAATGATTGTTTTTGTGCCCAAGCAGCTGTGCTAGTACAAAATGCTGTGAGAGAGGCGAGGGCCCCAGTGGCTATCGAGGTGGAGTCAGCTTAGGAAACAGGCTTTGCTAGAGTACTGGCAGCATGCTGGCCTGATTTCTCTTGGTGGACTGTGGCAGAATTTGTTTAAGCCGAGGTCGGCTACGTGGGTGGGTGGGGCCATATGTAGCGTTGTGTAACTGAAAGATTTAGGGCTGTTTATTTGGCTTTAGGCTCAGCTGGATCCAGATTCTCAGGGAGGCAGCAGGACTATACTTCTGTCCCACTCTCCTTCACAGAGCAAGAGGGCTAGCAGCAGCTCTTGGCCACCACCCTGTCACATGACACTCGAGTCAGGAGTACTCCAGGGAAAGTCCAGGGCTGGCTGATCATAGGGCCATCGTGGAACCCAGTCCTGCAAATCCAGTGGGCCAGATCTGTATCATGCACTTAGCCTGCAGTTGTGTGTGCAGTCTTTCTTGGTAAACTGTGTGGAGGAAACACTAGTGTGTGGCATCTGGAAGACATCCCAGGTGTGTGTGTGTGGGGGGCTTGGGGTGAGAGGTAGGGCAGTGAAGCCTGTGGAGGCAAGGTCCTTGCCTGCCTCTGACTGACACTTGGCCATCCAGGAGCCCTCAGGCCTGGCAGAATGCTGCTTCTGCCACCTCCTCTACCTGCCAGGCCTGGGTGCCTTCCTCCTCTGAGGAGGGAGCCATGCCCATCTCATTTGTCTTTCTTTTCTTTTTAAGGTTTTATTTTACATTTTTGAGATTTATTTTATGTATGCGAAGTTACAGGTAGTTTTGCGTGTGTGCATGTGTGAGTGTGTGTGTGTGTGTGTGTGTGTGTGTGTGTGTGTGTGTGGGTGTGCGCGTTCTCTGGCTTGTTAGTGGAGAAGGGTCAAGCATCTTGCGTTTCTGCCCGCCAGTCTGTGCAGCATTCTGTCTTCAGGGCTAGTGGCACATAATCTCATGCAGGAACCAGTGTCCAGAGAAGGGAAGCGACTGCCCTGTCACGAGGCAGCAAGTGGCCTGGCTAGGATGAGGGCTCATGTCTTGTGACTTCCTGCTGCATGTTCCTCTCTTCACAGCCAGGGCTTCTCTCTGTACGTCCTGCTGCTGATGTGTGGCCTTGGAGCTGCCTGTGTCCTGCATCTTGAGACTCTCTTCTCAGATCCTTTCAGGGATAAGCTGGTTGGGTGGTGGTGGTGCACACCTTTAGTCCCAGCACTTGTGAGGCTGTGACTTCAAGTACAGCCTGGTCTACAAAGCAGGTTTAGGATAGTGAAGGCTACACAGAGAAACTCTGTCTTGAAAAACAAACAAACAAAAAAGTTTTTTTCCAGGAATAAGTTGACCACAGGTACCTTGCTGAGGTCAAGGTAGTCTCACTGGGATTCAGGCCGGTGGAGACCACAGCCAGCGATTGCGCCTCGGCCTCAGGGTGTTGTTTTACAGGTCACGTGAGGACCTGAGTTCAGACATCTGCCATTCACATAAAAAAGCCAGGTGTGGTGGAGTGTACTCCTAATCTAAGCACAGGGAGGCAGAGATAGCTGGATCTCTGGTGCCCATTGGATGGCCAGCCTAGCCTAACATGAAGACCTGTAGCCCACTGAGAGACCCTGCTCAAAACAACAACCAACCAACCCAAGTAGATGGCTCCTGAGGAGTGACACCAGAGGTTGGCCTTTGGGGTTGGAATGCATATGCACACATGTGTACCTGTACATGCACAAGTCATTACACCCTCCTGAGTAGGCACATAGTGACTAGTAGAGTGCCAGTCCCCCAGTGAGATGGAAGAGACAGGTTTTTTTTCTGATTTGTTTTTATTGTATTTTAGTCACATAAATTTCTGTTATGATGAGAAAAAAAAATAGTAGAAGTCACTTCCAGTTGTCACTGTCCAGTGTGAGGAATTGTTAGGTCTCTTACTTGGAAAAAGGAAGGAAGGAAGGAAGCTGTACTTCCCATTTTGGAGTTAGGCGTGAGGGGCAGAAGCTAACCCTTCTGCTAAGTGAAGAGAGGGCTGTGGAGAAGCACAGGTGTGAAGGATGTGCCAGGGCCATCTGCACTCTCAAGGCCCCTCCAGATGGTCGCTTGCCTGATGAGAACCGGTATGGGCTTGACCTTACCAAAGATTCTTCCAGAAAAAGCAGTTATTTTCTTGAGTGTCTTTGCTGTGCCTCCATGCCTGAAGGAAGGCAGGCATCTTCATGTGGTGATTCCAACACAGGCTTCAGTGTGCAATGCCACCCATCAAAATCACACTTGCATCAGTTAGTGCCCAGGTCAAAGCAGCATCTTAGCCTGTGGCCTGGTTGAAAGGACCCTCCGTGACCAGTTGCTCTGCTAGTCTGTCTGCCGGTCCTTCTGTCCACCTGCACCTGTACCCCAGCAGACTTCTAGTCCTGTCTGCCGGTCCTTCTGTCCACCTGTACCCCAGCAGACTTCTAGTCCTGTCTGCCGGTCCTTCTGTCCACCTGCACCTGCACCCCAGCAGACTTCTAGTCCTGTCTGATGGTCCTTCTGTCCACCTGTACCCCAGCAGACTTCTAGTCCTGTCTGATGGTCCTTCTGTCCACCTGCACCTGCACCCCAGCAGACTTCTAGTCCTGTCTGCCGGTCCTTCTGTCCACCTGTACCCCAGCAGACTTCTAGTCCTGTCAGACGGTCCATCTGTCCACCTGCACCCCAGCAGACTTCCAGTCCTATCAGATGGTCCTTCTGTCCACCTGCACCCCAGAATCTGAGCTTGTCTGGCCTCAGCCTCTCCCCTAGCTGCTTGCTCTGCCTGCCATGTCTTTCCATGGCCTCTGCTTTTCTTTATAAAGGCCTTAGCTCACATGTCACCTGTGCAGAGAGTGCCCACACTGTGCTGGCTGCAGCAGCAGCATTTTCTGTCCTTCCTCCCTGCGTCCTCATTGTTTTCTTCCTGTCTCCATCACTGTTTATTGTTTGTGTGCTCACACACTGTGCACCTCTCCCTAATACATCTTAGCTCTGTGAGAAGATGCCTCTATGCCATTTCACTCTAACACTCCTTCGTGGTGTGGCCCAGGACAGAAGCCCCTGGTGAGCAATCCCGCCCCTGCTGTTACCCACAGCCTTAACTCTGGCTGGGGCCCACCCGCCTCTTATGGGCAGCTCTGCCATCTGTTGGTGGTCTGCCTGGTGCTGAAGGCTCCTTGCCCCAGACCTTTTTAATAAAAAATCTCTCTGTGTGTCTTGTTTTTGTGGGAATCATTTGGGAATTCATTTGGCTGTAAGAAACAGCCTAAGCATCTATGGTGGCTTGAACAGATGTCGCTTCTGACTGGTGAGAATTATTTGTAGTATTGGCTTAGCAACTCACTGCAGCGCAGGAGGCAACCTTTGTGATTCTCTTGCCTTTTCCTTGGGGCATGTGGTTTAATGGGGCGAAGGACTGCCCTGGCTGTGACTCAGGCATGAGGATGTCCTTTCACAAGGCACAGCTTACCTGAAGCCTCCAGGCACACTCCTGCTTGCTCCTCATGACCAACTCACAAAACTTTTCCCAGTTGCTCCTCAACAACAAGCTGTTGTTGGCTTATTTTTGAGGCAGGGTCTCCTCATCATTCTGCTTGTACTGTCTAAGAACTGGGCTAGCAGGTGTGTCCACCATTTCTGGCTCATGAGGTGCTGAACCCAGGGTTCCACGAATGCCGGGTAAGCATTCTAACAACTGGGCCACACCCCCAGACGTCGCTGGCCAACTCTGTAAGGCAGCCTTGGCCCCTGAGAAAAAGAGCAACTAGGGTTTCCAGCCTGTCTAGCTGATGGCAGGGAAAAGGAAGTAGGACTGTCCAAGGACAGTGCCTGCCATTCCAGGGGACTTACAGCTGTTTTATACTCCTGGCTGTCAGAGGGGCATCCCTACCCTCCAGGACAGGTTTGACAATGTATGAAGCAGACTCAGAAGTGTGTGTGTGTGTCTAATGGCATCCAGTGAGTAGAGGCCCGGACCATTCAGGACATAGTCATTAAGTCTGGGGAAACTGAACTTAGCTGTTTTCCTGAGCTGCAGTACCTTACTGTGGTGGATTGTTGGTGCCTGGTCTGGTGACTTATTTTGTTAATGAATAGATCCATCATGTTTGTGGACAGCCATATGCTATCATGTCAGATGTCAGAAACTCCTTTTTCTTTTTCTTTCTTTCTTTCTTTTTTTTTTTAAAGACAGGGTCTCTTAGCTGGTCAGTAGTGGCACACACCTTTAATCTCAGCCCTTAGGAGGCAGAGGCAGGTGGATCTCTGAGTTTGAGGTCTTCCTGGTCTAGACTGAGTTCCAGGATAGGCAAGGCTACATAAAGAGACTCTGTCTCAAAAACAATGACCAAACCAAACACACACACACACACACGCACACGCACACGACAGGGTCTCTCTGTAGTCCTGGCTGCCCTAGAACTTGCTTGCTATGTAAACCAGGCTGGCCTTGAACTCAGGGATTCTCCTGTCTTTGCCTCCTGAGAGCTGGGATTTAAAGGTGTATCCCATTAAGCTCAGCATCTCATGTCAGAAAGTCTTAATCAGAATCTAACTGTCGAAAAGAAGTAATTGAACCTCATTGTATTTTAGGGCCACAGAATGATGACAAAAGGCAATTCCTGCTGGAGCGCCTTCTGGATGCAGTAAAGCAGGTAAGAATGCACACAGCAGCCTTTTGTGTGGATGTCCAAAGTTAACGCAGAAGTTGTTTCTTCCCTTATGTGCTTGCAGGGTATGTTTTGTGTCTGGGAAAAGTTTTGTGTATTTGCTTGTTTTGAGACTAGGTATCGCCAGGTTACCCAGGCTGGCCTTGAACTCACTATGTAGCCTAGGCTGGCCTTGAACTCTTGTCTCAGCCTCCCAATGCTGTCCCATGTCCACCTGTGTTTGAGAATGGCTATGAAAAGAGTTCTCCTAGGGAATGACGGGGCAGGGAAGGCATAAGAGTAGGGATGGAGGAAGTCATTGGGATGGAGTTTTGAAGTTCTCAGCGGGACCCCATCCTTCTGCAGTGACTGTCTTCGTGCCAGAGTTTGGTTTCCCAGAAGATTTGCATTAGGGCAGCTCTTCAGAGGTGCTGTCTTGAACTTAGGACCCTAAGAGTGCAAACACAAGATCAGGAGGCCTGAGGCCACACCCAGGAGCCTCTGTTGACAGCAGCTGTGCTGGCTTCCAGCGAGGCTGTTTCGGCTGTTAACGCTGGCTTGCCCGATACTGCGATGTTAGCTGTCATCACATGTCCACAGCTGTCATCACATGTCCACCTTGTGCCTGGCTCGCTAAGTGCTTTACAGTGGAGTCTTTCATCACCCGATGAAGGACTTCCTGTGATTGTTTTCACTTTAAGGGTCAAGACGCTGAAGTTCCTCGATGAGTAACTCGTTTAGGCTGTCACACTTGATCAGTGAGGGCTAGGATCCACCCCTGAGAAGGCGAAGAGCCCCCTTTCAGCGAGACTGTTGACTGTTGTGTGTATGTGGTGATAAGGAGGGAAATAGTTTAACAGGCTGTGGGTTACATGTTGAAGTGGGCTCAGAGAATCCAGTGTCAGCCCCCAAACTTGAGGCAGCTTGGTGTAGTGAAGGTTGGGGCAGTTCCATCTCTTTTTCAGCTGCCGGGCTTTGTGAGTGTCCCTGTGCTGGTTAGAGTTTTGTTACATCGACATAAGCTCCAGTTATCTGGGAAGAGAACCTAAGCACAGAAAATGCCTTCATCGGATTGACTGTAGCCGTGATTAGTGATTGATGCCGGAGGGCCCAGCTCACAGCGGGCAGATCTCAGCCCTGGGCGCTTTAAGAACGCTGGCTTGGCAGGCTGTGTGGAGGAAGCCGGTGAGCAGTGTTCCTCCATGGCCCCTGCCTCAGCTCCTGCACTGCTTCTCTCGATGACAGGCCGTGGTGTGGAAGCCTGAGATGAAGTAAACCCTTTCTTCCCCAAGTTGTTTTGGCCGTGCTGTTTATACAGCCAGGGCAGTCTTCCCTGCCTCTGGCTTCTCCTCCGCACAGGGTGCTGCATGAAGTGCACTTGCTAACATGGGCAGAGTGTGCCCTGTGCTTAATACAGGGAGTGAAGGAGAGCAGACCAGGAGGGGAGGTCAGTGGCTTTGCACTTAAAGAGAAGCAAATTGGGGCTTCTGCACAGAGCTGCTGAGTATTGAGGAGTTAAACTGTTCCATTTATCTTTTAAAAATCCAGCTTTATTGATAGCTCTATCATTTGCTTACAATTAAAACATACCACTTGGTGTATTCTCTGCCATGAGTTCTGGTGACGGTATCCTTTTCAGATTATATATGATTTTTAAAAATAAATGAAGGTTTTTCTTTTCATTTATTTATTTGTTTGTTTGTTCTTTTTGCTTTCTGTTTTTGGTTTTTTGAGACAGGGTTTCTCTGTGTCACCCTGACTCTCCTGGAACTCACTTTGAAGACCAGACTGGTCTGGAACTCACAGCAATCCGCCTGCCTCTGCCTCCTGAGTGCTGGGATTAAAGGCACGCAATACCATGCCTGGCTGTATATGTAATTTTTAATCCTAAATCTACATAACATGCAAGTTTGCTATCCAGAGCAGAGCCTTTGTCTGTACAGTGAATAGTGAGCTGACAGTGGGGGACACGCATGTCTTCTCAGCACCTGGAAGGCGTGGGCAGGAGGATTGTTTTGCTACGGAGTGAGGCCTACAGAGTGAGCCTGCCTCGAAACAAAGCAAGCTGAAAACACTGCCCCAAAAGAGGCAGATGGATGACGGGGAAGCTTGGGCGACACTGTGGACCGGACTCAAGGGCTAACCGTGGCTAGGCCAGGCTTTATAGAGTTGTTTTTAAAAGGTGGCTTGACCATCTACCTACCCTGGCAGAACTGCTCAGCACAGTGAGTTGGCTGGCCTGAAGGCTTACCCAGGCATCTGTTGTTTGGCACAATGCACCCAGATGACTGCCCTTTGATACAGTCTGCACACTTTGGGGTTCTGTCAAGAAGAGTCATGGGTCATGTGTCAAGAAGAGCACGGAGTCATGGAGGTTCTCAGGGCCAATAGAGAGAGCTCTGTGATACCCAGCCGCCTAGTTTTCCCACTTCCTGGAGTCAAGAGGGAGGCCAGGGGTTCCTTAAAGAGGGGTCTGGGCCTGGAGTGCTGGCTTTTTACCTCTGTGAAGCACCAGGGCCCGAGCCACTCCAGCTAACCCTGGGCACCTCTGCCTCTGGCCCTGCTGGATCTGAAGGCCTTGTGGGCTGTTCTGTGACGTCTGCTGTCCCAGCCCAGCAGCCCACCTCAGCAGTCTCTTTCTCTGTGCAGTGCCAGATTCGCTTCGGAGGGAGAAAGGAGATCGCGTCGGATTCTGACAGCAGGTAAGTCCGGCACTTCTTTGCCATCCTCATCGTTGTCCTCCTCCTCTTAAGTAATATTTTTAGTTGCCCTTTTGAGACACGGTTTCACTGTGTAGCCTATGCTGTTCTTTCTAAGACATTGTTTGTATTTCTGTGTGTGTGAGTGCTCACAGCACAGTACCTGTGTGGAGGTCAGAGGACAACCTTCGGGAGTTGGGCCCCTCCTTCCATCTTGGCATCTGGGTTCAAACTCAGGTGGGCAGGCTTCTGTGGCAGGTGCCTTTGCCTGCTGAGCCATCTCACCCTTCCCTCTCGTCCCGTTCTTGGATTCAACCCCCTGATGCCTTAGCTCCCCAGCAGTGGATCTACACACATGTAGATCTCAAAACTACTTTATCATCAAGGAAAAGGTGCCAAGAAATGGAGGCTGTCTCCATGCCTGTGGTGAGTGCTCAGTGTCCATTCTGTCTCCATGCCTGTGGTGAGTGCTCAGTGTCCGTGCTGCCTCCACGCCTGTGGTGAGTGCTCAGTGTCCATGCTGTCTCCACGCCTGTGGTGAGTGCTCAGTGTCCGTGCTGTCTCCACGCCTGTGGTGAGTGCTCAGTGTCCATGCTGTCTCCACTCCTGTGGTGAGTGCTCAGTGTCCGTGCTGCCTCCATGCCTGTGGTGAGTGCTCAGTGTCTGTGCTGTCTCCACGCCTGTAGTGAGTGCTCAGTGTCTGTGCTGTCCATGCTGTTTCCACGCCTGTGAGCCCTTGTTTTGTTTTTTGAGATAAGGTCTTGCTATGTAGCTCAGACTGGCCTTGAACTCACTGGTGGCTGTCTTGCCCCATGTTGCACACGCCTTTGGGCCTGCCAGACATTAAGAGAGTGGGCATGCGTTTTGGCATTATACTATTGCACACTGTTAACTGATATTTCCCCTTAAGGTCTGACAAGGGGTCTACCCTATGGCTGAACAGGGATTCTCGTTTTGGGATTTAGGATCTACCTGTATCAGAAGGGCCTGAAAGGTTTATAATTTCATGATGGTCATTTCAGATTTCAGCCTAGTGTGGACGTGAGGTGAGCAGAGGAGAGTGTGTTTGCTTGGAGAGCTCTTGCTTGGCTAGAACTCTTACGTCTTCTTGTCCCATACTCCCAGGGCTGGGATCACAGGGTGCACACCACACTCAATGAGAACGTGCATTTTCAATAAACTTCACCTTCAAAAGAGTAAAAGGAAAGATGGGTGTGGTGACTCTTCATGCAGTCCCAGCATGTGGGAGGTAGAAACAGGAGGATTATCAGTTTGAGGTTATTTTGGCCACATAGCAAGTTCAAAGCCAGTTTGGGCTATGTGAGACCTCATCCCAAAAAACAAGTAGAATAAAGAGAACAGCTATAAGTTTGTGAGTCCTGTGAATGCTAAGCTCTTGTCCTGTAGTTGTTCTGAGTCCTGACTGGGATGCAGAGTTAATTATGAAGTGCTCACCCTGGTCTGACCAGCGTGGCTTGTCTGTGCACTGTGTGCATGTGTGTGTGCGTGTGCGTGTGAGTGTGTGTGTGTGTGTGTGTGTATGTGTGTGTGTGTGTGTGTGTGTGTGTGTGTGTGTGTGTACCTGTGTATGTATATTCACTTTCTTTCATCATTGTACTGTACGTTTCCTGAGAGGTGGTTTCGTTTGTCCTCTCAATGTCAGGTAAGCGTGTTTCTACGTAACAGCTGCACCTTTCCTTATGTAAAATCTTAACGAAGCCGGGCGTGGTGGCTCACGCCTTTACTCCCAGCACTCGGGAGGCAGAGGCAGGCGGATCACTGTGAGTTCGAGGCCAGCCTGGTCTACAAAGTGAGTCCAGGACAGCCAAGGCTACACAGAGAAACCCTGTCTCGAAAAACCAAAAAAAAAAAAAAAAAAAAAAAAACCACCCAAAAATCAAACAAACAAACAAAAAAAACCCCACAAAAATCTTAACATTTTGCACTGACAAGATGGCTCTCCAGACAAAGGCTCTGGCTGTGGACCCTGATGACCTGAATTTCATCCCAGAAACCCAAATGGTGAAAGGAGAGAACAAATTCTCACAATTGTCCTCTGATCTCCACATGTTTGCTATGACATCTGCGCGCGCGCGCGCACACACATACACACACACACACACACACACACAATGTAAAAATTTCTTTAAAAACAATTGTTGAGTAGTAGAATTTAAACAGTTAATTCCTGGGTAGAGATGGCTCAGCAGTATAGAGCATATACCTTCACTATCAGGGGATCTGATGCCCTCTCCTGGCCTCTGTGGGTACCAGGCATACAGGTGTGCAGGCTCACACATGTACGTACACATATACATACTTAAAAATAAAAAGTTAATTCCTTCTCTTCCAGCTGTTCCTTGTGGCTAGGCATGGGTAGTACTAGTCACCAGTGGCTGATGCTTGGCTGCTGTGTTGTCACCGCATCTTCAGGACAAGCTAAACCCAGTAGCATTGTGTCTTTTCTGATAATACAATACATCCAGAGAAGCAGCATGATAGTGCCCAGTCAGCATGTTAGTCAGTGTTTTGGTTACTGTGTCGGGCTCTCTAAGAGAAGTATCCTTGAAGGAGGAAATGCTTGGACTCGCAACTTCAGAGCTAACGGTCCCCAGTGGCTGTATCTAAGCCATGGTGGTGCAAGCTGCTCACCCCTGCCACTGGGAAGCAGAAAGCATTCCTGAGAAGGGACAGTGGGCATGTGCATCCTTCAAAAAATGCCCCAGTCACCTATATTCTCCAACTAGGCCCTGCTGCCTAAGGTTTCTGTGACCTCCCAATAGTGCTACCTAATTACCTATCAGTGCATCACTCCATTGATGAGATTGCAGCCAGTTTGATCCACTCATTTTCCAGAATCCCTAGCTCTGAACACTGCTGCCTTGGGGAGTAGGCCTTCAACACATGAGGGTACTTTATATCTAAACATGACAGTTAGACATCATGGTTGTGTGAGAGTTAGAGTTGGGCCTTGTCTCTTGAGATCTTCAGTATCTGCCAGTCTACATCTGTGAGTTCAACTGCAGACAAAAACATTAGAAAGGCAAGGACACAGCTCACTGGTGGAGCATGTGCTTAGGTGTGCAAGGCCTTTTTTTTTTTTTTTTTTTTTTTTTTTTGAGACAGGGCTTCTCTGTGTAGCCTTGGCTGTCCTGGAACTCTCTCTGTAGACCAGGCTGGCCTCGAACTCACAGAGATCCACCTGCCTCTGCCTCATGAGTGCTGGGATTACAGGCGTGTACAAATAGCCTGGCAGCTCTCTCCTTTTTATTTGGCCTGGGACTCCAGCCTATGTTTCTGTGCACGGTCAGGGTGGGTCTTCCCTCCTAAGTTACTTTCCTTTGAAACACCTTTACAGGCACACTTGGAGGCACGTGCCCATGGCGATTCAAATCTAGTCCAGTTGACAGGATTACCCACTAGCCAGGAGTGCTATAGCTGGACTGTTGTAGCTCTTAGTTCCCTGTCTGGCTGCCCAAGACTAAGCTGGCACCCAAGGTCCAGCTGGGAATCCAGCCCTTCTCCCTCTACCTGGGCTCTTGCCTGGCTTCCCCAGCGCAGGGAGCGTTTCCTGGGTCCTGTTGATTGTGAGCAGTGGCCCCCATGGAGGAGTGCTCATTCATGGCACATCCCCTTTGGGAATATAGGCTGTGCTGGCCCACTCGCCATTCGGCTCCTGACAGCTGTCCGTCATGTCTACTGATGTGGGGAGTAGACAGCAAGTAGACAGAGGGCAGACGTGAGCCATGAGCTGTGAAGGCCATTGCTTTGGCCCCCAAGAGCGATGGATGTTGGCAGACTTCTTTCCATGAGACCCTAGGCACCTTCCTTCCTTCCTTCCTTCCTTCCTTCCTTCCTTCCTTCCTTCCTTCCTGGAAAACAGGTGACTGCTGCTGCTTCTTTCTCTAATCCTGGGCCAGGAACCCAGGGCCTCACACAGGCTAGTAAGTGCTCTACCTCCAAGCCATCCCCAGCCCTAGCACAGCTTCCCGAATAGGTCTCTTCCCACAGCACTCTTCTCCAGAGCTCTAAGAGCCAGAGGCGTCTAGAGGACTACTGTAGAGGATTAGAAGGGACTTGGAATCTTTATTTTTTTAATTTAATTTATTCTTTGACAATTTCATAGATGTATATAATAGATCTCTTTCTCCCTTACTCCTTCCTCTGTCCTTCCCTTTGCCACCTCCACCCCCCTTCATTCCTCCTTCCCACTTTCTTTATTTTTGTTTTTTTGAGACAAGGTCTCCCTATGTAGTTCTGGTTGGCCTGGGACTCACTATATAGACCAGGCTGTCTCTGAACTCATGGATAGCTACCTTTGCCACAGGAGTTCTAGAGTTAAGGTGTGCACCACTGTGCCTGACACAACTTGTCTCTTAAAATTTTCAAATTTAACCAGGCATGGAGGTGTATGTCTTTAATCCCAGCACTCGGGAGGCAGAGGCAGGTGGATCTCTGTGAGCTCGAGGCCAGCTTGGTCTACAAAGCGAGTCCAGGACAGGTAAGACTTCAAGAGAAACTCCGTCTCCAAAAACAAAAACAAAAACAAACAAACAAAATCAAATTTATTTTTCTCTTTTGTGTATGGGTATGTAGTCATACCATGTACGTATGCCTGTATGAATGTCTATGTACTATGTACCTGGTCTCTGCAGAGGATGGAAGAGGGTGACAGATTCCCTGGGACTGGAGTTACAGAGGGTTGCGTGTCTCTCTATGTGGGCATCTGAATCAAACCTGGCTCCTCTGGAAGAGGGCTCAGTGCTCTTCATTGCTGAGCCATCTCTGCAGCCCAGATAGTGCTTGTAAAAGGCCAATACCATCCCCTGCATGTCATTGTCAATTTGCCGTGTGAAGCATTGTGTGGGCCTGTGAGATGGCTCAGTGGGTAGAGGTGTCTGCCAGCAGAGTTAGACCCTGGGATCCCCGTGGTAGAAAGAGAGAATCAGCTCCATAAGTTGTTCCCTGACTTCTCTGCATGTGTACGCACACACTAAATACACGTAATAGCGTATACACTTGTAGGCAAGATGGAAGTGTTCAGCTTTGCCTGCAACGTGAGGCCAGCTGGGTGGGATGGCATCAGCTGGAACGTTGCTGTGAGTCTGTTCCCCCAGAGTTCATGTGCTGGGAAGTGAGGAGGTTAGGTTGTGTGGTGGGCTCTGAGGAATGGCTGCTGTGATTTCAGTCCTGCTCTATCTTGCATGCATCTCCTTGCCTTTCTTGCCGTCCTCCTTGAGTTGAAGCAGCATGAGGGCCTACTCTTGCCTACTCTTGTCCTTGCACATTTCACCTTCTAGAACCATAAGGCAAAATCAACTCCTCTCAAGTACTTTGTTACAGCAACAGGAAATGAACAGACAGTGGTGTAGTGGTGTGTCTGCCAGAGATCTCCAGGAGAAAGTAACAGACGGTTCCAGCAGGGATGTTTTGACTAGTGAGAATTGGAGGCCAGGACCCACAGGCAGGTAATTTGGGACGCCTCCCCAGACAGAGACAGCCACGCCAGGAATGGCTCCCGTGTAGGAAAGACCTGGTCGCCAGAGTAAATATCAGCTGTTCGCTCAGGGATCCCCTCTGTCTCTTGTGCACTGGCAGGAGGAGCTGGCTGAGGGAGCCCTCGGACCCTGTTGGCCTCTGCACTGAGAAGATGAAGGGCAGGGCATTCTTAGTGGGAAAGAGCACACTGTCGGTTTTGCCTGCGTGTTGAGTGAGACTCCATATGACGACACTGTGCAGTCTGAGAACGATGGTGGCCAGGTCATTAGTGTCTCCGTAGGTCAGTGGCTCCAGCCTGTGTGTGTGGATCAAGATGCCTTTGGTGGGGTGGGGGTGGGGTGGGAGTGAGGGTGCGGTCCAATGACCCTTTGACAGGGGTCATCTAAGACCACCTAAGATGTTACCATTCATAAAGTAGCAAAAATACAGTTATGAAATAGCAGCGAAAATAAAGTTGTGATTGAGGGTCACCACCACATGAGGAGCTGTATTAAAGCGTCGCAGCGTGAGGAAGGTGGAGAGCCACTGTCTTAGGCTGTGGCAGGAAAGAGTGTTGGTTTCTTTACTGTAGACACAGGAGCATCATGGTCACCGGGGTTGGTGTGCAGTTTTGGGTAGCGGAGCCAGGCTTGGTTCCCAGCGTGGTCCTCCTGAGGAGCCACAGAGCTCCTTCCTCTTCTTCCTTGCCTGTGCTTCCCCCAGTGAGAGATTTGTGCCACTGCAGGTGTTTAACACCATGTTAGATGGTAAATGTTACGACATAAGTTTCGTTCAGGTCCTTTTCAGGCTCAGAGATATTAGGGGTAAAGACTTGTCTTGGTATTAAGTGGAACTAAATGAAATGACAAATATTTGATCATTTTTGACCTACAAAAATGTCCGCTTGTTCAGAATATTTAAAAACATGTTTCTTACAGCTCTATCTAGTGCAGGCTTCAGTCGTTTGGCCCTGGCAGAATGTAATCCTTAGATCACATTTACGTTTAGGGATGCTCTAATGTGTCACATGTTGTAATGTGTCCCTTGGTGCTAGTCACAGTAGCAACAGGTGGTAGTGAGTCCTCGGGTATAGGAGAAGTTGTTAAGGTGCTGGGAGGGATCCTTTGGGCTGGGCTGCTGCTGAGTGTGGAGGTGACTCTGTAGTGTTCTGCAGTGGACCTATGTGTGTGGTGGGGACAGACAGGCAGGCAGGGAGGTAGTGGTGTTGTCTGAGGGTTTTGTCTTGTGAAGTTGACACAGCGAGATCCAGAGGTCGTCCTGTGCAGGATGGAGCAGCGGTCAGCAGGAGTGTAGCTAGGGTTGCCTTTCTCTTCAGATGAGTCCTGTCCCAGAAGGGCCTGGCAGCCCTCGCGGGGCTCCCCAAGCCCAGCTTCTCAATGGTGTGTTGCTGCTACTTCTTCTTTGTTTTCCCCTAAGAACAAAGATTCATTCTGTGGCTTTTAAAAACATGTCACTTGTTTATATTCTGCCCCTCACACTAGTAGTGGGAGGCTTTAACAGCTCTGACTGGTTTGCCTGCTCCCAGACCTGCTGCTTGGGAGCTCAGATCACTGTCCTCTGAGTGCACCTGCTGCAGAGCATAACCAGGAAAGTGCCCTTCAGTTGGGGACATGATGACTGAAGGCCACTAAGGAGCACGAAGTTTGGATTGCAGGCCTTGAACCCACATTTGTCTACTCCACACCATGCTGTAGGTTTCCTGACTTTCCTAGGCCTTTTTACTGTCTGTAAAGTGGACACAATACAATATCACATTGGTTTGTGGGTTGGCCATGTGCAGCCATTAGCACAGGCCTATGGAGGTCAGCTTTGTTCTTTAGCATGTGTGCTTGTCATTCTAATTACACATGGGTGTCCTCACAGTGGGTGGACAGTCACTGCACATGGGTGTCCTCACAGTGGGTGGACAGTCACTGCACACTGGCCTGTGTCCTCACATTTGGTGGACAGTCACTGCACGCTGGCCCTCTTCACTGTGGGTAGTGGCGAGCTGGCTCAGGTGTTCACCTCAGGGTGTATAGAGGTTGGAGGAGTTCTCTGTTAGGTGAGGTGCTTTCTTCCATCCAGCCACTCTAGGGAAGGAGGACTGTCGTGTACGTGTGATTTTGTTCCTTAACTGTTGAAGAATTAAAAATAGGTGAAACAAAACAAAACAAGGAACACCTTGCAGGAAACAGAAAAAGAGCAGGTGTATGTTCTTCTGTGTGTTTTTCTTTCTTTCTTTTTTTAAAGATCTATTTTATGTGTATAAAATTCTATCTATCCTCTATCAATCATCTATTTTGTTGGAATGCATGTCTGTGCAGTGTGTGTGTGTGTGTGTGTGTGTGTGTGTGTGTGTGTGTGTGTGTGATGCCCAAGGAGGTCACGAGAGGGAGTCGGCTCCCCTGGAACTGACATTATGGACAGTTGTGAGCTGCCTTATGGGTGCTTGGGAATCAAATCAGAGTCTTCTGCAAGAGCCATCTTCTTTCAGCCTCTTTGTGATGTTCTTAACCTGTGTAAAAAAGTCACATACATTCCCTGGACACTCAGGAAACAGAATGGTTTTGATTATTTTCTTTTTTCTGTGTCTTTGTCTTCCCTCCCTCCTTCCCTCCCTCCCTCACTCCCTCCCTCCCTCCCTCCTTCCTTCCCTCCCTCCCTTCCTCTCGTCTGTCCTTCCTTTCTCTTTTTAGACAGGGTCTCATGTAGCCCAGGTTGGCCTTCCTATGTAGATGAAGATGACTTTAAACCTCATACCTGAGTGCTGGGGTGGCAGGTATGGCTTTGCAGTGTCGGAGATTGCACCCTGGGTTTACATGTGAGCTGGGCAAAGCACGTTACCAGCCACACCCTAGCCCTCAGAAGAGTTTTAGGAGCATTTTCCCATTTTAAATGCCTCTGTGTTCACCATGTGACCCTTACCTTTAATGTGTCACGTGTTGCCTACCAGCCTCTTGTTAGTTGAAGGTCCTAACTGGATGCCATGTTTTATAAGCCTGGATAAACTGCCCCAGTTTGGTTCATCGGGTCTGACATCTGCCCACATAGGCTTTTGATTTTTGGTTTTTACTTTGTGTTGATGGAACCTGGCGTCTCATGCTTGCTGTGTACATATTCCCCCTCAGTGGCTACCAGCACCAGAGTTACAAAAACGGGCATATAGCCCAAGGCTTTACACATGTTATGTAGGTGTTGTACTTTTGAGTTAACACCCCAGGCTAACCTGAACTCACTATGTAGCCCAGGCTAGTCTTGAAGAGGTAGCATCTTACCTCCTTTTCCCTGTGCTAGTATCCAGGCATGTACTAGCACACTTGGCAATAAGTTGCTTCCTCCCTAGAAAAAGATTATTTTTAGCAGATGTAGAATTCTTGGATATTTAAGAAATCTGAGCACATTTTCATATCTAAATTTAAATAAACATTTATCTAGGGTGTAAAGGTTGGCTGCTGAGAAGGAGCGCAGTGAGCAGCATGTAAGCCTCATTCTCAGCACCTCACTGTCCTGCCGATGATGAGAGGCAGCTAGTGTGCAGCGTGGGCTCTGGTGATGACAGACCTTCAGGCCCGCCGTGGGCACCAGTCCCTGACAACTGGCTGTGTAATTCTGGACTGCGTTAGTCTCTCCAAGCCTCTGCTGTATTAGACAAATCCGAGGATAATGTCTTTCTCACTTCAGAGGACTCCGAGGTGACACTTAGCTAGAGTGGCATTTGCTGGGCACACCTAGGAAGAACTGAATGGATTCAGCACTTTTGTTGTGAGCACCGGCTGCCCTCACCCTGTAGACCAGGCTGGCTTCAAAGTCACGGAGATCCGCCTCCCTCTGCCTCCAGAGTGCTGGCATTAGGCATTGCCATGTTACACCTGCAGTTAATTAAAGGGCAGAGGACGGCTTATCATCCTGCTGTGGGGGTGCTTTGTTGGAGGACACTATACTGCAGTGGGGACACACTGCACGAGAGGGCAGTTGTCCTTAGGGCATTGAGTTGAGTTTGGACATGTTAATTATGGTGACAGTAATAGTGACCTATAGTAATAATTAGATAGTGGAGGTGACTGTAGTATTTGTGGGCAAATGGGTGGGTGGAGGGATTCTGGGTATTCCTGGGCAGAGGTAACATCCAATATGAAGGTGTGAAGAAAGGGTGAAGTGGATGGACATAGGGACTGTGTGTTGTTTGTACTTTTCTGCTGGCCCGGGTAAGTGTGCTGGTTGGCTTTCTGTCAGTTTGACACAAGCTAGGGTTAGCTGGGAAGAGGAGCCTTAACATAGAAAATGCCTCTATCAGAGGCAAATCTGTGGGGTGTGTGTAGCACCATTCCCTGGGCTGCCATCCTGGACTATCTGACTAGGAAGCCCGGGCTTCAGGCTTCATGCATGCTGGGCACTCTGCAGCTGAGCCACATCTCCATTTTCTACTTTTGTCTACTACATACTAATTTTTACAGCGATGCCATTTCTATGAACTACTCTGAACCAGAGGTTTGCTGGAGGTAGAGTTTCAAAAAGCACTCTCTATTTTGGTCATGCTGTAAGGCTGTTGGAAAGAAAGCAAAGACTGATAGTAAAGTCGGGTTCTTTGGGTCATGGATGTTTGAGATGGCTAACGTGGGGAGGCAGGCGACCAGCTCATGCACAAGCACGAGGACCTGAGCTCTGATCCTCAGCACCGGGTACAGAGCTGGGAGTAGTCGTGCATGCCTGTGACCCTGGCACTGGGAAGACCCACTGGAGCATCCCTGGAGTCTGCTGGCCAGGTCGCCCAGCAGGACCAGTGACCTGGAGACTCAGTGAGAGAGCCTGTCTCACATGCAAGGTGGATGGTTCCCCAAGAATGACAGCTCAGGTTGACAGCTGGCATCCATATGCACCTGCACATAAACCAACACACACACACACACACACACACACACACACACAAGCACACACACACACACACACAAGCACACACACACAAGCACACACACACACACACATACACACACAAGCACATACTGGCATACATATATATCTACACGTGAACACCTATGGATATGAACACATTTTCTCAATTGAAAGTCCCACTCCCAAGTGAATCTAACTTGTGTTAAGTTGACATACAACTAGCCAGCATCTTCCTTTTTCTATACTTAAAACAACAACTTTTGAGCCATTGAGACGGCTCAGCTGGTGAGGACACTTGCCACCATGCCTCATGACCTGAGTTTGATCTTTGGGACTCAAACATGGTGGAAGGAGAGAGCCAAATCCCACAAGTTGTCCTCTGACCTCCACACATGTCTTTGATGTCTTTTATTGTGGGTGGTTTTTTTTTTGTTTTGTTTTTTGTTTTCTGAGACAGGGTTTCTCTGTGTAGCCTTAGCTGTGCGGGGCTCACTTTGTAGACCGGGCTGGCCTCAAACTTAGAGATCCACCTGCCTCTGCCTCCTGAGTGCTGGAATTAAAGGCGTGCGCCACCACACCTGACTATTGCAGTATTTTAACTTATGTTATAAGCATTTTATTTTTGTGCGTGGGCGTGTACATACCAAGCACATGTGTGGAGATGAGCGGACAACTTTGAGGGAGCTGTGTTCTCTCCTCTCCATTTGAATCCTGGGGACTGAGCTCAAGTTGTCAAGTTTGGATGCAGGTACCTTTCCCACTGAGTCATCTTGTTGGCTTGAAACATGTCACTCTCTATTAAGGTTGTAAGCAAAGCTTAAAAAATGTTAAATTCAAGCTGGGCATGTTAGGTCATGCCCTTAATCCTAGCAATCAAGAGGCTGATGCAGGAGGATTGCAGAGATTTAGGCTGGCCTTGCGTACACAGTGAGTTTGAAGTCAGTCTGGGCTATATGGCAGGAGTCTGTCTTTTTCTTTTTTGGACAGTGTCTCTATGTGTAGTCCTGACTGTCCTGGAGCTCTTGATATAAACCAGGCAGCCCTGGAACTCACAGAGACCTTCTGCCTCTGCACAGCAGAGGATTAAAGGTGTGTACCACACTTTTCTTATAAAACAAATGGGCGCACGCCTTTAGTCCCAGCACTCAGGAGGTGGGGATGGGTAGATCTCTGAGTTTGAGGCCAGCCTAGTCTACAGAGCGAGATACAGGACAGTCAAGGCTATACAGAGAAACCCTCTCTTGAAAAACCAAAAACCAAAAACCAAAAAAACAAACAAAGAAACAAACAAAACAAAACAAAACAAAAAACAAACAAAACAAAAAAGAAGAAAGAAAGAAAGAAAGGAAACAACAAGCAAAGCAGGGCTGAAGAGACCCTCAGTGGCTAAGAGTGCTTGTTGCTCTTGCCGAGGACCTGGATTCAGTTCTCAGCACCCACATGGGAGCTCACAGCCATCTGCAATTCCACTTCCAGGGGGTTTTATGACCTCTAGGTCTTCTGACCTCTAGGGGCACTGGGCACCAACGTGGTACATATATATTCATGCTGGCAAAACATCCATACACAGAAAAGTAAGTAAGAGATCTAAAAAGCGATTAAACAAAACAGAAGCTCAGGCCATCCACGTGCCCTCATGTTATTTTCCCCTCACTGCTGCCTTTCCACTGTGCTGTTCAGTCGTGATGACTGTGGTGGTGGCGTTCTGGCTCTCGGGGCAGGAATATGTTACAGTGCCTCAGAGAAGGAGGAGTACAAGAAGATGTGAGGGCAAGAGCCCAGCCAGCCATGGTGTCCCCAGGTGGTTTTACTGTGTTTCATGCAGCCGCTCAGAGCCAGGAGTGCCGGTGTCTAGCACAGTGTGCTCGGTGTGCAGTCTCAGACCCTGCTGTCTTTGCACTAAGCCATCTGCTTATCAGCTGTTGTGCACTGCCATTTGTTTAACCGCTTCCCACACTTCTAAGTATTTAGGTGGTTGCTACCTTTCCACTAGTGTAAATCCTATTGTTGTTATTCAATCTTTATCTCATGTGGATTGTAGTCTAGTGCGTATTTGTTTGTTATTGAAGTTCATGGGCAAAGGGTGTGAACCTTTCACAGACTTAATTCATACACGTAGGTTGTGGCCCATTTCAAATGGCCATTATGTCTGTGCTTAGGCTGAGGGATGACTTGGTTCCTAGCACACTAGCGCACTAGCGCACTAGCACACTAGCACACTAGCGCACTAGCGCACTAGCGCACTAGCACCGCCACCACCACCACCACCACCACCGCCACCAAAAGGCTTCAGTAGCTAGGCGTGGTGGCTAATGTGTAACTTCAGCCCTTGGGAATTGAGGCAGGAGAAATGCCGTGAGTTTGAAGCTGGCTAGAGTGACTTCCAAGCCAGCCTTTGTCTCAAAGGAAAAAGAAACTCTCTCTCCTCCCACAATCCCTCAGTGGCTGGGCTTCCATGATGATTAGAGGGGCTTTGAGAGCAGCTGCCCCAGTCTTCTCAGGACTGGTTGTGCCCCAGCAGTGCAAGATTTGAGTGCAGGAGGAAGCTATTAATTTCCCATTCATTAATTCCCTTACTCTTTCATCAGACTTCCTGAGTATCTGCACTGTGCTGCTTAGTTTAGTTTTAGTTTTTTGTTTATTTGTTTGTTTTTTCTTTTGCTAATTTGACACATGCCAGGGTCATCTGGAAAGAGGAAACTTGAATTGATTGAGAAATTTGCCTTCCTCAGCTTGGCGTGTAGGCAAGTCTGCAGGACATTATGTTAATAATCGATGGGGGTGGGCCAAGCCCATTGTGAATGGTTGCGCCTCCTGGCCAGTGGTTCTGGGTTATATAAGAAAGCAGATTGAGACAACCAGGAAGTAGCAATTCTTTATGGCTTCTGCCTGAGTTCCTGCCTTTTTCCTTTCATGATGGATTACAACTTTAAAGTTGTCCCAGGGCCCCAGACCTTGGTACAGCTGACTACATGATGGAAGTGCAATTAATTCTGTAAAACTCAGCACGTAGACATCACCACCTACCACAACTAAACCAGAGGCCTAATCCATCAAAGTCATATAGTTCTGGGAAAGTCTCAAGATGTACTAACCCAGCCAGCCATGATGGCACATGCCTATAATCCCAGCACTTGGGAGACAGAGGCAGGTGGATCTCTGTGAGTCTGAGGCTAGCCTGGTCTACAAATCAAGTCCAGGATAGCCAAGGCTACATGGAAAAACCCTGTCTGGGTGAGGTGGGGGGTGGGAGAAAGAAAAAGAAAAAAGAAAAAAGATGTATTAACAGCCGGGTGGTGGTGGCTCATGCCTTTAATCCCAGCACTCAGGAGGCAGAGGCAGGCAGATCGCTGTGAGTTCGAGGCCAGCCTGGTCTACAGAGTGAGTCTAGGACAGTCAGGGATACACAGAGAAACCCTGTCTCGGAAAAACAAAACAAAACAAAACAAACAAACAAACAAACAAAAAACCCCAAAACAAAACAAAACAAAAAACCCAAACCCAAAACCAAAACAAACAACAACAACAAAAACCCCAAAATCGATGTATTAACTTCACTTTTTAGCTTCGGTAGTTCTGTTTCTGACTAACTGTTCTTGTTATTCTAAGTCAACGCAAAACACTATTTTTTTCCTCCCCTGAGGAAGGTTCAGTGCTACACTGGGATCTTGAACACCCAGTGTAGTTGCCAGCGGCTACTAAAGACTTTTTATTGGCTTAAGCCCATATCTGAGCAATCTACTCTGGTGACTACCCCACAACAAGGTGAAATAACTCCTTCCCCAAGTCACGTTTGATAATAGTATTTATTTGCAGGAAAGGAAACTTAACAGAGAACATTGAAAGGAAACTTTTATTTTAATAATTTAATTTTTAATTTTAATTTTTTTCAAGACAGGGCTTTTTTCTGTGTAGCCCCAGCTGTTCTGGAACTAACTATCTCTATAGACAAGGCTGACCTCAAACTGAGAGATCTGCTGACATTAAAGACTTGTGCCACTATGCCCAGGTTTATTTACTTATTTTTGAGACAAGGTCTTATGTAGCCCATGCTGATTTTAGCTGGATCTGTAACTGAGGTTGACCTTGAATTTCTGATCCTCTTGCCGCCACTTCTCAAGGGGTGAGTGTGTACCATGGTGTGAATCACCGTGGCTGTCATGGGGTAGGTGTGTACCATGGTGTGAATCACCGTGGCTGGTTTTATGTGGTAGATTGAACTCAGCTTTGTGCATGCTAAGTAATACTCCATTGTAAAGATAGATCACATTTTAGCTATTTATCCTGTGAACTGCACAAAAAGCCCAGATGATGGTACTGAATGATTTAAAAGAAAACCAAAATTAAAACATCTACTGTTAAGAACCTCACTCAGTCGGGCGTGGTGGCGCGCGCCTGCAATCCCAGCACATGGGGAGGCAGAGGCAGGCAGATTGCTGTGAGTTCGAGGCCAGCCTGGTCTATAAAGCGAGTCCAGGACAGAGATACAATGCCATTGAGGTGGTCAGCCTTCTACAGTGAAGTTAAAGAATATTTAGCAGAGAGAATTCTGGGAAATACAGATTCAGCTAACAAAATGTAGTATGGATGGTTACTTTTGTAATCTTGTACAAGCAAAGGCAGGAGGCAGTTGGAAGCCCTCCATGACATGGCTATCCAGGAGCCTCTCTGAGTGTGGTCAGCTGAGGTGCTAGGTCACAAGCAGACAGGCGCCTGCCTAGGTCAAATGGAGGCTCACAGGACCTAGAGGGTGCCGGCACAGGATGGCTTCTGACTGGGTGTCCTGATAAGCAGCCGCAGGAATAGCACTCAGCTGGGTTTTTCTGCTGTGTTAGCTTAGCTGTGACCTGTGTGTGTTTGGGAGGCAGGGCTTCTATGCCACTGAACCCTGCAGACCAGGACTGCTGCTTGCCTGCATTCCATTCCCCTCAGGCCTGGGTTTATCTGGAGGTGGCCAGGCAGTTACTGACCTGTGCTTTGGAGTCAGCAAACTGCCAGGGATTGTTAAACGGATGGTTGAGTTTGCAGAGATTCATTTTCAGCTGGAGGCTTCAGTTAATAGCACACTCTAGAGTTGTTTTTCCAAGACTGGGTCCTGGGCTGGCTCCAGTTTTGCTTCTGTGGATTTCAGGTAATTTTGCTGCCTGTCCCAGCTTTTAGGAACCCCTCAAACCCTTGCATGTGACGCGAATGCATAGAGGAGTGGCAGACATCTGGCTAATGCTTAGGATCCACATCTGCCTCACAGAGAGGGGTGTCTGATTGTGGGTAGATCCTGGGACCTGTGCTTTGTAAGCACTGGAGAAGTGCGTGAGTGCATGTACTGGGCAGCCCCTGCTGGCTACAGGTGGTCCAGGGAGACAAGCGAGGAGGCCAGGAGTTAGGTTTGGAGATGATGGAACCTTCCTCACCAGGTCCCATGGCGTTTCTGGGGGGTCACTGAAGGAGTTGGTGTGAAGACATTTCACCACCCACAGGGGGATGCCCCAGGACAGGACCGTGTGTGGGCATCGCTGATGCTGGGATGTCTGACGGCCTTTGTCATAGTGAGGTCATAACTCTAGAGCTACTATCACCTGATCACAGAACTGGCCTGGCTAGGCCCATTTCCACTTCCCATGCCACCCTGGTCTAATTTCTCCCAAGTTCTGAGGAACTGAAATGTTTTGTGTGTGTGGTCTCTGCCCTTACTTTTCTTCCTCAGATCAGTGCAAAGGGTCTAGGGTGGGGCCCTTTTCATCTCAACTGCCCCTTTGTGTTTGTTTCTTTTCTCCCTCTTTTCTTAAAGTCATTCATTCATTCATTCATTCATTCATTTATTCTTGAGGCAGGTCTTATTAAGTAACCCCATCTGGCCTGAAGTTTGCTTTGTAGAACAGGTTGTCCTTGAACTAACAGAGATCCACTTGCCTCCGACTGCCCAGTATTAGGATTAAAGGTGTGCACCACCATGTCTCACCTTTGTGTCCCAGACCTCAGAACAAGGCCTAGGATGTAAGAGCTATATACACACTGACCGTGAGTGGGAGGGCTCAGAAGGCCTGGGCAGAGGCCCACACACCTGGGGAGGACCAGAGAAGCCAGTGTGCTCGCTCTGACCTCACCTCTCCATGGGCGTGCTCTGAATCTCCCATTTCGTCACTTATTGAGAAATTCAATTAAATGCACAGCAATTGTAATTGAATTGAAAAATTTGTCAACTCTAGTTGGAGTTCACAATGAAATCTCTTATAATACAATAAGGAACAAGAATAAGAATTCACGCAGCAGTAAGTAACAGGCCATGAAATTACAGTTTCAATTGGGCAGGCTGGTGGATTCCGCCTCTGAGAATTGTCATCTTGCTTTGTGCTTTGTGTGAGTTGAGACTTGTGGATTGGATGCAGGTAACACTAGCCCCTCCCCACAGGACTGATTTGTTTTTAAATTGGCTTTGCAGTGCCTGCTGGTTGGCATCCTTTCCCTGGATCCTCCAGCACTGGTCCTGAGGGCATCCCTGACTTAAGTGAATCAAACGCAAATGGGGCCGGGGCTCTCAGAGCTTCTCAAGTCTGCAGACCCAGGTTTGGGATTCTGGGAGTCACAGCTGGCCCCTCCCCTGTAGCTGCTCACTCCCCAGGTGGACTGATGAGTCCCTGCTTCTCCTGCAGGGTGACCTGTCTGTGTGCCCAGTTTGAAGCCGTCCTTCAGCATGGCATGAAGAGGAGCCGAGGATTAGCGCTCACCGCAGCAGCCATCAAGCAGGCGGCAGGCTTCGCCAGCAAAACCGAGACAGGTACTTGATGCCCACTTTGGCCTTACTGCTGGTTTTGTCCGTCTTTCCACAGCAGGCCCACTGAGGGGGCTGGGCTTGTGTGCCCAGAGTCTATGGAGTAAAGAAGAGAAGCAAGAACAGTGCTTTCTGGCCCCTTCATTCCAATGGAGGTTTCTTTGTGCCTGACTCTCAGAGCCACTTGTCACCAGCTCCTCTGGGTTTGGTGGTCTACAGCCACGGTGCTTATTCTATCATTGTGGTGTAGCAATTTTTGGGAAGTTAATAACTTGTTTTTATTTGATGTGTGGGCATAGTATGCATAATTAAATGTCTTCAGCAGTACCTGAAACCCCCTCAGGTCTCAAAGCTCAGAGTCCTGTGGTTATCCATATCAGTGTTGTAAAAGGCTGTCCCCAAAGACAGGGGGCACTTGCTGCTCAGTGGGACCCTGACCCTTTGATATTCTTGTGTGTAAGCTATGTCCACTTTCCAGAAGTAGCCGAGGCCGTCGCTGCTCCCACCGTGTGGGTGAGGGGGCCTGCAGGTGTGTGCTCTGCACTGGCCATGAACTTGGAAGAGCTGTGTTACACAGAGATGGCAGAAATCTCTCCATCTTTCACATGTCGAGGGCAGAGTTTTTTGAGAGCCTTCTTGTGGGTGTGGTCTCCAGTTCCTGACTCTTTCCTATCCCCATGCTAATGCAAGCATTGCTGCTGAGGAACACTAGCCTTCCTTATACCAGTATGGTAGAGCAGGTGTGTGGGGTGGGCGAGTCTGTGGAAATCCAGCACAGGGGGCTCCTACGCACCTTGACCACACATTCTTGCTAGAAGCCATCATGACATATGGCCTCACCAGAGGCAAGTGGGGCTGCCTGCATTTGTTTTGTTTTGTTTTTTTGTTTTTGTTTTTTCAAGACAGGGTTTATTGTGTAGCCTTGGCTGTCCTGGACTCACTTTGCAGACCAGACTGGCCTTGAACTCACAGCGATCCGCCTGCCTCTGCCTCCCCGAGTGCTGGGATTAAAGGTGTGCGCCACCACCGCCCAGCACTGCCTGCGTTTGGACTTTCAGCCTTTTGTCTTGGCCTTGCAATCCTCCTGCCCCAGCCTCCTCCATGTTGGGTGACAGGTGTGTACCACCACACCTAGTTCTAGGCCTTCCTTGTTTTCTCTCAGCTCTTCCTGTTTATATAATGAATAGCTCATTTCAGAAATGAGTGTGGTTCTGTGGATCAAGAGCCTGGGTCCAGGGAGAATTCCTTTCATGGCTGAGCTTCACACTGAGTTTTCTCTAGTGCTCCCAGGTCTCCTTTAAAAGCCAACAAAGGAGCCAGGCATGGCAGCGTATGCCCGTAGTCCCAGCACTAGGGATACGAAAGTTGAGGCCAGCTTGGGCTGTGTGAGACCCTGTCTCAAAAACAAACCCAAACCCAAACCAAACCAACGTACACAGGTAAGGAGGGGGCTAGCCCTAAGAGAATCTGGCACAGTGGCCTCTGGTCTGTCATCAGCTTCTGCCAGCTGCCTCGCCCACTTGGATGTTAGTGTTGGTAGTTTATAGTATGGTCCTGTAGCTTTCCTGGGATGTGCCCTAAGCCTTCCTATGGGAGGATAATGTTTCAGCTGCTTGGTAAGATTTTCCCAGAGTCCCCTATGTTTGCTGAGCCTCCTGTTCTCTTTGTTTCCATCTCTACTTGTTTGATAGCTACCCTGATCCACGATGGGACTTCCAGTGGGTGAGGTCAGCTGCTGGCCATAGGCAAGCTGGATCTGGGGCTATTGTGACCTTGTGGGAGCTCCCTTTGAGCCTTAGTGCATCACACATAGTCTCTGAGGGAGGTTGGCAGGATGTGCTGACTGCCTTGGAAATGCTGACTTGTTGCTCAGATGAGTGACCCTGCCTCCCTCAACACCCTGAACTTTTCACCATTTGCCCCACCTCAAGCTCTGACCTCTTGGCCACATAGGGAGATTAGCTCTTCCTGTTCCCTCACACACTAGAATATTTTGTCCTTGTTCCTTGGCTCTGATAACCAGGAAAGCCCCGACGCCTTTGTTAGCGTCCTGGGTGCCCCCACCTGCCTCCTGAGTTTTCTGTCTGTACCTTGGAAGGTGGGGCACAGGCTTGATGCTGTTTTCTGCTGATTCGGATGCACAGCTGTCTGTGCCAATTAGAAGCGGAAACAGCCAGTTTATCCCTGGGGTGGCTGCTAAGACCTCATTGTCACCTCTGTGGCTGCCTTAATTAACCATTCACTGGCTGCTAGGCTGGTAGAGACTTCTTTCATGCTGGGAGTGATTAAAAGCATCCCAAGGGAGGAGAGCTGGTGGTTTATCAGCTGAGATCAGGTCAGTGGCTTCTTGTGGTTGGTTAGAGAGCCCGGACTGGCCCTTTGGAACAGAGTGAGAAATGCGAAATCCAGAGAGAAGTGTTGGGTAGATACAGGATGCCTCCACCATGATGTGGCATAGGGATTGTGACCTGTGGCTTAAGTTGGACAGGTTGACATCTTCCTCACTGACTTGTCAGACAGGAACCTGTGGAGACATCTGCTCCCTGACCCTCTGTTTCCTCATTATAAGATGAGGCAATCACAGGCCCTGCCTCCCAGAGGGTACTAGGGACTTGTGGAAAAATTCCAGGCCCTGGTTCAGGTAGCCTGCATTTCACTTGTCTCCTGGTTTAACTGAATAATGACACAGGCTTAAGTCAGCCCGTGAGGCTGCGGTGTTGGCTCTGTTTACAGGTGAGAAGCATGATCTCCCCAGCTGGGCACTGGGGTTCATATGTTCAGTCCCCAGCACCACACACAAAACAAAGTTATTTCCCACTGATGAGAGAAGCTCCACCTCAGAGTGATGCCTGAAAACAGTGATCACATTGGTAGAGAATGCTGTGGGCCTGCCAAGCATTTGAGCTCAGGACAACTGAGCTTAGTAACTCATTTAGCTATCATCTATCTATCTATCTATCATCTATCTTTCTATCTATCATGTTCTTTGAGCCTTTCTTTTTCTTTTTTTCTGGTGGTTTTTCAAGACAGGGTCTCTCTGTGTAGTCCTGGCTGTCATCAACTCGCTTTGTAGACCAGGCTGGCCTCGAACTCACAGAGAACTGCCTGTCTGTGCCTCCCAAGTGGTAGGGGTAAAGGCGTGCTCCACCACCAATGGCCAAGCCAGGGTTTCTTTGTGTAACATTTAAGAGTTGTGGCTTTTCATGTTGAAATAAGGGTTTCAGCCTGCTGTGCCTGGGCCCACATTTGCTCTGTGGCTGTGGTTGGAGCTGAGTACACTGGCTTCTGCAGTTTGGGCAAAGGTGTTTCCTGCCATTCCAGCCCACCTTTCCCCACGGCCCCAAAGCCTGAGATAGTGTCGGGTGGTGTCTTCTTCCTCAGGATCAGGGTGTGGCACTTCTTATCCCACACACTGGTGCTTTACTTCTGTCCTTTTCAGACCATGGTCCATAATAAAGGAAGTAAATTTGGGCATTTGAAAGTTTTGAGGACTCACTTACCTTTCAGAGGGCTGAAGTGTTTTGTGTGTGTGTGCCTGTGCATGCATGTGTGGAGGACAGAGGTAGATGACGCCAGATGTTTCTTCTATTGCTGTCTATCTTATTAGTTTCCCTGTTTTTGAGATAGAGTCTCCTTACATCTGGAGCTCACCAGTTGATTAAACCTCAGGAATCCTCCTGCCTCTGTTTCCCACTTCTCCTTTGCTTTCGTGTGTGTGTGTGTGTGTGTGTGTGTGTGTGTGTGTGTGTGTGTGTGTGTGTGTATGTAAATGCCATGGCTTGAATATACAGTTCAGAAGACAATTGTGGTGGTTGGTTCTTTCCTTCTACTATGCAGATCTCAGGGACTACACTCAGACATGGTAGCAGGCATCTTTATCCACTTTTTCATGTTGAAATAGGGGCTTCAGCTGACAAAAAAAAAATTTTTTTTGAGGATTTTGGGATTTGAAGTCAAGTCCTTATGCTTGTACAAAACACTTTTTTTTTTCTAAGACAATGTTTCTCTGTGTAGCCTTGGCTGTCCTGGACTCACTCTGTAGACCAGGCTGGCCTTGAACTCACAGCCATCTCCGTACCTCTGCCTCCCAAGTGCTGGGATTACAGGCATGTGCCACCGTGCCTGGTCAAAGCACTTTTCTTACTGAGCCATCTCCCCATCCTTAGGATGTATGTTTGTGACCTCAGCTGTGATGAAGCATTGAATACAAGTTAATATACTGAGCATACAGCAACTCCACCTAGTCTCACTGCTCATTAGCCACTTGTGTTTTTACTGCCTGGGGTCATCACCGCAGCCTTGCCTAGAGCTTCTCCTGTTTCTCACACAGGCTTTTGCTTTGTCTCATTTTGAAAGAAACGTCATGGCCTCATCTGTGTGTGCTTTCAGCAATGTTTTGTGAGGTTCTGCTGGGCTGTGGGTACCAGTAGCTGACCTGCTTCCACTGATGGCCTGTGATTAATAGTCTATTAATTTGCTTTACTAATGATTGTCCTGGGACCATTTTAACTTTGGAGCTGTTATGAGTAATACTTGTGGAACTGTTTTTGTGTGTTTGGAGGTAAATTAATGCATCATGGGACTCAGTCCTGGGCTGGAGACAGAGGTTCAGCTTCTCTTGGGAGGTGGTTGGTTTTGTACCTGACTTAGGGTAGGTTTGCATCTTGGCCTATACCTATTCTCCTTAGGGTTTTGTCATTTCCTGATGCTTAATACTGTTAATCCTGTTTCTTAGGCTTGCCTGCAGTTGCCCATTTTTCTCTTGGGTTGCTGCTCATCTAATGTATATGAGTTCTTTAAATATTATAGGTACCAATCCTTTATGCCTAGGACACCGGCTCTGCATATAACATCTGCAGGCCAGAATTGGGCACCAGATTTCATTGTAGATGGTTGTGAGCCGCCACCGTGTGGTTGCTGGGCATTGAACTCAGGACCTTTGGAAGAGCAGGCAGCGCTCTTAACCTCTGAGCCATCTCTCCAGCTCCCATAATGATATCTTTTGATGACTGGAAATACTCCATTTTCATAGCCTAATTTGTCTTTCATCTTATCAGTTGTGTTTTTCTGAATCTGCTTGAGAAAGCTTTAATGTTCTAAAGTCATGACGATCGCTACACAGTGGGATGAGTTTCGTGTGTGAGGGCTAGGATTTTATCCTTACCGATGTCTAACTGACAAAGAGCTTTTTACTGACTAGTCTTCAACTGCTGTGAAAAATCCCTTTGGACAAAAAACAAGTGTCCAGGCATTTTTTTCTTCTTCTAGACTTCATATCTCGATAGTCTTTTTCTTTTTCTTTCTTTTCCTTTTCCAAGACAGGGTTTCTCTGTGTAGCCTTGGCTATCCTGGGCTTGCTTTGTAGACCAGGCTGGCCTTGAACTCACAGCGATCCTCCTGCCTCTGCCTCCCTGAGTGCTGGGATTACAGGTGTGCATCATCATCACCCAGCTTTAGTGATGGTCTTTTTTTTTAACCCATGCGCCTATAGCACTGTTGTGGCTGTCTCGTAAGCCAACCACCAGCATCTTGGGAAGTTCAATTGTGCCCCCCTGCAGAAGGACTCTCCTAGCTGGGCCTGTTGACTGTTACATCCCCTTGTAGAGGGGTGAGGGTGGGGCCATCAGTCTCTCTCTACCACCTGTGGTCTACAGTTCTGCCTTGCGATTGTCTGTGGAGGGGCTACAGTATGTTGGGGGGAAACTAGAGGAGAGACCTCATCCCTGCTGCATAAAGGCTGTCCAGGGTTGGCCTATTGGGGGTGGGGAGAGAAGCACCTACACCCATGTAAGTAATCCACCCCTGTGCTCTCTACAGAAGCCCAATAACTTGTTGTTCCCCCAGAGTGACCTTTGGCAGAATCATGCCTTGCTTTGCTGTTGGCAGCTTAGGAGGAGAGGTAGACAGTGTGTCTTAGTTGGGGTTGCTATTGCTGCTGAGACACCGTGAAGCAACTTGGGGAGGAAAGGGTTCATCTGGCTGACGCTTGCACATCACTGGTCATCATTGAAGAAGGGCAGGAGAGGAACTCAAGCAGGGAGGACCTGCAGGCAGGAGCTGATGCAGAGGCCATGGAGGGTGCTGCTTACTGGCTTGCTCCTCCTGGCTTCCTCGGCCTGCTTTATTCACAGTGGGTTGGGCTCTCCCTCATGTCTCACTAAGAAATGCCCTACTGCCTTGGCTACAGCCCGATCTTATGGAGACATTTCCCTAATTGAGGCTCCCTCCTCTTCAGTGACTTTAGCTTGTGTGAGGTTGACCTAAAACTAGCCAGCACACAATGTTTTATATCTCCCTAGGAAGGGATTTTAGCAATGGCACCTTCCTTGTCTCCTATGCTGTAATTTTTCTTTCTTTCTTTTTTTTATTTTTATTTTTTTGTGACAGGGTCTCTCTGTGTAGCCTTTGCTGTCTTGGACTCAGTTTGTAGATCAGGCTGGCCTTGAACTTGCTAGACTCAGGTCGTCTGAGTCTATTCCTGGAAGCCCAATTGAGAGCCAGAGCCCAGAGTTGATGCAAAAGCAAAGGAATTTTATTAAGCCGACGCACTGGGGTCTACCAAACTCCGAGGAGATGGAAGACCCCTTTCTGCCAGAGTTGGGGATTAATATATCATATACAGAAGTAGAACTTAGTGACATTGGTTGGTTAACGAGTGATGGGCTAACAATAGGGGGTCTAAGGTAGTAAATCCTAAGAATGGCGAGATAGGAGCGGTAAATTCCGAGGACAGGGTTGAGATGGAGGCGAGTGGAGAATCTTTAACTCGTTCCTCTCAGTTCACTGTTACGTTGTTTGCTCCTGTTATTGGCTTGCAATTTTTAACCTGCTTGCTCAGCCAACAGCCCTATTGTCATGATGGCTAAGTCCAGGTCACCTGGATTCTTCTATTTCCTTAGCTAATAATAAAACATCGTTTCCGTAGCTAATAATAAAAACACTATTTCCTTAGCTAATAATGTCACTGCTGAGTTCAGGCCACCTAAAATCTTACAAACTCACAGCGATCCGCCTGCCTCTGCCTCCCGAGTGCTGGGATTAAAGGCGTGCGCCACCACGCCTGGCCTCCAATCTGTAATTTTAAGAGAAGTCTTTGTATCTGGTAAGTGTAAATCTTGGGCTTTATTGCTTTAGATTGTTGTGGCTGTTCTTTGATTTCTGCATTTTGAATCATCTTGTCCATCTCCACACATACCAAAAAAGTCTCTGTTGGAACCATATCTGGGATCACATTGAACTAGGAGAACAATCTGAGAACTCACATATTTGTAATAGTGAGTATTTCAGCCTGAGACTCTTAGGTGCCCTGTTATTTCTTAGTGTTTCATGGTATCCATGAATGTTGTTACTTAGACTTAATTCTAGATATTTGAGACTTTTTTGATGTTAAAAGTGACATTTAAAAATACTTTCTAATACTTTTCATTGGTACTCAGATGCTTAGATGTGCAGTTACTTTTTGTTTATTTATCAAGTATCTAATAAGTTTACTAAAGTTGTTGGTTAATTATAATAGTTTGTAGAGTTTTTGATTTATTCTTTTCTCTGTTTTAACATTTTTATTTTATTTATGTGTATATACATGCATCTGTGTGCATGTGCACATGCATTTGGGTGTTTGTGAATGCAGAGGCACTTGTGCCCTCGCATACATATGGAGTCAGAGGACAACATTGCACCTGTCTGAGACAGAGTCACTGTGTCTGCTGTGCATGACAGGCTGTCTGACCCATGGGCTCTGGGTACTTCCTTGTTTTCGCCTTCATCTCCTCATAGGTGCTCTGTACCTGTTTTTTTTTTTTTCCCCACATGGTTCCTGGGAATTTGAGCTCAGGTCCTCACTTTTCATGGTAACTGACTTATACTGAGCCACTTCCCAGCCTGCCTGCTTTCATTTTCCTAAGAGAACTAAGGCCTTGCTCTGTGGCCCAGGCTTAACTCAAGACCCTTCTTTCCCTGCCTCACAGATCCTTTGCAGATAATGAGCTTTCCTTTCTCCTTCCTTGCTTTGTTGCCCTGGCCAGAGCCTCCACATGTGCTGCTAACATGCACTGGAAGTGTGGCCTTGCTGGTCATGGTCCTGATCTCAGAGGGCTTCGTCAGATTGGGAGTGTCTCTTCCTGGTATGGAACTAGCTGCTAAGAGTTTCTATCCATGGCTGGCTTGCATTTTATCATTTGCTCTCTCTGAATTTGTCACGGTTGAGGTCTGTATGGGGCCACTCCTGTATGCTTGGAGCTAACCCAGTTGGGTAATGACATGTTCTTTTTGTGTATCCTAGGATTTGATGTTAGGATTTTACATCTATTTTGTGGAATGGGTTGCTTATTACTTGATTTTCTTTTTCTCTTTTTGGGGCGGAGTGGGAACGGGGCCACTCCATGTAATCCTGGTTGTCTTGGAACTCACCTTGTAGACCAGGTTGGCCTTGAACTCACAGAGTTCCATCTACCTCTGCCTTTCCAATGCTGGGATTAAAGGCCTGCACCACCATGCCCAGATGTTACTTGATTTTCTTGAATTTTCTTTTTTATCACTTGGGACAGTAGTTTGTCTGGCTTCATAAAACAAGGTGTTAAATGCTTGTTTGTTTGTATTTTCTGTGTCTGGTTAAGTTTATATACAATGGGCATTTCTCCGTGGCTGGAGAGATGGCTCAGCGGTTAAGAGCACTGACTACTCTTCCAGAGGACCTGGGTTCAATTCCCAGCACCCACATGGCTGTCTGTAATTCCAGTTTCAGAGGATCTGACACCCTCACAGAGACATATGTGCAGACAAAACATCAATGTATGTAAAATAAAAATAAATACAAAGGGATTTTCCTGCCTGTTATCTTCTTTCCATCTCCCAGTTCTTCCCCAAACTCCTGATGGTTAATGCAGCTGATTAACTTGCGGGGTATCGGCTCAGCTGGGAGGTGATCCTCTGGGCATGCCTGTGAGTGGGTTTCTTGTTGATGTCAGAGGAGGTCGGAAGCCCCATCCTAACCATGGGCAGCAGCATCCTAAGGCTTGGTTATAGACAATGAAAAGGAGGCACCTGAGCCAGCACCCCTGCTGCCTGCTCCCGAGGATGCAGCGTGAGCAGCTGCGTCAAGCCCCTGCTGCCTGGTAGACGACAGCCTGTGAGCCAGAAGGACCCCTTCCTTCCTAGGGTGCTTTGCTTGTGTCAGGCATTTTATCATAGCAACAGTAAGGTAACTAGAACACCCCGAAGCCCAAGCTTCCGGTCTAATGTATCTCTGTGACAACCTGAGGGCTGGCGAGGAGCCTCAGTGGGTGAAGTGCTTGCTGCATAAGCAGGAAGAGGAGTGTCCGTATACAGGTTGTGTGTAAGCCCACCATCGGAGGAGATGGGACAGGCAGCTCCTCCAGGTGGGTAGCCAGCCTGTCTAGGGGAAATGGTGTACCCACAAGTGGAATGACCAGATCTTTGGTAATTTTATGTTTAACATAAAATTTTATTTTATTTATTTATTTGCATACTGTGTGCATGCACCATTGTATATGTGGAGGTCAAAGGACAATTTGTGGGAGATCTTTTTCACCTTTCACCAAATATGTCCTGGGGATTAAACTCAGGCCATCAGGCTTGGATGGCAAGTGCTTTTACCTGTGGAACCATCTCCCATCTCACTGACCATTTTTAAAAATAAAAGTTTACTTACTTAATTAATTAGTGCATGCATGCGTGTGTGTGTGTGTGTGTGTGTGTGTGTGTGTGTGTGTGTGTGTGTGTGTGTGTGTATCTCAGGCCTGGCAGCAAGCACCTTTGCAGTCTCTGACCTTGTGTTAACACTTTGAGGAAACACTGTATTGTCCTCAGCTCTGCACCACTTTGCATGGCACCCAGCAGTGCAGGGAGGCTCCGGTGCTTCACACCTTCCAGATGTTATGCTCAGAGCACTTCTGAAGTGATCTTAGTCACTGTCAGTCCTGTCCTTTCTGGAGAGAATAATTTGAACCCACAATGCTGTAGCACTTGATGTTCGTTCCTTATCTCATCATGTCTCCACATCTCTTTCTTTGGCTTAAAAACTCCACAAAAACTAACAGCCATACAAACGGACACAAAGTGCAGGCACATTGTGGTTTTAATGTATTTTCTGTAGACATTACATTTCAAGTTTCTCTCCTTAACCTCTTTACCCAGGAAGGGGCAAGGTCCAGCCTCACTCCTGAGGCTTAGAGTATGTACATCACAGAGGTGACCGAGGGCTGTGTGACACAGAAGTCACAACTTCAGCCAAGGCCCTCGTTTTCCTGAGAGGCTAACCCCCAGCCCTGCTCTCTCCCCACACCTTTCAGTCAGATATGACTTCTCAAACGTTGGAGGGGATTTTTGAAAACGCTCCATTGCACTTAACTCAACGCAGAGTTTATATTTTGGTTCCCTGCGTCCCCTTGGGTAATGGTTTCATTCTCTAGAACACTGTTCTGAGGAAGCTGCATGTGCCAGGAAAGCCTGGTGTCCTCTTGGCCGAGTGGGAAGTCCGCTCTGCCGCCCTCCCTGTGTGCGGTGCTTTCGGTTCCTTCTTGGTGTTTCGTTGTTATTGTCATGAACTTGCAAGTCTACTTCTGGTGAAAGGAACCTGGAAGGGTGTCTGCCGACGGTGTGGAGAGAACACCGAACTGTGTTTAGGGCTCCTGACAGAAGTGGCTGCCAACAGTAAAGAATGGCTGGCCTTCCCGGAAGAGCTATTAGGGTGCTGTTCCAGAACACACAGGCCCCTAGACTGGGAGGCTGTCTATAAGGCCCTGGGGAGGGGCCTTGGCATCTAGGTGGTATAGGCTCAGTGCCACTGCAAGGGACATGAGTGCATGAGTGAGCTCCAGTATGCTAAGTTCTGGGTGCTGAGGCAGGAGGATTGCAAGTTCAAATGAGCTCCTGCCTCTATAAAGAGGGAAAAGAGTCTGGGACTGTAGCTCAATGGCTCAGTGCTTGCCTAGTATATGCCTAGATTCAGTCCCCAGTACTGAGACAAATGTCTCCTGGGGATGTGGAACTGCTGGCTATTTCAAAGGTATTTCTTTTTGATGTGTCACGAAGACTCATCTTTAACACCTGACTTGTCAAGTTTTGGGGTGTGATGACCAGCGTGGAAGTTCCCATGGGTCCTTCACTCATCTCAGGATGAATATGTCTCTTCGAAGAAGATGAAGTTCACATCTAAAAGGAGAAGAGTCACAGTTTTAGAAGTCCTGCTTTCTGGGGCTAGGGGAATGAGTAGGTGAGTTAGAGTGCTTGCTCTGCAAGCTTGAGAGCCTGAGTTCAAATCCCTAGCATCCATGTAAAAAGCTGTGTGTGGCTGTGCATAAGCCTGTTATGCCAGTACCGTGTGGGACAGAAACTACAGGACTGCTGAGGCTTGCTGCTGGCCACCTGCCCAGTTCAGGCTCAGTGAGAGACTCTGCCTCAAAGGACTAAAGTAGAGAGGGTAGAGGGTGATGGAGCAGGACACTCTGTGTCCTCCTCTGGCCTCCTTGCACACACATGTTCACATATAACACACATGTACCATTTATACATTACACATATTAAAAAATAACAGGAAGCATGTTCTCTCTCTCTCTCTCTCTCTCTCTCTCTCTCTCTCTCTCTCTCTCTCTCCCTCCCTCCCTCCCTTCCTCCCACTTTTTATACTATTCAACATGTTCCCCAGTTTTTCACACAGCCATGAGAAGGAGTGAGGAGTTGGGCATAATGGCAGATGCCTGGGTTAAGCACTTTAGAAGCTGAGGCAGAAAGATTGTAAGTCTGAGGCTAGCAACATAAAAGAGTACCAAGCCAGGTTGGTATAAATATAGCAAGTCCCTGGTTTATCATGGAGGTGGATAGAGAGGGAGGGAGGGAGAGGACAGGGAGAGGGAGAAGGGGAGGAAGGGAGAGAGAGAGTGAGAAAGAACAATAGCTAGATTTGGGGGTGCATTCCTGTAATTCCAGCACTTAGATTAAGAGTTCAAATGTTAGTCTCAGCTATGTAGTGAGTTTGAGGCAAGCCTGAAACACATATCAAGTTACACATTAGCCAGGGCTACCGAGTAAGACACAGTCTCAAAAGAAATATAAAGCAAAACACAAACAACACTCAAGGGGGGAAAAAAAGAAAAGAGAAAAAGGCCCAGCATGTAGATCTCTGAGTTCAAGGCCAGCCTGGTCTACAAAGTGAGTCCAGGATAGCCAGGGCTACATAGAAAAACTCTGTCTTAACCCCCACTCCCCCAAAAGAAAGAAAATAGAAAAAGAAATTAAACATTAATACATTAACATGTACCACATTGTATGATGTCACTGATGGAGATGCCTAGAATACTCAGATTTACAGACAAGAAGGTGAAATTACCCAAGGCTGGGTGAATGAAAGCGGGGGAGTTATTTAATGAAGGAGTTTCTGTTTGGGATGATGAAATAGTGTTGTTGGCTGCCCAGGACCCTGAGTAGACAGTGGTACAGCACATACACTGAAAATGGCTGACATGGGGCTGGTGAGCCGGGCTGACTGGGCTGCTAAAACTGCCTGCTGCTCAAGCCTGATGCCCTGAGTTTGATCCCTGGGATTCACGAGGGGGATGAAGAGAACCGGCTTTGTTTTGTTTTGTTTTTTATACAGGGACACTATGGAGCTCTGGCTGTTCTGGAACTCATTCTGTGGACCAGGTTGGTCTCAAACCCACAGATCCACCTGCCTCTGCCTCTTTAGTGCTGGATTTAAAAGTGTGTGTCACTATGCCTGCTGAGAACGAACTCTTTGAAGTTGTCCTCTTAACACTGGCACATAGACACACATGCACACAGTAAGATGTAATAAAAATTAAAAATAGTTAAAATGGTAAATTTTATTATGTGTACTTACCACAGATTTATGAAAGCAAAAAAGTATCAAGTTGTGCTTGATAGACAGGGTTTTCCTATTTGTGATTCATGCTTGTTTGTTTGTATGAGACAGGGTTTCTCTGTATCCTTGGCTCACTTTGTAGACCAGGCTGGCTTCGAACTCACAGAGATCCACCTGTCTTTGGCTCCCAAGTGCTGGGATTAAAGGCGTGCGCCGCCATGCCTAGCTTGTGACTCATATTTAAACCGCAGACCCTTTGCTTTAGACATAGCCTCTGGCCAGCTGGAAGGGGGGTGGGCGTGGACAAAGCTGTGGTCCCTTCCTGGGAGCCCTGCCTGCTGACATCTGCCTATGGATTGGGTGCGTCCTGGGCCTGAGCAGCCGTTTCCACCCAGTTCTTAGGCTGCAGGAGAGCATGTGGGTGACAGCGCTCTGCCATGTGTGTTTGCTCCTCCTGTCAGATGCGCCTGCCTGTGTGACTGACTGCCTAGTGCCCCAGGAGGTCAAACCGGCCCCAGCACTCTTTGCTCCACTTCTGCTTCCTTGTGGGTTTCTGGGATTGCTTATCCTTGCCTGATAACAGGAGCAACAGCGGGGTTTTTGTTTGTTTGTTTGTTCTTTAGAGACAGGCTTTCTCTGTGTAGTCCTGGGCTCACTTTGTAGACCAGGCTGGCCTCCGCCTGCCTCTGCCTGGCCAGCTGGCTCTATCTGAAGCCAGAGGTGCGATTACCCTCTGTTACCTTAGATGAGGGCAAGACTGGTGAGTAAGAGTCTTGGTGCCAACTACCTATCCTGTCTAATTATGGGAGAGAAAGATGCCCATTCTTGTTTGCAAGGAGCCCAGGGCCTGATGGTTGGATGATGCATTGCCTAATTTTGTGCGGTGCATCCCCCTGCTCAGTCTCACCCTTCAAGCCTCTTCAGGGGAGCTGCTGCTCGGTGGGCTGCCTCCCCGTGGGCTCCTGAGGAGAGCTGCTGTTCTGTGGCATCAGCCCTGCATGCACGCTCCTCAGATGATCAGAGAACAGATCCATCTTATCACACTAGCTGTGTTTTGCAAGTGACAGATAGCCCTTTAGGCCAAAGGACACTTTGGTCCTAGAGATGCAGCATTTGAGCTGGTCGCTAGGCTTAGTGTGCCCCAAATTGGTTCCTACTTGTTTTTCAGAAGGGCGGTTTTCGGGACTGAGGGTTTGGCAGGCTTGGTGGTGGCGGCGGCTCCATGATGGATGTGGTGTTGGTGCTGTAGGGTAGGCTCGCGTGGCTCTGGGCTGGCATGGCCCTAGAACTCCTACTTCTGGGTGTCTGCCAACTTCTTTTTTAAGGGACCGGATAGTATTGCAGACTTTGGGTCACCCTGCTGAGCTTTGGTGTTATAAATGTTACCTGTTACACTATAACTGTTAGGTGAGCAAATGGCTACACCTGTGTTTCAATAAACCTTTCAGCAAATAAAATTTGGCTGGAATTTGTCCCTAGGCCCTAGTTTGTAGCTTTCTGTTGGTATTAGACAGCGTTGTATGGAGGAGGCTGTGGTTATGGGCCAGGACTAGTGGGAGGCCCATGAACTTGTCTCTTTGGCCATGAAATTTAAGAGATGCTAAAAACCTCCTCAGTAATCAAGAGAAATAATCTTTCCACATAATATTTAGAAAGATGGGAATTAGGCCTGGGCAGATGGTTCACAGGTTAGGAGTGTGTGGTTGTCTTACAGAGGACCCAGCTGCCATGTTGGGCAGCTGACAACTGCCTGTAACTCCAGCTGCAGGGGATTTGATATCTCTGACTTCTGTGAGCACCTGCACTTATATGCATAGGCCCCTGTGTACACACCTATTTTAATTATAAAAATTAATGTGAAGAATGCCCCATGAAGAGCACAGATCTAAAACAGGGCTGGGATGAAGCTGTGTCGTAAAGTGGACACGCTCTTGTGGTTTGATGATCTCCCAGCCTGTGGGACCGGCCACTGCCAGAGAGGAAGAGGGCAGGGTCAGACAATATCATAGGGAGCCACATGGGGCATGCTTGCCATAGGAAAGAGGGGCGCTGCCAGAGGCAAGGGCAGGGGTGCTGTTGGGACACCTTTCTGCTAGGCTTCAGTGTAATGACAGTATCAGTAGCTGCTTACCACTGAACACATTTTACAGCAGGTGTGTTTGCAGTGGCTGATGTTAATTGAGTCAGCTTTATATGCACATTTTATGTTATTTCTCTTTGTGTGTGTGTGTGTGTGCACTCGTGCGCACATGAGCACATGTATCTATTTGTGCAGGCCAGAGGTCATGCTTCCTGCCTTGGTTTTTGAGAAAGGATCTTTCGTTGAAGCTGGAGTTCACTAATTGGCTTTGAATGGCTGACCTGCAAGCCAGGGGACCTTCCTGCCTCTGATTTCCAAGTGCTGTGATTACAGGTGCACTCCTGTACCCAGGTTATAAGTCAGGGTGTCAAGGCGTAGCTCTGGCTGGCCTGAACTTGATATATAGACCAGGTTAGCGTTGACTCACAGGGATCTGCCTACATCTGCCTCCTAAGTGCTGGGGTTACAGGCACGGGCCACCATGCCCAGCTGCACCTGGCTTTTGCATGCGAGCTGGTGACCTGAACTCAGGTCCTCCTCTTGCTCATCAAAAGCTTTGCCCACTGAGCCTCCGCAAGGTATGAGTTCTTGGCATTGCCAGTGAAAGCCAAGGCCTGTTAGAAACTGCCAAAAGCTGGTTCTGTTAGTCAGCTGCAAACAGGGCCGCCAGAAGCTCACTTGGCACCTCCTTCCGGGCGCTGTTCTTGCTGGCAGTTGGCTTCAGGTGCTCTGAGCAGTTGAAGCCCTGGCATGCTTCTTTCCCCACGTTTCAAAGCAGATCAGTATAGCTTTCCAAATTAAATTATGGCCACTGCTTGCATTGCAAGGCAGGTGAGCCGCACTTTAAATAGACCACATTAATTCTGAAGTGGAGCCCTGCTGGGATAATTCTTATCATCAGTGGCATCACTGACAGGCTTGAAAAAGATCCCCATGGTAAGCAATTTGCAAACTCGAAAGGTGAAAGCACGCTTTATAGTAAAGTGTTTCTGGTTTCAAGGTCAGAGGGAGGTCACTGCAGTTTTCTGAGAAGACGGGGTGAGAGTGAGAGTTACTTGATATTAAAGACCTTACTGGCTGAGGGTAGCGTGCTCCCAGAGTCCCCCGGGATGGTGTTTGGATGTAACTTTTCTTGGACATGAGCAAATGACTTTTCATAACAGATAAGGGAATGACAGGCCAAAAAGTGACTCCACCTAAACCTACTTCAATAAACCAGTGAGTTTTTTGGGATTACTTATAGAAACATGGGTGACTCAGGGGAAGCCACCTCAGCATGGCTGAGGACTCAACAAAGCTGCACTCCTGGGGCTTTCTGTCCAACCGGCAGGCAGCTCCACCAGTCTCCTCTCCTCAGCAGGCGTCTGTTGCTTTTATGACTCTGGATGGGGCCCTGTGAATGTTGTAGCTTTCAGGGGCTTCCTAAGCCTTGTAAGTCTGCAGAGCCGCCCTCTCTCCTGAGGAAATAGCAGGGAGGGCAAGAAGGGGCCGTATCCTCCTCTGTGTGGCTGTATAGTCCAGTGAATTAGCCGTGGGACAGCTGAGAGTGAACTGCACTTGCTCTTTTATCCTGGGAAGTTTATTCTGAAAAATGAAGCTAGTGAGATGGTTCAGCTGCGTCACCAAGCCTGACAACCCGAGGTCAGTCCCTGGGGACCCACATTTTAGAGGGGGAAAACTGACTCTTGGCAAATTGTCCCCTGACGTTTGCACACCTGTTGTGGTGGACTGACACACACTAAATAAATGTAAGTAACACAGTTAAAATACCTGGAAGGGCGGCTGAGTGCCCAAGTATCTACACACTCATTTATGTGTATTTAGGTGCTGCTGACCCAGAAAGGAAAGAGAAGGCTACACAGGACCTCTTCTTAGCCTTGGTCGTTGGTTTTCTCATGTTAGGCTGCCATCGCTGGACAGCCCATGTGGGCCTTGTGCTCAGCACTCGCCCTTTTCCACAGTTAACCCATAATCCCAGGCCACTTACTGTGTGCTCATGAGAGGAACCCGAGGTTTATCATGGCTCTGTGCCTATCCAAGGCTATGCAACCGAATGGTCTTGTCACCTGTTTGTCCTTCCTGCTGGGCTGAACGCCCCTCAGAGATGACTCCTTGTTCTCTCTCTTGGCGTGGCACTGCTCAGGGCTCGCTAGAACAGAGGAGTCAGCCTAGGTCAGTTGAACTGAAGTATTAGAGCGAGCTTCTTAGTCTCTGGGGCTGTGCACATTTGCAGTATTCTGGAAGGAAACCACGATGACTAAATGTTCTCGAGGGGTCTGTGACCATGTTTGGCTCCTAGACTGAAAGCTGAGTCTGGAGCTGGAGAGTTGGCTCAGTGGTTAAGAGCATTGGCTAGTCTTCCAAAGGACCTGTGTTTAATTCCCAGCACCCACGTGATAGCTCACAAATGTCTGTAGCTCCAGTTCTAAAGGATCTGGCACCCTTGTACAGACATACATGCAGGAGAAACACCAATGCACATATAATGATGATGATAATAATGATAATAATAATAATAAGTTTACAATAGCTGGGTCTGGCAGCAGAGGCATGGCTCTGCCCTAGTTAGAAATCAAACAGTGTGAACACGCTCATTTTAAGGGGGTCGGAGGCAAAATATGATTTTTGTGGCTGTTATTTGGCACTACACTCCTGCTCACCTGTGCTGCTTATTAACATTTACATTAACTAGGTGGGACTTGTCCTGGCTTTGTCGATGAGTGAGATGGCCTTGGTTTGAGTGAGGTCATTATTAAATGTTTAGGCAATGGCTGGTACACAGTTAGCACTCAAGAGCTAATAATTGTCATTGCAGTACTGACCATAGCATGAAGAACTGTCAATGATCCAACATAAAGAAAATGGATCACAAAATGAGGATTGCAACTCCCAAGTAGTTTGTGTATGTGGATAAGAAACATAGACATAGGCCGGGCGTGGTGGTGCACGCCTTTAATCCCAGCACTCGGGAGGCAGAGGCAGGTGGATCTTTGTGAGTTCGAGGCCAGCCTTATCTACAAAGTGAGTCCAGGATAGCCAAGACTACACGGTGAAACCCTGTCTCGAAAAACCAAAAAGAAAAAAAAAAAAGAAAAAAGGAAAGAAAGAAAGGTAGATATGAAGAATATTGTCTGCCTGTGGCTCAGTACAGCCTTATTTAAGGCCTGCCTGTAGCCTTAGATTTGTTCCTGTCCCTATAACAAGTAGCTCACCATTTGGGAAGCTCTCCGGAGGATCTGGAAATGAGGGTAATTATTCACGATCAAGGATGTTCTTGGCTGTGTGAGGGGAAGCAGCAATTCTTTGTAATCAGGAGAGAGCTAAATTATATCCCACCAAGCTGCCAGAAATCACCTTCAACATTCAGAAGACCGAGTGAACAAGTAATAGAGCAAAATTGTCCTGAGGACTTTTGAATCTGGAAAATGTTCATGCTTAGAAAAAAAAAAAAAAGGAATCAAGATACAGAATTGGTTGTATGTATGTATGTATGTATGTATGTATGTATGTACACATAATCAGTACTACACTATATAATGTAGGGTTTTGTTGTTGAGATGGGATGGCATCTTGCTATGCTGCCCAGGCTGACTTTGAACTCCTTGCTTGCCTCAGCTGCCCAATTAGTCAGGACTGCAGGTTCATGACACCGAGACACCACCTGTGCCTTAAAAAGATCTATTCTCATAGTCCTGGGATCTGCAACTTCAAGGTCAGGTAACTGGGCTAACATGTCAGGGTGACAATGGCAGGCTGGCTCCTACTGATACCACAGGGGACAACTATTGTCACCTCTCCCAGCTTCTGCTGCCTGATGACATTCTTTGGAAATGGCCACATCATTCTAATCTTCGCTTCCCTAGTCAATGGCATTCTTGCCTGTGGGTTAGTTTTTCTGCCTTCTTAGGAGGACACTTGTTAATATGTTGTGCCCACAGGCTTCGCATCATCAGAGTTGCCAAGAGTCCTTTGCTGCGCCAGGCTCCAGAGATGAGGGTGTAGTTATGCATACTTATGTAGTGGGTCATAATTTAGCTGCCACAACTGTTGATTTTTGTATTAAAAAGGTGCAAGAAAAAAAAGACCAGCTGAGCCGGGTGTGGTGGCTCATGCCTTTAATCCCAGCACTTAGAGGCAGAGGCAGGCGATCTATGAGTTCGAGGTCAGCCTGGTCTACAAAGTGAGTCCAGGACAGCCAAAATAACACAGAGAAACCCTGTCTCAAAAAAAAAAAAAAAAAAAAAAAAAAAAAAAAAAAACTAAAAAAGAAAAAAAAAAGCCACTGGACTGTTTTGAAATTGTGAACTAAGTGTGGTGATCGCAGGTGGAGAGTTTTGAGGCCTGTTTATTCCTTTGTCCCATGCTGTCTGTGTTAAGGAGGTAATGCCATTTACTCACCATTGCCCAGTGTCCGTTGCTCTGAAGGTGACACTGCTGCCTTCTCTTTCCAGAGCCCGTGTTCTGGTTCTACGTGAAGGAGGTCCTCAACAAGCACGAGCTGCAACGCTTCTACTCGCTGCATCACATCACAGCAGATGTGGGCCGAGGCCGCGCCTGGCTGCGCTGCGCCCTGAACGAGCACTCTCTGGAGCGCTACCTGCACATGCTGCTGGCTGACCGCGCCAGGCTCAGGTGCCCAGCAGGGTGGCCCTGGGCGGGGGAGGAATCTAGAGACAGACTCACTTGTCCCCCACCAAGGGAAAAGAGGACTTCCTTACTGCAGCCCTGCCAGCCACACCCTTGGTGGGAGAACAGATGTCAGCACCACCAGTGTTTGCTGTGATCAGGGCGTGGATACAGGCAGCTGTTGCCTTAGAACACAGGCTGGCTCTCACCCCATGGAATTTTCACTTTGGGATTCTTCTACTGACCCAAACTGACCAAAAGATATGGAAGCTTTGTTTGTTCTTTTGTTTATTTTGAGACAAGGTCTCACATGTAGTCCAGGCTGGCCTGGAACTCACAGTGTAACCCAGGCTGGCCTGTTTCCCCAGTGCTGGGATGAGAGGTCTGTGTGACCAGGCCTGCTCAGAATGTATTAGGGAAGGAAGCATTTTGCTTTTATTAAAAGCTTTATTTTATTTATTTATTTTGTTTTGTTTTGTTTTTTTTTTTTTGGTTTTTCGAGACAGGGTTTCTCTGTGTAGCCTTGGCCAACCTAGACTCACTTTGTAGACCAGGCTGGCCTCGAACTCACAGCGATCTGCCCGCCTCTGCCTCCTGAAAAAGCTTTATTTTATTATGTGGGGTTTTTTTGTTTGTTTTTTTTTTTTTTGTTTTGTTTTGTTTTTTACTTGAGCATAAAGTTTATTTAGGCCAGGCTGTGTTGTAGCAAATACCGCTTGAGAAGCCTCAGGGGCCTGAGTGGCTGCTTTTATTTCTTCATGTTGTTACCTGCCTGTGAATATGGTAGACAGACACAGAATATGTCATCTGATGACCCACGGCCATGGTCAGTCCTCTCCGGCACAGAATGTGCCACCTGATGGCCCACGGCCATGGTCAGTCCTCTCCGGCACAGAATGTGCCACCTGATGGCCCATGGCCATGGTCAGTCCTCTCGGCACCTTGAGGAACTTCTGTGTTAGAGAGCCTAGTGCTGACACTCAGATTTCATTGGTGCAGTACGCTGGCTTCTCAGCACCCCGACCGACATACCGACCAACCAACTGACCAACAGACAGACTCTTGACGTCATTCTCGCCAGGTTTCTGCAGGCTCGGGTCTCCCTTTTTGCTTCCACAGCCCCACTTCTCCATCCACTCCTCCTCTTCCCCTTCTTCTCCACTTTTTTCTTTGCTAGAAATCAGACTCGGGTGCTGGTGCATGCTAGAAAGATGCTCCATTGTGTGCTGTCCCAGTGCCCTGGGGTGTTGTATCTACTGGCTTTTCCTACCAGTGACTCAGTGGGTGCTCAGGGTTTGCTCTTAAAAACGCTTGGGCCAGTGAGATGGCTCCCCATGGGTAAAAGCTCTTGCTGGCCACACAGGCGTGCAACCCTGAGCTCAACCCCCAGAGCCTGCGGATCTTATGGTGGAAGTAGAGAGAACAGACTCCTGAAAATTGTCTATGGACATGTGTGCCCCACATCACACACATCCTACATTTACATATGTATACAATAATAAAAATAAAATTAAAATAGTGAAGAAAAAGATAATTAAAAACAACAGTACCAGCATTTAAGAGGCAGAGGCAGGCAGATTGTTGTGCGTTTGAGGGCAGCCTGGTCTACAAAGTGAATTCAGGACAGCCAAGGCTACACAGAGAGACCCTGTCTCGAAAAGCCAAAACAACAACAACAACCAAACACACAAAAACAAAAGACAAAACAAAACAAAAAACCCAAACAACAATAACCACAATTCATGTAAAAAGAACTAGCAAAGTTATGCATGTCCCAATGATAAGGAGGCAGAGACAGGCAGATACTTGGGGCTGACTGGCCAGCCTGGCCTACTTGGTGAGCTCCAGGCCTGTGAGAGACCTGTCTCAAAAAAGGTGGTTCTTTCTGGCTCCGTGTGCAAGCATGGACACACGTGCTCTCTCACATGCTGTCTCTCTCTTTTTCTCCCTCTCTGACACATACACACTTATACTTTAGATTCAGTTACATGTATGAAAGCTGGTTCAGATTTTCAAATGATCCCAATTTGTTGTGGAATTGAACGAGGTCAAATGCTAGCTTGACACTGGTTTGTCACCTTCCTAGCATGGCCCTCCCCCTGGGTATTCAGTGACGTCAGCAGCTAATTTTCTCATCTCTTGTTGAACTGCAGGCTGCTCAGTACTGGGCTGACATTATTGAAGCTGCACTTACAATTCTGTTACCTGGCACAGAGGAGTCTGGTAGTTAATATTGCTCAACAGAGTCATCTAAGGTGCTTAGAAATTGGGCTTGGGAGACCTGATTTTAAGTTCTGCTGTACCATTGATTGGCTAGATTGCCTTGGATACCCATAGGCTTCCCTGACCCTCCCCAGCTGCTACTGAAATTCACAGCGGTCCTTTACCCTCCCAGCCCTTTTTATGACTAAGGTGGAGTTTGGGTTTGTAGCCCAGAAGTTATTATAAGTGGATACCTTGGTTGATGGAGCCCTGTAACTCTGTAATTGCTTCTGAAATTATCTCTTTTTTTCATTAGCCAATCAGGTGAGCCATATTAGTGAGCTTGGATTTCCTGTCTGTCTCTGGGGTACCTTGTTGAGTGGAATCTATCCCTCTGTCCTTTTCAACGTTGCTGCTTTGTAAATACATTTGCATATGTGTATTTCAGTCTCCTAAAGTTCAGGGTCCCTGGGGGGACCAAGAAGGAAGTCATAGGATTTGTGCATTCAGACCTTTGTTTCTGGTGAGAAACTTCAAAGTAGAGAGGGACCAGATTCCCTCTGGGTAATGGACTAGGCCTGGTCTTTCCAGAGAGCCACCTGATGGAATCATTGGCCAGTGTTAGGATGCTGAGAACTCACTTCCTTAAGAGTTTTCCTTTGAGGTTGGGGATTTAGCTCAGTGGTAGAGCGCTTGCTCAGCAAGCTAAAGGCCCTTGGTTCAGTCCTTAGCTCTGGGGGAAAAAAAAAGTTTTCCCTTTCGCTTTGCTCTTGCAGTACGTTCTATGAAGACTGGTCTTTCGTGATGGATGAAGAAAGGTCCAGCATGCTCCCTACCATGGCAGCTGGTAAGCTTGTCCTGAGAGGCTTGGTGAGCAAGAGCCGCTGGGAGTGGATTTATTGCCCAAGGGCATGCTGAGATGTTCTGTTCTGTGTCCTCCTGATTGGAGGAGTCACTGCCCTGTTGTTTTCTAAGTTGGGGCAGTTTATCTGGAATCTGACACCGTGCAGATGAAGCCCGAGGTTGAAGGATTTGGCTTGCGGCCTGGCAGGTGAACTATAAAGAACCGGGGACGGGCAGAGTGCCTTGACCCCTGGTTTTACTGCATGTCAGCTGAATTCTGTCAGCTCTGTTACCTCTCTCCTCCTCCTCCTATGTGAGGTGAGAACATGGTTAACTTTCTAGTCACCTTTAAGAGAACCATAGAAAATAAAAGGCTCCTGGCTTATCAGCAGTAATAAGGCCCTGGAAGGAAGCTTGTCTTTTTTCCAAATTTTTTTTTTTTAGTTTTTAATTTTTTTATTTTTTGGTTTTTTGAGACAGGGTTTCTCTGTGTGTAGCCTTGGCTGTCCTGGACTCCCTTTATGGACCCGGGTGACCTCGAACTCACAGAGATCCACCTGCCTCTGCCTTCTGTGTGCTGGGATTAAAGGTGGGCACCATCTCGCCTGGCTTCCCTTCCAAATTCTTTAGGTTCCATTTACACTGTTTCTTTTAAAGTGTGACATTGAGTCTCACATTTTGAGGGCCGTGTTAGTCTCATCTGTGCATGAGAAAGTCAGGCTCTGGCCGTGATTTTCTTTACAGGCCATAGATTGCCAGCGCCAGTCTTGGCTCAAGTAACTGTAACAGCACTCTTGGTGCACGCTGAGCTCTTGCGAGGTCACTGTTGCTGTCATTGCCCAGCTAAGGAAGCTAGAGCTCAAGGAGACGGCTTGACCAAGGTCTCAGAGCTGCTAAGAGGCCGTCCTGTGCCTCAGCCCAGGCAGCTTCTCTCCAGAACCTTCTGCCATCACCGTCTCCAGGGTGCTTCTTGTGGCGCCCGTGCTTCTGACACTCGGGGAGGGGGTGTGGGAAGACTGTTCTCATGCACTTCCTCTGTCTGCCAGTGCACTTCCCGATGGTCTCATATTTGGGGAGCTGTTGCCGGTGTTGGGGTGTGAGCCCCTCTCCCCTTTCTTGGCAGGCCTGAACTCCATCCTCTTTGCCATTAACATTGACAACAAGGATCTGAACGGGCAGAGCAGATTTGCGCCCACTGTCTCCGACCTCTTAAAGGAGTCCACGCAGAACGTGACATCTTTGCTGAAGGAGTCCACGCAGGGCGTGAGCAGCCTTCTCAGGGAGATCACTGCGTCCTCTGCTGTCTCTCTTCTCATCAAGCCGGAGCAGGAGACTGACCCTTTGCCTGTCATATCCAAGAACGTCAGTGTTGGTAAGCCACAGGGCACCCCCCGTCCCCCCAGGTGGCACAGGAGTGTGCTGCCGAGGGGGAGTGAGGGGGAGCTGACAGGGACACGCCTCAGTGCCACTCCTTCTTGGGGAGCAAAGGCTGCTGGTGTTTATTATTGTTTTCAATCGACATTCACTGAAAGAGGGGCCACACAGGAATGGTAGACAAGCAAACAACGTGTCCTAGGGAGCCAGGGGGTCATCTTCCAGCACTTTCTTCTGCCTCCCTCCTTCCCTTCCTTCCCTGTGTTGTGCTCAGCAGTGAGCTGAGACTCTGCTAAGCATCTTAGTATTTTTGGGATTGGGCAGAGGTGATTTTTTTTTTAAGGTTTTTTGAGACAGGGTTTCTCTGTGTAACAGTCCTGGCTATCATGGACTCTCTTCTGTAGACCAGGCTGGCCTCGAACTCACAGAGATCTGCCTACCTCTGCTTCCCAAGTGCTGGGATTAAAGGTGTGTGCTACCACGCCCAGCCAGAGGTGATGTTTTAAAACAAAAGACACAAGCGATATTCCTGTGGTAAACAGAATGAAAACACAGGCGCCCCAGAGAGGGTGCTTTATGCTTGCCCGTGTTGGGAGGATGCTTTTTAAGCAGTGGCTGAAGGGAAGAGGCTAGCTCTGAGCCTTGGCTGTGAGCAGGCATGGGGAAATTGACTTGGTTATGATAACATTTGCCAAAAGTTGATGATACTCTTGGAGCATTTTGAGTTGTTAGTGAGTTGATTTTAGTAGAATTTAAAACTCGGGTTAAATACTGTTGTCCCAAATCCATTAAGGCAGTAATCATGATCATCTCTTTTAAAAAAGTTTAAAAAGTTCTTTTTTATAGTGAGGATTGTACATACTAGGTAAGTGCTCTACCACACAGCTATATCACACGCTCTTTTTATGTTTTACTTCTGAACTAAAACTAAAGCATTGTTGGGGGTGGCTTTGAACTGACTCCATTGCCCATGCTGGTCTTGAACTTGGATCTTATTGCCTTAGATCCTGAGCAGAAGGTTCACAGCCCTGGCCCAGCAACCCACTTTTGTAATTCTGGTTTATCTGTCTATCTGTTTCTGTCTGTCTGTCTGCCTGCCTGTCTGTTGACTTGTATGTGTGTGTTTGTTTATGCAGAGTGTGTGTGTGTGAGTGTATGTAAGTGCAAAGGCTGAAGGCCAACATGGGGCATCTTCCTCTGTGGCTGTACACCTTCCTTTGAATTGAGACAGAATCTCTGACAGAACCCAGAGCTCACTGATTGGCTAGACTGGCTGGCCACTGAGCCCCCGTCTCTGCCCTTCCGGAGCTGGAGTTACAGGTGACGCCACCATGCCTAGCTTCCCCCAGGGCTGGGTCTGAATTCAGGTCCCTTTGTTTGTGCAGCCGGCACATGAGCTGCTGAGCCACCCCTGGCCCTCCCTTTAGAACTTTGAAAAGAGTTTACTTTTTTCTCTTATTTACTCTTTGACAATTCATACTTGTATACAGTGTGCTGTGATCATGTCTACTGCCTACCCTCCCCTAACATTTCCCCTTCCCTCCTTCACTGAGTGCATGAGTGCTGCCCGCAGGAAGGTGGGTGTGGGCCGTCCACTAGAGCATGAGCAGCTTGGCAGCCACCCCCACACCCAAAGAAAAGTAACAGTCCTTCCCCAGCGGCCATCAGCTGCCAATAGCTCCTCAGACCGGGGTGAGGCCTCTTGGTCCACCCCTCCACAAGTCTGCTCTTATGCAATTGTACACAGCTATTGTGGGTTCGCTGGTACAACACCCATGCTGTGTCCAGTAGACATCATTTTACATTACTCCTCCCTACCTTCTGGCTCTTACATCACTTCTGCTTGTTTTCCCATGATGTTCTTGGAGCCTTCATGGGGTGGGTTGGATAAAGATATCTTGTGTAGGGCTGAACACTCACAATTGCTCATTCTCAGCACTTTGGCCACACACACACACACACACACACACACACACACACACACACACACACGCACACACGCACACACACATATACAAAGACAGACAGACACACTTACACATACACAGACAGACAGACAGACAGACACAGACACACATACACAGACACACACACAGATACACACATACAAAGACAGATAGACACACACATACACACACACACACACACACACACACACACACACACACACCACACCTTTAAAAATAGTTAAAAAAAAAAAAAACCTTAAAAAGTGCCCAGCAGTAGATGGTCAATATAAAAGAAACAAACTCAATGGTATTATTTTTTTTGTCTCATAATGCTTTGTCTGGGCACTTTAAAAAAATATTACAGGTCTTTTGCTTATATATATGTATGGTTTCTGATTTTGTGTCTTTAGGGTTTTCTGTGTGAATGTGTGTCTCTGTGTCTGTGTTTCTTGTTCTTGTTCTTTTTTTTTTTTTTGTCTTATTCTGGTTGGTTTTTATTTTCTTTTATTATTAGATGCTTGTTTGTTTTCTAATGAGAGAGAGAGAGAGAGAGAGAGAGAGAGAGAGAAAAGGTGTGGATTTGAGTGGGTGAGGAGGTGGGGAGCATTTCAGAGGAGCTAGGGGAAACCATAATCAGAGTATATTATATGAAAAAAATTATTTAAGAAACCGTAAAGCCAGGCATGGTGGCATACACCTGCAATCACAGCTCTCAGGCAGGCAGAGGCAGGTGGATCTCTGTGAGTTTGAGGCCAGCCTGGTTTACAAAGTGAGTCCAGGACAGCCAAGGCTACACAGAGAAACTCTCGGAGAAAAAAAGAAAGAAAGAAAGAAAAGAAAGAAAGAAAGAAAAGAAAGAAAGAAAGAAAGAAACCCAATTAACCAATCAAAACAACAACAACAACAAAAAACCCCAAAACAAAAAACAAAAATACCCTAAAAACCCAACAAAATCTCATTTAGTCTTGAGTATTCTTGGTGTGACAACAGGCTCTGCTGCCCCATGGGAGCGTGGTTTAGCCTTCCTTCCGTCTACTACCACAGACTTTTTTTTTTTGGTCAGATGCGAGAAGTAAAAGGGAGCGGCGGAGGAGGAAGAAGGTGACCAACATTGTCTCTTTTGATGATGACGAGGAGGAGCAGGGCATTGGGGACACTTTAAAAAAGATGCCTGGGACTGCAGAAAGCTCGGAGGAGAACTCTGACCGATCCTCCATCAATATCACAGCAGCCTTTGAGGGCCCCTTTGGGCCAAATTCCAATGGGAGCCAGAGCAGCAGCTCATGGAAAATTGATTCTGTGTCTTTGAATGGGGAACTGGGCTACCAGAAGCTTGACGTGAAAAGCATTGATGATGATGTGGATGAAAACGACGAGGATGTGTACAGGAACCCACCGGGAAGGAAGCACACCGTCCACTCGGAGTCACCAGACAAGTAAGTTCTACTTGAGCTCGTGATGCGGGAGTTATGTCTCTGACTTGGGAGCTTTGGGGCTGGGGAAATGGTAGCCAGTGACCTGAGTGCAGATCCTCAGCATCCCAGCTGGATGCAGCAGAGCAGGCACCTGTTACCTCAGTGCTCCCGAGAAGAGAGCGTCAGTACAGAAGGACCATTGGGAGCTTGGCCCACAAAGCAGGGAAAAGCAAGGGAGGTCCTGCCTCAAACATGGGAGAAGGACAGGACGGACACATGAACTTGAACCCTGACCTCCACGTGTGCACTAAGGCATGTGTGCATGCACAGTTGCACATGTGAATGTGGGCATATGAACATGCACACACATCATACATAAAAATAGGGCAATTTTTGTATTCCTTTGGGGGCATTATTCATTCTTTAGACCTTTATGACCTTGCCCTGCTGAGAATTAAGAAAATGGAATCTATTTAAATGGACTTAACACAACATTTTTGCTTGAGCATAAGGCTTTTGCTTTTATGAGCAGGGTTTTCCTCTGTCTTTTACTTGCCACTAGCTTAGGAAGCACACAGGAAAGTAGACTTGGCCTAAAGAAATGTGATTGGCTGGCTCTGCAGAGGCTAAGACAGTGGTTCTCAACCTTCCTCATGCTGCAGCTCTTCCTACAGTTCTTCATGCTGTGGTGACACCCAACCATAAAAGTATTGTTGTTGCTACTTCATTACTGTAATTCTGCTACTGTCGTGATGTGTAGTGTAAATATCTGTGTTTCCTGGTGGTCTTAGGCAGCGTCTGTGAAAGTGTCATTTGACCCCCAGAAGGTTGACAAACCCTGGTAGCTGTCCCCTGTAACAGTAAGACGACCTAAGAGCTGTGACAGGTGGTGTGGCTCCATCAGTTGAAGGCTTGACTGGATGCATGAAGCTCTGATTTGTGCTCCGGCACTGCATAAGCTTGGTGTGCTGGAGTATATCCATCATCAGAACATCTTAGGCTATACAGAGGTCAAGGTCAGCACCCTGGACCACATGAGACTAACTCAAAAAGAAAAGAATGCTGAGAACAGCGCTCCATCAGTAACCTCCAACCAGTATGCTACTGTTTTTGGTTAGTGAGTATCACTTCTGTGTGGTTTGCAGAGGAAGGAACAGGGGTGTTTTAGAGCCAAGTTACATGGTGTCTGAAGCCTTTGACACACTGAGTGATGCCACATGGCCAGCTGCTGCTGCTGCTGCTCTTCACAGCTGGTTGCTCCCGCTCCTCCAGGCACACTAGCCAGTCAAGTACCCTTCTCTTCAGCTCTGGAGTACATGTGATCATGTACTAATCATGGCTGACCTCACAGCCCCTTCTAGTAATGTGTGGCATGGTCATGTGTGAAAGTGTTCTTTGTAGGACGTGGTGGCACATGCCTTTAATCCTAGCACTTGGAAGCCAGAGGCAGGCAGATCACTGCAAGTTCGAGGCCATCCTGGTCTACAAAGTGAGTCTAGGACAGCCAAGGCTACACAGAGAAACCCTGTCAAAAAACCAAAAAAAGAAAAAAAGAAAAAAAAAAAAAAAAAAGAAAGAAAGCATCCTTCCACGGGGCTGACACGCTACAGTGCTGCTGATACCTACAGGAGGCCTCCAGTGCCGTGCTTCTGAAGCTCATGTGTGTGTAATATTAACACTGCTTATTTCTTTGAAGACTGTCCCTGTTTAGAAAGTTTTTGAGTCCAGAGAGTGTGCTTGGCAGTTAATCACACTTGTTACTCTCGCAGAGGACCCCAGTTTGATTCCCAGTCCCCACATCGTGAGTCACAGCTCTCTTCTGGCCTGTGTAAGCACCAGGCACTATGCATGTGGCACATACGCACACATACAGGCAAAACATCCATACACATAAAATAAAAGAAATAAATCTAAAGATTTTACAAGTTCTGCTCTCATTCACACATGTGCATTGGCCCTCCCACCTGCGCTCATCTGTGATGGACCCATGTTGCAAGGTACAGAGGAAAGAAATTCCCCAGAGTTGAGATTTGGCAAAGAGGTTGGCCATGCTGGCAGTTGGGTTCATATATGCTGCTCCCCAGAACTTAGTATTTTCCATGTTAGTACACAACTCAGTTGTCTTGCATATGGTCACTGTGATGCTGGACCAATAAGTGGCAGGTTAAGTCCTTGCTTCTGGAATCTGGGAGTGTATTGCGGCTTAGATCAGTGTTGGCTTGACTTCATGACAGGGGTTTCCTGTCCGCCAGGACCTGGGGGAGGCAGGCAGCTTTCTTCATGCCTGACAGTGTGAGCTGGTTTGCTTGTCTTTTCCTGCCCACAGACTAGGACTCGCGCTGGCTCCCCTGCTTCTCAGAAGCACAGCGCCAGCATTTCTGGCCTTCAGCTCACAGACTGAAGAGGGTAGGATGCTCAGCGTCCAGTTTCATGAAGCACTGCCTCATCGGAATCCCGCATGGGGTCTGTGTCTCTGCAGAGCTCCTGCTTGCTAAGTGGCTCTGTCACTGTGTTCTTGGGCAAGGTCCTGGTTGTAGCTCGGGCTGGCCTTAGACACACCATCATGCCTCAGCCTCTAGAATGTTGTATGTATACAGCTCTCTTCTACTCTCAAATAATTTAAATCATTTCTCAGCAGCAGCATTCATATTCACAGACTATGGGGGTTTTGAGCCTGGGAGCAAAATTTGTGACCTCTGTGTTAGTCGTTGTTCTCCTGCGAAATGGCCAGAGGGGTGCGTGTGTGTTCCTTAATCACTTATTTCTTCCTGTATGTCTCGGTCTTTGTTTTTGTTTATTTATTTATTTAGAGACAGAGTGTCCTGTAGCCCAGGCTGGCCCACAGCTGAGGCTGGCCTGAGTCTATGTTTTCCAAGTGCTGAGATTCTGGGGTGCATCAGAATCTTTCTCCTGCTTGGGGGACTTGGCCCATGGGCTTGTGCAGCACAGTTAGTTTAGGTCTGTAGGTGGACGGGTAGCTGAGGAGGCCTTATGCTGGTAGAATTCCTTTTCTCTCTGGACAGATCAGCGTCTTCGTACTGCAGCCTCTGTGGTTGGACCCAGTCCAGCAGGATAATCTTTTAACTAAAAATCTACTCATGCAAATGCTAATCTTTTTAAAAATACCCTCACAGCATCTTGTAGTATAATGTTTGACCAAATATCTGACAGTGTTGCCTGGCCAAGTTGGCACAAACCATTAACCGTTGGAGCTGCCTTTAGTTCTGAGTGGCCTTGGATGTGCCACTGCATTCCTGTGGCTCTGCAGATGGCCTGTGTGAACCAGTGGCTCAGACCTGGTCATCTCTCTTCCTGCCTCTGGTGCTGCGGTGTGCAGCCTGGAGGGGAGGCCACCTTGTAAGCCAGGGTGGCTGCTGCCATTGTGATGTGTGAAAGGCACAAAGCAGTGTTGAGTGAGCTGGGGAGCCTGGGTCTCCGTGGACTATGGACAACCTCTCCCTGGTGTGCAGGGGCGTCTTGATTGAAGAATCTGCAGAGCGGCCTGGGGGAGAGCTAAGCGGTGATGAGTGGCTTACTGAGTAATGCTTGACTTTGACTTAAGCTTGTAATCATAGGAGTGGGCTAGAGTGTGTACACAGTCGTCAAATAGGGGAGTGTGGCCAGGCCAGGAGGCTCAGCTGGGCTTGCCATGACTTCTGTAAAATCTGTTGCTTGCTTGTTTTTAGGATGGTCTAGTGGACCAAAATTTGGGCTTTCTCTGTTCGTTGGTAATTTAACCATTTCTTTGGTGCCTAATTCCCTTTATCCAGCATCTATCAAAACACTGGCTTTGCTTTTTGTTTTCTTCAGAATAGACAATAGCTTTATTATGGAGTTTTAAAAATCATCTTGTTTGTGCTCTGAAACCAATAAAGAAGTAAGTTTGGAGGGTCTGGGGGTAATTCAGAGAGCCCATGTCCCCCTCTGAGTGACTAAGCAGAGAACCGAGTAGTGTGCACCTGCTGCTCATGCCTGCTAATAGTCTGCAGCAGGAGCCGCGTGAGCGGTGAGGCCCGACTGGTCAGTTCAGTGCCTGTGAGGACTGGGCTGGCTTTGAGGCTCCCACCCCAGGCTGAAGCTAGCACCTGCACAGTCAGGCGTGAAGGCTGTGCTTGGAGCTGGCTGTTAGCCTTGGGGCGGAAGATGATTAACAAAGTATCTAGGTCTGGGTGGAGGATCTGCCTCGAGGACATTGCCTCTACTCAGGAAGAGCTGAGCAGCAAGATTCCAAAGTCCTTGTTAAGAGGAGCAGAGAGGCTGGTCTGGTCTGACCTGAACTGTGCGCCTGCGTTATCCTGCGGGAGAGTGGCTTCACGCACACAGAGCAGACTCCTAGCACTGTTTTGTTCTTAGAACTGGTTTGGTTTAATTAATTATTAGTTGTTTTTTTGTGCCGAGGTAGCCTCTTGGGCAGTTTTTGTGTATTTGTGCAGTCCCAGGGACTGAACTCAGTTTTGTGGAGCCCTGGCTGTCCTGGAACAGGACAGGCAGTCAGACTAAGCTGGCCTTAAAGTCCCATAGGCCTTCCTGCTTCCACCTTTATGGGCGTGCCACCATGCTCACTTTGAATGTCGTCCTAAATGATGAATGAGCTTGCTGATAACGTGAAGATGAGCTTGTAAATTAATATTGAATGGGAAGATGTAGAAAATTTTACTTGCCCTTTCATTGTACCTATGTAAACAAGAGGAGGCATTTGTTTATTTATTTATTTTTGTTTTTTGAGACAAGGTTTCTCTGTGTAGCCTTGGCTGTCCTAGACTCACTTTGTAGACAAGGCTGGCCTCAAACTCATAGTGATCCGCCTGCCTCTGCCTCCCAAGTGCTGAGGTTAAAGGCGTGTGCCACTACACCCAGGCGAGAGGAGACATGTTAAAGTAACTCTTATTTGTCTGATTTAATTATTATCTTAGAGGCTTATTATATCCTAGTTGCCTAGTCCTGGAAGCTTCTAGCATCTGTACAATCTAATCTAGGCCTAGAATGTTTTCAGCCTCTGAGATTTACTGCTGAATAAGCTCACCCTTTCTAGCTCTTTCTGAACTTTGGCTGGCTGGTTCAACTCAGCTGTCTGCCTCAAACTCTTCAAGCTGCCTGATAGAATCTGACTTCTCAGTGAATTGCTCTGCCTACCGTCCAACTAACTAGCAGTCTGTTCTAATCTTCTGGTTCCTTCTCGTTCTCTGGCTCCTTCTGTCTTCACCTGTGTCTAGCTTGTTCTCCCTTCAACCTGTCTCTCCAAAACTCTCCTGATAAAACTGCCTCTCAACTGTACAAACTGAACTGCCACAAACTCAGCTCCACTCTGTTGCCTCTCAGCTCCCTGACACAAGTGAACTGCCTGAGCATCACTGACTAGAACTCAAAGGTCTGCTTGCCTCTGTCTCCTGAGTGCTGGGTTAAAGGTGTGTCTGTCTTCCAGACCCATAAGGTCTTTGGATGTAATCTCTTGCCAGAGTTCTGAATTAACATTTTTCTACAGAGTCATGCCCAACAAAAAAAAGTTTGATGCTTGCTTGTTTTTAGGATGATCTAGGGGCCCAAATTTGGGCATTTCCTGCTGGTAATTTAACCATTTCTTTGATATTCAATTCCTCTTTAGTCGGTATTTACCATGATTGTTGGCTGCCTAGGAAACTCTTTCACCCAGTTCTGTATTGGCTTTATTTTTAACATTATCTAAGTTTTGAAACATATTTTGTATTAATGCTAAGCAATATTTTCTGTTATTTTAAACCAATCTTAAAATATTTTACATTATTTGTGTGTGGGGGAAGATATTTATAAAGAGAGTTCTCTCCTTTTTTCATATGGGTCCTGGGGATCAAACTCGAGTTATCAGGTTTGACAACAAGCTCCTTTATCTGCGGAGCTATCTCACTGGCCCTTTAAAGCCAATCTTGATGCCTTTTTTTTTTTTTTTAAGACAGGGTTTCTCTGTGTATCCTTGACTGTCCTGGATTCATTTATAGACCAGGCTGGCCTCAAACTCACAGTGATCCGCCTACCTCTGCCTCCTGAGTGCTGGGATTAAAGTCTTGTGCCACCACGCCCGGCTTGATGCCATGTTTTGAGGCCTCAGGTGAACTGAGACAGTGGCCCTTGGGGACCACTTTCTCTTGGGTTAGGAACCTCATCCTTTGTGGGTCTTGCTTCGCTTTGACTCACATAGGCTGCTGGTAAATGGCAAGAATTGTCTTTGAGCTGGGTGTGGTGGCCTTTAATCCCAGCACTGGGGAGGCAGAGGCAAATGGATCGCTGTGAGTTCAAGGCCAGCCTGGTCTGCAAAGTGAGTCTAGGACAGCCAAGATCACACAAAAGAAACCCTGTCTTGAGAAACTTGAGAGAGAGAGAATTGTTTTGAAACAAGAAGAAAAGTCCACATGAGGTAGTGGAACATTTGCAGACAGGATTTGTTACTCTCACCAGCTGAGAATAAGACCACTGTCACAATTTTTGAGCCAAATTTGAAGCAAGCTTTGTTAAATACTGGCAAGGGTGATGGGCGCTGGCCAGGCCAATACCTTGGGTTCCCAGAGAGTGACCATGAATTACGTTAGTCTGGTGCCTATAAGGGCAAAACCTGCAAAGCTGTGTTGTGGGCAAGCACGTACCCTGATGTACTTCCTGCCTATGTAACTCCTCCTATATTTTTGTTTTTGCTTCTTTTGCTTTTTTAAGACAGGGTTTCTCTTTGCAGCTCTGGCTCTCCTGGACTCAATCTGAAGACTGGGCTGGCCAAGAACTCAGAGATATCTCTGCTTGCCTCTGCCTCCCGAGTGCTGGGAGTAAAGGCGTGCATCACCATGCCTGGCATAACTCCTATGTATGGTCAAGCACCTTCTGTATAGTTGGGGTAACCAACCTTGTTTACAAAAGTGAAAATATGTGGCTTGTTGTCTTAGGTGAACAACAGACCCCAGCATTCTGGGAAGTTACCTGTCCTTGGGCATACAGGCTAGAGGCATTTTTGTTTTATAGATCTCTTAGGCACAGCAATTTAAACTTAAATGTAACTTTAGCTCTACCAGACTGGCTAGTACTGCTGCCCTCTCTGAGTATGTGCCCTGTCTGCATGCCACTCTCCTTGGTCACCACTGTATAAACTGACTGCTCTATGGTTTGTTAAGGGAAAGGTTATTATTGTAGATGTGAGAGACAGTCAGAGGCATCTGAACGTTCAGAACAGAGAGAAAAAAAAGTCGACCGAACACAGCTCGCAGACTGGCTATGGTCAGAGCTATCTGTGAGAGAGGGGAGAGCAACAGAGGATAAGGAGTAGAGAGAACAGTGAGTGAAGCGGGAGCAGCAGCCTGGAGAAGTCGGGCCATAAGAAGGATGGATGGTGAGGGCTGAGGCAGCCGGCTGGCGTGGCTTTGGAATGCTGCTAGGCACTGGAGGCACGTGCTAACTGGAGAAGTTAGGTTCCTTTTGCTGAGGTAAGGATGTGACGTCTTTTGGTGGAACAGGTGTCACAAGTTCCTGAGGAATGCTGGCTTTATCTAGCTGCCAGAAAACCTCCTATAGTCCAGGCTGAGCTGGGCTGACGCTCAATTTTGAATATGTTAGTTGGCCTGAGCGACCTGACAGCCACCTGCTGCATTAGAGCCCCAAGAGGGAGGTTCTAATAACCTAGAGGCATGGCCATGTTTAAAACCCTAACACTGGGGGTGGGGGAGACCAAGTCAGGAGCTTGGTCCCCTTTCACCTCCACCCTGCTGCCATGTGCTAGCCATGGAAGGAAACATTTGTGAGATCCCGTTAGGACTGTCCTGTGGGTTTCTTGCTGTCAAGAGCAAGAAGCTAGACACATGTAGTTAGTACAACAAAAATTATATTTTAAATTTTATTTATTTACTTTTTTGCTTTTGAGACGGGTTCTCTGTGTATCCTTGTCTGTCCTGGACTCACGTTGTAGACCAGGCTTGCTTTGAACTCACTCACAGAGATCCACCTGCCTCTGCCTCCCGAGTGCTGGGATTACAGGTGTGTATCACTGCATCTGGTAGTCGTTGGGTTTTAAAGGTTTATAAAGATACACCACCTCAAAGAGTATGCCACGTAGTCTAAAAATGTTTACAGATAAAATGTCTTGATCTGTGCACTAAAATAAAGATCGGCTGTGTGTAGAGGCTCATGCGGACAGGACACCATTGGGGTTTGATTTGGGAGCTCTCAGCCTTGGTGCTATGGTGTATGACCAAAAGATGACATTGTTTTGAGACAGAGTCTCACCATGTAGCCCAGGTTGGCCTTGAACTCGTTGCAACCCTCTTGCTTCTCCCTCCAAGTGTTGGGATTACAGGTGTGAGCTAGCATACCTGTGGTCAGGGGCTTTGTCTTTGTGGTAGTGCAGATTAAGCTGAGAGCTTTGTACATGAAAACCTTGCACCACAGAACCATGAGAGTGTGAAACAGGCTCTTGTGCAGCCCGGGCCGGGCAGCCTCCTGAGTGCTCCACCAGGCTCTGCTAAATTACGTAATTTGGGGCTGGAGAGATAGATGGCTTGCTGGTTAAGGGCACTAGCTGCTCTTTCAGAAGACCCAACTTCAGCTCCCAGCGCTCACATGGCAGCTCACAGCCAGGAGGGCACAGTAAAACCATCAAGCCCGATGACTCCATGGGTAGAAAGAAAGGTTTATTTGGGGAAATTCAAGATTTCTGTGTCTATCTCTGGGGGAACAGAGCATAGCAAAAGACTGAGAAGGCATCATTAATAATTTTTTAAGAGAAAGGTTGGGAGGGAGCCTGAAAGTTAGGGTAGGGGAGCCTGCAGGCCACTACAGTCTGGAACTATCTGGGAACTTTGATATGTGTTATAGGTGTGTGTTAGTGGGGAGCTAGATGCCCCGTTGCCTGTAAGGACAGACAAGCCACTCCCGTCTCACAGGATTCTGGTTGATGCTGCCTGGTGGGCGCCTGTTTATCTGCTAGCAATCACTCTGTTCACCTGCTCAGACTGCAGCCCGCACTGAGCCCAGACTGTCATTTTAGGGGACCCACTTTGGATCTAACAGCAACCACCTGCAATTCCAGTCCCAGGGGATCTGACACTGTATTCTAGCCTCTGTGGGTACTGTATGCACGTGGAGCACAGACATACACACAGGGGAAAGACCTGCATACACAAATCTTAAAAAAATAAAATGAACTTGACTTAATTTGACTTTTCTTCTTCTCCTCCCTTTCCTTACTTGATGTAATAGGTGTGAATTGATATACTGAACTTTTCTATGTTCTAAGTTAGTGCACAGTACTGATTGTGTAAATGCGCATAGTACTGATTGTGTAAATGCGCATAGTACTGATTGTGTAAATTTTAAGAGGTGCAGCAGGTCAAGCATATCCCCAGCTGTGTACAACATTCTAAGCCAGCGAATACATGAGACCCTGTCTCAGGCAAAGAAGTAAAAAATCCAAAACTCTTGGTAAAAGGAAAAATCTATACCCTCCATCACCAACCAAATCAAACTGAAGCAAGAGCCCAAGTTGGTGGCAGGCTGAGCTATACAAAGAGCCACTTCCCAGCCTCGGCCTCCCAAGTGCTGGGATTACAGGTGTCACCACGGCTGGCTACCAACCTCCCCTTCTCCAAAGGGTCTTCCTCTTCAGCCTCCCTGGCCTGCTCCACAACCCTGAGCCGAGCCTTCTGCCTTCTTGCAGAGTGACATGATTGATGTCTGGGCCCTCTTCCACACGATAAACTCCATGCAGACTGTAAGTGCCATGAGCATGTGATGACCATGTGGTGTCTCTTTACCCCTGTGATGAGCATACTGCCTGCTTTCAGTAGACACTCAGCAAGCTCTGGCAAGTGAGCACTTGAGGAGTCTGATCTGAGCTCTGGGGTCCCGACTTCAGCCCATGGCTTATTCTGCTTTAGCCCCATCTAGGCCTGGGGAGTTGAGCCCAGATACTGGGATAAGCCTCGAGTCCCTGTCATGCAGCTGTGCTCTTTCTCCATAGGCCACCGGATGGGAACACCTGCCTCCCCCAGGTACACAGCTGGGCCCCGCTCCAGGTGTTGCACGGAGATGCTGATGCTGACACTGACGTCCTCTTTCCTGTCAGTGGAGTGGGCTCCTATGTTGCAACAGGTGGGTGCTTCTGTCTTCTCTTCTCTAGGAGGGGCTTTTCCTCCAAGAACCAGACAAGGTTCTTAAGTTATGGGTACAAGTAGGAATGGGAGCGAGGCGATCCGGGGCTCAGGACAAGGGTGGCTTGTGGACACTCAGAAGGAAGAAGTGACTTAGAGGTCTTCTGTAGAACTGGCGTGTTTACAGAGGGTCTGGCTAAGTGTCTTGGGATGACCTGGTTGACAAGCTCCTATGGGGATCTCTTGCCTGCTCCCATCCACTTGCTGCTAAACTTGGCCAGATCAAAGTTAACCACAATAGTGGCCATTATTTTGTACCTTAGGAGACATGAGAAGGCAGCTGACCTCTGTTCCTCTTTTCTCTCAGCTGTGTGTGCCTTGGTTCCTCCTGTTTGGCGATGGGTTCAGAGATGTATGGCTAGTCTGAGACTATTTCTCAATTCGCCTGTGGCCTGTGGTCTTCTAACCCTTCATTCCCATTGGGTCTACTCTTTACATTCTCTGTCTTCTTTGTCCTCACTTTTAGCTTTTGTAGCTTTTTAAGTGGAGGCGTCTATTATCTGGTTGTTGCTGTCATAAAACACCATGACCAAAAGCAACTTGTGAAAGCGTTTGTTTTGGCTTTTAGTTCCAGTGAATGAAAAAAAAAATTTTTTTTTGTTTCAATAAATAAAAAAATAGCTAAAAATGTTTATTATTAAAACCTGTAATTATTCCGGTGGTATTATTTAACCTGCTGTCATAATCAGTAAAAGACACACACAGACCCCTGTTGTATTTTAGAATAAGCCTATTTTACCTGGGGCTGGGTAGCTCTTTCTGTTTATGCTATCTCATTATCTCGCAGCCCCATCCCAGGCCATCTGCTTTAATCATTTCTGTCTGGGCTGCTTCTCTCCATGCAATCCTCAGAGTCAGTTCCTCTAGGCCGCACAGTTCTTTACCTGTCCCATCGCAACTCTGCCCCTTCTTTCTCCTCCAGCACCTGTCTCTCTCCCATGATCCTCCTGTCCACAAAGCCCTCGAACCTTCCTCCTGCCCTGCCCGGGTGTAGGCAATTTATTCAGCCAATCAGGAATAATTTCTTAGGCAAGGTTACAAACATCATTTTGAGGTCCCAGAGGGTCTGCTCATAAAAGACAGCAAGGAGACCTTGGGGAGCAAAATAATTAACATTAGAATACATAGCACCAGACAAACCCCCAACCCATCATGGTGGAAGGCATGGCAGCATGCATGGCAACCAGAGAAAGAAGCTGAGCGCTCCCATCATCCGCCATAAGCAAGGAACAGAGAGAAGGGTCTGGTAATGATGTAAGGCTTTCTGTTCTCAAGGCTGCCCTCAGTGATGTCCTTCCTCCAGCAGCCTGCCTCTCTCCATGCAGCATTAGCACCGAGGACCAAGTGCCAAATTCCTGTACTTATGGGTGACATGTGTCGTTGGAACCAGTACAAGGAGTGACTATCACACATTGCTGTGATCTGATATGGTAGACTTTGGAGGTCTCTGGGAAGGCAGATTTACTTTTGACAGTCAAGATACTGTGGTAGCTGACAGGGGGCACACTGTGTGCCAGCCCACCTATATATGTCACGTGACATTTGGAGTTCATGGTGTTCTTGCTATGTTCATGGTGCTAGGCTGTGGGAGATCTGAAGGGAAATTCCACCTGAGGCGTTGTGTTTATCTATTTTTATAATTTTATTTTTAATTTTAATTAAAACATTTTTTTTTCTTGAGACAGAGTTTCACTGTGTAGATCTAGCTAGCCTAGATCTCACTATGTAGACCAGGCTAGCTTCAAACTCAGAGATCCTTCTGCCTTTGCCTCTTGAATCCTGGGATTAAAGGAGGACACCAGTAGCTTTTAAATTCTTTAATTTTTTTTTTTTTGTGTGTGTGTGTGGGTATGTGTGTGTGTGTGACTATATGTGTGAGTGCACATGAGTGTAGGTGCCCATGGTGGCCAGAAGAGGGCACTGGATCCCCTGGCATTGGAGTTATAGGCAATTGTGAGCCACCAGATGTGGGTGTTGTGAACTGAACTCAGATTGTCTGGAAGAGCAGCAAGGGCTCTTAACCAGCGACCCATCTCTTCAGGCCTCATTTAAAATGCTATTTATTTATTATTTATTTATTTATTATGTTTTCGAGACAAGGTTTCTCTGTGTAGCCTTGGCTGTCCTAGACTCACGTTGTAGGCCAGGCTGGCCTCGAACTCACAGCAATCCACCTGCCTCTGCCTCCGGAGTGCTGGGATTAAAGGTGTGCGCCACCACACCCAGCTCAAAACGCTTTGTAAATTTTCATTTACTTGTTTATATATTTTGAGTGTGAGAATGTGTGGAGATAGATGTGTCACTGTGCATGTGTGGAGGTCACTTCTCTCTTTCCTCTATGTGGAATTCAGGGATCACACTAGGGTCAGCAGGCTTGGCAACAAGTGCCTTTGTTTACTGAGCCATGTTGCTAGCCCAGAGTTTTTATTTTGAGACAATGTTTCACTAAGGCCACTCACAGTGGCTTTCAACCAGCTATCTTCCTGCCCCAGCCTCTCAAGTGGCTGGGGTGACGGCTTGTGCTAAGCCATGGCTCAGGGATTTTCTGATTACCTGTGTGAAGGGGAAATGTATAGAAGGCGTCTTCTGAATGCTTCCGTATCCCTCCTCTGTCTGTCTGTTACTTCTTGCTAGGACTGTTGCAAAATGTTTCTCGTCAAGCCTGCGCCTTCTTCTTTTGTCCCTGTCTGTTCCTCTTTTCCCAGCCAGAGCAGACATGGAGAACAGTCCGATTGCGCCATTCCCTTGCCCCCATCTCCCCCTGCAGGTGGGATAGAGTTTCTGTCATCACTGTAGCCATTAGGCAACCCCCCACCCCCAGCAGGGGCACCCTCACTTCCTCCCCTTCATCCCATTGGTGCTCCTCCTACCTGCTGTACCTCTGGGGTTGTCTCTCAGGTTGTAGCTCAGATGTCACCTTTTTTCTTTTTCTTTTTGAAACATGATCTTGCTATCCAGCCCTGGCTGGCGTGGAACGCATTATGTAGACCAGGCTGGGCTTAACTTGTGGCAGTCCTCCTGCCTCTGCCTCCTGAGTGCTGGCACTAGAACACAGAGCTTTGTTGGCAAAGAACTTTAAAAAAAAAACAAACTTTTCAACACATGGCTTTTTCCCCCCTACTGCTCCTTTCTCAGACAGATCAGGCTTTGTGTCCCACACTGTGTAACCCTTGCCGAATGGCTGGGGGATGGGTGCAGATGGTGGGAGAGATGCTGCAGGGCTGGGCGCATGGTGTTGGGAGAATACCTGTGCAGAGGACACAGCGCAGATAGAGGTGCCGGGGCGGGACAGCCAGGAGCCCAGAGGGGCAAACGACTTTAGGGCAGGCTAATGAGCCTGCTGCTGAAGTGAGGAGGGTTCAGCTCTGCCAGGCTGAGGAAATGCTTCACTTGCTAACTCTGTGAACCTGGCAAGTCAGTTAGGCCCTTGAGGTCTGCTTCTTTATCTGTGGTTAAGATGCTACAGACTCGGGGTGTAGAGCCTTTGCCCAGCATCCGTGGTCTAACCCCCTGCCCCCCACATAATAAAAGATGGCTGTGGCTGTTGTTTCAGAGAGGGCCTGCTGTGTGTGCCAGTGCATTTGCCGTACCACAGTGCCAGCTGTGTGGTATGCATGTGTGCCAACCACACAGACTGATGTGTGGCCAGTCAGGCCAAGTCCCCACTGCATCTGGAGTGTGGCAGGGTGGCGATGGCCTTCACTCCAGCCACCCATTGCCTTTCATCATGTGTGCTGTTGCAGTCTTGGCTTTCTACATGTTGCACTGGCAGTCGTGGCTGGATTTCAGCAGTGAGCATGACTGAACTGAGGTAGCCTCCTGCTGAAGGGTCCTTAGAAGACGCTGAGCCTTCTAATCCGAAATGTGCCTTCTCACATGAGCAGAGCGAGGGATAACTTAGGTGACACTGGAGATTTGGGGTATTGTGTTTGTCAGTTTCCTGTTACTGTAACTCAGGATAATCAACTTATAGGGAGGAAAGGTTTATTTTGGCTCACACGCTCAGAGATTTCCCTCTGCGTTCAGTTGTTCCCTTCTCTTGGGCTTGTGGTGAGGCAGAGCATCATGGTTGGGAATGCAAGATGGAGGTGGCTGGAAAAGCAGAGAGCTAGGAGGGGTTGGGGTCCCAGTGTCTGATCTTTCAAGGCCACATCCTCTGGTGAACCAGGTCCGGCCTCTTAAAGTCCTACTGCATCTCAGTGGTACCGTGAACTAGGGATTAAACCATAGGCCTTTGTTGGACAGTAACCATAGCAGATTCACCTGGCTTAGTGGAAGTGGGGTGGGGGGCAGCTGTCCCTGAGCTAGCACAGAAGAAAGTGGGATATTCAACCAGGGGTTTTGAAAGTGCAGCTGGTTGCTGGGCCCAGGGAGGTCTCAGTAGAACTTTCTGATAGCCAGAGATACGGAGCTAGGACTCAGGGCTGAGGTCTCAGCCAAAGGAGAGAGTTTAAGAATTGTCATCTTGGGCTGGAGAGATGGCTCAGTGGTTAAGAGCACTGCCTGCTCTTCCAAAGGACCAGGGTTCAATTCCCAGCACCCACATGGCAGTCAACTGTCTGTAACCCCAAGATCGGATACCCTCATACTAACGCACATAAATTAAAATTAAATAAAAATATTTAAAAAAAAAGAATTGTCATCTTGGGAGGTTAGAGTGTATTTTGTAGGATTGATTATCCAAAGGGACAGGGACCAAAAAGCCATGGGTGGTTCATATATGTAATACTAGGACTCAGGAGGTGGAGGCAGGAGGATTATTAATATTTTGAAGCCAGCCTGGGCTACATTGTGAGGCCCAGGCCAGCCCAGGTTACAGAGTTAAATCCTGTCTCAAAACCACAACAATATAAAATTATATATACAGATCCCCCTCCAACAGGGTTTCTCTGTGTAGCCCTGGCTGTCCTGGACTCACTTTGTAGATCAGGCTGGCCTCGAGCTCACAGAGATCTGTCTTCCTCTGCCTCCTGAGTACTGGGATTACAGGCATGCACCACCATACCCAGTGTAATTTTTTTAAATGTTAAAATAATTGTATCTTATTGTAATTGTTTTAATGTTGTTTGATAATTTGTTAAAGTATTGTATGATTGGCCAGACACTGGCATAGGCTTGTAATTCCAGCAAAGGCTGAGGCAGGAAAAGCTTGAGCTAGGGGCCAGCCTGGGCTACAGAGGGAGACTCTGTCTCCAAACAAAGTAGAGCAAAACAAAACAAAAGGGGAAGCTAGGCACAAAGAGCCTATGTGGCTCCTTGGGTAGCATGGACTCTACTGTAGCCAGCAGTGTCTACACCCTTTAACGTCACCACTAGGTAGCAAGGAGGGGAGAGGTAGGTAGTCACATGATTTCCCATCCGATGCTGTGCAGTCTTGCGATGGAAACCAGGCTTGCGGTGCTCTCGGTTACAGGAAACAGTTAGGGTTGAGTGGGATGTGCAGTCAAAGGTGGGAAGGTGTTGGCCTCCCCAGGCTCATGTCCCTTAAGCCTGGCAGAGGCAGGAGCTACCACTGCGCGTGCCTCAGGAGTTTCAGAAGGAGCAAGAGTTTCCTTGAGGGATGCAGTCTTCCTGTAGTCACCTGGCCCCAGGCCTGCAGGTCTGCACTTTTTTCCTGGAAGGAGGCCTGAGCTGTAGCTAATGCACTGTCACGATCGTTAACGTCCTTGGTTGTTTCCTCAAGAGATTTATGGCTCCACTTCTTGGGACTGGCTTTCTGGAGTGCTTAGTGGCTTTTGTACAAAGTGGCATACTTCACCAGTGATGAGACCCTGCTGCCCTCTAGCGTCCACTACAAGCAGGAACAGTTTGTTTAACAAACACCCTGATTCTGCCACAGGCTCTAGATTGTGGATTTTGGGAATAACTTCCCTTGCTTCAAGAGAAACAAAACAAGACAAACAAAACAAAAACCAAGCAAATAAAAAAGGCACACGTAGCAACTGGCGCCAAGACTTAGTGATGCCTGAGTGAATGAAATGGGTAGCAGATGAATCCAGGGTGCAGGTGGCAAGAGGTTAAAGTCAGCTGAAGGAGCAGCTGAGCACGTGGTGAGGAGAAAACGGAGTTGAAAACAAAGCCTTATTCCCTGTGTGTGATTTCTGCACAGACGCCACTGTGGGAAGTCTGGAGAATGGGACAGGACCAGAAGACCACGTCCTCTCAGAGCCTGGCCTTCGGTACAGGTCAGTATCAAGACACCAAGCCACTTAGCAGACGTGACGTGCTGCTTACATCTCTGCTTCTTATTCTCATTTGAAGATACGTGGCGCCTGCTGGAGTTGAGGCTGAAGCCTACCCTTATGTTCGTGCTCACATGTGCAGTCGTCAGGGTCACGGGTGACCATTCACCCAGATAAACTGCTTTATGACACACGGTCAGAGCTGGGAAGCCTCTTGGCGGTAGAGTGCTTGCACAGCGTGCAGAAAGCCCAGGGGTTTACCCCAGCTCCAAAAGGAGAGGCAGCAGCCATCCAACCCCGTTTGCATGCCTCCATCCTGTCCACAGCTCTGCGGCCATACTGTGCACCTCCCGCTCAGCCTTCTTACTTACAGTTGTTTGTAGCTGGTGATGATGCTTGTCAGCCCTAGTATTCTATGATGTCTAGGTCATGGGGGAAAGCTGTAATAGCTGTTAAGTAGTTAGTTTACTGCCTGCAGATTGCAAGTGCAGAAGGCTTTGCTCTTTCACATTAAAAAAAAAATCCAGATAGAAAAGTAAGTTGCCTAGTCACTGTTGCTCACAGAGGGAACATTGCCACCAAGGTCTCCCTAACACCACCTTCATTTCTTATTTTGCTCTTACTTTCCCCCTTTTCTTCAAGATTTTAATTTGGTGTCTTGAAGTTACCCATCCGTATGCTCTACTTGGCCTGAAGGTGAAGGTAATCCTGGCTGCCACACACCTTGCTTGGTGTCCTGTCACCCAGAGCAGGACTTTGAAAATGACACCCCACAAGGGGTCTGACACCACTGAGCCCAGTTTCATAAGGGGCAGTGTCACTGCACCCTCCCAGGATGCTGAGCCCTGTTTTGTTGTGTTTCTGAGCATTCCTCAAATGCAGCAGTGATGAGGGGCCTGAGCCGAGCCATGGCTTCTCCCTGCTGTTCGCAGATGAGCCGGGGATATTGTTCACATTAGGGAGCGATTGTAGAGATGCAGCCAGCCCAGGTACCTACACTCATTATGGTCTCTAAGGTTCTCCATGCACCAGCCCTGCTTACAGGGGCATGCTGGGAGCTTGTTGTCATGACACTTCTGTATCCCTTGATCAATACATAACCTGGTCTGTGTCTGTCCTCATTTAAAGGTGTCTTGTTCAGATTCTTTAAGAGGTATAGTTCACCTGTAGGAGAGTACTTGCCTAGCATGCACAAAGCCTTGGGTTTTTATCCCCAGCATCACATAAAATGGTTTGGTGTTTGGGAGGCAAAGGCAGAGGGATTGGAAGTTCAAAGTCATCTTTGGCCACATAGCAAGGTCCAGCCTGGAACACATGAGAGAGGATCAGGAACAAACATACTGTTGACTAGTTGCCGTTGGATGGTCATGTTACATACTTGTCTGAGTGAAGCTTATATAACATGTGTGTCTTATACTAGGAACACTGACATGCATCCAGGGACCATTTTACTTAGAAAAAGGAACAATACAAACCACAAGAATGTGAAAACCAAACAGACCACGGAGAGAATGTGTGCTTATAATTACAGCAGTTGGAGTAGGAAGGCAGTGATGTCTTGTCTGACCCAGCTGCAAACATGCCTACTGAGTGGTTTTTTTTTTTTGTTTATTTGTTTGTTTGTTTCTCTGTGTAGGTGTGGCTGTCCTGGACTTGCTTTGAGACCAGGTTGGCCTTGAACTCATAGAGATCTGCCTGCCTCTGCCTCCCCAAGTGCTGGGATTACAGGCATGTGCCACTGTGCCCAGCTTCATTAAGTGTTTCTAACTTTGGGGGTTAGCAGCAAACTTCAGACACATTTGTCAGGGTAGCTGCCTTCTGTTCTTCCAGTAGATTCCTAGGGAAACATTGCTGAGTGTTGTGAACACTGAAGATGTGTTTTAGGTTGAATGTAACTTCCTTCTGTCTGCTTTCTCCTAGTATGGAAGCCAGCTCTCCAGGCCGAGGAAGTCCCCTGAGCAGCCTGTTACCTTCTGCCTCAGTGCCTGAGTCCATGACAGTTCGTAAGTACTGAGGCTGGCGTGCGAGCCGGCAGGGCCTCTCTGCTTATCCTCTGGGATGTGGGCTTTGCAAGTGGCCGTGGAGCTGGTGAGGGCATGCTTGCTTTGCTCCTGTCACAGTATCACCGCAGGCTTCTAGACCATGGCCAGGCTGTGGTGCATGGGCTGTGTCCACCAACGGTGTGTTGTGGCAAGAGACTCTAGCAGCCGAGTTCCCTTGTGACTCTGGACAAATCACTTTTGCTGCTGAGATAATCTAATGAGCAGGTGGTGCAAACCATTTCCAGTTCCACCTCCTGGAAAAGTATTAGAGACTCTGCAATGAAGGGTGAGTGTCAGTGGCCTTCTCCCCCCACCCCCCTCTCTTCGCTATGACTAGGTGAGCAGTTGGGGTGGGGCTGGTGTCCCTGACTAGGTTGGCAGAGGGCTCTGTGGTCATAGAGGGCAGGGCTCTTCTTCTGACTAGTTGTTTTGTTTGTTTTCTGAGTTCTAGCCATCTCATTCCTACCCCAGGTAGCAGGAAGGAGAGGGGCAGGTGACAGGCTTCCTCTCTTTTCACATCCTGTTCAGGGCTCTAAACTTGGATAGAGTAAAAGCTACACCTTTTTTCCTCATTAGCCTTTGGGTGAAAATTAGTATTCCCTTCAACTATCAAAATGCAACAAACCCTGGCACCCATAGCAGTGGTGGCAGATGGTGAGTGACTGTCACCCAGAGAAGTTACAGACCCCTTTAACAGCACCTTAGGATGCCATTTCTCTTGGAAGTGTACTATTTTCCTGAGCTTACCTGTGCTCCTGTCCCCGTATGTGTGCATCTTTCTATCTGGACCGCTCTGCTTGCACATGAACACATTCCTTTGTCACTGGGGGGTGGGTTTCATCTATTTTCTAACAGTTGGTTTTCATGGAAGGAGGCCTGTGTGCCTCCCAACTGCAGGCCGTGTCCATGTTCCCTGTGAGCTGGAGTCCCTGCCCCGCTGTGAGGCCCTCTCCCCGAGCTTTCCCACAGCCCCCTGCTCCTGTGTCCCCCTCCCCTGGCTGCGAAGGAGGAAAGGCTAGTGCGCGTTGCGTTGCTGTACAGGGTGAGGGATACTGACTGTGTGAGGATGACCTGGCTCCTCCTTGTGGCCAGGCATGGGTCCCAAGGCTGTTGTCTCTCTTCAGTGTGGGCTATGGAGCAGGTGAATTGGGTTCCCTGTCAGCAGTTCTTGGGCTGCTGTGGATATGGTCTCTGCCTGCCCCCCCCAACCCCCAGCCATTTCTATCCCTGACAAAGCCACCAGCTTGGTTTGTGTCTTTTCTATGAGGACAGTCCTCTTGATAACCCTGAGCTGTGCCCATAGCAGGGGCTCAGCCCGTCATGTTTTCATTCATACTTTTTTTTTTTTTTTTTAAAGAAATTAACCCCAGCTGTTGCTGGTCGTCTGAGGCTGGAGGAGACCTGTCAGGACTCCCCAGGCATCCTTCTGAGGGAAGGCATCTGTGGACCAATGTTCGCCCCTGGGTGTCTGGTAGTTATATGGGCTATGGGGAACAGGTGTGGGTGGGCGGTAGGGTGGCTTGTTTTTGTTTTTTGGCTTTAGGTTTTTGGAGATTGGGTTTCTCTGTGTAGTCTTGGCTGTCCTGGGCTAACTTTGTAGACCAGGCTGACCTCGAACTCATGGCGACTCACCTGCTTCTACCTCCCCAAGTACTGGGATTAAAGGTATGTGCCACCGTGCCTCGCCATGGTGGGGTGGCCTGTTTTCTGGGGTGACTTCACGTAGGAAGGCTTCTACTCTGCAAGATAAGGCTCAGTGTTCTCTCAGAGATGTGGGGGAGATAGGAAGTGTCACCTGTGTAGCCTCACAGGGTGGGTCTGCTGTAACAGTTACAAACCAGGAAGCTTTGGCAAATGTTTCTTTTCTTGTGGTGTGCTGTGGCAGCAATGCCAAGGCCAGAGCTGGTCCCTGTGAGGTGTGTCTTTGAGCTGCAGCTTCTTTCTCTGTCCACCGAGCTGACCCTCTGCACATGTGCACCTCTGGCGTCCCAGTCTCTTCTTGTCTTACGGGATCAGAGTTCCACTCTTGCGAATTGATTTAACCTGTTACCTCCATGCCTGTCAGAGGTCTTAAGCAGTTTTCTGCTGCAGTAATGAAATACCCAGAAAACAGGTAATTTATAAAGAAAAATAACTTATTTATCTCTTAGTTCTGCAGGACCAAAGGGCTAATGCTAGTGTGTTTTGAGAGCAATTGTTGTCTCTACTTTGCGACATGTTAGCTCTGTTACCCAGGATCAGGCCAGAGGCAGCTCAGATGGCCAATAAAGAGAGACTTTGGTTATGCCGCACCAGGATGCTACTCAGGTTCAGGCCACCTCCCTGTATACACTCAAGATTCTCTCACTTTCCATCTGCCTATAAGGTCACTGGCCCAGCAAGGTGAGATAAGCTCAAAAGGACATGTAGATACCCCCACCCCACCCCACCCCCACTCTCCCTGCTCTGGGCTGTCCATCCTGCCCTGAAGTCCAGTACTGCTGCTCACCCTTCTTGTCATTATTTTGGAGATGGTTTGCTGTGTATCCCGAGTATGGCATTCAGTGTGCGCCAGGCTAAGGTCACAACAGCGAGAGCCTCGTGCCCTGCCTGTCTGAGAGCTGACATTACAGCTCCGAGCCACTCTCCCTTCCTTTCGGATGGGTTAGGAACCAGCGTTCCTTCTTACAGGACGGTGGGTCCACTTCAGTGTCCAACTAGGCAGTGCTTGGATCGGAGTCTTCCCAGCCACCTAGAGCATTTAAGCTGGGGAAGCCACTGCTGTGTTCTTTAGTGGTAGACCATGGCTCAGGAGGGCTGAGGGCCAGGCTGGGGTAGCGAGAGAGGGAGTTGGTGTGAATGCCCACTTTCTTTTGCCTGCTGTTTAAAGGTCAGATGAGGTGTGGTTCCAGGAAGGCCGTGCTTTCTAAAAATTACTTCTGGATGGTTGTTGGGACTCAGTCTGCCTTCCTTTTTTCCTCCCTCCTTCCTTCCTGTAACCCAGGAAGGCCTTGAACTCCAAATCCTTTTGCCTGAGTGTCCTGAGTGCTAGAATTACCTGCGTGTGCCACCGTGTCTTGTAGTAACCAATCTTTTGAGTCCAGTCTAAGTATTCAACTATTCCAAACTCTAGCCACAGGGCTGACTGGATTCTGGAACTCTGGTCTCACGTATGTGTCTTGACTTCTTAAGACCTCTGCTTTTCCATCCGGAATTTCTCTGGAGGCAGCTGTAGATGCTGGACAAGGAGACTGTGAGCACCTCACAGCGTCTTACAGTGTGTTGCCTGCTGGTACTACCTGTCTCACACAGTATCCCAGCAGCCAGCCTCATTTCCTAGCTGAGGAAACTGAGGCTTCAAGATGCTCTGTGAGGGCCACTCTGCTAGGCTGCCAGTGCTAGTGGAGACTGCATCCTTCCTCTTCCCTCACCCCCACCGTTCCTGGAAGCTCATAAACTTCTGAGGTAGTCTGCCCTTGGAGGAAAGCATCCAGGTTTGTTAGATGACCCTCCTGGTCATGAAATGTTTGTATCTCCCTAAAAGCCATGTGTTGGAATACCAGTCCCTGGTGTGGTGGTTTTGGGAGTGACAGCATTAGGGGGAGGAGCACATTAGGTGAGGGCAGAGCCCCCATGAAACACATCCTTAGCAATGAGATCTTCCAAGAGCTCGCCAGCTCTGACCCATGAGGACAGTGAGAAGAGGTTGATCTGGGATGTCTAGCTCCAGAGCTGCCTATAGTATCTGAACCATCTGGTCTCAGGACCACCCTCCAGGGGGATGCCTGTCCCTGGCCACCATATGAGAGAGCATGTTTCTGCCACCCTTGCCACATGGTACCACTTTGCTTTTCTCAGAGTTGATGGTTTCAGGTTTTAGGCCCACTCCTGACCTGGCTGTCCTTTCCCACTCTGGTCCCTCCAATGGAGGGCAAGCTCCTGAGGACAAGCAGTGCCTGCTCATTGCTGCCCTGGGTGCCCCAGATTCTGCTCAGCACACGTTGGTGTTGAGGGAATCAGAGATGAGAGGGCCGGCAGGTGGAAGGGACGTTAGTTCTCGGGAGCGTTTGTGAGTTCGCAGCCTGCGCTGGGTCAGCCGGGCTGACTGGTGGAAGGGTCTGGAAGACCCAGCTTCGGTCCCAGCTGCGGTAGTGGCTGACCCTCCACAGGTCTAGTTCTTGTTTGCTCTGGCTGTGACTCCCCCGGGCTTGTCGTGATGTTTGTGCTCTCCTTGGCAGCAGGATGGAACCACGCTGTTGGGATATGTGCCAGAGGTGACTTGTTTGCTGTGATGCCAAAGAAAGGTGTCTTCATTGCAGTGGGTGGCAGCCATTGACATGAGTGACTTTGAGAAGGTGGTGTGGATAAGCCCCCTTGTCCTTGGTCCATAGCCTTTATATTTAAAAACTTTTCTCCATTGCTGAGGCTAGATTCCAGGGCCTGGTGCTTTTAAAGCAAGCACCCTTTAACTGAGCTGCAGGCCCAGCCTAGGCCCAGCTCTTTATACCTAGGCTCACATAGGTGACTGGTCACCAGGTTGGAGGGTCTCATAATGCTGATGGCCTTTGGCCAAGCTTGCAGGCTCCTATGGGGGTTTTGAAAAGTGACCTTTCTTTGTAAAAGGCAAGTGTCACAATTGCATTTTCATGTTGCGTGGTTAGCAGTGCAGACCTCAGCACAGACGAGATAACATGAGAGCCACTGGGATACACACTGTGAATCCTGTTCAGGTTTTATTCATCCTTTACTTTCATAGGGCCAGAATGCCAGTGAGTTAAGAGACAGCCACTATGTGCATGTGCACACACATATACACGCACATTCTGCACAGTGTACACAAGGAAGGGCCTACCAGAGGTGCTCAGCATGTGGAAACCACACTGAATGTTGGGACCTCACTAGCAGGCATGGTAAGGTTGTAGCTGTCTGACTGTTGGAAAAGCCACCCAGACTGGGAGTTTTCTTACTATTTAGTAGATATTTCTTGATGTTTATGTAAGCTTTACTTCATTCACCTCCTGCTTAACAGCTGAGTTTCTGTACTATTGAATTAATTTTTTATTGTTGTTGGAATATGTGATGTGAGCTGTGAGTTGTAAGAAAGCATCCTTTCAGCACACCTTTAATCCTAGTACTCGGGAGGCAGAGGCAGGCGGATCAATGTGCGTTTAAGGCCAGCCTGGTCTACAAGGCGAGTCCAGGATAGTCAAGGCTACACAGGAAAAACCCTGTCTAAAAAAAGTAAACATCATCATCATCATCATCAACAACAACAAAAAACCCTGAAAAAACAAACACAAAAAAGAAAGCACCCTTTCTCCCTATTGATTGCTGTAGCGTGGCATTGCAGAAACCTCACCACCAGAGGGCACTCCAGCACCCTCTCACTAGCTATGGGGACATGTTCTGTGCTGGGGTTCTGGTCTGTAAAATAGTGCTAACAATAGTGCATACTCCTCTGGTAGGGTTGTGAGGGTTAAATGCATACATGCAAGAAAATTACCCAAAATATTGGCTAAAATGCACTTTGAAAAGACAAATCTGGGACAAGTATCTCAGAGATACGCATGTTAAATGTTCAGTAACTTATGGGTGAGGCTGTTACACCCTTAGTGGAGTCATTGTGCTGGAGCCAGCCCAGCCATGCAGACCTCTGAGATCCCTTTCCTGGGTGTGTCCTCCATCTTCTGTTTACACTGAATGGAAGTGCTTCTTAGTAGGGGTGCTTTCAACTCCCAAGGGGTTCCTGGCCATGCCTGGAGAGGCTGGTCTCCCTGCCTGGCACGGGGTACTCCTGGCAAAACATGACAGGTTACGCCAGTGACAGTAGGTTCTCTGCGTGCCTGGTGCCTGGTATCCTTGTGGGTGGGGGCAGGAATGCAGCTAGGTGTCTGCTGAGAAGAGCGAACCTACTTGGCGCACGCCTTTAATCCCAGCACTCGGGAGGCAGAGGCAGGCAGATCGTTGTGAGTTCAAGGCCAGCCTGGTCTACGAAGCAAGTCTAGGCCAGCCAAGGTCACATAGAGAAACCTTGTCTCAGAGGGGAAAAAAAAGGAAAGAAAGAAAAAAAGGGGGAAAAAAAAGACTCTAGGAAACGCTCACCTCTCTGTGGGTGTTTGGTGTCGCTTCACCTCTGTCGCCTCTGCTGTGAGGATGTCCTGGTGCCTGCACGTGTGGAAGATAAGCACCTGCAGAATGGGCAGTCTGAGTCTGGAGCATGCACTGGGCATGCGGCTCACTGGTGTGCCCTTTCTTCCTCATCAGGGTGGGAGCGTAGCGAGAATCCACCCGATGGACGTTCATCGCTGATACAGCACCTTTGTTTTCACAGCTGACTTTCTCGACTCCTGAATTAGTTTCTTTATTTGGAAGCTGAGCACTGTGCAAGCCACTCGAGCCTCCGTCCCTGTTGTTGGTGGGAGAGCACTTCGGCACCAGGGGGCGCCATGGCCTTTCCTCTGTCCTTGCTATCTGCTCTTCCCTCCACCCGCTCCCAGTTGTGGGATTTTGCTTCTCAGTTGTGGATGTCCAGGGCTGGTGCCTTATTTCAACAGCCAGGTGGGCTGGCAGTGGACGCAGAGGTCTTTTCCAGGTGGTGTGCACAGAGCTTCCTGTGGCGGCATCACCGTGGTGGCATCTTGCTCATGGCTTTTGGAGAGGAGGAGGGGTGTCTGGGTCCACTTTAGAAAGGAGTAGAACCGCTTTCTCCTTTGCTGCTGTTGCTTAGCCACAGACATCTGCCTGGCGTTTGCATCCCAGCCACGGCCTTCCTTCTCTTTTCTGGGCTCAGAGCGTTTGGCACGGAAAGCAGAAAGACAAGGACCTCGGTCTCTGCCTGTTCCTTTGTTCCTTGTGATGCTGAGCCATGGCAGACAGGGCAAGAGAAACACCCTGTTTTCCCCTTGATATCATGGGAAGGGCTTTTCCACCTCAATGAGGCAGGCTGGCTCGTTGCCTGGCAACACCATTCCAAACACTGGGCAGTCTGAGAAATGAAACTAAGTAGCACTGGGACTTGGAAGCTAGCGAAGGGTCAGCAGCCAGCCCAGGGCGTGGCTGAGGGTTAGGTCACGTCCTGTGCCTTAGCCATAGTGACTGTTCCTGGGTAGTGCAGCACAGCGGCTTCACGCTGGAGACGCGCTTTCCCTCTGAATCCTGTTTCCTAGATTCCAGTGTCAGGAATTGGGAGGCTCCAGATGTGGTGCACACACGCCTCAGTTCTTCTTAATTTGTTTCTCCCACTCCCCAAATGTTTACTAAATGTCTCTTCACAGTGGGCACTGCTCTAGGTCCTGGAAAGGAAAGGTGAAGATCCATTCTACTGCTTATAGACTCTGAGCCTCAGTTTCCTCATCACTGAAATGCAAAGGATGAGCTCCCATTGCTGCTGTGAGGACTAAGTGGGTCTGGCAGTGCACTCAGTGCCCAGGGCCATCAGTAGCTCTTGGCCACAGAGAGTCAAAGACTGGGAGTTAGAGACAGTACAATGCAAGACATGAGGGACAATTGGACGGGAAAGAAAGAAGTCATGTGGGAGTGACACAATTGTTTTGTCACCAGTGGGCACTGACTACCTCCTTGTGACTTTCAGCCATCTGCCTCACACAGGAGCGAGTCCCTGTACAGGAAATCCTAACAGGACCCCCAAGGTTATGCACCCTAACCCAGTGCCTGAAAGTATAAATACCTTTGACCTAGTGCTGTGGCTGGTGGCCACTGACGCTAACATAGACATTCCTTACTGATGCCAGGAGCGGGAGGGAGGGGGTGACAAGAATCTGGGGTAGAATTCATAGGGCAGCTTCAGTATGGGGGGGGGGAGGGCTTTGCAGAGATGGCAACACTTGCCAAGAAGGGTGGGATACAGCAGCAGCTTGAGAGTGGCCCTTCTCAGCTGCAGCTGCGCTCTGTACCATGGGCGCTGAGGGCTGTCCACAACCTTGCCACCATAAGGAAGCATTGAGGAAATACAGATGACAGAAAGGGAAGGGTTCCCGTGGGAGCAGTGACTGGCTGAGCACTGCACCCCACGGGCATGGACTCAGAGTCTCACCCAGCACCCTGCCTCATCCTTCCATAGCTATTTGATAAAAGATGAACTGCACTTAAAACACTGATATATGCCATTCCAGTGTCCAGATCTGGTAAAACACCTCTGAGTTTCTAGTGTCAGATGCAGCAAGAAAAAGCATCAGCCAGTTCCCCGGAATTGTGGCTATTACTGGCCCCATGTCTGCCACAGTGGACTGTGTCTGAAGAGTTTTCCTGTGACGCTTCTGTTCTCTAGGGAAACCCAGCTCCCGGTCACTCTGGCTAGACTGCGTGCAGGCCCAGGTGGTCTCCTTGCCATCTGAGAGGCCTGGCACTGTGGCTTTACCCACAGCTTCTGGAGGCCAGCTGTGCGCAGCCTCACCATCCTCACATGCTGGACTGACCTCGTCGCCACGATGGAATAATTGGCGCAGTGAGCTCTTTGATTTGGGGAATCTGTTGTTAGATGTTCTCTCACACATCTGCCTGAAATCTTGAATATGGTGTGCCTCACATTCTAAACACCCCTCTCCTTTGGGACAAGTACAAAGGACATGTGGCACTGAGAATAGACCCTGCAAAGTATGCTGGGGACCTGCCTTGCACTGCGGCCTCCCTGTGCTGCCAGTCTGTGTCAGCCTGTGTGATGCCACAGATGTGTGGGGTTAGCTTTGAGTATAAGTGTGCTTGTGTGTTACTAAAACTTGTGTGTGCCTTCCTGTATGTGTGCTTGTGTGTGTGTGCACATGCATGTTGGGCTAGTGGACAGTCTTAGCTCTTGTTCCTTAGGCATCTTTGTTTTTAATATTTTGAAATTTTTTGTGATTATAATATAATTATGTCATTTTCTCTTTTCCATTCCTTCCTCTAAACCCTCCATAATCTCCTCCTTGTTATCTTTCAAAATCATGGCCTCTTTTTTCACAGTGGTGTTACATGCATCCATACACACACACACACACACACACACACACACACACACACAGCCTGTAGAATATTACTTGTATGTCTGTTTTCAGGGCTGACCATTTGGAATTGGCTAACCAATCGCAGTGTTCTTCCCTGAGAAGACTATCTGAGTCTCAGCATTCCTACAGTTGCCTGTATTCCTTGTGTAGGGTCGAGGACTCCTGGGCTTCTCTCATCCACACTAGCATGTTCATCTTGTTTTCTGAGACAAGGTCTCTCATTGGCTGGAGCTTGTCAGGTGGGCTAGACTGGCCATGAAGTGGGCCGTAGGCGGTCAAGTATCTCTACCTCCCCAGTGCTGGATTACAGGTGTGCCATCACTGCTGTTCTTTAGTTCTTTGGGGTCTGGGTATTGAAGGCATGTCCTTGTGCTTGCTTCCGGAGCCATCTCCCCAGCCCCATCGCAGCTTCGTACTCAGTCCCAGCTCATCTCCACTGGAGTTGGAAGGAAATCAGCCTCCATCGTCAGAAGGTGGGGTAGCAGCAGGGCACATCAAGGGCCACAGTGAGCCTGAACAGGAAGGGAAGGAGCCAGTGTTTATAGTGCATTTTGGGAAAGGCCAACAGCAACTCATCCACAAATCCTTACTGAAGCTTAAACATTTAGAATAAAGTTGACATTTGTCCCCTAAGTGGCAGTGGTGACTCACACAGGAAGATGTCTTTTTTCAGGTGCCTGAGTTAATGATGGAAAACTGAGGAGAGAGCAGTGGTGGTGTCCATGGTTCTGAGGACTGTTCCCAGAAGCCTCTGAGCTCATCATTATGGCAGTCACAAGGATGAGCCATATTACTTGAAGAGGAGTGATTACTCTGGAGAAAGAGTTTTGCAAACTTCTCGTGGTGTGGTGCTTAGTCAGTGACTGAGTGGAGAGGCTGGGAGCTCAGCAGTGGGTGTCCTGTCAGCCCTGCGTAGGAGCTGATGAGGACTGATTGCTTGTCCCCCCAGCCATCCGCCTTCACTAGCTCTCAGCCCCTCTGGAGGGACAGAGCAGACACCTCCGTCTAACCAGCTGGAAGGAGGAGGGAGGTTCAGAAGCAGCTGGATGATGCCTGCTGCCCTCACTGGGGACCAAGATGGTTGGCTGACATAAATTTGTTTTGCTTATCCCTGGCCAATACTGTTGCTCAGGCTGTCTTGGCAAAGACAGTAAGTAGCACTGGCAAAGTAAATTGAGATTTGCATTTGGGACCTAGTCCCCTCCCATTTGTATATTCTGAGTCTTTGCTCCCTCCCTCTCTAAGTGCTGTGTCACCTAGCCCCCTCCCTAGCCCAGGCAGAGTTTTATTGCTCCTTTACCCATCTCAGGTTTTTTAGTGACACTTCCCTGTCTGCTCATGTCTGTACCTGAAACCCAACTATTTTCTTGGTCTTCCCCCACATGCCTCCAGGCTTTCTGAGGGCAAAGGTCAGAGATCAGGGGTCATGTCTCATTTCTCATGCTTTAGTTCACAGATGCTCCTTGAATTACTATAGCACTATAGATAGTGATATCAGAAGTATTTAATACGCTTAACTTACCAAGGCCATAGAATAGTGGCATAGCCTACAGTTAATTACATGGCTGCTGCCCAGCAGAGAGAAGCGGGGAGGCTAGTGTATGCCCTCATGCTATCCCAGGAAGTCATCACAATTCAGACTTGGGCCCCCACTTTTACTGAACATGTGTTGGCTGTTGCACCATTATACAGCAGGGACCATCACCTTGTCCTGGGCCAGGCACCTTGAGAGTGTTAGGTAATTGTTGATCAAGTGAGCAAATGAGAACCAAAGCACTGTGTAGAGGGTGAGCAGTCTGCATGTGGGTGGATGCCAGGCCTGCGCATGTGTGTGTTGACTGCCCATGCCAGGCCTGGCCTGTGTTTGAGCCTCAGTGTCCTCTGGATCTCCCTATGGGGAGTTGCTCCCTGATCTATCAGGAGCTCCTTATGATTGGATTAGAATTTGTCCAGAACTGCTGGACTCTCAAGCCCCGGAAGGAGACTGAGATATATTTAGGAAATATTCCCCAGAAATAGTAGGAAGTGTTGTAGGAAAACAAAAGGAAGCATTGGTGTGCTGTCATAGGGGGTTCTTGTTTTGGTTTTCCGAGACAAGGTCTCTCTGTATCCCTGGCTGTTCTAGAGCTCACTCTGTAGACCAGGCTGGCCTCGAACTCACAGAGATCCTCTTGCCTCTGCCTCCCGAGTGCTGGGTCAAGGCACTGTTACCGGCAAGCATGTTTTTTGTTGATGTGTTAATTACTGTCTGCTGTACCAAAGTGGACAGTTGTGCCCCACTGCAGCTGGAGCTGCAGGAGGCTCCGCCCAAAGTGGACAGTTGTGCCCCACTGCAGCTGGAGCTGCAGGAGGCTCCGCCCAAAGTGGACAGTTGTGCCCCACTGCAGCTGGAGTGGCAGGAGGCTCCGCCCAAAGCGGACAGTTGTGCCCCACTGTAGCTGGAGCGGCAAGAGGCTCCGCCCAAGGTTGAGCTCCTGTTGAACAGTCCTTAGGACAGGGGACGCCTTCCTGGTGGCAGAGGGATGGGCTGCTTTTGTCCCAGTCTGACAGTCTTTGGGAAGCACTGATGGAAGAGGAGACAGGATGGGATTGAGATTGGGAACAGTCTCCTTTGTGCTTGTCCAGGCTGCTGGACTCTGCCCCACCCACCTCATGGGAAGTGGTCCACTCACTGTAGGAGATGCCGTCACTAGGAAGAGGAAGAAGTGTCTCCAGGGGCTACTGTTGAGCGCCTTTCTCCAGGATCCTCCTTGAGCTCTTGCTTTGGCTTGATGGAGGCAGGTCCTGCTGTTGCAGACACTGTTCGTTTTCAGCAGAAAGCAGGAGGCATGGCAGAGCGTTGGTGCTTTCTCTCTATCAGGAAAACAAAATCCTCTTTCTGGTCTACTTCATAGCTTCCTTTTGCACCTCACTGACTGGAACTCCATCCTCTGGCCCTTCTAGCTCTGGGAGAGTGCTGCAGAGTCATGTGACAGCCTCTCCCCTCTGCCCCCCAATAAACAGCATAGGCAAACACCCTGGGATGCTGTCAAGTAGCTTTAGGAAAGCCCTCCTGTGACCCCAGGAAACAGGGAGAGTATCTTGTGGGGGGGGTTCATGTGGGACCTGGGACACTGCTGTTAAAAAGCCATTGAGTTGATGGTCGTTTGCTACATCACAGAAGGACTGTCATCTCAGGACAGTAGGAAAGCAGCAGGGGTGTTAAATCCACGGACTCTAAACAGCACTCTCTCTTCACCTTCTAGTTACACTCTTGCACCAACATGGCTGGCTCTGGATTACCTGCAGCTATGTGCCCAGCACAGATAGAGGGGTGGTGTTCCACACAGGGCTTGGAGACGATGGAGAGTTGTGGGCAGCATGACCAACTCTGCATGTGGGGAGCCTAGGCAGGTTCCATTGATTGCTGGCTGCTGTGCTCTGCGTGTGCTCTGGCTTCTGCTTCTGTGAATCTCTATGACACATGCCTGACAGAAGCACTCCTTAACTTTGGAGGCAACAGGAGACACCACCATGCTGTCCCAGAAGCTGGCCTCAGAAAAGGCAAGTGAGGCACTGCTGGCTGCATGGACGCTGGGCTCTAACTAGTTTGTAAGCCACCCGTGTTGACGGTGGAGCTTGTGGGCTCTTGAAGGGTTTTGTGGTTTTCTGCTGAAGTTGCACAGTGTGGAACTTGTGGGAGCCTCCCAGGAGCTGGGTGCTTCTAATTAATTGCGGATTATGTGTGAATCTGTTTGAGTGTTGCCAGTATATGTGATACCACAGCCTGAGGGTGGGTGGAAGCTGTGCAGCTTGGCATCCTAATTATTCATGAGTATCTCACACACAGTCAGTCTTCCCTGCCATGGGTAAACCCCACCATTCGACCATGCATGAAGCTCACCACAACAGATGCTGGGTGCAGTCACCCCTGGGCCACAGCAGACTGGCAGCTGTGGTCAGCTCAGGGCCATGTCTTGTCAGTCACACTTGGCCAGTTGTCCAGCTAAAGATAGGAGCAGATTGAGGGATCCTTGAACACCATACCTACAAAGTCCTCTGCTCCTTCGGAGTCATTGCATTTTGGAGCTGGGAGGCTGCTTGGTGGGTCACTTATGGATTGAGCATCTGAGGCCCTGGCTACATTTGGCATCTGCTTTCCCAGTCCCCATCTGCCACTTGTGGCACCACACAAGAATGAGGTCATTCTTCTCACCCTCCGTGTTGACTTCAGTACCAACTCACTGTGACTTCCAAGTTGTGGCTTATGGGGTGTGACTTGTTTGGCTGCAAGTGACAGGGCTGCCTAAGTAAAATAAGCGGGCAACACTTGCAGCACCTTCACATTTAGACGCTGACCTTTGGGCCTGGTTGGTCTCTCAGTCTTCCTCCTGAGGCTCTGCTAAGAGGAAGAGCGAAGCGAGGCAAAACATGCTCACGACCTGTGACCAGGGCACTCCACCTCACCTCTGAGGCTTGAGCATGTGGATTCTACTGGAGCCACCAGAGAGTTTGGCATCTTTATTTCTGAAATGCGACTGTGGTATCAGACATACACACATGTACGCATGCATACACACATACACACACAGTAAAACCACACCTGGGGCTATGGGTTCCTCTGTCAAATGGCTTGTGTTCCCATCCTAGTTTTGTGTCACAATTCTTTTGTGAGCAAGTCTCTCCTTGCCCCCAGCTTTCTTAACCTGTAGAGTGGGTGGGCCCCAGTCTTGCTTTGGGAGGTGATTTGCAGAGTTTCATGAAGTCATTGGCACTCAGTGTCATTCAGAGCCTGGTACATGGCACGCACCCTGCTGGCAGACACTAAAGGAGCTTTTCATGCGTTTTCCATGTATAGAAGGGGTGCCATCGCTACCAGAAAATAAAGCATTTGCTGATTTTTTCAACTCAGCTGATCCAGCCCTCTCCTTCAGGTTAGCTTGCTGCAACATTGCCATGTGCAGAGCTGCACCTGGAAGCCAAGGCCTTCTTTTTCGATCTCCTTATCCCTCTTCCATTCTTAGCACTGGCACTGTGCCCTCCTGTGTCTGCCGGGTGCTCTCTGTCCCTTTCATGTTGTCGCTCTAAAGTTGATGCTAGAATTCCAGTGAGCACATCTGAGGCTAGCCGGGAGGTTAAGTAAGCGTGCCAGGGTATTGCTGGGCTATGTCGTAGAGAGCTTTCCTTCAGGTGTTGTGAGTCTGACACAATGTCTTAAGAGGGAGAGGTGTTAGGGAGACGGTTCAGCCATGACATTACCTCTGCATCATCATAGAACCTGAATCCAGATTTCTAGAAGGCCCAGAACCAGGCATCATGGCAGTCTTGTGTAACTCCTTTTCTAGGGAGGCAGAGGCAGGTATCCATGAAGCTCACTGGCCAGCCCGCTTAGCTGAGTCAGCCAGCTCCAGGTTCAGTAAGAGGACTTGTCTGTAGAGATACAGTGGAGAGCAGCTGAGGAAGACTCCTGATGTCAGCTTCTGGCCTCTGTGCACACTCCTACACATGTACACACACATACCCATGCACGCACACACAAGTACATGCATATACACACTCACAAATACACATACAGAGACACACACTGCATATATAAAGAAATGGTGAAGGAGCTGGTGCTTCAGGAAGAGGAACCTTTCACTTTAGCCCATGTCCAAGGTCATCTGTAGCTTTGAGAAGGCCCCAGAGCTGTTAATAGCTGTTGTGAAGTCTCGACTGGCCACATTTTGGCACTGTGCCAAGGTTGAGCTGGTTCCTCCAACCCCTGATGAAGTCCCTACAGCTATTCAGAGTGAAAAAAAGAATTCAAAGTGCTAAAACTGGTAGCTTCAAACAGCTTACAGTTAAGAAAGCTATACTGAATGGTTTGGTGGCCACTGAGGTGTGGAAGTGGGTTTATATTAGAGAGATCATAGGCAAATGGGGCATCATTGGCTATGATGTTTGAAGATGTTTAATATCTGATTGTATTTGAGTCTCCTGGACCACATGTAATGAGGGTGCTATCTGAATAAAATACTAGCTGTTGAATAAAACAGCAGCAACAAATGGTGAAGGAAAAGTTAGATTAGGGTTACTGTTTCAAAGGTTTCAGTTCGTGGCTGATTGTTGTGTTTGGGGCTGTGGCCTTTGGGCAGTGGGAGCTGGAAGCGCTGGAAACCTCTCACCTCTGGGTGAGATCTGGGAAACAAGGAGAGAGGAAGGAAGGCATTTGGTTTCCTATTCAGGACATGTGCCTTCATTACCAAACTTCTGTCCCCCAGATCTCACCTCCCAGGGGGTCCAGAACCTTCCAGCATTTGCACTCTGGACCAAGCCCTCAACACTTAAGACTTTGGGATGAATTAGAATCCAGACCATAGCAAGGTACATGTGTCAACACTGTAGCTTCTCCCAGTACAGTACTTTGTCAGGACCAAGGACAGCGGCCCCCTCCATCTGTCTACAGAGAAAGAGTGGAGGACCTGGCCTCTGTGGTCAGCAAGGGCCTTTGTTTCCTATCTGTGGCTCTGACCTACTTATCTTTGAGACTCGATCTGTTCATCTGAAAAATAGAACAAGTGCCAGCGTATGTCTCTGAAGGTCGTTAGCAGTGTTTGTCTCTGAGGATCCTTGGGAGGGCTGACCTTGTTGGCTTCTGTTGGCAGCTTCCTTTCTCTTCACAGTCACTCCGGCTACCTCTGGATGGCTCCTGCATTCAGGGGAGAGGCAGAGGCAGGATGTGGGGGGTGGGGGTGGCCTTTGTCCCTCAGATGCTGCTGGCTTATGAATGTCAGGGATGCTACTGGTGCTGCTGGTGCTGGAGAGAATGTTCTAGACAGCATCTGCCCAATGTGTTTCTTCAAGCTTATGGAAGAGTTTCAGACTTATTAACGGTGAGGTTTCTGGACCAGCAGTATTGCACCTGCACCACTAGCACTGTTTACTCAAAGGGAGCCAGTGGTTCCTCAGACTCCCCAGGGGTAAAGTCTCAGGCCAAGGTGGGTCCTGTTGGACAGGCCATGCTCCATCTACAGTGATTTAGATGAGTTTTTGTTGGCCCTGGTACACAGCATGATTCTTCCCTCAGGTATGTGTGTATGTGTGTGTCTGTGTCTCTGTGTCTGTGTCTGTGTCTGTCTGTGTTGTATGTTTTGCATATATACCGAGCAGAATCACATGCTATTTCTCAGGCGTTGGTGGGTGGTTTCTGCCTCTCATAGATTCTCATGGAGGTGGCATGGAGGTTGTTATCTTAACCCAGGTGCTTTTCTGGCATCTTCCATACATCGCTCATTGACGCCATGCTTCATGAAGTACTTCTGCGCTCAGCAGCTCCTCTGTGGTGAAGTGGGGAGGAAAGCCTGGTGTGCTTGCTGCTTAGCCCCCACAGCAGTGTTCTTGGGTGTGGCTGTCCTCAGCTTTCCTGTCCACCTCCTGTACCTCCACAAATGACTCTTCAGCCTTATTTCTAGTGCTAGAAACCATTGGAAATGAACAGGGTGGAATAGGTGCTGGCTGTGTGGTATGGGGGCACTGGTAGCTACCACGTGGATTTATGGACATTTACTAAGTGAGATGCAGTGACTTCAAAAACAAAACAACTGTGTCTACTCATTGTGAAAGTAACTGGTGGTCCTTGGGAGTTAAATAGAATTTCTACAGGGCCTCAGCATTCCAGCCCTGGTGTATGCCAGCCAAGGCCTGAAGAGAGAGTTTAGGAAGCCTGGGCACACTGCTCACTAGCACAGGGGACCTGCAGGAGAAGAACACATGGTCAGCAGTGGCCTCATCATAGGATGGAATGCTGTCCAGCCTGAAGAGGAACAGAGAATCTAAGCCTGTTTCAGCCAGGTGAGCCACACACACACAAGATCACAGGTTGGATTTCATTAGGGACTGGAGTTCCTAGGGTGGGTGCGCAAGGTCAAGGAGAGTGGGTGGGGGGGAGAAGAAAAAACTTGCTCAACAGGCAGTGAGCTCTATGTTGGGTGGGGAAGATGTCCCAAACAGATATGCTCATGAGTACTCAACAGCACTAGATTTTCACTTTAAAATGGCTAGTTTTATGTCATGTGAATTTCATCTCAGTACACTGTTAAACAACAACAACAACAACAAAATCCCTCCACTCCTTTAAGTGGCCCTTTAGGACTGTTTTTTCCATTGCTTCCAGGCAACCTCTAAAACGTCTTGGTTTTAGTTTGGTAAATACATCTGAAAAGCTATGCCTTAAAGACTTTAGATAGTAAAATAGAAGACTTTTTCTTTGAGATAGGAAAATATTTACTTTTTTTTTTTTTTTTTTGAGACAGGCTTTCTCTGTGTAGCCCTGTTTGTCCTAGAACTCACTCTATAGACCAGGCTGACCTTGAACTTAGAGATCTGCCTGGGATTAAAGGTGTGTTCCACCACTGCCCACCTAACTTTTCTTAATTTTTACCAGACTATCTCTTGATTTTTTTTAATACTGAGACTATGTGTATATACAGATATAAGAATATATGGATAAAATATTCAAAGTGCAGGAAATGCCCCTTCCAGCAGTTCCCAGTGCCTAGGTGCTGTCTTCTCTAGCCTTTTCTTAGTGGGACAGGCCAGGATGTCAGGGCTCCTGTGGGCCACAGTATTCTTGGGGGAGTTGCTCCAGGACACGCAGTTACTCTGTTCTCTGTCTTCTTGAACTGTTGCTGACATAGGCCCCATCCAGCTCTGCGTGTTTGACAAATCTGCCATGGTGCAGAAAGGTGTGTGATCAAAAAGCCAGGCACACAGTGTTTCTCACTTCAGTATTGTCAACCTGAGACGGGGCCAGGAACTCAAGCCTTGGAGTTTCACAGTGGCTCAGCACAGCCATCAGCCTGCCCCTTAGCGCCAATGAGCAGCAGCTTAGTCTGAGCTCTGTGGGAAGCATGGGTTCCAGCCTTTCAGAGCTACCAGAACTGGGGGCAGCCTGCACTGCACCCTGCCTAGGACAGTGGCCTTTCTCTGTGCCCACGTCCCTCTGAGGAACTCATGCTTGCCTTGTCTTAAACAGCATTTGAGGGAGTTGTCCTGGTGATTAGAGAGATGAAAACTAAGCCTGAGTACAAACTCACAGGCTAGAGCTTAGTCAGGACTAAAGTGCTTAGGGAAAAGGGGGCAGTGGTTATTTGGGAAACACGCTGCCTGTGGCAGAAAAGAATAGGCATTTTATTGAATTCTTGGAGAGTTCTGGAGATTTTCATCATGATGATTGTGTGTGTGTGTGTGTGTGTGTGTGTAGGTGTGCACACACCATGGTGACTTGTAGAGGCTGGTTCTTGCCAACTCTTCTGAGACAGTCTCTGCCTCCCATCCTGCCACAGGAGTGCTGGGCTACAGGTGCAAGTTGCCTCATTTCCTCTGGATTTACATGGATTCTGGGAATCTGAACTCCGGCCCTGATGTTTACTCCCCACCCCATTAAAAGAAAAGGGGTGGTGGTGGAATACATTCCTTTGGTTAAGGGGACTTTCCCATGTAAGATACAACTCATTGACCACCTTGTCCCTGGAGACACCATGACAGGAGCCTGTACCGGTAGGATTTTCCCTTGTCCTAATGAACTAAGGGACAGGCACAATCCATGCATGCTAACAAGGGAGGGGAGGAGCTGGGCAGAAAGTGGCTTCTGTGGCTCAAGGGCTGGAGGTCCTGTGTTTTTCTCTTTATAAGCACATCTCTATCATGGTTTTCAGGGCGTCTGCCTTAAAGATATGTACTGTATGTGTGAGTATATGTGGGGTGCGCTTGACTAACTGATAGACAGGATGGGGATGTTGGGCTTTCTCAACAAGTTGGAGGGTGCCTTCTTCTTTCTTCTGTGCCTAACGTTTTCTTAATTTTCTACCCTGCTGCCATGGGTTTCTCAAATGTTTTGGCCTCTGATTACACAGAAGTAACTGTTTATAAGCCTGATGAGGCCTTGAGTTCATCAGACCTCTGGTTCATTCTCTCTCTCTCTCTTCTTTCTTTCTCTCTCTCTCTTCCTTCCTTTCTTTCATTCTTTCTTTGTTTCTTTCTTTCTTTCTTTCTTTTTTTGAGACAGGGTTTCTCTGTATAGGCTTGGCTGTCCTGGACTCATTTTGTAGACCAGGCTGGCCTCGAATTCACAGAGATCTGCCTGCCACTGCCTCCTTGATTGCTGGGATTATAGGCATGCGCCACCACACCTGGCTAGACCTCTGGTTTTCTAAAGGCAGTTGGAAGAGTTGCTGGAGCCCTCCAGTTGCTGGGTGAGGTGATGGGGTAGGGTGAGGCCATACTCAGCTACCATGCATGTCAAGGGACAGGCTTGACTAGGGAGCCTGCCCTGGGAGTCTGTGTCCCTCCCTTTACTAGCTGCATGACCTGGGTCAGTCCTCGCTCTTGTGTGCCTCTGTCTCCTCCTCTGTTGTAGGTCTGAGTGTACTCTACTGCAGCTACTCCCAATTCTTACCTCGAGAGGCTGTCTGGAAGCCTTGTGCATTGCTGGGCACACAGAAAGCAGCCCATGTGTGGTGGCCTCTGGCCATCTCAGCATTCGGAATTGGCCTGAGATACTTTTGTTTTCTTATTCCTGACTGGTGGGTGGGGCAGGGGAGAGCGAAGAAGGAAACAAGAGGAAGAAACAAGAAAAAGCTAGGATGGGCCTGAGATTGATTTCAAGTTATATTTTGAAGCTCAGTATAGTTTATCCTTTCTCTGGTAGCTAAAAGGAAAGGGAGTGGGCAGGCAGGCAGAAATATAAAAAGCAGGATGTTAAGTTCAAAACGATGATGTAGGTTAAGTATATATCCATAGAAGAACATTTTTTTTTATTTCTGTACACATGGCCTCGTGAGCTTTCTCCTTAAATATAACCAATATGAGCCTCAGGGGAGTGTTTGTAAGAGGCTCTTGAAAGTCTATGGGAAAGATGTTTTACAAAGCCAGAATTACTGCATGGATAGGTTACAGGTGTGAGTGTGTGTACACACCTACCACATCCAGATGTCATCATTTCTTTTTTGGTTTAAAGAGGGATTATAACACCAATTAGCCTCTGGCTTATCCCTTCCCCTCACACCACAATTTAGTTAGTAACTGTGGAATACTTTGTGTGCCCAGGCCAGTGGCGCTGGTTCTGTGTCTCCGGTCGTGTTTAGCCCCCTGTGTGTTGAGGTGCGTTCTTGTTCTTCTAAGCCTCTTGAAATCATATTGAGGGGTCCTGTGGCCATTTTGGGTAGGGCAATAGGCGTGGATTTGTTGGCTGACTCGTAAGTTTGAGGTCATAGCAATGACACGTAGGAACTTTTCATCCTCCCTGCTGTCCTGGCCCCTTCCCTGGTGTATATATGACATCACAGATTCTGTACTTGGGCCTGAATGCCTGTCAGTGGCACAGGAAATTACAGCTGTGAACCTGGTGTTTAGTGCTCTTGGATGAGGCCTTGAACTTGTTATTAAAGGCAATTGGCATTTCTGCCCAGCCCATTTGACACTCAGTTCCTGGCGCCGAGGGCGGGTTTTAGCAGTGGGCCACAGTGAGCCATTTACTCCATTGTTAATTCACGTCTTCATCTGACCCTCGATTCATTTAACAGCTTTCAGGTGTGCTGTGCTCAGGTGCTGTGCCAGGCACTGGGCCTCCCGTTCCCTAGGGTCTCTTAGGGTGGCTGGGCTGAGACTCTGGTGGCCTGAACTCCTAGCTTCCACCAGACAACTGATGTGTGTGCATGTGAGAGGAGCTTAGCAAGAAGCGTCCAGATGATGATGGCGGTTGCAGGCCCACTCCAGTTTAGAAGACAGAGGCATACTCGTAGGAGCCTGGCAGCTGAGGAGGCTGGGCTTGGATGGTTGCCTGTTTCTATAGTTGCATGGTCTCTTCAAGGCAGCCTGCACCTTTTGCTCCTGCCCTTCAGGGAGCTGCCATGGCTCCTGTGTCCATCAGGAGGCCCTGCCAGTGCTCAAGACAATTAAAACAGATTGTCTGCAGTTTTGATTCTCTGTGGCTTTGCTGCCCCAGTTTGAGACTGTAGGGCTTTGACACGTGTGACATTTTACTCAGTGGGCTTTATGTGCCAGTGTCTGCCTTTGTCCTGTTTAGGTTTTGCACCTGGTGACTAAGAACCAGAACAAATTGCCCAAAAGTTTAATTTCTCCTTTAAGGATGTCAATGCCAACTTGGCCTTTTGGCAAACGAGCTTTTAGCTCAAGGACCTTGCGGGCTGACTTAGAACTAGGTGCTCTTTGACTTGATGCATCTGTTTCCACCTACCTTTATCTCTCAAATCACAGATAGTGGCCCATTCATTTTCAGAAAATTCTATATGATTGCTCAGTTTGAGTCAGCTGTCACCAATGTCTCCCTGTGGTAGAGGGGCTGGAAGCCTGTGGCAACAGAGAATGGGAGCTGGCCTGGGAATAAGCTAGGGCAGGCCTTTGACTCTCAGGTCTGCCACAGAGAGAGCCAAGGTGAACCAGGGGAGGGCAATTTGAGGAAAACTTGAAGGGCAGCTCTGAATTGGAATTTGGATAGGCTTTTCAGGAGCATGTGCTAAAACACAGAGACAGGTGAGGAGAGCAGGTTTGATGTGGTTGGAAAAAGGGAAGGATCAGGCCAGTGTTGAACTCACAGAGCTCTGCCTCCTTGGTGCTGGCTTTAAAGGAGAGTGTCACCACAACTGGCCCAGCTCTTTCCCTCTCCTCTCTAGTCCCTTGTCTGGGTACAGCCAGTGACCCACAGTGATTGGCCCAGTGTCAAGACCACATGCATAGCTGCAGAGAGCTCCCTTTATCTCTTATTGTGGGGGACAGTGTTGAAGTAAGTGGAGAGGGGGGCAACACGTGCTGTCATCTTGTGAAACTGTGGACAGTATACAACTGGGTGAGTGCAGGGGAGGGCAGGACTCCCATGGAATGATACAGACCATGGCCCTACCCCATCCTTAAGCTGTTAGCCAAGGTTCTCCCACTGGGCAAGCTGAGAGGCAAAGTGGCTCTCTCTTGGGGGCTGGGGAGCTGAGGTCTGGGTGCCCCGAGTGGAGCCTCCACCGGCTGCCTGTGCTTGACAAGCTTGTTCACTTCAGCGGGCCTTGATGTGCAGCCACTAAGGTGGGTCCGGCTGTCCTTTCTTTGCTTTCATATCAGGAGAACCGAAGGAGTGTTTGCTCATATACTTGTGGTTTTGACTGCCTCATTTCCCATATTTAAGCACTCTTCTACCTGAGATTATTTCCATTCATGGCAGAAGTAGAGCTTGAAGTTGTGTTTTCTGCTTCCAAAATGGTTCCTTGCCGTGGCAGCATTCGTGGACAAAGCCATATTTTGTGCAGTGGTTGGAAAAACTTTATCCCAGATCAATTTCTGACAGCTGAAGTTGACATTCTCCTGTGTGTATGACTGGATTTGCAGCTCACTCTTCTCTAGCCAAGCAAAGACCTGCTTTCGAGAGATGGCCATGGCCCTTCAGCCTCTGGAGAGGGACTGGCTGGCATGGCCAGGATCCATGGAGGCTGGGAGTCAGAGCCTCTCCTATGTGTTTTTCTGGGGATTGCGCCTCAGTAAAGAGTCAGGAACCACAATGACAGAGACTAACAACTAAAGGGCCCCGCCATGCTGGAGAGACAGTTACACACTGGGGAGAGAGAGCCTCTGCTTATGCACACTTCTGAGATTGGTGGCTGGTGATTGTCACATGTCACTGCTGCCCTGGAAGGCACAGGCCAGCCAGCAGAGTAGCAAGCATGAGTTTCATATCATAGTCTGTCAAAGAGCATTAGGGCCCTGTCCTCTGCACCACTGCAGTGCTGTGGAGTCTGTGCAAGGCAGGAGGGGAGCTAACAGCTTTCTCTCTGTGGTGCCATCAGCCGGGTGTTGCTTTGTCTGCACTTGGGATGGTTGTCTATCCCTTTGACGTTTGTGCAGGTTAGTTCAGGGTCCCTCCAGGAGTCTGCAAACAGTGTGTGGGGCAGGCATGGTTCCGCTGTTGCTGCCTGGTAGCCCAGTGGATGCCGTTTGACCCTGTGTGGGGAGCTCTCTTCTCTGCTCTGCCGCTTTACAGCAGAGAGAGTTCTCAAGAGTTTCCTTTTATCGGCCGAGGTTGAGGTGCACAGGGGCTTAGTATATATATGCCCATGTTTCCACAAATGGGCCCAGCATAAATGGGTGGCACCATGATTCCACCTTCTGTCCCTGCCACTGAAGGGAAGGGGTAGCGAGAGCCTTCAGGAGTCCCTGTTAGATGCCACTGTGTCCCAGACACCTCATTAATCCTAACAGCGCTTCTGTGAGATGGCGTCGAGGTTTGTCTGGTTCTTGTTGTTGAAACAAGGCCTCATGTAGCCCAGGCTGGCTTCAAATTCCCTGTGTAGTCAAGGATGGCCTCGGACTCTTGCTCCTGCTGCCTCTCCCTCCCACACGGTGGGGGGTTATTGTGTGTTGCTGGTATGTGTGCCTCCATGCTTCATGACACAGAGACTGCTGAGATCCCAGTTTATCCTTAGGGCGCCACTCAGGCAGGGGCTGGGCTCCGAGGTCGGCGCCTGACTGCAGAGACTAAATCCTCTAAGTACTGAGGCTGAGTGGCTGCCCAGTGCTAGGCAGAACCCTGCCCAGGTTGCCTGTGACAGGGGCCGAGTGGGGCTTCAACTTAGGGCTGCTGGCCCCAGAGCCTGTTGGTTGTAACTTGCTGTGGATTTTCTTCTGTTACTGGAATGGAAGCTTCTAGAATCCATATCTGAGCTTCCTCTTGCCCTTTACATCTGCCCACAGGACAATTTCAACCGTCGTAGGTGGTAGAGGTTTGAGGTATTGGGTATTCTGAAGAGACTGTCACAATCTGTTTCCTGCTCTGTGGTATAGATTGCCCTCGACAGGAGGCGGTGAGACTAGAAACAAGGCTTGCTGGGCAGAGGCGTCGTAGCTTCACAGAAAGTGCTATTATTGTCATTGGATTTCTGTATGTGTGTATTATTTATTCATTTGTAGTTAGCATATAATGTAATGAGTTTCATTGTGCCATTTCCATAATTACATGTCATTATATTTTCCCTCTCCATTTTCCTCCTGTTCTCCCGTTGCTGTCCCCTTCCTCTATTGAGTCGCCCTCCTGCTTTCATGTCCCACGTGCTCATCACCTTTTCACCCTGCTTCTCTTCCTTTTCTCTCACAGTCTGTCTTTTCTATGACCTACACACGCACACACACACACACACACAGACACAAAGAAAACATGTGACATTTGTCATTTGGAGCTTTGCTGTTGCCTTTAGAAGTAGGAAGTTAGGTCGGAATGGCCTCTCTGGTCCCTCAGTTTTCTGGAGTCAAATCTAACACCATGGTTGAACAGGCAGTGAGAGGGATCCCAGGAGCTGCGATGTGTGGCATGGTGCTGTGTGAACGTGAGGAAGAGCAGGGTGACTCACAGTCTCACACCCACAGCTGCTGTGGGGCAAGGCAGGGAGGCTTCTCAGAGGGGGCCCACCCTTGCCAGGGCCTGGGCAGGTGGGCCCGGGTTTTCCTATAAAGTAAGTGGAGGATTTAACGTGAAGAAAGATGGATTCTGACCAGGAAATCTGGGAGATAACATCTCTGTGTAATAAAGTCCATCTTAAAGGGAAGTCTAAGCATGGGTTGGGCGACAGTAGTGAAGTCAGAATCATTTGGAGACCCCTCAGGAGGCCTCTGGGCCAGACAGATGCTGTCACTGTGGCTGAGTAGGGGACACTGTTGGACACAGATGCTCAGGATTGTGGGAGGGGCAGAGCAGCTCAGAGGACTGAGGGCTTGTCAGTGTGGCAACACCTGACCTACCAACTCCAGGCCACTTTTTGCTGAGTACACAGGTCCTGGAGGTCACAGTCTGGTCCCAGCTTGGGGACCAGACAACACAAGCAGTTCATGAGTGTCATCCAGCTATGTTGCTGCAGAGTGGAGAGGAGGCAAACAGTGCAGGATCCTCAGTTAGGAGGTTCTGTGCCTTCCAGCCCTAGATGGCAACCGTGAGCGCCCCCTTTCTGTGTGGTTCATGCCCAGCTTAGACCTCCAGTGGGGAAGAAAACCTGGAGGAAAACTCAGAATCCGCGCAGGTCCTGGAGTGGATGAGTAGCCAAGCTTGCATCCACAGTGCCCTCAGCACTGCCTGGCTTGCTGAAGATGGAGCCCAGGATGCTAATGCTGCCTGCTGCTGATAGAAAGTGAATCTGTCATTCTATTTCCTTCATGGCCACAGCAATGTATGGATACAGCTCCCGCGTTGGTTTTCCTCTCTACGCTTATCAATTAAGCTAACATTCCAAGTGGTGGCAGCAGTTCGCATTTCTCCCTGAGCTTCCTGCTGCAGCCTGTGAGAGTGTAGCCTGGAGACACCCCTGTCTCAATCTCATCTGGTCTCTGGCTCCCCTTGTGTCTGAAGGGAGGCCACACAGAGGCTGGGACACTGGAGCGAGGCTCTGAGCAGGGACCCTGATGACCAGGGCCAGAGCAGAAACCTCACTGAGTTGGCTTCAAGTGAGCTTGTGGTGGTCGCTGTTACTCACCATTAGGAACCATCCTTGGACAGCCATCTTCTTCCTCAGATCAGGTGGGCGCTTAGCTCTCCCCGGGAAAGCACTTGCACCAGGAGGTAGATGGATGAGTTAGCGAATGGCTGAGCCCTGGGCAGAGTGTGGCTGGGTATTCAGGGCTCAGTCCTGCCTGTGGTCTGCCCTTGGCCTCACCTAGGGCCTCCTTTCTGTTGCTCAGGGCTGCTCGATTGGGTCATAGATTCACAACTTTCCTCTTGTTCCTCAGTCTCACCCTCTTCCAGTCATCTCTAATTCTTGTTAATATCTTTTATGGAAAGGTGTTTCCTAGCTACTTTGGGTATTATGAAAGATTTTAAATTTGAGGAAGTTTGCTAGGATCATCAATGCCCCTGGCTTTAAAACACGAAGCTGGCGACTGAGCCTTTGAGCACCCCTGTCATGGCGCCATCAAATTGGACCCATGTAGTTGGTCTTGGACATAGCATATAATCTTGGACATAGTCAGACACTCCTACTAAATGTGTGGTTTGGACACTGGGCTTCCTAGCAGTCACCGTAGGGGAAATCAGGGAACCAGATAAAGCAGTACTGCCGTCTCCAGTTGGTGCGATGCCTTCAGCGTGCCCACAGCACCAGTGGACAAGCCTGATGGAGGCAGGAAGTGTGGGTGCATATTGCCATTCCCTGTCCCTGAGTGCTTTCCTGTGTGGAAGTGGCCAGAGACCTGGCTTTCCTGAGCGTGTGTGCAGTGTGCGCTGTGTATTGTCAGCTGTGCTCATCTCAGAAGGCAGAGTCAGACAGCCAGATGTTTACTGACCTTAGCTCGAGACTACCTGATGTGCTCTCTGGGCTGGTAAACAGCTGCAAGCGGCAATAATCGCTGCCCACAACAGATGTGGTCTAGGAGCAGAGACTTGGGAAAGCACTCAGAAGCTGTGAGCTGAGTACGTTCTCTCAGGAGAACACCCTTCCTCCCAACACACCCATTAGTTCTCATCTGCCCTTCTGTTTGTGTGGTAGATGAAGGCGGCAGGTGAGCCCATGGGGTCTCGGAGGCCGGGAAAGAATTCTTGCCAGGAACAGGGAACTTAGCTAGACAAGCCATCTGTAGTGACATGTCTTGTGGACAGGCAAGGGACAGCTTCGCAGGGATCATCTGCTCATGTATGTTGCTTTGTTCTCTTCCTTCAGATGAGCTGCGCCAAGCCATCGTGGCCATGATGAACAGAAAGGACGAACTGGAAGAAGAGAATGGGTACTGTGAGGCCACCGCTGGCTCTTTCCCTGACACCTGTGCCCCGAGCGAATGGGTGGAGAGCATGGTGTCTTGCTGCCATAGCTGTGACTGAAAATGTCTTGCCTTACTGTTACTTTAAATTCTTGTGTGTGTGGTAGCCAGCAGCGGGGACTAGATCCTATGAAGCAGGAGTTACAGGCAGTTTTGAGTCGCCTGACATGGGTGGTGGGATCTTAACAAATTTCTTACTTTTCTGGACCACTTCAGTAAGTAGATTTGTTGTGGCTTGCACATAAGCCAGGGATGGAAAACCAACAACAGTGGTGCCATCAGTGCCATCTTCCAACAAGGAGAATGTGGGAAACCAGCCTGTAAAGACAACCCTCACTGATAGGATCCACATCCCTACAATTCAGTGTTTTTTCCATACATTCTCAGATCTGTACAGCCATCCCCATGGTCAATTTTAGAACAGTGCTGTACCACTTCTTTTCAACTCCCTGCCCATGAGGCACTCTTAAAGTGACCTTTAGTTGAGGATCTATAGTCTGTGTTCCTGTCCACTCAAATTGGGCATATGTGGAGTAAGGTGACAATTGGATTCTTTTAATTTTGGTTCTTAATTTTTTTTTCTTCCTTCCCTATTGAAGTCCATACTACCTGTGCAGGTGTCTGAGGTTGACCGTTCTCCCCAGCAGAATCTGTGCTGAGGCCGAGTGGCCAGTGGGAGGCTTGCCTGAGGTTACTCACAGAAGCCTGTCTGACTCAGGGAGGTGGTGGGTGGAGGGTTCCCATGTGCGCTCAGGTGACATGTGCGCTCAGGTCACCCTTCTGTCCTTTACTGGTGGCAGCAGTCACAGTTCTCTGTTGAACCTTATTCTGGGTCTTTGTCCTTCATGGAGACATCCGAAGGCAAAGAAGCACAATTGCTACAACGGAAAAGGCTGCTTCGGGCCACCACAGACTCTAAACAAGAGGCTTCTCGCCACTGCAGGCTCATTTGCTTGCTCTAGCTGGATCGATGCTCTTGAAGAAGCCGTGGAGTTGTCTCCCCTTGAGAAGAAAGACAACAACTGTATGCTGATTTCTTCCTCCCAGATAGCGTCCCCGGGATGTTTCAGTCGGGGGCAGCACGCTCCAGAAGGCGCATGTTCTCCAAGCTCTCAGAGGGCTTGGAGGCAGTGGCGCGCCGTGGGGCGTGATGGATCTGAAACATCCCGAGGTTCACAGCAGGCATCCTCTGGATGTGGCCTGTCAATATGCCTCAGTTGGTTTTCTAGAAACAGCCATTTAGGCGCAGTGAAGCAGAACCATGTCTGATTTATCGTAGGGTGGTAACTTGTGATTCTTCCTAGAACTGCTACCCCTGGTCATTTTCTGGGGACAGGAAATGTGTGGGCATTCTATAAAAGCTAAAAGGTATAGAATATAAGGTAATGCCTTGCTAATGTGTACACCATAGAGTGCTGTACTCCCTAGCTTAGTCTGTGCTGTGTCTAATACATACTCCATAGAGCGCCTTACACACTGCCTTACATGGAGGCTGCAGTGACCTGTGGGTCCTGGATAGCCTATGGGCAGCAGCGGAAGCAGGGTCAGGTGTCTGTCCTGGAATCCAAGCAGGTATTCTGTATTTTTCTGCCGCAGAGTACTTCTTCATTTGTGAGATCACTTACCCACTGAGGCTGTGTCAGACCTTCTGCTTAACACCCACGCCTTCGACTGGAGTGTCTTTAAAAGCACCTCCTTGGCGTTTGCTGGGCTCCTTGTTTCCTTGACCTCAGCTGTCCCAGAATCTGACCACAGGCGCCTGCCCTGCGGCTCAGGGTCTTTATCACCCCTGGGCTCTTGGCTTCTGTTTGCTGTCTGCTAACAGCTTAGGTGAGGTAGACCTGCACTGTGCTTGCTGCAGAGCCTGTGGGCAGTGATGAAACTTGCTCTGGGTTAAGAACCCCGCTGTTCTCTGGAGGGCTGGGTGGACAGCCTCTGAACTGCTCCTCTTTTCCAGGTCACTGCGCAATCTCCTTGATGGTGAGATGGAGCACTCAGCCGCACTCAGGCAAGAGGTGGATGCCTTGAAAAAGAAGGTGACAGAGCAACAGGAACGCCATACCACAAAGGTCCAGGCGCTGGCAAGGTAGTCAGGGCAGGGGATGGAGGGGCAAGCATGTGTACCCCAGTCCCACACGTACCTCCCTTCTGTTTGCTTTTGAGAAAAGGCTTGCTATGTATGTAGCCCAGCTGGGCCTCAAACATAGAATCCTCCTGCCTTGGCCTCCAAGTGCAGGGATTACAGGCATGTACCACCACACCTCACTTGTACTTTTAATTAAACAGAAAGGGAATACCAAAGAAAACTACATGTGTTCATTTCCATTTCATGTACTTTGGATGAAAGACGCGCATGCATATGTTTCAAAATCAGGGGCTAACTGATGGGCACTCTCCTGTTTCCTGTCACTCAGTTTGCTCCCTGCTGGCTTAACTAGAGCCAATCCCAGAGATGCTTGTGTGACTGAGGCAGACGTGGGCATGCATGGGAATCCCTTTCCCCTTCCCTATAGGGCTCACACTATATCACAGACAGGGTTTCATATGGCTGTGCTCAGGGTTGCCATCTTCTTTCTAGCTGCTCTTGACGTGTTCCGGTGTGACTGGCCAGGATTGGTTTAGCCAGTCTGCCAATAGCTAGACATTCAGCAGGCTTTCGGTCTTCTGTGATACTCCCCAATGCACAACTGGAGGGCCTGCCATTGTGTTCCCACTAGAGTGTGTTTGGTGAAAGTGGTCCTGGACTTCCTGGTCAAAGTGCAGGCTGTGTCCTGCACAGGTGCTGAGCTGCATGGGCCCCACAGCCTTGTGAGAAATGGTGCTGCTCCTACCTATGTTTGCAGGGGAGTGAAGTTTTGGGTCCCATCTTATCACAGGAGAAAAATTAGGCTAGTGGCTTCTTTAATTATAAATATTATTGAGCCTATTTTTATTTAAGAGACACTATTTTTTCCCTGTGGTATTGTTTATCTTATTAAATAAAATATGATGAATTAAAAATCTTGACTCTTATGAAAAAATCCAGTTTTTTACTCAGTTTGTTCTCCTGTGGACATACTTTTATCTACTGGGCTTATTGTTGGTACCCCATCACTTTTTATTTTACCTCCTTCCTCCATTTTTCCCTGCAAAAGCAGTTCTGGGGTTAGCTGTTTTCTGTAGATCTGTGTGTGGTATTTCGTTGAGGTAATGTGGCATATGATGTTGGCTACACTAATTGGTGAATCTAGCATTTAGGTTGTTTCAGTTTTTCCTGTTTGAGGTGATCTAAGCTGCTTCTCGCTGTGTTAGCTACGTGTCCCTTTGCTGTGACAAAGTACCTGAGGGAAGACACTTAGGGAGGGATGGCTGATTTTGTCTCATGGTTTCAGACTATTTCAGTTCATCTTTCAGAGAAGGCATGGTTGTAGGATGGAAATGTGCCTGCTCACTTCACTGCAGCCGACAGGAAGCACCGGAAGCGGTTGCCATCCTCACGGCCTGCTTCTGCTTTCCAGGCTGTGTATGCCAAAGGCTCTATAACTCCCTAAGCGTGGCCACGCCTGAGGACCCTGCCATCTGAAATCTGTAACATAGGTGGTTCTTTGAAGCTGCTTTTTAATAAAGCCAGGGAGAAGCATGTCCAGAGGCTGTGGTGCTGCGTGCTAGTGACCTTTCACCCGCCTGTAATCAGCACAGTCACCTGGCCTCCTATCCACATTCCATTCCTTGAATCTCTCTCCTTTGCATCTTGATGTGTTGTTTCTAGGGCAGTGGGTTCTCAACCTGTGGGGCACGACCCCTTTGAGAGGAGGAGTAGTTCTTTCACAGGGATGGCCTAAGATCACTGGAAAACACAGATATTAGCATTATGATTCATAACAGGGGTAAAATTACAGTTATGAAGTAGCAATGAAAATAACTTAATGGCTGGGGGTCACCACAACAAGAGGAACTGTAGTAAAGGGTCGCAGCGTTAGGAAGGCGGAGAACCACCGCTCCAGGGCATGAGAGCCAGGTGAGATGCACTCAGCAGAGTGATTGGTTCCTCCTGCACGTTTCCTCGCCTGGCCTCCCACCTCACCTGACCTCACTGGTCAGCCCTGTGGTGTAATGTTGGCCCTTAAGTCTTCGTGACACGGGCTCTGAACACCGGGCAGGCAGGGCTCTTGTCCCTTTTGCTGCTGGCTTGTGTTAGGAGTCAGGTTAGCCTCCATCCCTGGAACTTGTGTTTCTGGGTGACTTGCTTAGCTTCAGCCAGCGTGTGCTTCCTCGTCTGTGCTGAAGAGGATGGTGTTACCCACTGATGCAGGCAGAGGAGGAAGGCTGTGGGGTCTTGGGATACCTGACAAGCTGCTATGCATGTTTTTTACTGAGTGCTTTTTAGCTGTGGTAATCCTAGGGGAACTTTTATCCTGCACGTGGCTAGAGAAGCCACAGTTTTGTAGTACGAAGCCCTCCTACCTGTGCGTGAGGTGCTCTGTAAGGAGTGTGGATGTTGGCAGTTTGCAGGTCATCTGTCAAACAGACAAGTATTTTAATGCCCAAGTCACGAAACTTCACAGACTACCAGAGACCAGTCAGATGCAAAGTACACAGGGTCTTTTTTATTGCTCTTGCTCCAGAGCAAGGGCTGTCCGTTCTCCATAGGCTGAGGAAAGTGAGCAGCCTTGACTCCTTCGAATACAAGGTTTTTAAAGGCAGAAACCGCAAGTGGGACTTTCCCAGCCTTGGCATCACGTAATTGGGTAAGGGGCTTAGGGGAAGTTGGCCTTAACTGATAAGGTAGAGGGCAGAGGAGCTCTGAGTCATGCTGCAGGGGACTCCTAGCTAGACATTTCATCTGCTGTAGCTGTTACACTGCGGGTCCCCCACACAATTGGGTAAGCGGAAGCTGGCCCTAATCTGATATAGTGAGCTTTTGTTTGGATCTCAGGGAAGTGAGCCCCTGGTCTAGCTCCCAGGGAAGTTGACTGCAAGCTGATTAAGCATAGGGCAGGGAGGGGGCTTCTGCTCAGGGAAGCTAGCCCTTGTCCAGTTCCCACCGTATTCCAAAAAGAGAGAGCTGCAGAAAGCACGTGAACAGCTGTCCATGTTGCCAGGCAAATGGGTGTACTCAAGCAGTTGTCACCTGGGGACTGGAAGGGCTGCGTGACACAGTCACACTGGGGCAGTGACTGTCATAGGCTGAGGCTCATGCATGTGCTGGGCCCCCCTCTTCTAACCGACCCCCACTCCCCAGGTGAGGAGGCACGATGGGTTAGTGGCTTAGGATACAGGTGTTGGCAATGGACTTAAGGGTGTGGTCTTGTTCCTGGCTAGTTATGTGATCTTGGGTGAGTTTTTAAACCTCTCCTTCAGCTTTCTTAGTTGTAAACTGGGGAAAAGAAAACCCCAATGAATTATAACACGGATAAACAGAGACCACGAGAGACTATTTTTGCTAGTTCAGTAAATACACGTTCTACATAGGTAATACATGTTAGCTACCATCACTCATCAAAGGTAATATTCTAATAGCAACAAGGCAGAAAGAGTGAACAGCTAGGCTGTGTCAGACCACCCAGACCCGTGTGTGTGAACGCGTGTTCTGCTAGCTGAAATATACTGAGCACATTTAGCATTCGATTATTCCTTTTGCTTAAAAGTAACTAAGGACTTTCATCATCTGCTATGGCTCAACAAAGACCAAGGGCATGTAACTTGTGCAGATCTGTTGTGGCCTGGCTGCCATTCACTCCTGATGAGTGGCATTATAATCAGGTGCAGTTAAGGCTGTGGAAGTCACAGCTCTCTAAATAATTGATTGACTTGCTTCCAGCTGGGACACAGATGTTAAAGGAGAGAAGTCTAAATTTACACGAGCGGTCCCTTTTAAGGAAGTGTTTTAGTCTCTGATCTCATGGGGCAGAACACGCAGAAACGACTGCCTCCATGTTCTAGAAGCTGGAAGGCTATGGTTGAAGGCCTGTCCTTGCCAAGGGCCTTCTGGCATGTCAGAGCATGACAGAGAGTGTGAAGGAAGAGGCGGCTGATCTGCTTTTATACACGTTTCATGTAAACCGTGGATGAGGACAGAGCCCTGTGACCTACCTCATCAGTGCTTTTAAAAAATTACTCAAGTTTTTATGCATCTGAATATTTTGTTGTGTATGTCTGTGCTGCAAGTGTATTTCTTGTTCCTGTGGAAGCCAGAAGAGGGTGTTGGATCCCTAAAACTGGGGTTCCTGGAAGTTGTAAGCCTCCACATGGGTGCTGGGACCTGAACTTGGGTCCTTTGCAAGAGCAATTGAACTGCTAAGCCATCTGTGCAGCCCCTGGTCAGTCCCCCATAGCTATCTCTCAGCATTGCTGTGTCAGGGACTGAGTTTCACACACATGACTTTAGGGAGATAGGGCCAAGGTCATTGGGTCACTCTGGGAGCATTTTCTGTTTCTGCTCATTGTGTTATCACAATGTGACAAATCATCTCTCCACTTTGTCTCCTGAAACAGCAAGTGTTCAGAATTTCCCATGATTTCTGTGAGCTAGGAGTCTGGGGATGGACGAGAGCCTTTCAGGAAGTAGAGGCTGAGTTGCTGGCCAGAGGTGGTGTGCTTGAAGCCTTGACTGGGACTAGGGGCCTGCTGTCCCGCATGTGCCTGTCTGGCTGCCAACAGAGGCCTTGGGTTCCTAACCAGAAGGCTTCTGTAGGCTGTTCACAGTGTGGCAGGTGCCTCAGGTGGAGGCCTTGAGGTTTCTGTCACCTTGGAGAGCATGCTGTGTTCTGAGGTTACACAAAGTAGCCCTGGCAGTATGGGGGGAATGGCGCTGAGAGCCAGGGTCAGTGGAGTCCACCTCAAAGCCTGCCTGTCACTGTGAACAGGCTTCAGATTACCTGGAGGCCACAGGGCCCGCCCTCCTGAGCAGCAGAGCCAACTGGAAAGCCACGTGTCCTGAGGTGTTGCTTCATATGACCTGGGTGCCTTGGAATTTCCTAATCCAGTCTGCAAGTGGAGGCCTGGGAGAGTCAGCGGCGTGTTCTGAAGGCCAGGGGCCTGCTGCTCTGTCCAGGCTGACAGCGAGGAGCCCAAGGGCAGCAGAGGACCACCCAGCAGTCAGGCAGAGAGAACATCGGCCTTCCCCTGGTTCCTTTGCTTTGTTTGGAGGCCTCAGTGGAAGGATGAAGCCTGGTTGTCCTGGGAAGGGCTCAGTGGTTTGCCCGGTCCACTAATTTAGATGCTAACTTTCTAGGAAATACCTTCTTGAACACCCTGAATAGAGATTTAATCAGATACTGGGATATCTATGACCCAGCCAGTTAGATCCTCATGTTGTAGAAAATGGGTTTTTAACCATCTAGTTATTATTATGGCGGCTATTATTGCTATTATTTAGCCCACTACCATATCAATAAAAGATATAGACACCTGTTAGATTTTTAATATGCCTTAAGCTCTGGGGCTGGGCAGAAACTATCCCCCTAAGCTATCTTTTACTTCCCAGCCCCACATCCCATGCCAGTTGCTATAATAATTCCTAGCTGGGCTACTTCCCACCCAATATCCCATAAACCCTTGCACACGTTTCTCAGCTAGCCTGCTTTCCTCCATCATCGGGCCTCAGAGCAGGCTCCTCCTGGCCGCGTGCTATTTGTTCATGCTAACCCATGGCAGCTCTGCCTCCTCTTCTCCTCTCCTCTCCTGTCTCTCCCTGTGATCCTCCTGACCTCTGAGCCCTCGAACCCCAGCTCACTTCTTCCCTGCCCAGGCGTAGATACTTGTTCCCATCAGGGACACTTTGGAGGCAGGTCACACAGTGTTATTTTGTTGTACTTGAGGATTTGTTCATAGAACAGTAAGAATCTGGGGGGTGGGGCGCAAGCAATTAGTTAAAGACAAAGCACCAGCCCATGCCGCAACACCCTTACACTGCACGGTCTTCCCTGTGCCTCTTCATCTCCCAGGCTCTCCGTGCAAGGTTCACACAGCTGCTTTATCCCTTGGGCACCTTGATGGGGTCTAGGAAGGGTGTGTGGCCAGGCTGATGTGTGTTCCTGACTGACACGAGGGAAGCTAACCTGCGCGTTGATGGATCTCTGTTCCTGTAAGGGCGGATTCTCACCCAGGGTAGCAACACACAATGGAGAGAGAGGGGAGCCAGCTCTCCCTGTAGGTGGCATCCGAGCCGCTGAGTCCAGCCTTTCATCTGGTGCTCTTTGTTACTTTATCCAGATTGCAGCTGGTTTCCTCCTGTTATGTTCTAAGGGTTCATGTTTGAATGTTAGGGGCAGACTGAGTCGTGTTTTTTCTGGGCTTAAGTACATCTGTCCCCTTGACAGTTAACCTGCCAAGGTGTGGGCAAGCATTCTGGAAGACAAACACTGAGGATTGTTTCTACAGCACTGTTTGGAGAGCTGCTTCCTGTCTCCTCTAGGGACCTGCTTCCGTCCTGTTAGTATTTTCTCTCTCTGTGCGCTTCTGCGGTCTAAGGAGGAAAGGAAGTTAGTAGTGCGCAGGCTTCCCCAAGCCCGCACCCAGCTCCAGTTCTTCCCCTTCCAGGAGCTTAATGGGGGTGGCACACGACATTGTCCGAGTCCTGTCCTCCTCATGTTAAGGCAGTAACACCCCCCCCCAACCCCCGCTGTGTCTGCCCCTCAGCTGAGACGCACTCAATGCAGGGGACTCTGCTCCTGAGTCTGTCACTTCGCTTATAACGTCTCAGATTTGTTCCCAAGCTGGCGTTCTTTGGCAGACAAAACCTGCCAGACCTGTTGCTATCGCTGGAGATGTAAGAATGAGTCACTGTCTCGAGGTGCTGTTGTCTCACCTGGGTGCTCTGAGGAGCTCAGCAGCTCTCTCCATGACCTTCACCTTTGTGAACTCCCTTGTGGTCCTCCCCCAGGCTTTCCACACAGAACATAGGCGGCATCTGCTAGCAGGGCCTCACCGTTCGTCCTCAGGAGTAGACGGCCATGAACAATAGCCCCACCAGGTGTCTGCAGCCACAGTGTGCCTGGAGGTTTCTTTCCTGACTGGCATTATTGGGAGGTGTGACTTAATGCTTCTCTCAGGTGACTTTGTCATTGCTGTGACCAAGTATCCGATGAGCACCTTGAGGGAGGAAGGGTTTATGTGGCCCACAGTTTTACAGTCCATCACGTGGGGAAGGCGTGGGGGCAGGAGTCTGAGTGAGACTCCTTACATCGCAGCCACAGAAATGGAGCTGAGCTCAGGTTCTCCTTCACCCCTTCCCGAGCTGGGCTCCTGTCAGCCTGTGGGTTTGCATCTGGGTGTAATGGTGCTGTCTCTCAGCATCTGGCACAATTCTCGGCTCTACATGGCCCTGCATATTGAACCTCCTTTCTTCTTGGTTGGTGCTTGGCTGTGGATAGTTCTGGATTCTGGGGCTGACCTGAGTTTTGGGGTCCATTCTTTGTCCAGAGCATCTTGGAGCCCTTGACACACCTTTATTTGGCCACCAGCTTCCCTGGGTGTTGCTTTTCCAGCCCTGCCTGGCCAGTGTCTATTCTCTTGTTTAGTGCTCTCGTTCAGTTGCTGGCCAGTGAGATCTTCACGATGGTGTTCGCTTGTGAGAGCGAGGGCCCCTTGGCACCGCTTAGAGGGCGTCGGCATGTACAGGAAGGACAGACCAGGGACCTCGGGGTATAGTGAGAATTCTGGAAATTTGTTTTCTTTTAAAAAATCCATAGAAATATTATAAGATTATGCTTTCATTTTAATCCCAGGTGTGAGGCTATTGGGCTGCTTCGCGCAGTAGCTGACTGTGATTTGCCTCTGCTCTAGCACAGGCGTGGTTTTGCCAGCTGCAGACAGTTTCTGAGATTGTATGAGGTTTGGAACTCTGGGTATTTTTCAGAGGGTATTAATGCTAGGGCCCTGAGAGGTGGGGTGTGTGGTTATTGGTTATACATGGAGGTTGGTTGTAGTTTGTTAGTAGTTTTGCTCAAGGAAGAAACAAGAAAAAAAAGCATTAGATTGTGAGATCTCTGTTTCCCTTGCTCTTCTCTGTTCTTCTTCCTCTCCTGTCTAGTGGTAGGGGCTGAAGCTGGTGGGATAAGGGTGAAAAGGAAGACGTCGAAGTCCCGCTCAGGAGATTTTGGCTCTCAGGGAAAGCTCTAAAATCTCACTTCCTCTGAAGGCTCAAGCCCTGCCTTTTTCCATTGATCATTGGAGAACTATAGACACTGCTCTCTGGGTGCAGGACAGTGTGTTTCTTTAGTTTTCACATAAGACTGATTGTGTTTTATCATGAGGCAAATGTTCAGACTTGTGAAGGCCCGAATTCTGAGCCTGTCCTGGAATAGGTTCCTTGCCTTGGAACTAAGGGTCCTTCATCGCCATCTTTTCAGTTTGAACACTTACTCTGACAGGAAGATCCAGATCCTGGGACCTGGTTAAGGATTCTGTATTCTATCTGGACTAAGTGGAAAAGATTGCTGTTATTGATTAGCAATGTCTGCCATGGAAATCGGAAGTGAAGGCAGGCATGCCCAAGACTTTGCTGCTGCTGAAGTAGTAGCAGCTGCTTGAGATAATGCCCTAAGGCCAAGATGCCAGTGTCAGAGCTAGGGAGTGGCACAAGCTGCTTAGCTGTGTGTTAAGTCCATGGGTTCAACACCAAACACTTACCTTCAAAGACAGAAACTAAGATGGAAGCATTTACTGAGTTTAGAAAATGTCTCATTCTTCTGTGCTCTCTTTCACTGACCAGTTCTGTTTTGTAAAAGAAGCGTGCTCTGGCCAAGTGTGCTGGTGGGGTCTCGGAATCCCAGCACTCATAGTTGAGGCCACTGAGGCTACATAGTGAGGCCCTGTCCTAAGAAACACAACAAAGATGCTGAGGCAGAATAGCTGAGGTCTGTTCTGCAAAACAAAAGAAACCTGGGAGCGGCAGAAGGCTTAGTTTTTACTGTGCCGTATTTGCTGCTTGTGGCACTGACCACATACCTGGCCAAAGCAACCTAAGATTTTGACTCCTGGTTTCAGAGTTCAGTCCACTGTGGCCAGAGTTGTGTGGTGGGGCACAGCAGCTCACTGCCCGGTGAGCCAGGAGGTAGAGACTGGAGAATGCTTGTGCTGGCCTCTGTGTCTCCTCTCCCTCTTCTTCTCTTTGGGCACCCAGCCCTTGGGATGGTGCCCTCCTCAAGTGGACTCTCCAAGTCAGTTCTCTGGACACACACTCACAGGAGTGACATCAGTCACTCTCCACCCTTTTGTTGGGGGGCAGAACTGATGTCTTCCAGGCGCCAGCTCAGGCTCAACATGTCTAATCCAGTCAAGGTAGTCCCATCTCTTTCCCGCATGATTGCTTCAGGGAACTGGACCTTTTTCAGAAATTCTGCCATGGAGACATGGCAGAGCGTTGGAGGGAAACCGTCCTTTGCCCATTGGATGGCTGTCGCCTCTGGGTAACTTGCTGTGGGCGTGTGATGGCCACAGCTGCCTTGGCCATCGTGTTCTTATGGGGAAAGACAGCCTTAGGGTGAGGGGTTTGCAGCAGCTGGGATTGGAGAGAGGTGGGTGCGAGAGCTAGGTCTCAGGATACACTGAGGGTGCTGGGTCAACTTACTCTTGAGGACCTCTCTAGACCTCCTTGTAACGAGGGTGGATGAGTCCCTATTGCTTTTGAAGTGAGTTGGAGTTGGGTTTTCTGTTTCTTGTCACTTTAAGAACACTCAGTATAGAAGGCTGGGCTTACCTATCCTGGTAAGATCCATCCTGGTGTTCATGCTCAGGCACCGTGTTGCGGAACACAGATCCTGCAGGCAGTAATGGCATGCTGTCATGAAGTCCTCAAACTTAGGCCAAAGGCTCCCTGAGGGCAGAGCAGTGCTCTTGTGTTCACCTGGTCTCATGCTCTTATGCTCGCCTGGTGCAAAGTAGGTGCTCAGTGAAATCGGTTAGGTGAGGGGGGGAACTGGCTGTGGAGCTAGTGGTCATTTGGCCCAAATGTCACTGAGGAATACCATCTGGGCTCTTCTGTAGTCACAGTTCAGTCCTAGGGAACTTTTTAGACTTGCTTGTTACTTGGCCCAAGACTATCCTGGTCATCTTTTGGGAAGTGGGGCTTTCTGAAAATCCCTCAACCTTCCATTTCAGCTTTAGCTAGTGAGAGCCATTATGCACGGATGGCAGAAGCCCACCCTAAAGAAGGGCAGTGGAGTGTCCAGGTAGCAGTTGCCTTCATTATCAGGTTTAACCTTCTGTCACCCAGCAGCAGGCATTACTCTTGCTCGCAGGCTTGGCTCACATGCTCCCCGCATCCAGGAGGTGGCGCCTTGCCCTTGCCTGACTGCAGGGGTGAGTGTGGCTGGAGGAGGCGGCAGCGGTGACTGTAGACCCCCACTTGCTTCCTCTCCATCACATTTAGGTTCTTTAGGTGCCACAGGCTGAACATGGTGTGTGCGGCCGGCGGCCCTCAGTGGACCCTGACGGAGGACTCTGACAGGAGTCTGACACACTGGACTGTCTTCTCTCTTGTTGGCGTCGGTGGCTTGTGTCTCACAAACCTTGACCTCTAGTGACCTTGTCAGCCATCTGTTTTGCCATCTTTGGACTTCATGCTAGCAGACTTGCTGTTCCTTTTTTGTAAACGTACTTAGTGACACCTAAAGTCTGCTGCTATGTGTTAAGCTTATATAACATACATATAACATGCATGATTTAGGCAGCCAGTTTATAGTTTATATGAAAGAAATGAACGAGAAGCATTTAGAATAGGAAGCAGATTCTGTTCTACACTGGCCAGGATAGTGCTAGGAAGGAGTGACCCCATCCAGCACCTCTGCTGCACAGGGTTGCACTTAGGGAGGACCAGAGGGTGTTTATAGCAGACATGCAGTGAAAAGGCAGAGGGCAGCAGGCCCCAGAGGAGAATGGGCCCCTCAGCATCTGTGAGATGAGGTTCCAGGCTCAGCTTATACCCCAGTCTTTTACAGACGGCATAGGAGGCTGACCCAACACTGTAGACCCCCTCAGCCTCCCAGGAGGCATGGCATCTTCAGCTTACTCTACATGCTGGCTCCACTGTGATGCCAGGCATGCCTGTAAGCCGCACCTGCAGGGGCAGCACTGTCCGCAGGAGGACCTCTGCCGAAGCCCTTTCCCTTACTCATTTTCCTCAGGACCATCTGCAAAAACACTGCAGGACGTAAGCTTATGTGCCCTCTTGCCCGGCACCCCACCTGATCTGAGCTACAGTGTGGCTTGATGAGCAGAGAGTCCTGCCTTTCTCCATCTTTGCTCCATGCTTAGCAGCAGCAGCAGCAGCCAGGTCTTTAAGGACTTGCAGCTGAGAGCAGGGAAAGCCGCTTACAAGTTGGGACTTGTGCTGGGTTGAGTATCAGGCAGGGGCAAGATGCCTTAGGGGAGACTGCTCTCCTGCAGCCTGGTGCTCCCAGAGCTCTTCAAGAATGGCTGGTTAGCCTTGCTCATTTGTTTACTCTTCACAGATCCACTGCTATGTGTTAAGCTTTATCAATTAGAAATAACCAGAACACTGTTGGATTCTAACCTAGGTGCATGACTTGAACAGGGGCAGGGCGGGGCGGGCAGGCTCATAAGCGGACTTTAATGTTTTGGCTGAGTGTTTCTGTGTTCCAGTGCACTTAGCCATGCCTAGGTGGAAGTGTGGCATGATGTAGGGCAGGTGTGGGTGTGAGCTTAGTTTTGTTTCATTTCAGTGTAGTCTTTGGTTTTGGTTTTGGTTTTTTTGTTTTTAGACAGAATCTTGGCAGATAGCCCAGGCCGTTCTTTAACTCAGTGTATCGTCTAGACTGGTCCTACACTCAGAATCCCCTTGCTTCAGACTCCCAAGTACCAGGATTCCAAGTCATTGTAATTGTCAGCTCAAGCTGAGATGGGAGTGTAGAGCGAGGGACCTCAGGCACCCGTGTAAGGTAACACTTACTCACACAGGAGCGTCTGGCCCCTGTGGATGCGGGATCTGAGGTGGCCACTTTGTGCCTAAAGCTTCCCCTCTGGAAAGCCCGGGTAGAATGGCCTCATCCTTGTAGATCTTATGTAAGAGCTGGTGCTGAGACATGCCAGCCAGAGGCCCCTGCAGATGCCCTTAGCCAGAGCTGGCACCATGAAAGTAGTTATCCCTCCACCTCAAGGCTACAGTCCATCTCTGGAGCTCACCTAGCTTGATGTTGCTGAGCTATAACTAACGTTCTAATATAGGATTGTCTGGGTTGAGGAGCTAAGCATGCTGCCCCGCCCCGGCTGCACAGGTCCAGGCGGCCTTCCAGACTAATTAAGCTACACTCTGGAGCTGAGACCCAGACTGCACAGGGGACTGCAGCCTGTAGCTGAACCTGACAGCTGGGACCCAGGTCTTAGCGTGCTGCCAGGACCTGGGCATGGAGAAGTGTCTCATTCTGCTGCTGCGTGTTGAGCTGATGGTGGGCACTTCTGAGGTTCTCCAGGGGGTGCTGAGGCTGGCGACCTCCAGGGGACAGTCACTGGCCCCCATTCCAGGACACAATGGAGAGTCAGTTGGTTATTGTTCGTTTCTTTTGGGAGTGTTGGTATTTTTATTTTTGCATAAGATTTTATTTTCAGGTGAGCTATAAACGACTTGAGGGATGACACTTTTGTTTCCTGACCTGTATGTGAACCTGAGCTGTGCCGGCTCACACTCTGCTCACTCAGCGCGGAATCGCATGCTCTTCTGTGGTGGAATTCTTTTTAAGGCAGGTTCTTACTATAAGGCCTGGTCTGCTCTTGGATGCTAATCCTCCTGCCTTAATTCCCCAGTGCTAGGATTATAGGTGTGTGCACCATGCTTGGCTAGAGCAGAGTTCTGCTGCCTCTGGCCAAGTGACGTTTCTTGAGAAAGATCTTATTTCTGTGCTTTAAAAAAATTACCTTTCAACTGTGAAACCACAGAACAACCCCAATGGAGGAGGCGCAGATCCCGCGGCCCCGACACGGCCGTTCTCTTCATTCTTACTCAGTTAAGTCCATTTTGTAAAACTTAGGTTTATCACCATTAGTTGTCTGTTGCAATTTGTGTCGTGTATTTTATATTTTTTCTGTTTCTATGCAGATTTCAGATCATGTTTAAGTAGCCCCCTCCCCAAGCCCCAGCATATAAACCATATATGACTGATAGTCCGTACAGAAGATTTCTAAAGACAGGCACTTGGGTACAGTCTCTGCTAGTGCTTTTACTTTTAGCAGATGGCTCAGTGGGTAAAGGAGCTTGCTGTTGAGGCTGGAGCCCTGAACTTAACCCCTGGGTTTCACATGGAGGAAGGACAGAGCAAACTCCCACATGTTGTCCTCTGACCTCAACAGTGCACCATGGCACACGTGTGTTCACACACATACATACAACTATAAATTAGAAATTATTGTTTATGAGACATTTTATGCCAATTAATTTTAGGTACATACTCATTTTACAGAATCTGATTCAGTAGTAGACAGAAGCTTTGAAGGAAGTCAGCCTTGCTTCTCAGTCAGCATCAGCACCAGTCACTGTGCACAGTGCCGTGGCCACATGGGGGCGCTGTGCTTGGACACACCCTTGTTTGTCATGCTGTTACTCCCTCCTAAGCTCTTACAATATACCATAAACATACTGTTTTTTCATAAAGCCATTCCTTTATTAATTTTTTTCCAAAAATATTTTTTAGCTTGACTCCTAGAGTAGAATTCCAGTGATAGTAGGTCTGAGCATGTATAAAATTTGTGAGTTGTGCTATAATCTAGGTGGATTTTTTCCTTTAAGGGGTCATATACAGGAAACTGGGTCCCCAGCATGGTAGTGACGGGAGATGATGTGGAACCTTGGAGGGGCTTGCTGGGAGGTCTCTGCCTTAGTGAGGGGCTGCCCCTGAAGAGGGCTAAGGTAGCTTTGTGGAGACTCCCTCCTGCCTCCATCTCTCCTGACACAGGTATCAGGAAGCTACCCCTGAACTGCTGACTTGCATGCTTTAAGATATCATTTCCTAGCCAGGCAATGCATATCTGTAATTGTAGCAAATTCTAGGCCAGCCTGAGCTATAGAGTAGGTTTAAACCACCCTGGCTTATGCAGCAAGAGCCTCTCTCAAAACAAACAAACAAACAAACAAACAAACACCGCCAAACAAAAGACAAAACAGAACCCAAATGGGATGGAATAGCTGCATGATTGAAAGCATTTGCTGTTCTTGCAGAAGGCTGGAGTTCTGTTCCCAGCACACACACTGGGCTGCTCACAGCCACTTCTTACGCCAGCTCCAGGGATCTTCCAGCCTACACACACACACACACACACACACACACACACACACACACACACACACACACACACACACACACACACCAATCCCAGCACGCAGGGAGGCAGAGACAGGAGGGTTGATGTGAGTTTGAGGCCAGCCTGATCTACAAAGCGAGTCCAGGACAGCCAGGCTACACAGAGAAAGACCTTGTCGAGAAAGAAAAAAATCATTTTTAAAAGAAAAGAAAAGAAAACCCCAAACCCTAAAAGCTACTAAACACAAGGGCTACAGAGATAGTGATTGTGACACCATTTGACACAAGGCTATCACCAGATGCCAGTCATTTAGTCAATGGGGCCGTTCCTTAACCTTGGCCCTCTGAAACTGTGAGGTAAATAGACATTTTTATTTTATAAAGTAAGGTCACTTTAGTGTTTTGTTGCAGTAATACAAAGCAAGTTAATACAATCCCTTTGCAATAAAGAGGTCTTCTCTGTACTCGCACAGCACCATGTGAACGAACTATTGCCATTTCTAAAGTTGTGTGGCATGTCACAGTGTTTGTAGTACTTTCCAGCCATGTGAGTGCTGAGTCTACTCCCACGTTTGTGAGAGAGTAGGTGACAGCTAAGGTCCTTGTGTTGTACCTCTCTGTGCCTCTGTTTCTTCTCTGCATGTAGTCTCAGGAGCGAAGGTTGTAGTGGAATAACATGCCTTTCTTAGCTCCAGGAGAGGTAGGAGGACCCACTTACTAAGGCCTGTGCTGGTCTGCCTGGTTCGCCTCTGCTTGGCTCCTGCTCTTGTGTCTTAGAAGGTGGAGATGGGTGAGGTTTGCTCTGAGAGAGGAGGGTGGAGAGGCCAAACACACAAGCATCGCCTCCTGAACTGAAAAATGTGCAACTTTTTTCTCAGACAAAAGGAGCAGTGAGGCCCTCGTGTGGGGGCTTTCCAGGCATTTCCCCATGTGGAAATGATGGACAAGACACGGGGTGGGAGGGACAGGGCAGGAGTGCCTTAGGCATTGCTCACACAGTCCTGGGCAGTGGCGGAAGCCATGGGATGTTTGCTTGCCTGTTTGTTGCTTCTTAAAATTTTTCTTAGGCTCAGGCATTGTTGAGAAACTGGAATTCTGGGGACCAAGCAGCAAGTTGTACTTGTGTGCGTGTCTGCTTTTGGAAGCATGTGCTCGCGTTACATTGGTACACGGCAGAGCTGTTAGTGCAGGTGTTCCCCACGAAAGCTGCCCCACAGTCTAGGCAGTTCATTAGGACAGGAGAAGTCTGCAGCTGTTCCAGCAGCGGTGGGAGAGCTGTATCTGAAATGTGTCTTCCCCACACCAAAGCCCAGAAGCAGGAGGAGATAAAATCACTGGAACCAAGAGATATGAGCCAGCCTTCATTAACAGGTTACGCTAATTATGTACTGGGGAGGAAAACTTGGTCACTGTTCATTAGCTCTATCGGCTGCCTTTCCTAATGGGAGGCAGGGAAGGCCTAGAGGACAGAGCTGAAATTACAGAGCAGCCTGGAGAGATAACAGAGCCCTGAAAAGGTGGCCGGAGCAGGAGAGATGCTGCTGCTATGGCAACCGTGAGAAGGAAGAGCAGGAGCTTCTGGCTGCTGACCACTTGGCCCTTCCTCTGCCTTGGGGGAAGGCTGCATGTGCAACCTGCTTATTCACAGAAAACAGTTCCTCAAATCTTTCCAGTACAGTTCAGCTCACAGGGTGGCAATTTCCGTGTCACCGACATGAAGCCTGGGTCTTAAATATAGTCAGCATGCGAGTGCCCTGCAGGCAGTGACAGTGGCAGTATGACATCACTGCCAAGCCGCTTCTTGTTATTTTGGAGCCAAAGAGTGAGCAACAGGAAGCTTGGCAGAGGGGAGATATTTTTGGCCACAGCAGCCATGTGGTTTAAAGCGAGACAACTGTCAGGTCTAGTGGTTCTGGGTTTATGCAGACTTTGTGTGCTGCGAAGTTCGCATTCACCAGTTTGCGTAAGTGCAGCCGAGGCACTGACACACTAGACTTGGCTCTACCACTAACGCCCTCAAGGCGTGTTTTATTTGAGGCAGAAGAACCCATCTTTGGATGCTTCTTCCTGGGAAGCTGCAAACCGAACCTCACTGAATGCCCAGCTCCAAGGCCATAATTGACTTGGGGTATGGGGTGTCACAGAAAGTGACTTGCTGGGCTGTAAAAGCCTCCAGTGAATTTGGGGATGGCAAAGGGGTGTTAAATCACCCACGAGTCTTTACCACTACCTTAGTTCAAGAGTGGCTTCAGGGTGCAAGGAGAACGTTCCAGGCAGATAGGACAGTCTGTGACAAGGAGAGAGACACAAAAGAAGAGGCCACCAGCAAGTAGCTTCTATGACTGTGGCACACAGTGCTAGGGCTCAGGGTGGATCTGGGAAGTTAGGAAGGGACAGTTCCAGAGGTCCTTGTGAGGAACCGAGTGTGTGTTAGTCAGCTGTGACAGACGCTGGAGAAAGTAAGGAAGGAGGTCTGTCTTGGCTCCTGGTTTCAGAAGTTTTGTCCATGGTGATGCTCTGTTGCTTTGGGGTCTGTGGTGAGGCAGCACCGTCCTTGGAGTGTTAGAAAGCAGAGAGCCCACAGAAGGTGGGTACAAGATACAATCTTTAGGGCCATGTCCCCAGTAACCAGCCTCTGCCTCCTGGCTTCCACCCCACGCCCTATTAATGCCACCAGGTTATGAATCTATAAAGGAATCAGTAACCGACCAGGGCAGAGTCTTCAGGCTCCAGTCATGTCAGAAAGCCACAGACATTACACCAGGAGCCAAGCCTTCCGCACACGAGCTCCATGGGTACTTTCCTATCTACGCCATGGTGAGATCTGGGTCTGTGGGACTAGCAAAGGCTTTCAAGGAGGTAGAGCAGTGCTCCATCTGACTGGAGAGCAGGTCTTCCTCTACACATTTCTTGTCCGGAATGGAAGGAAGCGAGGCTAAGGGAAGGGTGACAGGAGGATCCTGTCTTTAGGCGGGATTGAAGCATCCCAGAGGCTAGGGGTGGAACCAACAGTCTTACTCCTGCCTCTAGTCATGGGTGGTTCGTGCACTAGGCTGTCTCTCCAGAAGATTTGTTGCCTGTGTTAAGGGTGGATAATTAAGATGGGGGTGAATTTGCACAGGGCTGGAGATAAAAGGCCAGACTTATCCAGGTCCTCACTGGTGCCCCAGCATGCACCCATAGGGGCCTTGCCCCTTTGCTAATTAGGGCTGTGAAGCATTGGGTCTTAGAAACACAGGCCCTGTGACATGATGTTATGGCCCAAATGGTGGCTGATGAGCGAAGTTTTGCTTGGTGAGCACATCTTCAGATAGCCTGCCATAGTCATGTACTTTGTAATAGCTGTGATGGTCACAATGCCTGGGGGCCCCGAGGAGTGAAGAAGTAGCTGTTTCTGGGTCACTGGCTGGGTCGGAGCCTGTGATTTGGGTTAATTTGTGTAGATTGAGGCTAATTTGTCTTGATCCTTTATCTGAAGGGGGAATTACCCTGCCACATAAGAGAGAATGTTTAGCTGCCGGGAAGGTGGGGATGAAGACGCAGCCTGCGCCTGCGACCTTGGCTTTCAGAGGAGTGTCACCTAGGCCATGGTGACTTTTCTTTCAGCTACTTGATTACTATCTTATTTTTTATTTTAAATTTAATTGGAGAGTGCTGGGTATTGAAACCAGGGCCTGTACACGCCAGGCAAGTTCTCTTCCATGGAGGTACATTTCCCTAACCCCCCACACTTATATTTCTTCTTGCTGCTTGGCTTTTTCTTTTCTTTCTTTTTCTTTTGTCTCTTTCTTCCTTCCTTCCTTCTTCCTTTCTTTCTTTCTTTCTTTTTCTTTTTTTGTTTCTCTTTGTAGCCTTACCTGTCCAGGCTGGCCTCCAACTCACTGGGATTACAGCCACCACACCAGGTTGCTGCTTAACTTTTTGTTCACAGTGTCTCAAGCACCTGTGGAGGGACTAGTTACTAACACGAGTGGCCCTGCCAGCCACAACAGCTTTGATGAAATTTAGATGTAATTGAAGCAAACTCTTGGATGCATGTTAGACAGTCATGTGAGAGATTCTTCATTTTTTTTAATTCTTCCTTTTCCTGATCTCACATGTGCACTTTGACCAAGAGCTTGTTACAAACCAGGAAGATGAGGCTTGTAGGTATAGTCATGTCAAGGTTTCCCCCTGCCTATTTGGAGAAGAAAATGGATCCCTTTGACTCGCTACCGTTTCCTAGCAGTGCAGCCTTGTGTTCGTGGCTTTCCTTCTCTGAACTTCAGGGCCAGTCGGGCTTCTCCCAGCTCCTCCCCACAGCATGTTCTCCATACAGAAGTCTGACTGTGTCGGCCACAACTGTTTGGTAGCTGTAATAGGTTGAGGTGAGTGTCGCTCGTACATATTTTAGCTTCAGTGATTTAGAACGCATAAGATTTACTTCAGACTTTGTTTATTTTTTAAAATTATGTGTGTATACACGTGAGTACAGTTGCCTGTGGAGGGCGGAAGAGGGTGCTGGAGCCTCTGAAGCTGGAGTTGTGCTACCTGAAGCCTGTTCTGGGTATTGGGCTTGAGCCCCTCTGCAAGGGTGGTAAGCTCTTAAAGGTTGAGCCGTCTCTCCAGCTCTGAGATTTACTTTAATACTGGTTGTGTGCATGTGCAAGCGTGTGCATGAGTGTATGTGCATGTGCGTGAGTGTGCATGTGTGTATATAAGTGTGTGTGTGTGAACATGTGCATGTGAGTGTGTGTATGTGTGAGTGTGCGTGTGTGCACATGTGTTTTTATATTAATTTTTTGTCTTCTGTGCTCTAGGACTCTTCTACATATGCTGGCTCAGTTAGCTGCAGTGGCGGTGAGCTAGGGCTGCTGTTTCCTCAGGTCACGGGAGGGCTGCAGGCTGTGTTATGAACAAGGTTCTGCCCCAGTGACTGAGTGTGGGTCTGTCTGCTGATTGTGCCCCACAGTCCCCTGGCACCTGCTCTTCATGGCCACCGGCATGCCTTGGGTGCTCTGTGGTTCTGTCTGTTACCGTGGCCTTTTTCTTTTCTCCTCCTGGCTCTGCTGGGGCTGTTTTCAGTGAAGGACAGTGAGACTTTGGACGAGGCTGCTCCCTTCACTTCAGGGGCACAGTGGGCTCTGGTCTCATAGTACACAGCCCTGCACCTCCTTTGTAGCTCCCCTTGGGTTCCCGCGGTCTCCTTCCTCTGGTGGCACAGTCAGTCCCAAGGCTCCCTCTTGTGGGTTGCCCTTCCCTCTCAGTCTTTGCAATGAACTTTTAAATGTAGCTTTAAATTTTTTGTTTAAAAAAATGTGGTTTCATGTAGCCAGGCAGTGTGACAGGAAGACAAATGGTTGGTCTCTGAATTGGAGACGAACAGAAGGCAATTTGTCTGGTGTGTTGCAGCCCTGTCCTCCTGCCCACCTCAGCTTTGAGCGATGGCAGCGGCTTCCTCCTGCTGGAAGCTTGAGCTGCTGGGAGAGGTCTTATTAGAGAACATTCTAGTAAAGTGTCACCAACAATTAGATGTAAAAGTCTCTTTATTTTTGCAGATTTTGACATAAATAATTGGAGGTCCCTCCTTCCCTGCTTCCCCTATAATAATCCAAAAAGTGCCAGAATTGAGCTTTTTCTTCTTCTTTTTGGAGAAAATTTGGCAGCAGACTTACCGTATAATTGCCCACAAAGGGAGGGAAAACCTTCCACATGTACTTTTGAGGATGAAAAGAGATTTTCCAAGTCTGGGTGGCTTTGTTAGCGTTAGCTCACCCACCCTTCTGAAATGGGAACTGGCTTCCCAGTCCCCACTGAGTCCCCAAGCAGAGCAGAGTCGGATCCTGATGTGCTCCGGCAGCTGGGAACAAGGCTGTGGAGACCCTTCAGGTTCTAACCATGGCAGCAACACTTGCTGTGCTTTATAGCTAACTTTATGTCCTATGTGTCTGGTTAAAGAAATATCGGTGAGATCCTGGTCTCCATTTCTTCATCACCAGGGCGTGAACCTAGTGCCTGCCATGAGCATAGGGGATGGATGCGTGTGGCTTGAGTGAGGCTTGCCTGCCTCCTGCCCACTCCTTACCACATGGGGTCTCTGGGCTGCACACCATGCGCTGCAGTCTTCCTAGTCCTGATCCTGTTGCTGTCCACTCTCAATACGCTTTCTCTGCTCTGGATGATCCTGGCTTGTTGCACTGTGCTAATCAGAAGGGGAAACTGCATCTCAGGAGGGAATGTATTTGGTTCAACGATTTGTAACAGGGTAATTTCGTGGCTATCTGTGCATGGATATACAGCTCAGTCTACACTAGGGGAACAGCTCCAGTGAAGAGCCAGGGGATGTGTCCTGAGAGACAGGGACGAGGTGAGCCCAGGACATGATTGGCAGGTGGAGGAGAAGGCCGCCTCCGTGACGGACAAGCCCCCTTCTCATGGCACTGAGATTATCATTAGAAAAGCCACAGACGTGGATGGGGGAGATAGGACAGTGGCAGAGTGCTTGCTGTGTGAGCACAAGGAGCCAAGTGTGATCCCCATATCCACAGAGAAACCTGGATGCAGTAGCACATCTGTAGTGGAGCTGAGAGGCAGAGACAGGAGGGGCCCTGGGACCGGCTAGCAAGTGGGTGTACTGACACACTCTGGGCTCCGTGGGAGACTTTGCCTCAAAAAATAAGAAAATTAAAAAAGAAAAGATGAAAAATAGAAAAGAAAAAGAAAGTTGATGAAACGGTTTAGTGGGTAAAACTGCTTGCTGAATAAGCTGGGTCACCAGAAGCATCTCCAAAAGCTGAGGGGACCAACTCTGGGAGACTGTCCTCTGACTGTCATGGTGCCCCCTGGGCCGTGTGCCCCTGGGGCCTCATCCTCGTCATTTTCCAGCAACCCAGGCTGGATATGGTAGTGCCTGTTGTGCTGCTCTGTCTGGCTGTGCTAAAAGTGAGTTCTCAGATGCGCTGGAGTAGCCTCCTCCAGTGGATTGAGTGAGCACCTGTCTTAGAATGCTTGTCCTTTGCCAGAGATGTGGCCACCCAGTTGTACTGCTGGAGCATCTTCATGTCCCTTGTTAGCCCTGCAGACGCCTCTCAAATATGGACAGCATGCCTAGCTGTGTACTTGCTGTGGGAGTGAGGTAGAGCAGCACTGAGAGAATGCAGTGTGTACTGGAGTCACCTGCTGCGTGAACTTGGGTGTCATTACCAAGCTGAGGACAAGGGGAGAAGATGGAATGGGTTCTGAGCTGATTTGTGACACTCCGCACCCTGTGCATAGTGTCATGTAGAATTGATTCTGACTTGGAAGGGGCATGTCCTTTGCCTGTGGACTCAAGTTGCTCCTCCTCTGGGAGTGCTGGAGAATGAGATTTGCAGCACACATCCTACCCGGGGCAGCTCTTGAGTGAGCAGCCGTAAGTGTTGGTCAGCTGCTGCTTGCTAACTTAGTAATTAGCTTGAGTGAAGGTTCCAAGTGACCCCTGCTGGGGACACCAGTCTAACTGAGGGCTTCCGTGGCTCCCAGCAATGGCTGGCATCTACACAGGTGTGTGAGACTCCTAGCCAAGCTAATCCCTCGGCTTAATCCCCCATTCCAGGCGCAGGCAGCCGATGAGTCCTTCCAGGAGTTGGCTGGGTTCCGCGCCATCCTTTCAGCGACAGTGGCTCAGTGCACTGTGTTTTTGGCCACTTGTCTGAGCAGAGGCACGAACCAATTCCTGCCCACCAGAGCGCTGAGTGCTGAGCAGCACTAGAGGCTTTGGCAAGCCCTTGCCACTTCGTTCTCAAGGCTTTGGCATCAGATGTCTTGGATTGAGCATCCCTCTTGAAGAGATAATGCTGAAGTTTGTACTGAATGAGTTGATACTTTCTTTAAGTTTTGGGGTATGGGCCTGTGCTCGATGATGCCCAGAGGAAGACTTCAGGTGTCTTCTTCTATCACCTTATTCCTCTAAGTTAGGGTCCCTGGCCAGCGAGCTCTTGGGATCTTCGGGGGCCCACTGCCCCATCTCTCAGTGGCTCCTACTCCCCCTCCCCCAATGTCCACATCTTACTAAATGCATGGCTGCCTGTGCCATGCTAGGCCCAGTGCCCACTGCTCCCCTCAGCCCTGCAGGCCTTGGGCTTTCCACATTGCCAGCCCCACTGTCCTTGCTCTTCTTGTTCCTCTCTCAGCAGTCCCCTGGGTGCCATCTGCTTTCTGCTGGACTGTGACTGAATGCCAGCCTCCTCCAACTGCATGCTTTTCATTTAATCGCCTCCCTCCTGAATGCTGTCCCCCAGATCCTGGCACAGCTGGCTCCTTTCCAGGGTGCCCAGATGTCATTGCCTCTGAAATGTCTCTTTGGTCCACTCTTCCACTTCACCCTGGCACCATGCCTTGCTTTCTTGATAGCCTTTTGACTGTCTGAAATGTTCCTATCCTTGGCTTGGCTCTCTGGATTTGTCCAGGGCATTGTGACTCTCCTGAGATACCAGAGGTTGGTATGCATCTTCTGTGAAAGGCTAGAGAGTAACTACTTCTGGTGTATAGAGCATACGGTCTCTGTCATGGCCACTGAAGCTGTCGTAGTGAGAAGGCAGCTGCAGACAGTACATCAGTGAATAAGCTCGTCTGTGCATTACTAAAGCTTGGTATATGGAGAGGGGTGGGAGAGAGGTTTATAATAGGTAAATTCATACGTGGATAAGGTCAGTGAAAACAAAAGACAGTGGGCCGGAGTTGGCCCATAGGCCGTCTACTACCTGGACTAGCCCCAAAGCTCCCTAGCGCTTGGCCTCAATTGTTTTGTCGGCTTTAGGCTGAGTCCTTTGAATAGTGGCTGATGGTGCATGATAGGAGCCCTGCGTGCAAGCACTGTTGGTGCCTGCTGTGCTGGTCTCTGAGCTGGGCAGCGGCAGCAATGATGAAAAAAGACGGTCCCGGCCCTGCGGGTCCTGGAGGGTGGAGGAGCGTGCTGGTCATGTGTTGGTTCTGATGGTAGATGGAGAGTCCAGGGCTGGTGCCAGCTTATTGGGGAGGCCCTTGAGTTTCCTTTAAAAAAGTGGTGAGGGTTCACTAGTTGGAAAGGTGGAGACGGCCTTATTTATTTCTTTATTTTCGTGTGTGAGGTCAGAGTTGGTCATCTGGTGTCTTCCTCTGTTGCTCTCTGAGTCACTGTCACGAGACTGTGTCTCAGTGGACACAAAGCGCAGTGTTTTGGCTAGCTCACCAGTGAGTTCCCAGGACCACACTTGTTCATCTTCTTGAAGTTGCTGGGATCCAGACTCAGGTCTTCCGGCTAGGAGGAGACTTTTCTAGGAGTGTGGAAGGGCGGCTTGTTGATTGACAGGAAGGGGCTTGACAGAGAAGAAGCCAGATCCTTGAGTCCTTCATTCTGTGCCCAGATTGTCCTGTCCAAGTGGAATGCCGCTGAGGATGCCGAGCTGGGACCCACACAGTTAGAAGAGCACTTCTGGGTGTGGTGTGGATTCGACACTGTGGTGGCAGGAGAACGGACACCAGAAGATTTAGGAGCCAGTTCTCCCAAGATGTGGGAAAGGGACACCGTTCCAGACCCTAGGAGGGCTGTACGTAAAGACTCTGAGGCAGGGAGGAATGTGGGTGTAAAAGAGTGTAGTGAGGCTGAGGGCGGGCTGTGGAGGGAGAGCTAAGGAACGGAGTTGCTGAGGCCTCGGCTGAGGACAGGGCTTGGTGCTTAAGAGCACTTGGCTGCTCTTTCAGAGGATCCAGGTTTGGTTTCCAGCACTCACATGTTCATAACTGTCTGTAACTCCGGTTGCAGGGTACCTGATGCCTCCTCTAGCCTCTGGGTACTGCACACACATGGCGCACAGACAGAACACCCATACACATAAATAAATAACTAAACAAACAAATAAATAAAAGGGAAAAAGGCTGCAGGAACAGTAGAAAGCAAACCCATACAGGAGTGAATTGTTACACAGCAGGACTCAGAGGGCATGCTTAAATAGGTAGAGCTTCAGTGATTTTCTCAGTTGGTTATTTTCTTGCATGCATGTATTGGTGTGCCTGCATGCCCCCATGTGTGGACATATGTATGTGTACACATGCACATGTGTGAGGCCTAGAGTTGATAATGGGTATCATCCTTGATTTTTCTTCACTTATTTAATATGGCACAGACTCTTGCTAAATGTTGCTCACTGACTGTGACAGTGTAGGAAGAAGCCATTGGGGTCTTCTGTCTCTGCCTCCTCGGTGCTAGACACAGCCAGCCACGCCACTTGGATTTCTCATTTATGTGGGTCCCAGGGAATGTGAACTCCACCCTCATGCTTGGTGACAATCACATTATCGCCGGATCCTCTCCCCAGCCCAGTGGCAGTTTAACTCTGATGTTTCCCTCTGGCCTGGTGCGTTAGCACTGTGAACCACTCACTGCAGTTTACAAGTGTGGTCTTTTTGACTGAAGTGGGCTGGCATCTGGGAGCTGTAGAGCAGCCCAAGCCGTGCCTGTTTGAGCTGACTTGTTTGAACCACAGGGTTTTTTTCTTTGGCAGTAGAGTTCACCCAGAACTCCTTTATCCATGACTTTCAACTCTCCCCACCACTGTTCTTGAGTTTTCACTGCCATGGTATGAGTGAATCAAGAACTTGCCATGTTCAGTGTTTTGCAGTACAGGTCAGGAGCATGTACCAGAACTTTCTTTCTCTTCCTTCCTTCCTTCCTTCCTTCCTTCCTTCCTTCCTTCTTCTTGTTTTTCGAGACAGGAATTCTCTGTGTAGCTGTGATTGTCCTGGTATTCACTATGGAGACCAGGCTGGCCTTGAACTCATAGCAATCCACCTGCCTCTGCCTCGCAGAGTGCTGGGATTACAGGCATGTGCCATGGCCCCTGGCTTATGTACTGGAACGCTGAGAAGCACATGGCCTTCTCAGAATGAGTGAGTGTTAGCAGACACTTCACATTCTGCCGTTTCAGTCAGTCACTCTGAAGTGCAGACTGGCTGGAGTGACATCCCATCTGCAAACACCTTTTTCCTTACCACAGTGTGCTTTTTGGTGACTAAGTGTCACATAAAGGGCCTGTCAGCTTGCTCAGTGATTCAATGGTGTGAAAAGATAACTTGCTGTCATTTTGTCTCAGGTCAACTCACTTACGAGAAAGTACAAAGGAAAAGTGATGCGTGCAGGTGGAGGAGCGGAGCCTTCAGCTGCTGGATGCTTGCTCACTACAGCATTCTAGAGCTTAGTGGTAGGATAAGCTTTTATTCTCTTTCAGAGGGCCTGTATGTCATCCAAGGCCAGGGACTGTTGGCATCAGAAATCAGAATAAAAACTGACTGATGTGGAAAGGGTGTGAGCAGCCTCACACAACACAGGGGCACTTTTTGGTTCAGGCACGATCACTCTGTTCTCTCTGTGTGGGTCTTCTCCAGGCAGGCGTGACATGGCCATGGTGGCTTGACTGGCCTTGTTCTCAGGTTTATAGCTGTGGGCAAGACAGAGCTCGTCAGCTTGCAGCCACAGGCTTTGGCCAAGAGCTTGGGAGCTGGAAACGTGGCTCAGTTGGTGGCGTGCTTCTCTAGCATGTACAGAGCTCTGGGCTCAGTCCCCAGCTCCTCGTAAACCAAGCTTGGCGTGATCCTAGTACTTGACAGGTAGAGGCAGGGGGATCAGGAGTTTGAGGTCAGTTTGGGCTATGTAGTGAGGTTCTGAGTCAGCCTGGGAGAGTCTCCAAAAAACAAAAACAACAAATACCCGTGCCTGTGTGGCACACGTACAGATTTTTTTTTCTGGTCATTCTTTAAATAACAAGGTACAAGTACTTGTGTAGCACTTCTGTCCTGCCAGGCCTTATAAGTCAACCATTGATGATACGCAGGAGGGTGCATGCACATACTATGCCATTTTACAGAATAGACTTAAGCAGCCATATACTTTGGAATATTAGGAGCAGCCCCGCCGCACCCAAGATCTAGAGTAACAGTATTGTTAGTAGTGGTAAGAGGAGCAGTAGAGAGATGAGGCTTGGTTGAGAGTGTGGTTAGGGTAGGCCTTACCTCATGCTAGAACAATGCCTCTGGAGCATCACGTGTGGGACAGGCACTGGGAAAGTGCTGGGGCTTCAGGGACCAGCAGGCAGGGCTGTGCTGTCAAAGAGTAGCCAGAGGGAACAAGGGGCTACTGTAGGATGCAGAGGGGCCCATGTGTGGAAGGATGCTACCAAAGAGGCGCACAATGGAAGAAACATCTGCTAGCATGTGCTGGGCAGGGCTTCCTTGCTGGTGTGCAAAAGAGCCAAGTAGGGGAAGAGAGGAGGGAGTAGGAGCTGCCAAGACCCAAGGGCTGGGGTGCTAAATTGGGTCAGTGCTGATTTTGACATTGAGCCACTTTATCATAGCCTTTCCCTTCTAATTCCCAGGTAGTCACTGAAGTTAAGGGGTGACAAACTCAAAGCCAGATGTGCTGGCACATGACTTTAGCGCCAGCATTCAGGAAGCAGGGGCAGGGGACAGAGGGGCAGAGGGGCAGGGGCAGGGGGCAGATGGGCAGGGGGCAGAGGGGCAGGGGCAGAAGGGAATGGAGGCAGAGGGGCAGAGGGAAGAGGGGCAGGGGGGCAGAGGGGCAGAGGGCAGAAGGACAGAGGCAGATCTCTTGAATTTGAGGTCCACTTGGTTCCAGAGCAGGCAGGGCTGCACAGTGAAGTCTTCTCTCCAATAAGCCAAACCAAACCAGACCAAACCAAACTAAACCACCCAACCTAAGCCAAAGGACAGATTGTTGTAAAGACATTAATGCCAGACAATCTTGAGAACTCCATGTGCGTTTTCTTCTTGAGTTCTCCTTTTGTTTGTGTGATCACTCCTACTGCAGCTTTACCCAGCAGTGCGTGTGGAGGCCTTGGAACAAGACCCAGTCCTGCTGAATAGTGTCAACTGTGGTCCATGCCTGTCTATGTTTCTCTTGCAAACTGTGACTTGTGGCCAACTGTGAAGGTGAACGTTTCTGTCCTTGGTCTAGGATCTCTGCTTTGGGGGATCTGGAAGTGGTGTAGGCTGGGGGTACCTCAGGGACCTTCTGTGACAACTCCTGACATGGCTCATTGGTGTCTGATGCCTCATCTGCATCCAGGAGGTTTTTACTTCCTCAAGGACCCTGCAGTGAAGTCTCAGCTTGCCGAGACCCCTTCCACGTGGTAAAGTCACTGTCTGCACTCAGGAATGGAAAGACTGATTTTCCCTTATTGCCTCTTGTGAGGACTGAGTCCAGTGGCCTATGACTCTACCAGCTGGCTGTCTTGCTCAGAACAGGAGTCACTTCTGGGCTCTGCCAGATACACAGATAGGTCATTCACAGAGACGTTACTGGAGGGTCACCTGTCTGGCTATCCAGACTGTGCAGGTGTCCTGTCCGGAGCTTCTCTGGGCCTTGTAGAGGTCTGTATACCTATTATCCCTGTTGGCCAGAGTCTCACACCACGGCCACACAATGAAGCAAACCCAACTTTGGGTGGCTCTGTGCCCTGTGCTGCTCAGCTACAAGGACTCCACACGTCCTTGGCTTGCCTCAGTTGCCCAGTCAGTGCTGTGTTCCCGTGGCATGGTAGGCTGATGGGTGAGGCGTGGAGTCACAGCCACCTCTTGTGCTGTTGCTTCCTCAGAGGTGACTTCACAGGGCTGCTTCCCCCTCCCCAGGGAGGTAGCTCAGCCACATCGATGCTTCACCTCAGCTGCTAGAACTTTGTGGCGATGACATCTTGAGTTATTATTAGAGAATTACATAGACATCTCTCGCGCTTTGGTGGATTGCTGCCTGAAGAGCTTCTTTAGGAAGCTGAGAGTGGCACAGAAGTGACATGGATGCTTCCACAGTGAACGCTGCCTTCCTGTTGCCCACATCAGCCTTAAGGAGGACTGACCCTTGGCACTGGGCTGGGTGGGGTGATTCCATCCACACAGTACCCGTCAGGGCTCATTCACATGGAAGGTCCCTCTGGAACTGTGTCCCTGCAGCTGGAGATGCTCTGGAGAGGCTCAGGCTCTGGTGTTGGGTGATTGCTAAGGGGATGGGGTTCCCTTTTAGGCAATGAATGATTTAGATTTGTTGGCTGAATAACTCCATGAAGATGTGCTGGCTGTTTTTGCTTTTTTGTTTCTGTTTCGTTTTGTTAACTTGACAAAAGCCAGGGATATCTGGGAAGAGGGAGCTTCAGCTGAGGGAATGTGTCCAGTGGGTTGGCCTTTAGGCAAGGCTGTGGGGGCATTTTCCTGCTGTTGCTAACTTATGTGGGAGGGCACAGCAGTTGGAGGCAGTGCTGCTCCTGCACAAGTGGTCCTGGGTGGTGCAAAGCAGGCTGAGCCAGTCATGGAGAAGAAGTGAGGACGCAGCCCTCCTCCACGCCTTCTCCTGCCAGCTCCCTTCCCTGACTGATGGACTGAGGTGAAACCTTTCCTCACCAGGTTGCTTTTGGTTATGGTGTTTATCACAGTAATAAGGACCAAACCAAGACAATACCAATACTAATTAACGTGCATGGTTGAAATGGCCAGTGCTGGTAACATGAGCACTGGGCTCCCTTGAACCACACACTCCACCATGGAAGAGATTTCAGGACAAAAGAAAACAGGGAGTCTGTGTTTGTGCAGACTATCAGTGCGGCATCAGGCAAGCAGTTGCTGCCGCAGAGGTCTCTTCAGTGGGTTTAGGTGCTGGCACATTCTTAGCATACAGAGTTACTAGAGCTTGGAGTTCTTCAGGCTTTGTGATGTGTCCTGGGAGTTTCATCCAGCCACGATGAGGACATGAGGAGGCAGATGGGGCCGTGGATGACAGATGGGGCCGTGGATGACAGATGGGGCCGTGGATGACAGATGGGGCCGTGGATGACAGATGGGGCCGTGGATGACAGATGGGGCCGTGGATGACAGATGGGGCCGTGGATGACAGATGGGGCCGTGGATGACAGATGGGGCCGTGGATGACAGATGGCTACTAAAGGGAGCAAAGGGCTCACGGTAGCTCTGCCTCCTGCCCTGCAACACTCCAACTCCTCCAGCTGACACAGTCTAGTTACCCAGTGCCAAACGGTGCGTAGGCCTTTCACTATAGCGTGGCATCTTCTGAGAGCGTGAGGCCACAGCAGGGGGACCATTGCTAAAATTCCTTCCCTGGGAGGCTGTGAACAACATATGTCCCTCTTCTTAAATTCCTAACCACTAAGAAAAACACAATTCCACCATGGTTCACTGTGTGACCCGTGAGATCGCCGGGCTTACTTACAGATCAGTCACGGGTGAGGCGACTAGAAGGAGGATGGCTGACTTAAAACTGTCTGCACTGGAACGTCTTCACCAGCCTTGCATTGCTTCCCCAGTTATCCCCACACCCCCTTCCTTAGCCTTCCCCACGATGTGTACCCTAATTAGCTCCTCTCCAAAGGCTCCTACCCACTACCCCTCCATGTGCATTTAGTGGGGGGACAGAATACAAATAGCTGGGAGGCATGGTTGGTTACTCAGATGAGGGTCCCTCTGTGAGGGAATGAGCAGGCCTTATGCCAGCTGTGGCGGTCCTTGGGGAGCAGACCCAGGCACCTTTCTGAGGGCAGCAGTGGGCCCATCAGAAGGCTGTGCTTTACATGTCTCAGAGAGCTGTGATCGTAAAAAGTCAGACGCAGGCATAGGGTTTAGAGATGCTGTAACTGTAGATGTTGATGGTACCCAGTGTTAAGAGGATGCTTGGCACAGCTGTGTGGGGGTATGGCCCTCTAGTCTGGACACAGTCCCATGAGGCCCTTGAGCCTTTGACATGAATGGTATGCACCATCAGGTCGGGCTGGATCCTTAGTCACACATCCATCATTCTACATCCCACTTGAGTCCTTCTGGAGTTCTGGTCTGTTTTAGAAGTGAATTTTTGCGCTGTGACCAGGTGAAGTGGTGCTGTATAGGGACAAAATGCACATTGGCGCTCGAGAAACAAGATGATTCCTAGAACCCTTTGGGGGGGGCATGCTGACGCATGCTCATCTTAAGGAGCACTGATGTTAAGAGACTTATCCAAGGTATCAGAGAGCAGGACCCAGCCTGTGTGTGTGTGAGGGGACAGGGAGGAAGCAGGACGCAGTGTGTGTGCGCGCACGTGTGTGTACAGGTAGGAAGCAGGACCCAGCCTGCACGTGTGTGAGGGGACAGGTAGGAAGTACGTTTCGGTTTGGAGGCGGGTTGATCTGCGTTAGAGCTCAGCTCTGCCACTCACTGTGAAGTAGCCACAGGTCATATCTTAATGGTAGGATTGTGTTTTAGCTTTATTGATAAAGTGTTCTCCTTTGCTTCCTATTGCTGTGATAAATACCAGGATCAAAAGCAATGTGGGAGAGGAAAGGTTTATCTGGCTCACACATCTCCATCACAGTCCATCATGAGGGAAGCCAAGGCAAGAACTCAAGCAGGAGCAGAGACAGAAAGCAGGTCGGAGAGTGGCTCCCCATGCCTCTCTGCTTGCCTTGTTGGAGATAGTCTTACTGCATATTCACCCACCGTGGGCTGGGCCCTCCCTCCCATATCAGTCATTAATCAAGAGATGTCCCACAAGGCGCACACAGGACAGTCTGATAGAGGCAGTTCTTCCCGGATATTTGTAAGTTTGTGTCACATTGACAAACTAACTAGCTAAGGGGAACAGGCTGGGTGGGTATGACCTGTGGGCTGCAGTTTGCAAGCTCTGATGGGGCTGGAAAAAAATCGCAGGTGTTGGCTTCTGGCTTGAATCTGTGTCTTTCTCAGTCTGAATGTAGCTTCTAGATTCCAGGTAGAGTCTTGTGTGCACCCGGGAGCCAGACACCACCTTGCTTCTGGAGAAGACGGGCTCTAGATCCCTGAGTCCTGTGGAAAGGATTCTTTTCTTAAGTCTTTGTGAGTCTGGGTTCCTGTAACTGGTGGTCACTGCCCCTCTGCTGCTGCTCAAAGCCAAGCTGAGCTCCTCTCTCTGCTGGCAAGGACAGGCTCTCCTGACTCCCGCTCTGAGGCAGAGAGCACACTGACAGCCCTTCCCATGGTTTTTGGTGCCACAGTGCCACCTCCCCCACTGCCATCCTCTCTCAAGAGGCAGCCAGAGCATCTGTTTTGTGCTCCCGAGCTTCTAGAATCATGGGATATGCAAGGTGGCATGGCACCCATCAAGAGAGCGAGAGGCTCAGTCTGAGGATGACCAGCGGGGCCTGAAGAAGGTCCCGTCCTGGTTGCACTCGGGCCTTTGAGACTTCCACCCTTGACCTCTGTCTAGAAAGAATGGGTGCCGTGCAGGCAGAGGCAGAAGGGTTGTTACTGGATTCTGGCCAGCTGTGCAGCAGTTTGAACTGTGGCTGACCCAGGCTGGGCTTGGGAGAGGAATTAACACGGGCAGACAGACCACTGTAGGGTATAGGATGATGGACCATAAGGAGTTTGTTTTCCACACAGTAGCACTGTGTGTGCTCTCAGAGTAATGCGGACTGAGCAGGCCAGGGGAGGGGGCGAGTGTCATGTGGCTCACTGTAAAGCTGCGCTGTACCCTGCCCCTCTTCAATAAGCAGCATGTTAAGGAGATTTTGTGTCTGGCAATTTTTATCCTTGGAGGGAGGAAATGAGTCTATAAACCAAAAATATTGTTAGTATTTTTAAAACCCAGTTCTCTTGGCCCTGCAGTAAGGAGGGCCAGTAAAGAGCCTAGTGTACTCTCTCTTGAGGGGCCTAAAAGGAGAGTTTAATTATTTTTCACTTAGTACTTAGGTTTGGGAATAATTATTTGGTAGTTCCTCTGTTTATGGGGTTGGTACTCCATGGTCATCTACATTACCTCTGTTCTGTTACTAGCTTGCTACTCAGGGGTTCTTGTAAATTTACTGCAGGCTTTGGTCTCTGCTAGAAGTCCGTCACTATGAACTGAATTCTGTCCCCTATATTCGTTTGTTGAAGTTCCACCTCCCAGTGTGAATATATTTGGAGATAGGTCCCCTAATGAGATAAACAAAGTTAATTGAGGCCATAAGGGCAGTTGAACTGTCCTTACATAAATAGGAGGAGATGCCAGGGGCTCACATTCAGAAAGGGTCACAGGAGGACACGGTGAGAAGGCCCAGATGCCAAAGGGCTCACACATGGAGGCCTTCAGTGGGGACAAATGAGAAGATGAAAGTCGATAAGTCAAAGAGAGAGGCCCCAGGAGGAACCCCACCAGACACCTGAGTCTTGGGCTTGCAGCTTTTAGATCCGTGAGAGATGAATGCCTGTTGTTTCAGCCTCTTGTGCTTTGTTACAGCACAGCAAGCAGGTTTGGGCCCAAAGCTCTATTCTTTATTAGCATGAATGTTGGGACAAGACATAATCTTCCAGTGCTCTGATATCCTTTTCTGTAGCACGGGGTGGGCACGTGTCCCAGGAGTTACGTGTAATGTATATCATGTATAATATTATCTATAATATAGGACTGTGTGGGGTTTCATCTGTTTTGGGTCTGTTGGGCGTGGTCATTGGCCAGTAGCTGAGTGATCACAACTGCAGTTTGTTTAGCTGTCACTAGGGTAGAGTGGAGCTGGGCTGGGTGGCTGCTGTTCTTGTGACACAATGGTAGGATCTTATGGCTCTTTTGCTTCCAGATGTCACCGTCCTGTGCTCTTTCACCTCTGCTGAGGGTATGTGTTGGGCAGCATCTTACATAAGATGTCCGTCTCAGAAGCAGCCCTCACTGGTCTTGTTCTGTCTCACACAGTGGCTTGGCTTGGTGAGAGATGTAGTGTGCTCAATTGTCTTCATTTTAAAAGCAGCTTTATTGAGGTGAGATTTGCATGTGTTACAAATCAGTCATCTAATATGCAGGCCAATGTTTTTAAATACATTATGTTGCTTTTTTTTTTCCTTTCCTTTGTCTTTCCTCCTGGCCACTCTTCTTTCCTCTCTCCCTGGAGTGGAACCCACAGTCCTGGTCATGCTAGTGAGTGCTGTACCATGCTGGCCACAACTCTAACCCCCCTTTCAGTCACTTGTTTTTAAATGAGTAAGTGCGTTGTTAGCAGTGCTTCATAACTTCTGTGCATTCATAGTCAGCTTGTGATGAGCGCCAAGCATCAGAAACCATGAAGCGTGGTGGCTCAGCATTGGGATGAGCAGTCACACACAGCGAGTCATCCCTCGTTGTCAGGACCGCGCTGTGCGGCCAAGCTTGGCCTTCCCTTTCTCACGTGGCTGTTTTCTAGCTACTGTGCAGAGCTGCTAGTGATTATCCATCTGCAGTCTGCTCAGTCCTCGGTGTCTTCTCCCACCATCCTGGGAACTCTGACTGCATGAGTCCTTTGTCTTGTTGCTATGCCAACACACCTAACAAAAGCAAGGGAGGGAGGCACAGAGGAAGGAGGGAGGGGTCATTTCTTAGAACTGTAAAGGCAGTGGTTTTAATGGTGGTGCTGATCTGTGTGCACACCTGTGTTATCAAGAGTATGTAAAGCTACGCCTAACTTGAGTGGTGCTTTCTTCTCATTGTAGAGTTGCACTTGTAAACTGCCAGAAACGTGTTTGGCTGCACAGATATACTAACTTTTTTGAGTTCTTGTTGTCGTATCGACTTGAGTATTGTTATTCTGAGAATTCCTGTGTGTAAAGTTTAAAGCAGGTGAGTTGGTATGCTATGCCCTAACAATGCCATCCTGTGAGCCCTTGTGTCAGGGGAGAAGAACATGCAAATAGAATATCAAAGGCTGGGCTGGTGAGGTGGCTCAGTGGGTAAAGGCACTTGCCACAGTATAAGTGGTTAAACAAACAATGCTGACATTCTGAATTTGAAATTTCAAGATGAAAGCATGGGACATTTTATCTTAAGTATGTGTACACATACACACACCACACCATACCACACCATACCGCACCACACATATATGCATAGATATCTATAAAGTCTCAGAAAAACAGAGTCAAACCTGCTACCGATATGCTAATGATTGCTTAGAGGTCACATGTTCTGCTTGTGCCTTCCTTCCCTTACCCTCCTCACTATGTGCCATTGCCAGAGCACATGGCCAGAGTGCGCCTGCGTTCTTTATCATGAGCCATGGTGTGTGCAGTTTAGCAGGTTCATGCCCTGTGGTTGCCTCATTGCCACATGTGTGTGCGAGGCCTTTTGGTCCCTTCCAGCGTGTCCTGTGGTTGAGTCTGCAGGGGAGGCCAGGAGCTGCCCTGAGCAGCAGCAGCCCCGAGCAGAGGCCTCCTAGAGGTCTTACATGTTGGTGCTGGTTTCTGCTCTTCCTGCTTCAGGTTGGCTTTGCTGATTTCCAACCTTTAGATCCCACTTTGTTGTGTCTTAAAAGTGCCACTGCATCCGTTGGAAGTGTTGCTATCGGAGGATGGTAATGTAACTCTCCTTCCTCAGCGGGCGCTTAACCCAGGATTGTCCTCACCCTGAGCCTGGGCGATTGTCTTAGGATGGATCTTGGTGTTGTCACTTATTGTCAATATTCCTAGGTCCAGCCTATGCCCTGTGACAGGCAGTTTGAAACGTATGTTGTGACAAAGACATTTGCATCAGGGCGGACATTCCTCCTGTCTTCCCCCAGGGCTCCCGTCTCTGTATGCTGGGTCTTATTTGCCGGTCTTCAACGTTTGCCAGACACTTTGTCTCAGGTCCGTTTTCATTCCACCTCCGCTTTGTTGTTTGAGACAGCTTGCTTTTGTTTTCTACGTGTTCCTGTCCCATCGTCTTCATTTCTGAAGCGTTTTCTTGGGTTCCTGTGTTTGTCCTCAGTGTTGAGTTTTCTAACTGTGGTTTGCAGTGCCCTCCCTGGCTTGTATCGTCTGTGCCTTGTCTCTTGGCTTGGCTTGAAATAGAAGCTTGTTTGTTTGTTTGTTTGTTTGTTTTTTGGTTTTTCAAGACAAGGTTTCTCTGTGTAGCGTTGGCTGTCCTGGACTCACTCTGTAGACCAGGCTGGCTTCGAACTCACGAAATCCACCTGCCACTGCCTCCCGAGTGCTGGGATTAAAGGTGTGCGCCACCACCGTGGCGTCCTCCCCTCCTCCTTCCCTTCCTTTTCCTTCCTCTTTTCCTCCTCTACCTCTTCTCATTGTAAGTCAGAGGCTTGCTCTGAAGCCCGGCTTAGCCTGGGACTCGCCACTGTCCTCCAGCCTGGCCGTGCACCTGCTGTCTCCCTGCCTTGGTCCTCTGAGCACTGGTTTGACAGGCATGGCGACCAGGGCTCCCTCTGTAGTCATTTCCAGCCACGCGACCACTTGTTTCTTGGAACCTCTGGACTTTGCCCGCCTCCCTCCCCTTCCCTGGATCCTTTCTCCCCTTCATCCTCAGCCCCTTTCTTTGCTGTTCAGCTGCAGCTCCATTTCAGTGGTCTTTTCATCACTGTGTGGGTCTGTCACCATAGAAGGGAACCGAGGCCAGAGGGAGGTTACTGTCAGCCTGCACCCCACTGTTATCTGGAGAGGAAGGGTCTCTGTTTCCGGCCCTTACTTGCACGCTGAGCAGCTGATTTGGGGACCACTTCTCAGAGCCTTTTAGTGGATGTCTTTCTGAATATCTCTGTACTGTGGCTGTTAGTTTGCCTTAGTTTAATTAAACTTCGGGGATTGCATGGGGGCTCTAGTTCCACTGTAAATGCCATCATGGACTTTGGTTTTACTCTTTTTTTTTTTTTTTTTAAATAACAACTTATTATGTATACAATGCTCTGCCTGCATATACACCTACACACCAGAAGAGGGCACCAGATCTCATTATAGATGATTGTGAGCCACCGTGTGGTTGCTGAGAATTGAACTCGGGACTTTTGGAAGTGCAGCCAGTGCTCTTAACCTCTGAGCCATCTCTCCAGCACCTCCTTTTTTTTTTTTTTTAATGTAGAAATTTAGAGAGATTTAGAAATGATGCCGCTGTCACTGCTGTCTTCCCAGAATCCTTTTCTAAATAGGCATTTTAAATACTACTTCTAAATTATCCCTTAACAATAATCCCATCAGACAGAGAGGACAGTGCAAGGAAGCTGCCAGTGAAGGGAGATGGAAGGCAAATGGGCAGTCCAGCCAGGGCCTGTGGGCAGCTGCGGGGGCCAAGAGTGGGTCCTTAAGCCTTGGGGCAGGGGCTACCCACCTCCATCCTGGGAAGCCTCTGCTTGCTGTTCACTCTCAGCGGGACAGAGAGATGTCACCATGAGCTTACATATGCATTAACTTCTTCATAAGACAACACTCTGTAAATTCTCGTGACTTTTATCTTGGGGCTCTTGGGGTTTGGGCATAAGCTCTTACCCCATAAGCTTGACGCCACCACACCTCACCCACCATAGTGGACCAAATCAATAAGCCTAAACTAACTGTTCCTCCTTAAGTTATTTCTGTCATAAGAACACAAAGGCTCCCAGTGCCCCAGTGCTTACATTTTACACATTTGACTTTATTTTCAGCCGTTTTGGGGTATAGACACACGTAGACACACAGTATCTCTATATGAAGGTCTGAAAGTTTGTTCCCACATTATCCTAGTTTGCTCTCTGTGGCCGTGATAAACACTATGACACAGAGCAACTTGGGGAGGAAAGGGTTTATGTCAGTTGACAGCATAGTCTGTCGTGAAGGGAAGTCAGGGCAGTAGCCTAAGGCAGGAAGTGAAATGGAAGCCACAGAAAAAACGCTACTTCCTGGTTTACTTAACCTGTCTTCTTACATAACTCAAGACTGTCTGCCAGGGGTAGTACTGCGCACAGGGACCTGGGCCCTCCCACACCAGTCATTAATTGAGAAAATGCCCCCACTAATTTGCCTATAGGCCCATCTGTTGGAGGCGTTTTCTCATCAAAGTTCCCTTTTCCCAAATGACCTGCATTGTGCTGACAAAAAAGTTGACAAAAAAACTAAGCACACCGCATTACAACTCATGCTCCCCAAATCTGCCAGTATTTACCTCCAAGAACAAGGGCAATCCTGCATTATCACAATATTATTGCATGACTGAGGTAATTGATAATTGATAATTGTAGCTCCATAGGCCATAGTCACAATTCCTAATTGTTCCTAATGTGCCTTTTATAGTGATTTCCGTTTTTCAGTGAGGCGCTGGACAAGGTTTCTGTGCTGCCCTTTGTTGGGCTGCCTTCATACTTTCTACCTGAGCTGCTTCCGTGCACGGTGCTTTGTGTTGGGAACACAGGATTGGCAGAGCCTACATTCTTGCTTTTAAGGAGGTCATGGCAAAGAGGCAGCAATGTTATGAATAAAGTCATTAAGGAGTCAGACTTCATGGGGCCCTCTGCAGGCAGCCTTATTCCAGAGTTTCATTTTGCTTTTCTAACAGATGCCATCCAGTCTCCTGGGCTGCAGACTCACTGTGCCCTGCTGGCTTCTCCGCGTCCTTTCCATTGCAGTCACATCTGCATCCCGTGGCGTGGCTCTCTATGCCGGCATGCTTAGGAGTATCTAGCATAGTTTTCTAATAATTTGTCCTCAGGTCTTGAGGTGAAAGGGAACATGGCAGAAAGGGGCTCTAATTGTGTGCCAACTAACACTAGTGACAAACTGCTGAAGGAGTCTGGTTTTATTTTTGCTATATCAATTCTTGCAGTCATCAGATGTCAAGGGGGCAAGTAATGGTTTCCTTAGAAATGTGGTTTACTTGGCTAGATCCCTGGGGCTGGCTTTGCAGCAATAGCAGTGCGTGTACCTGAGTGGTCATGCTGTGGTGGCTTAGCTGTGGTTGGCATAAACCTCTACTCAGGGTTCTGTGGTGACCTACTTTTACACCAAGCCCCTGCTTTAGTCCTGAAATTCCAGGTCCAAGGCTGTTTGTGGACTTGTCATAGCCCAGGGTTTCTGCACAGTAGGGTCCCAGGCTGGAACCAGAGCTAACAGAAGTGAGGAACCGCCCATGTGTGAGAGATGAAGGAGGGAGTCTTTGGAGGAACTGGGGGAGGTACCTTCCTAGTCTAAGTCACTCTGCATGACCCTGGGTCATGGCAAGGCTTCCCAGACGACTCTTGCTCTGGCATTTTCAAAAGGAACTTAGGTCTTTAAGTGAAGCAGCCTTGAACTGTTTGCACCTAATTGGGAACTCCGTGCTCCCCCTGAGGCTTACAGAACCTTCCGTCATGGTTCCGGCTCACAAGCTGTAATAATATGCTCTCTTCAGTAGCATTTCCGTGTCTCTGCTGAGTGGCCTCCGTTGTTGCAGCTTGTTGTTTTTTTTATCATTTTAGAATTCTTTCTTCATCCCTAGTCCAGTCTGCTGCCTGAGCTCTCAAGAGGCCTAGATTTGATGACACTATTGTGATTTGTACCAAAGCCAAATTGAGTTTTCAACTTGGAATTCAGGCCCTCTGTCTCAGCCTGCCAGCACTGCATCAGCGTCCACACAGTGTGCACCCACAGCCTGCCGGCCCTTCGCCCGCCTTGTGCATGTACAGGTTGCAAGACAAGAAAAACAGTCTGACCTCCCCGTTCCCATGTAGGGGTTTCTAGATTCTGAAAGAATGGTCCAGCCTGTATTGTCATAGAGCGACCTGTAGTTCAGGACCTGGGGCTGATTAGTCTCTCAAGCCACCTAAAGTTTGTTATGCTGTACTAACATTGGCCAAGCAAACATTCTTTTTAGTGATTTGTGAGACATTTAATTCATCTTCAAGTTCTTCTGTGTAAATCCCCCATTTGAGGAACACATGGGATAGTGGTGGGCATGGTAGTGTTCATTTCCTGAGGGATGTGTGTTTGTGTGCACTTTGTGTGTGTGTGTGTGTGTGTGTGTGTGTGTGTAAGCCAGAGGTTGATACCACGTGTCGTCCGCAGTTGTTTTCCACCTCACTGAACCAGGAACTCACTGGCTGGACAGGAAACGCCAGGGATCCTCCTTTCTCTGCCTCCTGGGCGGAGTTATTTTGCCTGGGTGTTATTAGGCCACCTGGATTATAGGTGCTTGCTGCCACACCCAGCCTTTTCTGTGGGTTCTGGGGAATGAACTCAGGTCATTATGCTTATGTGGCAAGCCTTAAGAAACCCAGCCATCTTCTGAGCTTTATTTATGTATTTTTATTTCCTGTATATTGCATGCGTGTCTGTGTGAAGGTGTCTGGTTAGAGGTAGGTGTGGGCTGCCATGTGGATGCTAGGAGTTGAAGCCAGGTCCTCTTGAAGAGCAGCCATTGCTCTTAACGGCAGAGCCATTTCTCCAGCCCTATGTTTTTAACTTTACATGTGAAGTCTTTTTAGTTTTATAAAATAATCATGAAGGTAGTAAAATAACTCCCATATTCCTTTGCCTGGATCACTAGTTGCTAACAGCATTATGTAATAATTGGGATATATTTATGTCTGCATGTGTATCTTGTTTACCCACACAAGCTTTTGTAGTGCTTGTAGTTAACTTAAAAGCATCATGGTGTTTTCCTTAAACGCTCTTCATACTTTCTCACACGAATACAGTGTAGCAGGAAGTGAGCACTGATATAACATACAGAAAGTGAGTGCTGGCAAAGGCGGCCATGCTCGAACATGCCCTCAGTGACCTGCTTCTTCCACGGAGGATGCCATCAGGCCTTAGTGTACTGGCTCGTGAAAAGCTCCTAGGATGCAGCACTTCCCAGAAGCCCATTGGCTGGCAAGCAAGCCTCTAACACACAGGCCTTCCGAGGACACTTCAGGTCTAAATCATAACACTGCACGTTCACTTCCATCCGTTGCGCTGACTGAGCCTTTAATTTTAATGGTAGTCCTCTCTGCCAGGCCCATTGCTTTGATTGTGTTATCTTTACTCTCTTGTAATCTGGAACCTTTTCATGACTTTCCTGTTGTTCATGATCTTGGTTTTCCTTTTCTTCATCTGGTCAGAAGCACAGGTTGGGCTTGTCAGCTGTTTCCTCGCGAGTCCCTTTAGGTTATCTGTTTTTAACTGGCTCTAAAGGTTCTCAGTCCATTTCCACTTGGCCTAATAAAGGCCCAGCATCTACCAAGTAGACCTCTGGGTTCATGGGAGGCAAAGCTAATACCACAAGGTCAAAGTCAAGAGCAGAGGTAGCATCTTTTCATCTAAAGAGGCTAGAATTCACAGATGTTTTTAGAACAGTGAACCCAGATTTGAAGGCCCTGGTCTGCAGGTCACACAGAGCAGGGCTTGTTCATGTAGGCTGGTGCTGTAATGGACACGGCTCTGGACCACTGTGTGTGCTGTTGCATCATGGCTCTGCCTCTGTAGGCTGTGACTTTGAAACTGTTTTTGGGTGGAACTTCATTTGTGTATCTCTTCTCTTGTTTACATCTCTTGCCAGCAGAATTACTATTTGTAGCAAAGGTAGTTTGTTACATGAATGGGCGCAGTAGTCTCCAGAGCTGTATCCCAGGGAAGCCCTGTCTACCCCAGCTACTCTGGATAATGCTGGCTCCCTAGATGCAGGGACCTGTGCCAGCTGCAGGAAAGGGGTTACATGTTTTCTGAGGAGATATGTAGAGGGATCTGGGGAAGAGGGTTCAGTGTATGATGCTTGATTTAGAAATGTTCCCAGGAGGGGTGGTTTGAGCATGAGTCCCAGCTGTTGCCAGCCCTGGATCCCCAGGAGGGAATCAGTCTCCTTTGGTTTAGAACTTGTTGACAATGGGGCCTTGGTATGTAATTTATGCAGATGATGAAGATAGATGATGATGATGATGATGATGAGTTTTTTGCCTGCATATGTATATGTGTACTATATGCATGCATGTCCTCAGAGGTCAGAAGGAGCTGTCAAACCTGCCGGAACCGGAGTTACGGTTGGTGCTGCATGACCACATTGCTGCTGGCAAGGGAACCAGATCTTCAGCAAGAGCTGCAAGTGCTCTTAACCTCTGTGCCACTCTTTAGCCCTGATACCAGTTAGCACTTAGAGTTGGCTATATGAAAGATACTCTATGTATGTATTTGTAAACATACAGTTATTTAAAGTCTCTAGTTTCTAAAGTATCTACTTTTATTGTCTTGTTTTGCAAGTGATAAGCTGAGGCTTAATTGCATGGCTGAGGGGAAGCAGAAGCACAACCAGCCTTCACATGGCCTTGCCTGAAGGAAGAAGTCAGCTGCCAGGCTGGTGCCTGTGTGCCCTGGGAAGTGACTTCTGCAGTTAGGAGTGAGGGAAATGAGCTTGCCTTGGAAGCCTGTGGTTTTCCTGTGGGCTCGGGATTTTCTGAGGTGCACCACCTGCCTTCATGACCTTGTGCGTTGCTGGAGCTGTTTGGTTTGTTTCCTTGGCTGGGATCTGAATTGTAGGACCCAGCGTGCTGTGCTGAGTAGAATGTACCAGGGACTTAGAGGAGGAATAGGGAGATGGTGAGAGAAGGCGAGAGGGCATTGAAAGGCAAAAAGCTTTCTTAGGCCTTTCCCCTTCCCCAGTGCCCCCCAAACTGGAGGTGATGCCACATCTCTCAAGCCACAGAGCAGTGGGAGAAATTTGAATCCTCCAGCAGCTCTTGAATGTTGTCATATTCCAGGGAACTAGAAAGAAATGAAGATGCTCCCAAGATTTCTTATGTCCAAGCTGGCACTACTGTGTTCTGGGCAGGGGTTGAGGAATGCTGCTCCTGCCTGGTGTCTCTCACCGTCATGGTATGCTGGGGCGCAGGGCAGCGAGTGGATGCCAGAGTGTGGCCAAGAAGTGTCCTGGGGCTTTGTTACAGTGCAGACTGCAGGTTCTACTCCAGGGGCTGTGAGTCTCAGAGGGGTCCGGGAATCTGCTTTCTACTTCTACCTTGTGCGCCTTTATATGCTAGCATGTACTTCCCACAAGCAAAGCTTTCTCCTTTGGCATTGGAATACAGTGGGAGGGTCAGAGAGTCAGCACTCACACTTGGCTGTGCCTGGCACTCACTGTTTGTTCTAGATGTTTCCTGTCTTACAGGATGATGGACACCAGAGGGACCCATTGCCATTGCATTGCATATCTCCTTAGCCTTCACTCTGATGACCTTGACAGTTTTAAAGATGGCTGTCGCTAGATGCCCACTACTTGTGTTTGTTGTATCCTATGAGTAGGTTCAGTTTGTGCATCTTTGGTGGGAATATCGTCTGGGTGAGGCGCGGCCAGTTCTCTGTGATCCCTGCAGGTGGTGTCGGTCTTCCATTCCTTTCGTCTCTGAAGAGGTTGCCGTCCACACTCAGCTTAAGTGCTTTGCCTATTTGCATGCAGTAGTTTGTGAGGGAGACTTTGGAGCTACGGGTAGTTGTTTTGGGATGGTCTCATGAGTTCAGAGCAATCTCTTGAATTTTGACAATACATTCCCTTCCCATTTTCCTTTATGTATTTGTTATTTCCTTCTTCAGCAGCAAAAGCCTGCTTCAACTGTCTGACAAATTTGGTTATTTAAAAAATATTTGTTTTTGAAACAGATTTTTCTCTATGTTTCAGTTTCTCTGAACTGAACTCACTCTAGACCAGGCTGAACTCACTCTAGACCAGGCTCACAGATAATCCACCTGCATCTGCTTTCCTCGTGCTGGGATCAACGTCTTGTGCTGCCACCACCACTCAGCTAAATGTGGTTATTTGATCCTTTAAGTAATTCACCTCTACTGGCCTTGGAACTGAATTGTTGAGGAAGGGAAGACCCCCCCAGCCCACCCCACTCCTCTCAGGAGCTGGAGTGCTTGAGTTGCTGAGACTCAACAATCTCGGGTCTGCACCCTTTGGCCAGTTATCACCTGTGCTGAGTGTCTTTCCAGGGTGTTTGCTAAGGTGTTGAATTGCAGACAGAAAATCAGGGCAGCCATAACAATGGCACAGGTGTGAAGGCATGGCATGGGGCAGGACTGAGATAGCTAAATTCTGTCTAACTCAGGAGGGTCCTGGTTAGATAGATGGTTGGCTGAGGAGCCCCGGGAGCCCTGACAGCTGCAAGGCGGGGCATGGGAGGATCCAGCCTGGAGAGCACCTTATGGAGGACTCGGGTAGTAGCTTGAATAGAGCATCCTTTGCCCTTATATGTTACCACTCAGATCTTCCCACTGCTGTGGAGGCTGGCTGGGAATCCATGACGCTCTTAGGAGTGTTCATTGTATTACAAAGGCAATGTGGAGGGCTGGTTCCCTTCTGACTCTAGAGTCATGCTGTCAGCTTCAATCCCAGCTTTTGTCATTTCTAGGAAAATGACTTAGCCTCTGTGTGGTCACAAGTCTGTGAGTATTGATAAAGCCCCCACAGCCCTGCTCCTCAAAGGTGTGGCTACAGCAGTGTTCAGGGGAGAACTACCAAAGCTGCATTGTGTTAACAGTAGACTCCATGTTAGGAAGCCTTCACAGGACGGTGTAGCTGGAGGAGGCGAACAGTGTATGCCCATTGCTTTGATAGCATATTTTACAGAGATCTTGAGGTCTTAGGAGTGGCTTTCAACACCATTAAATGAGGTGCCTTTGGTTCCTGCTATTAATCTCACTGAGCCAAATCTTCATAGCCAAATTAACTATAAAGCAAACAATTAATTAAAGCAAGGTTTTTTATTTGTATACACAGGCTAAGGCAGGGTTCCATAGGTCGTCACTGGACCTGAGGAAGACAAGGCTTTTACAGCTCAGGAGTAGGGGGTTTCCAGAGGAGGGATCTGGTGGGCAAAATAGGCAGGGTGACAGTATCACAACATAACAAGGTGGTCAAAACCAGTTGGTCATAACAAGCTTTTAAAATAAAGGGAGGGTTGCAAGATGGTCATTACAACGTTTTGAAACAACGACATGATTGCAAGGTAGTTATAACAGCAGGTGGTCATAACAACAGGTGACCATAACAACGTTTTGCAACAAAGGCATGGCTAGTGTTTCCTGGAACAGGCAGTTACAGAACCATTTGTAGTTAAGGTTGCAGGTGGGGCATAGTCCAGTCCTTGAGAAGCAGGTTTAATCACAAACAGGAGTGAGGCTAGTTTGTTCTTTGTATAAGGTGGCTTTTAGGCCTAAGGTGGAGGCGGGCTGGTCCTTTACTGCCTGGTTTGAGGTAGGCCTCATGGCTTTGTATAGCCAGGCCACCCAGCCACTGTCTTCTGGCTGGGTGGTTAGATGTCCTGTCTGTTTAGTATCACTGGCTAGCACTTGAGATACCCTAAGCCAGGAGAGCAGGTTTTTGTAGGTGTGTCTTATTGTGGTGTTTTGATGCTTGTGAGTTACCAAATGTACTTAACAGGTTTGTTGTTTTTGTTTTGAGTAATTATTCTTTGAATGGTGCTGTCTGGGGTTGCTGGTTGTTTATTCTGACATCCGGCAGGCGTAATTGCTTTGCCTTGCACACATTAATTACTGTAGTCACTGGAAGCTGTAGGAGAGGCACTTGCTACCACCTACTCCATGATTTACATCTTCCCTGAGCTTTGAAAGGAAACTGCAGGGTGGCCAGCAGGCGGATCAGGGCTGGCAGCAGGCTGGCGAGATGGCCTGCCATCATGTAGATGAAGAGCTTTGGACCTCTCTCCACCTCTGTGGCTGCTCCCCATCCTCTCAGCCCTGACCGTCGTGGTTTCCTGGCTGGATAACTATAGTGTTTGCCTTTCGGAAGGTCAGCTGGCCTCTGTTGTGTTCGCATTCACTCTGTTTTTCTCACCTAGCTCCTTGGTTCTCCCTCACATTCCCCGCCCTGGCTCAGCGGCCTCCGTGAATCATGCCTGGGTGCAGTCTTTCCAGCCTCCTGGGGGCTTACCCAGCCCTTCCACCTTGTCTAGTCTTGGGTCTAGCAGCCTGCCTGGAACACTATTAGAAATGCAGACTTCCAGGCCCTGCTCCACTGCTCCCAATCAAATTTGCATTTTAATAGGGCTGCAGGTAGCTTATGAGCACCTAGTTCCCCATCTTGATTCTGGAGGCTGTGTGTCTTCAACCTCCTTCAGGCTTGTCAACTTCCAGAAAAGCCTTGTAGACCCTCTGTAAGGCATTCCACCACACTGTATACTCCTGGACTCCCCTCCCCCCACTTCCCATGCCCCCTCTCATTTTGTGCATTGTGATCTGAAACTCTGTTACCTATTTGCTGACCTGGAAGGTCACAACTCCTTTGTGAATGTCACCTCTGTGAGGGTGAGGACCCATTCTGCCCTGTACCCCTACACTCATGTATGAACGATGCCGGCACTGCCTTGATGTCTCAAGAAGTAGCTGCTGGAAGAATTGTGCACACTGCACCAATCCTTAGGTTCGTGGATCATCTTCTGGTATTTAGGGAGGTAAACTGAGGTACAGAGAGGGTGTCTGTCTGTGCAGCTAGTGAGACATAAAATTGCAGGGCTTTGACCTTCACCTTGACAGAGATAACGAGGATCAGAGAAAGCTAATGACCTTGGGCAAGTTATTTGACCTCTAAAATTCCTACCCGTTTCCTATACTCTGTTTTTAGGCTCAACATCAGGGATAAAAACGCACCACAGGATTGTCATGAGCATCAAGAGAACTAATGTGCAAAGTTCTGTGGTTAGGGTAGTCAATTAGACTGACCCTGTAGCTTAGTGGTAGTGTGCTTGCCTGGCACCTGTGGTTTCTAAGGGTCAGAGGCCTGGGTATGGCCTAGCCAGTCCCTCTGGCCCAGGATCTTGTGAGGTCAGCCAGAGTGTGGGGTGGAGCTCTTGTCACTCACACAGGGTGTTCTTCCAGGCTCACTTGCTGCTGGGTAGCCCCTTCCTCTGCTGTGTGGTTTCCGACAGGCCAGCTGGGAGTCAGAGCTGGGAGCCTTCCAGAGAAATAGAGACTGTGGCGGTCTTCTTGTAACAGATCCTAGAGGGGACGCAGCCACTAGAGGGGAGGAGGAAGTCCAGTGACCCCAGGAAGCATACATAACAGTTGTTAATAAGGTGGGGCATTTAGGAGTGACTTAAAATAATACTTGGCATCCACTGAACATCATGTGAAAGTTGGGGAACAGCTATTGTCACTGGTAAGAGCTGGTAAGAGTAGGAGCTGAGACTTAACCCCAGGATGACTTGCATAACGACTTGATAGTCTGGGGCCAAGCACTGCTATGTGATGATCAGAGTGCAGCTTTACATAGGCAGCAGACGATATGTTCTTTATGGCTTCTCTGTCTACAAGTTAAGATCTTCCCAGTGGTGGCAAGACAGCCCAGGAAGTAGCTAGTGGTGCTTGTTGTGGGGCCCCAGGACCCACAAGTACTGTGGCTCACGTGTGTCCACACATACCCACAAACACAAAAAATTAAATGTTATAAAAATTAAAAAATCATTAAAAATTTTTTTTAATAAATTAGTTGCTCAAACTATGGGAATTGCTTTCTTGGGATAGTAACATGTGAAGTTTAAAGAAAGAAGAAAAGGCACCTTTCCTTTTGAGATGAAGGAGATGTAGTAGTCAGCATTCTGTTACTGTAACAAAAACCCAAGACAATCAACTAAAGAAGAGAAAAGGTTCGTTTGGGCTCACAGTTCTGCTAGGTCTTAGTCCATGGTTTATTGGCCTGTGCTTTTGAGTCTGTACTGAAGCTGCATTCACTGGTGGTGAGTGCAGAGCAAAGCTGCTCACCTCAGGGCTAGGGAGAAAGGAGGAGGAGGACAGGGAAGCAGATCCCACCATCTCCTTCGAGAGCACTCTGCTGATGAGGAAAACCTTCTGCTAGATCATCAGTGCTCATCGGTTCTCAACTTGCAGGTCGCGACCCCTTACACAGAGGTCGCCTAAGACCATCGGAAAACACAGCTATTTACATTATGACTCATAACAGTAGCAACACTACTTTCATAAAGTAGCAATTGAATAGTGTTATAGTTGGGGTCACTACCACATGAGGACTGTAATAAAGGGTCACAGCATTACGAAGGTGGAGAGCCACTGCACCAGATAGTAGTGTCCACCACTCCTCAATAGAGCCCAGCCCGTGGAGGAGGACATCAGCAACCTACGCTAAACTATTGCAGAGGACAAGCGCTCCTCAATTGCCCCCATCGCTGATCCCCCAGTACCTGCCTGGCTCCTTGTACTGGTACAGCCTATTTGATTGCTGTGGTTACTGACGACATCTCAGGTCTTTTTTCAGAGACATATTCTACTAGGAGCTGAGTGTGTGCCTCAAGTTCAGGCCAGTTGTAGTAATGAAGATGGCTCAGTCAAACACTGTGTTGACAGTAGGTACTGGTTGCAGTGCCTTCCCCCCCCCCCCCACCTTCCTAAGGTGTAACCAGGAAAAATTGGGCCAGGGCTGTGCAGGGCCTCTTGCTGTTGTCATCTAACTTCCTGCAGATCTTTAACTATGTCAAAATAAAAATTTAAAACAATAACTGGGTTTGGTCATTCCTTGGGATCAGTAGCCAGTGCCCCCTGGCCTTTTCCAAGAAAGTACAAGCATATTCTCACTTGAGACTTTTCACTTCCCAGAGATGTAAAGGTGTTCATTTTCAACCCTGGGCAGAGCTGGCTGGCTCAAACTGGCAGCTGCCAAAGATGTCCATCCAATGGCCAATATGTTCACCATGGCTGCTCATCATTTGATGGAAATTGATTCCTATTAAAATTTGATGGAAATTGATCCCTATTAAAATTCTGTATATTACATTAGCTATGAGTTTTCGATGGAGACTTAAAATATTATTTAAAAAATGATTGACCAACCACGTGAAACACTTCAGTGCTGGGCAGAGATGGGATGAACAGGGAAGCTGAAGTTTGGCTTGTGTTTGGGGCACAAGCCCCAGAGCCGGAGGCCAGCACTGCGACAGCACCTGATTGCTCAGTCGCCTTGGTAGAGGCTGCCCACTGTGCCCTCTGGAAAGTGGTCTTTGGTGAGCTAGTGTTAGCTTTCTCCCATACAGAAGTATGTACATTGCTTTCCTCCCCCAGTAGTCTGATGGTGTGTGTGATGTGATTCATGCAGTGTAGTTGAGAACAAGTTGCGTCGTGAGGTTGTGGTTTAAAGAAACCCTACTAGACACACAGCGTAGTTGTACACCTCAGGTCTGGTTTTCCTCCTCACAGGCCTGCTCAGAGCTTGTTGTTTGGTTTCCGACAATTGCTGTTGCTACTTAAGCAGGAGTAAATGCCATCACTGTGGGCAGATCATTGTTGCCCTGTCAGGGCAGGGCCGAGAAGGCTTCTTTGTGGTTTCCTTTATCCAAGCTTCTGAGAAGTGTGCAGAGTTCTAAGTGATCCCTGAAAATCTGGTGCTTCCTGCAGTTGACCCTGATGTTCTCTCTCCCCAAAGACACTGCAAAGAGCAGTACGGAGGATGCGTGTTGTAGAGTGGGACACTGGAAGCAGACATAGGCAATCCCGGCTTTACAGCCAAGTAAGTGTGTGTCACTGCACTAAGGAATGCTACTTCCATCCGTCAATAGACTGAGTTAGTGCTTGCTGTGGTGCAGTTAAAGAAAACAGGCTGGTTGTGGAAATGTGGTCCTGCATTGTACACTAGATTCTACAGGAGTGTGTGTGGTCAGCCATGCATGCTGAATAGGGTGTGGCAGTGTGCACTGACTCCACAGGAGTATGTGTGGTCAGCCATGCATGCTGTAGGGTGTGGCAATGTGCACTGGACTCCACAGGAGTATGTGTGGTCAGCCATGCATGCTGTAGGGTGTGGTGGTGTGCACTGACTCCACAGGAGTGTGTGTGGTCAGCCATGCATGCTGTAGGGTGTGGCAGTGTGCACTGACTCTGCAGGATTGCGTGTGGTCAGCCATGCATGCTGTAGGGTGTGGTGGTGTGCACTGACTCCGCAGGAGTGTGTGTGGTCAGCGTGCATGTTATAGGGTGTGGTGGTGTGTGCCAGGTTTGCTGTTGGTTCCTGGAGGAGGCAGAGATGGAGCAGATGACAAGGAACATGATTTACTTCCAGCCAAAAATGTTGAGGGAATGTAACAGGTTTTCGTTCATAAACCATTCTCCCTTTCACACGTCCTAAGTATGACAGGGTGGGTAGGAAAACGCTAATGGGCTTTATTTCCAGGTGTTGGGTTTTCAGCTAATTCTCTCTAATTGTTGGGATGTTTTGCAATGAGTCTTTTTATTTGTATAACCATAGAAGAAATCTGGCTTGAGCTCTTTTTATTGTAGAGCAGAAAATTTTGGTGTGTTTAGTGAAACAATGAAGACCTGGGGTGGGAAGTGAGAGGCAGAGATAGAGCACAAGCAAGGAGCCTCTTCCGGTATAGCTGGCAGGAGATTAAATCTCAGAGAGACACAGGAAAGTCTGTCTTGGGGACAGAGAGACCTGGGTTTTACTGGTGACCTTGACCATGTGACCTTGTTCAGAGACAGATAACTACCTAACTCCTCTCTTCCTGAGCTGAGAGAACATGACAGATTCACTGTGAATTTTTCACAAACGATGGATGGAAGAACGCGCATGTGTGAGATTCAGTGAGCCTAAATGGGCCCAAGCTATGTGGTGGGAGGATGGGAGCATGAATACACGCATGTGCGAGTCTGTGAGCGACGTGCTCAAGGTCCAGGCTGTGTGGTAGAGAGTAATGAAACGTCAGTTTTCTCTCCTGGTCCCTCAGGTCACATGATCAGCCAGGGTACCTGGGGAGTGGATTTGTTGCTGTAGCTCAGTGTTTGTTTTTCATTGTTTAATCTTATGTGGGGTTGGGGGCTGGATACTCACTGATCCCTCCTGGTGTCCCAGTTTCCCCATCTACAAAGTAGGAGCTGTGCTAGTTTGGGGGTGGTCGGTAAACATGTGGCATGAGGCGAGTCATGTAATGCACAGTAGCGGCTGTGAGTCATCCCCAGCCGAGCTGTGTTTATTGTGGGCCTCTGTCAGTGGAGAGAATGTTATCAAGGCCTGACCCTGAGCAGGCACCTGGCAGCTTGGTGGATTCCCATAGCACATGTGTGTATTCCAAGTCTGTAGGCACAGGCACAGTTAGCAGCCACCAACATTCCGAAAGGAAGGTTCCAGAAGGCATTTCAGAAGTATGCCCTTGGTTACAGCCATTTTCAGTGTTGCACTGAAACAGCATAGCACATCAACATTTATAAGATACAAATTGCGTGCTTCTCTTTACACAGATCCCCTCCCCTGCTTAGGGTGGAAAATGTTAGTTTTTAAATTTGTTTTTTTTTTTTTAAACATTCTTATACCTGCAGAGAAAACGAGGTGCTCAAAGTCCAGCTGAAGAAATATGTAGGAGCTGTCCAGATGCTGAAAAGAGAAGGTCAAACAGCGGAAGGTGAGGTGGAGATGAGGCCGTGGGGGAGGGGCTGGCCGGTTCACGGGCAGGCTCACGGAATGGGTGACTGCGGATCCTGATGCAGGAGAAAAATGGTGCTGGTGGCATCCCAGAGTTAGACAGAAAATTTTGCTGTGTATCTTGCTAAATGAAAGTGAACCCTCCCTGGACTTAGTAACACTTATATCATTGGGCACTTAGGGACTTTAGGTCTAGAATATTGTCAGCCTCATGGAATGGTTGCCTCGCATGGGGCCAGGAATGTAAGCAGCAGAGTGCCAACAGGGTGCAAACTCAGACCTCTCTGGACACACAGCTTGCTTGCTGTTTCTTAATCATGTCTGTACCCCAGTTTTCTCTTGTGTAAAATGGGATAGTTGGCAGGTGATGTATGTAGGATCGGCACAGGGGAGGTACTGGGTAATGTTTGGCTGTTGGTGTTATTTGTTATTTGAGTTTTGACTTTTTTTTTTTTTTTTGCGTATGTGCAATGTGCCAGGATGATCTTCAGCCTCACTCCCCTCACTTCTCTCTCTTACCTCTGTTACTCTTGATAAGTTCTTTCTTTTTGGCCTTTACCCCTCCTGTGTTTATGGGCCCACAGCGTACCCATATGGAGGCCAGAGACCAGACTCTGTGGTGTTCCTCGGGTGCTGTCCACTTTACTATTAGAGGCACGGTATTTCACGTGGTGCCAGCTTTTTTACACAGATGCTGGGGACTGAACCCATGTCCTCAGCCGTGCATGGCAAGTCCTTTACCAGCTGCACCACCTCCCCAGCCCCTGGGCTTGCTTTTCATTTAGAAACCACAGAATGTGAGATGCATTTCTGAATCAGGATTCTGGGAGCACTCCTCCTCAAATGCACAAGCAGAGTCCATAGTGTGCAGACTGCGCCTGAAGTTGCATTTCTCAAAGGTGCAGGCTGAGTGCTCTGAGCACAGCTGGCGGCGAGCACTTGCAGCATGCAGTGTGATCACCCTTGCTGAGCTTCAGAGAGATGACCAGCATAGTCCACTGCTGAGTAGCAGCACCTTTCTGTTCTCCTAGTGTATGTTAAGGCATACTGTGTACCTCGGAAATACTCACCTACTGTGTGGTTTAAGACACACTGTACCTGGGTGTCCCCTCATACTGCAGCGTTTTCAGGGTTGAGCTCAGTATTGGGCATGCACCAGTTGCCCTGTTGTTGCCTATGGAGTCCCTTAATTCTCTCATTTAAAATGTTTTATTATTTATTTTTTTATTTTAAATTTTTATTTAAGTAATTTTTTCAGATTCCATCTCAGTTGTTATCCCCTCACTTGTATCTTCCTGTTCAACCCTCCCTCCCTCTTTCATCCTAGTCCTCTCCCCTAGGTCTGTGATAGAAGGGGACCTCCTCCCCCACCATATGGTCACAGCCTATCAGGTCTCGTCCTGGTAGCAGCCTGCTTACTGTTCCTCTGAGTGCCACCAGGTCTCCCCACCAAGGGGAAGTGGTCAAATAGGGGGCACCAGAGTTCATGTTAGAATCAGTCCCTGCTCTCTACACAACTGTGGAGATTGTGCCATCCATTGGCTGGATCTGGATAGAGGTTCTAGGTTTACTGCATGCATTTTCCTTGGTTGGTACAGAAGTTTTAGCAGACCCCTCTGGGTCCAGATTCACCAGCCTTGGTGGTCTTCCTGTTGGTTTCTAGGACCCTCTGGATCCTTCTATTTCCCCTTTCTCCCTTACCTCTCTCATCTGGATTCCCAATAGAAAGTCTCAGTATCCATCCCAATCTCCTGCTAAGTGAAGATTTTTAGGGGACATCTCTGTTGAGCTAGTGTCCAATTATAAGTGAGTATATACCATGTGTATTTTTCTGAGTCTCAATTATCAAGGAGTATCAGTGGCATGCCAGTACCATGAATCGGTCTGTAACCCCAACAGTCAAAGCTGGGCCCTCAGGTTTGTTAGCAAAGCTAGTCTGAGCTGCATAGTGAGACCCTGTTCCCTGCCCCCAACCCTCTTCCTGATTTGGGCACTGCAAATCACACATGTGAAGGTATGTACTGAATATCCATGTGGTACTCCAGAATTGTGTGTGAGTATATGTTTGTTTTAAAAAGTAGTTGTCAAAGGCAGTGCTTTCCAAAGTTGCACTGCAGCTTTCCCCCCTTACTCTTCTCTTTCTTCTAAGAGATTAGAACCGTCTCCTCCAGCCTTAGTGGTCTCCAGCTCGTCAGTGGAGATCCAGACACATCCTGGCTGGACCCTGGTGCCCACAGGTTTATAGGAGTTGGAATGTCCTACACTGAGAGGCTAAAGGAAGGGATACTTTAACAGCTGATCCAGTGTCGCTTGGTATCTGGTATCAGGGATGGACATACCAATGTTTGAGTTCCTTGAGTCCTGGGAGGGAGCTGAGAATGCATTTTAATAACATATGTGTTTAGTTGGAAGTATAAAATATCTTTTTATCTATGGCCAAACTGACTACAAAGATGTGAGCTCATCAGAAGGAAGAGACTGCAAATCTTATTAGTTCCAAGTGCTTTTGCAGTTGACAGCACCTAACAGCTGTCCTGGACCCTTCACTTTTATCCTTATCTTCTTGTTTTGGAAAAAGTGCCTCCACATTTAAAATATAAACAATAAAAAATTAACCTTTAAAGTGCAATTTCAACAGCCTTTAAATTTACAGGTATAAATTTCAAATTTCTACTCTTCTCCTGTTTCTATGAGTGACCTAATGCCTCTAGAAAGAAGAAATATGGATAGAATTTGGGGTGGCTTCCTTACCTGTTTGAAAGGCTTTTGTCTCCTGCTGTGGTTGAGAGTGAGGGTAGGGTGCTCTCCACTGACCCCTGCTCTTCTTAGCCAGGACGGAGGGTTGTGAAAGCTTGTATCTTCCTTTGCTTTGGCTCTTACTCTGGGAGTCACTTTTATGTTCCCCCTGCAGTGTTCCAGCTGTGGCAGGAGGGTGACCACAACCCTAGGAACCAGCTTGCCAGTTAGGCACCAATTGTAATTCCTCTGGGCATTAGGTGAACTCTGTGAATGAGCTCCGGTTCCTTCCTAGTCTCCAAGGAGCTGGTATCAGACAGTTTCGTGCGTGACCAGAGAGCAGGAGCTGACTCTCTAAGCTTGTGATTTCATCTCTGGCATCTTGCTCAAGTCCTGAATCAAGATGGCCATGGAGCTGGGGAGATGCTCAGTGAGGAAAGTGGCCTGCAAGCATGAGGACCTGAGCTTGCTCTCTAGGACCTGACTTAAAACGCTGATTGTGGTGGCTCAGACTTGAAGTCCCGGCCATGGTGAGGTGCAGGGCAGTCAGGGGGAGCCCTTAGGCTAGCTAATTGGTCAGCTCTAGGGCAGTGGGATGGTTTTGGCCTGAGAAGACATAGAGAAGTTCTGAGATCACATTAACCCTCAGCCAGAGTCTCCCCTGACAGCTACAGAAGGATGGTACTGTTGTCACTGTATACACACATAGTGACCAAGCCCGCACAGGTGGATGTATGCCAGGCCACACACACAGTCAGGATTCTACAGGGATGCAGACTGAGCATGTGCAGCAGGAGCCTGGCTCATGTGATTGTAGAAGTCTGTTGACTCCATAGTCTACAAGGTTCCTGCAGGCTAGAGACCTAGGGAGAGTTATGTCACAACTAGACTCTGAATCCCACACACACATCTCTTCCACTTTAAGGCCTTCAACTGGGTGAAACCTAGCTATGTTATACAGATTCACAGTTGACATTTAGATTAGCGTTTGATCAAATATCCAGTCATATTGTCAGACACCAGACACTAACCACCATTGCCACCTGCCCAGAAAGTAGGGATCAAGGTTACTCCTTGAAGCCAGGCAGTACTTACGAGGCAGACAGGAGGATTGTGGGTCTCCTCTTCCCTGGGGGGCTGTGGGCACCAGCCCACAAAGACAGAAGGAACAGAAGGGGAAGTGCAGGGCTCAGAAAGCTGTGAGCACAATGGAGAAAGACCACCCTGGGATCCATTTCAGGGAGGGAGGGGAGAACAAAGCTTTATAATCCTTGGGGAGTGGGTGGGGCTCCCAGGACAGGTGTTGGAACCAGGCACTTTAGTGATGCTTGATTTGCATTTGGTAGCATGCTGCTATCATAGGAATGAGAATTCAGTACCTAATAGGTGCAGGGAGGGGAGAGCTAGCAGGGGGCTGTGCCAAGGGCCGCATATCAAACGTGGTTAGGGGCATCCATATCTAAAGACACGCTCCAGATGGAGTCAAGCAGAGTAGGAGGTCCTGCTGAGGAGAGGGCACAGAACAGCTGGGTCCTTCCAACAGAGGATCTCTTGAGTTTGAGGTCAGCCTAGTCTACAGTGCCAGTTCTAGGACAGCCAGGCATATACAGAGAACCCCTGTCTTGAAAAACAAAACAAAAAAACCCAAAAAATATTCCTGCTCACACCTACTAGGTCCAACAGTTATTCTTTTCCTTCAAGTTGGACCTCCAGGCGGGTTTCCATCATGCCCTGCGTGTGCCCACCCGCAGCCTGTGTGTCATGTGCTGAGCTCACTGAAGTGCTGGGCTGCATGCACAGGCTCCGTCTTGGGTGGGTTATCTCACTGGTTCACATTCCCACTTCACTTTATTCTGAGAAAAAAAAAACGTGCTTTGGGGAGGACATCTTCCTCCCGGACAGCCAGAACTGACAAGGAACAGGGTATGTGACCTCTCGGAGCAGACTTTAGATCCTTTACCTCACCCACTTGTTAGCAGTGGTGTGGTGAGTGGCCGTGCTTGCTATGGGTGTTGGGGAGTGTAGAGTAGGCATGCCCTTCTCCCCTCTCTCAGCCTGAGAACCCCTCTCCTGCCCTGGTAAGGTTATGCCACTGCCTGGGGAGGGAGCCGGAGACATCGGACCCTTGGGGAAGGGGAGGCAGGCTGAGGGCTGTGGCCTCAGTCTTGGCACTGGCTGCCTTTAATAGCTCTGTGTTCCTGGTGGAAGGTGTTTCAGAGCTTCTGGTGTTCATTTGGGGGCTGGAGATAATGACAGTGACTTTCTGGACTTGTGTGAGCACAGACAAGCGCTGGCACATGTTAAATAGCAGGCAATTTTCATTATAAATGGGGTTGGGGATGTTTTGAAGCTCCAAGTTGAGGAGGGTCAGGCAAATTAGCAAGCACCTGTCAATTAGTTTCTAAAAGGTGAGTGATTATGGTGATAATTGTGTAGTGAACCTCTCTGAAAGCTTTGTAGCCATTATCCAAATAAAATAGTATCTGGGCAAGGAAATAGCTTCCTGTCCAGCAAACAAAACCCTGGGAAGTGGTTTTAGTGCCTGAGTCGTTGAAGTCCAAGCAGCTGCCTCAGACCAGCCCAGGCCAGCAAGTGCACACGCACGCACACACACACACACACACACACACACACACACACACACACACACACAGAGGGGAAAGGGGAGAGGGAGAGACTATATTGTCAATCAAAATCATATATATATGATTTGTTTTAGATTTATGTTGCTACGGTAAAACACATTAGAAGCAACTCGGGATGGAAGTGGTTGATGTGGATTTCACTTAAGTGTCATAATCCATGTGAAGGAAGTTAGAGCAGTTAGTCAGACAGGAACCTGCAGGCAGGAGCTGAAGCAGAGACCATGGAGGGTGCTGCTTCCCGGCCCACTTTCCATGGCTGGGTCAGACCAGTTTCCTATATAGCCAGAACTACCTGTTGCAGGGGCTGGGCCTCCCATATTAACCATCCCTCAAGGAAAGGCTAAGCAGTGGTGGTGCACACCTGTAATCCCAGCACTCAGAAGGCAGAGGCAAGAGGATCTCTTAGTTTGAGGCCAGTCTGGTCTACAGAGCTAGTTCCAGGACAGCCAAGGCTACACAGAGAACCCCTGTCTCAAATGCCACCCTCTTTAAAAGAGTAGAAAATGCCCCCAGACCCCTATAGGCAGTCTAGTGGAGGCAGCTCTTCTGTTGAGGACCCATCTTCTCAGGTGACTGTCATTTGTGTCAGAATTGAAGAACTAACTGGCATAGGATTGAAAATTCAGCGTGTAATTGGGAGTGCCCTCTGGGTTGTACTGACATCTGCCAGGCTAACTCTGGCCCCCCAGATGCTATGCATCCCTTACTTAACCCTGGGACCTGGTGAGGTAGGAGAATGGAGGTCAGGACTTGGTTAAGCCAGGCTCACAGGAGGTGGGAGCCGCAGCAACACACTGGTCAATATGAGGGCTCAGAAACAAAGGGAGGGACTCTGATAGAGAAGGGGTGGCCGGCAGCAGGCCCTCAGCTGGCTGGGCAGGAGCAGTGTGTGGGGAGCTAAGGCAGCTTGGGGTTTTTGTTAGGAGTTAGGTGTTTGTTGGGAGGGCCATGTGTATGGCTTCATTGGCATAGCATACACTCATTCACTTGGGGGTACTCTGTTGGGTTGGATGAAGCTTGTCTGTATCAGAAAGAAAATGAAGATGATAGTGCTTCCGCAGTTCTTTCTGGAAGTCTCTTGGCCTAGTGTGGGTGTTCTCTGGCCACAGGCACTCTAGCCACATCTCTTCTTATTTTTGACGCATGTCTTTTACTCTTTCCGATTGCCTTATGTCACCTGTAGGATAGCAGGTGCTCTGCCATCTCATCCCTATTCCCTGGCCGGTGGAAACAGGAGATGGAAAGGCCAGACAGTGCGTTTGAGAGAACTTTTCAAAGAGTATGGGCTTAGGGTAACAAGCTTCCTCTAAGGAGCTTCCAGACCCTTCTCACGCAGCTTCTGCTTCAAGCTCTTTGGCTGGAAAAGTGTTAGCTCAGTGAACATGTGTAGAAGGAGGGACAATTGGATCAGCCAGCAGTCCCTGCCTCTGGTGGGTTTGTGGAGTTCTGGTGGAAGTTATTTGCGAGGGGTGGGGCCTTGTTCCAAGCCACTTTTTGTGCCATCACTCTAGCGAAAATTTTCAGCAAAGGCCCAGGTTCATAGTTGCTCAGGAATCCAGCTCCTAGTTCCAGAAGCGACCCAAGTGTCCTGGTGACCTGGTGATGTGGGGAGGGGGTTTTATTTGCTGCGCTGATTTCACCCCAGCAGGACACTTTAATAGCAGAAGCAGTTGTCTGGAAATACCCAGAATCCATTGGGGTTTGCTCCTTTTTATTGTTTGTAAGAAACAAAGAGGCTCTCAGCCTGCTCATTCCACTCCACAGTCTGATTGGGATCTGCAGCTTGTCAGTCAGCCTCTCCTTTGGCAGAGCCTCTCCTCCTTGGAGGCTGACAGGTGGCTTGTTTTGTTAAATGCCACTTTGGTTTTGAAACACCACTCTGCTTTAGTTTCTAATTATAGCTTTCCCAAGGCAGCTGGTCATTTTGCTTTGCTTATGTGTGCAAGCCTGCGCCTCAGCACAGTGGCCTGTCTAGATGTTTTCCGTGGAATGAGTGGGAACCGTTTTCTGAAGAGATGCAGGGCTCCCCAGGCTGGGCTACTTCCTCCGCTTGTGCTCGAACTCCTGCGCCTGGCATTTGAGAAGGAGCATGTTCTTTGGGCCATTTGCCATCCTCTCTCCCCTAGAACTTTCCTGCTGTCAGGTCCTGCCCGATGTGGCTGTTGTCATGTTCTCCAGCTTCTCACTCTCAGAAGTTTGTTCTTGCTGCCCAGCATGTATGTATGTATGTATGTATGTATTTTTTTTTACATATATGGCCATGTGTATGTATGTGTGTGCATGTGTGCCTGACTCCATGGTGGTCAAAAGATGGCAACAACTCCCCTGGAACTGCACTTAAAGGCAACTGTGAGCCACTATGTGGGTGCAGGGAGCAGAACCTGAGGCCTCTCCAAGAGCACCAAGTGCTCTGAACCACTGAACCATCTCTCCAGGGCCTGCCCAGTGATGTGTTAAAGTTCTTGTGTGTTTCCTTTGCCAAGATGAAGCTCCCTGGAAGCAGAGGCATCTTGTTATCCTCGTTGTTTGGTGGTGGTGTTATCAGGGATTAGGCGACAGGGTTCTACAAGCACTCTGCCACTGAATGCGGCCCCTGACTTTCCTTACCAGTGCCCATGGGTGCTTTACTGAAATTTGGGGAGGGAACAGTGAGTATACACTCACTGTAGAGCATTTTAGAAGCGCTAATGTGAAGGAAGCCCTTTGCCAGGACCTTTGCCAGCTACCGCACAGCCAGGGGAGTGTGCTGCTGAAGGTTAGCCTGAGAGTGGGCTGTGAGTCAGCCTGTGCTCAAGTCCTCTTCTTGGCTTGTGTGTGCGTTACGTTACATTGTCTTACCAGATGCATGCCCAGTGTACACATACACTCCAGGGTTAGAGCCAGGTTCCATGCAGACACCTGGTGGGGGAGTGGACCAGTGAGGGGCTCTTGCTGCCAGGTGCTCCAGGCCTGGGTGGACTCAAGCATCCTCATTTCCATCTTTACTGAAATGCTCCTTACAGTACCATGGCTTTAGTGATCCAGTCTCTCTAAAATTCTTCCAGATGAAGTCAGGCCTGGACACATTGCCTCAGATTATTCTTTCCTGCATTGTATGTTGGGTTGTCTCATTACAACACTGTCAGCAGCATGTGGTTTTCACTGCTGGGCAGTAAGGAGCACTCAGGGCTGCTGGACAGCCTTGCCTCTGCTCCTCGCTGCCATCTGTGTAGAATGAAGGACGCGGAGTGGACAGCAGAGGGATGCTTACTGTTAGGGTTTCGTGGAAGAAGAGTTCCTTGGCAGATCCAGGCCAAGGAATGCTGCAGAGATTTCACCACCCAAGGTATCTTACACAAGAGATTTATGGGGGGTGCGGGGGTATAGCATGAAAGACCACCTTTGAGCATGGTACAGAAGGGGAGAGAGAGTGAGCAGTTGAGATTTAGACCCGAGACAAGCAGCTGAGGTACCTGTTTAGCCAGAGCAGACCTGTTCAGGTTCTCCCAGCATGCCTCAGTCCCTACCTGTACTTTGCAGCCCAGGGGCTGTCTGCCCCAGAGACTCTTAACCGTTTAATCCAGACATTTTAGGTCTCTCCCTCTTGCTCCCATTTTTCTCTCTGTGCATGTGCATCCTCTGCCCCACCCCTGTCTCCTTGTCTGCCTGGTGACTTCCCTTGCCTGTTTCCTTGGGACCTGCGAACCTGCCTGAGAGATGTTCCCAATAAACCTGCCATTATCTACTTTAATTTGGCTTGAATTGGTTCATTTCATTGGTGGAGATAACCTCTCAAGAGCAAGCTGTGATGGCATGGGCTTTATAAAGGAACTCAAAGTTCTGGCAACAGTAGAAATGTGTTGTGTTTGGTGGCAGGTGAGGAAGTAGGAAGGAGTGACTGATGAGACAGGAATTGGTTGCCATGATCTTCAGATTGCTTCCTGCTGTCTGGGAGTATCGACATCTTTGGGGACCAAAGAAAACTGGGATGCTGGCCGAGTCCAGGAAGAACAGACTGTTTGACTCGGTGTCCAGGCTCCATCAGACCTTCTGGGGCTAGAGAAGTGCAGGCAGCAGCTGCGAGGCTGGCCGCTTGGGGCTAGTCACTTTGAAGCTGTCCTGGATGCAGATCTTGAGGGAACACCTGAAGCTGGTGGGTTGGGTTGCTGGAACAGATAGGTAAAGTTAAGGAGTTTAGGGGCATGTTTGTTTCTTAGGTGTACATTTGAAACATTTAGGCCCATGGTCCTGGTATTTGGGGAAGGGGAGTCCCAAAACCAGGGAAAGGGGAGGGGACCCTCAGGAATAAGCAGAATAGGCAGCTGGGGAAACAGGCTGTTGACTGACAGTCCTTGTCTGGAGTCCATTGGACCTGTGAGAGGTGGATTCAAGTTCATTCCCTGAAGCTTACTAGAATTTTTCCCCCCTGAGACAAGGTTTATCTGTGTAGCCCTGGCTGTCCTGGAACTCACTTTGTAGACCAGGCTGGCCTCAAAGTGCCTTTGCTTCCCTAGTGTTGGGATTAAAGGCGTGCACTACCACTCCCAGCTCAAGAATTTTTTTTTCTGCTCAAGAATGTTTAAGTTTAAGAAAAGAGATAAGTTTTAGATAAGTTAGCTTTGACACTATAGCCAGTACTGAAGTCCACATTGCAGAAAAGGCAGTAGACTTATGCCTTTGAGTCATAGTAGAAGCCTGGGGACCCAATGTGATTTTGGGTTAAAAACACGAGCACTCTTTCCTCTATCCAGAAGACTGGGTGCACATAGGCTGGACAGATGTTACTAACGCAGTGAGAAGCACTTTCAGGTCTATACTTAGCAAACAGCCAAAGCAAATTTAAACTCTTGAGCGTGTGACTATGAAAACAGTTGTCAGTGCTTCCAAGAGCCAGACTAATAGCTTATCAGAACTGCATTGCTTAATGTTAAAGCTCTGAACGTCTGAAGTCTTAATAAAACACTAGTCTGGAGAGGGCAAGAGATCTGAAGCAGTTTTCATTTTTACGTATATCTTAAATTGCTTCCTTATATCTTTACAAATTGCATTTATACACCTTCAGGGACTTTTTAAGCCCTTTTTCCCCCCTTGTGAGAGACAGTTTCTCTGTGTAGCTTTGCCTGTCCTGGACTCACTTTGTAGACCAGGCTGGCACTGAACTCACAGCCATCCTCCTGGCTTTGCCTCTCTGGTGCTGGGATTAGAGGCCTGCACCACCTTTTCTGGCTTTTATTGTCCTTTCTTTGTAGCTTGTATTTACATACATAAAACACTTTTGAACCAATTTCCCCATGAGGCACAGGTTGTTGCTTTTGTTGTTGTTGTTGTTGATTTTACATATGAACAGAACTGAGAAGGAAGCCTTGGTTGCTGATGCTAAACTGACAAATCCATCACTAGCCTAGTCAGCAGTACTGTCAGGATCTGGGAGGATACATTTTACTGGAGTAAACAGGATGCACAGACCAAGCAGCTCTTAAATCTGTTAAAAATGACAGTCACTCTAGGTTCCTTCATGGTAGTCTTGATTTCATTGGTGGCAGAGGTCTCAGGGCAGCGTAAGTCTTAGGCTGCCAGACTCAGAAGATCCAACAGACCTTCCTGTGGAGGGGGAATTTGGGGGACCAGCCTGCCTTGTCTAGGCATAACAGAGCAATCAGCTTCCCAGTGTCCCGCTTCACCTCCATTTGGAGAAGGTCCTGGTGGCTGGCAAGGTGAAGGGCATTTTTTCACCCAGTGGCTGGTTTGCCACATTTAAAGCAAGCTCCAGGTAGAGTTCTTTTGTGCCCATCATCTTTTTTGGAGACCATGAGGATCACTGCTAGGAACTGGGGTCTCTGTCATAGAAAGCTTTTCCCAGTAAACATTTTAAAAGCCATATGCAGGCTGGGCGTGGTGGCGCACACCTTTAATCCCAGCACTCGAGAGGCAGAGGCAGGCGGATCCCAGTGAGTTTGAGGCCAGCCTGGTCTACAAATGAATCCAGGACAGCCAAGGCTACACAGAGAAACCCTGTCTAGAAAAACAAAACAAAACAAAGCAACAACAACAATAGAGGCATATTCAGCAGATCTCTGGAAGGCTTTGAGGACCATTGTCTATTAAGTATATTTAAACTAACCAGAGCTGCCATTTTCTGGATAACTTTGAAGGCACATATAGGAGGCGAAATAAAGTGTATCCCTGTAATTACATTAGTACTAAGCATGACCACATGTACAGTTTTGAACACATTAAAGAATGTGATCATTTGTAAAATGACTATTCTCTTGCATGTCTCAATTGTCTCCAACAGTTTACAATAAGTTGTTAGCTTTTATAAGATTATGATTTTATAGCTTTATCCCTATTAGGTTTAGCCTTAAAAAAATAACAATTTTTGAAAATAAGTTCTTCTAGTAACAAAATAAAACTTTTAATTATACTGTGAACCTGAGTAAACCTTAGGATTTCATAAATCTTATTAAATATACCTCATTTATGAAACATGTTGTTACTTATCTAAATTTTCTAGAAGCTTGGTGTTGAACAGTTAGCAAAGACATAAGTAATTCAACATATATCTTAAATCAGCTTTTGTTAATCTGAGAGGACCTTTATAACCTTAATATTTTATTACTATATACAGTATATTCTAAGCCAAAGTTGAATCACATAACCTTAAAATTTTATTATCATACAAAGTTCCATACCAATCTAAAACATAGTATCAACTTGGTGTTGCTTCCTTAGTCTAAAAGAGATGCAATGATAAACAGAGAGCGCATTGCAGTTACTCTGTGCCAAGTGGTCATCTGAAGATGGCGATGATGTCACATGGCATGTACTCTTTAGCCTTGGTAAAGATGGCTGCCAGCCATGTGGCTTCTTGCATCCTGATGAGGTCATCAGCCATGAAGGTGGAGAGCCTCATGGGTGCTATTTGAAAATATCTCTTTTTCTAGTAGATCTATGTTTTTAAAATGAGTATTGAACCGAAACGTATACACATACACACAGAGTTGAATCCAAGTTAGATATACATATACACCATTTAATCTAATATATATACGGTTTAATCTAGACAAGAGTTGAATATCACACACACACACACACACACACACACACACACACACACACACGTTTAGATTTTTTTTTGCTTTTTTAAAAAGAGATTTATTTATTCAGTATACAATGTTTTGACTGTATGTATGTCTGCACTCTAGAAGAGGGCACCAGATCTCATAGATGTCGTGAGCCATCATGTGGTTGTTGGGAATTGAACTCAGGACCTTTGGAAGAGCAGGAGGTGCTCTTAACCTCTGAGCCACCTCTCCAGCCCATGTTATAGATTTTTAAATTATAAGCCTTTCGTTATAAGTTTAAAGCCAAATTTTGTTAAAGACTTTAGAGATTTTTAAACCATACCCAATGAAGTTATAAATCGTGACATAGGGTTTACATCATCATTTTGAGATTTTTTTTTTTTTTTTGAGAGCAGAGAACAAGGAAATTGTAGAGATAAACTTAAGGGTGGAAAGTAGAACCTTAGAGCTAAGAGCCTTCGGGATTGTTTACCTGTGTGGTGCCCTCCACACGGGGCACAAAAGGCTGCCCAGGACAAGGGGGAGCCATGAGCTTATGGGCTTTATGAAGGGTATGCAACTCCTGGTGACAGTAGAAATGTGTCAGATTTGGCAACTGGCACTCAGTGGCTGACGACTGGCTGAGGATTGCCTGATTCCCAGTGTGGGCTGTTTTTAACACTTAACGATGGGCCAAAAACTTCCTCCTGAACTTCAGTGCCTTTGCGATGGCAGAAGTTTCTGATTTCTTTCCTAGTTAAAAACAAAAACAAACAAAACCCCAAAGCTATGTTATATTGTAGACAGTGAACAAAGATGTCAGGTCTGGTGGCATATATTCATGACCCAGCAGTGGGGAGGCTGAGGCATAAGGGGTTCAGTTTGAAGCCAACTCAGGATTTGGGGCTACTGCTTGAGTTCCAGGATAGTTTGGGACACATAGTCATACTCTGTCTCAAATAGCAGCAGCTGCAGCAGGAGCAGCCGCCGCCACAGCGCACAGAGTAAGGACAAGCAAAGGGGGAGAGTTAGCAGTCCTTTACCCCTGCCAGCCTTCCTACCTGCTGCTTTGGAGGACATCTTTCACATCTGGCCATGAGTCTGAGCTGTGTTGGTCTTCTTGGTGTCAATGTCCTCTGCTTGTGACCATGGCCTTCCTTGGTGAGTGGATCTGAAGAAAGTTGTTGGCACAACAACCCAGCAAACAGTTGGCAGGGATTTTGTTAATGAAGTCCGGTCAGGGTACATATGGTATGAAAGTCACTTATGTCAAGCGCCTTGGCCACCAGTGAGATGTGACGCTAAGAAAGTTCTGAAGCTGCTTTCGCTATCAGTATGATCTTGGGCACATATCCAACATGCCCCACTTAACCTCCCTCCCACCCCAGTTTTATCTGGGGTCATTTTCCAAGCTAAGACTTCAAGTCCACTATTTATTTATTTATCTTACTTTGTATCCCAGGATGACTCCAACCCTACCATTATCCTGCCTCAAGTACTCCCCTGCTGTAATCCCTGGGATTACAGGTATGTACCACACCTGGTTCAAGTTACCCTTAAAAGTTCTGTGGTGCCCAGGTGTGGTGTGCACCTGCAATCCCAGCACTTGGAGAGGCAGAGGCAGGTGGATCTCTTGAGTTTGAGGCCAGCCTGGTCTACAAAGCAAGTCCAGGACAGCCAAGGATACACAGAGAAACCTTGTCTCAAAAACTAAACCCAAAGAACAAACAAACAAACAAAAACCCAAACTGTGGTTTGTCCATGACGCTTTCAAATTGTCACTTTGCTGCAAGGATGTCTGGGAAACAGTGCCTGTGTTTTCTGGCCACCTGTCTCAGTACACAACCCCAGTGAATAAAGAACATCCATAGGGAAGTACTGGCTATTTCTGCCACACTTGGGACTTAGCTATCGCTCAAATTCACTCTGTAGACCAGGCTGTTCTTGAACTCAGAGATCCTCCGTCCTCTGCCTCCCGAGTGCTGGGATTACAGGTATGTGCCACTGTGCCAACTGTTCTACGCCTTTCATTTGTTTTTTGATTTTTGAGACAGGGTTTCTCTATGTAGCCTTGGTTGTCCTGGACTTGCTTTTGTTGACCAGGCTGGCCTTAAGCTCACAGCAATTCACCTGCCTTTGCGTCTCTGAGTGCTAGGATTAAAGGACTGTGCTACCACGTCCAGCTCTATGTCTTATTTTTTTAAAAAAAGCTTTACTTATTGTTTATATGTTGCACTGCTACCCCAGCTAATAATGGAGTCTTTTTGTTTTTGTTTTGTTTTGTTTTGTCTTTTGATAAAGGTGTATGCCACCATGCCTGGCTAACGGGGGTCATTTTTTGACAGTCTCCACTCAGTACTATGGGACTTCCATGTGACTGACTCACTGGGGAAAGCAGGAGGTGTCTTTTTGTGCTTAGCCACTGTGGCCAACTGTCCTTGTCCGCTGTCTAATGTGCGTTGATGTCATGGAGCGTTGGACTTACCTTGGGCTTATGTCTTGTTTAGAAGTAGTCTGATGGAACTCTTCAGAGCTAGGCCCTGCTGTTGTGTCATTTGGAAAGGACCCATATTTTCCCTCCCTCCTCCCCCTCCCCATAGAGCCTGATTTTCATCATTAATAGTAAGATGAAGAAGATAATAAGTTATTTTGGCACCAATTTTATGGCCAATAATAAGAAAATGATAAGAAGATACCAAGTGCCAGATATTAGATTATATGAGGTTTATTAAATGAGCATGGGGAGAGAAAGAAAGGGGGGAAGGGTACCCCAGAGAGAGAGAGAGAGAGAGAGAGAGAGAGAGAGAGAGAGAGAGAGAAGAGGAAGAGGGAGGGGTAAGGTAGGACTGCCCTTCTATACAGCCCTGGGAGGGCCACGCCCCTGTGGCAGGTAGGCAGTGACACTACAGGCAGGCCGACTAAAGCAAAATCCAGCACTGATGCTGACTGCCAGCACATTTAACAGTGGGCCACAGGACTGGGGAACACACTGTTAAACCAACTCTATTTTGTTGGCTTGTTTTCTGGAAGACAGAATAACACTTATTTTCTTGGCATCTCAGTCATTATTTTCACCTTTCCCTACATGAATTTGAATTATAGAAGGATGTTTTTTGGGTGTTCAGCTGTATCACAGAGAGCTAGGTTCAGTGGTAGCTGTCCTTAGGTAACTTGTATCTTATACATTACTTTTGTATAATTGGCTAGTTTATCAGGATTTAAATAGCAACATGATGATCCACAGTCACCCACCTCTTCTAGTGCTCCCCTTAGGTAACCGGAACTGATAGTACACAAATCTTACAGTCCATTGACACAGTCACCTGCTCTTTTTTCTTTCTTTTTTCTTTCCCCCACCAAATGTGTACTGGCTTGGCTTGTATACAGGCCATCATGTTTATAAATCCAGTTGTTTAAAAAAAAAAAAAGGAGTTTGCTTGCATGCATGCATGCATGATGTCCACAGAGGCTGGAAGAGAGTATTGGGTCCCCTGGTCTGGAGTTTAGAGGTTGCGAGCTTCTATCTGGGCACTGGGATTTGGATCGGGACCCTCTAAAGAGCAGTGAGTGCTCTTAACTGCTGAGCCCTTTCTCCGGCCCCTGTAAATCCAGCTCTGTTGGGACATGCCCACACCTATGCCTGCTTTCATGAGGCAGTGGTAGAGCTGAATAGCTCCAGCAGAGAGCAGGGGGTCCTCGTACCCCAAAATAGTTACCACTTGACCCTTGGAGGAAGTTAGAGGCTCCAGAGCTGCCTTGCCTTTTCCAGGTACCACTGTTACTCAACAGGACTCCTCCATGTCATCCTCTCCAGATCAGGATCCCGGAATCAGCACGGGTGTGCTGTCAGCTCACACATCACTCTGCGCGTCAGGCTGGCGGGTGGGGCTGAGCACTGCAGAGTGCAGGTCATCTGTGAGACAAAGGCCTCAGTGCCTCCTATGGGACAGACCTTTGCAGGATAGAACTGAGCCCTGGCCATCAGTGTCCTCGGCATCCAGACCTTGAGCATCCCTCTACCAGCATCCACACCCACTTGCCACACCCACCAGCCAGCCTACAGTCTGCCTCCTTGCCGTTCGCCCAGACTAGACACGGGAACTGTGATTCTGCTATTGGAAAGGCTGGCTGAGGCCTGTAGCTTCATTATAACAGCAACCCCTCACCCTTAGCAGACAGTTGAGACCAGCTGACAGCCAGGGGACATGAAATGCTTCACAGAGCTGAGAAGCCTGGAGTGCAGATATATCTGGGTATTCAGGGTGGATACCAGCAGAGCCAGCACTGTATGCATCCATTCTGTTTCCAGACCAGGGTATTTCCTGTTTGGGCAGGGGAGGCAGGTGGGCAGGTGCACTAGCATGCAAGCCCTGGGGCTCATAAGTGGCAGGAGCAGAGCTAAGTTGAGCTGGAGAGGTGGGCAGGGCAAGAAGAGATGGCCCAGCTCAACTTCCCTGTTGCTTCCTCTCCAGTGTTACTCAGCCCTGTGTCTTGGGTTGTTTCAAGCTTATCAGATTCTGCCTTTAAAGGGATGGTGACTTTTAGGCACCTAAAATATTTTTCTTTTCTTTCTTTCTTTCTTTCTTTTCTTTCTTTCTTTCTTTCTTTCTTTTTTTAAAAAATTTCTGACATTGTTTGAATTTAATGATTCATATTACGAATTATTCATGAAAATGATCTTTTAAGCTTCTTATAATAGCTGAAATTATCCTTCATTAGATACTGACAGTTCCTGTGATGGGTGTAATTATAAAAAATATTCTTAGGCTAGCTATATTCTGCAGTGTTAAAATTACGCAAATGAGCAAGGGACAGGAATAGAAGCTGAGTAGGACGGTCAGATTTCATGGAGAAGGGGGAGGGCCCCGTAGGCTTTCTAAAAATGAATAAACATGTGCTTGTGTGCACAGCAAGCATGCCTCCCATGCAGTCTGCCTCGCTGCTCAGCCACGCTTCCCTGGGAAGGGAGCAAAGGTGCACGAGTGCCTGGCTGTGTTTCGCTCTTGCCCATATATGAGTTGTGGGATGGAGGAGGATTTCTCCCCCTCTTTAGCTCTGTTCACTCAGCATTTTCTGTGAGGCACGCTGTAGTAATCTCAGATTCTTGTGAAGGATGGCGGGCTTGCTGCTAACACGGATGGATAGATAGGGTTGTGTAGGGAGTAGAGAGATGGAACAGGATAGGGCCCTGGGGCTGGGGCAGTCACCTGAGTAACAGGACCTCATCATGTTTATGGCACAGGACGTCCAGGGCACGGGTTCACGGCTCATGGGGACCACCTCATTTTGAGGGTTTGAACTTGGTTCCTTCTCTAAAGTTCTATACCTCTGGCTGATCTTGAACTTGTAACCCTCTTGTCTAAGTCTCCTGGTTAGCTGGATTATAGGCATGCTGCCCAACCTGGCTTAGATTCACATTTGGATTTTCAGTGCTGAAAGTAGACCACTGGCTACTGCCCCAGCCATCATTAGGGCCACACGTGGACTCAGCAAGCAGTCGCCACTGGCCACTGCCCCAGCCATCATTAGGGCCACACATGGACTCAGCAAGCAGTCGCCACTGGCCACTGCCCCAGCCATCATTAGGGCCACACATGGACTCAGCAAGCAGTCGCCGCTGGCCACTGCCCCAGCCATCATTAGGGCCACACATGGACTCAGCAAGCAGTCGCCACTGGCCACTGCCCCAGCCATCATTAGGGCCACACATGGACTCAGCAAGCAGTCGCCACTGGCCACTGCCCCAGCCATCATTAGGGCCACACATGGACTCAGCAAGCAGTCGCCACTGGCCACTGCCCCAGCCATCATTAGGGCCACACATGGACTCAGCAAGCAGTCGCCGCTGGCCACTGCCCCAGCTGTCTTCACTTCTTATTTTGATAGGTGTTCCATGAAGTTGTGTAGCTTGGTCTCCAACTTGTTCTGTATCCCAGGCTGCATTTGAACTTGAGATCAAGCCTTACCTTCCTGAGTAGCTTAGCTGACAAGTCTGTACCACTCTGCCCAGACTTCTTTGGTAATGTGGGGAATGTGCAGGAGAGAGGAGGGAGTGCTCATCCAGTTTATTGTGGTATTGTGGTGACAGCTCTTTGCTTGTCCCACTGTGTCTGTTGAGACTGTTCCATCTATGTCCTCAACATGCCATGTCATGCTGTGCTTCTCCTTACCACCCCCAAGGAGTGGTGAGATAGTTACTGCAGGTGCTGGCCAGTTCTAGGCCAATGAGAGGCCCCATTAAAAAACAGTGGATGGCACCTAAGGCAGGACAGCTGAATTGTCCTTTGGCCTCCACATGCGTACACATGTGCACACTGCACATATATGCACCTGTATATACATGAAGATTTAAAAACTGGACTGTCCTTATGGGTTGAATTTTGGTATAAATTGTTCAGTTGAATTACTCCTTGGAAGTCCCTCCTGTTTTCTACTTAGCCCAAATCACCCTCTTTTATTTTATTTTTTAAAATTTATTTATTATGTATACAGTATTCTGCCTGCAAGCCAGAAGAGGGCACCAGATCTCATTATAGATGGTTGTGAGCCACCATGTAGTTGCTGGGAATTGAACTCATGATCTTTGGAAGAGAAGAACAGTCAGTGCTCTTAACCTCTGAGCCATCTCTCCAGCTCTACCCTCTTGATTCTTGGTGTGCTGCAAACTGCTCCTCTGGAGCCTCCATAGACAGCACAGTTTCAGCGTGCCTGTTTCCTGTGACACAGCACCCAAGATGACCAGCTTGCAGGAGGAAAGAGCCCTTTGCTCACGATCTCAGAGGTGTTAGTCTATGGTCAGTTGGCATTTTTGTGTTGCGGGTCAGGCGAAGTAGAACATCAGAGTGTGGAGTATGTGGTGAAGGACCTCACTTACCTCACAGCAGGAGGAAGGAGGAGGAAATAGCTGGGTCTCAATCATATCATGAGGGTGTCCCTCCATGACCTGACTTCCTCCTACTTGGCCTTGACTGTGAGGGTTCTGTAGGATGATCATCTAGGGTCCATGGCCTTTTACCCAAAGGTTGAAGGTTGAAAGCTTCTCTATGCTTTCTTCTGTAGTTTGCAGAAAGACCGCGTGACAGTATCATGTCAGGGCTGTGGGCTTATGCTAAACTGACATTGACTTGGGTGGCCCCTTCCAGCTTTCCATGCTGCTGGGAGAGGAGCAGGGCAGGCTGCCCGATCTAGATCTGGATGAAGCCTTAGACTGGTAGAATGCTCTGTCCTCTTATAGACCCGTGACCGGTCTTTTCAGGCCACTGATGGTCCTTGCTAGCTTTACCTGTCAACTCGATACAGCCCAGAGTCCTCTGAAGGCTTCTCAGTTGAGGGTTGCTTGCATTAGTTTGGCCTGTGGCTGTATCTGTGAGCGACTGTTTTGATTGATGTGGATGAGCCCCACAGCTCACTGTCACTGGTGCTACCCTTAGGCAGGTGACCTGGGCTGTGGTGTTAGCCAATGGCAGCATTCCGCCATGGTTGCTGCTTGGGTTCCTGCTCCAACTTAGCTCAGTGATGGACTGTGGCCTGGAAGTGTAAGTTGCTTTTGGTCATGGTGTTTATCACAGCAATAGAAATAAACTAGAATACAGCAAATCTATTTTCCTCTTCTCTCTGAAAGCACAAAGCCTGAGGCTCGTGTTGGCTTCTGTAAGTGGTGAGTAGTGCTTTGCCACATTCTTCCTCAGTGTGGTGAGGTTAGGATGAGGGAGTCTGCAGGACCCAGAGGGGACCCCACTCAACTGCTGTATTATCACTGTACTTTTTGCCTACTCTTCAGCTGTGGCTCAGCCTTTCATGGTTAGGGACTGCTGGAATCTGCACCACAGTGCTTCCTCGTGTGCCTCACAGGTCTGTTTCCAAGAGGCTCAGCAGCTTGTTAAAGCTCTGTTTGGGCTCCACCCAGATATGTGCACCTCAGATTTTTTGGCTATTGACCAGGAAAGCAACTTCTTCTCCCCAGCACACCCATGCTGCAATTCTCAGGAGTAGCTTCCTCAGTGCTTCCCAGCATGCACAGCAAGCTTCCCAGGAGTGGGCTATTGTACACTTGGCATTAGTCTTCTGGAATTTGAATAAAGGGGGCAAATGGTACATCTCCTCCCTTTCCCCTCTTGTCTCCTCCTTTCTTTCCTTGCCATGGGCCAGTCCCATACTGATGCAGGATGCAGACCTGAGACCCAGTGCTTACCCTGGAGGCTCACAGATGGTGGGGAGTCACACAAAGGGGTGCGATCTCCATAATTCAGGCAGATCTTTGTGAGCTCAAGGCAACCCAGTCCACATGGCAAGCTCCAGGCCTATGTAATAAGGCCGTGTCAAACCACCTCCTCAACAGCAACACAGGCTCTGGGCTTGGCTCTGAGCGAGCTGGAGTCCTCAGTAGCACCCAGATCAGCTCAGGGAGGAGCTGCAGAGCAGAGGCCTGCGGAAAGTTGAGTGAGCTCTTCCTTGAACTATTTAGGAGATTTGAGGTGTTGATATGGGGATTTTGTTTTGTTTTGTTTCTGAACTCATCAAATTTTCATTCTCTGTCAGGCATGGTGGTGTATGCTGTTAATTCTAGCTGTCTCAAGGCAGAGGCCAAAGAATTTCTGTGAGTTCCAGGCTAGCTTCGTAGTTAGTTCCAGGTCAGTCAGACTATCTGAAGACAAAACACACCGTATCACATTGCAGGAGCCAACCCCAATTTGCTGTACCACCCTTGCTATAGTTAACTTAGTGATAGTAACCCATAGATGGATGGGGCAGTCAGCTCTGGTTTTGCTCTGCAAAATTTGCCAGCCTCCGGTGTGCCACCTGTCTGGGTACTCTATAGGGACACATCCTAAGACTCAGTAGCATACATTATCTGAAGAACAGTTTTGTTCAGCATTGAGGATGCCTGAAAGTGCCATGTATGCATGAGGTTATTGTGCAGCCACCAAAAATGGTGGAGAATAGATTGAATTCATAATGCCTGGGATTTGGGATGCTGTAGCCAGAGGCCCAAAGCTGCGCTGTATGCTGGCAGGGAGCATGAATCACGGCAGGAGGAGTGCGCGCGTGATTTTTCAATGGCTGTCTGAAAATGGATGTGCTATTAAGGCAAACTCTTTAAAACTTGAGCACAAGGACTGTGTGAGTGACAGGCAGCAACTCTTGGGGCCTTCTGCGTGTGCATGCTGTCAGGGTTCTGAGTTACTTGGGAAGACTGAAGAAAGAGGGTCACTCTAGATGAACATAGTCTTCTCAGCAGTGGGGCATCAATCAGCCTCTCATGGATGGAACCTCCAATAGCTGTGTAGAAGCCTATTTATTGGTTGTTACACAAAAGTTGGTTTTTGTGTAAAACAAGTTCCTCAGGGCTGGGCATGGTGGCACACACCTTTAATCTCAGCACTTGAAGCAGAGGCAGGTGGATCACTGTGAGTTCGAGGACAGTCTGGTCTACAAAGTGAGTCTAGGACAGCCAGGGCTATACAGAGAGACCCTGTCTGGAAAAAAACCAAACAAACCACCCAAACAAACAAAACCACAAGTTCCTCATACCAAAGCCCCTGATCTAATCTATATGTTTCATGAAGGAAAACATTGCACCGCTGCAGATTTATCCTTATTGTCAGCGTTTGCAGCATTTCAGGTGTGCCAGTGTCCTCTTGTGGCCAAAGCCATGCAAAGGTTGTAGAGCTTCTTCAGAAAAACAACTCTGTAGATCATAGAAAACAACTGTTTCATTCTAATGTTCACTCCAGCTACAAAGACTCTACCAGCAAGGAGCAGCAAAGAGGTGTGTACTTTAGAAAGGGGCCTAGGAGCTGGGCGTACACTGTGAAGCTTGCCAGAGCTACACAGTGAGACAGTGTCACAAGAAGGGGGTGTCGGGATTGGTTCAGGGGAGCTGACTGTGCAGAATGAGCCCCTGGTTTGGGCGGTGTTATTTAACATTGAGGATACCCGCTGGTGGATTGCGTCTACAGCTAGCAGAGCCTGGTTGTGACCCTCGGTTGAGACCTGAGTTCAGTGTGTCTGAGAAGGCAAGCTAGTCTTGGAAGAAACTCAGTTTTGTGGGGATAGGGGACCAGGACTGTTCTTTGGCTTTGTTTGAGCATGTGTCCTTCTCATAATGGCCTGTCAGGGCCCGCCGGGTAGGTGCTATTCTCTTTGCTTGTAGTTTTCCTGCCATCTTGCAAAGCCCAGAGGTCAGGTGATGGCCCCACTGGAGTCCATCCTGTGAAGCACATCCCTCACCATCCAGGACATTTCCTCACTTTTTTGGGACCCGCTTTCCCATCCAAATGATTTTCAGCTTGGCAGCAGTGAGCCAGGCCCTCAGAGGGTGGACTGTGCCACTTGCTATGTTGCTCACGCTCTAGGGTGATGCTTTTTATGGCCAGCCATCTGGCATACTTTTGGTGTTCTCTTTTAGCATTGGAGGGCTGAAAGTCACACATATAAAAATGACCAACTTAATTCAGTCAGCATTTGATGAGTGGCCTTTCTGTGTTAGGTCCTAGGAGTTGAGGGAAAAAGTAAATTCTCTTGATAATGGCTGTTTCTGGACCAGCAGCATCAACAGGTTGTCTGAGACCTTACTACATTTGCCAACACTTGGGTTCCACCCTGCTTCAGAGTCTGCACTCTAACGAGGCCGCTGGGTGGAGTGTAAGAGGCACTGGACAGTGGAGAGTTCCTCAGCAGAGCAAGGAGATATGTGGATGCTCCTTTTTCCTCCTGTGTCCATGCAGGCATTACAAATCAATCAGGATACCTTTCCCAGAATCCCTGTTTAAGCTTGGGAATTTTTCTGAGCACAATGTTCTCGGTGATTGCTTCCAGTTGGTGAGAACAATGGCTTCTCAGTTTTTTGGTAGGATCAAGTGTTGTATCAGTAGGTGCTTGAAATCCATTTCAGTCACTTTATCCACCTCTGCCATCAGCATCCTGGTCTCTCTGGTTCTAATACTGTAACCTCCCACCCCCAGTTCTCTGCAACAGTGTGGTAGCCATGCTGTGTCCCCACTTAAAGCCCTTTGTGACCTCCTGTTGCTTTAAATAGAATCCACACTCATTACCAGAACTTGCAAGATTGTACCTGACGGGGCTTCTGCTTATATTACTGGCCTTGTCTCTCTTTTCTGCCCTTGCCTCCTCTCTGCTTGTATTACCTCATTTTAATTCTGGGAGCATGCCATGTTGTTCTTACTCTTGGGCTGGGCAGACCGAAGTTCTTGTCTCCCCATCACCCTAGGGAGAGAGCTAGGAGCACAGAAATTTGGTTTGGAGTTGGAAATAAAACCCACTTAGAAAAATGCTTATCTTTTAAACACAGATCTAAGTTCAATCTCTAGCACCTACAATAAAAAAAAATGTGGTAGGAGAATTTGCTCAGCAGGTAAGGATACTTATTGCTCTTACAGAGGATCTAGGTTTAATTTCCATATCCACATGGAGGTCCACGCTGTCTGGAACTCTAGTCCCAGGGGACCTGATTCCCTCTTCTGGCCCTGTAGGCATCAGGCATGCATGTGGATATGCATACATACAGACAAAATGTTCATGCACATCTAATAATAAGATAAACAAATCTAAAAAATAAAAGCAAACAATTTCCTATAATGACACACTTATAATTTCAGTGCTAGGAGGAAGGTGGAGCCAGGCAGATCCCTAGAGCTCACTGGCAGTCCAGCCTAGCCTAATTGGGAACTTCCAGTTCTTAGTGAGGGACCATCTCAAAAAGCCAAGGTGGAGAGCAGCTGAGGAACAATAGCCAAGGCCGTCCTTTGGCCTGCACATTCACACGTAGGTATGCATGCATACGCATATACAAATGCTAAAAATAAAGACATGCATTGGGTCTGCCTGAGGCTATGGAGAAAGACTTCTTTCTTTCTGGCCTGCTGCAAAAGTTCCCTCAGACTTCTCAGGTGCTCCATGCTCTTCCCTCATCTGCAGGTGCTCACAGCTGCCTGGGCCACCTCCTGTTTCCTTAGGGCTGACTTTGGCTGTATCCCATCCTCACAGAGCCTGTTCCTGCCCTTCCCATGGCAGTTGCTGCTGACAGTTCTTTTTGGCGCCTTAGCTGTGTTCTCTGTGCATGTGTCACAATGGCCTGGGAATTCCTGGGTGTCTTTGGGGGCAAAGAAGCCTTTCTAAGTTCCGTAGTGCTTAGCTTAAAAGCCTGGAGTCCTGGAGGCTCAATGGGCGTCAAAGCCAACCAGAGTTTGAGGCTTTCAGCTTCTTGCCTCCCAAATTCAAAGAATGAAGTTCGTGGACCACAGAGGGTGAGGTTTCTTTAAAAAGTATTTATTTTCATTCATGTTCTAGGGCACTTATGGGAGAGAAAGAAGGCAGAGCAGCTGTGGCATGGGAGGGGCCCAGTAGGTGCCCTGGAGCCTCAGCGCTTTGGAGCTGATAATGAATAAAGTAGGGGCCGAGCTGAGCTGTTCAGTCCACTGCTCGTCCCAGGGGTTGAAGTTCTCAAGGTTTCTGCAGCATGGCTTCCAGGAGGGGTTCCCCCCACCCCCACCCCCCATAGAGAAAAGAGATAAGGAAAGCCAGATCCCCGTCCTGGTATCTCCAGCTTCTGGCCACGGTGAAACCAGAGATATATCTGGCATCTCTGGCCTCTGGCAGAGATGAGTCCTGGACATTTTGAAGGGCATTTCCAGCTTTTAGGTCCCCTTTCTTTATGCTAAGCTGTCAGTTTCTGCCTCCTGTTCTCGTCGCTAATGTGCAGTTACTTTAATTTATTTTTTGACTGGTTTTCAGGCTCATAGACTATGAGCTGCTTGGTGGCAGGGGTCCCATTTGGGTATTTGGTGCCCACACTCAAAGTACCAGAGCTGTGTTTTCCACATGGTGTGTGTAGTAAATGTGGCCTGGCTATATGTTTGCATTCATAAACGATGAGAGGAGGGACGAGGCCTGAGTTCCTGGGTCTGGTTTGGACCCGAGAGCACATGTTACACTGTGGAAATGCATGTGTCCACAGTAAAGCCAAGAAGAGTTTGCTCTCCCAGGGTCAGTGGCCAGTAGTGAGATCCACAGCAAGTCTGACAAAATGAGGTAACAGCTCAATTGGTCCAAACTGATTTGGGTTGGGTCTTAGTTTTCATTGCCAACTTGATACTAAGCTAGGAGTCATCTAGAACAAGGACCGTCAGGCTGCCCTGTGTCCACATCTATGAGAGATGTTCTTGATTGGCATAGAAGGACCCACCCTATCTCTAGGAGGTGGGCTGGGATGTCTAAAGTAGCTGAACAGCAAGCAGAGAGCAGGCCGGGAAGCAGCCTTCTCCTGTGGTCTCTGCTTCAGCGCCTGCTTGAGCCCCGGTCCTGCCTTCCTTCAACTGTGGGGTGTACCCTGGGAATTGGAAGGCAGGAAACTCTTCCCTCTGCTGAGTTGCTTGTGGTCAGTGTTCCTTACAGCAACAGAAAGCCAGCCAGTATAGGCTGCAGGTGCTTGTTTTAAGATAGGAGTTCAGTGAACAGTTTCTGCAGTAACGTTTCAAAGCACTGATGAAGCACCCATGGGCATATACACACTCAGACCAGAAGAGTCGATGGTACCAAGCCTGGGCCTGGACCTCAGCACCCAGGAGGCTGAGGCGGAAGTGGCATGAGATGGAGGCCAGCCTGGGTACAGAGTGAGCTCCTGTCTCAGGGAGTCCATACCCCTCAAAGTCCACGTTCTCTTACAGGAGTGCTAATCCCTATCTGAGTGCCATTGTAACATTCTTTACAGAACTAGAATGAGCCAATGCTAAAATTTACAAAGAACAATAGAAAACTGAATAGCCAAATCTTTTTTTGAGAAAAATATCAAAGCAAACGGCATTCCGTTACTTGGCTTTGAACTATTACAGTGTGCTGCTAGCCTAATAGAGCAGTGAAGTAGAGTCAAGCGCTGGGAAGTGAACCACATGTACAACCCACCGATTCAGCAGGGCTGAGAACACCTGGGGCCAGGCCAGCGTCGTTAGGCAAATGGCGCTGTGCAAACTCAGCACTTAACTGCAGAGGAGTAAAACTAAATCACCGTTTTCATAGTTTCTTCACCAAAATTCCTCCCAAAATAGATTAAAGACATAAATGTGACATCTGAAACTGTAAAACCACATGATTAGGACATGGGCAGAGTTAACACTGCAAGGACTATTAAGAGCCCAAAGCACAGTGCACAAGGCAGAAGCAGGCAGTGAGACTGCATCCCACCGAGTGGACTATGGACAGTAAGAGAAATAGTGTGAAGAGACAGCGTAAAGGAGGGGAGAAAGTATGTGGAGCTATACCGCTGTGTTTTAATATCCAGAGCATATAAAGAATTCCAAAAGATCAGCAGCAAAAATAGATATCCCTGGTTAAAACCCAGACAAGACTTGAGTGGGTATTTCTCAGGGGAAGCTGTAAGTCAGGTACTGTGGCACATGCCAGTAAACCTGCACTTGGGAGGCCAAAGCTGGAGACTCACAAGATGAGGGCTAGATTGGGCCTGGGCTAAGGCTGGCCCACATCAACAAGCAAACATGAAATGTTTAGCAGGTGTATGAAAAAAATTAGCTCAGTGCCATTCATCATTAAATGGAAATAAGGTGACACTGAACTAGTTGTGTATGTGGGGGGGGAGTGAGTATGTGTGCTGTGTGTGTATCTGTGCTGTGTTTCCCCCCCCCCCCACTATATTGCCTCTATAGCAAAAGGTAGGTGAGGTCTGCCTCTATAGCAAAAGGTAGGTGAGGTCTGCCTCTATGGCAAAAGGTGGTGAGGTCTGCCTCTATAGCAAAAGGTAGGTGAGGTCTGCCTCTATAGCAAAAGGTGGTGAGGTCTGCCCTCATAGCAAAAGGTGGGTGAGGTCTGCCTCTATAGCAAAAAGTGGGTGAGGTCTGCCTCTATAGGAAAAGGTAGGTGAGGTCTGCCTCTATAGCAAAAGGTGGGTGAGGTCTGCCTCTATAGCAAACAGTGGGTGAGGTCTGCCTCTATAGGAAAAGGTAGGTGAAGTCTGCCTCTATAGCAAAAGGTGGGTGAGGTCTGCCTCTATAGCAAAAGGTAGGTGAGGTCTGCCTCTATAGCAAAAGGTGGGTGAGGTCTGCCTCTATAGGAAAAGGTAGGTGAGGTCTGCCTCTATAGCAAAAGGTAGGTGAGGTCTGCCTCTATAGCAAAAAGTGGGTGAGGTCTGCCTCTATAGGAAAAGGTAGGTGAGGTCTGCCTCTATAGGAAAAGGTAGGTGAGGTCTGCCTCTATAGCAAAAGGTAGGTGAGGTCTGCCTCTATAGCAAAAAGTGGGTGAGGTCTGCCTCTATAGGAAAAGGTAGGTGAGGTCTGCCTCTATAGCAAAAGGTGGGTGAGGTCTGCCTCTATAGCAAAAAGTGGATGAGGTCTGCCTCTATAGGAAAAGGTAGGTGAGGTCTGCCTCTATAGCAAAAGGTAGGTGAGGTCTGCCTCTATAGCAAAAAGTGGGTGAGGTCTGCCTCTATAGGAAAAGGTGGGTGAGGTCTGCCTTCACAGACAGCAAAAATGTCACCAGGTCATTAACAAAATCCACTCCCAGCCTTCTGGGCAGGAAAACAGGTATTTTTATCTCCTCTGTTGAGAAGAGGTGTCTCTGTGTTTAACATTTCTGTTTTCCCAAGTGTTCTGTGGGTGCAAGGACCTTGGTGTGTTGAAGAGACATCTGCTATCCCATGCAGCACTGGCAACAATAGCTAAGAAGTGGTAACAATCAAGTGTCCATCAGTTGATGAGTGGATAAATAAAATGCATGTGTCACAGTGAATTGCCATCTAGCCATTAAAAAGACAGCATGGGCAGGCCAGAGGATATTATGTTAAGTGAAATACGTTGGGCATGCTTGTGATGAGTTTTACGTGATCTTAGTCAAGTGGCATTGAATATTTGATCTCAGAGAAGTCAAGAGTAAGGATATGGCTACCAGTAGTGCACTGTGCATTTCAAAAACTGGAGGAAATGATTGGAAATGTTTTGACCATAAAGAAATGGTAAACATTTATGAGAATTGGTGTGTGTGTGTGTGTGTGTGTGTGTGTGTAATGGTTTATGCAGCAAGAACACATACCTGTATTGAAACATCATATGATATAATAGCATATATAATTTTTATGTTTTATCATGCATATTAAGCATAAATGAAAAAGAAAAAAATGAGTAAAAGACCAAAAAAGAAAGGAAAAATTATTTTCCCTCTTAAGTCAGAATGTAAATGGTTATGGCACATGCTGGTTAAATAGGGTGTTGAATTCAATATCAGTTGGTGCCAAAGCTTAGTTCTGTCACACCAACTCCTTAGAGAAGACTGAGGGCTCGGTGCCTCCTCAAGTGTCTGTGCTGTGGACACCTCTGCAGACACTATACAGTGTCTGCTTTGCTCCTTTGTCTGTCATGGAGCCTCTTCTATTGCTGAGTGGCCACTGATAATTAAAAGTAGAGTGATATTCTGTCACGGGGCTTTAAGAAGACTTTTCTTTTTCTAATTTATTCACTTTACATCCCTCTCACAGCCCCCTCCCTCCTCTCCTTCCTTCCCACCCTCTTCTTTCTTTCCTCCCTCCCTTTCTCAGAAAAGGGAGCCCCCCCTCTGCAACCAAGGCACCCAGCAATCCAGTCACATCAGGACTAGGTGTATCCTCTCCCATTGAGGCCTGGCAAGGCAGCCCAGCTAGGAGAAAGTGGTCAAAAAGCAGGCAACAAAGTCCATGTCAGAGTCAGTCCCCACTCCACGTGCTAGGAGACCCACATGAAGACCAAGCTGCCCATCAGCTACATATGTGTAGGGGCCTCGGTCCAGTCCACATATGCTCTTTGGTTGGTGCTTCGGTCTCTGTGAGCCCCCATGGTCCTCAGTTAGTTGACTCTGTTGGTTTTATTGGAATTCTTGTCCCCTCTGGGACCCTCTATCCTTTCTCCAACTCTTCCACAAAACTGGCCAATGTTTGGCTGTGGATCTCTATGTGTTTTGATCTGCTGCTGGGTGGAGCCTCTCAGAGGACAGCTATGCTAGGCTCCTGTCTGCAAGCATAGCAGAATGCAGTTAATAGCTGGCTCTCTCCCATGGCGTGGGTCTCAGGTTGGGCCAGACATTGATTGGACCTTCCCTCCATCTCTGCTCTATCTTTATCCCTGCACACCTTGTAGGCAGGGTAAGTTTGGGTCAGAGGTTTTGTGGGTGGGTTTCTGTCTCAACTCCTTCCACTGCAAGTCGTGCTTGGGTAAGGAAGAGTTTTCTTAACTGTTTTCCTTTTGCTGTACTTTGTCTTACTATTTTATTTGGCTGACAGGTATTGCAGGAAGTGCCCCTGCATGCAGACCCTCTTTGATTCATCAGGTGATTTAGGAGGTTGTGGCGCCATACTCAGAAGGGACAGGTGAAGGCTGCAGCTTTCCTTACTTCTGTTAGGGATTTCCATCTTGCTCCCAAGAAAGCTGTGCCCCTATGAAGTAGTGCCAGCAACAAGCCTGCTGGCTGCTCTCACCAGACCTGCAGGCTGTATCATCATGTACGTGCCGGTAGGCAAAGACCTAACTGTTTATATTTCTGTTTCCTCAGTCGCTGTAGACTCTTTTCTCTTTGCGAATGGAATTTTGTTTTAGTGAATTATTTGTTCTTTTCTTTATAGATATTTTTCCTATTTCTCCCCCATCCATCACTCATCCTTTTCTTCTCCCTGAGAGGACACAGTGAAACCGTGGAGTTAGACGACTCCATGGATAGAAAGAGAGGTTTATTAGGGATTTGAATGGTTGTGGCTGTCTGGAGCTGGGTGAGATGGCAAACAGAACCACAGAAAAGCAGGAGAGTCTTGCCAGCTTGAGGGAGTATGTTGCAGTGGGAGGAGCCTGTGCGCTGGAATAGCCTGGGAAGTTAGAGTATGGGGGAGGGGACTTGGGGCCCAACAGCTTGGGCGTTTGATCTGTTACAGGTGTGTTCAAGTTAATGGGAACTCGATAGTTTGCATAGGGGTAGATGAGGGAAGTGGTGGCTTTTCTTCACAGGGTTCTGAAGAATGCTGATTTCAGGCACTTGTGTCTGTAGTCCGTCTGTTTCCTTGCTCAGTCTGTCATTTAGGACATTGCCAATAGCACTGGCATTTTTGGGGCCCACTCTGGACCGAACACTCTCCTGCCTTCCCCTTTTCCTTTTTTACTACCCACCTCCTTACCCTGCTCTGTCTCACTGTGTAGCTCAGGCTCAATCCTCCTGCCTCAGCTGAGCTCACAGGCATGCCCCCACATCTGGCAGCATGTGCACTTTAAGGGTCTCGTGGTTGTGTGAGGTTTGTACTAGGCAGTGCCCTGGCCCTTTGCTTTGATGTGGTCCTGGTTCCAGTAGGGAGTGTCTTACCTCTCCTTCTTCTGCTTTTGATGTGGTCCAGTTTAAATTTCTAGTGGTTGGTTTGGCCTAAGCACTTTCTATAGGCCTTTCTAAAAAAAGATGTTCATTTATTTATGTAGTCTGTGTATGCACGTGTGTGAGCACCATAGTGCTGTGTGGAGGTCAGAGGTCAGCTTGTGGGAGTTGGTTGGCTCTCCTTCCACCATGGCAGTTCCAGGAATTGAACCAGGCGTGGTGGACAACCATCAACCCCAGGCTAGGCACCCTAACAATCCGCATTCGAGAGTGAAGCCTGTTGTCTTTGAAGATACCTTAAAGAGCTCAAGGCCTTTACAGTGTTGGTACCCTGGACATCCCCGTGACGCCTTCCCTATGATGTGAGCACATAATCGTGCATAGAGTTTGAAAGCTTGAGGGCCTGCTTAGGGTTTTGAGTTTTAATCCCCCCTTGAGCTTCACATTAGAACTTCAGAAACTCTGGCCGCTCAAGAGAGTTTAATTCTCCACACAGCTGCAGCAAGCCCGTGAGGCTTGTGGTGTACCATGAAGGTTTCCTGAAGCCTGGTGGTAGTCCACAGCTGCTGGTGGCTGGTGGTGGTCCACAGCTGCTGGTGGCTGGTGGTGGTTCACAGCTGCTGGTGGCTGGTGGTGGTTCACAGCTGCTGGTGGATGGTGGTGGTTCACAGCTGCTGGTGGATGGTGGTGGTTCACAGCTGCTGGTGGCCAGTGGTGGTCCACAGCTGCTGGTGGATGGTGGTGGTTCACAGCTGCTGGTGGCTGGTGGTGGTCCACAGCTGCTGGTGGCCGGTGGTGGTCCACAGCTGCTGGTGGATGGTGGTGGTTCACAGCTGTTGGTGGCCAGTGGTGGTCCACAGCTGCTGGTGGCCGGTGGTGGTTCACAGCTGCTGGTGGATGGTGGTGGTCCACAGCTGCTGGTGGATGGTGGTGGTCCACAGCTGCTGGTGGATGGTGGTGGTCCACAGCTGCTGGTGGATGGTGGTGGTTCACAGCTGTTGGTGGATGGTGGTGGTCCACAGCTGCTGGTGGATGGTGGTGGTCCACAGCTGTTGGTGGATAGTGGTGGTCCACAGCTGCTGGTGGATGGTGGTGGTCCACAGCTGCTGGTGGATGGTGGTGGTTCACAGCTGTTCTGCAGTTGAGCGATTGCCCACATTAGACTGGTCTAGGGGACATTCTAATGATTGCTGTGGGTGGTCCCATCCCTGGTCAGTGGGCTAGGCTGTGTAAGAAAGGTATGAGCAAGGCAGTGAGCAGCGTTTCGCTTTGGTCTGCGCTGCGCCCCTGGCCTGACTTCCCTCAGTGTGATCAGCGACGGAAGGCAAGCAACCGCTCTTCTCCCCCGCTGCTCTTTGCTCCCAGCTACTGTGTCACAGTGGTGGAAACCAAGCTAAGAGAAGGACTTGAAGCTCAGGAGCTCTCTGCCTCGCTTTGGACCTTACATGGGTGTGCTTGGCGCTCATTTAGTCATCTCAACTGCAACCTACTTTTCCAATTATGTTTTGTATTTCTAATACAATTTTTATTAATTGTCTGAGAAGTCATACAATGTATTTCGAGTATACTCCTAGTTCCCCCACCTACCCTTCCCACACCTTGCTTTTCCCAACTTTGTTTCCCCTTTCTTCCCTTCTAAAAGTAACCCATCAAATCTGATTTTATTCTATTCTTAAACTTCTGAGTGTGAGGCGATCCAGTGGAGCATGATCCACCCACCATGGGCCACACCCTTAAAGAGAAAACTCTCGCTAATCTAAAAGCCATCAGTGATCAATAACTCCTTAGCTAGAAGAAGAGGCTTGCAGGCCCCTCCCATTCCATGCCGGAATGTTGATGGCTTGCTCTTGTGCAGGTCTTGTGCATGCAGCACAGCTGATGCAGCTCGTGAGTGCAGTGGTCCGCTCATGTCCAGGAGATACTGTCCCACCCCAGATGCCCTAACCTCTGACTTCAGCTGAGCTTCAGGGTTGGTGACATGGACATCCCACTTATGTCCATTTGTGCTCTGGACTCCACTAGTACTTGTTCTCTGCACTTGGAGAGCTGTGGTTTCCACCTTCACCACTGTCCCCCGCACAAAGAAACTTCGGGAGCTGCACTAATCAATGAAGAGAGGTAGTTTGACAACTATATTCACTGAGCAAAATAGCGGTGGCAGGCCCACTCCTGGGGCTTGTGAGCTCCCCCAGCCCTGGGTTGTTATCTATATAGACAATCTCAGGTGTGTGTTTCTTTCCTAGAGTGGCCTTAAGTCCAACCAGAACTCATTTGGTTACTTACACTGAAGACACCACACGCTTTGACCCCAGAACTTAAATTAAAAAAAAAATATTTTTCTGTGATTAAAAAAACAAAACAAAACAACAACAACAACAAAAAAGCAATGCCCATGAACTCTAACCTGAAGCACTGACTGCTGCTTTAGAGGTGTGGCCCATTATCAGCATGGCAGAGAGCACTGCTGCGGACGTGCAGGGCCGGTGCTGGAGAAGGAGCTGTACCTGCAGATGGGGGCTAGAATGGGCTTCCTCCAACAAGGCCACAACACCTAATCCTTTCAAATAGCGCCACTCCCTGGTGACCAGGTATTCAAATCTGTGAGCCTGTGGCAGCCATTGTTACTCAAACTGTCACAGGAAGGGAAGGTCTCCTAGGGGACTTTAGCAGGACATGCCTTGAGGGAACCTGAAGGGGGGCAGGTAAAATGTGTGGTAACTAACACAGCCGCCCCTCAGTAAGTTAGGGAGAAACCTCTACTATGTTTGACTCTCCTTATCTGCAAGTCCTGCCTGGGAGGCTCTTTACCCCACCAGCCCAGACCCTGGGGAGGGTTCAGGCTGTATTTCCTAGTCTCCACAGTTCTGCACGCGGGGTGGAAATACTCTGTGAGGTTTAGAACACTAACTTTATGGGGGTACAGTTCTTACATGGTGTAATTCGCCTAGGTGGACACCACCATCTGATGGTTTAATATGTTAATCACATTGTGCATCTGTTATTACAGTCCATTGTGGAGTATGTCGCCATCCCCAAAAGCGATCCTGCACATGAGTCAGCAGTCACTGCAACTACTCTTCTGCTTTCTGTCTCTGCGATCACACCTGTAATTGGGATCAAACAATATGTGGCCTTTTGTAAATTTTTTCTCACTTTTCACATGGCATGATTTCATGGTACATCCACATCAGAGCATGTACAGGAATGTCAACTCTTTATGACTAAATTATATCCCGTTGTATTTGTGTTTGTTTTATGTACATTGGTGTTTTGCCTGCCTGTATGTCTGACTCTGTGAGGGTGTCAGATCCCCTGGAACAGAGAGATGTGAGCTGCCATGTGGGTGCTTGGAATTGAACCCAGGTCCTCTTGGAAGAGCAGCCAGTGCTTTTGACTGCTGAGCCATCTCTCCAGCCCATATTCCTTTGTATTATGGACCACAATCCCTCGGCTCTATTGTTTGCACTTATGGAGTACTGTAAGTAGTATTGCCATGAACATGTATCTGCACATGGTGTAGGCATACTCTGTGTCTCTGCACTTATTTGGGTATTCAACTTCTGCCTTATCACAGTAACCCTGGCCTTAACTTTGGGACAGACAGTTCCCAACTCAGTTACACTACACCTCTGCAGCAGCAGTGGATGAGGCTCTGGCTGAGGACCCACCATCCATGCCCACACTTACTCTGCCTTTCCTCTTCTAGGCATCCATAATACATCATTGGGTTGGATTTGTTAACTCCAAAGATTTGAGGAGAGAGACCACCAATCCAAATCCAAGTCGTCATGGCCAAATTAATTAAAGCAAGCTTTTTAATTGTGTCTCTCCCTAAAAGTGTGATTCAAGAGATTAGCTTTGGATGTGAGGAAGACAAGGGCTTTATAGCTCAGGAGAAGGGGATTTGGCAAATAGGCAGGGTTCCAGAAGCAGAATATGAACATAACAAGTTAGTAATAATAACCCTCTGAAACAAAGACAAAGTTGCAAGGTGGTCATAACAATAGGTAGTCATAGGTAGTAATAATAACCTCTTGAAACAAAGGTATGTTGCTGTTTCCTGGTATAGGCAGTACAGAACCATTTGTAGTTAAGGTTACAGGTGGGACTTAGCCTAATCCTTGAGAAACGAAAGTTCAATCATAAACAGGAATGAGCCTAGTTTCTCTTTACTATAAGATGGCTTTCAAGCCTAAGATGGAGGCAGGCTGGTTCATCCTCCTGAGCACCTTGTCATGTTTGTTGTTGCTTAAATGTTGTGTCTTTTTTATTGTTGACTTGTAGGAGTTGTGTCGCGTGGGTACTAGATACATGATTTATAGATCTTGTCTCCAATCTTATGGTCCCCCCCCCTCTCTCTCTTCTCTTCTCTTCTCTTCTCTTCTCTCTTCTCTCTTCTCTCTCTCTCTTCTCTCTCTCTTCTCTCTTCTCTCTTCTCTCTTCTCTCTTCTCTCTCTCTCTCTCTCTCTCTCTCTCTCTCTCTCTCTCTCTCTCTGTGTGTGTGTGTGTGTGTGTGTGTAGATGTTTGTGTCTATGTGGATGCACATGTATATGGAAGCCAGAGGCCATCTTTGTGTCAACTACTCAATAGTTTTTACTTTGCTTTTTGTAAATGGGTCTCTCACTGGGGCCAGGGCTTGCAGATTACATCAAAATGGCTGACCAACAAGCCCCAGGGATTCATTCTCCTGTCCTCACCTCCCCAGCTCTGGAAGTACAAGCACGGGCTCCATGGACTGTGGGATGGAGCTCAGGGCCTCAGTGCTTGTGCAGCTATTTGTAAAGTTGCTTTTTAAACATCTGAATGGGTTGCTGTGAGATAAATGCTCTTTGGATCTAGAATAAAGATCCTAGGTTGTTCGTGAGGGAGAGCTGGTAGTCCTCTCCAGTCAGGACAGGAATCACCAAGGGAGGCACGGGAAGCAGACTCCTTGTCATTTCCTCCTTCCTCTGTCTGGTGGCCTCTGGTGTTTAATAAGCTGGGAAGATAGATAGTTGAATTTCTCTTTACTGATGTGCCCCAAAGTTGGCAGAAGCCACCCTGGACCAGCCGGCACTGTGCTGTGCTCACCACCTCCTGTTGCCCTGTGGGGCAGTCCCCAGGCCTACAGTGCTTAAATCCTCTGGCTAGGGAGCATGACCCAGCTCCCATGTGAGGGTTCCTGGGTTTGGGTTGCCAGGGTGGGAGCAGTGTGGGCAGACTGTGCCTTTTTTTTTTTAAATAATGATTTCATTTCTTCTTAATTAGTTTATTCAGATTACATCTCAATTGTTCTCCCCTCACTTGTATCTTCCCATTCCTCCCTCCTTCCCTCCCTCCCTCTTTCACCCTATTCCCCTCCCCTAGGTCTGTGAGAGAAGGGGACCTCCTCCCCCACCATATGGTCACAGTCTATCAGGTCTCATCCGGGTAGCCTGCTTACCCTTTCTCTGAGTGCCACCAGGCCTCCCCATCAAGGGGAAGTGGTCAAATATAGGGCACTAGAGTTCATGCCAGAGGGGTAGACTGTATCTTGAACTAGATGGACCGCAGAGACCTTGATGTGGAAATCACCATCTCTGCCCTCCTTTCCTTTATTGGTAGTGTTTCACCTGCAGATCCCTGAGATGCTCTGAGGGTCCCAGCTCTCAGGCATCTGTACCAAGACTCCACTCATAAGGAGAAATGGGAAGCCTCTGGGTGGAGAGATTGGCACGCCACACTTCTGTTATTGAAAGGAAAATTAATCAGTGTTCAAAACAGAAAGCTTAAACATAATAAAAGGTGGCTGGCAACACAGGTTGTACCTTTGATCCATGTGTACCTGTGTGCATTTGGAGTATAGATTCTGCTTATAATCACAGTGCTCTCAGCAGTGTGCAAACCTTAGGGAACCAAATAGTAACAGGTGAGGATTCAGAAATAAATAACAATTTAGGGTTATTGGAAAAGTACAATTTTCTTTTCCTGTGGGAATTGTTCCTGCCTGGAAGGGCAGACTTTATAAGATTTAAAACTCCATCTCTCACTTTCTTTTTTAATATATGCTGCCTCTGGTTGCACAGATGACTCAGGACTGCTTTTCATATTTATTTCCCGGTACTGTAGGTTTTGATTTTATATCTCTGGCTTCCCCATATCACTCCAACACAAATCTCATTCAATGAAGACCTCTCCACTGTGCTGCAGCAGTTAGCACATCCACTTGCTTGGACCAAACAACTGGCAGTCAGTTACTGTCTTGGGATATTTTAAAAGTTTGCTTGAACACTGGTGCGGGGGGGGGGGGGGGGGGGGTCTGGAGGAGGGCTTGTGTGGTGGTAGGTGTTGGCATAAGGTCCTAAGGGTTCAATATTCCTCAGGGTTGGAGACTGGTGCATTGTGTGTACTGTTCACCTGTAATGCCCAAGTCACGAAACTTCATAGACTACCAAAGACCAGTCAGATGTAATGTACAAAGGGTCTTTTTTATTGATCTTGCTCCAGAGCAAGGGCTGTCCGTTCCCCAGAGGCTGAGGAAGGTGAGCGGCCTTGACTCCTTCCAATACAAGGTTTTTAAAGGCAGAAACCGCAAGCAGGACTTTCCCAGCCTTGGCATCACATAATTGGGTAAGGGGCTTAGGGGAAGTTGGCCTTAACTGATAAGGTAGAGGGCAGAGGAGCTCTGAGTCATGCTGCAGGGGGACTCCTAGCTAGACATTACATCTGCTGTAGCTGTTACACTGCGGGTCTCCCACACAATTGGGTAAGGGGAAGCTGGCCCTAATCTGACAAGGTGAGCTTTTGTTTGGATCTCAGGGAAGTGAGGCCCTCTTCCAGCTGATTGAGCATAGGGCAGGGAGGGGGCTTCTGCTCAGGGAAGCTAGCCCTTGTCCAGTTCCCACACACCTGGCCTTGGGTGTGCGTCCCTTTGTGCTGTGCTGTTGCTGCAAGTGTGGGTGTTTCCAAGTCTTTTGGACGTCTAGACCATCTTAGAATTTAAATTAACTGTCAAAGCCTTCAGAACCTCATTTGTGAAGAAAGAAAGCAAGGCCCAAGAAGCCCAGAGTACTGCCACCTTGCATGCCATGTCTCAGAAGCCTTTGTGACGGGTGCTTCAGAGGGATTCAGTGTGTAAGCTGCCACAGCAAGTGTGACAGTGGCATATGAGTGGGTCAGGGTTTGGGGATGCAATTTGGCTGCTAGTAACAAAGTTGTGACCCTGGTAGCTTAGACAGAATGACTTATTCTCTATAGAGGGATGAACTCAGAGAGGCTGCCCCGCAGCTGGCAGGCAGTTCCCCTGCTTTACCTGTGTCCCTGACCTGCCATATTTTCTGTACCACTGTGGCTGAGACCCTCACCATTGCATCTGTGCTCTGGTGCATACATTGGAGAGAACACTGAGGAAGGAGCTCAGCCTACATTGGCTGTGTGCTGAATCCCAGAAAGTGAGTTGAGATGCCCCCTGCACCAGTTATGTGGGCTTGTGTCCGAGGCATCAGACTCCAATAGGCCGTGGCGAATTAAACCGAAACATTGATCTAAAGTTTATTTGCTGATCTAAGGAAGTGCATCTGTTGGACTGAGACACACAGAAAGAGAACCACCTGAAATTACAGCATCCAGGAAGTAGGCACTAAGGATGTAAAAAGACTGCTCCTGGCCTATGTTCTCAGTGTGCAGTGTGTCTGCCTGAGAGAAACGTGGATTGTCCTGTGCCTGCCATTTTGCATTCTTGCATTTCAGTTGAGATTGTATCCTGAACATTTTTGTCATTGATCACTTTTTCTTAACAGTCTTAATAGCCACATAATGGTTGACACTTTCCAAGGTGAGGACTTTTTCTTCATGTTTGGATTCTTAGCCCTGGTGCAGTGGTGCTCCATGCCTGCACTTTTGGATGGGGCTCTGATTAGTTCTCTGGGGTTAGCTCCAAGTAGGTGGTTCAGGGCAAGTAGGCGATTCAGGACGCCTCACAAAGAAAATCAATGTGCTTTCCAGAAAGGAGTGTCCACATGGCAGCCCTTGAGGCACGGTATGCATTGTTTCAGCTCTTTGATAATTTAATCCTACACTTGTTCTATAGTGTTTAAGTTTTTCCAAATATATTGTCTATGCTTTGTTGTCTTGGGTTTTAGAATTGAGTACATTTTTGTCAATCTCAGTTATTCAAATGTTATTAGTTGTTGTTTGTTTTTTAATTTTGAGGCAGGGTCTCGTTATATATGTAGCCCAGGTTGGCCCTGAACTCCCCATTCTCCTTTCTCCCACAAGTGTTTGCCTTATAGCTGGGTGCCACTGTGCTTGGTACATTTAAAACATATTAGATATTTATGTTATGTGCTTTTAATTTATGATACCATTTCTTTGCCTTTCTTGTGGCAAATATCCTTTTCTCTTAAATTTTCTGTGAAATTTTTAAACTAAAAATCAATTTTTTTATTTTGTCTAATCAAATCTTGCCTTTTTTGTGACTTAATTCATTTGCAGTATTTGTGAATATTAGAACTAGTCCTGCTTACTCTTTTTCTTTTTAAATGTCAATTTTTCTTATTTTCTAGGTGAGATTTAAAATGAGGTCAGATAAAAATTATCCAGGACTTTAATTGCAATTTTATAAACTGCCTGGGTTCTTAAGAGGATTGGTGGTTATTGAGCACAAGCACTTGTCTGTCTGCTGGTCCCATAGAATTCATTATTGCAAACAAAGAAAGACAGTTGGCCTAATACTGAGTAGAGAAGCCCTGCAAACAGCTAGTGCTGTTTGTATGAAATGAATGCTTCACCATGTATTTAATAAAGGTCTACCTGACCATGGGGTGGCTGGCCAGGGGCTTGGTGCTGCTGGGATTCAGCTGTCTCTGCATCTGTCTACCTGTTTTGACTTTTCACTTTGTCTTCATTTCTCTCTCTTCCATATTGGCTGTCACTATTGGTCACATATTGGCTTCCTTCATGGCGTGATTGTACTGGTGCTAGCTAGGGGCTCTCCTTAGTTCAAGGCCAGGGTGGAAGAGGGAGAGAGAGGCTCTTGCTTCCTAGCCATTGGCAGTTTCCCACTGCAGGAGACCCAACCTCCAGCTCACCTGGGAATCCATAGCTGGAGTAGCCCTGATTACATCTTTCCTGGAGCTGGGCCAGAGTTACTCCTAGGGGAGAGTCAGTGGTGTGACAACATTGGGGACAATCTTCCCAGTCAAAAATTAGGTTCTGTTTCCAACAGGTCGTGGAGCAGGTGTTACCAGGAATGGCTTGGGACACTGGTTCCCGATTACTTGGGAGGTAGAGGAATCTGTCAGTTGTGCAGCCACCTTCACTGCTGAGCCTGAGTGTGGGGTGCTGGTGGTCTGTAGCTGTCTTTTACCCTGAAAATGGCCCCTCTCTCCATTAGTGGGCAGAGAGCATTAGTCAGCTGAGTCTCACAGGGAGAGCGTAGGTCCCAGGGGTTCTGTTATGTCTGATTTGCTGGCTTTTGTTATTACTAGTGAATCCAAATCAAGTCAACCCCAGCAGAAAATGAAGGCATTCTTCCCCGTTTGATTGCTCCTGCCCCAGCTGAGTTCACTCAGGGAAGACATAGGCAGACATCAGTATGTCAGTGTGGCTGCAGAACACGATCATGGTGGATGTCAGCTAACACTCACGTCAACACCTTTTCAATGAAGAAGGCAGGCAAGTGAGGAGGAAAGGGCTTTAACAAGGCACTAGGTGCACATCAACACCACAAGTTTATTTTATTTTTTCCGTTTTCATGAGTGTGTGTGTGTGTGTGTGTGTGTGCGCATACGTGTGCACATGCATGTAGAGGCTGATGATGGGAATCATCTTTGATTAGTCTGCCTTATTCACTGTGTCAGGGTCTCTGATTCAGAGGCCAGTATGGCTAACCTCAATAGCCAGCTTGCCCTGCCACATCTGTCTTCCAAGGCTGGAATTGCAAGCAAGCTACCATACCTGCCTGGCATTTAAGTGGATTCTGGTGATCTGAACTTGGCTTCACCCTTGTATAGCATGTGCTTTAGCCACTGAGGCATTTGAAGTGGCAGGTTTAACAAAAACAGCTTATCAAAAAGTTGAGTTAATCTCCATGTTTACGTTCTTGTTCACCGGCGTTTTTCTAGCCCATTGTTTTGAGTGGCACTCTATTTCTGAGAAAGGTCTTGCCAGGCTTGAAGTAAATGGCCATATGATTGGGGCTTAGGCTGAAGAGAAAATTCATGGCCTGGAAAGATAGCTCAGACATTAAATTACAAAGAAAATCTTTCCTTGCTATTGTGAGGACCAAGTCCAGTTCTCAGAACATAGAAAGCCCAGTTGACTTGTGCTTGTGGCCCTGGTAGTGGGGAATCAGAGGCAGGCAACCTCTTGGAGCTCACTGGCCAGCCACCCTAGCATACTCCGTGAGCTCCAGACAAATTGAGAGGTCCTGTCTCATTAACTATGGTGCCTGAGAAATGATGGCCAAGGTTGCATGCACATGCATGCAACTCCCCAAACACCCTATACAAAGACAATATAGAGACGCTTCTTGGATGTTCAGGGATGTTAGCACCCTGTTTGAATCCTTCCTTTTGGCTAGATATGTGTAGAGTGTTAGACCTGGTTGGATAGCTATGGGGTTCAGTTTCAGGTGATCTCTTTAGAAGAGATAGTCTAAAGGCAATTTTCGTTGATTCTTGGGTTTGTTTAAAGTCCTTTAAACATTTTAATTACATATATCTATTCTTGTGAGGGGATCAATGCATGTCAGACCGTGGATGCAGAGATCAGAGGATACTGCAGGATTTAATTTTCTTCTCTACTATGTGGGTCCCAGGGATTGAACTCAGGTCATCAGATTTGGCAGGAAGCACCCTTACCCACTGAGCTGTCTCACAAGTCCTTGTCAACTCTGGTGTTAACTGACATCATCATGTAGAAACCCCACGTGTAGAATAGAGGGTTCCTTGGAAGGAAAATTAGGGTTTCAGTCTAGACTTGGGCCCCAGCATTATCCAAATAGAGGTAGTTTTCCTCCCCTGAGTGGTGTCTCTGAATCTACTCTAGCAGGAGGGTTAGTGGGGAGGACTCTCCTGATGGAACATAGACTCCGTTACCCCAGTCACATTTCTCACCATTTGTTACTGTTTCTTAATTTGAATTGACAGTTTTCTGTTCTCAGAGAGAACAGTCACGTTTCTCCTTCCAGATTTGTTGTGGTAGTTTATTAGTGGCTCTAATTATAATGCTTGCTGGATGGGGCGTCAGGTAGATTCCACCTAGTACTGCTTTAGAATAAGTCAGAAAGGCATGCTTTCCTTACAGGGAATATCTGTTTTGGGGAGCCCATCAGACATGACCAATTCAAAGCACCCAGCCAGCTGCGACTACACTCAGGTATTCAGGACCCACGTGTAGCCCTGCGTGTTTAGGGTAAGAGGTGAAGATAAAAACCACATCCTGCTCTCTCATTGGCAGCTTTGGGGGTGGTAAGGAGTGGGGAAATGAGACAAAGGTTTGCACATCAGGCAGGTTAACAGACACTGAGGCAAGTTAGCTGGGGCATCTTGACCTCAAGTTCCTAGAATAGAGCTGGGTAATTTTCCATAAGATTCTCCATCAAGGAGAGCAAAATCTAGTTAAACTTGAAATGGCCTCAGCAAGAATACAAGATGGAGGAAGCTCGGCACTTTCTTGCTCTGTCGCATATTGACACCCCCACCCCCTGCCCAGTTGCTCCTAAATGTTAGAATTAATTAAAAGCAGGAAGGCTCCCCCTTCCCAAGACGGCATAGGGTCTGAGATTGCTTTTTTTTTTTTTTTAAAGACAAGGTCTCATGTATCCCAGACTAGCCTCAAACTTGCTATAGAGTTGAAGATGACCTTGAACTTCTGACACTTTGCTCCTAATTTTCTTTCTTTTTTTTTTATATCAAAAGACATTTTAATTTCTTGAATGGGTCAGCAATATTCACAATGGTCTGCAGGTCCAAGGCACAGGATTTCCATTATGAGAAGAAGTGGTCGAGTGCATGTGCAATATACACAGTGTAGAGCATCTTTATTCAGCCATAGAAAAGGAATGGTTTCCTATCCATGCTTCATGATTGTCATGTGAGACTTAAAAGTGAAACAAGCTAGAAATAAGCTAGCCATGCAAGAAAAATCTTTCATGATTTCAATTAAGTACTTACCTACAATTGCTCAGTTCATGGAATGACATCAAATATGTTACTCAGTCCAAGGAACAGAGCATTGGAAAGATTTTGATTAATGGATGCAGTTTCAATTGTGCTAGATGACAAAAATTCCTACATATTTATGTTCTGATAGTTTTGCTCCAAATTTACCAGTGCTGGGATCATAGGTCCTGTTATGCATAGAACTTCATATGCTCTAAGCAAGCACTATCCCAGCCAAGCTGTAGACCTCCCCGGCCCTAGGGGAGGCTTGGCTTTTTTTTTTTTTTTTGAGACTCCTAAAAATGTTTCTTGTCCCCTCCCCTTAACTTAAATTTTACTCTAACATGATATTTCTATTGAATATTTTGGAATTTCATACAGCACCCCATTCATACTAGATTCCCATTCCTCCCAGGTTCACCCTCCAACTCTTGTTCCCTTCCCCCCAAAAGAAAAACAGTGTATTGAGTCCAATTTGCATTGCCCATATACTCACTGGAGCATGGTCAAACTTCCAGTGGCCAGCCGCTTAAAGATAACAGTGTGCCCCCCTCCCCATGGAGCCATCAACTGTGAAGAGCTATACCTCAGCATCTTTGTCACTATTTTAAAGGACTCTTCATAGCTTCCTATTTCTTTTGGGGTAGGGGTTCATCACAGAGGCCTTCAGTGTCTCTCATTCTCAGTTATGAGTCTGCAGTCATCAATACCACTGCAAAAGAAGCTTCTTTGCCCGTAGCAGCCGGTGGCAGCAGGGACTTCCACATGGTTTCTGGTGGCACACAGCCACAGACATCCACATGGTCCATAGCTTGATCCCAGATATCAGCATGGGCCGTGCTTGGACCGTGGGCATCACATGCCCTCTGGTGCAACATATACCACAGACACCATCATGGCCTCAGGCGGCAGCACAGAACACAGACCTCAACGTACCTTCTGGCTGCATTATGGACCACAGACATCAACATGGCCCCTGTTGCAGCAGCACAGACACCAACATGGTTTCCATAGGCAGCGGGAACCATAGAGGTTTTTCAAGGAGGCTTAATTCAGAAAATGAGCTGTTCTTCTGAGATATTTTGTTGTTGCTTAGAGCCAGGGTGATGATGTGACTGGGCAGCTAGTTGTAGGGCACAGTCTGCACGAGCTCCAGGCTGCTGCACACTACCCTGCCAGCCCTACTTGGCAACGACTTGCTTCTTTCTCTGTTCCCATGCCTGTCTCTGAGGCTACATCTGTAGTTGTGACTCCGTTAGCCGAGAGAGAATCACTCTGTTCTGCCGTCTTTCTCAGCCCTTTATTGCACATTCACTTATTAAAGTGGCATTGCAAATGCTGTGTGTTGCACACTATATATTTTTGCTCAAAGACTTTACCTGCAAATGCTCATTGCAGTGAGTCATTGGTCTGGCTCACGGTCTCTGGTAAATACTGGATTAGTGCTGAGACTCACTCACCTTAGAGATCCTGTTGTTGCCCAGGGTCAGGATGATTGTGCTGTGAGTCTGGGGCTTCATGCTGAGGACTGGTCCTATTCGGCACGGCAAGGACATGCCCTTTGCCACAACCGTGCTCCCCTACCATCACCACTATTGTATCTCTAGTTCTGCTCTGCTCCACTCTGCTCAGCTCCGCCATATTTTCCCCCCAATTTTACTTTAAAAAAGCATCTTCCCCTAAGTCTGCCTCTTTTGAGTTGGTCTAGAGATACTGCACAGTCTGCAGACCCTCCTCTGTGGCCGAATCTCCCCTCTAATCCTCCATGGGACTCAGGCTCCTCAGAGTTGCTCAGTGGTCCCATGGGTGCCAGCAGCCACCACCACCTTGAATCAGCCTCCTTAAAATTGAATTGGCTGTTTTAAACCCAGGATTCTTCTGCTTCCTCTGAGCACTGTGACCTTGGCAGGGTGTACTAGGAAAGTCTGAAGTTCCTGGGCTACTCACGTGTCTGAAATACACTGTGTGTTAGCTCCCTGTTGCTGTGACAAAACACTGGGGATTATCAAATCAACAATGGAAGCCCCAAAGGGTCATTTGCAGAGCGTGACTGGTTCACACTTGCATTGTAAGTTGGTCACCTTACAATAGTCCCTTCCTATAGAGAGAGTAGTGGTACCAACGACAGAGACCAGTGGGAATTTAAAAGGTTTAAAGGGTTCAAGGGGTCGGTGTAAGATAAAATGGACAGGACTGGGCATCTGCCTTGCTTTCTCCACAGCCCACTTATAGGCAGTAAGACTAATGGGGCCTGAAGCCCTTCCTTCTGCTTCTCCAGAAAGTGAGTCTGTGCTTGCCTTGGCCTTCCCACCAAGCACAGCTCCCTTCTAGACAGAGCCCGTGTTGACAGAGCAGTGATGACTGGCAGTGGGGTGGTCAGCACGGGTTCAGTTTCCTCCCAGAGGGCTGCAGCAGCGTGCACAGTCCACTCGCCCCACACTCAGCGGGGAACACGCTCTGGGGAGGATTCCTTTTTGTGTGGTTTAGTTTCCAGCCTCTCTAGGCTGGTGTTGAGAGTCTCCTGTTTTCTAAAGTCCCTAGAGCGGCTGTGATGGCAGCTACACTTGTTCCCTTTTCCACCCCAGCAGTTATGCAGCAACTGTGTGCTCAGAGGGTAAAGGTGATTTCTGCCTGATGGCCGGAGCTCAGTCCTATAATTCTTGTAATCTGTCCTCTGACCTTTGCTCGTGTATAAAGGCACACTCATACAAATACTTTTCTCTAGGTGTAATAAGCGATGGAGGGTGGGGGTGGGGTGGGGTGGTTTCCAGCCTAGAGGAAGGTAAGTAAGCCACTGTGGAGCACACCTGGGATAAGGATGCCCCTCCCCCTCTGCAGTGCTGCCTTGCTGCCTCCTATCCAGAAGTTGATATCACAAGTGACTTCGCTGGCTTCGACGCTTTTGTTCTTGAACACGAGTCAGCCCACAGACTTTCTTTCATTTTGGGGACATGGCTGCCCCTGTGCAGCCTGGTCTGAGCCTCCTTTTGCGCCACTTCCTGTCATTCTCTTCCTCCAGACACCTCCACCCATGGTCTAGGTCACTTTTCTGGACCCTTTGTCTGGAGTTCCTGCTTCCTGATCTCCACATGGCTGCCACTTTTGCTTCCTTCAGACCAGTGCTTAAATGACCCTTTTAAAGAGATTGTTCTAGAATAGCACATGACACTTCTTTGTAGCATATAGTATTACTTGATATGTAATTGCATTTATTTTTTCATGTCCAACTTTGCAACCAGTATCTAAGCTCCTAAAGAGGTAGTTTTCCACCTTCCTATTGCTCAGACCCCTTAAAATAGTTCCTCAAGTTGTGGTGACCGCCAATTATAGAATTATTTCATTGTTACTTCATAACTAATTTTGCTACTGTTACGAATGGAAATATTTGATATATAGAATAACTGACATGTGACCTCCCCAACAGGTTGAGAGCTGATGCTGACTAAAGGCCAGCGACATCTTTGTCCATTTCAGTGTTTGCCAAATCTTCATGCTCAGAATGGTGACTCATCCACAATAGGCCATAGCAGTACCTGCAGTGAATAACGTTAGCCACACAGTGCTGGGTCTTCATGACCCTCTCTTAAGTACAGAAACTTACACTAATGGCTTCTTTCTTTTTTCTCTGCTGCTGGGGAATTGTTCCTTGTTAGCTCATGTCAGCGAGTACTCTGGCACTGAGCCTAACCTCAAGTCCTCCATAGTCTATTCTGACAGACAATTCACTCTAAAAATGATTGGCTTTGAACAAGTACAACTTTGTTTGCTCCAAAGTTAGTGGGTTGGGAATTGAGGCACGGGGCAGTGTGGCACAGCCCCTTATCCCTCTCCACAGTGTCTAAAGCCACGTGGCTGCTGTAGCTGAGGCCACTGAGTGGGGAGCTTCATTTGTCAGCTGCTCAGCTGCTCAGGTTTTCTCCACATAGGAACCTGGTGTCTTACTTAGGGTTTCATTATTGTGGCCACCGTGACCATAGCGACTTTTATAAGGGAAAACGTTTAACTGGGGCTGGCTTACAGGCTTAGTTCACTGTTGTCACGGTGGGAAGCATGGTGGCGTGCAGGCAGACATGCTGCAAGAGCTCTACATCTGGATCCACAGGCATCAGGAAGAGAATGTGAGACACCTGGCTTGAGAATCTGAAACCTCAAAGCCTGTCCCCAGTGGCACTTCCTTCAATGAAACTATACCTACTCCAACAATGCCACACTAAAAAAAAAAAGTTTAATCAAATAACAAGATGCTTGACTTGAAGGGAAAACTATCTAGGGTCATTTTGTTCAAGAGTATTTACTCCTTCTTAAAGACAGATTGCCCTTCATGTAACAGCTATGTACAAAAAGGTTATAAAATTGTCCTTGGTTTTACAATGATAAATAAAAAACATTAAAATTCTCCAATCAAAGAAAGTATGCAAGGATTTATGTTGTTGGGTTCTTTTGTTAAAGCAATGAGAGAAAAGCAGCTTCCTGGAATATAAAGCTAAGCGTGAATGAGCATGCCACTGTGGAGAAAGGGGGATGCTTTCATAGACCATCTCCATCAGATGTTGCCAAAACAGGACACTGGCCGTTTAGTTTAAGAAAGAAAAGAAAAGAAGAGCAATGTGCTTGTACACATACACCAGTTACTTTATATGCAATAAAGAAACAGGAACAGGGAAATGAAGGAATAGAGAAAACTATACTGTAGTAGTCAGGATGGTGGAAGAAAATTGCAGCTTTCTAATTGAGAATGTATTCTTGGTCTATAGCAAAATTCTGGAGTAAAGTAGCAGGTTCCCTTTTTAGTAGACACCTCCTGTCTGCTGCTGACACACATCAATCCTACCTTCACCCTCCATCTTCTACTGTACAGGTGTCTGTTTCAGTGATTGGTTGCCCATCAAACTGTAATCTGATCTGCCTCATGGACAAACCCAGTCGTTCACAAAGGGCTTCCATTAGTTTACTAAGTGGTGTACGCCTCTTAATCTTAAACCGCACCACAGAACCATCCTGCCCACCACCTTCAAATTAATATGATCATTGTTCTCAGTCTGGACTCCTTCCTTGCGTTTCTTGTCTGTCATGGTGAGCGCTGGAGACTCCTCAGCTGCCCAAAAGAGCCAGCAGGTCTGCACTGAAGGAGCAGCAGCAGGAGGAGGCTGTAGTGGTCAAGGCCACACTTCTAGTAGGGCCACCCCCTAAGGGCTATTTTTATTCATACCATCACCCCTGGGTTGTTCATGCTATTGTGGTCCTGGTGCTCTGAGAGGAGACATCCCTAAAGGAAAGCTCCTGTGAAAGACTGAGCAGCCTCTGCTTTTTTCATTCTGGTTATCATTTGAGCAACTGGAGCAGCCACAAGGCCAAGCCTACCACTAGCGTAGAAAGAGATGGCCCAGGGTGGTGCGCGGTGGGAAGTGTGTTCCTTCCTGGCCACGGATGTGCATAATTGGGTGCCAATTATAGCCGGACTTTCTCAATAAAGACACGTAGGCTTTTTATATTTATTATGAAAGCTTGGCCTTAGCTTAGGCTTATTCCCAACTAGCTCTTTCTTAAATTAACCGCTTCATATTAATCTACATTCTGCCATGCGATTAAACCTCTCGATCTTAGTCCCAGCACTGTTTCTTCCTCCACATCCAGCTGGGAATCCCTCGGCCTCTCACTCTTTCCCAGAGTTTCCCATATCTCTGCCCAGAAGTCCTGCCTTCCCCTCCAGCCTTTGCGATGGGCTGTTCAGAAGGCGTTGGAGGGAGTGTTTACAAAGTATGATGTGGCCGTGGCCGTAGGAATAACAATACAGAGTCTGACCTGCAATCAGATCGCTGCTGGTACAGGGAACAGTTTTTGAATAACACAGACAATCTTTACACAGTGCACAAAAAGATCACCCCAGCGCATGTGTTCATATATCGCAGGGTATGTTGTGTAGTGGCAATGATAGATTTTAGAACCTGGCTGCTTTGTTGAATTTCCCCTCTCTACTCACAGGACTGTAGGTATGTCTCTCTGTGCCTCTGCCTTTCCAATTCGTCAGGTGGGGTAAGGGCTATTATCTAGGGTCATAGAATCTGATACCATATGTAAACGTTCTGGACTTCTGTTTAGCACTTTTATTTTACTATTTGTGTTTGAGACCGGCTCTCTTACAGCCCAGGCTGTCCTCATACTCCCTAGTAAGTCAATGATGAGCTTGAATGTCCATCCCTGTGGCTTTTACCTCTAGGGTGCCAGGATTGCAGGTGAGCACCACCATGGTAGGTTCTGCAGTGCTAGAGACCAGCCCCATGGCTGTGGGTGAACCATGAGGGCAGAGAGGGGGAGGGGGAGGAGAGAGAAACAGTGGGGATGGAGCCAGAGCTGCCGCATACACCTGCCACGCCTGGCTCTTGACCTCTACAGAGTCCAGTTTTCCTATGTTGAAAATGGGGGCACTCAAGCTGAGTGTGCACGTGGGCAGAGAGTCCTGAGCGGCAAGTGCAGTGTGCCTGGAGCCCTGGTCTGAGAGGGGTCTCCAAGAGAGTGAAGATAAATGGTCCAAGACTGGGTATGGGATAAAAGGAGAGTGAGCACAAGAGAGGGAGAAGGGCCGAGGGGGAGCACTGAGAGCTGGGGTTCTGGGCTGAGTTAGAGTTCACTTTAGAAGGAGTGCACCGCTGGGCTGGGGGAGCAAGATGAGGACAGGTACTGTGAAATAATCTGGTGGCAGCTGGCCTTGGTGACACAGCCCTTCAGTTCCAGCTAGTTGGAAGGAGGCAGGAGGATTACAGGTTCAAGGTCACCCTGGGCAACTTAATGAGATCCTTTCTCAAAAATAAAAAGAGAGCTGGGGTGTAGCTCCGTGTAGCACTTGCCTAGGATGCCAATCTGTCACGTGACCTCCTTGCTCGGAGCCCTACTGACCTTGCTCCCTCATGAGAATAACAGATGCGGCTCCTGTGTCTTGCCAGACCCCATGTGATCTTGGGTCACCTTCCTTAACCCACTTTTTATGGAGCTTCACCATGCTGGCCACTGAAACACTGGGGTTACGCCTAGGTCGCCCCTTGTCAGCTGAGAGTGCACAGAGCACTGTACCTGGGAGGGGGTCACCCTTCCTCCAGCGTCCTGCTCACAGCCACCACCCAGCATGAAGAGACCGCCACACTAGAGGGCTAGTGTGGAAAAACATTCAAATGCAAAATTGAAAGTATAGTTTCTAGTGCCTGTGTGCTGCGCTTGTGTCAACCCGAAAGGACACTTTGACTGGAGCCTCCACAAGCCAGGAGCTGTCTGTAGGAGCTTCGTGCCGTTAGGTGGCTAAGGAGAGCTGCTTTTCACCTGCACTTGTCTTTTGGGGCTTGGAACATTTAGGACTAAGTGGCCACACCAGATGTGGCCTCAGGGTTTGAAGGTACCAGGTGTGGAGACAGTTCTTGTTATTTTTTATCTAACATGTAACCAGATACTTGGACATCACCTCCCTAGGGGACATGTCTTTTCCACATTTTAGCAGCCACCTACAGAGACACTGGCGAGCACTTGCCAGGGTAGTCCCTCCATAGATAGAGGCTCAGCCCTGTGGCTTTTGGAGTGACAGAGGGACCCCTCCCCAGACTCCTCCTCCCTTTCCTGCCCTCTGCTTCCTCCAGGGCTCTGCAGTTTGGGTTCTTAGACATAATTAGGATTTTCAGGGAAGTTGTCAAGGCAGTACATCTCTGTTGGCTTTTTGAAATAGCTTCTGGCTTGCCATTTATCACAGAATTGTTCCCAATATGTCAAAGTTCTTTTATTACTGAGGAGAAAAATGTCTTCGGCTTCTGGGTATATGTGGGACTCACTCAGAATTCAGTGTGGCCATGGTAGCCACCTGACCCACTTGCCCTGACTTTGAGGGGCATGGTGTTGGCTCTGCTGGCTTAGTGTGACACAGGTGGAGCCCCTCTGTTTGCCTGCCTGTGGTTGCTGGGTGGTTTGGGGTGTGTCTTTCACCATGAGGCTCACAACATCCATCCGTCCATCCACCCAATCATTCATCCATCCAGGATTACTCTATGTAGCCCAGCGTGGCCTCAACTTTCTGACAGCCTTGCCTCAGCCTCCTTAGTGCTGTTAAAAATATGTATATTATGTATTATATATCGTAAGATATAATTTGAGAACTTGGTGAAATGCAGTTTGACCATATTCACCCTTCATCTCCTCCCAGATCTACTCTCTCCAGCTCACCTCCCTACCCCTCCAACTTAAACTTTCTAAGACTAAGTCTTAAAAAACAAAACACCCCCCCACACACATACACACATCCCCCCTCTCTCCTCTTGGGCTCCTGTCTCCCTGAGTCACCGTCATCTGTCCCCTTTGGCCTTGCCTTCCTTGGCGCTGTTCTTGTGTACCCCTCTTAGTAGGGAGCAGCCACATGAAGGTGTCCAGTGCTGTTCTGTGGTGCCTTGTTTTCTTTCCACTGTGACTTGACTCTTTGCCATTCTTGAGAATTCATAGGGAAGGGAGCTTTCCACATGGTTTCTTTTCTAAATGTATCTTTTCTGTATCAGTCTTGAAGCAGTGGACTTTGCCATGACCTTGAGTTTGAGTTTCAAGGATGATATTTCTCTTTCCTGTCTGTGCTGTAGGCATCTCTACAGTTTCAGCTGTAATACTTGTCCTTGAAGGTCCCTGGACCAGGGACATATTTCAGAATTTCCACATTAATTGTGTGAAGTTATTTTCACCTTTCTCCTGAACAAAAATCATCTTTCTGTTGTTTTGTTTTTGTTTTTTGGTGTGTGTGTGTGTGTGTGTGTGTGTGTGTGTGTGTGTGTGTGTGTGTGTGTGTTTGGGGGGTTGGCTTTTGTTGCCCGTGGGCTGGAAAATGTCTTCAGGAATGGCAAGTTTTTGCAGAAAGCCAGTTTTGTACCTCCAACCTTGCTTCTCTCAACTAGGGGCCTTTGTTCTTAGTCTTCAGCTCTTTGAGGTCCCCCAGTGGCCTGAAGCCATCATCTCTGAGTGTATTTGAGACTGTGACAGGCCTTTTCTCTTGCCTGCTCTTTTGGGCTCTTTTAGCCTGGCCATTGGGTGGGTGACTTGTTCCGAGCTCAGGTGTACATGCGTCTCAGCTCTGCCAGTCTTGGTCTTGTTTCCTCTGGAGTTTGTTTTAAAATGAGTGGCAGTGGGCTGGGCATGGTGGGTGCACACTTTTAATCCCGGCACTGGGAAGGCTGCGGCAGGTGCATCTCTATGAATTCAGCCTGGTCTACATAGTGAGTTCCAGGTCAGCCAGGACTACATAGTGAGACCCTGTCTTCAGTAAAAATAAAAATAAATTGTAGCACTGGTATGGACCCCAGGAGTCTTATGCTTCGGCTGGTAAGAATGTAAACCGATGCTCACAGAGGCAGGATGGCAAATCACCATCGTAGAACACTGGGGATTTGTTGGTTGTCATAGTTAACTGATCTTGCAGTCACGTGCTCAGAGCTAGGTAGGCTGCAGGTGGTAGTGCTCTTTGTCTTGAGACATTACATAGCTGTAATGTTGCTGTGATAAAGAAGAGGCCAGGCTTGTGTGCTAGGGCCAATGGGACTGGACTACCAAGGCCTGCAGGATGAAAGAGAGCTGTCACACCATGGCCATTTGCATTTTGTAGAAAAAGTAACACCAGTGAGGGTACATGAATTCCTGTGTGTGGACATGTGGGCATGTGGTCATGTGGGCAAGTGGGCAAGTATGTGGGTGGGAGCAAGCCTGTGCTTAGGTTTTTACGATGCTGTAATTCGTGCAGTTTCTAGCCACCAGTGGACCAGTTTGAGTATACAGTCCAGCGGTGTGGGTTTTAGTATCATCACCAATATGTGAGTGTCACCACTGACTGGCACCAGACCATTCTGATGGGATCCTGTACCCGTTAGCGTCTTTTCACTCCTGCTCATGGTAATGGTAACATCACTTCTTGTTTCCTGGACATAATTTGAAGGATGGTGAACTCAGGGAACAAGGGTGGAATACCAGGCCCTAGAGTCTGAAGTGGTGCTGAACACTTAGTGGGCATCCAGTGAATCCTAACTGTCTTCCTTCTTGTCGTGGTTGCCAAGTGTTTTGAGTAGCTGCATGGACCAAGTGAGAAAGGATGCCTTGAAAAAAGGCAGCATCCAGAAGTACTGTGGCTCTTGTGACTCACGCTGGGTGGGTTTATATTCCACCTTTCCTTGATTTGCAGCTCTCATCTATGTCAAGTTGAGACCTAAAAATGTTAAATTAAAAAAAAAAAAGTCTTTCTTTTGGCAATAAACTTGTAACTATAAAGAAAAGCCCCTTTATTTTTAATTTTTATTTATTTTGAGATGATTCAAGCCTCATCCTTGTAGCCCAGGTTATCCTTCAACTTAATGTGTGACCCTGTTCTCAAATTCAATATCCTCCCTTCTTTTGCCAGTCTCCTGAGAGCACGGGCTACCATATAGACTAAGAAAGTAAATTTTTTTAAAGAAATAAAAGCACAGGAGAGAGTAGATTCTTTTCATTAAGGATATGGGAGTGGAGGCTGAAATGCTCACTTGTTTACACACATGCCCTAAAGCCACATCAGTAGCTGGGTGGGCATGAGTGGCCGATGCAGCCTCTGTTGTCCACTGCAGTCAGCTGTCCACATGCAGGATCCCGTCCGCTGGCAGTGACTCACTGATGCTCAGTACTGAGGAGCAGCTTAGTGATGCCCCTGATCTAGCTGTCTTCTGAGAAGCACGAAGTGTCACTGGGTGGAGGTCCAAGTCACAGCCTGATGTTCCACTCTTTGTTGTCAGGTTTTCATGTACAGACATGTGTCCTTTCTGAGCCAGGCACCCTGTTGATTGTGTCACCCATTTCTGTTTAGAGTCCTTCCACAGTACCCTACCAGCTCGGAGGAGCATTTATCTCCCCAGCGGGGGTGAGGGGGTGGGGGGAGTGGGGGTGGGGGGCTGTGTCCTGGGCAGCCAAGCACTTTGCAGAAAGTGGCTGAATCAGGATTTGAGCCGAGGCTCTTTTGGCTCTAACTTCTCTGCGTCTGTATTCCTGTTGTCATTTATGAGCTGCACAACGCCTAAGTGCCTGTGGTAGGACAAACAGCCTAGGATTGAGGCAGTTCCAGGGAGTCCTCTCATGGGCTTTCCAAATGACAGTTAACCTGAAGGTCGTGTTTGCCTTAAACCCAGGCCTTACAGATGTACAGCTTCTGCCTCTAGTGGGTGTAGCTCTGCTCTTCTGAATTGGGATGGCAGAAGTCACACTGGCTTATTTCACAAAGCACAAATGATTTTTAGAGGTTTAGGATGAAAACATTAACCTATTGCTCTCCACACTCCAGAGCAAGAGGTGTGAAAAACTGGACAACTGTGTACACTTCCCGCTATTGTTCCCCCTACAGAAACACCATGCCTGTGCTCTATGCACTTCCAGCTGCTGTTTCCCCTGCCTCGTGCCCTCCCACACCCCCAAGCACCATGCCTCATGTAGTGTATAATTCCAGCTGCTGCGTCCCCCCCAGCACTATGCCTCATGCTGTGTACACTTCCAGCTGCTGCCTCCCCCCGCCCCCCCCCGCATTCCCCCCTGTGTTCCCCACACCCCACCAAGCACCATGCCTCGTGCAGTGTATTTTTCCAGCTGCTGTGTACCCCCGCCCCCCGCCAGCACTATGCCTCATGCTGTGTACTCTGCCAGCTGCTGTCCCACCTACAGAAGCATACTTTCTGTCACCACATCAATTTTCTAGCTGAGTTTCTGTTGTGGTTTATGAAAAAAAAGAAAAAAGAAAAAAGAAAAAGAAAAAGAAAAGGAAAAGGAAACACGAGTGCTCCTACACTACTATAGCTATGTGTGACCCAGAGGCAGGGACCTCTGTGAGAGTCCAGAGTGGGCATGAGGCCGAGCCATGTGAGGAGACAGGGAAGAGAAAAGATGAGGAGAGAGGAGGAACAGGTATAGTAAACCAGAAGGCTCAGAGTGTAGAGAAAGGCCAGGCAGCTAAAATGTCTGCATTATATAGGGAAGGCAGCCCACTCCCTGGACTGGAGAAGTTTAGAGTAGGGGCGGGGTTAGCCAGCCATACCTGTAGCCCATAGAGACTGAGGAATGTAGGGAGAACCTGGTGGCCAGTGGCCGGTGTCCACTTTGATATGTTAAATCAGCACCTCAGCCATATGCCCTGGGTTTGAAACCTAACAGTTTGGAGCCGGCTGTTTTAGCAACAACACATGGAGCATCTAGGCCACCTCATCCCCTCTTTGGCTCCTGACACCACATGTGTGTGGTTAGATTCTGCCAAGAGAGCACACAGCTCGACTCTGAGTGAGCCGCTCTCTGGTTAGCCTACCCATCCATGTGCTTTATTCCAGCATGGCTTTTCTCTCTAGGGGAAAGCATGGCACCAAAACCTCCCCAGGAACCCTCTGGCTGCACCATACCAGCAGCTGAGGATGTGGTGACTGTACTGGCCTCTTCAGTCACTTTGGAAAGAAGCTTCTCTCACTAGAGCTGACAGCAGTGCTGGGTCCCTCTTGCTAATGGAAGTGTTTTAAGCCATGGCACTATAATGTTTAAAAAATAGTTTGGACTGGGCACAGTGATGCACACCTGTACTCCCAGTACTCAGGGAGGCAGAGGCAGGTGGATCTCTATGAATTCGAGGCCAGCCTGGTCTGCAAAGGGAGTCCAGGAATGCCAAGGCTACGCAGAGAAACCCTGTCTCAACAAAACAAAAAATTCGTTTCAAATGTACAGTGCTCTTATGCTATCATTTGACAACCAAAATATTAGACTGCATCCTTCATGAGAGTGTATGTGATGAACTTTCCATTGTAAACAGATGGCCTTAGAAGTGTGCCATAAGTGACACATTAGGGTCCAAAGGGGATGCTGACTCCAGAATAGGTAGGAATCAGTGTGAAAGTTGGAAAGAGCTGAGGCTTCAAAATTGGGCACCCTGCAGGGATTTGTATTGTATCACCAGGAGTGCTTGCTAAAACTCCACCCCTCTGTATTCCCATCTCTAAGATGGGCATCATGCTATGGCATTTAGGGCTATAGGTAGAGTGATATAAATTGCCTGTGCAGGGCAGTCAGGGTTATGTAAATTGCATGTACTACAGGTGAGGTCATATGAATTACATGCAATGTAGATACATGGAGTTGTAGAAATACAGGCAGTGAAGGAGGGTGTCTTAGTTTGGATTTCATTGCTGTGAAGAGACACCATGACCACGACAGCTCTCATAAAGATTTATTTGTTTACTTATTTTATGTGCACCAGCATTTTGTCTGTATGTATGTCTGTATGAGGGTTTCAGATCCCCTGGAATGGAAACTACAGAGTTGTGAGCTGCCATGTGGGTGCTAGGAATTGAACCCTGGTCCCTTGAAAGAACAGTCAGTGCTCCTAACCGAACAGCCATCTCCCCAGCCCCAAGGCAACTCTTATAAAGGAAAACACTTAACTGGGGCTGGCTTACAGTTCAGAGGTTTAGTCTGTTATCATCATGGCAGAAAGCACAGCTGTGCGCAGGCAGACACGGTGCTGGAGGGGCCGAGAGTTCTACATCTTGGTCCGCAGGCAGCAGAAGGAGACTGTGCTACACTGGACATAGCTTCAGCATAGGAGACCTCAGCCTGCCCCACTAGTGACACACCTCCTCCAACAAGGCCATCCCTCCTAATAGTGCCATTCCCTAAGTGTCTGGGAAGGTGGAGACACTTCCTATTCAAACCACCACAGTGGGTTATATAAGCTGACTGTGCAGTATGGGGGAGGGTCATATAAATTACAGGCAGTGAGGATGGAGTTTTGTACATTGCCCAGGTAGTGAAGGTTGGGTTATGTACACTGGCTATGCAGTACAGGAGGAGTCGTGTAGGCTGTCTGCAGTGCTGGCTCCCAGAGACTGGGTTAGAGACCGGGTTGGATCTCTACATGCCTCAGGGCAGCCAGTTCTTACCAGAGCTACCACTTCTTGGCTTCATGCCTCCTCTTTTTTTTTTTTTTTGAGCACTGTAGTCTGACTTCTAGGGCTGTGTGGGTTGAGTAATCACTTCTCATTTAGGGGACACCTTCCCTGAAGTAGCATTTACTGAGACACCACCCCACCCTCATCCATTTACTGGATAACTCTAGCCAGCCCAAGGCAGTGGGTCCCCTGGAAGGTGTCAGAGAGCAGTCACCTGGCTCTTGGAAAAGCTGGAGCCCCGCAGGCGTTGATGACTTGGCCAAGTGACTTCTCTTTCTGACTCGCTGGCCTTGGGCAAAGCACCCAGCTCCTGGTGAGCTTATTTCCTACCTTGCGTGTGGACGGTACCTGGAGGATTACAGAGGAAGGAGTGGAGCAGCAGCACAGCGTCCAGCTCCTGGTCACGCTGTGCTCAGAGCGCTGGTCAGTTCTGTGCCCAGTGCTCCAGTCAGGCTGTGCTTGCAGTGTGCTAGCCACTGTGGTTCTAGAATGGGACTCTGTTCTCTGCAGCAGGGGACCCTGAGCCTTTGGGTGTCGTGTGCCTCCATCTGCTCTGTGTGCTCTTGGGTCCTGATTCTGTGTGCAGACCTGACTCATCATCCCATTGCGTTGGCCCGGCCTGTCTGGAAACTGAGACCCTCTGTCCTTACCATTCCTGTTCCTTTGCTCCCTCCCCACCCCCTGCCCTGTGAAGTGACAGCTCTATTCCCCAGGCGGATGTCCCTGTTCATACAGACCCCATGTCTAGTTTCAGAGCAAGTCTTGCCAACTTTTTCATTTAGCGACCCTCTAATTTTTTTCTATCCATCCATTCACCCACCTACCCATTCATCCATCTGTCTATCCGTCTGACCGTCTGACTTGCCTGAGACTGGGTCATATGTAGCTCATGCTTGCCTAGAACTTGAGACCTTGCTGTCTCAGCTCCTGAGTTCTGGAGTTAATGAGCATCACGATGTTCACTCTTAACCACCCTTTCCTTCCCTTGAAACCAGCGAGCCATCTGGTGTCTGGGAAGGAAACAGAAGCGGGGTGGCTAGGAGTGTGCGCTGGGTGAGGTGTGGGGCAGGAAGAACCCCAGACCTGGCTGCAAGGCTGGCAGCACTTTCTACACAGTCCAAGGGAAGCCCATGCAGATGGCCCTGGAGAGGGGCCCTGACTGGGTGGACATTCTCTTCTGTGCTCAGCCATTGCCTACGGCTTCCTAGGGTTGAGAAACACACCCTGAACGTGCAGGAAGACAGTAAACTGCAATCTACTCAGCAGACCGCAGGTGGCCACTACTCCTTCCTCCGCTTTCCCTGTGTCCTTCATGTGGCCCATGGAATGATCGCTAGTCATCATCTCTGTTCTGTTTGAAATCTTCTAGCAACTTCCTTTTTTGTTCAGAGTAAGATGCTTTAGTCTAAAACCCTTCACTCTCCTATCTCTAGTCTTCTCCTCTTCCCCTCTTCTCCCCTCCCCTCCCCACTCTCCCCCTCCCCTGCCCTCCCGTGTTTATTATATCTTAGCCAAGCTCTCTTTGCTGTCTTAGAACATGTTAAACTGCGCTTTGCCTCAGGGCTTTTGCACATGCTTTTCTGCACCTAGCTTGAGAACTCTGCCGTCCCATGCCCGTTTCTGGCCATTGGGGACAGGTTTGCTACAGCAGTCCGGGGTCACTGCATCTTACCTAGGAGGTGCCTTTCTGCTCTGGAGTCTGGAAGCATCCCACCACACAGGGCCTGGCTTTTTCTATGGCCATTAGTGTACTTTCTTATGTCTACTAGAATATTCTAGGAAACTGTGCCTGGATTTAAAATGCATCTTGGTCCCTTTCCCCAGCAGTATGCACACTATGCTTGCTCAAACCGAGAATGAACCTGGAACCTTGCCAGGCTGTGCACTGCTCTCCATGCTGGGCAGAGTCTCTTTAGAATGATTTAGACAGAAACCCCATGTGTCCACTGTGCCTGCTAGTGAGAGCAGCAGAGGAGTTGCCTACTTCAACTGACTTAACACAGGACGCCCCCCCCCAATGTTTGACAAGCTACAAACAGCAAGGCATCAAACTCTGTAGTGGTCTCAAGGTCGGATGACCTGCTAATGTGCCAGTGACCCCCAGCTTTTCTGGACTGTGAAGAATAGCCTGGAGAGATGGCTCAGCAGTTAGGAGCATGTGCCATTCCTCCAGATGACAGGAGTTTGATTCCCAGCACCCATGTCAGGTGATTCAGTCATCTGTAACTCTAGCTCCAGGCAAGAGCCTCTGTGGGCACCTGCACTCATGTGCACCCACTTACACATCACTAACAATAATAAAAATCATGAATCTTCTGCTGGGAGTGGAGGTTGTATGCCTTTATTTTCAGCGTTTGGGAGTCAGAGGTCTACATAGTGAGTTCTAGGAAGGCCAGGGCTATGTAGAAAGACCCTGTCTCCAAAAACCCAAAAACAAACAACAACAAAACCAAACAAGCAAAAAGCCAAAACAAACCACCAACAAGAAACCAAAAGAAAGAAAAATAAAAAAACCAGTTCTAATGCTAAGTAAATGTCTCTCTCTATTGGCTTGGGGAGCAAAGAAAAAGAGGCTAGGCCAATATTACTGTGAACCTGAGTATACCATAGGAATTTATAAACCTTATTTATCCAACGTATGTTTTTACGTATCTAATTTTTTTAGAAGCCTGGTTTTGAACAGTTAGATATACATAGTTAGCTGTAAATCTCTAAGTTAGCTTTTGATAATCCGAGTAGACCTTTTAACCTTAAAATTTCATCATCATATACAGTATATTCTAAACCAGAGTTGAATTACATAAATAGTATATTGTAGTAAATATAAGCTTAAAATTGTATCAATCCATACCAAAAAATCCATACCAAAAAAATCCATACCAAAAATATTTCTTCTTGTTGATTCCTTAGTTTGAAAGGACATCAGTGATAAACAGAGAGCTCATTAGGATTAAGAAAGAACTTCAGTTGTTGTTCTATGCCAAATGGTGATCTGAAGATGGGGATGAAGTCACATGGCATGTACTGTTCAGTAAAGATGGCTGCCAGCCGTATGGCTGCTTGCATTCTGATGAGATCATCAGCCAAGATGCAGGAGAGCCACATGGGTGCTATTTAAAAACATCTCTTTTCCTAGTAGATCTTTTTTTTTTAAATGAATGAGAGTTGAATCCAAGTTACATACACACATACACAGAGCTGAATCTAATTTACATACACAGTGTGTGTTAAATCACATATATACCCATGCATATTTATTTTTGTTTGTTTGTTTGTTTTCAAGACAGGGTCTCTCTGTGTAGCCTTGGCTATTCTGGACTCACTCTGTAGACCAGGCTGGCCTTGACCTCACAGAGATCCACCTGCCTCTGCCTCCTGAGTGCTGGGATTAAAGGCGTGTGCCACCGTTCCAGGTGCATGTTTAAATTTTTAATTTTAAGTCTAAAACCAAAATTTTGTTACAGATTTTATAGATTTTTTAAAAAGCCACACCTAGTAAATTGACAAATCCTGATATAATTTGTAACATAGTCATCAGGATTTTGTGAGAGCAGAGCACTGGGAAATCAGAGAGATAAAAGATTTAGGAGCGAAAAGTAGAACCTTAGAGATAAAAGACTTTGGAATCATTTGCTTGTGTGGTGGCATAAGTTGTTCCAATCTGTTAGAATTTGGAAATTAAGTGCACAAATTTTGGCCATTGATCTATACTGAAGCCAAGCTGCAGTAATTATCTGAGTCCCTGGAAGAAAGAGAGAATTGCAACGCTTAACCCTGGGCTCCTGGGGGGAGGGGTTGGAGGAGGGGGAGGTTGTTCCTAGAAGCTCCAAGAGGGAGCTGAGAGCTGCAGCTTCAAGATTGTAGGCTAGAGTCGGAGATAACAGCGCAGGGGGAGAGGGAGTCAGTAAGTGTCTTCAGTGGAGAGACCCAGATGGGTGTAACAGGCCAGAGCTGAGATGCTGGCCTCTGTGGGCCAAGGAATGAAGGCCTCATAAATCTCACCATGTGACAGAGCTCACATAAGAGACGCCCTGGTGGGCTGGGGGCAGGCAAAAGGCCACCTCTGAGTGGGATGAGTGGTGGGAGTGTGGTGGTGGCAGGGCCTTTCTGTGGCTGAGGCTGACCTGGCAGTGTGTGATGAGCTGCTGATGGCGGGCTATGGGGGCACTGGTTCTGGCATATGGGAGTTCCTAACAGTTGCTAGTTCATTTGTAAGCACTTTCCATCACTCAGTGGAAAGAAGAGGAGCGCCTTTGTTCTGATTCCCCCAACCTCACAGAGCACACCCCTGCACCTGACCCTCAGCTTCCACACCACCCATTCTGGTTGTTTTGTGATTGTGCTGTTGTGGCTGTAAACATGCTAAGCCATCAGGTACAGGGGCATCTTCCCACGTGGCAGTTTGTGTTCACTGGAGTTTGTACTTACCTCTTTCTTCTGCTTTGCTTTGTTTGGTGTTCTGCATCCTGTAGCTCTCTTTCTTTTAAACTCTATTTGGGGTTTTAGGCCTCAACCTCCCTTCCAACCCTGTGTAGGAGAGAAAAGGTTGGTTAGGAGAGGCAGCCCCTTTACTTCTCTGGCTGTTTAGGGTCAAGTGGGTGCAGACACAGCTAGCAGTCTCCTCCGAGCTGCTGCTCCCCTTACGTTTCTCTCCGTCTGTTTGCTGCAAACCAAGATACTGTCCATCTCTGGTCTCTTCAAACTGCTACATACCACACACCAACACCATGCCACGCCATGCCACGCCATGCCACACCATGCCACATTCCCTCCGAACTCTCACAGCCTCAGAGCCCTGGACCACACCCCTCTCCTTGCAGCACATGGAAGGCCCTGGCCATTACTAGCTGGCAAGAGCCATGCCCCTCAGGAGGCAGTTAACAAGTGTGGACAGGCTAAAGCTCACACTGAAGCCCCTCACTTGGGATTTAGAACAAAAACATAGTTACATATCACAACTGACTTTACGAAGAAACCGCAGCTTCCATTACAGCATACTTATCAGGTTTTAGCTCGATGGGCCTTTTCTGCAGGGGAACCCCTGCATGTAAGCACCCCAGCTTCCTGTCATTTACTTCCTGAGGCAAGCTCTCCTGTTGTCCCCGGCTGACGTTAGGAATCTAGTCGTTTTAGTGGTTTATACCTTCTCATCCGGGCTTTTAATTTTGCCTTTAAAGTAAGAGTTCAGAACACAACCGCCATCTCCTCCTCCTCCTCCTGCCCCTCCCGCCTCCTTGCAGTCTCTCTGGGTAGCCCAAGCTAGCCTCAAATGCAGGATTCTGCTGCTTTGGACTCTGCAGTGCTGGAGTTGCAGGCATGCGCCGCCGTTCTTGGGCACTGGTGTTGAGACCAAGTTTACACTCCTTCCTTATAGCGAGTCCTTTGGTTGCACACAGCTCTTGTGCTTTTCTGTATTCACAAAGCTGCAGCCCGTCACCACTGACGCTGCAGCATGCCCTTCCCCCTTCCGGAGCCAACTGCACCCATCAGTCCAGCTCATGCTGCTCCCCCTCGCCCGAGCGTACCTGCTGGACGGTCATCTGGCCGGGCTCATGCAGTGTGGCCTTTGTCTGTCTTCTTCACCCACTGCCATGCTTTCAAGGTAGATTTGTGCTGCAGCATGATCTGGCCTCTGCTTTTGCTTGGCCGAGTAACAAACAGCACGGACTGCTTTGCCTCTCTGCTCATCAGTTGTGCTCACTGCATGGCTTCTGCTGTTTGGTTTTTATGAACAGGTCTCCGACTCACTTGTCTTAGATTCCTTATGTCTTAGCTTGAATTTTAAAAACCATTTTATTTTGATTGTGCACTGGAATTTGCCTGCATGCATGTCTGTGTGAGGTGTCAGAAGCCCTGGACCTGGAGTTACAGGCAGGTGTGAGCTGCCATGTGGGTACTGGAAATTGAACCTAGGTCCTCTGGAAGAGCAGCCAGTGTTCTAGCCGTGAGCCATCTCTCCAGCCCGGCTTGTATGTTTTATTCTTCCTAGATTTTCCTTCCTTCTCACATGGTTTCGCTTGATAGGTAATTCCAGGTCAGAGCTGCTTTCCCTGAGGATGGGGTCAAGGGAGTCCTTCATTGTTTGCCAATCTGCCATGTTGTTTTCAAGAAGCCTCTGTAGTTTCTAGCTTCCTGTCATGGTGAAACCTCTGTCCTCTCCAGAGGCCTGCCATCTCTTTCCTGCTTTCGCTGGTCCTGAGGTGTTTTCATCCCCCTACTGTGCTGGGGTCTCCTTGCTCTTCAGTTTTGATAGCCGTGTCTGGTACGTTGCTGAATTTATCTTTGGTTCCCCATTTTCTGTGTTTGTTTCTTCTTTTGACTTAGCCGTTGTGGTGCCATTTCCACCTTGGGGCTCTTGCCTCTGGGCTCTTACCTCTGGTGTTTGGAAGTGTTCCCACCTTCCCCCTTGAGGCTGTGCTCCACTTCTGCTGTCATGGCTTCCTTTGAAGAGAACCATCTTGCCGTTTGTGTGCTTTTCATTCTTCTGTAGGATAGCGCTCTCTCCAATGTCATGTGAGCTGTCTGCTCTTGTCTCTAGGGATGTTAAGTGGATGAAGCTAGGCTGTCTTTCCTACAAATTATACTTAAAAAATTTTTTTTTTGTCCTAGGTGCTTGTCTCCAGACAATTTTATGTTTCCTGTGTCCTTGTGGTTGGGCGGGATACTAGAAAGCTGGTACAAGCACTGTGAATATTTAGTTGGCTTCTTGGCAGAACGACCTGGCTATGCCATTCCTGGTGACAGCCCCATCAGAGTCTCCTTAGGCCAGTCCTCTTGAGCTCCTTGGATTCCCAGGAGGACCCTTTCCTGTCACTGTGCTTGGGAGATGTGTGATGGGTCCCTGCTGTTCAGGGAGCAGGTAGGGTTGAGAGGAGACTGAAACTCATCACAGGGTCACTGTGGATTAACCTCAATGCTGTTTCCATTAGTGCATCCTCTGCCAGACCTATCTATCTACTGTGGCTTCCCAGCAGTCCAGTGTTCTGACAGCTGCTCTTATTGGATTTCTTGCCTTTGGTGGGTTTTGATACCTGTTTGCCTCTCAGCCTGGTGTGGGTCTGGCTGGCAGTGTGCAGTCTTTCATGAGTCACTCCATTTCAGTCGCAGTGTATTTTGGTGTCTGTCACTTAACTTGTATCCAGGGCTGAGATCTCTTACTTTTTTACCTGCCTGATTCTCAGCTTCTACAGTTTTTGCTGTTTCATTTCCTCTTCAACTTTCCCTTTTCTTTAGCACAAGATAATTCCTATTTTAAAGGAAATGAATTTAAATTAACATGCCTCTCGAATCATCTTTCACCGGAGTCTTTAGGTTTTCTTCAAGTACCTCAAATGTCAGGTGCTGCTGGTCACTCTCTGAGGTGGTTAAAATCAACTGAAAGTTTCAGAATGCAGCATATTTCAATGTCACAAAACATTTTGCTTCTCCTGTAGGTTGCCCAGCTGTCCCTGATGGCCACTGGGTCACTGGGCTGCCTGAAACTCAGCCATGGGTCATGTGAAGCTGCAAGGGCCTCATGTTTCCCCTTGGGTTCTGGAGGCTTGCCACCTCTCACGTGGGGCTACTGGCCTTGCTTTTGCCCCATTGTGGTTAGTAGGCTTTCAGGGCCTGTACCTCTCATCATGTGCTGGAACGGAGCACAGTCCCTATGTGTGATGCGTGTCATTGGGCCTTTTCCTTGACCAGTGCTGCACCCCTGTCTTGCTCTTGTTCTAATGTCTTAGCAGCTACCTGGCTCATTCCTAATTTTTTTTTCAACACAGGGTTTCTCTGTGTAGCCTTGGATGTCCTAGACTCACTTTGTAGACCAGGCTGGCCTCCAGCTCACAGCAATCCATCTGCTTTTGTCTCTCCAGTGCTGGGATTAAAGGTGTGTGCCACCATGCCCGGCCTGCATTCCTAGCTTTTAATTATTTGATCTTCAGTACAAAGTAGGCATTCAAGGATGAGCATGTATCATGGCCTGGGGCCAGTTTCCCCTTGCTCGGCCTTGCATCGGTGACACAAGGCTGTTGGATGTCCTTCTAAGGGACCTTTACAGATGGCTCCTGGCTCTACTTCTATCTTGGTTACTTTTCTGTTGCTGTGATAAAACACCATGAGCAAAACATTTACTTGAGCTTATAGTACAGAGAGCCAGTGTCCATGATGGCAGAGCAGAGGCAAGGGCACAGGAACAGCGAGAGCTCACATCTGGATCTGCAGTCAGGAGGCAGAGAACACACTGGGAATTGCTTGAGCCTTTTGAGCCCTCATCCCCAGTGACACACCTCCTGCATCAAGGCCACACCTCTTATTCTTTCCCAAAGATCCAGCAACAAGGGACCAAGTATTCAAACATATTGGCCTATGAGGGCCATTTTCATTCAGAGCCCCACAGCCAGGGCCCTGACATCTGGTCCTGTGCCAAGCAAACTGTGGGCAGCACTGCTTCCCAGAGGAAGGTTTCTTTATGTTGGAGAAAATGAAGTTTGCCAATATGAGAGAGGTATGTTTGCGCTTATGCGCTGCTAAGATGTTTTTTCTTTCCCCCCAAGACTTCCAGGGTGACGAGGCTGCTCTCCAGACTCCTGTGCAGAACTTCTGCAACTCATCTGCCTTCAGAAGACCCCTTACCCCCCCTCGCTTAGTTGTCCTCGTGTGAGGGTGCTGTAGTGTTGAAGTAATTACTAATTGTGATTTCTTTTCCTTGTAAAGAGCTTTCTTTCTGGAGAAATTGTGCACACGAACACATGTGCTTAAATAAATACATTTATTAAAATGAGGGGAGAGTAGTTTTCAATGCATGTTAAAACTTACCCGAGTATCTCTGTTTTTATTCAAGTTGTACCCAGCCTTTGGAACGTTGATGCAGAAGTTACGGTCCCTGAACAGAAGCCTGGGGAAGTTGCTGAGGAACTAGCAAGCTCCTATGAGAGGAAGCTCATTGAGGTAAGGCTGGCCCAGGGGGTCCCACGGCCCCTGCCCCTGACGCTGTGCTTATCTGTAATGCTGGCTGCCCTGGCATGATCCAGGTGAGGGTCCTGCCTGCTACAGCAGCCGGCCAGCACCATAGACCAGAAAGACAAAACACAAAAGATAAACCCAGAGTACTTAGAAGAGAAGGGAAAGTTGGTTCTTTGAAAAGCATTACTTAGAAACCCTTGGCACCTGTGGCAAGTAAGTAGGCATGACAACGTGACTATGTGACACTCGAAGCAGAAGGACTCTGGGCTGGAGAAGATCTAGTCAGAGAGTACCTGCTGTGTGAGCCTGCCAGCCTGGTCCGAGGATGCACCTTAGCACTCAGGTGTTTGATTTTTTTTTTTTAAAGCTGAGTGTGGCAGCTCACTCTTATAATCCTGGCAGAGTAGAGGCAGGGAAAAGAGGCCCAGAGCAGCCGATAAGCTCCAGGCCAAGGAGAGATCCTGTCTCAAGAGGTGTATGTCATTTCTGAAGATGCCATCCAAGGTTGTCCTCTGCCTTCCATACACATATGCAGGCATGAACACAAAGGCGGTTGAGGAAGGATGCAATGTGGTAGAGAAGAGCGGCTCCTGAGGAGGGGGCAGAGCTTGGTAGTGACCAAGAGTGGTCTGAGGACTCCACAGAGCCTTCGCCAGTTGCACCTCCTTAAATCATTTGAACTTACCCGTGCCTTGGTTCCAGTGTGTGTTCGTTCCCCTGATAGAAGAACCTGCAAAGATAATATACAAAGAAAAGTGTGTCACTGAGGTACACCTGCCGATGAGGCCTAGAAAGGTATTACCCAGGCAGTCATCTGCGAGTCATCTGGGTAATGAAAGGTCGTTTGATCACATTTATTGAGCCATTTAAATTTTTTATGTTTGTTTGGGGGTGGGGGCTAGGTATGCATGCCACAGTGTGGATGTCTGGAGAGCCTCACAGCTCTGCCACTGGGCCACACCTCCAGCTCCAGGCCACCATTTTTGTTGTGATTTTAAAAATTTGATTTCCTAACTAAGAGAAAGGCAGTGATGTTACAAGCAGCTTGAGTTCTAACTCGGTTGAGTTTAGGGAAAGGCAAGCTATACTTTGACAAGTCAGGCAGCTACAGAAACCAGGCCAGGAGAAATCTGTCCAAATGCTTTTCTCAGTGGTGTCATGAGATAGTGTTAGGTAGTGGCAGTGGACCCAAATGACTGAGTCCTTAGCTTATGCTCAGAAAGCCCTCGGTGGAGTGGGAAACAGTTCCCACTTGCAGGGTTGTGATAACCCATGTGGGTGTTGTATAGTCAGAGTTCTCTAGAGGAACAGGCATGAGTGGGTGAGCGAGTGAGTGAATGAATGAGTGAATGAATGAATGAGTGTGTATGGCTGTCTGTCTATCTAAGTTAGACTTATTAGAGTGGCTTACAGCAGCAGGTAGAGTAGCTAGCACAACAATGGCTGTCTACTACTGGGAAGCCCAACAGTCCAGTAGTTGTACAGTTCACAACAAGGCCGGATGTCTCAGCTGGTCTTCAGTATATGACAGAATTCTGAAGAAGTAGGCTCTAATGCCGGTGAGAGCAGGGCAAACAGGCAAAGAGCAAGAGCTCCCTTATTCCATGTCCTTATATAGGCTGCCAAGAAGGTGTGGCTCAGATTTAAAGTGAGCCTTCCCATTTCAAAAGATCTGGATTATCGGTGGTCTTAACATTTCAAATGATTTAATTAAGAAAAATCCCTCCCTATGCTCTGCCCAATATTTGGCTATGGGTCTCAACATCTATTTCCATCCATTCTTGGGAGGAGCCTGTCAGAGGACAGTGATGCTAGGCTCCCATCTGCAAGCATAGCCATTAATAGTGTCAGGTTTGGCTCTCTCCCATGGGCTGGGTCTCCGGTTGGGCCAGGCATTGGTTGGACCTTCCCTCCATCTCTGCACATCTTTATCCCTGTACACCTTGTAGGCAGGGCACATTTTGGGTCAAAGTTTTTGTGGGTGGGTTGGTGCTCCTCCCCTCCAACAGGAGACCTCTAGAGGGCGTCCTCTTCCGTCTCTATGATCCCTATCACTAGGAGTCTCAGCTAGAGCCACCGTCGTATCCTTCCATGAGCCTACCCTGTCTTCCGTCTCTAGCCTGCCTCAGAGTTGCCCCACCAGTGCTTTCTCTTCTTTCTGCGAGCCCTGTCTTCCTGCCCCTCCCCCACTGAGGCCCACCCTTATTTCTCTACGCACTCCCTCTCCTGTCCTATTTCGTGTCAAGCACTTACGCTGCCTGTTTCCCCTTCTGAGTGATGTTCAGCCAATCCTTCCTCCGGCCTGTCTTGTTTAGCTTCTGTGAATTGTAGGATGTTTATCCTGTACTGTATGGCTAGTATCTTCTTATAAGTCAGTTCATACCATGTGTGTTTTTCTGGGTCTGGGCTACCTCGCTCAGGATGACCTTTTCTAGTTCTTTCCATTTGCCTGCAAATTTCATGATTTCCTAGCTGAGTGGTATTCCATTGTGTAAATGTACCACAGTTTATCCATTCTTCAGTTGAGGGACATCTGGATTGTTTCCAGTTTCTGGCTGTTATGAATAAAGCTGCTGTGAACATAGTTGAGCAGATGTCCTTGATGTTTAGTGGAGATTCTTCAGTTGAGAATTCCCAGTTTGGCTCTGTACCCCATTTTTAAATTGGATTATTTAGTTTGTTAGATTATTTAGTTTGATAGAGTAGGGTTGGGGGGGTAGGAGGTGGGTAGTGTTATCAGAGTAGAAGTGGGTGACCTGGGGGTTATCAGAGTAGAAGTGGGTGGCCTGGGGTTTGGAGTGGAAGTGGGTGGCCTGGGGTTTGGAGTGGAAGTGGGTGGCCTGGGAGTTATCAGAGTGGAAGTGGGTATAGAGGGGTTATCAGAGTGGAAGTGGGTGACCTGGGGGTTATCAGAGTGGAAGTGGGTGGCCTGGGGGTTATCAGAGTGAAAGTGGGTGGCCTGGGGGTTATCAGAGTGGAAGTGGGTGGCCTGGGGGTTATCAGAGTGGAAGTGGGTGACCTGGGGGTTATCAGAGTGGAAGTGGGTGGCCTGGGGGTTATCAGAGTGGAAGTGGGTGGCCTGGGGGTTATCAGAGTGGAAGTGGGTGGCCTGGGGGTTATCAGAGTGGAAGTGGGTGGCCTGGGGGTTATCAGAGTGGAAGTGGGTGGCCTGGGGGTTATCAGAGTGGAAGTGGGTGACCTGGGGGTTATCAGAGTAGAAGTGGGTGGCCTGGGGGTTATCAGAGTGGAAGTGGGTGGCCTGGGGGTTATCAGAGTGGAAGTGGGTGACCTGGGGGTTATCAGAGTGGAAGTGGGTGACCTGGGGGTTATCAGAGTGGAAGTGGGTGGCCTGGGGGTTATCAGAGTGGAAGTGGGTGACCTGGGGGTTATCAGAGTAGAAGTGGGTGGCCTGGGGGTTATCAGAGTGGAAGTGGGTGGCCTGGGGGTTATCAGAGTGGAAGTGGGTGGCCTGGGGGTTATCAGAGTGGAAGTGGGTGGCCTGGGGGTTATCAGAGTGGAAGTGGGTGGCCTGGGGGTTATCAGAGTGGAAGTGAGTGGGACCTGTGCTAAGGACTTCATGTTGGGCTGCTTAGGAGATGTCTTCCTGCAGTCACTGAGGATTGGTACTTCAAGTGCTGTTTTGTTTCTGTGATAAAATTTGGAAGGGGCACTTAAGAGAGAGGACAGTTTATTTTAGCTCAGGGATTGTCCTGGTGGGGAAGCATGGTGTAGCAGCTGAGACCTCTCACATCTTCACCAACCAGAGAGCTTTTGTGTGGACACTTGTGTCCCTCATTTTTCTATAAGATGATTGAAACAGTGGACTCCAAGAAACTGGAGTTCCCCAGAGATCTCATGCTGGGAAGGAAAGACAGCCTGGTGCCATCCATAGGAGGAGTTTGCCTCCCAGCAAGAGGCTTACACAGCCCTGAGAACGTCCCAGCTCATCTCACCAGAGAGTCCCAATAGGGTGGGCTGGACCACTCCTTGACTGGGGACCATACTTTAGGGCCTTGAAAATGGACTCGAGGAGAGGCCACTGGACCTTTTTGTCCCTAGTTCCATTGAATAAATCTTTCTTTTCTGGTTTCACTATTAATTTGTTTTAATTGATGTATCAAGGATGGGTGGTTGAACCTGGCTCCTTGTGGGCAGAAGCTGTAACCTCAAATCTGGTAGCATTCTAGCCAGAACCAGGATTGGGCCATAAACTGCCTTCTCCAGCTAGGGTCTACTGTCTTAGAGTTTTACATCCTCCCACAATACCACCACTGGCTGGCTGGCTTCCCAAGTGTTCATCACATGAGTCTGGGGGTGCTGTGTGATATCTAAAGCATGACAGCTGGTGGCAGCCATGCAGTGTAGCAAGAAGCCCAAGAATGCACCACACCATTAGCTCATCATGGGGTATGCTGTTCCCCACTTTGTGCAGAAGCAACAAGGATAGGGAAGAAGGTAGGTTGGAGGACCAGGAGACGAGAAGAGGGGGGACAGTGTTGGAGAGGCAGGTGGGCTAGAGGACTGTTCACTGTAGGTGTCCCAAGGTGTGTGACCACCACTGTGACCATGTTATAGTCTCCTGTCTCTCTGTACCAGCTTTAGCTGCGTGTGCAGAGATCAGGTCATGGAGGAAGTTGCTGTTGTGTTTCCTTGAACATGGTGGCCTCTGGCAAGGCAGAGCTGGTGTCCAGGGCTAAAGACTTCTCTCGCCAGCCTCAGCTGCCTTTCCTCCCTTTTCGTAGTATCCTTACCTGGGACAGTAGTCTCAGTGAGCTGAGTCCCCTGTAGGGTAGAAGTAGATGTGCTCAAGTGACCCTCCCTCCGTCCCCTCCCTCCTTCCCTCCCCTCCCTCCTTCCCTCCCCTCCCTCCTTCCCTCCCCTCCCTCCTTCCCTCCCCTCCCTCCTTCCCTTCCATGCACATGTGTGCAGGTATGGTGTTCATGTGTGTTCGTTCATGAGCGTGTGGAAGCACAATTCTCTGCGTTGGTTTTTTGAGATGGGGTCTCTCCCTGGTGACTCACAGGTTTGGTGACCTTCTGACCTCCTTCTTTTGCCCCCTCAGCACTGAGATGGCACACTCACCCTCTTTTTATGTGAGCCCTGGGCATGAAGCTGAAGCCCTCATGCTTGTGTGCGAGCTGTTTGCAGACGGCCATTTCCCAGCCCCTCCAGGAGCGCTTTCTGTACAGATGGCTTCTTCTCTGCTTGGGAAGGGAGACTCCTGTCTGTTCTTGCAGCTGGGATGGCTTTAGCGTGTGCTCCATCAGCCTTCTGTTAACTTTGTGTTCAGATGAATGGAGCCTTTCAGAAGCTCTTTGTGATGCTCCTCCCTTATTCCACAGTGGGCAGAGTTTACCCTGGGAGTGAGGAGCGCTCCTGGAGTGGAGTAGGGAGCCAGTGCAGGCGGGGAACTTTGGCAGCTCTGCATCTTTCCTTCTTAGCGGGACCAAGAGGGAGAAATTGTTTATTTCAATACTATGACTACTTGGAGGATCCCAAACATTGTGATTCATCCCAGTGTGAAGGGGACTCCTGAGTGTGCATGCAGTTTGTCCCCATTTGCATATGCACGCCACATATTTTGTTCTCAGTGGCCTAGAATCCAGCACCTGGGCAACTTTGAGCCCCAGTGAGCATGCCGGGGAGCCATCTGTTAATAGTGGGTGGGCAGCGAGTGCTGGAGGCTGAAGTAGAAAGGCTGTCCCAGGCTTAGGTATGGCTCTGAGGTGGAGCACTCACCTAACCTGCTTGAGGTCCTAGGTTCTGCCCTGCAGTACAGCAAAGCCAATCCAACCCCAACAGTAACTCAGACTTACTCAGGTTGTTTCTGAAACCCAGTGATTTGAACTTTGGAAACAAAATGTGATCATTAATATTGTTCCTTAACAGGATCTAAAATCACTTAGGAGAGAAACCTCTGAGCATGTCCGTGAGGAATTACCTAGATACATTTAACTGAGGGGGAGACCTACGCTAAACCACAGCACCCTTCTGTGGCCTGGACTTAATAAAAAGGGGAAAGCTCACCAAGCATTAGCGTTCACCTCTGTTTTCTAACACACACATTTTGTCTTCTCTGTCACAATGGGCTATGAGCTGTGTTGAAATGATTGTTAACATTTGATATGGATTTATAATTTTAGTATAATTTTAGTCAGCAGCTATTCTGTAACCAGCTCTATACCCAAATAACCACACAGAGAGACTAGGATACATATTTAGTTAACCTAGAGCTCGATACTGAGCAATAATTATTCCATCATAAACCTCCAAGTTAATATAGTTTCTTCCCATTCAGATTTCCCACATTATATACTTGCTTTTTACTCAGATCTTAGGTGTGGCTCATTCTTCCTGCTGTTTCCGGTCTTCTCCTGCTGGCTCCATCGTAGTCTTCCTGCTCTTTCTCCTCCCTTCACTGGACCCGGATGTCCCACCCTATTCGTTGTTATTGCTCAGCACTGGCTGATTGGCTTTCATTGACAACACAGAGAACAAATGGTGACGTGTTTACACAAACTTAAGACAAGATACTTAGAATAAGCATCACAATGCAATGTCCAGATAGAAACCAGATGGTGGGGTGGAGAAATCGGCATTTGAATGAACAAGGGTAAACTGTACACAGTCCAGAAGAACCTCCCAACAGAGCCGAGAGCCACAGTGAAACCTTTCTTCCTTAAGTTGCCCTTTTTGGGTATTTTGCCACAGGTAAACAGATACATAGGGGAGGACTGCGGCAGTTGTAGTCTGTCAGGGGAGCCCTTGGATCATGTGACTGCTGCCGTGATCCTATGTGTCTCTCTCCAGTGTGTCCTGTAGTTCTAGCCATAGGCCGAGAAGCATAGCGTGAGGAAGCCTCCGAGCTGGCTGTGGTAAGGAGGAGCAGAGGCCTAGCTGACCCTCGTGGCCTTTGCTTCCCTAGATCAGGTTCTCCTGGTTTCTTCATGGCACAGTGGCTTTAGTGGCAAAGTGTCTTCTTAGCTGTGGAAAGAGGAGACCATCCATTACCCCAAGACCAGGCAAAGCCTTTTCAGACTAAGGAGGCAGTGCCTGTCCCTGGGGCCAGCTGCAGGGCAGAGGTAGAGCCCTGCACTGTCTGGAGCACTCTTTGAAGGCGGCTCAGCAGAGGCTGGCACCTCACCACAGCTGCTTTACATGGCTCCTCCTTCTCCTTTGGAGGGATGCTCACAGTATTCTTTGTAAACCTTCCCTCTCTCTTGAAGATCTGAAACATCAGACTTTTCCTACTTGAGGTTTTGAAGTTCAAAGGCATTGGACACATCTGAGACATATCCAAGACTCTCACTTTTCTCTCTTTTAAGTAATTCCTATGGCTTCTCCCAATCTCCCTAGAGCTGGTCAGTCCATTCTGGTGGTTGGCCTCTAGATGTGGCTAGCATTTGGACTTCGATCCTTCTTTTTGCCATTGGCTTTTGGAGTCTGGTGGCTTGGACTCTTGATACCACACGTCAGAGGCGTTGTGGTTAGCCATTTGCTGTTGGGTCTCTCTGAGGCCCAGGTTCTCATGGAGCGTGGCCGGTTGCTCTCCCTGACATCGGCTCTGGAGACTTAGGGGAACCTGGTTCAGGTGAGGCTCTTGGCGTCTTTCTCACTATGGCCAGGGTCTTGGTGGAGCAGGAGCTCCAAGAGCTCTGGCCTCAGTTGCTTCGTGGGTCCCGAGTTGTGTAGCCTCCGCTCAGCAGCCAACAGTGAGCATTGGTTCTCCGGCTCATACCAGTCCCTGGAGATGCCTCACTACTGCTGGGTTGCCAGCGCCGCTCAGCTTGTAGCTCCTCATCATACCCGCCCTCCTCATTGCTGAGAAGGAATTCTCTTGTCTTACATTGAGAGTCTGTGTTATCTGGGTATGATGTTGCACACTTGTGATCCTAGCACCTGATAGGCTGAGGCAGGAGGATCCTGAGTTTGAGGCCAGCCTCGGTTATATAGTGAGACTCTTATCTTTAAAAAAAAATCCAACAAGAGATTGAGAAGCTGGTCAAGTGTTTGGTATGCCAGTAGGAGGGCCTGAATTCAAATCCAGAAGCCAGATTAAAACAAGATGCAAGCAGGCATGGTAGTATGCTCTACAGGAAGATCCCCTGGCCAGCCACGCTAACTTAACCAGCTAGCTAGAGACCCTGTCTCAAAAAGCAGGTGGTTGGTTCCTGAGGTCTGAGATCTAAGGGTGACCTTTGGCTTCCACATACCTGTGCACACATGTAGATGCCTACCTGTACATACACATGCACATGTACACACATGCTCAAAAAAAAAAAAAAAACCAAACCAACCAAACAAACCAAAACCCTCAACCATCACCATAAACAACTCAAAACCTGTCCTTCTCCCAACAGAAGCTGCTTCTCTCACCTGCACCAGTGCACCGCTTGTCAGGGAGTTTCTGTATGCATGAGATCGCAGAGGCCACATCCTTCTGTGGCCTTTCTGCCCACTGCCACTCCTTCCTGTACCTGCTGACTGGCTTGCCTTGATTGGTAGCGCACAGCCCAGCCTTTACCACCACTGTGTGTCTAGTCCTGCCAAACCACAAACAGCTTTACATAACTTGAGAGCCTGGTTTCCTCCATTGGGCATCATGTGACTTGAAAATAAACAACAAAATCTTCCCACCATTCTCTTCATTTGGAGCATCCAGGTCCTGCAGCTCACTGAATGAGCTTGACTGGCTGGCCAGCAAGCCCCGCCTCCCCAGCACTGGAGTTACAGCCGCACACCACCACAGCTGGCTTCCCCTGTGGCAGCCGAGGAGAGAGCTCAGGCCTTCATGCTGGTGTGGCAGGTGCTTTGCTGACTGAGCCGGCTCCCGGTTCCCCATCAGTCTCTTAAGCACTTTTTAAGTGACAAATTCCTTACACGAACTTGTCATCAAAAGAGTATACAGCCCATCCTTTCCTTTCACTGACCTCACACTTAGGGCTGACTTCATTTGTAAACATATGGAGTATACTTGTAATAAAAGGATCTTGCCTCAAAAGAAGTTAGAGAAAAGCCTCTATAATTCCATCATTAACATCGATTCTTTAATCTTATCAAATACCTAGTAAGTGTTCACATTTCCAGCTCAAAGCAACATTTGAATAAGAGTCCGAATAAGGCCCCACCCGTGCAACGTTCAGTTTCGTCTGAAGGCTTTCCATCTTTCTCCCTTGCCCTGCCTCTCCTCTGCCCTCTGACAACATTAGTTTAGCCTGAGTGGTTGATTTTTGGAGAACTCATTCCAGAAGTGTTTTCTGAGGGTCGTGTGTGTATGTGTGTGTGTGTGAGTGTGTATGTGTGTGTATGAGTATGCATGTGTCTTTCTGTCTGTGTGTGAGTGTGTGTGTCCTGAGTGTGTGTCCATGTCTCTCTGTGTTATATTCAGGTGACAGTACTTGGGCAAAGGCAACTGCAAACACTACTATAATAACGCTCTGTACCAGTGAGGGCTCATTCTGTTTCCAGGCCCTGTGTTGTTGCAGTGTGTGGACTCTCTAATGCTCAGCGTACCCTTACAGATGATGAGGGACTGAGCCAGGAAGGCGCGAATCACCTGCCCGGTTTCCCAGGGTTCACTCCTGCCCCTCCTCTAGAGCATGGGCCTTGCTGAACTCTTCTCCACTAGATGGGTGCCTGAGTTCCGGTCACAGTGGTGTTGCTCAGCAGAGGATGGTGTGGCACCCTACTATTCGCACAGCGTGTCACATCTCCTGCACTGAGTGGCTTCGCCTGTGTGGAGGAATCTGGAGCTTCCTCTGACCTGGGAATCTGGAGTACTTAGAACAAACAGATGAACTTCTGTTCATAGAAACACACTTGGAAGATGATCCAATGCTCCTTTTTTGGGCAACAGATAAAAATATTTGTAATTATCGTGGCTGGTTTCAGTTCCACAGCCCTTCACTATTTTTGGGCCCTTGTTCACTTTTTCCTTTACACAGGAAGTGGCTTCCAGAAGCTACTTCTGTGCCTGTAGCAGGAGTTGTCTGGTCTTGGTAGGAGAGGTCCAGAAGATGAGTGCTGTTCTGTGGCTTGGGATGTCTGGATAGGGAAAGGGCTGCTGTGAACACTGACCTCCTCCCTTGCTGTGAACACTGACCTCCTCCCTAAAGAGCCTGCAGCGTGAGTGTGGAGCTGTAAACTTCAGAGAGAGCAATCCAAGCTCCCCTGGCTAGCTGGCTCTGCAGTGACTCACCTGTGCCAGCAAGACATCCCAAGCCTACAGAGATGGATGTTAAGTTCTTGCTGCCTTCTTCAGGCAGATTTCTCACCTTACTTAGAACTTGTTTAGTTTTCTCAAATGCACACCTTCACACAGGGGTTGGGGACACTTTCCTAACTTAGCCCATATTCCTTTTTGCCATGTGCCTTCCTCTCCTCATCTTTCCTTGCTCACTTTTTCCCTCCACCTTTAAGCTCTCATCTGAAGATGGGTGTGATGTTGAATGCCTGTACTCCTATCACCTGGCAGGCTGGGGTGGGGGTGGGGGCGGGAGTGGGGGTGGAGGTGGGGGCAGGGGCAGGGGCAGGGGCAGGGGCAGGGGGCATTATAAGGTTGAGGCTAGCTTGGGCTAGTGAGCAGTTTTTTGTTGTTGTTTGTTTTGTTGTTGTTGTTGTTGTTAATCAAAGTCATCCTGTAAATCTCCAACCATGCCTCTGCTGTTGTACAAACTGGGTTCAGCCCCAGGTATCCTGTAGCATCTTTTGTGTCCTAGGTCGTCCTGATGGGGCAGTTTTCCCTTTACTTGCCTTGACTGTATTCTCATTTTGTACTTTCCCTGAGTCCTCTCTGCTGTAAGCCCAGCAAATGGCCATGGAGGTGTCCCATTCACTGTCATGCTATACTGTTAGCGCCACAGCATCCAGCAGGACCCCTGGCATCTGGCTGGTAACTACCATTGAGACAACATTTTTCTTGAAGATCACAGGAAAGTTGGTTCAAACTGGCTGTGACAGACAATACGTTTATTTATTAAGTCCTATCTCAGTTTTCTCTTTCTGGATAGGTGGAGAGGTGCATTTCCCAGTGTTTTTTGTTGGGAGCGCATAAGTTGGGACCATATGACTTGTTCAGGCCACAGGGAGCTAAGTAGAACTGATGAGTGCTGCCCTGGCTGGAGGATGGAAGAGTTGGGAATGTGTCCTGGTCCTTGTTTTCCTTGCAGGGTACCTGAGAACCATGGGTTCTGTGTGGCACAGCAGCAAGATTGCACTAGCCTGGGTCCCCGTGTGGTTGCCTGGAAGGGAGCTTTGCTGTTTTGCTGTTAGATCCTCTATAATCTTAGTAAAAGTAGAAGTAGGATTTTATGTGTTCCGTCAAGGAGATACTGGGATGCTTGTTGTCGCAGAGGAACATGGCCTGTCCTGACTGTCGTCAGCGCAGGACAGAGTCTGATTTTGAGTATGAATGTGAGCTACATCACGAGGCTGCTGATTCTCTCCCACCTTGGCCTCTATCATTTCTGGGCTGAATTAGCTCAGGGTAGTTTCCCCCTTTGTAATCCCTGGTGGAAACTTTGATTTTATGCCTGCAAGGCAGCCGGGACTCCACTCTTGCTCTTTGTGTGGCCTGGCGTCTGTGAGAGCCCTGGTCAGATGTGGGTGCTTGCATTAGCTCTCAGCGAATGAATGAATGAACAAATGAGTTCATAACAGATGAATTAACTTCTCCTTTGCTTTTAGGCCTCTACTCCACCAGCAGAGTGCATGCCATCCAAGTGTCATCATGCCCTTTGTCTGTCAGCTGAGGTGGGGTAGGCCAGTCCAGGTTGCAGGAAGAGAATGTGCAAGTTTGACGAGCTGAGGCTGAGAGACTTAAGTGTGAGACAGGTACAGCACCTTCAGTTCCTCATTAGGAGCAACGCTTGTCTTTTTTCATGTTGCTTTTTAGTCAGCATACAAAATAGTTGTTCTATCACAGTTTCATAGGTATGTGTCATTGTACCTTGCATGCGTTCACTCCTCCAGGGCCCCTCCTGTTCATCTTTTCTCTCATGAATCTTTTAGGTTTTAGATATGGTAATGTTTCTTTTAATGCATGTGTGTGCATGAGAAGCTTGAGGACAGCTTTATGTGCCATCTGCCTTCACTGAGACAGGGTCTCTCAGAGGCCTGGAGGTCACCAATCCAGTTAGACAAGCTGGCGAGTGAGTCCTGGGAGACCCCTGGCCCCATTCCCACCTCTCCTGCCCTGGGTTCACGAGCATGTGCCACTGGTTGGGAAGCTTTGTGTGGGCTCTAGGGGCTCACACGTGGGCCCTCATGCTTGCAAGGTGTGCTGTTTACGGACTGAGCCAGCCTCCCAGCCAACAGTCCGAAGGGAAGCTCTCCCCTTTTTTTCTCTTCTCTCTGCCTTAGTCCTCCCCAACACAGGCAAATGGGGACTGGACCTCCCACTACTTCCTGGCTGTTCTCTGCCTCTTGATAGAAACTCCCTTCTAAACCTAGTCAGCTGTTTGCTTCTAATCCACTTAGGAAGGTCTCACGTGTCAGGCCAGCTGGTGGTGCCAAAGGCGGGAAGGCTGCTCTAGGTCCTGAGGGATTGTGTAGCGATGTCTACCTGCATAGTTGTCAGGGTTTGGGTTGGGAAACATCTGGGAAAGTGTTGCCTCAGGATGCCTGTCACTTCAGAAATGGCCCTTGACATGTGATCTTGGCTTCTGATAATGCATTGTTCTTGTTTGTTTTAGCTGAAGGCTCTAGAACCTTGTCATCTGCTTGTCTTTTACCATGATATCAGCACAAAGTGAAGTGGCCTTGGTGTCAGATTTACAGAGATCAAGGTTTGACTGACAGTACACACACACACACACACACACACACACACACACACACGCGCGCGCGCGCGCACAGCATCAGGAGTGTTCACTAGACATCCACTCACCTCAAAATGAATAGATGATCTGAACATAAACTAAAGTGATTCAGGTCCCCTCCCCCCACTTATAATTTTTTGAGATAGGGTTTCACTATGCAGCCTTGGCTGTCCTGGACTCACTATGTAAGAGAGACTGGCCTGGAACTCACAGAGATCCACTTGCCTCAGTTTCTCAAGCGCTGGCATTGAAAGTGTGTGCCACCACAATCAGCCAAGAGATAGCCCTTCCCAAGTGCCTACTGTGTCACCTGTCACACTGGGGGTGCCATTTGATCTTCAGACTACCCAGCACGGGGGTAGGGGTGGGAACTGAGGGAAGATCCCAGGGCACAGCCATGGAGCAGTGTGTTGGCATTTTCACCCAGTTCTGAGGCCCATCACTTCCTAAGCCACCCATTCCTTTGCTTTGTAAAGCTGTTGTCATGAGCTGTGAGGACTGTCCTTGGAGGTCAAGCTGGTTACCACTTCTGCTTCCGCCGAAGACTTCACTAAGCTACAGAGATTCGGAGTTGGACTGGGAGTGACTTTTCTCAGCTTATTACAGAGCAAATTAATCAAATGAACTGTGTAGCTCAGCTGAGAACTTGCTTTGATCCAGAAGTTTTGTAGAAAGAGCAAATTGAAGGTTCTTGTTTTATCCATGAGTGGATTTATAAGCAAAGCAAATCAGGTCATGTCTATAAATCCCGAGTCCACTTCTCCATCAGGAGGCTGTGCTCATCTTTCTAGTTGATTCTGAGGTCTCTGGTAAACTGGCTGGCTGCACTTAACTCATGTTTGTTTACCCCACATGTCTTGTAGAGCACTTGATGTGTCTTGCTTGTTGCTTACACTCTCTACATGGTACCATGGTCTTTTTACAGTGAGAAAAAAGACACTGTTAGTTCTCGGGTGTTTAAAGCCATATAAGTACCCATGTAACCATGTAAGTATAGACTATGGTCTGTCTCTCTACATTGATCATGGTGGGAAGATCCGACAGCAGGACTCTGGGTGTGTGCCTGTTTAGTCTTAAGCATCCTTAATTATATAGTCTGAGGATAATCTTTTTACCCTTCCCCTTTCTCCCTCCCTCACTTCCATTTTTATTCTGTCAAGATCTCATGTAGCCCAGTCTGTCTTCAAACTCTCTGTGTAGCTAAGGATGTAGCTTTGAACTTCTGGTCCTCTCATGTGCCACTATGGGGATTTGAACCTAGACCTCCATGAGTGCAGCAAGCAGTCTTGCAGCCGAGCTGTATCCCCAGGCCCAGGGAGTTAGTGTTTCTAAGGCCTCAATGTAGTCAAGCAAATTCACACACCACTTCGCTTTCTGCTCTAGAGGGGCACATGCAGTGCTGGGGCCCCTTTGTCTTGTTACTTCCTGAGATAGATTACTGTCACTCCTGAGGTGACCTGTCCTGAGTACTGTCTTGTACAGAACAACCCCTGTGCCTGCAGCTTCCGAGGCTAGGGAGCTCCATTGTCATTTGTGCTCCCCAGCCTCTCCCCTCTGTGTGGGAGTTTGGGTGTCTCTAGGCTGCACCAACAGCAAGCACAGCCTGTTGCTCCCTGCGGCTGCCTGCTTGTTCATGCTCCAGGATGAGGTGGAGTTCTAGGCCCTTTCTATCATAGCCCAGACCTACCTGTACCCCCAGGCTTGCTCCTTGTTTGTCTTGTGGCTTGTAGTGGATGAGGACAGCCTGTCTACCCCCCCCCCCCCAGCATGCTCTGGACTTCTGTGAACCCAGGCATGGGAGAGCCACAGGAGAAGGTGCTTTCATTCCCACCCTTGCTTCTCCACCTCTTCCCACCCATGATGGACCTGAGAAGGGTTCTGAGTGGTGGGGACACTGGCTTTATTTGGACCATGCTATACTGTGTCCATGGTCAGAGCTTGATTGGAGAGGCTTCCAGAAGTCCTCAACATTTCTTCCCTTCCTGTTACCCCAAGAACTTCAGCTTGCCAACCCACTTGAGATGTTCTTAGTTTCATTTTCCAGGAACAGCCGTCTCTCCAGGCATCCTCTGTGGCTGGTTTCCCTACTAGCACCCTGCCCTTTCTGGAGGCAGCGGGCTTCCTGATGGCGCATGTAGGCTGCCAGCCGCTCCGCTGCAGTCACAGGTGCTTTTCAACAGTCTCTCCACCCTCTGATGGTGGCTTTAACATGCCCCACTCTCACTACACACCAGCAACGTTGCCCTGTTTTGGGTCAAGTCCCTCTTTTCTTTCTTTCAGATTTATTTATTTGTTTTGTGCATATGAGTGCTCTATCTGCATTTACATCTGCATGCAGAAGATCACATTACAGATCTCTCTCTCTCTCTCTCTCTCTCTCTCTCTCTCTCTCTCTCTGTGTGTGTGTGTGTGTGTGTTTATGTCAAACATTTTGGGGATCTTCTCAATTGGTCTAGCCTTATGTTTTGTACCTACTTCACTGGCTTGTGGTTCATAATTAAGCTAGTCTGGCTGGCAGTGAACCCCAAGGATACTCCTTTCTCTACCTCCTAAGTCCTGGGGTTGCAGAGCTGTAATGGCAAACCCTAGCTTTTTTATGTGGGTGCTGGGGTCCTCATACTGGTGTAGCAGCTATTTCCCGGCCCCCACAAGTCCATTTTTGAGAGAAAGGACAGCTTTACAAAAACTTGAAGACTTGTTTGGACACCACCAGCTCCCAGGTGCCCCCTAAGATGTGCACTCCTGAAGAAGCTTTCAGAGGCTGCCTCCAAAGGAGCGACTCAGTTCCCAGCATGTGACACATGGACCCTTTCTCCTTGTGTAGAAAACTGGCTGGAAATGCTAAAATGGTAGCTTTTTGCTTTCTAGCTAATAAAAGCTTTTAAAGTGGAGGGGAAGTGCCCTAACTTGGCCATGGGTCTGGAGGAGGGCTGAGCTGTCTGTTTTTCAAATAAGCAATCTGCTGCCCTCCATGTGTAAGTGACAGCCACAGCCTGTACCCCAGAGAAAAGTGGTGGCCAATTTGATGTAAAGTGGTTACAAAGAGTAGATGAAGTCAGCTTCCAGTATGTCATTTCACACCTGAAACGTTGTGCCGTGAGCCTTTTTTATGTAAGAAAGAAGTGTAAAGTCCCAGCAATGTTTTTTATTAATGGGAATTATCACAGTTTCTATGATTCTTAGCTTTGCTTTCTAGTCTCTCTGTCCTCCCCTCTCCCTCCCCTCCCCTCTCCCCTCCCCCTCCCCTCTCTTCTCACCCCTCTCTTCTTCAATCACATGAGCTCACAGGTCTTTTCAAGACACACTTAGAATTATGAAGTCTTTAGAAAATTACCTCAATGCAATACACGTATCACTATTTTTAAGTTTCTTAATGGTATAAGTTAAAAAAAATCTTGTGACTTAGTGATAATCGAGTGATGCTAAGGATGCATTTGTGCTTCGTTTCTTTGAGTGTCAAGGGACCTTTTCTGAAGCCTCCCTGTTTTAGGTGCTGCCCAAGGTACTTGGAGGTGCGTCTGTTAGAGCATTTGTCGCTGTCCAGCTCCCTCAGCTCTGGACCCCTTCTTTCCTGTTCGTCCTCATCACCCCAATGCTTACCATTGAGTTTGGTCCGGAAGGGAGTTTCTGAACCAGTTAATGCTTTTGACAGCTTTCACTCAGCTCCATTAACATCAGGCCTTCTTAACTCTCATAAAACTGTCCCTCCATTAACAAAGCAGCCAAAGCAACATTGGGAGAGAGTATGGCACAAGAAAAAAAATTGTTGGAGAAAGACAAAGCACAGCCTCTTACTTAGCACTGGCCTGTCCGTGTTCCAGCACATCTATCCGGCCATCTTGTGACATCTGCACTCACAGGGCCCAGCATGTTTGCTCAGCAGGGTCTCTCCACTGGGTCTCTCTCTCTCTCTCTCTCACACATACACCCCCACTCTCCCTTCATATCTAAAGCAATTCCTCAGCTTTGGCTCCTTGGCTGTGCTGACTGGGTCATTCTTTGCTTGGGGAAAGCTGCTCTGTCACTGTCGGATGTTGGGTGACACCTGCTGTTAGCCTTCGCCTGCTGGGTCTCAATTTTATTCCTTTCTTTTCATTGTGGAAACCAAAAACATTTCTCATCATTGCCAACTCTCCCATGGTGGCAAAATGCCCTTTATGCAAGCCAATGAAAAGCTTCTCAGACTACAGAATTTGTGACTTTTTTCCCAAACCATCCTTCCTGCCTTTCTCCATCCCTGTACCTAGTGTCACCTTCCACCTGGCTCCCATTTCCCTCTTTGCTTTTCTCTCTATCTACTCATTCAGTGACTGATACTGACCCCTCCTGAAATAGTCTTGCAGCCAGCCAGCTTTTCTGAGGGGTTGACCTCCCACCACAGCATGCTGGGACTGTCCCATGCAGATCCCTGCCTGATTTCCTGACCTAATCCCAAATCTGCCCTTGCTCTCTTGTCGGCCCCTCTGTGCCTCTCCCCTGCCATGGCACCTCCGGCCCTCGCTCCCCCTGCTCCTATAGCTCCCTAGGAAATGTCATGCTCCTTCTGATACAGTCTAGAAATAATAGCCTAGAGGCTTTGATTGGGCTTGTTCTCTGCCAGTTAGAGAACTAAGAGGCAGAACAACATCTGAGGGGCATCAGGCAGCAGCAGCAAACTCAAGCACTGCACGCACAATCGGCAGTTAAGGGAAGGTGCTTGTTGGGGTGAGGAAACACACAGAACAGACACGGAGAAAGCTGAACAGGCCACTCTCCTCTCCAGGCCTAGGGCTTTAAAGCCCCTGAAGACTCTTCCTCCCCTACTTTAGGGCTGGTCAGCTTGCAGACAGGTAGGATGGCTGATTAGTGGCAACTGTTGTGTGACCTGTTCTGACCAAGTCTTGAATTTGTTGAGCCAGTGCATTAGCAGGGAGCTGCCAGGCTTTTGTCTCAGGTCAGCAGGGTGAGGAAGAAGCTGGCCATCTTGGAAACCCAGCACTTTCTTCCCTAGCCAGGGCCCCTCTCCCTCCCTCCCCGCCTGCCTAGCAGGAGTCTGTACAACTCTTGTTCTCCCAGTTCCATCAGCAGAGCCTGCGCAGTCCCCTTCTCTTCTCTCACTCCCGCTAGGCCTCTGCTTAGTGGTACCTCTTAGGAGCCTTTCGCCAATCTAGCTTGACTTGACGTTGAATCCATCGCTGTGCTTTTGTTTTCTGGATGGAAACGTCACCACCATCTCCAGTCATCTGCTTCGTGTCCTTGCTGCCTGGTTCCCAGGCTGGAGTCCTGGCAGGAGGTGCCCCTTACCCATGCAGTGCTGAGTGAGCGTGGAGAATGCATGCAGAAGATGATGGATGCCCAATCACTGTGGGCAGCACGCATGCCAGTGTACTTGCGCTTCTCTGGTGCATTAACTTTAGTGACCTTGACCCATTGACAGAAAGACTTCCATCTTTCTCCGAGCCGGCACTAACATGCATTATGAGTTTCTTCATATTCAGTGTTACCATTTTCCTTCTTTCTAACATAGCTCCTGCACTCCATCCTCCTCTGTACCTTGCACAAAGGATTTTCAACACAGGCCAAATCCTGATGAGAGACAAAAAAGACAATCTGCTTAGAACATGATGATTCTAAGTGCATGTTGTAGGGATGTGCTAGTGTTTGCAAGTTCTGCTCACGGGGCTCTCTTTGTGTTGCCCAGTAGTCTGAGAAGGGGTAGATCAGAGAGTAGATGACAAGACAGTGGGGATAGGAGAGGGTTTCATGCAAAAGGCCAGGCACTATAGACTTTGCGGCAGGGCACAAGCAGATGCACTCAACTACGCCAGAGGAGCAGGAACCTTGGGGTTGGAGTCCTCCCCTACTGCTAGTTTTACCTGTGAACCTGACTTCTGAGCTAATGCACGCATGCTTCCGTGGTGTTTTGTTTACAGAGCCCAGCCATACTAGTTAATTTGTCAACTTGCCACAAGTGTGAGTTACCTGGTAGGAAGTGAGTCTTAATGAGAAACTATCTATCTGGGTTATCCTGAGGGAAAGTCTGTGGGGGTTGTTGTGATTGTTTTGAGGTGGGAAGATGTGGATGGCACCGTTCCATGGGCTAGGCCCTGGACTGTGTGAGAGCGGAGAAAGCCAGCTGAGTGCTGAGAGAGAAAGCAATCAAGTATGCATGTGTTTCTCTGTGTTCTTGCCTATGGATTGGATGGGTCTGGCTGCGTGAATCTGCTTCATTCTCAGTGGTGAGTTATAACCTGGGATTGCAAACCAAACAAACCCTTTCCTCCCGTGAAGCTTTGCCAGGGGTGTGTGTGTGTGTGTGTGTGTGTGTGTGTGTGTGTGTGTGTGTGTGTGTGTGTGTGTGTGTGTGTGTGTGTGTGTGTCAACAGAAAGGAAGCTAGCATGATGGCTATTGTTATACACATACACAATATCAATACTTATATCACTCTGTCATCTGCTAGCTTTGTTTGAGCAGTTTTATCAAAGTCATAAAATAATAGAATAACAGAAATAACAGCAACAGTATCTTGTGAGGGCCCACTTTCTGCATCTTGCCTGTTCTCAGGGTCCAGGAGAGAGGGTAAAGTCTCATTTGTAAGGGCTCTGGCCTCGTGATCTAATCACGTCACAGAGCCCCACTCTTTTCATGATCAACCCACTGCCTCCCCTTTTTCCAGCTAAGGGTCAGAACTTCAGTCTGACTTCAGGCACCTATGAATCTCGTGCTATATCTGCTTGGAAGTGTTCTCTTAGATAATGCCTTTCACGTTAGTTTTATTTTTATGGCATGTATGTATGTGTGGGTGTGGGCACACATGTATCATAGCACATCTGTGAAGGTCAGAGGGATCTAACTCAGGTCGCCAGACTTGTGTGGTTGGTTTTAATTGTCACCTTGACAACCTGAATCACAGAGGAAACAAATCAGTCTCAAGGGCCTGTTTTCCAGATCCCCTTGGCCTGTATGCACGTCTCTGGGGGTTTGTCTTGGTGATGTGGCAAGAGCCAGTTCCTCTGTGATTGGCACTGTTCCGTGGGGCTAGGCACTGAGTTGTCTAAGAGTAGAGAGGGTTTGCATTCGTTTTCTCTATCTGTTACCTGTAGTTGAGGCAAGCTGCATGGAGTTCTATTGCCTTGAGTTCTCTATAATGTCAGATGTCATCTGGAAGTGTGAGCTAAAATAGGCCCGTCCTCCTTTAAATTGCTCTTGGCAGGATGCTTTATCACAGTGCTAGGAATGAAACTAAAACAGATGGCAAGCACTTTACCTTTTGAGCCATTTTTTCAGTGATACATAATCCCTTTTTAAATAGTTTCAGGAATGTCTCAGGACCATATTTTAGGGTAAATGACTGTTAAATGCCTTCTTATCAGTGTATACTGTCCAAAGCTTTGTAATTTAAGAGGACGTCCATGCCTGATAGCAAGTCTCAGGGACATCCGAAGATTCTGTGTCTGGTCCACAGTGTGTGTGTGTGTGTGTGTGTGTGTGTGTGTGTGTGTGTGTGTGTGTGTTAGTGCTCTCACTTATTTTTTTCATTTTTTATTAAATATTTTTATTTTTCATATACATTTATATTATACACATATGTACAATAAACTACCTACAGCAAGAAGGACTGTGAAACAATCAGGAATTATATAGATGTTACATTCTTGGTGTTTTGGCTATTTGTATTTGGCAGCCTTGAAGAGAACATCTTTCCTATCTCGGTGAGTCTAATATTCTGAATATACATCAATATCTATCATATCTCATCATTATTAATGTAAAACATCTATCTAGACCTAAAAACATCTTAACCCCTAAACAACTAAGCTTAATTGTAAAACTAAACTCTCTGGTCTCCAACCCCATCAGAGACTTGAGAAGGAATAAAATTAACTAACTGAGTTTACAGATAATGCAGGTTACCAGCTTCCCAAACAAGAAGATGACAGAGACAGTTTTCTACCTGAATAGTTACCCAAAACTCTGTGTAATATTGGAACATCATCTTCAGCCTTCTGGCCCAGTATATCTGAAAGATATACTTGTGAGGCAGGAACTATTGAGGACTTGCTTACCCTGTCTTGGCAGAGTTTGGCCATCGACTCTGCCTGCATGCAAGATTGCCCTTTTATAGGCAGAATTCTGTCTGTGGTAGAAATGAGGACATTTTTCCCAGTGGCTTGTTTACCACATTTGAAGCCATCTCCATAAGAAGGTCCTTTAATGCTCATCATCTTCTTTGAGGTAGGCTGGGTATTGCCAGGAGTTAACTTGTCTCATCATCAGTGAATCTTTAAAATAATAAAAACATATTTAAATGCCATAGTCTGTATGTTCTGAGGTTTTTGAAGATCTTGTCTGACTATTTTACCTTATTTTTCTATAGAATCATATCTATCTGTTGCACCTAAATGCATATTTTTATATGTAGGCATGTACATATATTGAAAGTGCTTTGCAAATGAAAGCTCAGATTATCCGGAAGCACTGGACTCCTATTCCCACACAGCAGGAGCTGCCTGCAGCCAAGCCATAGCCGAGACACGTACCTTGCAGTCTGTAGACCTTGACTGTCCATGCCCTCATTATCTCCCTCACCAGGCTGTCTGTCCTCTTTAGTGCTATCAGAAACCTGAAACTCTCACCTCCTAGAAGTGCTAGTGGCTAGAGATACAAGTATAAAGTAAATATATACACATGTATATATGCACACACATATTTAGAATGTGCACATATATTCACATGCATATACATAATGTGCACCTATACAGTGTACATGTTATACAGTCACATGTGCATAGTATGTACATGTACGTACAGTCACATGCATGCATCTACTACCCTGACAATCATTTTCTTTCTTTTCCTGTTGACTCTCACCCCTTTCCCCCCTCCTTCCCCTCTCTTGTTGGAGGTCCAACCAGGGTGCTGCACATATTAGGCTTGTAGGCAAGTTCCTGACCACTGAGCCATAACCAAAACCCAAAAAATGCCCCCTTAAAAAAAAAAAGCAGTCTTACTGTGTAGCCCAGGCTGGCTCAGACGCTGCTGCAAGGCTGCTGTTGATCACTTATATTGGATATTATATGAGTAATTTCTTCACAAGAACAATTTCTCATGGGTGTAAAGCCCATGGGTTATTCTCCTAACTAAGAGGTCATCTTGTTTGATCCTCTGGGCATTAGACCACTGGTCATGTTACCTTCTTTGCTCTGGCTTCTAGGAAGCTCACCAGAACTAACGATTCTCTTTCAGCAGGAATGGAAACCATTTTGTTACCGTCATCTGTTTCCTGTCTCATATTACAATTATCACAGCATAGTAATATTACTGTGTAATTCAGCTGTTGATGAAGATCATATTCATTCACCTGCAGTGTCTTTAGAGTGTGGTTTTGTGAGAGCATTCTGAAAATCTCAGCTTTATCCAGAATGTTTTAACTCACAACTCTGCCTAGATCATCTATCTCAGCCATGTGGGTTATTAATGCTCCAAGAATGAGAATATAATTAAAATACACTTAACGCTAAAATGAAACTGAACATAATTTGATCTTCGATAATTTGGAAGGCAGTTAAGGAACTTGCCATGCCTGAGGGCCATAATTATGAACATCAGTTATCTTAGTGTGACACTATAAAAATGTGGTTATATCAGCTTTCTGATGATTTGGAATCTGGTGGAAACTAGAGTTTACAGTCTATGCATGCAGTATATATATAGGTCTTCTCAGCCCCTCAGAAGTGGTTCATATATGATTGCATAAAAAATGGGAGGAGATGGGTTGCAGTGCAAAGAACGTAGTTCTCTGAACACTTAGCCCTTGGTGCCTATTCTGTGCAGTGTTGGAAAGAATAGGCCCTGCCTCTTACTGTAGTGTGAAATAGAGTTGTGTATATAAATATATTTTTAAAATGTGGTGAATACATCGGCAGCCAGAAGGAAGTTAGGAAACAAATCAATATGCCAGAAAGTGGTGTCTCTATTGGGAAAGGAGAGTGTGGGTGGATTGGGGTAAGGAAAGAGCCAAGAAGGTCTAAAGCAGCCTCAGCTAAAGGTATTTTTGTCAACTTTATCCTACATCATGTAGAACGCAGTGGTGGTAGAACTGATGGAGGAAGAAGGGAGGGAGTAAGGAGTTAATGGAGGAGGAAATTATGATAGAGGAGATGGTAGTGATGGAAGGTGTATAAGAGGAGATGACAATGCTGATACAGTGATAGAGATAGGGAAAGGGTGATGGGGGAAGGATGGAGATGGGGCATGCAGCAGGAGGAAGAAGAGTTGTTTAGGAAAGATCATAAGACTAATGCGGAGGAGGTGATGGTGGTAGGAGACGGAAGACGTTATATGAATGAAGGTGATGGTGGTAGGAGATGCAGCAGGTGGTGATGAAGGTGATGGTGGTAGGAGATGGGGCAGGTGGTGATGAAGGTGATGGTGGTAGGAGATGGGGCAGGTGGTGATGAAGGTGATGGTGGTAGGAGATGCAGCAGGTGGTGATGAAGGTGATGGTGGTAGGAGATGGGGCAGGTGGTGATGAAGGTGACGGTGGTAGGAGATGGAGCAGGTGGTGATGAAGGTGATGGTGGTAGGAGATGCAGCAGGTGGTGATGAAGGTGACGGTGGTAGGAGATGGGGCAGGTGGTGATGAAGGTGACGGTGGTAGGAGATGCAGCAGGTGGTGATGAAGGTGACGGTGGTAGGAGATGGGGCAGGTGGTGATGAAGGTGACGGTGGTAGGAGATGCAGCAGGTGGTGATGAAGGTGACGGTGGTAGGAGATGGGGCAGGTGGTGATGAAGGTGACGGTGATAGGAGATGGGGCAGGTGGTGATGAAGGTGACGGTGGTAGGAGATGGGGCAGGTGGTGATGAAGGTGATGGTGGTAGGAGATGGGGCAGGTGGTGATGAAGGTGACGGTGGTAGGAGATGCGGCAGGTGGTGATGAAGGTGACGGTGGTAGGAGATGAGGCAGGTGGTGATGAAGGTGACGGTGGTAGGAGATGGGGCAGGTGGTGATGAAGGTGATGGTGGTAGGAGATGAGGCAGGTGGTGATGAAGGTGACGGTGGTAGGAGATGAGGCAGGTGGTGATGAAGGTGACGGTGGTAGGAGAAGCAGCAGCTGGTGATGAAGGTGGTGGTGGTAGGAGATGGACAGAAGTGAGAAGAGATAGTGGTGGAGGATGGGGTGGTGGAGGAGGTGTAGGAATATGAAATGAAGGATGAAGTGATAGAGAAAGAAATGGTGGAGATCGTGGTGCAGAAGGAGTCCCTGAAGGTAGTGATGCTGGTCTCAGCGCTTTCCGAGCATGTCCATGGGGAGTGCTTTCAGGTGCTCCTGTCTCGCACGGTCCTCATGCCAACCCTGCCATTACATGATCACCACTTTTATAGATGAGGAAACAAAGGAATGAAGAAACAAATACATGCTGCAAAAGATGCAGGGAGGGTCTGGGAGATGGCTCAGTGGGTGAAGTGCCTGCTTCACAAGCATGAGGATCTAAGTTTGGTCCCCCAACATGTGTGTGGAAGCTGGGCATGTCAGCATGCGTCTGTCCCCAGCACTGAAGAAGGGTGTGAGCGGAGACAGGAGCTTTTGACCAGCCAGTCAAGCGGAGTTGATGTGGTCTAGGTATAGGAGTTAGAGCTCTTATCTCAAACACGTATGGTGGAGAGTTTTAGAGGAAGATGCTTGGCATGCACCTGAGGACTCCTCATGGGTACACACATGCACATTCCCATGTCAAGAAGCATGCACACACATGATACAGAGAGTTATACAAGGCAGGAGTGAGAAGGCACACCAGGCTGGAATTCAGGCTCCCTGTCCTTATCCCAGAAGCTTTGGCTTTGATACCCTGCCCCTTTAGGCACCTTTTCTATCTCCATGTTTCCTAGCTGTGTACTGTCAGCACTGTTCTCTCACCCCCTGTCTCATTTACTTTTTGCTACGATGTTCTAACAGAGGGTGCATTTATTTTATTTGCTTTGCTACCATGTGTCTCTACTAGATAGAAACCCACTGGGGTCTGCCATCGGGGCTCAAGCATCTTGATGGCCCCCGTGGCAGGGCCAGGGGACTGGAGAGTTCAGGTTCCCTGTTTCCTCAGCCCTGCTGGCTTCTGCCGTGTGGGGCATACACATGCTGCCCTAAAACCTTTCCTTTGTTAAGAAGCCATGGTTTGTTTGTTTGTTTTTTAACTTCAGTTTTGAATTGTTAGCAAACTGATTTTAATTCAGGAAAATAGGAATTTTGTGATCCAAACAGTTTGCTCAATTGCTACATTCAGTTTGCTGGCTGTCCACTTACTACTGCTTCTGATTTATTTATTGTATTTGTGTGTGTGTGTATGTGTGTTTGTACCTACATATATGCCTGTGCATGCGCCTCATACATTCCTGGTACCCTCAGAGGTCACAAGAGGGCACTGCCTCTCCTGGGACTAGAGTTGCAAACTGTCACATAGATTCTGGGAATTGATCCCAGGCCCTCTGTAAGAGCAAGTGCTCTTAATATCTGAGCCATCTCTCCAGCTCCCGTGCGCTTCTCTGTGTGGGTCTCAGAGAATCACCTGACAATTCTAAACAAAGGGATGACAAGATGAGGTTGTCCTGTTATGAAGGCCACCCTGGGCTGGACCTGTGTGATAGGAATGGGTGGGTCAAGCTGCTCCTGTGAGCCCTTCCCACGGTGGCAGAAACCTAGAAGCCATGTTTATCAGGAGTGACTCTGCCACATTTGCAAGTCATTTGCTTTTCTAAATGTATTTTTCAGTTTGAGGAAGAGCAGTAGTTTGGAGCTGAGCCCCTGCCCCAGTCCAAGGCAGAAGGATTCAGTAAAGTAGGAGCCCCTTTAGTCAGACATACACTTGCCATGAGAGAGACAGCTTAGGGAAGGAAAGAATTATTTTGCCTTATTCATGGTCTCACCCAAGCATGGTGGTAGTAGTGTGGGGGGGGGGGCACAAAGCTTCCTGGAGCAGAGCAGCCCACATCCTGGTGTCCAGGAAGCAGGGACCCAACACCTGCCATGCATGTGGTCCTGTTGGATAGTGCCCCTGAATCCAGAGCAGGTCCCTCTGCAAATGCCCTCCCTGAAACCTGCAGAGGGGCGCCTTGCCATTGTCCTTGGTGTCTCTTAATCCAACGTATCAGCGGCTCAGATTTCACTGCTGTGTTCTCTCTGAAAGTTGGCTATTTTTTCATCACATTTTTGGCATTCACTTTATGAAATACTATCATCCTTACCTCGGCTTTCATTCACTCCCTTATTGCTGCACCCAAAGTAAGTGCCTCATTGGCTTGATTTACTTTTGACATGGGGCTTATTTGCTCTCTGAGAACCTTTGCCATGATGGGTCAGTGACAGTTTTTCATCATTTTTCCTGGGTGTCAAATAGGTAAGGACAGTGCTTCCATTTAAATCTGGTGAAGTAACTTATCCTCTTGGCATGTCAGAGTACTGACAACCGTAACCTGTTCACGTTTGAGGTAGACTTGTGAGCCCAGTCTGCTGGGCCTAGCAGAAGCTTGGGCTGAAGGGCACTGTGCAGGCTCTGAAGTCCCTGCTCTGCTCCAGCCGAGGCCAAGTGTGGCAGTGTCTCTGAGAGCCTGCTCCGCGCTTTCACCTCTGCATCGCCTCCAGGAGGAACTGAAGGTAGAGCTAAGTGTAAGGGTGATAGCCGCCTTGGGCCACTCTAAGGTGTGGCCTCTGGGGACAAAGACAAGGGTTCCACAGTCTTCCCCATCACACTACAGATTCATTCCCAAAGTTACTGTCTTCTAATAAAAATAAGGATGGGCAGACTTGATGGGCGAGCTGTCCCATGGACCACTGCCAGTGCCAGCCACTGCATGCGCAGCAATTGGCTCTGTGCTCATCAAAGCTTTGGGATAAGAGAGTCGTGGAAACTCAGGAATATCTCTGGGGTCTCTTCTCCCCTTAGAGGGCAGCAGAGTCGTGTTAAGGGAGAGTTTGACACTTGGTAGGACTCAGACTGGATTCGTGGCTCTGGTCCTAGCACAGAGGGAATTCCCAGTCAGGCCTTTCTCCACCCCTCACCCTTAGCCTGCATCGCTGAAGAGAGGTCTGCAAACAGGCTAGGAGTGGGGGCTTTCGTAAGGAAAGGCACCCAGGCCATGCCAGGCCCACATTTGCTCATTCAAGTAGCAGTTGCATTCTGCCACAAGCGGCGATGCCAGCGGAGGGGTTGTGTATACCATGTTCCATGCAGATGAGAGCCCGGGTTGCATGGTGATATTGGGGAAGACAGACAGGCTTCTCCAGTATAGCACACGGATGTGGTTCCTGACATCACGACTGTTCAAGAAGCAGTGGTATGCAGCCACGTGTGTTTTGTGGATGTTGAGGGGGAGTGGACGCATGAGGCCTGGTCTGTCTTGCTTTCTTGCCCTTTACCCCATGTCTGGTGCAGAGTCAGGGGTCTTGTAGGTGTAAACATTTGCTGTGAAAGCACCTGGATCAAGAAGCCGTGTGGTGTTTGCTGTGGTAGAATGTGTGGGGGACATGCAGGTCCTGAGCAATCTTGTATGTTGGAAGCCTAGAGGATTCTGTGGCTGGCTCAAGGTCAGTCTGAGCAGTGCTCTCTTCCCAGAGGCCTCTTGTCAGAGCAGGCATGTAGTTGGTAGGTGCTGACATGGTCATTGAAGAAATGACACTGAACCCCACCAGCCAACAAAGAGCTCCTACCCCAGATGCTGTCATGTTAGCCCTCACTCCCTCCATGATGATGTCTTGGACTCCTGAACCAGCAGCTACCTCTGCCCTGAGTGTTGTTTGGCTTTACAGCTACTTGCCTCAGCCAGCCACCTCGCCATGGTGCCACCCTGCAGGGTGTTCTGTTGCTCTTCCCTTCCCACCGGCTTGCTCAGGATGGTGTCTGTGACCCGTATCTACTGTTCTGTGTCACTGTGGTTGGTTCTCTTCCCATTAGGGCTACACAGGGCAGCCCTGGGTCTCTCTTGGAGATCAGCTTTGACCCTAGTTCCTGCAGGCTAGGTAACAGCCCTGGCAGAGCCTAACTCTAGACTTCAAAGCAGCCCTGCCTTGTGCTGTCACTGCTCTGGGTGCCTGGCATAAACAGTGGTCAGAAACCCCGTTGGACTCTTGGGGAGATGGAAGTCGCTGCAGTGCCTGTGAGATAAGGGCTGTTGTGGCGTGCAGAGCGGTATTTCTGGATGAGTGCAAATTGATGCCAAGTCCATCAGTTTCCCGGCTGGAGAGTTTTGACAACATATAAAGATGTGTTTATCTAATGGGCAAAAGCAAAGAACGTCAGGGAGCAGTACACTTGTGAGATTATGTAAGCTGCCTATTGTGTCAGAATCCATTAGGAGACCATTAAGTCTGATGCATGTAGGAAGGAGAGTGAGCCAGTGTGCGAGGTCATGACCGGCTAGGCTTGTGGGCCAGACATGCACAATGTTAGCCCATGAGAACAGTTAAAGAACCTTTATTTGAGGAGAGAGGTGTCAGAAAGGTGTCCGTTAGTGCCATTAGCAGAGGCAGAGACTGCATTAGCATGGAGTTCTCGCCTGATATGGTTGGTGTGTCACTAGCCTGAAATCCTGTGCATGTCCTTCAACTGTTCTACCAAAGTCCCTGCTGTGTGCCAGCTTATAGCTGCTTTTCTTTCCTGAGCTAAGCACAGTAGGCAGGGACCAGACAGAGAGGCAGCAGAGCTAAGTGTAGATGTGGCAGGGTGAGAGTAGCTTCCCTGGGTTCCTGATGTGCTCTCCTAGCAGAGGTCCTGCAGGCACTGTGTTTAGAGGGGTGTGTGTGTGTGTGTGTGTGTGTGTGTGTGTGTGTGTGTGTGTGTGTGTGTGTGTTGTGTAGGAGGCACATAGGTCCTTGCGCTCACAGATAAACACTGGGGAACCAGGAATGTTAAACACACAGGGTCACCTCTTCATAGGGAGAGCTGTATAACCTGCCTAGAAGGCTGGATGTAGTAGAGATTAGTACAGTCTGATGACCTCTGCACTATCTGTGTGGCTGGGACTACACCAGATCCTTCCACAGGCCCTTATCATGAACTTGCTTTTCTCAATCAACCTATAAAACCCATCTTTATGGAAGATCTCATGTATGCCATAAAGAATTTTGATGTAATCTTGTTTTAAGCTTTATTGTACACATGGTATTGAGTTAATTACCACTAGGAACTTTTTCTACCAAATTGTGTTGTGCTTAAATATTCCTAAAATAAACTAATTGTGGGCAGACTCTTGAAGTTTAAACCAGCACTGGCTACTGAGTCATGTTGAACCTAACTGCCTCCTTATCTCTCAGATCGACGCTGCTGACCGTGGTGGTCGCAGAGACCCATGCATGTGTGTACACTCAGGCACGTACTTCACTAAGTGAGTCATCGTCCTCCTGAAGAGAGAGATGGCAGAGTCAGCATTGCATGCCTGGGTGACCCCTGTGCCAGTCATCAGAACAGCTTTATATGTTTGGGCTTTGGGGAAGAGAGAGTGTCTCTGTATAATATGTGAACCTTCTGCCTTGGCTCCCAAGTGTCAGTATCACAAGAATGGGCCCTGTCAAACAGCTAGCTCTTTTTGTATTAGTTTATCATCATCGTTGTTGTTGTCATAGTTATCATCATCATCATGATCATCATCATCTATATTATCCTCAAACTAGAAAAGCCTAACTGGTCCATTAAATGTATGAAACAGGGTTTGTCCACATGGTGGACCACTCCTCAGTTATAAAAAGCAGTGGACCAGTGACACACGCTGCTGCGAGATGGACTGCCGAGCAGTTAACTCTGCTGATGAGTTGGGCCCAAACTAGTACATGCTGTATGATTCTGCTGATAGAAAGTTGCAGGGAATGCAAACTGCTCTGTGCTGACAGAAACACACCACTGGTTACCTGGGATGCATCATGGGAAGATGAAATGATGCATCTTTGAGGAAACTTCAGCATGATGGATGCATTCACTGTCTCGATTGTGTTTGTGGTTTCAGAAGCATAGATACATCAGAAGAAGCCACTTTAAACATGTGAGGTGTGTTGTGTGCCTGTCACACAGCAGTGAAATTACTTTCAAAAGGTGTGGTGAGGCCAGACCTGCCTCCGGTGTCCTGAGTGGTCAGGAGTGGAGCAGTGCTCCTCAGCGGCAGGACGGACCCACTCAGAACTATCGGTTCAGGGGAAAATAATTGTGAGCAAGCAGTGCATGCTCCACAGGGAAGTATGATCTTTCCTAAATAACATGGGGAAGGCAGGGGGAGGTTGGGGGGGCGGGGGAGGTGAGACATCCCTGGGAGAGCATATCCAGTTACAATTGGTAATTGAGTTGATTGGGCTTCATTTGAAAAGAAAGTTAGGTGTGAAGGCTGGCCATTTATAGTCAAGGCTGTGGAGCAGGCTGCATTGGAACAAAATCAAGCCTTTTATTCAAAACCCACTGGAGCACTGGGGAGTCCTTTCTGGTTTTCTGAGATCCTCTGAGCATGGGAACCTTTTCAGCCCTTTAGCTATAAGAAGGTGTCAAGACTGCTTTCACCAGATTCCATTCCCAAGGGCCGGGGGAGTGGGGAGTAGATGGCCAGAGAAAGCCCCTTGCCCTTGCTTATACATCTTTGTTTGTCTGAAACATAGCAGAAGTTTTCCTTTGTGGAGCCCCTAAATCCAGGCTGAGCTGGCTGGAAGTCACGTGAGTTGTTGGGACTCGGCACCTGCTACCTCCTGGAGTCATGCCATGCCCAGGACAGACCTGCTGGAGGGCAGGCATGTCCGTGAAGCAGTGTGGCTTCTGCCAGAGCATGTATCTTCTTTTGTGATCATTGTTTGAGCCTTTGAGAAATCTGGGAGCGGTGTGGGTTCCTCCTGGGAGGAGAGCAGGGGAGCTCCAGAAAGCAGATGGAGCAGTAATTAAATGGGCCCCAGGGAGCAGAAACACTTGGGCTCAGGCTGATTAACTCCAAGCCATAGGTACTGTCAGGAGGCGGACATACACTGCCACCAACTCCAAGGATCCCAGGTGTAATTTACTGTCCTTAGTGGGGTAGAAGGAGAGAGAGTCAAGGATGTCACAGCTGTGCTGTGGCCTTAGGTTCTGTGCAGCAGAACAACTATTGTGGCTTCTAGAAATGTGGCATTCCAGGGCTTACTGAGGAGACTTGAGAGTGTGCCAGGGCCCTGGGAGGTTTCTGTACGTCTCCCAGCTCATCTTTTCTTTTTGTGAGATTTTGGTCGCAACTTGAGGGGTTTATCAAGCCCAAAACAGCTCTGGCAGCGCTGGGTTTCTTCAAAGCCTGAGGGTGGCAATAGGCATTGTTCCTGATGTTCTCATCAGAGGAGCCCGGATAAGCAGGGGGAATGTTCCTGACCAGCCTGACCAAGTCTCATTTATGCTCTGCACCAGGGCTGGGCCGGAAGCCCCACTGTGTGAGACCCCATGAATATCAAGAGGCATCACAAGGAAGACGGGGTACCCCAGAGGGACCACTGAGAAGGCAGTGCTCACTTACACCTTTTGTGATTCTACCCTTTAGCACAGTACAGCGAGTCCTGCTGTGAGGTTGCCAGGCTTCTTGGATTTTGTCATATGTTAGATGAGAAATGTCTCCAGCACTCTCATGTAATTGAGTACTTGATTTGCAACTGGTGCCACTGTTTGGGGTTATAAAAGCTTTGGGAGGTGAGGACTTGCTGAAGGAAATGGGTTTCTGGGATGGGTGGCTTGGGGTGTATAGGCCCACACTGCTTTTGGTCCCCTCTCTGGTTCCTGGTCCACTAAGCTGTGAGCAGTCCCATGGACAAAGCTGTGCCTCCCTCCTCCCATACATAATGGGTTGTAGCCTTCCAAACTGTGAGACAACAGTCCTTCCTCAAGGTGGCTTCTGTTCAGGTTATTTTGTCACAAGAAAGGTAGCCAACACAGATTGCCTGTTCCAGCTGATAGAACAGCTGTGAGCCACTCTGCAAAACAAATGCGTGCTTGTATGTGTGTAGCGAGAGTCTTTATAACGCGTGGAACAAAACCCAGAAGTGGGGGCTGGAGAGATGGCTTAGAGGTTAAGAGCACTGTCTGCTTTTCCAGAGGTCCTGAGTTCAATTCCCAGCAACCACATAGTGCTCATATAGTGGTGCCCTCTTCTTGCGGGGGGCCACACATGCAGGCAGAAAATTTACATATAATAAATAAATATTTTTAAAAGCTGCTTTAAAAGGAAACAAACAAAACCAAAACCAAACCCCAGAAGCTTAGAGACCAAGAGTAAGAACTCTTTGCTGGAGTCTTGCATTTCCTTGGGTGTCCTGCATACTGCACTGTAGGCCTCTGTCAGTCGATTTTAGTCATGGTCGGTCACTGTCAGTTGCTCCTGGTGACACCCTTTCAGGGCTTCCTCCTTATGCTGAACTGATTGTAGACATACTGTTGTGATTTGGACCGTATATCCCACTACTGCTGATTTTATATTTTATTTAAACTGTCTTTCATTCTTTGCCTAATGTACATTTATTTATAAAGAAAGCCAGCTGTTTTTGAAATGTAACTGCCAAGTATGTGAGATGCCAGTCAGTTGTACCCTCCTAGCCAGAGCTTGCTGGAGGAAGGAGAAAATGGAGACTGGAGGGCAAGGACGGGTGCTGTCGGACCAAGACGTCTTCTCTAAGTTCCGGAAACACTGAGTATGTCTGAGAAAGGACAGGACTCTCCCTTTGGGACTTGGGTTCTGCCTCTGTAGTGTCTAGGCCCTACAGGAAATGAGCTATGTGTTTGGAGAGATGCTAGAGCAGTGGCTAACAGCTCAGGCACTGACACCAGCGGATTTAGGTTTGAGGATGGGCTTTGCAAGCCACTGTGCCGTAGTCTGCGTGCGAAATGCACCCACGCCTGGGCTTGTTCACAGTGAGGAGAACTATCTTATTGTATCTCTGCGTGTCACACACATTTGATAAATGCTCTGTTATTCTTAGTTTGGGGTTTTTCAAACTTACCTATATGAATTTTTTTTTTTTTTTAGCTCAAAACATGCTAAGATTGTTAAGCACACTGACTCCGTAGGAGAGTCTAGGAAACCTCTTCAGGTTTTCAGTGGCCCCTGAGACAAGACTGGTCTGCAAGGATCAAGTAGGACTACCATAGCGTTTGTGTTGTTTTTCCATGCGAGTATACACTTCAATATGACATTAGCCCTATTCTCCACTTTCTTGAGGCAAACATGGGCTTTGGGATGCCATTCATTTACACTGAGAGCAGCATTCTTTGAATCTTGAAAAGTCAAGTAGCTTCTCATCACTGTTTCTTGGATGTTCCAAGGCAAGGGTACCATGGTGTATGGCACTGGGGTACAGTTTAGTAGCATGAAGTGTGAGTGAGGGAGGAGGCCACAGGAGGATGGAGAGTGAGACAGAAAGATGGTCCTGGCTTACTTAGTTTGTCTGATTCACCATAAAACACTCTTAGTATTTGGGTATTTCCATCTGGCTATTTCCCTTTTTCTTTAAGTCATATTTGCAGCCTCTGTTCTCATCCCATGAGTTAATTGATTCTATCTCGAGACACCCCTACCCCCGCCTCCCCACCCTCGGTGCGCTGCTGTGTTGATATCCATGCTCCAGTCTGAGCTCTTTGCCCATCTCATAATCCCTTAAGTGATAAGCAGTGCTGTGATGCAGCCCCATGTGGACAACTGGCTGTCCTGACTAAGCAACCCATTTAGCCGAGAACTTACTGTGACTTCTCAAGCTACGTAGACACCTGCTTCCACAATCCCAACACCACCATTAGGGTATGAGCATGCAGGGAAATTAGGATATTAGTAACAGATGCCACGAAGTTTCAACCAGGACACAGGCTGCTGTCCTCCCTCAGGCCCTTTATGTAATCTGCCATAGAAGTAAGTGTAGTACACCAGAATAGCAAGACAGTTGATCTGTGACATGCAGAAAAGCACAGACCCTCCCAAGCTTTACTGATTCTTCTGTGTGGAATGTGGCCATTGGCTGGTAGTTTATCCTGATTCTGCAGGTCCACCCTAGTGGGAAGAGAAGGTAAGGAGCATCACAGCCCATGTTCTTCCTCAGGGAACTCCCAAGAGCGAGCATGTGTTACAGTGTCACAAAGCATCTATTTGTGTGTTAGCAACTGTTTTAACTTGACAGACAAACTCTGCTGAAGAGGAATGATTGGAAAGCCAGCACACGGTAATTGGGAGAGGTTCACTTCGTAGAAATTAGTTAAACACATTCTGGCAGCTCTTCTTTGAAGGTTAATTCTGATACTGACTGTTAAGGAAAAGCCTAATTAATAATAACAGGAAAATGCTACATTTAAGTAACACCAAGGTTGTGACAGACTCATACAACACCAAGAACTCAGTGTGAAGGTTTAGACTTGATCTTCCAACCTGTGGCCCGTTGTTCCCAGGTGCTGAAGCAGATAAAACACATTAATTAAATATTTGGAAGGAACCTTCTGGTTCTTCTTATTTATATCTTATATGAGGTTGACATCCTGGCAGTTTCTGAGTACAAAAGAATTAGATTTGCTTTTTTTTCTTTAATAAGTGGGATTGTATTCATATTTAATTTTTTGATATTTTTTCTTTCTCTTCTCTCTGGGTGTAAGGAACAGCCAGGGTGGGCAAGCCTGGGAAGAGTTGGGCAGGAATGTAGACTGAGGCTGGGGACCCTCTTGTCAAGGGCCACTCAGTAGGTTTGTTCTACTTTCTGGGGCATCTGTTCTCAGTTGTCCCCAGTGATTCCTACATGACTGGTGGGAGTGTAGGCATGGTATGTTTGCCTGGAACTTTAGTACTCAGTTACTGAAGTACTCAGTCCTGATGCAGGAGGACATAGATTCCAAAGGCCAGTAGGTGACATAATGAGATCCTTTTTCTGAAAAACAAACCCATCCCAAATCAATCGTCCAGCTGTCCATTGCTCATCTGTCCCTTCCTTCCTCCCTCCCTCTTTCTGGTGTCTGTGGATGCCAGAGGTCAATGTTGAGTGTTGTTTTCAGTCACTCTGTACCTTATTTTATGATAAACAGTCTCCCACTGACCTGGACCTCATTGATTTGGCTGGGTTAGCTGGGCTTTCAGATGCTGGTTACCAGCCTGCCGCCATGTCTGACTTATGTGAGTACCAGGGATGGCGCTCAGGTCCTTGCTTGTGTGGCAGTCACGTTAGTGACTGAGTTTCTCTACCTCCAAAGTGCTTAATTTACCAAATGAGGCAGCAGGGCTAGATTTGGCCCAAGACCTATTCAGTCCTCTGCTGTATTTTATGACTTGATGCCTTTCATTTTCCCTTCTTTCTTAAAACTTTTCTCTTTTACACATATATTTATAATTGTATGTGTATGTGTGTATGTGTGTGTGTGTGAGAGAGAGAGAGAGAGAGAGAGAGAGAGAGAGGAGAGAGAGAGGAGAGAGAGAAGAGGAGGAGGAAGAGGAAGAGGAGGAGAGAGGAGAGGAAGTCAGAGGACAAGACAAGCAAACAACTTGCAGAATTGGTTTCCTGCATCCCAGAGATTGAAGACTTTGGTAACCAAGTGCCCTTATCTACCCAGCCACCATGCTGTCACTGAAGCTTTTCTTGAATAATTGTGGTCAATCCTTTCCCCTGGACCTCCTCTAAATCTGAGTTTGTTTCTGTCACAACTCTGCTAATTCTTGTATTTTCATCCATGTGTCTTCCTCCTTTGGCTGGACTTGTTAGCATTTCCACAAACGTCTTACAATGCCTGACGCAGAAGGTGGAGATGGCTGGCTCACATAACATAATAGTTCTGAGAGTGCAGGCTTAGCTGTAGTTCCGTGCTAAAATGGAGCATGACCTGGACACCAGCCCCTGACTCTGCCAATGTCAGTGTCCCTTCCTGGCTTCTGCTCAGCAGGCTCCTCACTGTGTGGCACTAGCAGCTCCAAGCGTCCCTCCTAGAAGTTCAGCAGCTCACTCAGAGACCCAAGATGGAGTCTTTGTTAACCCTCCTTTTGCTGTTATAGCAAAAATCCAAGTCAGGCTTAATTTAAAAAGGACAAACAAGCTATTTAGCGCATACTTTCTGGTGAGCGTCCTTCTGGCTACATCACCTCATGGCAGGTGACACTGGCAAAAGTTAAAAAGGAACAAGGAGCCACTTCTTCAGGGCAAAGCTTGCTCTTAGAAGCCTGGGGAGGGTAGCTCCTCCAGTGACACAGGACTCTAAGTAGGCCTCACCTCTTAGGGGTCTACATGGCCTCCCCATGCTGCCATCCTGTCCTGAGTGACAAATCACATGCATACAACAGCAGAGACATGGTGGAATGCTCCTGTGCCTGTGTGGGGGTCCAGCAGACTGACTGGAGCTGAGCTGTACATACCAAAATACATCAAGGTTCTGTGAACCACATCTGTGCTGCTTGATTTTAACTATCAACTTGACACAGCTGGAATCACCTGGGAAGTGAGTCTGGTTTATTTTGTTTTGTTTTGTTTTAAAGATTTATTGAGTCTTAATGAGGAATTGTCTAGATTAAGTTGGGCTGTGGCCATGTCTGAGGGGCTTGTCTCCTGTTACTTGGGGTAGAATATGGGCAGCAGCATTTCATGGCTTGGCCCCTCAATTGGAGCAGTAAGGAAAGCTGGCTGAGTGTGAGCAAGTAGGCAGAGTGGGTGTGTTCTTTTCCGTCTGCTCTTGACTGTGGATGAGGTGTGACCAGCCATCTCAGTCTCCTGCCTCAGTGACTCCCTGCAATAGGCCCTTTCCTCCCCACTTCCTTTGGGCAGGTGCTCAGCTCTGCGTGCTTGAGAGGGCTCTGCTCTCAGAGGTTTTCTTGGCCTAGTGCTTGGCATAACAGATGCCTAAAGCACTCTGGGACTACTGGCAATGTTTGGTCAAGATAATTTGGGTCCTCACTCGGATTTGCTCCCATTAACAGCTTTTGCAGCTGCCTCTTTCAGTGGCACAAATGAATAGAGAGTGACTTGTGCCCTCCGCACAGGCCTCTGCAGTAAATAGGAGCATGTGTGCTTATCAGCATCTACACATGCTGAATGCCGAACCCTCTGTCTTATCCGTGTTACGGCCTCTGCTGGTTCTTGGTTCCCTAGAGGCATGTGTTAGGTCACTGAGGAGAGGGAGAGGTGTTTGCACACAAATGAAAGGTCCCTTTGCTCTTTACCCAATGTTGCTGGACTTAATACATTTGTCTAAGCTCCCCCAACTGTGTGTGTGTGTGTGTGTGTGTGTGTGTGTGTGTGTGTGTGTGTGTGTGAATGCAGGTGTGTGCATGCCACAGCACATATGTGGAAGTCAGAGGACCATGTTTGGTGTCAGTCCTTGCCTTCCAGGTACTGTTTGACCTGAGACCACCAGGGTAGCTGTGTGAGCTTCTGCGGATCCTCCTGTCTCTGCCAGCCACCCTCCCACAGCAGCGCTGGCCTTACAGATGTTTGTGCTTCCCCACCCAGCTTTATCTGGAATCTGAGTGTCAGAGCTTAGGTCTTCATGCTTGAGTCTATACTGAGTCCTCGGTCTTCATTTTGGCCGGAAGGCTTTGTTTTCTGCAGGGATCCAGGTATCTTAGGCTTGTTTATCGTCCATCTTGTTTGCAGCACGTGCGATGGGTATCATGCTGGGAGCTGGGGTATGAGGCCAGGCACGGCGACCTCTTGGACATGCTCTTTAGTGCTCTCAGCTGTGAAATGGCCGACGAAGTTGTTTGAGCATTTGATAACTCATGGCAGAGGCATCATTTCCCCTGCTTATTGCAGAAAGTTCTCTAGTGTGCTGTGGACACTGCTCAGGGGATGGTGGTCCTTGTGGCCCAGGGTAGTAACTTATCTCTTCAGTTACCTAGTCTCAGAAGTGCACAGGCATGGCACATCTGTGAGCCAGAATACAGAAGCCACATCCTGGCAATTTTCAACGGTAGCTGAAGGAGGCGTCCCTGAAGGTGGCAGAGCCTGGCAGCCTACCTCAGAGCCTTGGGGTTTACCCAGCATGCAGTGTGGGAGTCTTAGGACCTGTTGCAAGCTGCAGGTTGAAACTGTGTCACCCTGTGGAGTTTTTCACACTCAGGTAGAAGTATGGTCTGGCTAGCAGATGAATGTCGGACAGCGGCATATTCACATGGAAGCATCTTCCTGCCTCCTGACCACCCCAGGTCCTCAGGGCTAAAGGCTGTTGTTTCAGTTGCACGGGCCAGTTTATTTCTGTGCTTCCTGAGGCTTCTTCCTTGTCAGGGGTTTCATTTTCCATAGAGTCTATTTCCTGTGCTCAGCCATGGAAAATTCTAGAAACAGTGATTTCAATAAGAATTCTAAAGTAGCTGGGCATAGTGGTGCATACCTTTAATCAGGTTAGGACAGCCAAGGCCACACAGAGAAACCCTGTCTAGAAAAAACACATGCACACACACAAAAAATCTAAAAATAATTTTTGCAGAAGCTCTACATCTATATAAATTAGCCTTTATTATAGTTGTATATTTACAAAGTAAAAACAGGTTTACTTTTATCCTTTGTTTTAGTACCCATGGAAAGTTCTACAAGATTACCTCCTTCCCATCTTTATGGAAGGGGATTACTAGAAAGCACAGTAAAACATCAGTTACATATTAGTTCCCTCCCCCTCTATGTTTTTTTATATAGTTTATTAATTTATTCATATTACATCCCAATTGTTATCTCATCCCTTGTATCCTCCCATTCCTCCCTCCCTCCCATTTCCCCCTTACTCTCCTCCCCTATGACTGTGACTGAGGGGGACCTCCTCCCCCTGTATATGCTCATAGGGTATCAAGTCTCTTCTTGGTAGCCTGCTATCTTTCCTCTGAGTGCCACCAGGCCTCCCCATCTCTCTCTGGGTTTTTGAGACTGGGTTTCAATGTGTGGCCCTGGCTGCCCTGGAATTTGCTCTGTAGATTAGGCTGGCTTCGAACTCACAGAGATCTACTTGCTTCTGCCTCCTGAGTGCTAGGATTACAGGCCTGTGCCACCACTGCGGGGCCATTTGTTGCTTTATTACTATTGTTATTCATATATTACTATTATACTACCCTTGGACAAAACATTAAGGAAAGAGGTAGTTTGGGCTGTTGACGTATTCTGTGTGTGTGCCCACCTGTGCTTGTGCCCACCTGTGCTTGTATGTATGTGCACTCTTATGCACATGTATATGTGTGTCGTCAGCTTATGGACTAGTGGCACACCTGGCTTAGCTCAGCATAAAATCTGTGCCCCACAGATTTTGATCAAATTAACATTTGGCTGTAGCTGGGATTGTTCATTTAGTACTTGTACCTGTCAGGAAATGCATGTTAAAGCAGTGTTACAGGTAATAGCTAAAAATGTGTTACATTCTATCCTTTTTTTGCCTATGAAAGTGATAGTTCTAAATTCTTTTCTGTCTTGATAGTATTTGATGCCATGATCAGAAAGCCTGTTGAGGTTCTGGGGTTTGGTGGGGTGTTTTATGGGGCTGTCTAGGGTTCTTTGGCAGGTGCCCCTGACCCTTGTCAGCCCCATCCTGAGGCTCTCCTGTTACCCACATTCCAGTCCCCAGCCTTTCTCGGGACGGACTCTGTCCTTGTCTGAGCCTGTTCTCTGTTGCCCTGCCTCGTCCTCATGACCCCTGCCTGGTCTTCTGTTACTCCTGCCTTGGTTTCTTTTGCTCTTCTTTCTGCTCTTCCCATCACCTCAGCTTTCCATGCCTTATCCCTACCTTTGGTCCCCTGTGGACCACCTTTCAGACCCTCATGGTCAGCTCTGCTCATGAGGCTAGCGTGTGTTTATAAAAGTCTTTCTAGTTGGCCAGGCATATGCAGACAGAAGATGGAGGTGACACTTCTGCAGCTGTAGACTCTGGGACCAGGCTTTGCTAGACTGGGCCATCTTTCACAACTCTAGGCATGGCAACAGAGTTGTCCCTGTTTGAGAGAAGAGAAAGCCAAGCTTCAGAGAGATTGGGTCACTTGATTCAGAGCATCTGGTCACAGGGCAACATGGAAAGCCTGAGTTCACTGTCACTTGCTCATTCTGTCACCAGTGCTGTCAGGCTGGTGGCCACAGAGAGGGTCATCATGGTGCTTCCCACTTGGCCTCTGTAGTTCTGCCGTGGAACATGCTGCTTGGTCAGGCTGTCTTCCCAATCAGGAGTTAAGGTTGCTCTGGGACCACTGGCTGCCTCCCTTGCAGAGCCTGCATCCTGGAGGTGGGAGAGGTGCTCGATGGCAAAGCCTCCGCCGTGCTGACTGGCTGATTGGAGTGACTAAGGGAAGTGTGTGTTTTGCCCAGTCCATTCCCCTTGTTTTTAAGAAGCAGTCGGCAGTGATGCGCTCAGCAGCCAAGCCGGACACATGCAGCTATTGTGTATTCTCTTTGTTGTCCCATAAATGCCCCTTCCCTGGGCTTGCTGTTCCCCTATGTAGCTGGTGGGTTTATTTACAAAACAGTGGGGTGGTTTAATTTTTGGGCACCCTAGTAGGGAAGAGATCATGTGCTCTAGGGGCTGGTTTTTAAGCAAGTGCAGATGCTGACCGTCTGGAGGCGTGCTAGAGGAGATGAGCTGTCACAGCCAGGGCAATGGCAGCTGTCACTTGCTGATGGAGAAATGCTGGGACAGGACGCTGAGCATGACGTAGAGAGGCTCTGCCTTTGCACGTGGGGCCCACTTCAGGGGACAAATTCATAGCAGACCACGTGGGAAAGTTCCTGTGTGACAGGCGTAGGGCTGCCTAACCCACAGGGACCATCTTAGTCCTAATTTGTGAAGCAGGCAGGGGAAGGGCAATTCTAACTTTGCCCTCCTCTTGCTTAGCCCTTGGAATGTGGGAGAACGAGTCCCTGGCAGCCTGGGATCGGCTTCGTTTGCCTCGTGCAGCTTTTAGTGTTGAACTTAGTGCAGTGTCAAACAGTCAGATTTCCCTACCAAGTTCACAGTTGGTAAAATCGCCTGAAAACATGGACAGCTCTAGCAGCAGTGGGCCCATGCCTGCCTGAGACCGGGCACTGGCAGCTCCATTTCCAGGAGACCCCGCCTCCCCCGACCTGCTTCTTTGGTTACTTTTCCTGTAGGCGTCCTGAGGCATCACTGGCCCCTTTTAGGTGTTTTACAATCACAAGGTCTCATATTTGATTTCCTAGAGAACTGGTTGGACATACCAGCCATTCAGAAGGAAGCCTACTCTGTTGGGTAGATTTTACTGTCCACTTGCCCTAGTCTAGAACACCTGGGAGAGGGGACTCCGAGAGTGCCTGTGGCGGGCTGTCCTGATGACATTAATTGATGTGGAAAGACTCATGCTAGTCGTGGGTCGGAACTGTCTGTGTAAGCAGGGGTTGTGTGGGTGAGGGGTGCTGAGCCCTCACATTTACATATATGTATATAACTTTGCTGCTCTCTGCTCTTGGCTGTTTTAAGTTCCTGACACCGTGACTTCCACACACTGAGGAACTGTGGGCCACACTTTCTCCCTCAGCTTCTGTCAGGGTGCTCATCACAGCAACAGGGAACAAAGCCACGACACCTGCACAGACTTATGAGGGGACAGTGACAGTTACTGTTCCTATAGGGAATGACAGATTATAGCAGGGGACAGACAGGCAGACACTGAGCAGTACTTTCTGAAGTACATGCTATGAAACCCTGTATCCAGAGGGGCAGGCTGTCATTTTGCTGTCAGCTTAGGTGACCAGGTGACAGATCTTTGAAGGCTTTAGACGTGCAAGGAGGTGGCTCTGGGTCTTACAATATCCTAAACATGTTGGGCCCACCAGTGGCGATAAAGCCCCACAGGATCACAGCCTATTCAACCTGTCCTGCTCTGTAGTGGCAGCGTCAAGACTTGAACCCACACTTGGGCTGCCTATCTCTGCCCTCCCCTGTTGGCCTGTGACAGACATTCACAATGACAGTTTGTAGGAATTGTGTGTGCAGCAGTGGGCTAACTGGTTGTCTTTAAGAAACCATTACCTAGCTGAAAAAGTGCGAGTGCTGTTTAGAGAGGGAGAAAAGCAGAACATTTACATTCTGAGTAAAATCAAATTAGGCCATCTCCACAATCCCAGAGGCATGGCCCGCTCTCAGAGTAGCTAGCAGGAGTCACAATAGCTTCAGCCTTTAAGGAGAGAGTTTCAGTGTGGAGGTTGTGACAGAGGCAAAGCCACAGTGTTGAAAATAGAGACTCTGCCCTGCCTCCCATGCCAGCACAGAGCTGGAAATACACCTGACTGTAGAGCACTTCTTGGCAGAGGGATCTCCATGAGTTTGAGGCCAGCCTGGTCTACAGAGTGAGCTCCAGGACAGCCAGGGTTACATAGAGAAACACTGTCTTGAAAACCTAAAAAATAAAAAATTAAAAGAAGTAGAAAGAAAGAAAAAAAGAAAGAAAGAAAGAAAGAAAGAAAAAGAGAAGAAAAGAAAGAAAAGAAAAAGCTCTTGTAGCAGGTGACAAACTGTCAACTGCCCTGCATCCATTGGGTCGTTCAGGTTGGCTGGGCCTGCTGGCTTTTATTGGGGCTTTTTGAGTTGTCATAACTCCAATTCCATAAAATCCTGTCCTCCCACAGAACAGTAATTGGAATGACATGTTATCTTTGTCCAGGATTAGCATTTAGACTGGTGACATTTGTGCCTCTTTGTCTGTTCCCCAGAGATGGCGTGCATTACTTGTTCTCCTACCTTAGAGAAGAGCTGAGTGCTTCCATGCCAGTCTGTGAGGCTGGTGCTGGAGGATGTCTGTGATGGCAGAGGGGCTCAGGCAGCATGTGGACAGCAGCCACATTCAGCTTTACCTTCTCAACCATCTCACACACCATCTGTGCCACTTGTTCAGTGTCATCCACTTAGTGGATGGTAGAGATGACATGCAAAATGAGGTTTGCTTTCCCTGAGAAGACCCATTCATGTCAACTCACAGTGACCCCAAAGTTGCTGCGTGGGTTATTTATTTATTTATTTATTTATTTATTTATTTATTTATTTTGACTTGGTCCTGGCTGTCCTGGAACTCCTCAGACCAGGCTGACCTTGAATTCAGAGGTTGGCTTGCCTCTGCCCCCTAAGTGCTGGGATTAAAGGCGTGTGTTGCCACCACCTAGCCTCTGTGGGGTTCTTTGAAAACTGGCTTTAACTGTCAGCTATATCAAGACACAGTACACTGCATGTCTGTTACGCACACAGGATAATGTGTGATATGCATTATACTATACGTTGGCAATCATGTGGATGCATTGGGAGATTGAGTCAGGCACTCCAGGATTTTATAGCCATCCTCATTTATTTTGGAGACAGAATCTTATGTAACCCAGCCTGGCTTTGAGCGTGTAAACTTTCTGCCCTGAACCACCATGCCTGGCTTAGCAATTGTCTTAAGAACCAGGGTCCTTGAGAAATACCTTATTCTCTTTCAAAGGCATGCTTTCAAGGTCCCACCTCTTAAAGGGACTCATTTCCTAACATGGAACCTTGGAGGACAAAAAAACATGTCTGAACTGAACTAAGGGACTAATTTAATTCTCAACCTTAAACCAGGAAGGGCCTTTCTAGAATGGTCTTAAAGAAGCAGCTTCAGGTAAGGCATGATCTAGAAACTCAGAACTGGTCTTGGAGGCCCAGGTTCCGCCCTCTTCTCTGTTCTACTTATAGTATGCCCTTCCCACTCCAGGACCTTTAGAAGCTGCAAAGCTCACAGCCCCTGGGCATGCTCATCCTGGAAGGATGCTGTGGACTTGGATGGTGGGTGGACTGGGCGTGGGATGCCCTGGCAAACCTTGCAGCAGGAGACAGGAGAGTTCCTTCCCTGGATAGCTTGTGGGAAGTTGTCGTCATTGGGGTTAGGCAGGTCTGCCTATTGTGGAATCCAGTGCAAGCTGAACAGTGCATTCTGAATTCTGGGGTTGGGGTGTAGCTCAATGGGTAGAGTACTTGTGCAGTATGCTGAAAGCCCTAGGTTTAATTCTCAGCACTGTACAAACTGGGTATGGAGGTATGTGCTTGTAACTACGGCACTCAGAAGGTGAAGATCAAGGACACACTTGGTTACATAGTAAGTTTGAGGCTAGTCTTAGATGGCTAACCGTGAGAGGATTGGGTGAGAGTCCTTGGCACAGCTAGTGTGGGTCAGTTCTTCTTACATTCAGGTACTAACCAGAGCTATCCCTGCTTAGCTTCTGAGATCAGACACGACGGGGAATGTTGAGAGTGTGGTGGGCACGGACTAGGGTGTGTCTCAGTGGCAGTGTACTCACCCACCTTATGTGAGGCCCTGGGTTCCATCCTTAGTACTAAAACAAGGCAAAAACTAGAGTGTTGTGGCTGTTAACTGTGTCAGTTCTTCTTACTGGCTGGCTTGGGACATTTTCTCACTGGAGAGCCTCCTAGGGAGATTGTCATATAAATAGTTTCTAGCCATGACTGACTACGGAGGGAAAGGCCTATTATTGGCTCAACCTACTACTGGCTCTGCCTAATGCTGTTTTTTGTTTGCTTGTTTTATTTGTTTTTTCATTTCACAAGATAAATACTTAGTGTCTTTTCCAAGCACAGGTAAGTATTTATATATGAGTGTGTGTGTGTGTGTGTGTGTGTGTGTGTGTAGAAACCTTTGTAGAAACCTGGCCCAGCCTTTGTAGAAACAATTAAGTTAGTCAATGTGAATTGTTTATTCCTGATGAAGAGAGCTCTCTAAAAAAAAATAGTGGTTTCAGATAATATCTTGCCATTTTGTTGACTTGTGGCAGACTTGTCAAACCAACATATATGTGGATTGGTCTAACACTGGAATCTAGCTCTTTGCTAGCTACTTCTTGGTTCCTTGGCACAAGATAGCTCAGAACAGAGCTGCAACACAGGGAACAAATAAAAAGAACCCATGGGAGTGAGAAAAGAAGGGAAATCCATCTTATAGTCTAGTCTAAGCAGAGGCATCCTGGTGCCTTTGCCATTTCCCCTGCATTAGAAGCAATGAGAAAAGGTCCAGCCCACACTCAAGAGGGCAGAGTATGCACACCAGGAGGTGTGGTCACTGTGTCATTTCAGCAGAGGCTTCCTCAACAGGCAGGGAGAAGATGCTCTGGGTAAACACAGCCTAGTTCTGAGAGTCTTTCTCAACCAGGGTCTTCAGGAAGGTCCCTCTTCAGAGAACACTCAGGTTGAGGCTTATGTAAGGAGAAGTAGGCGAAGACATTTGGGCAGATGGAATGAGGGTGCAGAGGCAAGAAAAGAATGGGAGAAGATCAGTGTGGACTTCGGTCAGGAAGGGTGGCAGAGCTCAGCCTACATGGAAGAGCCTGTGATCATGAGGCTCACCACCTCATGAGGTCTGTCCTTTGGGGGGCTGAGTGCTGCCACTGGGAGGTTTAGCATTTGTTTCATTTCAGTTTTTCTGTGAGATAGGCCCTTGCTATGTATCTAGGCTGGCCTTGAATGAGTTGCCCTCCCTCCTTAGCCTTTAGAGCACTGGGATTACAGGTGTGTGCCGCTGTGCCTGGCTTGGGGATTTGCATTTGTGTTAAACTGGAGCTCAACATTGGCCCAGGAACTAGGAGTCAGGGATATCCACTTGACATGAGCCTTTTATGTGCACAGTGTGAGGGACTGAGTGCCTGGGGGGCTGGATGCCTGGGGTTCACAATAAGGTGAGAACTGCTGGCACCCTTTATCTCAGTGAGCTCACAGGGTGAAGACCAGGCAAGGTGCAAGCTGATGGTAGAAGCCATTCTGCAGCAGATGTATAGCTCATAGGAGCCGAAGGCAGGCCACTCATGCCCACTAGGAAGCAGATGAGGAGAGCTACAAAGGCAGGCCACTCATGCCCACTAGGAAGCGGCTGTGGAGAGCTACAGAGGAGAGGGTGTTGAAAGTGATAGGTGCTATTCACTGGGATACTGAGTACAGATCCTGTGTGGTCAAAGCAGGAAATCGTGACAAGACAGAGCAGCAGGCCCCTTGTTTCAATTATAGAGAAAAGAGGCAGAAAGTGCTTCAGGCACATCAGGGCCCAATCTAAGGCTGTGGGACGTTGGTGGTACATCTAATTGAGCTTAGATAAGCTCAGAAGGCAAATGACATACTTGAAAGCTCCTGGTGCCTCTGCTGAAAAGCATTTCCTTGTCTTGAGAGCTGACCCTGTCTATACCGCATGCTCAGGTTGCCTGAGTACCAGCATGACGGGGCGCTGCTCTGCTGTGTTTCTTCTTCCTGGCCTCTATTGTGCCTGCCCTTGCCTCTGTAGGCTGTGTTCTAGCTGCTTTTCCTAGAAATCCTCATGCACAGTTGCAGTGTCTCCTCTGTGACTCCCACTGCTCCCTGGCATGGACACCATCATCCTCTTTTGGAAAGTTGGACTTAAGGTGCAAGACATCCAGCCGGCTGCCCTGGATCTGGAAGTTGGTGGAGGAGATGTGCCTCCATGTGACCCACCCACCTTCGAAGCTTGTGTCCCTTCTGTTTCTACACTCCTCTGCTTTCTAAGAAGACTTAGGGTTGGAATGTGTCTCTGGTGTCTGTTTTATGATCCCCCCCCCAAAGAAATTGCCATCAGCCAATAGAAAAAGTGCACAGTGGGCCTTATGTTTTGTGTGGCTGGGTACTCTGAAAACAGAGGGGTTGCGGGGCAGTGGCCCAGTCAGTTCTCCATGGTGTGATCTTTCATTGCTGCCTGCAGTGCCTGGCTTGTCCATCCATCCTGTGAGTTCTGAGAATTGATGGTACCAGATGTTGCTTGTGTGCTCCACAAACAATGTTGAGCCCAGCCCAAGCCTGGCATGCACCAGACTCTGCCTCATGGGAAACATGCCTGTAGAAAGAGCCAAGGACATGTGACTATTGCTCTTCTCTAGAAAGGTGGGAAAATGGCACCTTCAGTCCCATACAGAGCAGCTGCCCAAGCCAGGCTGAATGGAGAGTTCATGATCCAGACCCAGGAGGCCAGCAGGCACTGTCAGCCATCACTCGATGAAAGTCTGCTCAGCAGGCTGGCCAGCTGACCATAGAAATGTCTTTTCTAGCTTGTAGCCCAGCCGGTATTCCTTCTCTTGTCTCCTGAAAAAAGGTTGCTTCCACTGGGTGTAGATCATTACTGGGTTTAGATCATCATGGTGTAGGTCATCCACTAAGTGTAGAGTGTCACTGTGTGTGGATCTTTCCCTCGGTGTAGACTACCACTATGTGTGGATCTTTCCCTGGGTGTAGATCATCCACTGGGTGTAGAGTGTCACTGTGTGTGGATCTTTCCCTGGGTGTAGGTTATCGACTGGGTGTAGAGTGTCACTGTGTGTGGATCTTTCCCTGGGTGTAGGTTATCCACTGGGTGTAGAGTGTCGCTGTGTGTAGATCTTCCCTTTGTATAGGTTAACCCCTGGGTGTATATCATTACTGGTGTGGGTCACCCATTGTGTAAGCAGCTCTGGAGTTCTATTGGTTGTCTGTGTTTAGCATTTAAAATGCCTTTAGGTCCAATCTGTTTTCTGCTGTGTTGTTTACTTCTCTGAAGGTGGTGGAACCTAGGAGAGTAGAGCCTAAAGATAAGGTGGACTAAAATCTCATGTGATAGTCAACTTCATTCAGAGCATCAGACATTGTATACTCTGAGGGTTAAGGAGAGTCACCTGGCTGGGCATGGTGGCACATGCCTTTATTCCCAGTACTCGGAGGGCAGATGCAGGTGGATCTCTGTGAGTTTGAGGCCAGTTTGGTCTACAGAGTGAGTTCCAGGACAGCCAAGGCTACATAGAGAAACCCTGTCTTAGAAAAACAAAGTCACCTGGGTTCTATAAAAAGCAGGCTGAATAAGCCATGTGAAGCAAGCTAGTAAGCAGGACCCATCCATGGCCTCTGCATCAGCTCCTGTCTTCAGGTTCCTGCCATGATTGAGTTCCTGTCCTGACTTCAGTGATGGACAGTGATGTGGAAGTGTAAACCACATAAACCCTTTCCTCCCCAACTTGTTTTTTGGTCATGGTGTTTCATCAGAGCAATAGAAACCTTACCTCAGGTACCTCAATCTCTCCTTTTGCCCTTTATCTGGAGGTGTGTTCTCTTTCTGGTGGCTCCCACTGTTTCCTTGCCCTCCGCCATTGTCCTTCATGGCTCTGGGCCAGAAAGGAATCCATAGTGTTTCAGTGGATCCATCTGTAATGACAGATGTATACTTCTTCCCAATTTTCTTCTAGAGAAGTAAAAATAGGGCAGGTTAATGTATCAGCTGCTTATTTCCTTCTGCAGTAAAACCAGGGAGGTTAGGGTGTGCACAAGTGTGAGTCTGTTGCTGGAAATAATCCTTCAACATAAGCAGAATCTGTAATGATATTTAAGGGTTTATGATGAATCAAAACAGCCAGTTCCACCTGTTGGGCTGAGGAAAAAGAAGTATTAATAGATTGATGAGTGTCTGGACCATGAATCCCTCTAAACCACAGGTGAACCATCAATATAATTAGCATCTGTCTGTGGAGTGGGAGAAGGTTGGACAATTTTTGTAACCACAAATTCAGTTCATATTAGAAAATTCCATAGCTTTCCAGCTGGATAGTTATTTCCTATCCTTCTTGGTGATGTCCAGGCCTGTGCTGACACTGAGGGCCATGTCTGGGTCTGTAGACCTACCACAGCCAGTTGGTGTCTGTGGCTTGTGTTACCAGTGAAGGCTATATGGATGCCTATGGTATGGGTTGCTGCCTCAATCCATGTTGATGTCTGTGGGCTATGCTGCCACTGGGGCCATGCTGATCTGAGTGGCAAGTGCTGGCACCTAAGGCCATGGTGATGCCAGGGCCTGCGCTGCCTTTGAGGGTATGGTACTACCGCAGCTCAGGTCTGTGTTGATGTCTGTGGCCCGTGTTGCCACCAAAAGCTATTTGGATATTTATGTCTGTGCTTTAGCCTTGAAGCCATGTTGAAGTCTGTGGGCTGTGATGGTGCTGGGGGCTCTAGTGATGTGAGTGGTCTGCGCTGCACCCTGACACCATGGTGATGTCTGTGGTCCAGGCTGCCTCTGAGGGCCTTGTCTGGGTTGTGGTCCCACTACAGCCAGGGGTTATGTTCATGGTCTGTGCTATCACCAAAAACCACATCCAACCCATTTTCATGTTCCCGCAGACTGTGAGGAACAAGGGAGCTACTTTTGCAGTGATAAAAATGATTGCAGATGCAAAGTTGAGAAAGAGTGTAGGCTCTGTTTTTTAACAATTAAACTTTATTATATAACACAACTAGCTTATACAAGATGGAAAAAAGGTTAAAGGGAAAAAAGAGTGAACCTTCCGGCATCCGTTCCATGGGACGGGTCCTTAGGTGTCTCCGGCCTGCGTGCTGGTCCAGCCTGTTCACTGATCAATGTGCTCTGAACTCGCTGTTGCTCTCCTTCCCCCCTGCCTGTGTCACGTGTGAAAGGCGGTCTCCTTCTCCCATTGAGAGTCGATTAGAAAGACAATAGTTCAGGTGGAGTCCCCAGGTCTGCTTCCTGAATTCCAGGCCCAGGATGGCTCCACTCAGTCTATCACAGAGTATCCATGGAGTGCCCAAGGGTAAAGCCCACCAAGACTGCTTTCACCTGTGACAAAGCTTACAGTCTTTCCCATAAAAGAGGGACATGGAACGCTTCTGTGACAAATCCTACCCTGTTCCCAGTGGCATCGATATGGCCTTAGGTGGCAGCACAGAGCATAGACGGCCCCATTGCTTTCCGTGGTAACACAGGCCATGGACATCAGCATGGCTCCCAGGTACAGCAGGACCAAAGACCCAGACATGGTTGCCAATGGCAACATGGACCATGGACCTCACTGTGGTTTCTGGTGGAAGAATAGAACACTGACATCAACCGGGCCCTCTGCCACAGCAGAGGCCATGGACACCTTCATAGCCTTTGGCAGCAGCACAGGTCTTGGACAACATGGGCCACAGATACCAACATGGTCCTGTAAGACCCCCAGCACGGTGGTCTTAACGTGGAGACCCCCACCAAGAACCAGCGAGACCAAGGTTTCGGTTGCAACACGCAAGAGGCTTTATTGCAGGGGGTCGGGTACCCGGGCGTCTCAGTCTCTGGAGAGGCTGGCGCGCCAAGCGAGTCTTTCAGGGGCCTTTTATAGGGATTTTAGCGGGAAGCGCGGGTACAGAAGCGAGAAGCATAGTTACAGGGCTCTGATTGGTAAATTTAAATGAGGCGAGGTTATGGCCCGGTCATCAGATGGGCTCTAGGAACAGGGGAGTTTACCCGTTCTCTGGGCCAGGTGGCCGACCATAAATATCTTGTTTGACAAGGACAACTGTTTTTGTTATCTCAGCATGCTTTTATCTTTCTCCTCTGGGCCCCAGGCCTCATCTTATCCCGGGAACCTATTATTCTAGTCTTGCCTTGCAAGATAGCGTTACTGGTGCTATGCTTGCTATGGCGGGTGTACAGGGGAGGGGGTCTTACAGTCCCTGGCAGAAGTCTGGCTCATGAACATCAGAATGGTTTCAGACGGCAGCACTGATAGACCATGGATATCTGCATGCCCTTTGGTGGTAATGTGGGGCACAGCATTAACTTAGCATCTGGCTGCAGCAGGACCATAGACCCCAGCATGGCCCTTGGTGGCAGCACAGTCCATGGACATCAGCATGGGTTCAAGTGGTAACATAGGCCACGGACATCCACATGGCCTTTGGTGGTAACATGGACCATGGGCATCAACATGACCGTCTAGCTGTAGCAGGACCACAGACTCAGACATTGTCCCCAGTGGCAGCATGGATCATGGACATCAACCCGGATTGGGTGGTGGCACAGACCATGGACCTAGACATGGCTCCTGGTGGCAGCATGGACCACAGACATTGACATGGCCTCAGGCAGAAATACAGGCTGTGCCCATAAACATGGCCTCTCGTGGTAGCTTGGGCTTTGGACATCAACATGGTGCCACCTCTCTCCAGTGCCTATGCATCACTCTGTTCCTCAAAGCAGCTGCTCCTAGGTCCTGTGGCTGGGTGGCTGTCGCCATCTTTGATTACAGCCATGTGTCAGGTTTTCATCTTCAGTGGCAATGGTGTGCTCCAGATCTAGATCTTTGTTGGCAATGGTGTGCTCTGGGATCTGGATCTTTGTTGGCAATGGTGTGGTCCAGGATCTGGATCTTTGTTGGCAATGGTGTGCTCTGGGATCTGGATCTTTGTTGGCAACGGTGTGCTCTGGGATCTGGTTCTGCAGCACTGGCCCCAGATTCAAACCTAGGCATCTGTATTACATGCCATGTTGGCTGTTTGTAAAACTACCCCATCTTGCCTTTCTAATGTGATGACCATAGAGCTTGAACTGTGAGAGATGTAGCTATAAAATGGAAAACTGTGCTCTTGTTTCTGGTAATATAAACTCACTTAATGCTGTCATGTAACTGGCACATGGTGCCATTAGGTAGATGTAGAGATTGAGGCACACAGTGGTCACACAGCATGTGGTTGTCAGATAAGCTCATCCAACTCTGTGCTAACCCTTCGAAGCAGTGTCCCTTGCTGCTCTTGAATGTGCTGTGCACCGCTGCTGCCTGTACTTGGATGTGCTGTGCACCGCCACTGCCTGCACTTGAATGTGCTGTGCGCCACCGCTGCCTGCACTTGAATGTGCTGTTCATTGCTTCTGCCTGCACTTGAATGTGTTGTTCATTGCTTCTGCCTGCACTTGGATGTGCTGTGCATCACCGCTGTCTGCACTTGGATGTGCTGTGCACCGCCACTGCCTGCACTTGAATGTGCTGTGCGCCACCGCTGCCTGCACTTGAATGTGCTGTTCATTGCTTCTGCCTGCACTTGAATGTGTTGTTCATTGCTTCTGCCTGCACTTGGATGTGCTGTGCATCACCGCTGTCTGCACTTGGATGTGCTGTGCACCGCCACTGCCTGCACTTAAATGTGCTGTGCACTGGCTCGGCCTGCTGCTGTTCCTGTGTACAGGTGTTTGTGTCCACAGCTTATAACTTATACAAATAAACCTGCCCTATCCCCTTGCAGGGGTGAGGCTTTGTTCTCCTTAGTGGACTCATCTCACATTTACATGAGTACTGTTTGGTATGAGAAAGGGACTCTCAGGGGAGAAAAGCAGTCTTGATGTTCATAAAAGTTAATGTTTTTCATTTACTGTTTCTCCTTTGAAACTTAGACCTAATTTATTGAGCTGTGGTTGAAATATTCAGTAGGTCTCTGTGTATTCTTTCCAAAAGAATAAGATTTAAAATGCACACTGGCCTCTCCTGACTTCTTAGAGACAGTCAAATATGACAAAGAGGCCCATGATTTTAAAGTTTGCTTCTTTTCATAAAGAGCCCGAGCTTCTCAGTGTCCTGCAAAATTAATGTGTAAGCAGCACTTGAGGTGAAATAGTTTCAAGAGAAGACTCAGGACCCAGGAGCATGTGATCTTATATAACACGCTGGGCCAGATAGCTGATTCCTTAGAATAGTAATCGGCAATCCCAGAGTGGACACACTGCCCCAGGTGGCTTCTCAGAAGTCATCTCTCATCCGGCTTCAAGGCTGATCAGCAGGCTGGAGCCCATGTCTCCTGTGATGAGTGTGGGTAGGAGGCATGGGGTTGGCCCTATCTCTACAGGGAAGCCTTTGTCCTGTCCTCAAGCCTCCTCAGTTTATTGTCACGTCCCCGGGACCCTTCCCCATATTAAGTGAGTGCCTCTCTTCCACACCTCCAGAGACCTCAGCACTGGTGCTGTGCCCTTGGCCACACTGCACGCTAAGGCTCTGAGTCAGGTTCTGAGCCACTAACATCCAGAACCAGATTAGCATACGTTGGCTTAGTTGTTGTTTGTTGAATGAATTCATGGCTGGATAAGTGAATGTGGAGATGGTTTCAGAATGGAGCAGCAAATACATTGGGCATCACAGAGCAAGGCAGTGGATGAGAAGAGGCGCAGGGCTGGCTGTGCACGCACTCCTGAGTCACTAGTTCTGACTGTCTCCTGCCTTTGTAAACTTGTTTCCACACCTGTTGGATGGGGTCAAAGCGAGAATGTAGATGCCAAAAGAGAGGATAGCATGGCCGCTTCCTAAAGCACACACTGGATGCTCAAGTTCCCCCTTAGCCTAAAGCCTGTAGACTGCATCAAATATGATGATAGCATCAGCAGTCTGCTTCAGAGTGACAGTGGTGGGGATGGGGAGGAGACTAGGGCTGAGCAGCTCCGAGAACCAGGTATACAGAGGGACACTGCGTTATTCTGTGCATACTCAAACTTCAGAAAACCTTCAGTAGTTTCCTGTTAAATTATTTTTAGGCTGATGCAGAAGACTGAGGAGGCAAGTAGAGGAGGGGAGGGCTGCTGCCAACCAGATGAGTGGCTGCACCCCTGATACTCATCTGTGCGTCTCCCTACTTAGCAAAGCTCTACTCAAAATGTAGTTTATTTCCCTTTCTGCTTTGTGCATCCATCCATCCATCCATCCATCCATCCATCCATCCATCCATCCTCCCTCTCCCTAATAACATCCCTGACCCCTGAGTAATAGCAGCTGCTGGGCTTGTATCATTTATTCTATGTCAAACATGGCAGGCTTAGCAAGGGCTATGACATGCAAATAAGACATGGTTGTGTGGCAGCCCCCGGGGCCTGGGTTCTGAGGCTTCAGACATTACACTAGGCACTAGTCTGCTCCTGTTTTACATGACAGAGAGGTGAGGTCTGTACTCGCACTTGCATTGTTGCAGTAGTGGACACTAAGACCCATGCTCTTCTTTTTACACAAGGCTTCCGTACAGGTGTAGCGCACTGTGCTAGGTAGCCGGCCATCATGCATGCCAGTGGGCAGTGGCCTCCTGGACTGTCACAGTCCTGATACAGGGCGCAGAGGTCGCTCAGCCCCTCTGACCTTCCTTGTGATTGCCTCTGATGACCCTAAGCCCGTGTGAAGTGTATTCCTACTGGAACAGTTATGGAGGGCCAGTGGAGGAGGACCCTTCTGTTAATTCAGCACACAGTTTACCTGGTGCCACACAGTGGTGGTAATTAGAACCCATTACAAACATAAAACATCAGTTCAGCCATGCCTGTGAAACCAGGTCAAGAATTGCTTTAAAAGCCTTGTCTGGTCTCTCCTTTCAAAAGCCCTGCCAGCCCTCTAGGCTTGCTCACAGAGAGAAGCTATTGATTTCTAAGGACCCTGGGATGGCTGGCAGCTCTGCAGGGCCTCGCCTCCTCCCTAGCACAGAAAGCCTTTTCCAGCCTGAGCAGCAGGTGGCTAAGGACAAGGAGGAGGAGGAGGAAGAGAAGAGGAAAAGGATGGAAGAAGGCAAGGCTGCCACCAATAGCAAATGCTGCCTGGGCATGTGTCTCAGCTAGGCTCAGTCCTTTGACTGGCTTATCTACTCTGCGTCTGACAGGACCACTTGTGGCATTTAACTCATTCTAACGACTCATTCACTGCACAAATACATATAGACCGTCCTTCAGGCTCCATTTAAACACCATGCATCAGCTGGGGGCTTGGGGTTAGAGGATGCTAAGTGTTTGCCCAGGGTGAGACACAGCCTGGCAATGGGTGGAAGAGAGGAACAGACTTGAGAGAGGTTGAGGACATTGGTCCTGCAGACCAAGGTACCGCTAGGGAGCGCTGATGAACACCTGTCTAATGGGCCACAGCTACCAGCATCTACGAAGTGCCCCCAAGTGTAGCCTTTGGGGACATTAACTGACTGCTACCTTCCAAACCTTTGGAAATTTCTGGTGTTGTTTCTTCTGTTTTAGGGACAAGAGACTGAACCCCAGCAAGGAGACAGTAAGCTGCCCAGGGTCACAGCCAGGGAGGGGGCAGGTGGACCTAGATGGCCGTGGAATCTGTGATGCTGAGAGCTATCCTGGTAGTCTGAAGATGGTGCAGACCCATGCAGCTGCAGGGAGCCTCCTCCTTTCTCTTGAGGGAACGGCCCTCAACTCAGCAGTGGCCTCTAGTTTCTGGCTGGTTTTGCTTTCTTTCTCTTAATCAGTTTTTCAGAAACCATGAGGAAATTGTCACTAATAACTGCTGTTTTAATATTGATTTTGGCTCTGTGGACTTCGCACAGCATCATGAACAGATGACAAGAGAGGCTGTTCATCACCTTTTCATGAGGCTGTGCATGAAGAGCGAGGGTCAGGACTGGGGACCTGGTGGCAGCACTTCAGACAGGGGAGTGAGAATTATTGACACCTGTCTTACAGGCCTCTGTCAGCTCTTTAGCTCATACCAGGCCCCTCCTTTTTCAGTTGGGATGTCAGGAGGGGTAAATCTGCATTTTCCAGAATGGAACCTACCAAGTAATTATGATCAGCTTGATCATGGACTATTAGTCTGTACCATGAAGGACAAACCTGCAACCTTACCACAGAAGAGGTCGGCGTCCTACTAGGCTTCAAATATTTGTGCAGGGATCAGAGATTTGTGCGAAGGCCACCGAAGCATGGGTTCAAATCTCTGCCCTGCCTCTTCTGACCCTGACACTGTATCCCCCTACAGTGTCCTTTTCTGTGAGGAATGGTTGCCTGCCCCACAGGAAGGGGCACTAGCTCCATAAGCCTCTGGCGGCCACACCTGCAGACTTGCCAGAGCAGCTGGTGCTGGCTGTTTTAACTAGCCAGGTGCCATGCAGTGTTTGCAGAGAAGAGTTCTGCCAACAGCTACTGCAGACAGGACCAGAAGACAGCATGTGGATTTCACCTCCTAGACAGATCCTGAGGCATCTGAGCACATGTCCCTGCTTGTCACTAGAAGAGCTTCAGTTGCTACTGAAATTTGGGGCTTGTCTTGGTCTTAACCAAGATGCCTCGTTTTGTTACTTGGAGGGCAAGGCGTGGTTAATTTGAATGTGACGATATTGAGAACTTTCTAGTATAAAAGGAAATGCCAGAGGCTTTTTTACAATCATAATTCTTTTGTGATTTGGCAGGTAATTATGGTAACTCTGGGGTTCTCACAGATTTAAAAGCTCCTGTCTAGCCCTGTTGTATTTGAAGATCACTGTCCTTCATGCTCCAACTTGAAGGAATCACTCAGCTTCCTGAAGCTCTGAAAGTAGCATCTTCCAAGCTCTCCCCTTTCCTCCTGACTACAGTCGGGAGCATCTGACCCAGCATCAAAGGAGACGTGTGTCTCCCCTGCCTTCCTACTTCTTGCCATGCCAGCAGGTGGTTAACAGCATGGCGGCTTGCTTTGGGGGACAGTGGGCCTCCAGACTGCTGTTCCAGTTTTGTCTGTGGCATTTTTCCGTCTGACTTCTCAAGGCTTTCCTCTCTGACCTCTCCTCCATGTCTCTTGACTCTCACTTCCTTGGGCATTTACCCTGCCTCTCACATGTGACTATGGAAGAACACTGTGTCATCCAAGGGGAGTAGGTTGGAGGGCATCTGTTCTCTCATCCGCAGTCTTGGAGTTCCACTGTGCTAGGGTAGATATGGTGGGTTCATGGGATGCTTTAGTTCTGTGACAGTGGGATCTGTTTGTGACTCACGTTCCCCCCACTGAGGTTCTCCAAGTCCACAAGTTGCTCCTCGTCGTATTTGGGTTTGTGAGTAGTTATATGAGAAGTCAGCTCATGCGGCCTATGTAAGCTGTAAGCTGTTTATCTGAGTGCTTGTGTGAGGAAATGGCAAACTCCAAGTGAGACAGGGAGCTTGCACTCACAGACCAGCCTCGGAACAGTGAACATCAAAATGTAATGGTGACGTTATTCCAATCAGGTCTTGTGTCTTCAGTTTCATCGGCTTTTCACCCCGATGTTCCCACTGAAGAGCGAGCTTTGTCTGATATAGTCAAAACCACTGTTGTGGCTGCCAAAGGGAGCTAGGCTTTGACAGCCCACAGTGTAAACATTTATGGAAAATTGTTGTATTACTCTGACTCCTACAGCAAAACCCAACAAAGGCCCGCTCCATGCTAGGAAGAGAGAGTGACACCTGTTTGAAGCTTGCATTTCATGGGAGCACATTAGCAGGCCCCTCAGCAGTAATGCAGCAGCTTGTCCTGATAAAGCTCTGGGAGGACCTGCAGGCATTATTGGTGATGTGATATGTGTGACTTATCCATCCCCACATTGTTTTAAGGCATCTTTGGTGTCGTTTTCACTTAGTGTTTCATATTCTTGGTGAGGTTGGCATGTTGGGGACATTGGACACCATAAAAAGGGGATCCACAGAGCATCAAGTGAACAGAATGTGTTCTGTGTTCTATGTACAGAATTGTCAGAGTCAATAAACACACACACACACACACACACACACACACACACACACACACACACATCATACTGAAAATGAATCCTGTCATGGGTCGCTCAGGAGGAAGGATGGTTGGTGGCTGGCTGGCTCACTGACTATGTGGTAGTGTGTATTGGCATCCCAAGTCCTTAAATGGCCTATTAAAGAATACTTCCTTTCCCTCTGATTAGTGGGAGAATGCTCATTAATTACTAAGAACTTACATAAGGAAAGTAGAAAGAACAGGAAGAAATCCTCCCTGAATTTCAGTATCCTGGCGTCTTTCTTTTTGCACATGTTGTCTTTGTAATAAAGAAAGTTACTCCTTTTTGCTTCTTGAGGTGGGAGTTAGGCCAGTGATTCACTGCCTGTGCTCCTCCCTCCCTCCTCTGATAGCCTACCATGGTTTAGAGGAGAGCTTGCCCAAGGACTCAATGGATGGAACTGCACCACTAGCTGGGGCATCATCATGATTATTGGTTTGTTTACTTTTGCACTGCTAAGTGTTGAACCCAGGTCTCATGCATGATAGGTAGTTACCGCACTGCTGAGCTACACCTTCAGCCCCAGCGGGAGCATACTGGACAAGCATAACTCAGATGACAAAACAAAACTGCCCCTCTAGAAGTGGAGTTAAGGTTTGTCCAACACTGTCATCTTCTGACTATAAACTGCCAAACTCACCACCTCAAACAAGGTTGCATGCTGCTGGGCGCACAGGGCCATGGTCTCTGGCAGGAAGGAGACTGCCGGGAGCAGGGTTCGGCATGGGCAAGGGTTGCTCCTGAGGCTGACAGTGTCGCGCTTGTCTGTTCCAGGTGGCCGAGATGCACGGGGAGCTGATTGAGTTCAACGAGCGTCTACACCGGGCCCTGGTGGCCAAGGAAGCCCTGGTGTCCCAGATGAGGCAGGAGCTGATCGACCTCCGAGGCCCGGTGAGTGCTCCCCACCAGCAAGCAGGTGCTCGGTCTCCCTGTGGGTGCACCAGGCTTCTGCTACCCACAGCCCCACTTCTGGGCTAGGTCATCCCTGATCGTGTCGGTGACCTAGAAAAGTGCAGGCCCTGAAAGAGTGCACACCTTGCTCCACCATGCAGCTTCTCCAGGTCCGCTTTTGGTGGGCACTGCAGCCATATTACATGTCCCTCCCCCTCGCTGTGGTCTGAACTGGCTCAGAGCCTTGCTCCATGTGTCTGTGCTCTGCTGCATGGACGGATGCCCACCGTCAGCAGACACGCTTGCCTTTGTGTTCTTAACTTGTACCCAGGTAGTCTGCGGCGTGGATCTTTTAGCTGCTTTTTCCCCCCTCTATAGTTTGGTTTGAGGAGCACCCCGTATTCGCTGAGTTATAGGGCTTTTCCTCTTCTCCGTTGACATATCTGGTCATGTGATAGTGTATTGAGGGGCTGACGTGTGAATTCTGGGATCCCTGCTTTTCGTTGCATAGAGAGTAGTGATTTCACCTCCTCACACATTTACTTGGTTTCTTGTACTGCACTATGAGCAAGCTGGGCTGCTGGCTCTTCCACGCATGCCCACCACAGCCGCATGTTTACTTAAAAACTTGGCGTACAAAACACCAAGTTCCAAAGGCTGGCAGAGGTAGTGTGCTCTCTCCAGTAGCTGCTGCCACGGGCAGCTCTCAGCAGCTGAGGACAGCTTTATTTCAACATGCCACTTCTGGTCTCCCTCTTCTGTGTTATTTGAGTCAAATGCTAAGCAGACTTTTGTCTCTGGTCATCTCACTGTGTACATATGTCTGAAAATAAGATAATGCTATTCTAGTTTGTGTATAGCATTTGGTTGGTGTTTCTGGGAGGCCTGCTCTTTTCTGAGGAGAAGCAGAGGGAAGTGGATCTGGGGGACAGGGGAGGTGGGAGGAAAGACTGGGGGAGGGGAATGGGGAGCTGCAGTAGGATGGAATATATGACAGAAGAATAAAAAAAAAACTTTAAAGGAGCCAGTGTGGTGCTGCATGCTTTTAATCCCAGCACTCAGAGAGGCAGAGGCAGGCGGATCTCTGTGAGTTCGAAGCCAGCCTGGCTACAAAGCAAGTCCAGGACATCCAAGGCTGCACAGAGAAGTCCTGTCTCAGGAAAAAAAAAATCTTTAAAAAACAAGAAAATGTAAATGCTATACCATTCTCACCCTTTACGTCCACTAATTCTATAGCAGCATGTATCAGTATTCAAATGGTCAACTAATTTGTTTTAAATAGGTTTTAAAATTTGGGTTCTACATGAGGCTCTCACTTTATAACTCATTGATTGCCTCTTAAGTTTCTTTCTCATAATTTGAAAATGCTGGTAAATGTGCCTAAGTCATTGGGAACATTTCAGGCAGACAGCCCAGTAGTGTACCTTCCTGTGTTGTACAGCACCTCAGCTGTTCTTCTCTGAAGACTGACCACTCTCCCCACCCGAGATAAAATACTCGTCCTTCCCTCCCTTCTCCCTCCCTCCTTCCCTCTCTCCCTCCTCCCTCCCTCCCTCCCTTCCTTCCTCAGCCTTCTCTATCCACCATCCTGCCTTTGGGAATTTGACTTTTCTCTTACACTTTGTCTTTGGGTCCTCCCTGGTCTCTGTTGTTCCCTGGAGTTGGTTTATGGACAACACTAGGTCATTGGAGTTTTGCGCTAGTTTCCCTGATGGCGTCTCTGGGTGGTGGTGTCTCACATGCTCCTCCTACTTTGGTTTCTTTAAGCTGGCATTGGGTCTAGATGTGTGGAATTGGCTTCGCTTCACTGATGACGTAACTCTGGTTGGACTGTTTCTTCTCAGCAGTCCCACAACTGTCTCTTCATGATGGCAGCATCCGTCTTTTGTTATCCCTAGGCCGCTTGCCACATGTCTCCATCAGGTCAGTGCCTCACCTTCTTGATGCCTGTGTAGCCCCATCAATGAGAAAGGACAGTGAGTGATGAGTCTAGGGGTCTAGGTGCTAACCTCTGTCTCCCATGAATAGGGCAGGTCCTCATGATGCTCCTGTTTCCATGTCTAGCTTTGAGTGCTCCAGCCTTGCAGGGCTGCCTGACGAGGGGACCATGGGCAGACAGGAAGTGAGCAGTGGCCCATTTTTTTATTTTTAGCATAGGCCCAGTTTGAACTGGGTGGCATCCTTTATGATGCCGCTCTGGATGCTTTGACTGAGAGCAACTTCAGTGCCTCTTTATTACTGTGAAGGCTGAAGACAGTGAGCCCCACCTGTGTAGACTGTGGACTGCTGGTCTGAGTGCTTGGCAGTGACTGAGCGGCTGTTACTGCCCAAGCATAATGTGCTGCCTGTAAGCATGAGTTTGTTGTTATTGCCCAACTCTGCCTAACAGGGCGTTACCGGCTGTGACCCCTATAAACAGAAGACGAAACAGGCCTAGAAGTGAAGTCACCTACCCACTGTCCCTCCGTGAGGAGTGGCAGGGCTAAGTCTAGTTTTAAAGACTGGATTTTCTTTAACAGTTAAAAATGCCAACCTTTTTGGGTTCTTCAAAACAAGCCATGGATTTTGATAAGGCTTAGTTTTCTCATACTTTGTTAAACTGGGCTAGGAAGATTGTTCAGTGGCTAAGAGCGCTTGTTGCTCTTGCGGAGAACCCAGATTTTGTTCCCCACATCCACATGGTGCTTTACAGACATCTCTACCTCCTTCTCCAGGGGATCTGATGCCTTTTGACCTTGAGGGCACCAGGCATGCTCATAGTGCACAGACATGCACATAGGCAAAGCACTCATACACATAAGTTAAAAGAAATAAATCTAATAACCTGTGTGAAGTGACTGAAAGGATGGAAGATTTATTGGGGTTCACAATTTAAGGGGATATGGTCCTTCATGGTGGCACAGGAGAGCTCATGGCCGTGGTAGTATGAGCTTGAGGTGGTTGGTTATGTGGCATGGACAGCCAGGAAAGAGAGAGGCTGGGATGTGCACCTCAAGCTCCCTCTCCCACCCAGTGACCTGCTTCCTCCCGCTCGATGCCATCTAGTCCCACAGCCTCTCCAAACAGCCGGGGACCAAATGCTTCCACACATGGGCTTACGAGGCTGTTTCACAGCCAAACCATCACATTTACAAACTGAAGCAGCTAACAGGTTAGGAGTTGGCTCAGTCAGTAAAGCGCTTGATATACAAGCAGGAGGACCAGGGGTCGGATCTCTGGCACCCACATAAAGAGCTGGGCACCTCATGTCTGGAATCTTAGCTCTGGGGATAGAGACAGGTGGATCCCAGGAGCTCACTGCCCAGCCAGTAAGTTCCAGGTTTAAACGGATAAGAAACTGAGGAAAATACTTGACATTGACTTGTGATCTCCACACGCATACAAACGTGAATGTGCATTGCACATGTACACACACCTGTGTGCACACACATAGCCCCACGGTTTAAAAGGAATTGGAATGGGAATTAAGAGAAAAGAAACTCTCCAGACCCTTTCCTCTCCATGGCACCATCACTTTCTGACCTATGAGCAGGGAAACTTCCCAGTTGGCTTTACCTTTCCAAGCCTCCTGCATATACTTGTACACTGAAGCAACCGGCGTCTGCTGCGTTGGTTATATATTACTTCTCTCCCATGTCACAAAGCACCCGAGAGATGTTTTCATCTGGCTTTACACACTGATCTATTTAAGGACAGACTTATGCTCCCTAGGGCAGCCAGCCCCTTAATCTAGCTGGCCAGAGCCCTGCTGAGGATTTTGAAGTTTCTCCTTTTTGCTTTTGCAGCAGTGGTAGACAGACATCCTTGTGAAATCCTGCATTTGGATGAAAAGGTTATTTGATGGCTGGTTAGCTTGAGCAGGCCCAGAGCTCTTGCCATGCGGGATTGTGAGGTGTATCTGCTCTACCCGCTGCAGGACAGTTCTGGAAAACCTAGGGGCCACCACCTTGCAAAAGGCCAGAATACAGTAGGTTCTAGTAATCTGCTGAGTGTGCCATAGAAAACCACCCTCTACCATGACTGCATCACCTCCGTGCAGAGGGCTTGGGACTGCTGGGCTTCTGCCATGCATCTAAAGCCCTTCTTCTCAGACCCCAGCCCTTGCTTCTACTGTCGTCTCTGGCTGGAAGGCCATCTGGGCCCAGACTTTACTCTATCTGTTACTTCCTCAGGGAACTCCCCGGATGCTCAGGCACAGGCAGATTCCGTGCCCCGCCCCCTTCTCTGTGTCTCCTTAGCAGGATTGTTGATTGGTCCCCCAAAATAAGTACATGGCTATCATAGGTCAGATAATTAAATGAGTGAGTGAATGTCACTGTTGGTATCCAGGTTTTTCCTGGGCCCCATGACACATGAGCCCATTTCTCTGCCCATGCTGTGCTTCTCGCTAAGACCTGAGTGCTGCCCAGGCTAGCAGTGGCCAGCAGACAGGAGCAAGCACAATGGTAGTCAAGAGCCTGAAGTCTGCTGGGAGGAGGTGGCTGTTGGAATTGTGGCAGGGGTAAGTGGGGGGGGGGGCGGTGTCTTGACATTGTCATTATTGCCTCAGGACTGTCCTGGTCACCTCACCAGAGCACATGGCAGGCAGAGAAGGAAGGCAGTGTTTCTAGTTCGTGTCAAGGCTCTTAGCCTCTCTTGTCATCTGTCACCTTGGTGGGACTCCCTTCAGCCCTTCAGACTTCTCATGTGTCAGGATTCTGCTGTGGTTGGAGCCCGTTTCCATTCTGCCAACTGGAAACATGGCCCAGGGCCTCTTCCTAGATCGACACTCACCATGTGATGGCTGCTCAGCACATGGTCCTGCTCATCATCACTGCATCCTTATAAAGCAGAAGACAGCCACATAGACCAGGTCATAAAAAGATAGGATGTGTGCCTCAGATCCCTCCCATGGGTATTGTTGAACAATATTACACATTTTGAAGATAAGCTACTCATTTGAAGATGGGATTTGGCACTTGTGGGTGAATTGTCTTAGAATAAATATTGCTGTGATGGAACACCATGACAACTTGGCTCACATATCTCAAGTCATAGTCCACTGAAGAAAGCCAAGGCAGGAACCTGGAGGCAGGAGCTGATGAGAGGCCGTGGAGGGTGCTGCTTACTGGGTGCTCCTCAGGGCTTTCCCAGGATTACACCCTGGGAGAATAGTTAAAAGTCACAATGGGAGGGCTCCATAAATGCTGGTGTGTTTCTGTATAAACTGATGACATGACCCCTCTGTGTTATGGTTAAAAGGGATGGTTTTTATTGTAAATATGAGAGTGAACAGCCAGAGCAGAGAGAAAAGGTAGCAACTCAACATGGCCAGCAGACTGGACCTGGCCAGGAGAGAAGCAGGAGTAGAGAGGGAGAGGTGGGGGGAGGAGAGAGGGGAGGGAGGGAGGGAGGGAGGGAGGGAGGGAGGGAGGGAGGAGACTGCTTTCCAAGTTATTCTAGATGTGCCAAGCTGACAGTTAAACCTAACCAGCACCCTTGGCCTTCTTATTTCCAGCTAGAACACTTGTGATTTGGCTGTGAGGCGAGTACCTGTGGGGAAAGGGACCTAGGTTCTAGGTGCTTCTGTTGACTCTGATGTTGTGGTGACAGTTTCTTAGTCAGGGTTGGTTTCAGGAGTGCTGGGGCTTAAAGGTGCACTATTTTGAAAGAGAAAAGTCTTGAATTTTGTGGGATCTAAGGTTCTTCTTGTTCACCCCTGTAGTGTCTTGAGTTTTGTGGGATCTAAGGTGCTTCCTGTTCACCCCTGTGGTTCAGAGTTCCTCATCCCTACGTTTGTTCCTTAGTCTCTGTCTTTCTTTCAGCGCTCAGCCTTAGCAGCACCCCACTCCCCTGTTGAACACACTTACTCTGTGAGCAGGCAAAGAGTCAGATAGCGGAAGGCAGGGCCACTCGCGTCTCTCCTTAGAATTTCTCCTCCCTGACCAGGGCAGCAAGTGCAAACCCACGACTCTCAGATTCCAGGTATTATGTCATTTCCCCCTTCCTCTTCAGGTCACATGCCTTAGTTCCCGCTCCCAAGCACAGTGGCTTCTGAGGCGCCCTGGACACAGCACTGTGCATGGTGTAGATACCCACGGGCTCTGAGGTGAGGCTCTCGCAGGCCCCATTGTGTGCTGAGCACTCTTCTGGCCTTCCTTCCTTATGGCGCTGTGCGCTCAAAGGGCTTTGGTGTTGTTCTTGCTGCTGTTGCATATTTAGTTTTTACTTTAAAAAATGTTAAGTTTCGGTTGCTGCTTTTGATCACACTGATTGCTTCGCCTTGGAGGCGGAAGGTTTGGACTCATCAACCTGGAGACATTCCTAAGGGCAGAACAGTGACTGTGTGTAAGGCGGACTCTGGAGGAAGAAGCTTGTGATCATTGGGCACGAAGCAGCGCAGGCATTGTCTTTGCTTCAGGACCTCCCAGAGGTGCTCCCACAGGCTTGGTCACACACAGCGTTCCCAGAAGTTCCCTGTCTCCGGGGACAGTTTCTCGGAAGGGCCTCACAACTGATTTCTGAGAAAGGCAGTGGGGAAGCTCCCACAGGCATGGCGCTCATTCCTGACACATTCCCCACGGGCTCATCAGAGGCCACTGTGCCTCCAGCACAGCCTGGCCAGAGACTTGTGAGAGCACAGGTGTGACCCCACATGACGGGTCATTCCCAGGCCTCTGGCCCCCAGTATCCCACTGAGTCTCTAGGCCCTTGGGCCCCACTGACCCAGCTTGGCAGTGGCACGGTCATTGAGCTCATTCTGCTTTTATCTCCCCTCCCCTCTTCTTCCTCCCTCCCTGTTGCTTCCGGGTTGTGTGTGCTGTTCTCCCCTTCCTCTGTACCCTGACTTCCCTCCCCCTCCCCCATGTCTGGCCCTTTGTTGCCATCTCTCTGATTCTTTCTGTCCCGCACTTCCTGTGTGTGTTGCTCTCCATGTTCACCTCTCTCTGGCTCTGCCATCTGTGTCTCCCCTGTGCAAGAGTCCCCTATGCCCCTTCCCTCCCCATCCTCCTCCTCTTTATTGTCTCTTGATGAATGAACTTTCACAAGGCTCTGTGGTTAGCAGTAGTTTCTGCTTAACAGCAAATCCATACATCCTTCCCCTTCATATTTGAGATTTCTGGGGTGTATGGTGTGTGTACATGGTATGTGCGTGCTGTGTGATATGTGTATGTGTATAGTATATTGTATGGTGTGGTATGTGGTGTGTATGTGGTGTGTGTGTGTGTGATGTAGTGTGCATGTGTGGTATATTGTGTATATGTATAGTGTGTGTGTGTGATATAGTGTGTGTAATGTAAGTGGTGTGTGTGTATGTGTGTGTATGGTGTATAGTGTGTCTGTGTGTGTGGTATATGTGTGGTATATTGTATGGTGTGTGTGTGTGTGTGTGTGTGTGTGTGTGTGTGTGTGTGTGTGATGTAACGTGGCTAGTGGGGGGGGGATGTCCCAGTGATGAGGGTGTGGTTTCCTCAGCCTCTGTTAAGCCTATCACTTCATGTCTCCATCTTCTTCCCCCGTGGGCTGAGAGCTTTTATGAAGACTGTGTTCTCATGAACCTCTTCTCAGAGCCTGGAGCCTGTGTCATATGGATTGACCACACGACTATGGTAGCTATGGTAACACCACCAACCAGGGCCTTCCATTGTCCAGAAAAGTGGCTTCCTGTACAGCCAGATAACAGACTTTGATAATCCCTCCTGTGAGCAGCCCACGGTTTGCACAGGACATCCTCCCTCTGCTGTTGAGATGTCCTAGCTGATTCGAGAGATTAATAAAGTTCAGAGAGGAAACGAATGGGTGGGCCCATCCCCCAGTTTGTAGCAAGGGTCGCATTGGAATGGGCTGTCTCTGCATCTTTAAGATCTCAGAGGGACTGACCTCATGTTGGGGCTGATGCCATTTAAAGTCAGAAGCTTAATAAGAAACTTGACTTTTTGGCTTGGTGGCAGTTGGAAAATTATCTGTGGTGCCCTCACAGCTCTGAATAGCACATCTAGGTTGTAAGAGTCTTTTGAATTCTGTGCGTGGCATGTATGTTTTAGCTGTGTGCTGTCATGCAGATAATCTGGAACAGTGCTGTCAAGGGAGCCCTCTGAAAGTATCCCACGTAGGAGCCTAACACAGAAACGTTAGTTTTCAATACAAAACTATCCAGAAAATGCTTGCAGAACCCTCTCTAAATTTCTCCATGTGAGGGATAGAAGCCCCTTCGTGGGTACAGTTGGTTTTCTGTTGATGGACAGCTGCCCCAGTGGTGCCATGGCTTTGGAATGCGCACCAGTGTGCCCTGGACCAGGCTCGTCCTGGCTCAGGCCTTCCTTTCCTCAAGCCTATGCTGACCTCTTGCTTCTGGAGTTTGCTCATCAGACTCTACTTGCTGCTGTGAGCTGCGGGAGGTGCATGGACCCTCGCCACCCAAGACTTGTGGGTACAGGTCCTTGAAAATGCGCTTCCACTGTGATTGCCTCTGCGCTCTGTAACAACCTGGTTTATGCTTCTGTCAGTCACTCATGTTTCAAGCAGCTGCTTTGCATAGAGTGTGAGGCACACAGACCTGGGAGATACAACCTGTGCCCTGGGTGGGTGGGTGGGGCTAACTCCAGAATATGTATTGTCTGACGTGCATCTATCTGCTTTGACTGAACTGATGTTTGGCATGGACACAGGCCAGCCCAGCCCAGCCTGAGAGCAGTCCTGCCACTGATCCTGAGAAACATCAGCAAGGATGACTGTCAGGCCTATCCTGATCTTGTTTCCCCCTACGTCTGCCCTGCAAAGGTTCACATGTGCCTGGGTCAGTTCAGTGCATAACACCCACGTAGCAGCAAGAGAACTGTAGCCAAAATGCTTTTGGGATTCAGTGGTCCTGGGTTTTTCATTTATTTACCCTCATGGCCTGTCTGAGAAGTACTCACTCTCTCTCCCTTGGGTTCCATGTGACCCAGGTGCAGAGATGACATTCAGAGACGCTAGCCCCTGTTAGTGGTGGAAGCAAGACCTGCTTTGATGTGCTTACATCCACTCCGATCTCACTGCCTTCCATGTGTACTCACTCAGACTGTATCTTTACCTCCCCACAACTAGATAGTGCTGTGATCACAGCACCCAGGATGCTGTGCCCCAGACCAGTGTGTGCTGCTGGCACAGAGGTTTCTCAGCATGGTGGTAATGTAGAGAAGAGGTCCCGAAGCTAAGGCCATGGCACTCCCATGGGGCTGGCCTGGGATTACCTCTCTTCTAGGAGTCTAGACTGTGGGTTTACCCTTGACCTTTGTCATCCTGCAGTGTAGTATCTCCTACGCTTGCCTGCTCTGCCTCAACCATCTTTCTGACCAAGACATGCTGTTATCTTCTCCCTGATTTTGCCTTGCTTTTCCTCTGCATGGCTATACTTGTGCGGCCCCTTTAAGTACATTATGTCTACTTTCCTCATTCCTTCCTCTGTGTTAGTTGAGCCACCTTGTGGCTGATCACACCTTCCCCACCAGGACATTGTACACTTTTTAAAACTCTTTCTGTTTTTTCTTTTTAACTCTCTTAAAGAACTAACCTCCCCCCCCCTTGCCTTCCTCATCTCCAGAGCCTTCGTTAGCTTAGGCTTGCTTGGCAGAGAAGTGAGCAGATTGGCTGTGGTCATTCTGAGAGCTTTCTCTCCTCCCCAGTGTGAACATGCATAGTCTTCTGTCAAGTCTCAGCGCAGTTCTGCCTTGTGTTGCACGGAGTAAAATTCCTCTGTCCTCTTGGGGCAAGACGGTTAAGTGACCAGCTGAGAACACATGCACCTTGCTAAAAGGATCCTTGATTTAGGTGCAGAAGGCTAAACTCTTGATCCCCTGCATATGTTTTTTCCAGAAAGGGTCCTCTTCTTACTACTGCCATCTCCATACTGTCTACTGCCAGCGTGTGGTGACTGTAGCCATTGCCCTGCAAGGTTTGTTAACGGCTTCATAGGTGTCTGACCAAGATGATTTTGTTTCCCAGAGCCTGAATGGAACGCTCTAAGATACTAAAAAATAAAATAAAATATTGCTAGCTGAGCACTGGAGAGCTTTCTTGTTCAGGGATTTTGACAAACTCAGAAAGATCCCAGCTTCCTATTTCTATCCTTTCCCCCCCCCCCCCCCCGAAAAATGTCTTTCTTCATTCCTGCTGTTCAGGAATGTCACTGTTGTTACCAGCATGAGTATGCTGCCCCAGTGCAAGTTGCCACCCCATCCCATAAGAGCCAAGCTTGCTGCCTGTGCTCTCATAGGATGCAGGTATTCTCTTATTGGTGTGTGTGTGTGTGTGTGTGTGTGTGTGTGTGTGTGTGTGTGTGTGTGTGACAGGATTGAACCCAAAGAAATGAAAACGGAGCATTCTTCCCCCCTCCCCCGAGACATGATTTCTCTGTGTATCCTTGGCTTTGTAGATCAGGGTGGCCTTGAACTCACATCAATTGGCTTGCCTCTGCCTCCCGAGTGCTGGGATTAAAGGCGAGTACTACCATGCCCGGTGAAAGGGGAGCATTCTTACGAAGCGTACTTGCAGCCTTCTTTTCTACACTTCATTTTGAGACAGGATCTCACAATGTTGCTTAGCTTGCTTTGAGCTCACTTGTAGCCCAGGGTAGCCTTGAACCTGTGATCACCTCATCTCAGCTTCCTAGGTAACTGTTGTTATAGGTTTGGTCAGAAAACCTGGACTAACTGGCTTTTTTAAATTTAAAACTTTATTGAAAAGCATTTTATGAGTACTTAAAGGTAGAAAATTATAGTCATAAAGAGTGTGATAATGGTACTTATACTCTATCCTTTTTTTTTCTGGAGACTTGATTACTTTTGGAATGTGAAAGGAAATTGTTTGGAGCCATGATGCATCATGTATACTTTTATGCAGAAAGACAGTTAGTTACTGTAGGAAACATTGCGCTAGGTTTGTTTCCAAATTAATCTGGCAGCTGCCAAGGCAGGACTGACCCTTGCCTGCCTCTGATCTCTTTCCAAGCCTTCCTTTACCACCTGCTCTTGTTGTTCTTGTTTGTGAAGTTTTACTTTTCAACCCTTTGTCTTTTAAAACACTTTCAGTTTTTTTCCAAATAGCACAATATAAAAAATATATATTTGAAAGAATTTCAATGACACACACATTATTCACAGGTCAGAATATAGGTTCCTCTCTCCCAGTGACCTTGCTGTGGGAGCTTGGGTGTATATCCTTCTGGATGTCTTTAATAGACATTCCATAGACTTAAATGTATATGCATATAAGATATACTTGCTGTTTTTAGCTGGGCAGGTTGTTCTGAGACTCCCCGTCTCCATTTGTGAATATGTGCGGGACCCTTTTCTGTGTTTTCTGAACATCCATCCCCTGAGACAGACCATACTGCCACGCTGCTGCTACTGTGTACTGCCTTTGTTCCAACATGGGGTCTTCTAACATTCACTGGCCTTATGGGTAACTCTTGGCTTTCCTGGAGGTAAAGAAACCCTTAAAAGTGAGAATGATGACAACATTCCTGCCTGCAATAAAGGGCAGTTTCTACTGAGCACTTTTTGTGCCCCGTGACCCATTCCAAGCGCTGTAATGTATTAGCCCAGTGAGATAGACATTGCCACTTCCACGTAGAGGACACGAAGGCCCTGGTGAGGTATGTGCCCCCATGTGCTAACTAGTAAGTGTGGGAACCAATGGGTCTCTTGGTTTTTCAGAGTTATCCTCATCTTTAGATAAGACTAGTACTACTCACCAGGGAGAGTCGTGTGAGGTTCAGATTTACAGATGATGCCTTCACATCAGCCATGTGGGAGGTGAAATCTGGCTTGATCACAGCCCTGAGTGCATGCCTGTGCTCTCATACTGCGTTCTCTCCCTGACATTTACCTTCCCTCAGCACAGAGTTGTTTATCTGTCTCTTCTCTACTTGGCCGAGCTCCCGGCACCTGCTGTGGGCTATTAAATATTTATTGAACAAGTGACTGTTAGTTCCCACTTTCTCACCAAGCATCCTCGTTCTGGATGCCCAGAACGTGCTCACTGAATTTAGTATTGATTCCAGCCTGGTGTAAGGCACTAGCTATGGCAGCAAGTATCACCCACCCTTGAGTTTTTTGATACCTAAATTGAAACTGTTTCCAATGTGCATATGAAGCTATCCATCAGTAACATTCAGAGAAAGAGCTCAATAGAGAAGCTTGTGGAGAGGGAAGGGTCTGCCCCTGAGCTAGCCCATCAGGACCACATAGCAAGGCTATCCCTGGAAGCCTTGCATTAGCTGGCATGATGGAAGATTCTGGGCCCTCAGACTCTGAAGGGTGATGGCTACAGTTTCTCTGTTCTTTAGCATGGGTAGCATGGCTGAATATATGAGCCATACTTTATTTTTCTCAAACTCAGTTGTCACATCTATAAATGGCGTCTAATTTGTTAGTCAGGGATGGCTGTGTTGTATTATAGTAACAAACACTCCCAATATGTCATGAATCGGAGACTGCTGTTTCTGTCTCCCTCATATTGCATGTCCTTCATGGGTAGCAGGGCCACTGCTCTGTGCTGTTTATCCTCCTTAGAAACAAGAGATAAGCCATACTGTCTGAAAACCTCCACCCAGAAATGACATGCATCATCTCTCTTATATCATTAACAAAGCAGGCCCAGCACATCTGACTGTGGGGAGTCTTAGAAGAGAAGGCACAGTTACTAAGGAGAAGTGGCCTGTGACTCCCAAGAGGGTGGTGGAAGAACCCAGTTAGCTGGCATACACAGCACTTGGTTCCAGGGCATTGGTCCTGATGGCAGTGGCAATGATGCATAGTGGGGAATTAGGGCTCGTTTTGGGCTGTGATTGACAGCAACTGTATTTTCTTGACCTGCTTGTGCTGTGCACATGAGCCGAGTCTCTCAGTTGCCTGCATAGTTGGTCCTGCGCTTGGAAGTATAGTCAACATCCAGGCCAGTGTGGTCTGTGTTGCAAGAGTTCTCCCTCAGAAGGAGGGTTGTGCTGTGTCCTTCGGGTCTTCATTTTCAGGCCTTAGCCTTGTTATGAAGACATACAGACTAAAATAAAGTAGCACGTGGAAGCTGGGAGGGAGATCTGGGTCTGCAGTGTCCGTGTCACTTAGGATGCCTCCAGAGAAAGACCCAGGGAAAGCAGCCTCAGAGGCTCCAGCACAGCCAGCCCTGGTACTTAGATAAGTGCAACCTGGAGTTTGTGCCCATCCATCATCCTGTCCTTGTTGTCCCCTGTCACAACTGTCTTATCCATTGTGTAAACAGTAGCAACTGCAGGGAGAGCCCAGTGCATCACCGAGAGAGAATGAATCCCAGCCTACGATCGTGAACAGAGGCCCTGGGACCACTGTGGCAGAGTTGGCTTAGTTCATTGCGCCATCTAGAACCCATCTCTATGGCTAGGGCAGGCCACACTGGTGGGCTTGAGGTATTTGGTGTCCATCCATGGGTTAAATCAGCCAGTGGCATGGCTTCCCAGGAAACAGGTGGATGACAAGCAGCAGCCAGCGTGACCTGCCTCTTTTTCCTCCTGCACCTTCCTCTCCTCAGGAAATATGGAAGCTCTGAATAGCCAAATGACAGTGCCTGCTGTTGCTCAGACTGGCAGACAAGAGAGGGGACGGGTGGCTGTCTAGCAGAGCACCTTCTTGCTGCTTTGACTTGTCTCCAAAAACACCTTGTATAACAATTATGGGGTTTAAAGTGGGAGTGTGTCATACCTGGGGAGGTGTTATTAGGAAAGGGCTGTTAAACATCACCATGCATGCTACCTTTAGCAGAACTCACTTGCTGTTTATTGACAAAAGAGATTGAAAAGTAGGCCATTTTTTTTCTTGGCAAGTGACTTATTTGTTACATCTGCACATAAGGTCACATTGGTAAGTTATGAGGTTTCTGATGTAGACATATTCTTTGGGGGGGGCCAACATTCAACCCTGTAGCTGCTATTACAGAAAAAAATAATTTAGAATATATTATACATAATACAAACCATCAGACTTAAGTTAGAAATCTCCTTGGCTGCCACTCTTGAGTCCATTAAAAATAAGCTGGAGAGATGGCTCAGCGGTTAAGAGCACTGGCTGCTCTTCCAGAGGTCCTGAGTTCAATTCCCAGCAACCACATGGTGGCTCACAACCATCTATAATGGGGTTTGGTGCTCTCTTTGGTCAAACATGCAAATAGAACACTTAAATAAATATTTTTTTAAAAAAAAAAGTGTCCCGAGGAGCAGGATAGAAGGGTACTTGCAGAGCATCATCTGCTGGCCGCTGTCACTGTGTCTGGGTGTCTACATGAGCATGAGGTTCTGCCTTTCTCCCTTCCTCTTGTGCTTTCTTACGGCCGTCCTTAGCGCTCTGCAGAGGAAGGTAGGCAGAGGCACTGACAGACTAGCTCAGCACACAGAAGACACCTGCTGCTGGCCCGCCTGCTTCGTTTCTTTCTGTAATGTGGGCACAAGTTCTTCAGTGGTCTGCCACTGTGAGGACAAGGCAGGCAGACCAAACTATCTTCCCTCCCTTCAGCCTACCCCCTACTCTGCATTTATCCCCTGCCCCTCCCAGATGCTGCGTGGCCTTGTGTTTTGACATCATGGCTTGTCATATGTGTCGTGGATGGGTTATGTGAACCTGCCCTTACAGAGGATCTGACTCCAGATCAGACTTGATATAAATTTTTGGGATAAATATACATAAAAGGAGAGTGTGTGGGTTTGTGATAATGTTGCTAGCTTTCAAACGGTGCAAGGGATGCAGAAGCCATACCTCTGGGTCCTCAGCTGGGTTTCCAAAGGCGGTGCCACAGGCTACTGTTCATCCCTGAGCTGCTGGCACTGGAAAGAAGAGGACTGTCCCTTGCTGAGACCAGCTCTGCCAGGCTCTCAGCAGGCAACTCTCCCAACACCCACACCAGCCCTCCACAGCACAGTGGGTCCCTCTGCTTTCCAGGAGGAAAGGTTGTAGCTTGTACAAGGCTGCAAGCTGAGTCATAGCTAGTCTTCATCAAAGTGAAGCCAAAGCCAGACTTATTTAGATGAGGAAAGAAATCAAAACATATTATCCCAGAGAGCTAATATATATCACAAATGTCACAGAACGTAGAAAAACTACCCAAAAGCTTTATTGATTAGTCACCTCAAAAACACTTTCTCTCTTACTTTTTTATGGCTCCATGCTCTAGTATAGAGAATAGAAACACTGCTTAGCTATTCTTCTAGTCCAAGTAAATAAAACTTTTCAAACATTTTATATGAAAAAAAGTTATATAAAAGATTTTTTTCATCAAATACTGGTGTATTATTCACTGCTAAAGTCCTGTCACTAACATCTTCCTGTGCCCACTTTGTGACTCGTCTGTTTCTCCATCATCCATCATTACCTGCCCATCATTCATCATCCATCTATCCACCCATCTCTATTACCCACCCATCCACTACCTATCATTTATACACCCATCATGTGGTACCCATCTACTCACCCATCACTTATCCACCCATCTCTATTATTTACCCATCAGCTGCCCATCGTTTATCCATCCATCCATCCATCCCTCATTACTCATCCACCCACCTAGTCACCAGTTATCCATATATTTCCCATTATTCATCCATTCACCTTCATTTGTGTTTTTTATTCAGTTTTTTAAAATTGCAGACATTATCCCACATTTCTTTCCAAAGTTCATGTTGAACTTTAGCTCACCCCAGAGTGCCTCTCCATGCCTCCTTCTGGTCTCTCTATGCTCCCCTCCCAGAGGCAAGCATTCTCTTCTTTTTCTATATGTATATAAAATTGAATGATTATTAGACTTACATTGAGAAAGTTAGCAACTTGCATTGCACATAGTAAAAATTTCAAGGAACCATGTTTTCCAGAATGAAAAGCTATTTCTTCTGATCTTCGTTTCCAGTGTCCTTCCTCCCAAAATGTTCAATCCAAGTGCATCAGCGCACAGTGTTCACTCCCTCCTTCCTGAGCATCCCCTTCCCTGCCACCTGCTTTGTGCCAGGCCTTGGCTTTGGTGTTCTGTCTTAGGCCTTTGCTCATTAGCAGAGAAGGAGGGTCCCAGTCTGCCTGATGGCTGTGTGGTCTGACTGTGCCTGTGTGTTTACGTAACTATTCATGACTTCCTCCTGGGCCCCTGTTTCCATGCGTGGTGCTGCAGTATGTCTTTGTGTGTTTGGCTTCATGCATATGCTGTCTATGCATCTTAACTGAACAGGAAGAAGCTGGTGCCTACTCTAAGTAAACTGGATCATTTACATATGTTCCCTCCTCTGGCCACCCATTCATCCGTCTGTCCACTTGGACGTCTACTCCTTTGTCCATGCAGTGTGAACATTCATGAGCAATCTCACATATGCCTAATGCCTCTTGGCTCTGAGAATATTGTCCCTGAAACACTCATAATCTTATGAGGGAATGTGATCCATCAAAAATGAAGCCACAGAAGTTTTGGAGGCTATGTAGAGGATAGATTAAAAAGGCTCTTAGTTGCCAGCCCCTGAATCTTCGGACTTGAGTATTTTGAAAGCCACAAGCATCTGATGCCTGTAATTGCATATTTGCAAACCAGGCAAATTAGTGGACAGACAAGCACGGAGCCTTGAATGAGGTCCAGACCCCTTTGAGGCCTCCTCATGGTAGTGAGAATGCTGGTCAACACCATGATCCTTTCTGCAGACCAACCTCTGCCAGGCTGGCCACCCCAGGTGTGAGATGAGAGCTATACCCCTTCACACTTGGCTCCTCGTTTTAAAATGAGGATAGAAAGCAGGAGTATCAGTGGGTTGAAAAATAGCTCTCGTTTTTGGCTGAGAAAAATGAGAGCTAATTGTTTATGGAAAGGCTATTTGAAAACAGATGCGCGAGAGAATGACTCTGGCACATGCGGATTACTGGGCCATTTCATGGCCAGGACAAATGTTCACTGTGGCTGTCATGTTTTCCTTCTTGCTTTTTCTTTTCAGCAGTGAATCTGAAAGCTTTGAAATTAAAAGGCAAATAAAATGCTTTTTCTTTGGTTTTGTTTTATTCTCAAACTAATGTATCCTGACCACACATGAAGCTTTTGAATTGCTGCAAAGCAGTTTAAAACTTGATTGACATTTCAGAGTGGAAATATAAAGTATAACATGATTCATTCACTTAGTCAGTACCTGTGGTGTGCTAGGTGCTAGACCAGGCTGCTGAGTGCTAGATGTGGCGAGCAGGAACTGCAGAGACTGCTATTTGCACTCAGCAAGGTGGCAGTGTGGGGGGCTGGGGGGTTGGAGATGTCATAGAAAACCAGTGTGGAATGATGGCACTCCACACCAGGTGCGGGGTAGAGGGTAGCAGCGGAGCAGGTGCAGGGTAGAGGGTAGCAGCGGAGCAGGTGCAGGGTAGAGGGTAGCAGTGGAGCAGGTGCAGGGTAGAGGGTAGCAGTGGAGCAGGTGCAGGGTAGAGGGTAGCAGCGGAGCAGGTGCAGGGTAGAGGGTAGCAGTGGAGCAGGTGCGTGGTAGAGGGTAGCAGTGGAGCAGGTGCAGGGTAGAGGGTAGCAGTAGACAGGTGCATGGTAGAGGGTAGCAGCGGAGCAGGTGCAGGGTAGAGGGTAGCAGCGGAGCAGGTGCGGGGTAGAGGGTAGCAGTGGAGCAGGTGCGGGGTAGAGGGTAGCAGTGGAGCAGGTGCAGGGTAGAGGGTAGCAGTGGAGCAGGTGCAGGGTAGAGGGTAGCAGTGGAGCAGGTGCAGGGTAGAGGGTAGCAGCGGAGCAGGTGCAGGGTAGAGGGTAGCAGTGGAGCAGGTGCAGGGTAGAGGGTAGCAGCGGAGCAGGTGCAGGGTAGAGGGTAGCAGTGGAGCAGGTGCAGGGTAGAGGGTAGCAGTGGAGCAGGTGCAGGGTAGAGGGTAGCAGCGGAGCAGGTGCAGGGTAGAGGGTAGCAGTGGAGCAGGTGCAGGGTAGAGGGTAGCAGTGGAGCAGGTGCAGGGTAGAGGGTAGCAGCGGAGCAGGTGCAGGGTAGAGGGTAGCAGTGGAGCGGGTGCAGGGTAGAGGGTAGCAGTGGAGCAGGTGCAGGGTAGAGGGTGGCAGTGGACTGTGTAGTGCATGCTGATGCCCAGTGAAGATGTGTTCTAGAGTGAAGAATCCTCTCAGACATGTCTCTGTCAGAGGTGCTCGAGAGGAATAGTGTGAGCAGTGAGGAGTCTGTTGGAGGGGGCAGCAGACCTTTGTGGTATAAAGTGGCTCAAATCCTGCTATTGGTACTTACTTGCTTGTCATATTTCCTTGGACGGTTTTTATGAGCTTGTGTTACTATATGTCAAACCACCCAAGAAGGTAATGGCTTAACCAGCATAACCAAGCTGGGCATGGTGGCAAATGCCTGTAATTCCAGCACTTAGGAGTCTGAGACAGGAGGATTATCAAGTTGAAGGGTTTATTTTCTCTGATTAAAGAATTTTTAAAAAGTAAAAAGTTTTATTGGAAATCTTTTACACGATACCGGGGAAATTGGGGTTCCCTTTTGAAGTTCTTAGCTTCATAAAAGAATGTAAGAGTGGAATTAAAAGCAAGCCATCTTGGAGCTTCCTATAGGGCGGGGCCCCTGGAAGCCGCATTGCTGGCAGAGAAATGAGCCTTAGCAAGGCAAGAAGGAAACCCACCTGGCTCAGCATGACCAAATGGATTCAAACCTCTGGAGTCTGGCCATGAGCAGTATACTTTTTTATGTATTTTACATATTTAAACACAGTACAGAAAAAGGTTTCCTCATGACAATTATCATAATAAAGCTTAGGGAGGGCCTCAGTGAAACCTGATCACCAGGCTATTAACACCATCCCCATCCTGCTGGATGGAAACAGGCATGCACACTCATTCAGTTAAGGAGCGAAGCCTGCCTGTGTGTGTGTGTGTGGGGGGGGGTTGTTTGTTTGTTTGTTTGGTTGGTTGGTTTTGGTCTTTTGAGACAAGGTTTCTCTGTGTAGCCTTGGCTATCCTGGACTCGCTCTGTAGACCAGGCTGGCCTCGAACTCACAGCAATCCACCTGCCTCTGCCTCCCGAGTGCTGGGATTAAAGGCGTGCGCCACCACGCCCTACCTGTGTGTTTAGCATTCTGGTTTCTATATTGCTGTCTGTAAGCATATGGACCGTATGCCGTCTACACATTGGAGGAAAATGGAGGCGAGAAAGGGGGAAAAGCTGGCGTGGAGGTCAGCCATATGACAGCAAGCAGCCGCATGGCAGGGAGATTTTAAGAATGTGTGAGGAAGCTCAGAGTGCCAGGGGTAGCAAACCTAAGCTCTGATGGCATCGGACACGGACCAGAAGCAGGAAGGCCAGACCCTGAACAGCAGCCATCCCCACGGAACCTCATGGCAGCTTCTTGGGGCTGCACTGGGGACAGAAGGGATCTCACAGGAACCTTTCTTCTGAGGGTGGTCTCCGAGCCAGGTCCCTGACCTGCTCAGCTGCATTAACCTTCACGGAGGAGACAAGGGCATGTCCCCACGTAGGATGGATTCCATTTCTCCCTAGTGTCTGGTGCTCCTGAGCAGGCAGCAGGCCTGGACCGGGCTCCTGACCCGGTGTTTCTTGTTTGTTCACTTGAGTCCTCATGCCTTTCTGTGGGTAGAGGTGACAGCTTGGCTCACTGCTGCTGGCTGAGCTCTTTGGGGAATGCTTTGTAGTACAGGGAGCCTTAGATGACACATAGTGACATTTTGTTATTTGCCCCTTGTGACTGCAGGTGTGGGCTTGCTTTTTTATTTTGAGGCAGGATCTGTGGCTCCACATTGCCTGGGCTGGCCTTGAACTTGTGATCCTCTTGTCTCATCCTCCCCTATAGCTGAGCTTACAGCCTCTGGCGCAGCTTCACCATCAGGCCGTTTCCTGTCCACCTTTTCTATCTGTACCTATGTCCTGATCTGTCATGGGAGATGCTGTGCTTTTCCCCTATGGCTTGAACAAGCCAGCTAATAATGGTCCCTTTTCTCTTCCTATTTCTCTCCTCTCCTCTCCTTTCCTCTCCTCCCCTCTCCCTTCCCCTCCTCTCCTCTCCCCCTCTCTTGCTGTCTCTCTGTTCTTCTCTTTCCTTTCCTTCCCCTCAGAATTTCAAAAGTGTTTAGGGAGCACATAGTAGGCATTTGGGGGCAGACCCTCTGGTGTCTTCTTAAGTTTGGGAAACTAGTAAGCCGGAGTGACAGGACTCTGGGCAGAGTTCCACAGTGACAATGAGGGTAGCATGTAGTGACCAGTGGGTTCTGCCATCTCATCCCCCACTCTCTACCCTGGTATGCATAGCACTGGAGGCTTTTGCTCCAGAATCCATTTGGTCTGTTTCTCCAATGACGGGATTTGCCTATCCTTGTACCCTACTGCTGCCTCATGACTGCCTAGACCACAGGCCAATAGAGAACAGCTTTTTCCTGGAGTCAGTCAAAGGATATACTGTGGTGGCCATTTCATTATGTGTGCATGGAGGGCAAGCCAAAGAGGAGACCACAGCCCAGCACTGGGTCTTCTTAGATTCCTCATGTTTCAGGAATTCTAATGAAGCAGATTTTCCTTATAAAATACCAGTGTCCCACCCCATTTATTACCTGAATATGCTATGGAATCAGCATTCTGGCCAGTCCTGGTGGCACAGACCTTTGGAAGCTAAGGTAGGGGGATTCCAAGTTCAAGGCCCACCTGGGCTCCATCTTTGCTAACCCAGTAAGGCCTTTTCTAAAATACAGAATGAAAAAGGAGAATGGGTGTATCACTTAGTGGAGAGAGCCGTGGTGCGGTAAATGGTATCCCCAGCACTAAAGTAGAAAAAGAGTAGCTTTTGGACATTGGTTGAGCCCCAAAGGACATCTGGCATTACTTTGGACAGATGGCAGAACATATACACTTCAGATGTATGTTGACCTTGACCCTCTATTACCACTGCGTAGTTGGTGCAGAGTCTGGCCGGGTCACCAGCCTGGTTCCCCAAAGGCTTCCAAGGTCACAGACTTTTTTTCCCAAGCAGCCTCTCCAATATTGAGGAAGACATATAAATATCTCCTGGCTTCCTGATCCTGGTAATGCCACAGAATTAGAAGAAAAGCCTCTAAGCCAGCAGGACTTAACGATCTTTGAGCACTTATATTCACTGTCTAGAATGTTCCCAGAAAACCAGCATCCCTGAGGGATATTTACTGTCAGGAAAACACCTGGTGCTGCCTCCTCCTTGGGGAAGTGCTTTGTTTTTGCAATGGCGGCAGCTTGATGCCCGCCCTGTCTTCTCCTCTCCTTCCCTCTGGTTTGCCCTTGGTGTCCATTTGTGGGGCACATATTCAGAGGGCCTTCTGAGGTAGGCTTTCTGGGGATGCTGTCTTTAAGATGGTGGCTCTTGTGCACAGGTAGCTGCTGTCCTTACAGCCAGTGAGTCCCTCCTCAGTTAAGCCAGAACTTTCCCCAGCCTCAGGTGCTGAGGAGAGATGCAAGGAGGAGCAGTGGCTGAGAGCTGCCCCTCCATCACTAGAGTCCTGCCATGGCTGCACTCCACATGCGTGCCAGAGGGTTGGGAGGCAAGGCACATGGCCTCAGAGCCCTGGCTCTGCCCTTTCCCATCCCACATGTACCAGTGACTCTGTAGATAATAGTCTCCCCCATCTGGCTTTCTGTGACTTAGTAAGCTGAAACAGGCCCAGAGGAAGCTGGAGAAAGAATATTTGCCTAATAATAAGATAGCTATATAGATTGCTCTAGAATGTGCATCAAGTAAAACATCTTCATTACAGAATACAGGAGAAAAGTTCAAAATAGGCAGTGGAGACTCCTCTGAATGTGCTGTCATCTTCTAGTTGTATTTTGTCCTAACTGTATTGACCCACAGACATTGTTACACTTAGGGACTACATCAGCCAGGAGCATTGTGAAAAAAACATTTATGTATATTATCAAACTTTATCAGCAGTACACTTTGGTAGCAACCGCACTTTTATTTAAGGTTCTTACTGGTAGTCCTCTATTTCAAAGTGCATGCATGGTTCACCACAGGCTGGAGGTGCAGCCAGTCGGGAGAGTGCTTGCTGAACATGCATAAAGGCCTCTGTTCCGCTGTCAGCACTACATAAACCAGGAGTGCTGCGTGCCTGTAATCCCAGCCCTGGGAAGGTAGAGACAGGAGGATCAAAAGTTCAAAGTAACCCTCAGCTATATAGAGAGCTCAAGGCCAGCCTGGGCTACACGAGAGCCTGTCTCACAACAACAAAACACAAAAGTTTGATGGTGAACATCCAGTGACCGAAATTCCACAGGGCATGCCTGCCGTCAGCACCGTGAGTTTCACATCTGCAGGTTTCTGACACAAAAGCAGGCACAGGTAATAGGTAGGCCTCAGATCTCCATGCCGGCTCCCTGACTGTGTTAGGGCCACACCTGCACCAGGGCACTCCTCATTTACAGATCTGTCTTTCTATCTTAGAGTTCTTTACATAATGGAGAGAAAGTCAACTCATTCTTCAGAAACACCTACAATTTTTCTTTTCTTTTCTTTCTTTTTTTTTTTTTTGTCACCTACATTTTTCAAAGCATCCCAGAAGATAGCTCACTTCCTCTTACAGAAAGATGGGCAATGAAAAATGAGTCTCTCTCCTCAGTCTTGTTCCCTGTTTGTCAGCAATAGCTCCTGTCACCTGCCTGTTGTGTATTAGCTAGGGTATCTCTCTCCGTTTCTCTTTAAAAGCTGTTTTAACAGGCCTTCTTACATGGCCCTTCTTCTGTGGTTAACATTGTTAAAGTAGTTGAATAGTTTGTACATGTTGTAAGTTCTATAATCAAGAAAACCTGAGATTTGGTTTTGGTTTATGCTGGGGATGGAATCCAGGGCCTTGCCCATGCAGGCAAATGTTCTACCACGGAGCTACCACCTGCTGCCTGACAGACATTTTAGTTGGTGTGTGGAGTGTTGCTTCTAGGTTAATTTTGGCAAAAGGTTCTATCCCTCCTAAAGGATGACAAATTTTAGGGATCTTGGTATCTGCAGCCTCCTGACTTCTGAAATTGTCCTATCAGCTATTTCCAGCCATCCAAATGAAAGTGATAGTAACAAAATCAGCAGTGTGACACAAAAGCCCAGTCCAGCAAGCCCTTGGACCAGTGAGGCATATGGTCCTGTGAGAGTGGCAAGGCAGGCCTCTCTTTGCTGGGTTTGCAGGAGTCTCTGGACAGTACTTTGTAGAGAAGGTGTGTGGCCAGGGCCCACAATGGCTGAGCCTGGGTCACTCCCCCTCCAGGCTGTTGAGCATGGGCTGAAAGGTGGCCTCAGGCAGATTCTTCATGCACAATCAAAAATAACAGTGTACAGCTCTTAATTCTCACGTTATCATCTGAGCACAGAGCCCGTGACTGTGGTCTTCTGATGTGCAGCATTCTGTGTCTTCTGCAGGCACAGTTTATCCTTAGAACAACTCTGGAGTGCCAGTATTGTCACCGTTAACCTATTGTGAAGGTGAGGACAGTTTAGCTATTAGCTGCTTTGCCATCGCTATGACCAAGCCTGACATAAATGACGTGAAGGGGAAGGCTTGTCTATTTTAGCTCACAGTTGCAGGGACTTCAGTCTGTCATGGTGAGGAGGAAGCAGCAGAGTAACTTAGGTGGGAAGCAGTAAGAAGGTGTGTTGGCATTGGCTGGCTTCCTCCTTCCCTGCTCTGGTCCACTGGACTCCCAGCAGTTTCAGGGGTGGTGCCACTCTCATTGAGGGTGGACCTTCCTCTTGGTTGTATGTATACATTTACCTGGGGAAACATGAACACATGTTCATTCGCCCCAGACAGGGACAAAGAAATCATCCCACCTGTGTTGATAAACTAGTGAATTTATTGGGGTTACTTACAGGGGTGTGGGTGACTCAAAGGCAGCTGGCCAAAAATCCCACCATGGCATGGGTGATGGCTCACAGGAGTCACATCCCTGGCGGTCCCTCAGAGCTCCCTGGCAGCTCAGCATGTCAGAGGGTCGATGTGCTTCCATAACTTTGGGTCAAGGCCTGCAGATCTGGTGCCATTCCTTCTGTGTCTGCTTCCTGAGGCTTCTGAACACAGAACTCTCTCAGCTAATTGCCTCTAGAAAAGTCATCACAAACATACCTGAAGGTGTGCCCTACCAGTCTTCCAGATGGTTCTGAACCCACCCATCGCAGTGTCTCTACAGCTGAGCTGTGTTCCTTAAGGAGCACCTTCTAGACTCTTCCAGCCCTCTTTACACGAGGGCTGCAGGCTTCTTCTTTTAGCTGGTGTTTCTCTGGTCTCTTCAGCAGAAGGCTTTGAATTGGACAGAGCTGACTTGTGTCTGCCTCCTAGATGGAAGCTCCAAGTCTTGGTCTCACATGTTGTTAGGTGAGGGAGACAGCACCGGCCCCTCAGGTTGTCGTGAAAATTGATGGATATTGTCGACACTTTCTCCTCACTTCCCCACACTGTTCTCTGTTTCAGGTGCTTTCTCTTTCTCTGTCCATGTTATTAAAGTCCTAGTCGATTTCACCCAGATGGCAGGAGGAAGCCCCTCATGGCTTCACTACTGGCATCACTGTAGTTTAGCTTTCAGCACGGGCATCGTGTAGTCAGAGCATAGCTATTGTAAGCCCTTGTACCAGCCCTGACGATGAATTCCCGGTCTCAGTCCGATGGTAGGGGTTAGGGCATCACTGGCGGCCACATGCTGCTGATGCTCCGGGCCCTCACACTTGCCTCTGTGCTGTATGGCTAGGTCCCCAAGCAGCATTGGGAGAATCCATCATAACACTGCTTTATTTTTGTCACCAGTCATGTTTTAACATAGCTCTTGTCAGTCAGGAACCTCCTCCTCTTTCTGCTTGGGGCAAAAGGACAACCATTTTGAGGGGGCAGTGGCCTTTTGTGATCACATACTGGGAGTGACATTTGTGATACTCTTCATGCAGACAATAGATATTTTTTTCATTGCACAGATGATATCGTATGTCTCCAGTCCTAATTAGTCCTTTATGGCTCCAAAATTACATGCTTTATATGCCTGTGATTATCTCAATAGGATTAACAGTGCTTTTTTTGTAAAGATAATTGAGATCGCACATGGCAGCATGTTTTTATGACTGCAGCATCATCCCCAGGCAGCCCTCCATGAAATCTTATTGTTTCCAGTAGCCGCTCTCCCGCCTCATATGAGAGGAAATATTTGGGGACAGGAGAGACAGAAGTTTTTGATGAATGTGCAAACTGTGGTAACCCATTCATTCTCTCCCCCCCCCTCCTTTCCCAACTGCAGGTGCCTGGAGATTTGAGCCAAACATCTGAAGACCAGAGTTTGTCAGATTTTGAAATGTAAGTCCGTGCAAGTGCTTAGAGGGCCCTTAGAGGGGGAACCCTGGTAACTCTGGTGCTATCCTGCATCCTGAAGTCTACAGGGGAAGACCGAGAGGCCCATGAGGCCACACAGGGTCCATTTGGTTGTAGAGCTTGGGACGTTTTCTGAGGTCCAGGCCATCTAATGTGCTTTATTCTCCCTTGGGCATTCAAGAATCATTTTGGTCTTGACTTGACATTTAAAATTGGGAAAGTGTTACATACAGTTTTAACTTGTCACTCCTGCAAGGCCATGGTCAGCTGAGCAGCATGGATGGTCCTTTTGCACAGGGCCCACACACCACTCTTCACCTTGCTGCAGCCCCGTGTTCCCTGCTGCTGCCCGGCCTAGTCTGGCCCACCTGTAATAGTCTGCACTGCTCTGGATTTGACTGGCTCCAATTCTGTCTACTGGCTCTGCTGGTAACCCCTGAGTGGGCAGTTAATCTTCAGACACTTTCTGTTTGTGGAGCCATAGTCCCCTCAGTCTCCTCAGAAACACAGGGCTCAGGGCCCAGGAGAGCCTCCAGTTTTAGACCCAGGAACTCATGGCCAGCTAGACACAGTGAGCCTTTGTCTACCTCCCTATGAGAAGGGCCATTCAGAAAGGCGACTTTTAGAGCATGGGGGAGGCAGGGCATTGGAAAGAACATCTTGTCTAGAGTTAGGAGGCCTGAAGTCTTAGGCACTACACTTACAACGTTATGACCTCAAATACAAGCCCATGTCACTGAGCCTTAGTGTCCCTTTTCATGGGGTGAAAATCTGGAGCCAGCTTTGAAGAGTATGTTAGCAACCATAGTGAGACTCTGGACAGTGCAGGACACTGATGACCCATCTGTCTTGGAGGCTGCCATGGGGGTGGATGTGGTGGGTTAGAAAACAAGGGGGGGGGAGAGAAGAATGATCAAAGTCAAAGATGAGCTTGGCCCTCCAGCAAGTATGCCCTAACCACAGGGCCTTATAACACGTGATATAAAACCAGGCTGACGCAAAGCCAGTTCTGTGGTGACGGCCAGAGATTACATATCCCACTTCCAGTAATAGAACAGCCAAAAAGAAGCTGAACTTGAGCGACACTATAAAGCAGTTAAGCACAACATAGATGGAGATAGATATCGATAAAGATACAGATACCTATGACATGGAGCCCATCACCAATAGAATACACACTGTGTCAGTCAGCTTCTTAGTACTGTAACGAAGTACCTAAGACAATCAGCTTATAGAGTAAAAAGGGTTGTTTTGTCTCATAGGTTTCAATAAATGGTAAGGCAGACCTATAGTTATTGGGTGTGTGACAAGGCAGGCTGTGATGACTGGCAGCAAGCTGCCTACCTCAAAGTGCTAGAAAGAAAAGACAATTAGGGGAAGCCTGTGACACCATCATCCCCTTCCACTGGGCCTTACTTGTTAAAATTCCTGTGCTTCCTATTGGAACCACAGACAGACAGGGACCAAGCCTTTAACACATGGGCCTTTGGGATTCCAAAGATGCAAGCTAGTACAGGTGCATCCCCAACTACACACGAGACAGTCTCCAAGCTAGACCATGCCTCAATAAAAATTTAAAACACAAATCATACTATTTTCTTTGGCCATATAGAATAATTTGTATAATTTGTCTCCCTTTCATGGTGAACAAAATACTCTGTGAAGGAGAGAGCTGCATGTTTTCTCAGCTCCTTTGTCTCTTGTACTTGGTATTGTGTCTGCCACATAGTAGGTCCTAACGGAACAGATGAGCGATGAACAGGAGGAGGGCTAGAGGACCAAAGGGGCTGATGTGCAGGAGAGCCTCACATAGGCAGCCACTTCCAACGCAGTGTAGTAAATGGCCTGGAAAAAGAACGCGTGGCTCAGGCTAAGGTCGCCTGCTTTGGCCCTTGAGGGATCCGTGGCCTTAGCAGTGTAGGAAAAGGAACATAACCAGGGCGTGCTGTTTTGCACCCCTGTCTAGGTGACAGAAATGCTCTGGGGTGCTCTAGGCACAGGCACAGCTTTGGGACCTTTGCCTATGGAGTATCACTGGGTACACAGACCCATTAGGTGGCTTGGAGTTGCTGATTATGCTTTGAACCCTGAACACATGGTCATTCAGGGCTCATTGTCCCTGGAAGGGGATCACCACGTTGGGCCAGGGCATAGAAGTGCCAGGGCCATGGGGCCACTCGCCCGAGGGTTATTCCTTTGTGAAGATAGAGTACTTTCCACTCTGGACATTGTGAGGTCATGGAGGTCACTGAGTCTCCCACAAACCACCTGGCATCTGTGAGTGTGCTACAAACCCAAGATGCTGATGAGTTCTGAGCAGGGGTGCTCAGGGAAGGCCTCTCTCCCTGGATAGCTCTAGGTAGAGGTAAGAGAGGGTCTTTCAGAAAGGACGCCATGCCTAGACAGCTGCCAGCTTGCACTTGAAGGTCTCAGCCCTAGCCCTGTGGTGGAGCTGTGCTGGGGTGGACATTGTGTACCTCAAGTCACCCCATAAAGCAGACTGTCATACAACCAAAATGCCCTTAAATGTGCCTTGGGGATTGAGTGAGTTAGTATAAATGAAAGTGTGGAACTGTGTAGTTCGTGTCCTCAGGAAATGAATTTGTACTTGGTTTCCTTTCTGATGGTGCTGCAAATGGAACGAGGCACTGGCTTGTGCTCTGCCGCTGACCTGTGCCTCCGTGTGCTTCAGCTCAAATTGTGCTTGTCTCAGACTGCTTGTCCTACTTAGCTTCTCTGTTGCTGTGATAAACGCCATGACCAAAGGCAACCTGGCGAGGACAGGGCTTATTTGGCTTGTGCACTGCTGTCCATCATCCAGAGAACTCAAGGCAGCAGCCTGAGGCGGAAACCACAGAGGGGCGCTGCCTGCCAGCTTGCTTCCTCTCGCTCACTCAGCTGCCTTCCTATATAACCCAGGCCCATCTACCTAGGATGGCAGTGCTGTCGTAGAGTGGGCCTCTTCCTTCAGTTTTCAATTAGGAGCATACCCCATAGACACGCTCACAGGCCAATCCGATTGAACCGGTTCCGCATAGTTCTTTCTTCAGGTGTATCAGGTTGCCAACTAAGTAAAGTATGACTGCACTATACACCGGGAAATCAGAAGCGGGTATTTGTAGCTGCCATCTAAGTTTTCTAATTTGTCATTACTATTGTCTCACCCCAGCCCCAGGTAGCTATCACTTTGAAAACCACAAGTATTGCTTCCCTGAGCTGTTGTGTGAAAATGGAGCTCAGGGTCAGAAATCAGGGTAGTGGAGAGGCCTGTGGTTCCATGGGGGTGCTCCAGAAACTGGATGTTACTGTGTATGACTTCCCAGGGCCCCCTGTGGCTGTTCCTTTATCAGATGTGGTGACTGAGCTTCAGCTGCCTCCTAGGCCAAGGTCACCTAGCTGGTAAAAACCCAAGATCAAACTGTGTACTCTAGAGAATACACTGCATAAGTAAATTTAAATATGCATACATATCCATTTATATATATCATATGTATGTATACGTGTGTGTGTATATGTATGTCTACATATACTTTAACCCAAGGTCCTTAGAGATACTCTTCTGAGGTCTAGTGGTAAGTACTAAGCACGTCCTTATCTCAGTGGTAAGGTGTGATGTCGGTTGTATCAGTGTTCTGTTGGAAATGGCTTTTATAGGAGAAAAGAGTCTCCAAGCCTGCTTTGGCTTTTTTGTAAGTAAAAATGCCCCTCTCATCTCTTTATTCTGATCAGATCAAATCGGGCGCTGATCAATGTCTGGATCCCTTCTGTGTTCCTCCGAGGCAAAGCAGCCAACGCCTTCCATGTGTATCAGGTAAGTGCCTGGGATTCGTGCACACATCACGTTTGTGAAGCCGTGGTGCTTTGCATGTTGGCACCATTTGTATATCGGCGGAGCTGCCCTGGTTGGTCAGGCACGCAGGAGGGTGTGCATGTAGTTTCCTGTTGTCGCCGTGTATGGCTGTTTCCCAGCAGCACTACGTATTCAACCTATCTGCATGGCTTCCGCCAACACCTGGGTCACATCTCATAATCTATCTGGGACCTTGGGTCTATGGCTGAATTTGGGGGTTAGGTGAAGGAGTTGGTTTTCATGGCTGGCCCCGTTTGGCTCCCGTACGCATTGCTGGCACCCAGGTTGGCACTGATCTCATCAACCATGTGACTGGGCATGGGAAGATGAGACTGCACAAAGGGAAGCCTGACTATACTTTTGTTGTTGTTTTGAGACAGCATCTTGGTACGTAGCCTGGGCTGGAGGTGTGTGGATTATAGGTGTGTGCCACCATGCCCAGTTAGGTTACTCACGGCAAGAGAAAGGGCCCTGGGTGCTTGACAGGCAAAGCCTGCCGACGTCTCCACTCGCTCCTCATAGGTGTCTAAGCACCATTCGCATGCGCACCACAAGGTCTGGCTCTGCAGCGGGTTTGCAACCAGACTTGTGGGGATTTTGCTGTTTAAGTCTCTAGTTCTCTATACAACATGTATATTAGCCCTCATATTACAGTGCTTCTTGTTGGTGTTTGGAAACATTTTAGGAAGCATTGTATAGTGTTTTCTATGCCACTGATACTGGATAGAAGTGGTACCACTGGGCATTACTTATAAGACTTTTTTAAAAATGCATGTCCTTTAGATTCAAGGCAATAGAAAAGAATGATAAAAAAAAAGTGAAAAATATACCAGGGTCAAATAAAATGTAAACCCAAAAGGCTTATTTAAAGGGAAAAGGTGGAAACTGTGTTACCCTGAGGTGTCCAACCTGGTCTTCCCCGGTGCTCTGAGTTTCCTAAGGGCTTCCTGGCAGCCACTGTGAAATGGAAATGCAGTTGGTTATTTTAAGTAATTCTATAGCTAACAACAAGGAAAGATGTTAGTTCCTCATAGGGAGCTAAAAAGGAAAGCTCCACATGGGGCTTCACCAGTGAGGAAGGCTGGACTAGACCATCTTCCGTTGCATCCCATGACAACTTACTGTCTACTCCTGAAGGTCTCCTTTGCAGGCAGCTGAGGGCATAACCACAAGTGACCCCGCGCCTGTGAGAGCCCTGTGCAGCTTCCTCAGTGGAACTGTGCTGCTCCCCCACAGCCACTAGCCCACCGGCCACGCATGGCTGTTTAGATTGAAATTATTTAAAGCCAATAAGTTGAGCACTTCTGCTCCTTGGTCACGCTGGTCGTGTTTCAGGTGCTTACTAGCTGTGTCCATGGCGGCCAACTTGTTGCAGGACTAGGAAAAAGTCTCTGTGGGGACAGAAGCTTCTGTGGGGCCACGCAGCTTGGGAACCGTACCTCCTGGGGAGGGGGCAGCAGGGTCTCACGTGCTAGGAGTTTAGAAGAGAGGAGCTGGAGCTGAGAGGGCAGGGCTTTGGCTGTTCTTGTGCTTTTAGTGCGGGGTGCCTACCTATCTGATTACAGATTGATGTTGTCATCCACAAGGTGGTGGTCACAGTTATAGCTATTTTGGAACACATGTGGCCCGTGGGCTGTGGGTTAGACGCGCCTGTCTAGTCTCTGGAGGACAGCTCTATGCTCTCCTGTCTCCAGATTACATAACACAGGAGGCTGGTGACCGACGCCTTTGGGCAACAACAGGTGTCATTTGTTTTCACTGTGTTTATTTTTACATTTGCCTCTCAGTTATGACACAGTTCTATTTTCCCATGTACCATGATGAAGTACAATTTCTTTAAAAATAAATTTTAAGTAAATAGGAAATGAGTCAGCTTAAAGAATAATACTAAATTCACAATAGTGAAAAGAGCATAAAGTCAAGGGTGCTGCCAGGTGGGAACACTGGCATAAGGCGTGAAGAGGCAAAGTTAGTAACATAAACAATAATTACCAGCCGCAGGTTCCCCACCCATCCCCACACTGACTTGCATGTTGCTGGAATTGGCTCGCTCAGTGCTCACAGCAACTTTGTGAGGCCACCCTGACCATGAGGAAACAAAAGACTTGGGCAAGCACATGGTTAGTGGCATGGCTTTTTAAGCTCAAACTATTCAGTCTTACTATCTTGGCTACTTGCCTGCTGCCATGATAAAATATTTCCCTAATAAAAAGCAACCTAGCCGGGCGTGGTGGCGCACGCCTTTAGTCCCAGCACTCGGGAGGCAGAGGCGGGTGAATCGCTGTGAGTTCGAGGCCAGCCTGGTCTACAAAGTGAGTCCAGGACAGCCAAGGCTAACACAGAGAAACCCTGTCTCGAAAAACAAACAAAAACAACAACAACAAAAAAAACAAAAAAAGCAACCTAAGGGAGAAAGTTTATTTTGGCTGACAGATACAGAGGGACACAGTCTATCATGGCAAGGAAGATGGTACAGCCGGCAGGGAAGACATGGTGGCAGAGCGAGAGGGTGGCTGGTCACAATGCGTCTGCACTCAGGTTGCAGAGAGGTGTTGCTGTACTTTAGAACTTGAAGGCCTGTCCTCAGTGACCTACTTCCTCCACCAGGACTCCACCTCCTGGAGAGATGTGTGAGCCTGTGGGAAGGAATTTACATTAAAATCAAAATACCAACTGTGGGTACAGTTAAGCTCTTTAGGAACTCCTAGAAAAATGCCTGGTAATGGTTGCCCTTATTCTCAAGGGAGGGGCCCCACCTGGATCTGATCTTCTGTATAGAGAGCCACCTGCATCACTGAGAAAATGAGCAGACATCTGGACCTCTGCAGTGTGCACTATGTACACATGCGTGCACGCACACTCATGTACTCTCTTCCAGCCTGCTAAGCACAAAAGTGAGACATTTGTAGTTGCCTCAAGAAGTTGTGGAAGCAGTTTGCTGTACCCAGTGACCAGCCCTGTCATAGCCGGACTTCAGGGTTGTTGCCTCAGGACATATTGTTGGTGGAATGTCAGGCCCCTAAAGTTGGCCTCGTTCAGGATGGCACAGAGACTGTGTTCTCCAGTGCCAAAGACTCGACGACAGTTTACCTGCATTGCACAGACACTAACTCTCAGCCCCTGTGCTTGTGCAAATGCAGAAGAGCATTCTAACAGGAGCTGCTCGTCCTCAGGAGTGGGGTACAATGACTGCTGCTCCTTCACCTGCAGGGCGCCCAAAGTGAGAACTGGCATTTTGGCAATTTTCAGAACAAAAGTAAGACTGGTATCCAGTGTCTTTGCATTTCAGTGCTTTTCATCATGAGGATTTCTTACGCCCTGCAGCCCACTGATGTCTGGCTGCCAAAGGCAGTAGCCATAGACAAAACGGTGAAGCAGAGCTAAGTCAGAAAGGAACAAACCCACAGGAAGCCACCTCAGTGCAGGGTCTTCTTGTCCTCCCTCCCTTCTTCCCTCCCTCCCTCCCTTCTTCCTTTCGTCCCTCCCTCCCTTCCTTCCTCCCTCCCTCCCTCCTTTCCTCCCTCCTTTTCTCCCTCCCTCCCTCCCTCCCTCCCTCCTTTCCTCCCTCCCTCCCTCCCTCCCTCCTTTCCTCCCTCCCTCCCTCCCTCCCTCCTTTCCTCCCTCCCTTCCTTCCTCCCTCCCTCCCTCCCTCCCTCCTTTCCTCCCTCCATCCCTTCCTCCTTTCCTCCCCCATCCCTTCCTCCCTCCCTCTCCTTCCCTCCCTCTTTTAGTATGTCTTTTAGTACGCAGTTGTGTTTGTGGTTTGATTCCCCATCACTTTCACACAATGTAATTAAGTTTGCTTTTGATCAATAAATTTTTAGCTTATGCCTCTGCAAATATTTAATCTGATTCTCTAGATAACCCAACTTCCAAACAAGTTGGAGATCTGTGCTGTTAGCCAACAGAAATGTTTAGAGAGTAATCATGGACCTTAGAACAAGCCATCACCCCCTCCCCCACCACCTGGCAAATGGTACAGCTACTAAATTAACACGAAATCGCAAGTCAGCGCATATGTTCCAGGCCCTCGAGTCCTTCCCGCTGAAATACCTGTTTTCTAACTACACCTGGCATCTGTTGTCCATGTGAGATTAATTTCAGCCTTTGAATCCACCCACCAGAAGCGTGAACCGATTAGGTTTCCTTTCAGTGTTTCAACAAGGGCCTTTTCTTCTAGAATAGCTCTCTTTCCCAGAGGCCACAGAGTGTTGTCAGGGCTAAGAGGAAAGGGGTACCCTAGGAAGACTCGCCCAGTATTTGAGCAGCCCTCTGCTCTCCCAGCCCTGCCAAAGAAATACATGTAGCCAGAGAGGCTGGAGGCTCATGCACTGAGCATGGGCGTGGAGGGCGCCTGGAGTTTTTATTTCCCCCTATCAATAATAGATTACAGGCGCTCAGTAGACTACAGGGGCCTGAGGTGGTTTAGAGGGGGAAATGTCTTTGGCCTCCAGGCCTGGGTTTCTTGGTTCTTCTTTCATCCTCTTTCCTGCAGTGCTGTACTTGTGGGCCTCAGGCCTCTTTTATCTCAGGCTTCATCTTCACGTTGCTCTGCAGAGAGAGGCCGTCTGCTAAGTAAGAAGGACAGCAGAGCTGCATTCAGAAATGGCAGCTGCAGTGCCGAAGTATGCGCTGGAGAAGCCTCAGCCCCAGCACGTGACATTTCACATTTGGAGAAAGGAACCAACCAGTTGCGAGGCGGAAGCTCCGTCCTCCCATTTGTACCAGGTTCCACCTGTTGTGTCTGCTGTGAGCATGGTGGCCTGGAGAGTCTGCTGCAGGCTTGTCCCTGTGGTGACTGTGAGTTCTCCAGCTAGTGCTGGCTAATGTGCTGCAGGCCATGAGAAATGCCGCACAGTCTTCTTTTCTAAAGCCTTCCCTCCCACAGCACCCAGTGTCTGGGGATTGCAGCCCGTAGCCCCCAGCTGCTCCTGGAGCACTCAGGCCTCCTGGGAAGTCTCTTTTGGTCTCAGGTGTCACAATTATTCTCTGTTCCTGGCTTTATCTTTACAAATAGGATTTTTCCCCTTTTTTGTATGATTTATTTGTCCCTAAGCTGATGACCTGCTATATGGCGTGCCTGTGCTTAACGTATGCAGAGCCAGTGGCAAGCCAGACTTGACACTGAGCTTTCCCTCATGACCTTACATCTTAATGAGAATGGCAGGAAATGGTTGGCAGTGACAGAACATGCCTACAGTGTACCATGAAGTGCGGACTTCGCCACATGTAAAGGCTGAGCACATGTGAATATGACCCTTCGCAGGCCTCACTTAGCTAAATAACTTTGGGCATGTTCTAATATTGAAAAACCAGGAAGGGCAGTGAACATCCAAAATATGGGAGTCACCATGTTAGGCATGGTGCTAGGGAGGCATCATGCTAGGTCTCCCAGGATTGTCGGGAACACCTATATAGTGCCTGCAGGACCTTCTGCATGCACGGAGAGGACCCACTGAATAGAGCTGCTGCAGCCATGTTCCTCCGAGGTACCCACAGATGGATGTAGTTGCTGTTTGGGTCACTCTACACCCACAGGGTTGTCTGTGTAGATACCCCATGGCACAAGGGTCTTAGAGCTATCTTTTCCTGGAGCTGGGGAGATGCTCAGTTGGTGATGGGAGTGTTGCAGGCCTGAGTTCCACCCTCAGAACACATATAAACATGCCACTGTGTAATGTGTACTGTAGCCCCAGTACTGGGGAGGTGGAGACAGGTAGGTCCCTGGGGCTTGCTGAGCAACCAGCCTAGCTTGCTTGATGAGTTGGAGGCCTGTGGAGACTCTGCCAGCAGGGGGCTTGGGGGGATTGGGGAGTGGAACATCACCTAAGGCACTGGTTATCCTCTGTCCCACACATGCATGTGAGTGTGTAAATACACACACACACACATACACACACACACACACACACACACACACACACACTCCACACCCCTTCCTCTCCAGTCAAGAATTCTGACCCAGGGCTTCCCTGGCCCCAGCCCAGATAAAATTTGCATTAGGATTAAGTGCCTGCCTGTCTCTCTCAATCCTTGCGGTAAGGGCTAAATTGAGCTGAACCTGAAGCTTCTGGAACATGTGCCATCACACTGCAGCTCCTCATCTGCTGGTGCCCGTGCTGCTCAGCCCAGTGCTGATCCTAAAGTTGCAGGAGGCGGTGTGTAGGAACTGTCCCGAGGCAGCCCGCGGCTGCTCAAATGTCAGCTCCTAGGGCTCGTGTTTATGTGATGAATGCTTTCCCGAGGCCCATGGCACAGGGGTAATGATTATTTTATTTCTGGGTTTGAAGAAATAGACATGTGGTGAATAAATGCCTTCTGGCTTGGGGGAGCTTCCCCATGGTCCGTCTTTGGACCTTGAATCGTGCCAGCCTCAGGAGGCCTTCACATCATGTTAATCTCCACTGAGCTACCACATTATACCAGGAGGGCAGGGAGTTTTAGGCTTTGTTTTCTGGAACTGGGCGTCAGGAAGTCCTGGTTTCCTAATGAGGCAGAGAAGGTGGAGCTGTTGCTCTAAGCTGTGCATCTCCGTCTCTCTCCCTCCCAGATGCAGAAATGCACTTCAAGCCTAACCTTGAGAGGTTACCTCCTTGTGCTGCCAGCAGCCTCCTCCCCGGAGACTGTGAGTCCCCAGCTCTGTGCCAGGGTTCCCAGCAGTGCGCGACTGTCAGACTGCTCCACTGTCTGGAGCTAGAAGAGGCATCCTGACTTGGCAGCCGTGTGGAAACTGTTTTCCAGGGGCAGAGAGACTAGGCTGTGAAAAATATGTCCTGTACTGATTGAGGTCCCAAAGGACGTACAACAGTTACGTCCGGAATTGGTGGAGGAGATGGGCACTAGGAGTCTCAGCTCTAGGATCTGAGTGCTACTGGCCCAGCTGACGGGGCAGGTGCAGAGCAGGGAGCCCACAAAAGCGTGGTGAGCAACAGGCTTGGAGTACCCCAATTAGAAGAACCCAAGCAGAAGCAGGCATGTGACTTAGTAAAAAGGAATTCACTTGGTAGAAAGTTTTAGTGACAGAGTTGTGTCACCAAATCCACCTCTTTTCTACTCACTTTTGCACTACTCGACTTATGAAGAAAAGACAAGGGGAATGTGACTAAGGCCAGTGCTGCCTGTCCAGACTTCATATGTTCAAGTCCTATTCTTCAGCACCATTTCATGAGAGCAAATATTTTCGTGTATAAGAAAATTGGTTAGGTACATGCGCAGGGTCCCACAGCAGTGAGCAGCAGAGCTGAGCTGAGGATCTGGGTGGCGCTGCCTTCTAATTCTATGCTTCTCTAAGAGAAAACCCTGATCCTCCCCCCTGTGTGTGTGTAGGGAGCTGCTCACATGTGCACAGGTGGGCTCACAAATGTCATGTGCATGTGGTGGTAAGAAGACAGTTTTAGGTGTTACTCCTCAGCTGCCTTCCACTTTTTTGTGTGTTTGGGACAGGGTCTATCATTGGCCTGGAGCATCACCCAGCTGTCCAGCAAACTTGGATCTGCCAGTCTCTGTTTCGCATCTCATCATTGTTTGCATTACAGATGCACACTGCCATACCTGGCTTTTTGTAGGGGCCATGTGGATCCAAACTCAAGTTCTCACACTTAGAAGGTGAGCACTTTATCATCTGAACCATCTTCTTGGCCCGCCATTTCCTTCTTAACTGAGCTCCCAGACAAGGAGAAGGACTATAATAACAACGATAGTGATGACATTGATGGCTTAGGATGGTTGGAAATGATAATGATGCTTGATGGTGATGATGGTTACTGATGATGGTAATAGTTGATGGTAATCATGGTTGATGATGATGATGATGTTCGGTGATGATTATGGCTGATTATGGTGGGGATTGATGGTGATAATTGATAATAACTGGTGATAATAAAGGTTGATGATGTTAATGGTGGTTGATGGTTCATGATGGTTGATAATGGATGATCATGGTGGTGATGGTTGATGGTGGTGGCTGAGGATTGATGATGGTTGGTTGATGGTGATAATGATGATATTTTGTGGTAATTGATGATGGTGATGATGATGATGATGATGATAATGATGACAATGGCAGTAGCTACAGCTGTAGTGTTTCCTTGGAGCTTCCCATGTGCCAAATAATATTTCCAGTTGCCTCTCTCTGTACTTCATTTACTTGAACTTTGAAAGCACTGACAAGCAAGTCCTTTCTTTGTTTTTATTATTTCTTGTGTGGTGTGATGTGTGTGAGAGGATACATGCTAGGACTCACATGTGGAGGCCAGAGGACAACTGTGTAGCTCTGTCCTTTACCACCATGCATCCTAGGGTCATCAGGCTTGAGGAATGAGCACTCTGAAGCACTGGTGTTCTTGCCAGCTCTGATAATCACAGCCTCAGGAGTAGAAGGACGCCACACATTCAGACTGTTAAATTATATGATGAAAGTTTGGGAAACTTCACTGTTGAGAAAAAATTTCTGTTGTACAACCTGGCTCTTCCTCTAGGGTGTGACAGGGCCTGGGGGCACTCACAATCCCATTTGGTTTGCAGACTTCTTTTGGAATCTTAGTGTTTATCCTCTTCTCGACTCTTTTCTAGTCTTCCTCTTTGGAGTGTACATTCCCAAACCTCTCTGTGTTTGAGAAGTTGTCCTTACCACTTCCGCCTGAGTTCGTCTTCTGCCCCTTTGCTTTCTACCATGCATTCTTCCCTTATGTCCTTTACAAGTGCTTGCCACTTCTGTCTAATTTGCTTGTATGATTGAATACTGTTCATTGTCCCTGACTGTGCTGTAAGCACTGATTTTTCCCTCCTCTAGGGCATTGATCAGTTCATGTCACTAAATATTTATTAAGTGAATGAATAGGCTGGCATGCACAGATGAAACTTGAGTTGCATGTGTCCAAGTTACAGTTTAGATGCATGATGGGGAAGATTCTGTTTTGAAAGTGTGACGTATTTCTCAGCAGCCAGGAGTCACATCTGCCCCCCATGTTCCTTCAGATGTCAAGGGTGGAATATGGGACTATTCTGGTAGCACTTGGCTATGAGACCTCCCATGATCAGTGTTCCTACTCTGTATTGATCAAGACATTGGCTTTTGCTATAACTGTTCCTCTTACTCTAGTCAAGTGCATATTTTACAAAAAAAAATTGAAGGTGACAATTTAATTGAATAGGAAGGTTTTATCTCTTGAATGTGGTGATAACACAAAGATGACAATGTTCTGACTTAGGAAGCAGGGAACTCCCAGGCACCTAGAATCTTAATAAGCAGCCTTCTAGGATGGGCCCAGAGAATTTGGATATCTGCACATTGTGACTAATAACATCTAAAAATCTTAATTGGCATTATGAGGCAGGAATTGTTGCATAACCTAGGGGCTGGATTAAAGTTGAGCGTACAGGAAAGCTTGTAGATTACAGCAAGAAGGGTTGGGAAATAATTTAACTCATTCATCAAGTAGACTTTGGCTTGGGAGGAGGAGCTACCTTTGGGCCATGTTACAATGTCTTCCCCTCTCTTTGTTCTGGATCAGACACTTGCTACGGGTTGCACTTCAACAAGGAGAAAGGAGAAAGGTAGACTAAGTTCTTGTTACTAAACAGTTAGGTTTAGTGAAGGCAAAACAGCATCAAACCATGTAATGGGGCACAGTAGCAATTGTGAGAGGCATAGAAGAACAGATGTGTAAGGTGTCTGTTCATCCAGTGGAGCACCAGGCAGCAGCAGGTTGGAGATCTGTGCGATGGGCAGCAATGAGGCTGAGTCTCCTGAACAGTGCTGACAGAAGGAAGTCAGAGGGAAAGAGCAAACAACCCCCAATCCCACCCAGGTGCTCTCATCCATCTAAACCCCAGCCTCTCAAACTGTAGGTCATAACCTCATATGGGGGGTCACAGAGCTGAGTCTGGGAGTCATGAGAAATATGGCAGCAGGAAAGAATTTGTGAGTGGCACAGTGACTGAAAATTAATGAAGAACAAAGCATTAATGAGTTGAGTGTGTTTCTGGCAGCATTGCCTGTTGCATACATGCCTTCACCTGCCTTGGCCTTGAACACACAGCATGCACATTTGTACTGTGTGTGCCATCATGTCACTCAGCACCAGCTGACACAGGGACACTGCTCAGGTTTGAGGCTGTTGCATGTCATGAGGAACAGTGCTTTCATAGTACATGGAAGGTTTTCCGCACTCCTAGAAGCATAAGGGCGTCATGCAGAAAGACTTTTACTACTCCCAAGGTCCTCGGGAAGCAGCGTATTGTGCTAGAATATTTAAGTTCAAAGATTGCTGTTTGGGTGGCTGATGTGAATTTCATGAAGAACCCTCATGAATTTTGGGTTGGGACTAGGAATTTCTAACAGTTTCTGCCATTCTGTATGGCATATTTATGCCTGGTCTTGTCAGTGTTGCTAATTATAATCTCTAAATATTGGTCGACTCTGACAAATGTTGAAGATGTTCCAGGTCCCGCTCTATTGAACATTCCGCTAAGATTTCATGCTTCATGTAAATGCAGACAGCACATCCATCTCATTAGCTTCACAGGCTTGATTTTTATCTTTTACAAATGGGAAAATTTTATGTATAGCAAAGAATAAATGTTTTAAAATAGGTTCTAAATTATTTCTTGCCAATAAATGTTTAATTTCTAAGCCTGTGTTATGTACCTGCATGTTTTGGGTCATGTAGACTCAAATAAGTTCTGCAAATAGAGAGCTTGGGCAGTGCACCCTTAACCAAGTTGCTGGGGTGCTATTGTGCTTTTCTGCAGGTAGTGCGATGGGCTGAGAGGCTCAGGGAAGGGCCAGGACTGCAGGGCCAACCCTCGGCACTTTCTACAAATTTTTATTGGTTTCTCATTTTAACAGTAATCAGTTCCTATGAGCTGGCTTCTGCTGCGATGGTACGCAGCCCTGAGTCCCCTCAGCTTACAGTGGTTTTGGTACATGTCTGTTTCCTACTTTACCCACCTGGGTCACCCTGTGTGTGTCACATGATCTCTCTGCCAGCATTTTAGAGCTAAGGGCAAGTCCTCAACTAGGGCGTGCTGCTGCATGGTGAGAGGCAAAGAACCGTGCCTCAGCACTGGAAGCCTGTGCTCAGAAGTGACAGTGTCTTGTACCATTCCTCCACAGGACTCATCAGACTGGTGGGGAGGAGTCTCAGGGAGGGGCTCTGCACCACCCATGGGATCTAAGCTAAATAATCTGCCCTAGCAAGCAATGCTCACTCTAGAAATATCACAGAAGATGGGTGTTATTTAGCCATTAAACAGTGCTATAGACCTGGCATACTAGCTTGCAAAGTTATTTATTTCAGATGCCAAAAGGGAAAAAAAATCAGCTGGAGAATTTATAGCCTACTCTCATTTTTTTTCAAACATTAAAAAATGTGTATAGTAGCATAGGAAATGAAATGGAAAAATCGAGATGTCTGCATAGCCCAGGCAGGCAGAGCATCAGTTTGGCTCTTTTAGGCTAACCAGCTGTCACCACACAGGACTTCATACTGCCTGAATCATGCAGATTAATTTCTCATTTTATTAACAGCCTGGATTTGAATGTTAAAACCTCCTTCTTTTAAATGGTAGAAGCTAAGCAGGTAGTTTTGTTTGTTTGGTTGGTTTTGTTTGTTTGTTTGTTTGTTTTTTGTGTTTTCAAGACAAGGTTTCTCTGTGTACTCTGTGTAGCCTTGACTGTCCTGGATTCGCTTTGTAGACCAGGCTGTCCTCGAACTCACAATGATCTGCCTGCCTCTGCCTCCCGAGTGCTGGGATTAAAGGCGTGCACCATCACGCCTGGCTAAACAGGTTTTTTTTAAGTGGCATGATTTTTAAATTTACAATGGAGAAGAACCAAATTATTTTTAATGACTGGTGAGTTTTTGTGTAGGGATCCCCTCACCTTTTTTTCCCCCCACTCAACTTTATTTTTTTTAATCCTCAAACTAGTTACTTCTCTCTTTCTTTCTTTTACAAAAAACAATAAAGAAAACAACATAATAAGCATCTCAGAATGGTAGTTCATGTCTCTTCCCAGTACTGAGGCGGGCACTGTGCAGGAGGATGGCCATGAGTTTGAGGCCAGTCTGAATTAGAATACGTTTCAGGCCATCACGGGCTAAAGAGTGAGACATTGTTGTCTCAGAATCAATTGACTTAGTCAATAACTTTAATTATCTATTTAATGAAAGGCGAGAATGCCTTTGCTTCAAGAGTTGCCGTTCACCGTGGGAATCTTTGCTCAGTTGATCGTGGAAGTTAATTAAGCAGGAAATGTGACCTTGGCGAAGCATTGGGCATACCCGTGTTCCCTAATAGAGGAAAGAGCAAGGAGCAGTCCAGGCCCACAGCCAGAGAGGGGTGGTGGGTCCCCAAAGGCTGCTGCCTTTCAACACCGAGCGACGCTGCTCTTGCTTCTGCTGAGCCACACGTATCCTCCTCAAAAGTGACCTCATGATTGGGAAGGCCCTGGAAGGAGCCAGTTAATTCTACCATCTGAGGGCAAGACCCATGGCAGTGGCTCAGGAAATTCATGACACATGACAGTGTGTCAGTAGTTAGCCACAGTGTAGCCCCTGCGGCAGCTCCTCTGGCCAAGTGGGCCTTGTGCATGTCAAGACACAGGCATGTACATGGGAGAGTAGGCCTCAGAGTTCACACTCATTGTTCAATGTTCAGTTGTTTCTCTCTCTAACCTAGTTCCTCATCAACCATCATACAAATGTGATTCCTCAGCATTTGTAGCATTACTACCCCGAACAAGTAATCAAACATGGTTTTGAGCTGCAAATAAGTTAATAGAAAATAAAATTAGTCACTTCAGAAAAAAAAATCAACAGAGACAATTTGGACATTTTAAAGTCTTGGATTAGCCTTAATTAACCCCTAACAGTGCCTGTTTCCAACGTGGAAATCAGCTAGGTGACTCCTTGCTACTGACAGACAATTTCTAAAAAAGAAGAAAAGTAGCCAGGCAGTGGTGGCATATACCTTTAATCCCAGCACTCGGGAAGACAGATTGCTGTGAGTTCGAGGCCAGACAAAGTGAGTCTAGGACAGCCAAGCCTACACAGAGAAACCCTGTCTTGAAAAACAAACAAACAAAAAAGAGAAGAAAAAATAAAATAAAAGGAGGGATTAAAACTGTAAAAACTAATATGTACTGGTCATAGAGGATTTGGAAAGTTAGGGAGCCCAGACAACTCAGCTCCCCACAAAAACACTGAGTGCCCCTGCAGTTTTCTCTGGCTTTTCCTCCTTAGATAAGATTCCTCATTTGTGCTGTTAAGGACTTGGGACTGAGTCCCCTGGAATCAGTCACTTCTGAGTTCACATCTCAGCTTTGTCCCAAGATAGTATTTGTCCCCCAATAAGGTAACAGTTCTGAGCCATAGTTTGTTTCTGTAGAATGGGGATCTGCCACAATGTTTATGGAGGCTTGAAGAAATGAACAAAATGATGCCATATGGAATTCACTTACCCATATACCTATCTGCGTTCTGCGCCTACTGCATCTAGCCATTACTATTGTAACAGCTGTTATCTATCCCTGTGCTTGTGTGCGTGTGTGTGTACACATTTTAATCTGTGAGCATGTGTGTGGAGGCTTGACATCGTGTGTCTTTTTCTCACTCTCCATCTTCTATTTAGGTTTCTTCCTGGACCCAGAGATCACTTGTTTGGGTAGATTGGTTGGTCAGTGAGCCCTGGGGATCCATGTGTCTCAGTGCTAGATAGCCATGCATCATCACGCCCCTTTTACGTGAGCAGTGCCCAACAGAACTCAGGTCCTCATGCTTGTGCAGTGGGTGCCTTACTGACTGAGCCATGTGTGCAGCTACACTCTGGTTATTTTTATCAGGCCCACTGAGGAGCCATGCAGAAGCTATTGTGGGAGAGACTTTAGAAGTCTGGAGGGAGTGGTCCATGAACTGTCTGCAGTACTGAGTTGGGGCCAGTCAGTAGCGAAGTGAGGCAGAGGATGCAGTGTGCTCCTGCCCAGAGACAAGGACAGGGCTAGGACCAATGGGAGAAGTTGGAGGGAGGGCCAGAACCAGGGTGTGGCATCGAGGCACCCAGCTCCCAAACCCTAGGGTCTGTGAGGAGGACAGTGCTGGTTATTAGATTGTTGTTTCCTTGGGGATGGAACCTTTGTTGTTTCACATTGAAGATATCGATCCACAAGGTGAGAGTGATGATCCCAGCTCTGGGGTCTAATGAAAAAAGAAAATGTAACTTTGACAGAACCCATTAAAAACAATGAAATAGACTCATTCTTCCTTTGAAAAAAAAAAAGCCTGACTTTTTGTAACACTTCCAGAAAGTGGGTCTGTCCATGTTCAGTGCTGTCCCCAGTATCTTTCTCTTACACAAGCCCTTGGACAACAGGGCCAGGCGGTGCTGGGGGCATAGGGATAGCTCATGGCTTCTTTCTGGATGGTCCTTCCTTATCTATTCACTCCATTTCCCACCCAGCGCCGAGCCTGCTAACAGGTGTATGGGAGCCCTGTGGGCGTGGCGTATGCTAATGAGGCTAGGAAGTAAGATGCCCCTAGGCCAGGGCCAGGAAAAGTTGGGCTGGAGAGATGCCTCAGAGGTTAAAAGCACTGACTGCTCTTCTAGAGGATCTGAGTTCAATTCCCAGCAACCAGTGGTGGCTCACAACCATCTATAATGTGATCTGGTGCCCTCTTCTGGCCTGCAGATGTACATGTAAACCACTGTATAAATAATAAATAAGTCTTTTTTAAAAAGAAAGGAAAAGTTATTTGGGTTCATGATTTCGGTGGTTTCAGTACGTGGTCAGTGGAATAAAAGAGAAGGGAAGAAAGGGTATAGGCCTCGTCTCCTTTTTGAGGGCACACATGGAGGACCTTAAATGTCCCTGTCACCCCATATCTTCTTGCCACGGACCGTCTCAGTAGGGTATAGGTCCTTGGGAATGGGGGTTCTCAAATCATTGGTGAACAAAGATAGGCAAGTGACAAACAGACCAACCCAGGGGAGAGTTTGAATATATTTTGCAGGCAAGCAAGCTAGGTTTTTATACACATTTTTTTGGAATGGGAATGTTTCTGTGGTTACATTTTTTTCATACAATTCAAAATACAAGATGCAGAGTAATAATGTTGTCAAAATTTCAAATCATCATTCTTTAGTCATTAGATTGGTATCAGTACGTATGTGCCCTCTTTACCAAAGGTCAGTGTTCTCTCATTTGCCAAACATCTGTGAGTCAAGACAGTTTTTTCTTAGTTCTTCTTGTCACTATCTGGAGCTTTCTTAAACACTTTATTTGTAAGTCATAATATAAACTATGATTAATCCTTCTCTTAACAAGTGGAATGGAACTTGGTGGTAAAAATGCCTGAATGACCCTTGGCTGCAGTCCCAAGTTAGGGCATCTCCTAGCAACACAGTTAGGTTTGAAAAGTTCTGATAAGAAGGTAGAGACAAAGGCAGAATGTTCTAAAACAAGAAGGCTGCAATCAGTTACTCCTGACAGGAACTTCAGATCCATTCCAGGAGGCTCTCCCCGGGCAGGGGTCATCACCTCGGGTTGTACAGTATCATGTGTCACATAGACTCCACTGGAGGGGTCGTGACATCTTCTGAGACCCACCACCTCACTGTAGGGACCAAACCTTTAACATGTTGAGCTACAGCACGTGCACCCCACTGTGTTCTTCTGGGAAGTTGTTTCTCCCAGCTTCTGCTAGACAGTGCGGGGTTCTGTTCCCAGGATGGACCGCTTGTTGGATGGTAGAAGGTGCAGGGCTCTGCTCTCGGGATAAGCATTTAGTTGTGTCACCTCTCTTTAGTTGGCTGCAGCTCTGAGAACTTTCTGAAATTAAAAAGAGGGTTAAGAACACTGGCTGCTATTGCAGGGGACCCAGGTTCGGTTCCCATCACTTACCTGGTGACTCATTTCCTGGATGCCTCAATATTTTGATCTCCACAGGTACCAGACATGCCTGTGTGCATGTGCGCATGAACACACATGCACGCAAGCACGAGACATGCAGGCAAGTACCAGACACTCATGTGGTGCACACACAGACACATCAGGCAAGCACCAGACATGCATGCGATACACGCACCAGACATGCATGCTGTGATGCACACACATGCAAGAAAAACACTCAGAAAGGTAACATAAAATAGACAAATCTGTTTTTAAAAGTAAAAAGAGAAAGAAATGTCTGGAAGGGGCACTGGAGTCTGCACAGACAAGTCTCCTGCTTCAGGTTCAATGCCCATTAATTGGAGTTACACATCCCCTCGAAAGTCTTCAGTAGGAAAAATGGTCAGACCAGGTGCCCCTTCGGCTTCCTCATCTTTCATGCAAACAGTTCTAAACCCAGAGCTGATAAGGAAACAGACCAGTGGGAGTTGATCAGCACCCCCTGCCCACCCCTGCCCCAATCTTTTTAAAAAACACTTTCCCCAGTTGCTTCATCCTGAGGTTTGGGCAGTACCTCAGGGCCTCTGCCGCCTGTTGCCTTCTTTGCCAGGGTTGTACCCTGTGCCTCTTTCCTGGGACCTTGGCTTTGGACATCCTTACAGTCCCTTCTCCTCTGGTCCCCATGCCCTGAGCCACTTGAACGCTGATCGAATGGTTCCTCACATGGTGTTTATTTCATGCTCTTTGACATGCTAGAGAGCAAGATTTTGGGCTCTGGACTCAAACGCTTCCATTTCCAGCCCATCCTATGAACTTCTGGATAGTCTTGGGCAACCTTTGACCTCTTTGAGCCTCAGTTTCCTTTTCTTCCAAGTAGAGGCAATAACAAATGAATGCATAAGACAATGGGGATTGCTGGCCAGATGGTTTCTCTGACTGTCTTATACCTATTATAATTGAGTGAGCGGGTGTCAGCATAGGGACCTGGTGACCTGGGATTAGGAGTGTTTCAGGCCTAGGGAGGGGAGTCATTCTTTCTCTGCATTGTGCTCAGGGCCAGGGAGCATGCCAAGAGATGGCCCCACTCCAGCAGGACCTTCTGTGATGCCCACAATGCCAGCTCCTTCTAAAACAACCCATGGGTGCCAGGCAGAGATGGCACAGGTCTTTAATCCCAGCATTTGGCAGGTAGAGGCAGGCAGATCTCTGTGAGTTCGGGAGGCCAGCCTTATCTATAGTGTGAGTTCCAGGACAGCCACAGTGACACAGAGAAGCCCTGTCTTGAAAAACCAAAATACAAGTAAACAAAAAGCCCATGGGACAGTTGGCACTTTCTTATAGCCTGCATCTGACACCATGGCCTTGCTGACCAGCACCATTACAGAATAGTCAGGCAGGCTACCCGGATGCAGTGCGCTGTGGGACCTTCACACTTGTTTATTGGCTAAAGAGAATTGCAGTGTCTCTCCCCCTATTCAGAAGTCAGTGCGGGTAGTACCTAGAAGGACCCAGCTGATATTCTCCTGGGTGGAGGATAAAAGCCCTTGTCTTTCCAGTTTAGAAAATGATCTCACTTTGTTAAATGGGCAGCAGTGAGATAGTTGGGCCATTAAATTGAGCAAGCACACTAGACCCTAGGCCTTCTTGCAGCACCCTTGGGAGCCTCCTGGAGAAGAGGTTATGTGCGGAGGTCCCAGGAACATGGCCGAGGGGCCTGATCATTGCTCTGGCCACCATATCCTTGCCAGCACTGTTGGCCTTTTCTGGAGCTCATTGGTTCAGAACCCAGCCTAGAAAACACTGTTCACACATATTTCTCTCTTGCCTGACAAGGAAGGCACTTCTCCATTTGGGAGGAGCAGGCTCTGGGCAGTCTTGGTTACCTTGGGCTTTGAGTCCCTGCAGCACTAGCTGGTGTGTCTTAGAGGTTCTGTCATCTACAGTCTGCAGCTTTCTGAACAGAGCGTGCCACCTTCGATGAAGACACTAAGTATCAGTCCTTCTGCCCCCTGGGCCTGGGCGGGCTAGGCTGCCAGGCCAAGCCCAGGCCTGCTGCACCTGGTTGCTCACTGAGCTTGGAATTAGAGTCGACTTTGCTCATGGGGTTGCTGCTACAACCAGTTGGGCGAGGTGAAGAGGTATGGTGCTCAGCTGTAGTCCCTCATAGCCCCGAGAGTTTTATTTTAGTGAAACAGATGTGACTCCATTGATCTTCCAGAGCCACTGAGCTGTCTCTTTGGCACTGCCCAAGCATGCTGTCATACTGTGCCGGGATCCACGCTGGCTCAGGGTTTCAAGGAGACACGGCAGGCTAAAGAGCCCACAGACAGGCATTTCTATTCTAGGAGAGAGAGAGAGAAACAAACAGAGGAACACAGCGCCATTTTTAGTACGAGGAGACAGCAACAGCTTGACGAGAGCATGATGCGTGACATTTCCGTGTGCAAGGTGTGCCGCTGCCTGGTGGAGTGGGGCGTGAACACCTGGTTGCTTTCCTTGCCAGATGCCATTTCAGGAAGTCGCCGTTGCTCAGGCAGGCCTTCGTCTTGACTGCTCATCCGACAAGCCAGGCTCAGGACTCAGAGCGGCTGAGCAGCTTCCCTGAGCCGTGTTTTTCCTTGGGAGGACTGTAGATAGTCACCCCAAACCTTAGCCACGCCCCAACCGCCAGTCTTGATGGTCTGGAGTTGTCGTGAGTCTAGCTCAAAATGTAGGTGGACAGATAATAAGTCCAGAAAAACTACAAATGTTAGATGTGGTGGCGCTTTAATCCCAGCACTTGGGAGGCAGAGGCAGGTTGATCTCTGTGAGTTTGAGACCAGCCTGGTTTACATAGAAAGTTCAGGATAAGCCTACAAAATAAGATACTGTCTCAAAACAAAAGCACAAAGACATGTGTTTATTGAAACCCTGTATTGCTTCAACATAACAAGTATTTCTTCCTCACTATTTTTTCCTTCTCTCTTGCCTTGCACGACGCCTCCACTCACTCACACACTCACACACTCATTCTCTTTTTGACCTTGTCAGAGTACGTACCTGTAGGGTGCCACGTCTGTGCTCAGTGCCAAGATGGAACAGATGGGTCTGACTCCCTGCACTCCTCTCCTTGTCTGGTGGGGAGAGGATCTGTGCTCGGGCCATGGATGGACCAGCCATCATCAGTGTAGAGAGAGAAACCTTGGGACTGTGAGGTGCACCGCAGCTTATGCCTGGTCTCTGCGTGGAAGGCAGTCTCAGCCACATATCTGAATTACTATACTAGGCAAAGAAAATGAGGGGCAGGGAAGGGTGGCAGTCAGCTTTGTTGGTCACCTGATCTGTTATTTTCATCTGTGTGACCCTGGTGCCTCTCAGAAACAGAGCTTTGGCTGCCACCGTCTGTAACCCCAACCCAAGACATCCCCCCTCCCCTCATAGGAGCAAGCCAACACACTTGCCAGCCTGCATACTTTGCATGATAGGTAGGCCTTCACCCATCTGGGGGCATACCTTCCTGGGCTCAGGCCTACTACCTGCCACATCTATCCTTGGCTGTGCACAGCTGAGCCCTGGAGCTCAGTGGACCCACTGGTCCAGCTCTGTCTGTGTGTTCCTCATGCCTTGGTGGGGCAGCCACAGGGCCAGAGACTGAACGAACGGCAGTTGTGTCTGACGAGGAGCACCTGAGGCAAGTGTGGTTGGGGCCTGGATCCGCTGGCTTCTCCCTTTCCTTCACTGCACAGTGACTGCACAATTGCTGCTGATGCCTGTCCCTCACCGTTCCCTAAGGCCCCTGCATCCTACCGTCTCCACAGTGGTCACCTGATCTCAGCTGCCTGTGCCACTGCACTCTCTCCTCTACTTTGTTTCCATCTATCTAGGTCCTGTCTTTTTTCTCCTTTCATGCTGGCCTCTCTGCTCCCTTCCTGTAGACCCCTCTCACCCTGGCAGGCCCTGGCTTCTTGGGAATCATTTGATGCTCAGTACCTGTGAGAGGGATTGGTAGCCTAGCAAACAAAGGAATGAGTAGAAAAATGAAAGGGAGAGAGGGGGGAGAAATTGCATACTGCATTAAGAAGGGGCTTTGTCTGGTGAATCTAAAAGTGCTCCCTGTGTGTGTCTTCTGCAGAGCGTCTCCCTTGCAGCCCCTTAGCTTCTCACCCAACCCTTCTACTCTATGTTTGTGCATCATCCACTGTGTGCTCCCTGGGCACAAGCCCCTCAAACTTGGGGAGCCGTACAAGAATGCCTGATGCTGCCATTATAGAGATAAGGACTGGAGCCTGAAGGGGTGATGTGGCTTGTGAGCATGTATGGGGAGTGCTAGCTGTACAGACAGACAGACTCCCTACTCCCTCACCACATGCCCTGCCAGCTATAACACCTGAGCATGCAGCTGAAATGGTGGCTTCTCTTTGAAATTATATGCCACTTGGTTTGTTTGTTCACTTATTCATCCATTCATCCATTTATCCATCCATCCATCCATCCATCCATCCATTCATTCATTCATGGATGGTGCTGAGGATGGAACTCAGGACCTTGCACACACTAGGCAAGCACTCGGCTCTACCCTCAGCTGCACCCTAGTCCTGTCTCCTTCCATTTATTTTAGACAAGGAAATGCCTTTCAGCATCTACACCTCATATCCAAATGCACGGCACAGTCAGTAATTGCTGCTTATTATCAGGTGGCATATTTAACGTATTAACTTCCTTTAATTGAATGGGTAATTCAGGATTGATCCAGCCCTTTAAGAGGCACCATTATGTGCTCACTGAGCAGAAGAGAGTCAAAAGAGATCATCAAGAATGTTTCTCACAGCAATGCTAGTGGGACTGTTCCAGTTTAGAATAGTTAGCTGTGGAGGGGACTCCTTGCAGGTTTCCGTGGGGTGAGGAGACTCCTTGCAGGTTTCCGTGGGGTGAGGAGACTCCTTGCAGACTTCGTGGGGTGAGGGGACTCCTTGCAGGCTTCGTGGGGTGAGGGGACTCCTTGCAGGCTTCGTGGGGTGAGGGGACTCCTTGCAGGCTTCGTGGGGTGAGGGGACTCCTTGCAGACTTCATGGGGTGAGGGGACTCCTTGCAGGCTTCGTGGGGTGAGGAGACTCCTTGCAGGCTTCTGTGGGGTGAGGGGACTCCTTGCAGGCTTCTGTGGGGTGAGGGGACTCCTTGCAGACTTCTGTAGGGTGAGGGGACTCCTTGCAGGCTTCTGTGGGGTGAGGGGACTCCTTGCAGACTTCTGTGGGGTGAGGGGACTCCTTGCAGACTTCTGTGGGGTGAGGGGACTCCTTGCAGGCTTCTGTGGGGTGAGGGGACTCCTTGCAGGCTTCTGTGGGGTGAGGGGACTCCTTGCAGGCTTCTGTGGGGTGAGGGGACTCCTTGCAGACTTCTGTGGGGTGAGGGGACTCCTTGCAGGCTTCTGTGGGGTGAGGAGACTCCTTGCAGGCTTCTGTGGGGTGAGGGGACTCCTTGCAGACTTCTGTGGGGTGAGGGGACTCCTTGCAAGCTTCTGTGGGGTGGAGGGACTCCTTGCAGACTTCTGTGGGGTGAGGGGACTCCTTGCAGACTTCTGTGGGGTGAGGGGACTCCTTGCAGGCTTCTGTGGGGTGAGGGGACTCCTTGCAGACTTCTGTGGGGTGAGGGGACTCCTTGCAGACTTCTGTGGGGTGAGGGGACTCCTTGCAAGCTTCTGTGGGGTGAAGGGACTCCTTGCAGACTTCGTGGAGTGAGGAGACTCCTTGCAGACTTCGTGGGGTGAGGGGACTCCTTGCAGGCTTCTGTGGGGTGAGGGGACTCCTTGCAAGCTTCTGTGGGGTGAGGGGACTCCTTGCAGGCTTCTGTGGGGTGAGGAGACTCCTTGCAGGCTTCTGTGGGGTGAGGGGACTCCTTGCAAGCTTCCGTGGGGTGAGGAGACTCCTTGCAGGCTTCTGTGGGGTGAGGAGACTCCTTGCAGGCTTCTGTGGGGTGAGGGGACTCCTTGCAAGCTTCTGTGGGGTGAGGGGACTCCTTGCAGGCTTCTGTGGGGTGAGGGGACTCCTTGCAGGCTTCTGTGGGGTGAGGGGACTCCTTGCAGACTTCTGTGGGGTGAGGGGACTCCTTGCAAGCTTCTGTGGGGTGGAGGGACTCCTTGCAGACTTCTGTGGGGTGAGGGGACTCCTTGCAGACTTCTGTGGGGTGAGGGGACTCCTTGCAGGCTTCTGTGGGGTGAGGGGACTCCTTGCAAGCTTCCGTGGGGTGAGGTGACTCCTTGCAGGCTTCTGTGGGGTGAGGGGACTCCTTGCAGACTTCGTGGGGTGAGGGGACTCCTTTCAGGCTTCTGTGGGGTGAGGAGACTCCTTGCAAGCTTCCGTGGGGTGAGGTGACTCCTTGCAAGCTTCCGAGGGGTGAGGGGACTCCTTTCAGGCTTCTGTGGGGTGAGGGGACTCCTTGCAGACTTCGTGGGGTGAGGAGACTCCTTGCAAGCTTCCGTGGGGTGAGGGGACTCCTTGCAAGCTTCTGTGGGGTGAGGAGACTCCTTGCAAGCTTCTGTGGGGTGAGGGGACTCCTTGCAGGCTTCTGTGGGGTGAGGGGACTCCTTGCAGGCTTCTGTGGGGTGAGGGGACTCCTTGCAGACTTCTGTGGGGTGAGGGGACTCCTTGCAAGCTTCTGTGGGGTGGAGGGACTCCTTGCAGACTTCTGTGGGGTGAGGGGACTCCTTGCAGACTTCTGTGGGGTGAGGGGACTCCTTGCAGGCTTCTGTGGGGTGAGGGGACTCCTTGCAAGCTTCTGTGGGGTGAGGGGACTCCTTGCAGGCTTCTATGGGGTGGAGGGACTCCTTGCAAGCTTCCGTGGGGTGAGGAGACTCCTTGCAGGCTTCTGTGGGGTGAGGAGACTCCTTGCAGGCTTCTGTGGGGTGAGGGGACTCCTTGCAGGCTTCTGTGGGGTGAGGAGACTCCTTGCAGGCTTCTGTGGGGTGAGGGGACTCCTTGCAGGCTTCTGTGGGGTGAGGGGACTCCTTGCAAGCTTCTGTGGGGTGGAGGGACTCCTTGCAAGCTTCCGTGGGGTGAGGAGACTCCTTGCAGGCTTCTGTGGGGTGAGGAGACTCCTTGCAGGCTTCTGTGGGGTGAGGAGACTCCTTGCAGGCTTCTGTGGGGTGAGGGGACTCCTTGCAGGCTTCTGTGGGGTGAGGGGACTCCTTGCAAGCTTCTGTGGGGTGAGGTGACTCCTTGCAAGCTTCCGAGGGGTGAGGGGACTCCTTTCAGGCTTCTGTGGGGTGAGGGGACTCCTTGCAGACTTCGTGGGGTGAGGAGACTCCTTGCAAGCTTCCGTGGGGTGAGGGGACTCCTTGCAAGCTTCTGTGGGGTGAGGAGACTCCTTGCAAGCTTCTGTGGGGTGAGGGGACTCCTTGCAGGCTTCTGTGGGGTGAGGGGACTCCTTGCAGGCTTCTGTGGGGTGAGGGGACTCCTTGCAGACTTCTGTGGGGTGAGGGGACTCCTTGCAAGCTTCTGTGGGGTGGAGGGACTCCTTGCAGACTTCTGTGGGGTGAGGGGACTCCTTGCAGACTTCTGTGGGGTGAGGGGACTCCTTGCAGGCTTCTGTGGGGTGAGGGGACTCCTTGCAAGCTTCTGTGGGGTGAGGGGACTCCTTGCAGGCTTCTATGGGGTGGAGGGACTCCTTGCAAGCTTCCGTGGGGTGAGGAGACTCCTTGCAGGCTTCTGTGGGGTGAGGAGACTCCTTGCAGGCTTCTGTGGGGTGAGGGGACTCCTTGCAGACTTCTGTGGGGTGAGGGGACTCCTTGCAAGCTTCTGTGGGGTGAGGGGACTCCTTGCAAGCTTCTGTGGGGTGAGGGGACTCCTTGCAGGCTTCTGTGGGGTGAGGGGACTCCTTGCAGACTTCTGTGGGGTGAGGGGACTCCTTGCAAGCTTCTGTGGGGTGGAGGGACTCCTTGCAGACTTCTGTGGGGTGAGGGGACTCCTTGCAGACTTCTGTGGGGTGAGGGGACTCCTTGCAGACTTCTGTGGGGTGAGGGGACTCCTTGCAGGCTTCTGTGGGGTGAGGGGACTCCTTGCAAGCTTCTGTGGGGTGAGGGGACTCCTTGCAGGCTTCTATGGGGTGGAGGGACTCCTTGCAAGCTTCCGTGGGGTGAGGAGACTCCTTGCAGGCTTCTGTGGGGTGAGGAGACTCCTTGCAGGCTTCTGTGGGGTGAGGGGACTCCTTGCAGGCTTCTGTGGGGTGAGGGGACTCCTTGCAAGCTTCTGTGGGGTGAGGGGACTCCTTGCAGGCTTCTGTGGGGTGAGGGGACTCCTTGCAGGCTTCTGTGGGGTGAGGAGACTCCTTGCAGGCTTCTGTGGGGTGAGGGGACTCCTTGCAAGCTTCTGTGGGGTGAGGGGACTCCTTGCAGACTTCTGTGGGGTGAGGGGACTCCTTGCAGACTTCTGTGGGGTGAGGGGACTCCTTGCAGGCTTCTGTGGGGTGAGGGGACTCCTTGCAAGCTTCTGTGGGGTGAGGGGACTCCTTGCAGGCTTCTATGGGGTGGAGGGACTCCTTGCAAGCTTCCGTGGGGTGAGGAGACTCCTTGCAGGCTTCTGTGGGGTGAGGAGACTCCTTGCAGGCTTCTGTGGGGTGAGGGGACTCCTTGCAGGCTTCTGTGGGGTGAGGGGACTCCTTGCAAGCTTCTGTGGGGTGAGGGGACTCCTTGCAGGCTTCTGTGGGGTGAGGGGACTCCTTGCAGGCTTCTGTGGGGTGAGGAGACTCCTTGCAGGCTTCTGTGGGGTGAGGGGACTCCTTGCAAGCTTCTGTGGGGTGAGGGGACTCCTTGCAGGCTTCTGTGGGGTGGAGGGACTCCTTGCAGGCTTCTGTGGGGTGAGGGGACTCCTTGCAGGCTTCTGTGGGGTGAGGGGACTCCTTGCAGGCTTCTGTGGGGTGGAGGGACTCCTTGCAGGCTTCTGTGGGGTGAGGGGACTCCTTGCAGGCTTCTGTGGGGTGGAGGGACTCCTTGCAGGCTTCTGTGGGGTGAGGGGACTCCTTGCAGGCTTCTGTGGGGTGAGGGGACTCCTTGCAGGCTTCTGTGGGGTGGAGGGGACTCCTTGCAGGCTTCTGTGGGGTGGAGGGGACTCCTTGCAGACTTCTGTGGGGTGAGGGGACTCCTTGCAGGCTTCTGTGGGGTGGAGGGACTCCTTGCAGGCTTCTGTGGGGTGAGGGGACTCCTTGCAGGCTTCTGTGGGGTGAGGGGACTCCTTGCAGACTTCTGTGCAGGCTTCCCCCTGAGCTACATATCAGGTCAAGCCATGTGACAGTGTTGCTGTACACAGGACAGAATCAGCCACATGTGGCAATTGCATGTGCCCTGCCTGTTACCAAGGAATATTCAGCACCTTTGTTCCTGTATGTTCCCTCATGACGGGCTTGCAGCGCTTGCCCATCCGCTGTGTGCAGGTGTGCACTTATACATATCATGAGCACAGTGTGTTCTCTGACTTCCTGAGGTTAGTGACAGCCTGGTATGTTTGATCAGCGACAGGTGTTCATGGGCCTACATACTAACGTGAGCCATCAGGCCAGCAGTATTGGGAGTGGTTCTTGTGTTGGCCACTGTGTTCTCTACACCTGCCTCTGTGGTCTCCTTAGAAGTTAGAGGCTTATTCCACCTGATTCTCTCGCCCAGGCCCACTTTTCAGTTCCAGCTGGAGGAGTGTCTCTGCTTCCCTGCCCCCATGGCTCGCATGTTTGTTCTTGTGTCCTAAGGGGCTTTGGCTTGGATATATGCAAGGTCAGAGTGTGGTCTCAGGGGCCATTTACTGCCTTCATTGCTGGTGGTCTAACCTCAGACAAACAATGTGATGATCAAGTAGGTAACCTAGACACCTTTAGAGCCAGCCCTAGTTGAACTAGGCTCTGGACATGACAGAGATATGATGTATTTTACCTGCTTTAGTCCACGGGGCCTGTGGATCCCTATGATCTTTCTTTTAACACAGCAAGGTTTACTGTTTAATGAACACTAGAGACCAGCACTGCTCCCTCAAAATGTTGATTCCCAAAGCATCGGGGTGGTTGGCTCCTGCAGAGGCATGGTGTGGTCTTAGGGGGCATCTCCACCTTGCTTTCTCCTGTCAGTTGACACAGACACATTAGCAGGGACATACCTTATGGAATTATAAAACTATAAAATGCACGCTTTGCTGGCACCCAGCAGGGAATCCGAGAGATGGAACCAGAACGTTGCAGACTGGTTCTCACTTCTTCTCAAATCTCAGTATGGAAATAAAAGTCTAGGGAAACTGCTGGACAGAGCAGATTTCACAATTGGGAGGGTGTGGTGCTCACCAGCCACTGGCTTGCCTGGCTCAGAGAGTAGATCAGTTTTGTCTTGTTAGTGCAGGAGAGCAGTGGCCCAGGGCTCTGCCTGGGTGAGCCGTCCAGCGCAGCAGCTTTATGTCTGAGACACTCATCTCTTGCTCCAGTTTTCCACGCAGTTCCTTGAGGTGGTTTTTGTGATGTAATGCTTTAGGGCACTTCATTTTACTGAACAAAAGCTAAAACAGCTCTACCTGCGAAGGCCTGCTGTCTCCTTGCCCTGTTGACCCTGTCAGAGGGCTCTCATTGCTGGCATGCTTGTCAGAAAGCGAACAGGGAAGGGCTCTCGGCAGGATTCAGGGCTGCTACCTTAGATACTCTTCTCATTGCTATGACAGAAGACTTCACAAGAGCATTGGGCATGGGTATCTGGCTCACAGTCTGGGAGGCAGGAGTGTGAGGCAGCTGGTCACCTTGCATCTACGTTCTGGAAGCAGAGATGAAAACGTGTGCTCAGCTTCCTTCTTGTTCCTCAGGCTTGGACCACAGCCCATGACACAGTGCCACCTGCGTTTAAGGTATGTCCCACAAGTCTGTTAATTCAATCAAGAAAATCCCTCACAGACATTCTCAAAGGTTTGTTTCCTGGGTGATTCTAGATCCTGACCAGCTGACAATGTTAACTTTCACAGGACCAATGACAAAAGCTCCCCAGGTCAAGTGAGCGTGGCTGAGAGCACTGTCATGGAAGGCCAGCATCCTGCATCCTAGGTACAGGGAGCACAGGCAGCAGCAGTGGTGCCATTAGCCTGTGTTAGAGAGAGAGAGAGAGAGGTTCTGAGATGTTACATAAGCCACTCAAGACCACATAGCTTGCTCCTTACGAAAGCAACACTCCTGTGCAGGTGTGCCTCCCTTCAGACCCTCTGGGTCTCTGCAGTCACCTTGCTTTTCCCTTTCCCTGAGCCTCAAGCCACTGCCTTCCTTTGCATTACTACTGGAACTCCTAACTAAGGCCTCCTGTGGCCACAATGGAGACACCAGCATTTGTCAGTGTTTAAGGTGGCTTCCATATCTTTACCAGCCTGAGAATCACTTTTTTGGTGCATGCCCACTGTAATTATTGAGGGAGATTGGGGATGCCCTTGACTTGGGGTGGGGTACATGACAAGAAGGGAGGAAGAACTGAGCTCAGAAATGGAGCAGAGAGAAGGACCCACAGCCTACAGGAACAGGTGCATGGCTAAACCTGTGACCTGTTTGTCCAGTCAAGAGACACATAGGACACTTGGAGTGGCACTGGGCAGCCACACTGTGGATCAAGTGTCAGGAACAGCAAGGCAGCTGTCATTTTTAACTGGGTGCTTGTCTTCTACAATGGGATAAGAAGTGTGTCTGCAGCCTCCAACAGGGCATCATTTGCCCTTGAGTAGGAGAGCTCCAGGCATGGTGACTGTTAGATCTACTTATGTACCCTTCCCACTGCCCAGGGCCCCAGTACTAGAGAGCCCTGTCCCCATCACTCCCTGCCACATCCCTATGAAAGTACACATTAGGTTCATGAACATGGGGTCTACACTATTACTCTAACAGATCTACACTATTATTCTAATGATGCCTATCATTTCTTTTACTGTTTCTGGGACCATTTTTAAGTAAGAGGGCTGCCTTGACCGTGGAAGTGGCCTCTATTTTGGCAAGTGGCTTAAGTTCCTATCTTCCTAAGGTCCTGGGGGCACCTAGACACAGAGGAGATCCTCAGAAGTAAAACCCAGATCATGTGACTAAGGGGCAGCCTGCTCCCCATTTGGGTGCAGACCCTAGAGCACAAATAGAATTCTACAGGCATTCTGACCCCAGAGAGCCTCTGTCCAACACAGCAAGGTTACAGCAGAGCCTCACACCCATGTCCTCAGGGCCCCATTGCCTTCTGATGTGGCTAGGAAAGGAAGTAAGAGACTTGTTCCTCTGGACCAGCATTCCTCTGCGTCTTGGGAGCCCTGTGCCAGCCATTCCTCTCCTGTGCCCTCTGTCTCACTGGAGCCAGCAGCCAGCTCAGAGGCCAGAGCTGAGTCTTCCTCTGCAGCTGCTGAGACTTTAGTCTACATCTGTAAGTTTCTTTGTGTGTGTTTTTTTGTTGTGTGTGTGTGTACATTCTCACACACTCACATGGGATCTGAGTATGACCTGGGGTATTGGTTCTTGCCTCCCACTTGGTTTGAACCAGGCTCTCTTTGGTGTTTTCCACATTGTGTGCAGACTGGCAAGCTTCTGGGATTACCCTGTTGTGGGTCTCCCATCTCCCTGGTGAAGTGCTGGGCCTAGGAAGACTGTTTATGTCTGACTTTTACAAGGCTCTGGAGATTTGAACTCATGTCCTCAGCTTGTGCAGCAAACGCTTTTACTCACTGAGTCATTTCATCAACTCTACCTCTGAAATTTTCTAGAGCACCCACTGCTCTTGGCCTTGTAGGCTGGGCCTTTCAGAATCAGGCCTGCCCTAGGCAAGGCCACCACCCCTCCTGCTTGCCTCATGTCCAGTGGACACCAACATCAGTTGTGGCTGTGACTAACCTCTAGGTGGCAATGGCTGCCTGCTCTGTAGGTTCCCATACCATTGCAGAAAGAACTTTTCTTTCTTCCTACACCACAGGAGCCAGCCCTTCTGAATTAGTCCCTCTGTAAATTTGGATGTTGGTTACCACTCTCTCCTCCCTTTGTCTCAGATGATAACTTTCTAACCTCTAACTGGCAGGTTCTTCATCCAATGTGTTCTATAAACTCTGTGCAGAGGGATGGGGGAAGGTCCCACAAGATCTCTTCCCTGGCAGACACCATCCGCTTGGGCAGACATGAGTTTGACGGGCAGGTACCAGTTGCAGAAGACTAGCCAGGACCATGCCTCCCTCCTCTCCTCCTGCCTACCTCCTTGTCTTCCTCAATCCCTCTCTCTTCTACTCATCCATCTACCTTCCTACCATTCAGCTCCCACCGAGCACCTCCAGGGATGGAGAGTGGTCCTTTCTTCCAAGAGTTTATTGTCTGGTTAGTGTCAGAGGCATTTGCAGAGTGACAATGCAGTTGATGTTAGTGTGTCCATTTGCTCATTCCCTTTGAAAGCCAACAGTTGAGCTTTTGTTACTGGGCAGGTACTGGGCTATGGTGAATAAAACTTGTAAACTGATATTTTAGAAGCAAAAGGCCAGACGGTCAGTAAATAAATATGCATGGTGCTGAGTCATGAAGCCAAATGGAAGATAGGGAGAAGCAGCGTTGGGTGGGATGCCATGGATAGGGAGTAGCACAGGAGAAGCAGCGTTGGGTGAGGATCTCATGGATAGGGAGTAGCACAGGAGAAGCAGTGTTGGGTGAGGATCTCATGGATAGGGAGTAGCACAGGAGAAGCAGCGTTGGGTGAGGATCCCATGGATAGGGAGTAGCACAGGAGAAGCAGTGTTGGGTGAGGATCTCATGGATAGGGAGTAGCACAGGAGAAGCAGTGTTGGGTGAGGATCTCATGGATAGGGAGTAGCACAGGAGAAGCAGCGTTGGGTGAGGATCCCATGGATAGGGAGTAGCACAGGAGAAGCAGTGTTGGGTGAGGATCTCATGGATAGGGAGTAGCACAGGAGAAGCAGTGTTGGGTGAGGATCTCATGGATAGGGAGTAGCACAGGAGAAGCAGCGTTGGGTGGGATGCCATGGATAGGGAGTAGCACAGGAGAAGCAGTGTTGGGTGAGGATCTCATGGATAGGGAGTAGCACAGGAGAAGCAGCGTTGGGTGGGATGCCATGGATAGGGAGTAGCACAGGAGAAGTAGTGTTGGGTGAGGATCCCATGGATAAAGAGTAACACAGGAGAAGCAGCATCTGGTAAGGCTACTTTGAAAGCTTCTGTGATGTTTTTACAAAATGAGGGGAGTATGTTGGGAGAACCATGGGAGCAAAGTGGGCTGAGTTTAGGGAACATGTGTAATTTTTAGGCCAGCTGAAAATGGAAAGGCCCTGTAGGCACAGGACCCCTGTTTATAGACTCAAGCAGATAATACCTTAGGAAGAGTGCCCAGCAGGCGAAGGAGAGCCGAGGGATCTCAGCAGACCACTCAGTGGGCATGGACAGTTCCCAGGCCTAGGCTTTCAGGGCTGCAGGGAGGGGTGCTGAGGCAAGCTAGGGTGAGTGAAGTTGGTGCTGATGCAGAACTACTTCACTAATATAACTGGAGTCTACCCTGGGATACACAAGCACACGGGACTCTGTTGCAATTGGCTTTAGCCAGAGCAGCTCTGCCTTCCTCCTTTAAATGTCAGATAGTCATAAAGGGTATGGCCTGAAAAGGGATTTTGGTTGCTTGGAAACATAGGCACTGAGGTGTAGGGCATGTGGAAATCTCTGAAGCTAAAGGTAACTGTTGAATGCATGGCATTTAGCTGTCAGAGTTGCCTCTCTAGGCCTTAGTTTATATGTCTGCAAAATGGGGATAACAGTTGTCCCTTGGTGTGTGTGTGTGTGTGTGTGTGTGTGTGTGTGTGTGTGTGTGTGTGTGTGTGTTGCATTTCTCATCCTCCCAGCTCAGGACTCCATAGAGAGAAATGGAGCTCATGCAATAAGATAGAGGCCACATGGAAGACAGTTTAGCGCAGTAGACGCAAGCCTTCTGTTCTGAGATCCACAGGCCTGAGCAGCATCACTATGAGCAAGTCTTGAAGCCTCTCTGAACCTTGGTCTCTCCTACATCATTCTGTGAGGATTAAATGAGACACCGGAAACAGTAGTGGCAAATGAGGGGCATACCCTAATCAGCCAGGCACTTTGACTTTATACACTTTTGCCTCGTGGAGCCAATGTATCAGTCAGCTACTGCCATAGTAATGCGGTGTAACAAACAACCCACCAGAGTGGCTTACATGTTCTTGTTCAGATATGTGTGCATTCCCTGGGCCTTGGCTGGTCTAAACTGAGCTTGTCTTCAGGCTGTGGTGGGCTAAGGTCTTCCACACCTCTTATCCTTTGTGTCTTGGACTAGGAGCATGTCCGCTCTGATAGCAAAGGTACTTCCCAACCCTCTGGCCTTCCATAGGCCAAAGCAGATAGCATGGCCAAAGTCAAAGGCACATTCTACTTCTACTAGGAACCCCAGAGTTACCTGGCAGCAGCAGGAGTGTGTGAGCTGGTAATTTATAACCCATAGTAGACAGGGGGAAGAATAAGCCTACAAAATGTAGCTGGCTTGCCCATCAGGGACGGCTAAGAGATACGATGTAACTAACATTTCCTTTCTTTCAGAATGATATTTAAAGATGGATCTTTTCTGTGTGTCATTAAAGTCTCAATTTTGTGCATGTTTATGTAGCCAAATTCCTGTTCAGGCTTGTGTGTGAATGATGTGCACTGTCCTTGTAGAGCAGTGTGGGGCATCTCAGGTGATTTTAGCCAACCTTGCATCTCACCCTCTGGGCTGCAAAGAACATAAGCTTCATCTTCATCTAAATGGCCCATCAGCACAGTCAGAACTTTCATGGTCAACACGTTCCATCCTCATCTTACTTTTTGTGTTGGGTTTTAGAAAGGACTAAGTCACAGTTATTGGGTCTAGATAGCACCAAGCTACCCCACACCAGTGTCTCTGCAGACACAGGAACAGTGACACCAAGTGAGGTGGGACCTGTTCGTGCTGCTCTATTCGAGTGCATCTGAGTGCCTTTTGGCTTTTAGAACTCTGTTTTTTGTTTTTTTGCTTTTTTTTTAAAATTTTTCAAGACAGTGTCTTAGTGTGTAGACCAGACTGGGCTCAAACCCATAATGATCCTGCCTCAACCTCAAGAGTGCTGGGACTACAGATACATAGCACTATTCTTGGCTTGCTTGTTAGATTTTGAGTAGGGGTGTTGGGGAAAAACTGGAGTTCAAGGGTTTTTGCTATTACTTGTTGATGCCATCCAGGAGGAGACAGGCCATTTGTCTCTGCACCTTAGCACTGGCTTACTTTCCAGGAACAGTCCTCCATTGCTATTGGCCCAAGGCCATGTGCTTTGCAGAAAAAACTAGTCTGTTGACTGCTACACCTGAGCCCACAATGAACCTCAGCCAGGCCATCAGGAGATCTTGGAAGGATGTTCAGGACATCCAACAGTGTTTGGGCAGTAGGTCCCCAAAGGGCTGCTTGGTCATCTTCAGGGCTTCTAGCACCCTCTGTGTGTCTTGTCAAGGTTTCCAGAACACAGAGGATGTTGGGTCTCTTCTGGAGTTAGAGGGCCCAGGCTAGATCTCCAATTTCTCCTTTCAGAGGCCCTGGGTCCCTAATATGGAAATGTAATGTCAGCCCACAGGGTTGCTGCGGAGAGTAAGAGTGGGGTTTAGTCCCTCAGAAAAGGCAGTAGCTTAAGTCTGCAGGATGCTCAGAAACTCTGGGCATGGCCTTGGCTACCTGGAGCTTCTTCACTGTGGCTTCAAGATGCTCTGTTAGCATGTGTACCTGAGGTGTGTGTGTGTGTGTGTGTGTGTGTGTGTGTGTGTGTGTGTAGCAAGGGTTATTCATGTGTGAACACACCTGCCTGGTGGGGTGGGTGGGGTTTTTGTGTCTTTGTTTGTTTGTTTGTTTTCTGGAGAACCATAGGCTTATTGAGGTTTTCTAGAGGGTTATTGGGACCAGGAAGAGGAGAAAGTTTCTAAACTCACAACTAGGAGAGACACACCTGGGTGGATGAGGGCTCTTTCTTTGTCATCTCACCTTCCAGGTCCTTGCCAAGAATATACCTTGCATCTCTTCATCAAATGCTGGAATCCACTTGCTGGACTGAGCTCTGACTCTTGAGGCCCCCTCAGCCATGAGGCCGTCCTCTGTGGTGGATGCTGAGCTGTGACATCAAACAAGGCCTTTCCTCTTTTCTTCCTCTTTAACGGGACTTCACCCCCTTGTGGAAGTGCTAACGGCAGTATGGCACATGTGTCCTTGAGTATAGCACTGAGCCGTCATAACTGCCCTGCAAGGTAGATGTTCTTAGTGTCCCATGGCAGTATGGCATGTGTGTCCTTGAGTATAGCACTGAGCCGTCATAACTGCCCTGCAAGGTACATGTTCTTAGTGTCCCATTGTGCAGATGCTAACAGCTTGTTTCAGGCAGGGGATGGAACCAGAGCACAACTGAGGCAGCAGTGGACCCCATAGCTGGGATTTCTCCCTTTGCCCTTCAGGCCGCCCCACTCATGGGAATGCCAAGTCACAGCCCGGGCATTTCAAGGCTCAAAGGGTCTGGAGGATGGCCCTAGAGCCTGGACCACAGGGAGAAAATCAAAACACAAGCCAGGCCTGCAAAGACAGAAGTTCAAATCACTTTCCCACTGTCTACTGGTTGTAGGCCTTGGGACAAGCCCCTGCCCAGGCCTCATTTCCAAGATAAAGCTGAAGATGCAGTACTCACAGTGAGTGCACTCCATGGTGCTTTGCAAGCCCTGGAGGTGGGAAAATGTTCTCAGCCCCATCGTGGGCATTAGGGACTTAAAAAAAAAACCCTCCATTTTATAGTATTATTTTGAGAGAGGAACGGGTGCCCAGGGTCCCCAGCTGTGTTCTGGTGTCTGCGGCATGCATGCAGTTGAAATTTGGTCTCTTGGGATGATGAACGAGGCCATGGCTAGCATGTCTCTTTAATCACTCATCAAAGAGGGGTGTGCACATGTGATGGTGGAACCTTCTAGTGTGCTGCTGGCTTCCCATGATCCAAAGCAACTATTGCAAAATTGGGTACTTCTCAAAGGAGAAGAGTAAAGGCTGTAAGCCCAGTTTTGCAGCTGTGTGAAGAAGGGTCGGTATCTGCATTTCTCTGGGCTGCTGTGTCACTGTGGGCCCTGCACTGCACCTGAGCCTGGGTGGGCTGAGTTGGCATTCTGGAGCGCATCTGCTCCAGCCCAGATAATCCTCTTGGTATTCTTTAATGAGGCCTGCAGAGTGTGTATTGGTGAGAACAGTTCTCTGACATGCCCAAGTGAGAATGCTGAGGAAGAAGTCAAGCCTGACATAAAATCAGGCAGGTGCATGCGTGCATGTGTATGACACGTGTAGCAGTCGTAGGGAGTCAGAGGTCAATGTGGACTGTCTCCTACTTTCACTTTCCACCTCTTGAAGTAAAGTCTCTTATAAACCCAAATCACCAGTTCGCTAGATAGTGTGATGTGCTGGGATCTATCTGCCTGTGTCTCCCACCACATGTGTGCTCAAAGCCAGCATTAACATAAGTGCTGGGGATCTTGGGTCCTCAAGCTTGAGTGGTGGTGGGCACTGCGCTCACTGAGCCATCTTCCCAGCCCTTTGTTTCCTCACAGTAGGGAAGTGCTGTTGTGTGAGTACAGACCAGTCATGTATTTACTGTCCACTTAGATTTGATTGACAGGACCTTAGTCTTATGTTCAGAGCTGAATAGGATCCAGAGTTCTCAGACAAGAGAGGTCAGGCTGAGTCTGTATTCATGTCAGCCCTTCTGGAACTTAGCGAACTGGCCTTTGAGTAATGTCTCAGTCCATGTACATCCATTGTGGGCTCAAAAAATAGAGAGATCCAGGCTGTAAAACACTATGGTCTATGAAGATGGCTGAGCACAGACCCTGGGCCAGCTATCATGAGTACCTTCCTGCTTCCCCACATAGCTCACGGGAAGGCTCAGCAACCTGTCAACCTGGCCTCTCTGAGATGTCTAAAAACTACCTCCAGTAATCCTCCTTTCCATCCTCCAAAGCCACAGTATTCATCATGGTACTGGTGTGGGGCCAAGAGGGGTGGGGCCAGGGATCTCATCACCGTCAAGCCAGTGCAGCCTTTCTCTCCCGGGAAACCCCCGAACCTGATGTGTGTGGATTGAAGGATGTGTGTGGTGAAGCAGAGCAAGCATGGTGGGAAGGCTATGTGGCAAGATGCTCCTATTCCTTCAGGGCAGCAGCTGGGGAGGAAGGACAGGACCACTCTTGTTGCTGATGCTGTGCTTGTACATCGCTCCCAGCCCAGTGGATTGGAGCATCATTCTGCATACCTCAGCCCACATCCCAGGGTAAGATGCAGCCCTGTGGTCCAAACGAAGTCCTGAAACTGTTTGTACTCTTGTACTCTTGTCTTGTACTGTTGAATACTCTTGTCTTCAGCATTGAATGTGCTGCTGTCTGGATGCCACTCTTTTATAGGCAGAAGGTTTCCTGTACTCAAGTGTATTTGATTCAGAGAGTATAACCTAGTGGGCAGCTGCTTATTGTTTCGCCTGGCCTGGTCACTCAGCTTTCTTCACCCTTCAAGGCCCGACTGGGTATCAGTTCCTCCAGGAAGCCTCCCTGATGGACCTTGCTGCTTCACAGCATGCAGTGTCTCCTGGCTGCTCTATGTTCTAACACTTCCACCACAGGACAGAGTTAAGTGGTGTGTGGGCTGCTTTAGAAAAGGTGTACAGCTTTGCTGATAGCAGCAAACTTGTGTGTTGCATGCCAGCTAGGGTAGTTGGCTCTAAACACAAACAGTCTTCACAGGCAGCTGCCTTCATCTTATGCCATGAAACGACTTCATAAACTAGTGAAGGTCATGAGGCTAATAAAAATATCCACTCTAGTAAGAATGTGCAATTGGGATTTGCCCCAGGTAGCCACAGCCCCCAGTTTGTACTCATAATCACTGTTCTGACCCCTTGGGCCACCTGCTGTGTGTCCTCAAGGCCAGCACAAAGCTTGGTACCTAGCAGATGCTCACTCAGCAAGTGTGGGGCCAACTGCAGTAGATTATATCCCTGTGGCCTGCAGCTCAGCCTGCAGGTCACTGCCAAGGGTGGCCTGGCTTCCTCTGTCGCTGTGCTAATAGCCAGAGGAGAGTCTGCTTGCCTGCTCCTGTAGCTGGAGAGTATGTGGTCCCCACTGCCTTACCTCTTTCTTCCAAGGCCAAGAGAAACATGCCTGCTACCAAAACTTGTCTCCTGCACTAGGAGCTGCCTCCGCGCTTGGCTCTGGGCTACCGGGGGACAGGAGGTTACTGTCTGTTATAATAGTTCCATTTGGGCCTGAGAATGGTGGAAAACATCAGACTTTGCAAGGGGCTCTCCCTCCATGTCTTCACGTGGGAAACCCTGAGGCATTGTGCATGTCCATGTGGCAGATGGCCCAGGATCGGGCTTTGCACAGGTTCTCAGCTTGCTCTCTGGTCTCCAGTCCCCAGAGAACCCCTGTGCTAGTCCTGCGCCTGTGGCTGGCTCTGCACTCCCCCGTCCACTCTCAGGCACTGGCATTTCTTCCTGTCCTTTCATTCTGAGACCTTCATGTGATAATCTGCTGCTCCTCCCATTCTACGGGAAAAGAGGACGGAAGAGATGTGCCATCCTCAGGGTGCTAAGCAGATGTCACACTCACCTAACAAAGTCACACTTCGTTTCTGTCACCAAAGTCAGACAGAAGAAGGAAGTCTGAAAACCATGAAAAGTTATAAAGGAAGTAAGACGCTACCAGCTCATAGAACCACCTTGGTTAGTGTTTGGCTTATTTCCTGGCTTTATTTCTGGGCTGTGACTGCACTCACACATGTATCACACACCTATCATGTATTGTAATAGTCTCTAATTTACTTTAAAACAAAACAAAACGAAAACAAGGCCTTACTCTGTAGCCCAGGGTAACACAGACTCGGTATGCAGCCTCAAAGTCTTGACTTCTGCCTTGGCCTCCTGAGTGCCAGGATTACAGGTGTGAACCATTGTGCCCAGCTCTCTTCTTTGCTCCTTAAGCTCGTATATGCCAGCTCTGCCTCTTGTCCTCTCAGCACTACCGACACCAGGCTAAATCCCCCACCTCCGACACCTCTCTTGTTCCTTTGTTGAGACAGGGTCTCACTCTGCAGCCAAAGCTGGCTTCAAATCTGAGATCCTCCTGCCTCTGGGCTTCTGAGCACTTACAGGTGCCACCATGCCCAGCCTGTCATCACTTTTATTTTAAAAACTTCTGCATTAAAAAATAGTTAATTGGCCGGGCGGTGGTGGCTCACGCCTTTAATCCCAGCACTCGGGAGGCAGAGGCAGGCGGATCACTGTGAATTCGAGGCCAGCCTGGACTACAAAGGGAGTCCAGAACAGCCAAGGCTACACAGAGAAACCCTGTCTCAAAAAAAACAAAAAAAAATAGTTAATTGATAAATAAAAAGTGTATATACTCAAAGGTATACAATATGACAGTGTGGGGTGTGTGTGTGTGTGTGTGTGTGTGTGTGTGTGTGTGTGTGTGTATATGTGTGTGTGTGTGTATATATATATAATTTAATGACTACCACAATAACATTGACCCATCCTTCACCACCTGAATGTAGTATGCATGGTGAGGGTTTGTAAAGGCACCTCTTTTCTCATGCCAAGTTTCTGGAAGACCGTAGACATTAGCTGTAGGCATTGTCAGAGGGGTTCTCAGAACTTACCTATCTGTGGTCTCCACATGAGCCCCCTCATGCCAGCACAGCACAGCAGCCTGTCTGTGCACTCTGCTCGCACATTGTCACAAATGGTAAGATGTCTTGTATGTACATGTTCATATGCGTGCCTGAGCATGTGAGCATGTGTGCATAGGTATGTGTGGAGGCTAGAAGTTAACTGGGACACCATTCTTCAGTAGCTATCCACCTTGACATTTAAGACAGTGTCTGAGCTACTGTTCTATTACTGTGAGAAGACACATTGGCCAAGGCAACTTACAAAGGAAGGTGTTTGACTGGGGGCTTGCTTATAGTCTCAGAGGGTTAGTCTCTGATCTTCGTGGTGGGGAACATGAGGGCAAGCATGGTGCTGGAGCAGTTGCTGAGAGCTTCCATCTTGAGCACAGGCAAGAGACAAGGTCTAGTGCGGGCTTTTGAAACCTCAAAGCCCACTCCCAGTGACGTGCATCTTCCAGCAAAGCCATAACTCCTCCACCAAGGCCACTCCTCCATATCCTTCTCAAACAATTCCAAACAGTTCTCCTCACTGGGGGACACGCAGTCAAACATATGAGACTGTGGAAGCTGTTCTACCTCAAACCACCTCAGGCAGCACATCCCTCACTGGGTTAGAACTTGCCAAGTGTGTGAGTCTCCTGTCTCCACCTCCTTCGAGTCTGCAGAATCACACCACCACACCTAGCTCGTTTGTTTGTTTGTTTGTTTGTTTTTGACAATCTGGGTCTTTTCTTTCTGTACATCTATCAAGCCATGGATTCCCAGGGAATGGCTTCCGCAGCTTAGGATCCTCCCATTAGCTCTCACCAGAGCGTCCCCTGGCTGCAGCGGGCAACAGTTCAGCTGAGCCACATGCCTTGCTCTTAGTTCCTCCCCTACCCCTGATAATTTTCCTTCACCCATTTCAGGAAGTGACCTCATCTCTTAGAGTGCTCAGTACACACATTGCTACTCTAGGCAAGAGTCTTGCCCTTGTTTGTTCACAGTAGTTCTGGGTGACGTAGACTTCTGGCTTTGCCACGTCATATCTATAGGCTGCTCCTTTCTGCATGGTGCCCATTTCCCTGATGTCTGTGCGTCAGAGGTCAGCTTTGACACACAGAGTTAAACCATCAGGATACAGAGTTGGCGGAAGAAGGCAAAGAGCTGGTGGCTCCTGGCTTCTCAGGGCCAGCACTGTTTGTGACTGATGACAAGCTCTAAACTCTCTTAACACTTAGTACTGTGTACCTGGAGATTCGCAGAATCTGGTGGCTTCCGGTGAGAAACTCTGAACTTACTTTAACTATTTAACAGCTGAATCTGATGGTTTCAGGCTATTGTCTCCTCTGATTGTAGAGAGAAACTTTAAGGGCAAAGGAAAGGGGAGGAAGCCAGAGCTGATGGCTTCTGGCATAAGCTGCTGATACATACATACAATCAAACAGACAGACAGACAGACATATTTGGTGGATGGTGGCTGAAGGATGGAGCAGGTACGTGTACACACACACACACACACACACACACACACACACACACACTCGGTGCACATGCACACAAACACCTACCTGGTGGATGGAGTAAGCCCCACAGGCTTCAACAACTTTTATTATTTCTTGGTTCCTTTTATAATTTTTGAGGCAAAATTCTCTGCATCAGAAGAAAAATTACCTCATAGCCATAAAAGCAGTTATTGCAGAAACAGCTAAATACAGAGGGAAATACAGCAGGATTATCGATTACTCATGATTAACTAAACATCTATCTGTCACTTCATGTCACAACTTTGTTGTAAGTTCAAAGCAATAGTTCTTCATGTTATAGGGTAACATGGTTCAATGTTAGCATGGTTTAAGGATTTACAACAAGATAATTATTTACATGCCTTCCATTAAAGCTCACACCTAACTAAGCATTCTTTATCTGTCTCTTAGCTCCACAAGTTCGTTGTAAGTTCAAAATACTATTTTTATCTGTCTTTCATTTCACAATTCAGAGCAATAGCTTTTTATGTCCTGGGTTAGCAAGTTTTTTTTTTTTAACCAAGAAGCAGATCCTCTATTTTATACCTTATTTTTAAAGCCTTATATAGGTATCATGGTGCATACCAAGACCCATGATGTCATCTCTGGGCTTAACCTAGAATGAATGCCTTCCTAGATCGTAAGTTTACCTCAAGCCTGTTTTTCTTCCTAGTGCAATTTATATGCTTGTAACATATGAAGGTTCACAGAACTTCCTATGCATCCTTTGCTATTCTGGGGTGGGGGATCCAAAGTTACTTGAATCAAATCAGGAATTTTATAAAATCGTCAATTCATCTGAATAGCATTATTTTATGAAAGTTTATATTCATTTTGATAACAAAGGAACTCTGCACAACAGAGTGTGTAAATACCCAGGAATCAACCACACCGGGGAATAGGCCGTCAGAGTTTCCTCACTTCCATCCACATCACGCTAGATAGATGACGAATATGGCAGTGTCAAGCATAGACAGCCCTATCAGCAGCAAGAAGCAATCTAGAGACAAAATCCCTGGGCACATCCATCATTAGCTGTGCAAAAATAGTGGGCTGCCTTCAGGAAGCTTGCTTGCTACAGCCTTTTCTGCATGGCCTGTGCCATCTGTGAGAATACCCTTCTAGTTATATTTGCATGTATATGATAGAGTATATTTCCTAAGAGGCTTAGAGAATGTGTCGGATGCCCTGCCCCTTACCTGAGCCCATCATTCTGTACATCTGTAAGATGGCACCTGTAGCTGACAGCAACGCCTTGTCTTTTTACATGGCTTTCTGGACTTGAATTCAGGGCCTTTTACTTGAGAAGCAAATTCTTGACCTACTGAATCATCTCCTCAGGTTTTTTGTTTGTTTGTCTTTTTTGTTTTTTTCCCTGTGCAATCAGCCATTAGCCTTGAACCCAGGTCATCCTGCCTCAGCGCAGGCATTCACCACCACACCTAGGCTTTTTCAGTCTGGTCCTTGTTCTAAATCAAATACCCATCAGCTGATTTCTTGTGTCCTTATTCCTAACCCAGCTGGAGATACCATGTCCCTCTCCTCCAGCTTTTCTCCATTTGAATTTTTTGTACCTTCTTGCACAGGCCAATTAAGTTTTGGAGGGTAGGGCTCAAGCCTGGCTTTATTCTTCCAGTATCCCCGGGGACTGTCCCCAACCACACCCACCCACCCAGAGGTACAGAAAAAGCCACCAGGCTGTGTCCTTGAGCAAGTAACACCTACCTCTGACCAGGGAAGACCTGATGTGAATGGGGTCTGGAAGGCAGGGCACATGACTGAAATTCAGTGTTTTCAGGTCTGGTCACCTTCAAAGGTGAGCCAACAAGCCAGCAGGAAGGCCAGATTTTTGGGACCATTGGCCAAGCCATTCTGAGAAGCATCTCAGAAGGTGCTGAGTGTCCAGGCATAGCAGAGCTCAGCTGGATGGACTGTTTATGGGCCAGCCTTCCACTGAAGGTTGGCCAGAGACTGTGCTGGCCCATCCCACTTCTCAAGCCTTCTGTATCCCACCCATCACAGACCTGTGGGATGGTGCTGGCAGTTCTCAGTAAATAACACATCTCTTCTTTTCCTCATCTGCATCATTTACATAACCCAGTGAACTGAAAAGTCGTTTTTCTTCAGCTAAGTTGTTCATCTTCTTTACAGCATTTGGCTGCGATAATATCGCTCCATCAGTGTGGCCTATGGTAATCTGGGCATTTTGTTCTAGCGCTGAAGACATTCACAGTTAATAACACATGAAGCCATTTCATTAAAAGGAAAGTTGAGCGAGGATACATTAACATAAGCTGTGAACCAAAACACAAATCGTTTCACTCATTGGCTATTAAGGAAATAAAATGAATTAGGAACCTCAAGCCATTTTGAAGAGCATCTAATGTCCTCTGACTAGTTTGCATGTGACAGTCCTCATGTTGGTGTTGGGCTTTTCTCTGCTTTTCTCTGGTGTGAAAATGATGTGGCTCTGGGCGCTTCCTCCCTCAGAAGCTCTGAGCTTGGTCTCCACTGCCCTTCATGTCATGGTGGTACTTACACGTATTACTTGTTCCATGCTTCTTTTTAAGAGAAAAATATCTCTGAGCTTTGGAGAACTTCTCATGCAAAATGTCTGGTCCATTTTGAAAGGTGTTACTGAGCCACATGCCCTTGTCCATGAGTCCCAGGCAATGAGAGTCAGACTTGCATTTTCTAAGAGAAAAGACCAATGTTTCTCTGGGCCTGTTCACATGCTCTGGGTGTAGTAGTGCAGACCTGTCACCCCATATATTCAGGGCTCGGGTGAGGAGAGCTGAGGCAGAAGGGTCACAAGTTTAAGGCCAGCCTGAGCTATAGAGTGAGTTCAAGGCTAGCTTGGGCAACTTAGTGAGATCCCTCAAAATAAGAAGTGAAAATCATGGCTGGGATATGACATATTGGTTGTTACTTGCTTAGCATGTATAAGGTCCTAAATTCAATTCCCAGCAGCAAGGAGAGGAGGGGGTGGGTGTGAGAGGAAAGAAGAAAGAAAGAACTACATCATTTGCTTCTCGGGGTCAGAACTTCCGATGGCGCAGAATTGAGTGAAGAGAGATGTTTAGTGACTGCTAGCAAGCAGAGGCGGCCTGGTGTTTTACTTGCAAACCCACAGTTTGTATTTGTGAATCCTTGCCACGTGTGGGCCAGACTCTCCCGTCTGCTCCTTGTCAAGGTTTACAGCAGCCATTAAGTATCTCCTATGAGGTCCCCTTCCCAAAATAGCTCTCTGGTTTGGGACTCTGGGTGTTTGTGACAGAGCTGTATAAATGCCTTGCTGGCCTGCAGCCAGCATACAGGGTGCCCAGCTCTGGCTGAGTCAGAGCCCAGCGTGTATCTTGGGGGTTATTTTAGTGCTTGCACCCACCCAGGGGGGGTCAGGTTCTGACCTCTGCTCTGGGCCATTGAGCTGTCTGCAAGCAGAGGGCACTCGGATCGGCCCCAGCCACAGCCACCCTTTCTGTTTGTGTTCTCTTGTCTGCCTAGCATTTGACAATTAATTAGGCATGGTAATTACCTGCTTTAATTTCGTGATTGCACATCCTATAATTACCCCTAATTCTGTAATAGGGAAGTTCGTGTACACAAAGGCAATGGATGATGGAGGTGACAGAGGCTGCCATATCTGCAGCCGCCATTGCTCACTGTGCCTGCTAGGCATGGCTTCTCAGGACCATCAGGGAGCTCGGCCTCCACCCCATTCTGCAGTGGGAGGAGCTGAGTTCCAGAGTGAGGCACCATCCTTATTGTTACAGTGAGTGTACTGGGGGGCAGCTAGGATGGGGGCCAGGCCTGCGCACAGCTCTGCACCCTGTGCTTCTGCCAACCTACCTGACTCCTGCCTGCTGTGGGCTAACGAGGTTTGTGTTGTGCATGGCAGGGTTTGACCTGGAACTTTCACCTGCCAGCCTGTCTAGCCTCCCCTCCCCCACTGCGTGTGCACCAGTTGCTCTCTGGAACAACTAACAGTTGACAGGTGTGTTGATGCAGGTACTGGACATTGTCCTAAAGTCACCCAGTTCTCCCCAAATCAGCAGCACTGGGCCTCAGATGCAGTGTCTGGCCTCCCTCTCAGGACTGGTCCAGCTGCACCTCATGTGTGTGTGCACTCACCGCAGTGCCGTGGGCATAGCCCCACCCCGCCCGTAGTCTGGGTTGGACATCTAGGTCCTTGAGTTGAGGACAGGAAGAAGGCATGGCTTGCTGACATACATATCACGCAGACGCTCTTCCCATTGGTCATTACTTGTGTCTGCCATGTGTAGCCATTACTGTGATGGAAATGCAGGACACTAAAGCACCATCCTTTGTACTCAGGTTGGAGGCAATATTGGCCATGTGTTTTTGTCATAGTGGCATAATAGTCTTGCCTCATACATTTAGATCTGTGTACCCAAAGGAGACAGGTATAAATAAGAGCATCAAACTAGAAATTCCGTATATGCCAATCCCTGCAGAGCAGGTAAATACTGGTGGCATGTTACCACAGTGGAATATTATGCAGCCATGTCAAGGCACTAGTGAGAGGGCATATAGCAGTGTGGTTGCATCTTGCAAACATTATCTGTGAAGGACCAGACATGGTGGGTAATATAACCTCCACTTATATGGAGTTCAAGAAAGAAGAGTGTGGTGGTGCACGCCTTTCATCCCAGCACTCGGGACACAAAGGCGGGTGGATCTCTAGGAGTTTGAGGCCAGCCTGGTCTACAAAGCAAGTCCAGGACAGCCAAGGCTACACAGAGAAACCCTGTCTCTAAAAACTAAAAGAAAAGGAAAAGGGGTTGGGGGAGAAAGAAGATATACAGGGGAATATGCGTAGCATTGCAGATGAATAATACTGACAAGTGAGAGGCATGAGGAGCCATGTGCACTCTTAAGACCCTTTTAAAGTTAGCATGTCTTCACTGTTCAGAATAGCAGGATCCACCCTGACCTTATTATAGACATGTGACGCACACTTAGGTAGCATTTACCTGCCTGTCACCCTCTGTTGTCCTTCCCCCCACTTCCCATCTGGGCCCCCAGTTTTCATAGTTCCGTGTGTGTGTGTGTGTGTGTGTGTGTGTGTGTGTCTGTCTGTCTGTCTGTCTGTCTGTCTGTCTGGATGCCTATGTGAGGGGAAGCACACAGGGTTTTTCTTCCTGAGTCATTTAACGTGACGATCTCCAGTTCAATCCATATGTCCACAAATGGCTTGACTTTGGTCCTTACAGCTAAATAACTTCATCCTTATAGCTGATGATTTCTTCATCCATTCAACTGCTGGAGGACATCCAGGCTGATCCCCTAAGTTGGCTGTGGTAATAGTGTCCTCAGCTGGGTCATACACCATCCTAGCTGAGCTTCTGAGGGGCCTGCACACTGACTTCCATAGTGGCTGTAACAGTTTGTCCTCACTAGGAACGAGTAAGGCTCCTCCCTGTCCCCATCTTTGCCAGTGTCTGCTGTTTGTTCACTTGGTGACAGCCGCAGAGCCTCTCCTCGAGGCCCAGACCATGCAAGCGCATGTTCTAGACTGTGGCCCAGGCCCCAAGCCCCCAACTTCCCTTTGCCTCTGTGTGCTGCGCAGGCCTTTCTGCAAAGGGATCTCAAGATCGGCACTTCCTCTTCCTGCAGTGGAGAGCAGGCCTGATGCTGACCCAGCCGCACCCTCCTGTTTCATTTCCTTCTGCTGGGCCGAGGAGGGGTGTGGCTTTCTTCCTTGTTTGGAAGGAGCCTGGTTGTGTAGGACTGCTTGGCTTCTCATCCCTCCAGGGAATTCTTGTCTGCATGGCTCAAGCTGAGGAAACTGGGGCCAGTTAAACTTAATTTAAAGGGGGACCCCTTGGAAACAAGCAAGTTAATTAATTGATTAACTGAATGAATGAACGAATGACCCTAACAGTTCTTAACATGTGCACTCTCAGTTCTGTGGTGTAGAATTCATGAGTGAATCGTTTGCACCTCGGGTTTCCCAGGGTCAGATGCCAAGCAGGTTGTTGGGGATTGGCTGTTAGTGATGGGGTGGGTGGGTGACGGCATTCAATTCTATCAGATTAGATCCTTAGATCTGAGGGAGAAATGTAAGTGCAAAGGTGAAGCCAGGGGCTTTTCTAGAAAGGAGAACACTTGGAGGCAACTGGCAACTTGCAGGCAATGGGACATGCGGCCCAATGGCATCAAGGATGCTTTGCTGTTGTCATTACTCTTGAAGGTGAATCAGTAGCATAGGAGAAGGGGATTAGACTCACAGGGTAGGGCCTGGCTTCAGGGTCAGGGCGTGTTTACAGAACGTGAGGATGCAAACCTGGGCCTGCGGCTCAAGTCTGAGGCCTACACTGGAGAAGCAGATGGGTCCTGAGTGGAAGCACAGGGCCTGTAGAACTGAGTGTGGTTGCCCTCAGGGCAGGCAGGACAGAAGCCGAGCATCCTTGTAGAAGGCCCAGGGAGAGCAGGGGTGTAGGAAGCACACTCTTGCTTCCCCCAAGTAAAAAGAGTACATAATGTACTTCAAAATGTACACCATGGAGAATGCCATCAGACTTTCACTCCCTGTAGAGAGGTTGGGCTCCATTGGCCTGTGAGAGGTGTTGAGGATGGAGGACCCTTGCTTTATGTGAGGTACAGTAGCCATTTCTCAGAGACTTGCCCCCCCTCCCTGTGGTTCTTTTTAAGACATCAGCTGGGAGCAGTGGCACACACCTTCAGTACTAGCACTCAGCAGGCAGAGCAGGAGGAAGCTAGCCTGCTCTATGTAGCAAGTTCCAGGGCAACCAAGTATGCATAAGGAGACCTTTCTCAAAAGGAAAAGAAAGCCTCCCATTTCTCAGATTTCCTTGCCTGGAAGGTGCTGAACCCATAAACCACAACAGGCTCTTGAGCAGGCTCTGGGCTGGGCCCCAACTTGACTGAAATAAAGTCATGTCCCCACATGTACTTATACCCCCTGGGCTGACCTCCTGTTCCGCCAAGGCCTTTGGCAATCTAGAACACTCCCTCCCCTTTGCCTCAAATCAGCGTGTGTGCCGATCAGTGTGACCCCAGGTCCGTGGGACTTGCAGAGGCAGCTCACATGTGAACAGGGAGATGCGTCTATGCTGTCACTCCACACTGGTGAGCTGCCATCGGGGCCACCGTCCTGTGCCAGGTGCTCAGTGCCCAGCGGTGTGTGGACAGAGTGACGCAGCACCTGCCCTTGTGGGGCTGACACTAGGAGCTCGGACTCAGCCTGTCTTCCTCTCTTCCTCATTGGCAGGTCTACATTCGGATAAAGGATGACGAGTGGAACGTGTACCGGAGGTACACAGAGTTCCGGGGGCTGCACCACCAGCTGCAGAGCGCCTTCCCGCAGGTCAGGGCCTACAGCTTCCCACCCAAAAAGGCCATCGGAAACAAGGTATGCACCCGGGGCCAGATCACCGCTGCTGCTTTTGTCTGTCCTTGAAGACTGTGCTTGCCACAGAGAAGCTGCCATGTTAGGGGAAACAGAGGAGAGAGTAGCCACCCATGAGCACCACCTGAGGCAAGGCCAGCCTTCCTATGGCTACGCCTCCCCTATTTCACCAGAACAACTTGCTAGGAAGCAGCAGAGAGCCGGTGTGCTTGGCTTCCCTTCCAGTAGGGAACACTCAGTGTCACCTGCGCTTTGCGAATGCATCAGTTTGGATGCAGGATGCAGGCTCGGCTGTGGGCTTTAAATAGTATTTTTAAAACAGGCCAGTAAGAGGGTCCAGTGGGTAAAAGTGCTTGCTGTGCAATCCTGTCACACTGAGTTTAGTTCTGGAACTCATAGTAAGGTGGAGGAGGTTTTCTGGCTTTCATGTGTGTGTGTGTGCATATGTGCATGCACACACACACACACAAATATATAATAAATGTTTTGGGGGTTCTGGAGAGCTGACTCAGTCATAACAGTGTTTGCTGTACAAGCATGAGGACCTAAGTTCAACTTTCCAGCACCTACGTAGAAACATGACACATACCTGTAACCCCAGCACTAGGGAGACAGCTTATTGCCTCGCTCCTGGTCAGTGAGAGCTTATACATCAGCTTATACACACATGCGCGCACACACCCACATACACACACACACATACACACACACACACACCACAGAATAAGTTGGCGTCTGGGTTGGTCATACTTGGTGTGCTGTTCTGGTCTGATATTTTCCCCTAGTTTCCTTCACTGCTATCATGATAGTTATTCACATGCATAAAGAGACCAGACTTTCTCAGAGAGGTTTGTTATGGCTACATCTGTCATGAAGGTGTGGTGACCGCTATTGAAAGCACATTACTGTTTAGTCACCCTGCAGAGGCCAGCTGAGACTGAAGAAGGCAGACCCAAGTGTGGACCCGGTGTGCAGCTGCTCAGTCAGCTGTCACTACAGGTGGCCTCATGTATACCCTCCTAATAGTGAGAGGGACCGTTTCTCCTTCCTTGTCTGCGCTTTGCCCTGCTGTGGGGCTTGGGAACTACTGTGCCCACAGCCCATGACGGCACTCCTGTCCTGCCCTGGGTTTAGTCACCTAGAGTAAAGCTGGGCACCAAAGGTCTAACTCCATGGATGGTTCTAGATCACAGCCATCTGGGGCCATTCAGAATCAGATGGGAAGAGGCATTTCACAGCCACAGGGTATTAAACAGCCAGTCAGATGTGGCAGCTCGGGACCCTTTGAGGACCTAGTATCGACAGGGGCCCGCCCACAGGGCTGGTTCCCAGTGTGGGCTGCCTGCAGAATGGCTGCTCTCTCAGCTCTTGCTCCTCATTATAAAGGCCGTAGCCGCTTTACTCTGATATCCTCATGTCTTCCCTGACTCGGACCCCTCCTCTTGCTGTGATGACAATGGAGCCATCCAGAAAAGCTGCAGTGGTCTCTCAACTCAAGGTCCTCACATCAATCATATCTGCCAAGGCCATTTGCCACCTAAGGTTCTAGGAACTGACTCAACCTACCACACACCTTATACCACTGAGCACATTCTCGGAGGAGGCTGACGCAGCTCCTCCTTCACCCCTTGCTTCCTCCACCACCCCTCCTCGTTTTGTAAGCCTCCACGGAGGCACGTCTACCAAGAGTGCCAGTCCCATGAGCCAGGTTCACCAAATGGAGGCTCAGGACGGAGGAGTGAGGCCTTCTGGGGTTCAGTCATCTAGAAAGAGCAGATGGCAACCCTGTCTTTGCTGTGTGGAGTGGAGATTGGGTGTGGCTCCTCTTCACAGTGGGCCCCCATGCAAGAGACATCTCCATCTACAGTAGATCACCTGGTCTCTGCATGCAGGGGACGCCTCCATCTGCAGTAGATCACCTGGTCTCTGCATGCAGGGGACACCTCCATCTGCAGTAGATCACCTGGTCTCTGCATACAGAGGACGCCTCCATCTGCAGTAGATCACCTGGTCTCTGCATACAGGGGACACCTCCATGTGCAGTAGATCACCTGGTCTCTGCATACAGAGGACGCCTCCATCTGCAGTAGATCACCTGGTCTCTGCATGCAGGGGGCGCCTCCATCTGCAGTAGATCACCTGGTCTCTGCATGCAGGGGACGCCTCCATCTGCAGTAGATCACCTGGTCTCTGCATGCAGGGGGTGCCTCCATCTGCAGTAGATCACCTGGTCTCTGCATGCAGGGGGCGCCTCCATCTGCAGTAGATCACCTGGTCTCTGCATGCAGAGGGCGCCTCCATCTGCAGTAGATCACCCTGGTCTCTGCATACAGAGGGCGCCTCCATCTGCAGTAGATCACCCTGGTCTCTGCATACAGAGGGCGCCTCCATCTGCAGTAGATCACCCTGGTCTCTGCATGCAGGGGGCGCCTCCATCTGCAGTAGATCACCCTGGTCTCTGCATGCAGGGGGCGCCTCCATCTGCAGTAGATCACCCTGGTCTCTGCATGCAGGGGGCGCCTCCATCTGCAGTAGATCACCTGGTCTCTGCATGCAGGGGGCGCCTCCATCTGCAGTAGATCACCTGGTCTCTGCATGCAGGGGGCGCCTCCATCTGCAGTAGATCACCTGGTCTCTGCATGCAGGGGGTGCCTCCATCTGCAGTAGATTACCTGGTCTCTGCATGCAGGGGAAATACCTCCCCTGCCAATGCAGTGGGCTGCCCAGCTGGTCTGGTTTACCCTAAGCCAGGCTATGCCAGGTGGTGTCTTTCATCCTCAAGTTCATTTATGCACAAGTAAGCAAGAAAAAGACTGGCCCACAGACCCAGGTGGGGAAGGGAGACACAGTGGACCTCCAGCCGCTAGCCACAGCCTCACCCTGACAGGCGCCTTTTCATTTCTCCACAGTGATCTTGACCTTACATGAGGGTGAGACACACACAGTTTCTCTTCAGTCCACTTTGACTAAACACCAAGATGGATTTGGGCAATTTCTTCCATTTCCAAGGACTGAGTTGGAGTATAGAACTGTCAGTACCCACCAGGGCCTTTGACGAACTCTGTTAAAGGCCAAGCTTTTGTGGATTTTGTGTGGGCCCTGGAGCTTAGAATCTGCTTTGGTGTCCTGATGACAAAATTTCTAGAAAGTTTGAATATAGATTTTCCAGAAAAGTCACCATGTTGGGATCTTTTCTTTCATCAGTGTATTTCAAAGGTGACTCACTTGTCTGTTTGGACCATGAAGGAGAATCCATACATGACATTTTGGGGGTGACTGAGTCATGAACACCCAGTCACTATGCGCCTTGGCTGTTAACTGACTCACTCCTGAGTTGACTGGCATGAGCACCCTTCAGGGAATAGCCTGCGTAGTCTGGTTTATGCGCCCCTCGAGCGTCTGTGTACTTCCCCCACAGTGCTGGCTGTCACTGGTGACAGTGACTATGGTGACTGTGAGGCAGTGGGTCCCAGCAGGAATTCCTCAACTGAGTTCTAACAGCAGAAAACTTGCTGGTCGGCTGAAGGTGGCTCTCCCCCTCTTTGTTCTGGGTGTGTTGTACAAGATGTGCTAGAGGTCAGGCACACTAGGCCACATGTGGCCACCGACCACCTGAGTACCTCTGCAGGCTCCGGGCTTGGGCAGGACTTGGTACTGGTCCTGTTACTGCTTGGTGAGTAGGTAGGAGTGGAGAATCATAGGCCTGCTGAACGCTCACTTGGCACTGAGCCAAGGTAAGTCCCTTTCAACTTGTTTGAGGAATTATTCCTTCAGATGCTCAGTAAAAACACACAGGAAGAGAACGGTGCCTGTTGAGATGCGTCTGTTCCCCTGCTGAAATCAACCCCCAGGCTGCTCCTGGGCCCAAAGAGGGAAGCAGGAAAGTGGAACTGGTAGCCTTTCAAGGGAGGATAAAGAATACATCCTTGTACTGGGTGTGTCCAGATTATGGGATGTTGTGCTGGGTGCTGGGAGCTCAAGATGAGTGTAATAATAAAGGGCCACAGGGAGGAGCAAGAGTGAGAGCCCAGCCCAGGCTCCATAGGGCAGCCTGAGAAAAGCAAGGTACAACACAGGAGAAAGCGTCCCAATGGTCAAAAGCAGCGAATGACCTTTAAGGAACAGTCATGGTATGGTGAGAGCAGTGTTTCTGCTGCAAGCTCCGGGCAGAGTCCATCATGCTGCCCACTCAGACCTCTGGAGGCACCTGCACTCCTTGGCATGTGCCCGCACCCCCATATTTGCTTCTCATGTGGATACATCTGCCAACCGAAGCAGGGGGACACTCTCCTCTGTGTAGGGGTGAGGGGATGGGGGCGTGGGGGTGGATGTGGGATTCCTCTCTCAGCAGGGTCCTTCGTTCAGCTTGCCCTTTCTTGCCAAGCCACCCACTCACAGGCCGTGGGCACTGGGCAGGGTTAAGTGTTGCATGCGGGGGGGGGGGGGGGGGGGCCTCCTGCCTACTGCATACCTCCTCTTCTGGCCTGTAGTAGACGTTTCTATTTTCTGTCTTTACACTGGGGGGAACAGGCATAGGTGAAGTGATTTGACCAAGGCCATCTCTCCTTTACAGCATCAAGGCTCATGTCCAGCCCAGCAGATAGTCTGTGGGGCCCTAGTCTTCAGTACAAAACCACATGCTGTGCAGAAGTACAGCGTGTCACTGCAGCCCGGAGGGCAGCTGAGCAGGCATGGGTCAGCCCTGCCTAGCTGGTGACCTTCGTGTTGAGTCTGTGAGTCTTGGTGCTGTGGGAATCAGGCAACTGGGGAAATCAGCTAAGAGGGCTTCTCCTTCCTGCTGGGCCTTTCACATGCTCCTAGCACCCCATTCCCATTCCCACTTGGGGGCCATGTGTGGAGCTGACGCACCTTCCTCACAGTCCGTCCTCAGGCCTGTGTAAACCTTCCTGGACATCAGAAGCACAGGGGAGACAAGCCACCTGTTAGTTCCTTCTGTTTTACATGCGCGTGCTAGACCCTGCGAGTCAAGGAGTGGGGGTGGGGAACGTGGGGGTGGGGGAGAAGAGCCGGAAGAAGCCAGGGGAAGGAAGACTTTGGTTTTCCTAGATGTCTGCCCTCTCTGTGCCCATTTTCTCCAATATCCAGGGACAGCCGTAGCACTTCTAGTGTTGTTTTTGTGACGTGCGAAAGTGGTGGCATTTCTAAAGTGCTTAGGGGAACATCTGGTAGTGTTCAGCGCCTGGCTCCAGCAGGTTAAAAAAATAAAAATAAAAAGAGGTGTGAAGCAAGGCAGAAGGTGGGGCAAGAGGACGTTAGTTCTGCTCCTTGCTGGTGACATTGAGACTCTGGGCCTATGCATGGGACAAGCCTGGCACAGGTGGCCCAGCCAGCACCCTGAACCCTGGTATCCCATGCCAAGCTTGTTACATATAGCCATGACTTTCTATTAATTTTCTCATTGTGCACTCCCTGAGAGCCTTATATGAAATGTATATATGCCAGGAAGCATATATGTGTATATATGCATATATATATAAGCATACATGTATATATGCTCAGGACCAGTGAGCATCCTGCTAAGGCCCAGGGGCACATGGATGACAGAGAGGCAGGAGCAGGCTCCCTCTTCCACAGCCTCTGTACCAGTCTCCCTCTTCACTCAACACTGGCCTCTAGAACTGTGGCCCTCAGGTGTCTGTGTGGGGCTGCAGTACCTGGGGGCTCCCCCTGTGCACACGACACAAAGGTGATGAAGACCTGAGTGGAGTGGAGAGATGTGGTGTGAGACCCCCAACATCTGAAATGGTTAGTCTCCCAAAGAGAGACTGGGGAGTAAGAGGAGCAGTGTCCAAAGAAAGCCAGAAGCCGCTCTACCCGTGCGCCCTGCAGCAAGCCGGGTACTTTGTCCTGAATGAGGCCAGAGTGGAGCCCGGGTTTTTCCTGAATCAGTAAATGGCACTGAAGGGACTTTCTAGTAGACAGAGTCATTTTGCCAGGAAAGCCACCTCAGGACAGACACACGTGAGCTCGGCCCTGAAGTGAGGGAATTGGGGCTTTGAGGAGAGACTTTTCAAACAGATTCATAAACAGATAAAATACAGTCATTTATAAAGAACTAGAAATGCGTGTGCCATTCATCCCATGTCTGCTGCCTGCGGCACAGAGAGGCTGAACTCAAGGCTGCTCTGGCTGTCGCATATTCTGGCCGGCAACACCTCCAGGAAGCCTTGTCTGATCTCGTGGCTTTCTCTCCCATGTGCCACACCAGCAGCCCGATGTACAGTTCTCTTTGTCTTGTGACACCGTGGACAGCAGATGTTGGCTTTTGTAGTCAGAGCAAGCACGGAGAGTGAAGGGACCTGTGACACGTCCCAAGCACTAGAGGTCGTATGTGGTGACCATTTGTTCATCGGCTTCCTTTCTCTGGCTTCTTCTTTCATTTGATTTACAGGTGCTGCCATAGGTGCACAGATAGCGGCCACTGAAAGAGATGGTTGGTTCCCATGTGGTACCACCTGCCCTGCCCACTGTCCTCCAGACATTGGAAAGCTGATGCTAGAGTGTTCAACCTCCTCAGCATGTGGTCCCAGCATTCCGAAGGCTGAGTCTGGAGGGGCTAGAGTTTGAGGTCAGCCTTAGCTACCCAGCGGGGGTTATAGAAAGACCCTTTCTCACCAAACCCAAACCACGACAGAGAGGAGCTCTGTAACATTTGGGGGCAGCCTTCCCAATTAGCGGGTCACAACTGCCTCTCCCCACTTCAGCCCCGTCTGTGAGAGCTGGAGAGGCTGTTTTTATGCCAAGCCTGCTGCTTTCCTAATTGACACTTGACTCTCTGCCGGGCATTTGGTCTCGTCCACAGTGTCTCTAGGCTGCTGGATTGCTTGTGTATCATTATTTAATCTCCCCCTCCAGCTTGAAAGGCCTTCAGAATATACTTAACCTGCGTTCCGTCTGCTAGGCTTGCATGTGTTTTTGGACAGCTGATTAAAATGGCACCAGAGAAGAGTCCTTCTGGGCTCTCACTCTCTTCTTGAGTAATTGAGAATAATTGCCACCTTCCCCTCCAGTGCTCCCATGTGCATGCAGGGCTGGGTACCACAGTCTTTGGCATCCGGGGGAAACATGTGTATTTCCAGTGTCTCTGAAACCCCAGCATCTTCATTGTTTTCACTGCCCCAGCTTTCTGGGGACTCGATCGTTCTTTTTCCCTGTAGCCCAGGACTCCTTCAGAAGCAATGAGACCTAGGGGCAGAGAGTGTAGGCCTCCTTCAGGTCCTTCCCACCCTGTAACGTTGGGCAAGTCACACAGCGGCTGTGTCAGCTGGCTGCATGGCAGCATGCGGACAGCTCAGGTCCTTGTGAGCATGCGTGCGGCTGGCTGTTACATACTGCGCCCTGCGTAGCTCACGCCCCCCCAGAGGGAGCCGCACTCATGTGTTTGAGCACTTGGCCCCCAGTTGCTGCTGCTGTTTTGGAAGGTTGTGGAACCTTTAGGAGAGGTAGGTTCCTGGGGCAGGGGCGGGGGGGGGGGTAGTCGTGACACCTGATTCTGGCCCTACGCCTGGTGATGCTCTGCTTCCTGACATACACTATGGTATGACAGTGCACCCTTTGTGGCCATGCTGTCCCCTGCAGTGCTAGTGTCGCCCTGTAGGTGATTTACCAGTACAAGGCCAGTCACTGCTGGGCCTCTGTGTGGGGCGTCACTCCTTTTGTCCTTTACTCCCCTGACCTTGCTGAGGAATGGCTTCTGTGGATTTGTCTCTGAGGCAGAGCTTCCTTTCTGTGTGGTGTAGCCTGGCCCGGCCTCACTCTGTAGCCTGGGTACCCTGCATGGTTCTTGAGCATCTAGATGCCAAGTGTGGCCATTTCAGGCTCTGTTGTTATTTTAAACTGGGGTGCAGCTTCCAACATGATCTCCCCACAGTGAACACACCGCAGCACCCCTGCAAGCTGCACTAGGCCAAGATAGGCCCCAGCACCAGGAGCATCACAGTCCTGGTCCTGATTTCTAATGACATAGAGGAATTCGCAGCTTGGAATTCTCTAACTTTCTCTCTCCACACCACCGTAGTCAGACTCCCTCTCTGCTGTGTGGGATACCTGCTGGTTCCCCTTCAGTGCTGTAGAGTATTCCACACTGTGTGGGATACCTGCTGGTTCCCCTTCAGTGCTGTAGAGTATTCCACACTGTGTGGGATACCTGCTGGTTCCCCTTCAGTGCTGTAGAGTATTCCACACTGTGAAGACACAACAGTTTAAGTATCTTTTCTGATTCTAGAGCTCAGATGGCATTGGCTAATTATAAATCATGCTGCGTTTAACCGTCTACCATCTCTTCTGTTTTCTGGGGTCTGAACTCAGAGATAGAATTGCTAGTCATATAGTGTGTTGATCTCCTTTTTTCATTTTTAGTTTTTGAACTAGGGTTTTTCTCTGTAGCCCAGGGTGGTGTGGGACTGTGATTTTTCTGGCACATGCCTGCCCAGCACTGGGATTACAGGCGTGAGCCACCATACCTGCTAATATGTTTCTTTAAAGACGGGAAAAGGAAGGAACTCATGGAATAAGAAAACCACCCATCTTTCCAACTACCTAGAATCAACAACCATTTTGTCCTATCTACTTCTAAGCTCCTCAAAAAAAAAAATTGCAAATTTTCTGATAGTCCCCAGAGTACACAGAAAGCTGTAATGAATAAGCACATATCGCTGTCCAGATGGAATGAATGTTAATGTTTAGAAATTAAACATCATAAATACAGCTGACTTCTCACAGCAGCCCCTGTCCCAGAGGGGAGCAGCATGGAGCTGTTGGCTCCTCTGGTCCCTGCCATCTTGCTTTTATGGTGGGATTATAAAAGTGTCTCTCTTTATGACTGCATAAATGATGCCACTCTTTATGTATCCTTCCCCTCTGGTATTCTTCTGAGACTTAGTCATTTAAACAATGTTCCAGTTTTTTTGGGGGGGGGTGTGATAGTGCCTCACTATATTCTATTCCACATTATCCTTGAACCCATAACCCCCCTGCCTCAGCTTCCTGATTGCTGGGGTTATAGGTATGCACCACCATGCCTGCTTAGCTACTGTAAACAGAGGCATCCTGTGCCCACCAACACCTCATGGCTACTTGGACTCAGTGTCCCTAGGTAGGCCTTGGGCATGATGAGACAGTCATGTCTTCATTCTGTTGTTGGACTCTTGCCAAACTGATCCCCAAGGTAGCCTCACTTGTTCACGTCAGTGGCTGGAGGCAGATCCTGATCTCTCAGCAGCGCCTGTTTCATTTCTGTTTTGCCAGCACTGGGCCCTCTCTGGATTCCTGAGGACTGGGTGACATTAGCTGTTAAATTGTCCTTTTCTTTGTTTGTGAGCCTCGTAAGCCCATGGTTTTTGTTGTTGTTGCTGCTGCTGCTGCTGCTGCTGGCAAGGCCTTCCTCCTGGTTCTGGGATCTGTTTGTCGCAGGTGTTGCTCTTTGTCTTCGCATTGCTTTATGAAGACATGTCTTGTCTCCTTGTGGAAGTAGCAGCTTGGACTCCTTTATTCCGGGAAACCAAACCTTGCCTCCTCCCTTTGTGTGCTGTGTCTACCCCACCTCCAGCACAACCCCCCTAATGTCGTTGTGAACACTTACTACGTGCCTGCCAGTCAGCCCACCCAGTTGAGGAGCCCCACCTCTTGCAGTAACTTCTGAGAAGCTCATGCACACCTGGAGGCTTGCATAGACCTCATGTAAACAGAGGCTAGGTTTGCACTTCTCTGCATAGAGGGACATTAGGCCCTGCATTGTGCTCTTTGTGTGTGTGTGCATGTGTACAAACCCACGGACACTAGAGGTTAACCTTGGGTATCATTGCCCAGGCACTACCCACCTTGGTTGAGACAAGGTCTCTTGATGACCTGAGACTCATCAATCAGGCTGGCTGACTGGCCACTGAGAACCCCAGGATCTGCCTGTCTCTGCCTCTGGGATTATGAGCGCATGCCACCATACCAGGATTTTTTACTTGAGTCCTGGGGACTGACTCAGGTCCTCATACTCCTGAGGCATTTCTGCCCACAGCCACAGGCATCTCGGCAAACCCAAGATCATGTTCTTTAGTGAGCATTCTTTGGGGCTGAGAGATGGCTCAGGGTCAAGTGCACATTCTTTAAGAGGTAAACACCTACCTGTTCAGGTTTCTCTAGAGGAACAGAACTTATAGAATGAATAAATGAACAAATATATATATTCCAGAGAGGGAGGATTTATCAGAATGACTTGTAAGCTATGGTCCAGCTAGAACAGTAATGGCGGCCTGCCAGTGGAAGGTCCATGTGGCTGGATGTCTGAGCTGGGCTTCTGTATATGACAAAATTCTTGAAGAAGGAGGCTCTGATGCCAGCGAAGGAATGGACTCGCAGTGAGAGTGAGGGCATGCAGGCAGTGAGCATGTCCTCCCATAGAGCACGCCCTTCGTCCATGTGCTCATGTGTCAGCAGAAGGTATGGCCCCGAGGATAGGTGTGTCTTCCTGCCTCCAGATCCAGCCACTTCAAATGATTTAAGAAGAAAATGGCTCACAGGTGTGCCCAGCCCTTTGAGTTTTAGACCAGTTGACAACCAAGAGTAGCCGTCAGCCTCCCAGGCCTCTCGTGGAATGGCTGTGGGAGCTTTGCCTTAAGTAGCAGAGGGCTTATTCTGGAGAGCTGTTTCTCTCCCAGGTCACAGAAGCGTTAGGCTCAGCCCCCAGAACATTCTCTTCATTTAGTTTCCTGGAGTTTCTGCCTTGTGAGGGAAGGTGCAGTTCTCTTTTTTTTGTAATGAGTTTTGAAGCTTTTTTGAGCCAAGTGTCTGATCCTCATAAGCCGCTGAAAATGGAACTGTTTTGAGTCACAAAGGAGCCTTTGATCTGGCGTGTGGCTTTCCCCATGAACCAGGCAGCCTTCCTCCCGTTAGCAGGAAATAAACAGAACCCTGCTCACATCAGCAGGGCTGTCCTAATAAGAATGGCAAGTCCTGGTTGCTAATTATGTGCAGGCACCACTCACAAAGCATAGGCTTTGCCACGTGCACACTCTGACTTTATCTCCTAGGCCTCCTGGTGGCCACACCTCATAGAATAACACCTGCCTCCCCTTTACACCTGGGCACTCAATCCCCTTCTTGCCTCAGGACCTTTGCATGCACAGTTCCTGCATTTTGCCCGACTCCTCCCACAATGGGTCTTCTGTGGCCTCCTGCTTATCGATGTCACCCTCTTGAGTACAGCTTTCTTGGTTCCTTTTCCTCTTAGCAGCTTTAGCATGACTGCATGTTTAGTAGTTTGTTTCTGTAAAAGTGGGTACCTGTGTGCCAGGATAGAGCCAAAGAAACTTCAGCGAGGGAGAATATGCTGTGGTTTGCAGTTTAGAGATGTCATGTGGAGAATGGTGAGACTGCAGGTCAGGGGTGGGGTGACGGCGGGTGGAGGATGTGGTGACTACAGGTGGAGGACGGTGAGGATGGGTGACTGCAGGTGGAGGACGGTGAGTGCAGGTAGAGGATGAAGTGACTGCAGGTGGAGGAGGGCTGACTGTAGTGATGGATGGGGTGACTGCAGGTGAAGAACTGGGTTCCTGTTAGGTGGGGGATGGGGTCAGTGTGCAGGAGACCTAGGAGCACAGGCCACAGCAAGCTAACAAGAGCCCTTGAAGGCTGGAAGGGGACTTAGAAGGCAGGGACAACCTGTTGGAGCTGAGATCCCTCCACACTGGTTTTGTGGTCTTCATGTGACGTCTAGAACAGTGCTGGACAGAGCTCTGGGGCAGAACTTGTCAGCTGGTGATTCGGTGGCCACACTCCTGGAATCTGCCTTATGTCTCACAGTAAAGGCAGTGACAGTGATGGTTATGGACACTCTTAGTGGCACCTGAGGGGACAGCGCTCTGCGGCAACCAAACAGCCATTGGTCAATGGTCAGTGCAGTGGGTCCTTCCCAGGCATGAGTCTGCTGCTGCATCCTGCTGTGACAGCTTCTGAATTTTGTCACTGTGCAGCCAGTGACACAGTGTAACAGCGTGACTTCAGCAATGGCCTGATGTAGGTGTCCAGGGGTGACTCGTGGGTACCACTTATGACTCCTCCTTGCTATCTGAGAGTTTCTCACTCTGCAACTTTTCTCTATTTGTCCTTCATGCCAGGCGTGATCCTCCTTAGGCAGACACGACCTCCCTTCCTGGTTCCTTCTGTCAGGGAAGCATCGAGCAGAGGGCGCATCTGCTTTATGCTGGCTCCTGAGCCGTGCCAGGCTCCGTCATGCTGACTGACACCAACCAAGTCATGCTCATGAGTAGGACCTACCCAAACCATGGCCCTTCACCCTGGTACCTGCCACCTCTTTCTTGAGTAGCTACCATGTGTCAGCCTGTGTGCAGCGGGGAACTAACTACATCAGAGCCATGCTTCCAAAGGCCTAGAAACATGTATTTGGTGTCTGAGCTGTGTTGGAATGGTGGCCCAGGTGATAGAGAGTGTTGTCTGAAATGAAACAGCATAGAATTTCTTCAAAACACACACACACACACACACACACACACACACACACACACACACACACACATTCCTTCTTGTCAGCCAGAGTGGAATTACCACCCCCTGAAAGACAAGAGTGGATGTGGAGGTGGCCAGGCTCTCAGTTGCCAGCAGTGAAATGTCACCTTGGCTGACCTTCACCCACAGGGCATCACAAGTGGCTTTGTGCATTGGTAATAGACTCGTGGGACAGACGGGCAGGTCAGTGTTTTGGGAAGCTGGACCTAGACTCAGCACAAACCTGCCAGGTGGCTTCCTGTATGATCCCCACCTTTGATTTTTCTTTTCTCCCTTTCTGGCTCCTGCTGCCTCCTGCAGTAGAGGTAGAGAGCCCAGCTTAGAACCCTTCCTGGGGCTCCTCCCTCAGGAGCAGCAGTGGACTGGGGTTCTCGGCCCTCTCCCTGGGGCCATTTCCTTCAATGCCACAGCAAATCCTGCTGTCAGCTTTTTTCAGTATTGATGGTGCTACAAATACTTTGAGTCCAGAGGCAGTCAAACGCAAGACCTGCCCCTTTCCAATGGATGGAGCTGTGCTCCAGAGACCCTCCAGGTGTGCATGTGTGTGAGGCAGTTCCCAAGCTGGGCAAGCAATGGGCCCTGTCTTTCCCAGACTCTCTTGTGCCACCTCAGAATCCTGCTGACATCTGTGCACCAGGAGGGGGCTCCTGTTGTCACCCTGACAGGCAGAGGCAGGCAGGGCTCAGGCCTGCACTTCCCAGGTGCTGTTCACTGTGGTCATTCAGCACAGGGACCTGAAGCAGAGGTGTGGACAGTGCTCACCTTGCCCTGTGGGGTGTTGAGCCAGCAGAGATAGGAGATGCTAAACAAGCCTCTCGATGGTGCCGAGTGAGCGCTCTGCGGTGACCAGGTGGGGCTGTAGCAGAGGTGAGCTAGTCAAGACTCAGGGTGAGAGGCAGTGAGCCTGTCACCATTGTCTGGGAGGCTGCAGTGGCTAGGCAGGCTCAGCACAAGACCTTGCTGGCCATATTTTAGTTCCACACCATGCACTGTGTCCCCAGCCCTTTCCTGCTGAGATGAAAAGGTGCCTGTCCTCTCTGGAGACTTGAGTTTGTGCACAGGCTCAGGATACCTGTGACCCAAGCAGCAGAAACTCAGTACAGGCTCGTGAGCTTTTCTACCAAGGCTAGAGCTGGAACAAGGTCAGACTGGGCTGCATTGGGCATCTTCTCCCCTGGAACGCTGAGGGGTGGGGCTCTAGGGTTAGGACACATAGTTAAAGCTCAACACTAGTGTAAACTACCCAGCCTGCTATAACTCAGTGCCCTCGAGCAGAAAGATAAGGTCACTGGGAGGTCATGTAAATATTGGTTCCACAGGAGGCATTCAGAAACCTCTGGTACTGCTATCTGTCAGGTTAGGGTAGAATGTGTGATGTCCTGGGTCACCTGGTCCAAGTGCCTGTTAATGCCACTCACTGCCCACCACTCTCATCAGCTCCCTTTAGTGGGCCCCATTTTTCAAATGGGGAAATTGAGGTGCAGCAGGGCCAGTCCAAGGTCCAGCCTGTATCTAGCCCAGTTGTGTTTGTTAGCCATTCTTGTCACTATGGCACTAATGGAATCAATAACTGAAGAGGAAGGTTTACCTGGGCACATGGTGTAGTGGGCCACAGCCCATGCGTTGTTGGCTCCATGTATTTAGCCAGAACTTGATGGTAGCAGGAACATGTGATGAGGCTGTTGACCATCCTAGCAGACCACAAACCAAAGGACAAGACAGGAAATAGGCAGGGTTAGCATAACCCTAAGGACCTGACCCCAATGCTCTACTTCCTCCAGCTGGATCCCTCCTCCTAAAGTTTAACATCCCCAAACAGTACCCCAAGCTTGGAGCCAAGAGTCCAGATATATGAGCCTGTGAGGGGCATCCCTGATTCAGATCAAAGCAGTTAAAGTGGCTAAAGTGAACGTTACCGGAGGAGTTGAGTGGCCAAACCTAACAGCAGATGGCTCCTGGGACTCTGTCACCTCCGGAAGTCACAGGCGTTTGCCAGCTCACAGAACAGCTGCAGCCGCTGTCTTGGAGTACCCTTAAGTTTATGAGTTTGCAGTTGCTGTACCCACTAGCGCCTGAGTAGACCTTGGGATGGGTGAATCAGCAGTAAGGCCTGGTAGGCGCGGCCACGGCTCCAGGGCTTTTCTTCTTGTTCCTGTGCAAATCATCACTGAAGAGGGGCTGATGGTCTCTGCAGGGCCAGGCAGTAGCCTGCTGGAGTCCTCGCCCTCTAGGGACCTCCACTCATCTCTGCTGCGTGATGCTACCCCCCCTCCCCTCCTCCTCTCTCGCTCGCTCTCTCTCTCCCTCGCCTCTTCCCTGATTTTTCTACTGAACTCCCTTTTGTGAAACAGGTGCTAGGTAAGTAATGGGGGAGGAGGATTCCAGTGAAAATAACCTGGCTCCGTGTATTTTTAAGCACCTGAGTTACAGAGCAGTGTGCAAGTACCACCAGGTGGGAGAGAGGCTTCGCTTTAATGTGGAACACTGGGAGGATGCTGAGCCTGCGGGGAGGGCCCCAGGGTGGGCTCTTCAGGTAAGAGGAGAGCGTGTAACCTGCACATTCTGTGACCTTCCTCGAAGGATCCAAACTGCAGTGAAAAGCTGAGCAGACAGCCCCCAGAGCGGCAGAGCTATGGAGCGGGTGCAGACCAGGCTGCCAGTGTGGCTGGCTCCAGGGTCCTGAAAGCCCTCATCTCCAATCTCCCCCTTTCTGTTGGCTAGCATCATTCCCAGAAGAAATGGTAGCCCAGGACAAGAAGTGAGCTCTGCCATGGTCTGCCGTGGTGTGTGTGTGTGTGTGTGTGTGTGTGTGTGTGTGTGTGTGTGTGTGTGTGTGTGTGTTCACATGGAAGCTAGAGTCGACCCTGGGCGTCCTTCCTCACGTCATCCACACAGGAGCATCCACACAGGAGCATCCACACAGGAGCATCCACACAGGAGCATCCACACAGGAGCATCCACACAGGAGCATCCACACAGGAGCATCCACACAGGAGCATCCACACAGGAGCATCCACACAGGAGCATCCACACAGGAGCATCCACACAGGAGCATCCACACAGGAGCATCCACACAGGAGCATCCACACAGGAGCATCCACACAGGAGCATCCACACAGGAGCATCCACACAGGAGCATCCACACAGGAGCATCCACACAGGAGCATCCACACAGGAGCTCTCCACGCCTGGCCAGTGAGCCCCAGGGATCTGCCTGTCTCAGGCTCCCCAGCACAGGCTCCCTCCACGCCTGTGTCGTCTACATAGGTTCTGAGGCTCCAACTCAGGCCTTCACGCTTTCAGAGCCGTCTCCTAGCCCTTCTACTAAACCGTTCAACTTGCATGCACACCAGTGGGTCTCAGCGTGTTTGCAGCAGCGCAGCCATCATCATGGCCCATTCTAGAAATTTTTCATCATCCCAGAAAGAAACTCTGCATCCATTTGAGCCATGTCCTCTCCCCTTCCACCCCCAGGAAACACTGCTGCATTTTTTTTTTGTCAGTACACATTTATTACTATGAAAGTTTCTTCTAAATAGGATTATGTACTGTGTGGCATTTGTGACTCACAGAGTACTGTTTTTAAGGGTTATCCATGTTGTGGCAGGCAACAGCCTTGTCTTTTATTGTCAAATAACATTCCATTGTATGGATATACCACATTAGCCATTCAGAAGGGCTCCACCTGCCAGAGACTTCACCTGTCGCTGCCTCTGCAGGCCGGCCTTATGTGTTGTTTTGTAAGTCACGATCTCTTGGTAGCACACCCCCTCTTCCCCCCCCCCCCCATCTTTCTGCCTCAACCTCCCATGTTCTGGGATTACAGGCATGTACTGTCAATGCTTGGCTTCGGGGTTTAGGGTCCGAATACTAATTTGGAAGGAGCATAAGCATTTGGACTACATATGTTAACGGAGTGCTTAGCATTTTGAAGAATGGTCTGTTTTCCAAGCTGGCTGCTTCATTTTCTGAGCCTGTCTGACGGCTGCGTGTTTGCTGGCGAGCATATGTGTAGTTTCTCTACTCTCACCAGCACTCACACTCTCGTAAGCTTGGAGTCCTGCCTCCTTGTGTCATGTGTGCCTCCCTACACACACGCAGCATCTTCCCATGTGCTCCTTGGCTCTCCGCGTGTCTTTGAAAAACGTCTGTTGACTCATTTGCCCTTTACAATGCTTGGCTGCGGTAACTGTTTATATACCTCAGACACGAAGCCCCGGTCAGTGCAACACTTGCAGATACTGCTTCCCTCTCGTCCTGTTACCTCTCACCCTCTTGATGATGTCCTTTGTGGGAAATAGTTTCTGCTAATGATGAATTCCTCCTTAATGTCTTGCACAAGGAAGCTTTGCCAAACACAGGGTCACAAAGACCTGTTTCCGAAGTACTTTTTGTTTGTTTGTTTGTTTGATTGATTGATTTTTACAGTTTCTAAGTCTCAGCTCTTCCAGTCAGCTTTGTGACTCATTTTGAGGTAACTTCTGTGTAGGGAATGGTGAGCTGTGCTGTCCTGTGTGGATGCTCGGATGAGTGAGTGAGCAGCTCTGCAGACAAGGCTGCTCTCTCCTTACTGAGTCTTGAAAACTTTATGGAAAGAAAAAACAGCTGACCATAAGTGCAAGGGTTTATTTTTTGTTTTTTATTTCTTCTTTGTGGATCTAAATATTTATCTCTCTGCTGGTTCCATGTTGTCTTGATTACAGGGACTCTGTAGTAAGTTCTGGAATTCGGAAATGTGAGTCCTCCCACTTAAATCTTTTTCAAGATTAGTTTGGCTACTCTGGATTCCTTTTATGTATGTATGTATGTATGTATGTATGTATGTATGTATGTGTGTGTATATGTGTATGTATGTATGTGTTTTAGGGTTATTTCTGGGAAAAAAGCAACTAGATTTTGAATAGGTATTAACAGAATCTGCAAATGAATGTGAGGCGTACTGTCTCTCATCCACAAACACAGGCTGCTCCCCAGTCCTTGAGGTCTATAATTTCTCCTAATGGTGTTTGGTACTTCAGAGTTTGAGCCTCGTGCTGCCTATGCTCATGGGCCCATAATTGGGGTGATCGCCATGGGCAGGCTCATGGGTGCTCCAACAGCTGGGCCTAACACATGTGCCCACCCCATTTTAGGAGGGGGTATGCCTCCCTCTGGCAGTTGAACTCAGGAAGTGAAAGCTGACCATGGGAGTCTAATGCTGCTTCAGCAGCATCATGGTGGGGGAGGGGTGAGTGCTGGGAAGAGTGAGGGGGAAAGGTTATCTGTTTGTCTGAAGCTGTCTGGGCTCCAGGGGTTTAGCTTGGTGATAGGTTTACACAGCATGTGAGACCTGGGTCAGATCCCTGACTTTGCAACAAGTAAGTGCTTACTATTAAATAAGTAAATGAACACTTCTGTGTCTCAGTGTTCCATTGCTGTGAAAAAACACCAGGCCACAGCAACTCTTATAAAGGAAAACAATAATTGGAGTTTGCTTATAGTTCAGAGGTTTTCGTCTGTTATCAGCATTGCGTGTTAGTATGCTAGCATGTTAGCACTCAGGCAGACATGTGCTGGAGAAAGACCTCAAAATTCTACATTCAGATCCACGGGGCAGTTGGTTTCTTATTTCTGTCCTTGCCAAAGCTACAGGTCTACCCTGGTGTCAGTACATTGCTTTTCCAGGCAGGTGGTAGAAGTCAGATAGATGGTGTTGGCTATTAACCTCAGTTGTGTAATTTGGAAGACACACTTGATCCCCAGAGCCAGAGTGCCTTTGTCTGCCTCAGGGCTGTGTTGAGGTCACAGGTCAACTCTGAGTCCTGCTGGGTACAGAGTGAGTCCGAGTGAAGGCTGCCAGTGCACTTGTTAGCATCAATATGGGAAACATGACATGGGGGTGCGGGCAGCTTCTGTGCAGCTGGTCCCTGGGGCCCATCCTAGAACACACATGCTTTCCTTCCTGTTGGCAGTGGTTGTTTTTCACAGTTGGCACATGCCACTGATCCTGTGGGAGTGCTACTTGGTGTGTCCAGCTACCATCTGTCATCTCTGAATTTGAGAGGAAGAGTGGGTCTGGGGTAGACTATCTGGCCCAGGCACCTCAAAGGCTATATGGAAGGAATTTGGGGGTCTATGGTATGGTATCCTCTCAAATCTGCTCTTTTTCTTTCTATCCCAGGCAGCATTTACCAGGGACCATCCTAAGCCAACCAAGGTGCTCCCAGCCTAGTCACTAGTTTCCATGTGTGTGAAGTGAGAAGCCATGTTCTACGATGTGGTACAGCAGGCTGCAGGTCTTCAGTAGATCCCCGACCTCTCTTTTGGTAGTGTCAGGGAACCTGGTTCAAATTCCAGCTCCATAAAGAGTGGCTGAAAGGCTGTAGGTCTGTTTCTGTGTCTCAGGCACCTCTGCCTCCTTGGCCGTAGAAAGGCTTCTATCAAGCCCTGGCTGGGCGTATGCTCAGGTCATTGTCTGTAGCAGTGTTGATTTTCATCCTCCTTTAAGTAAGTACCTTTGCACACATTTTCAGGAGGTTTGTAGTAAGGGCTGTGGCCTCCCACAACTGGTCTCTGGATGTGTGCATGGAGCATGGGAGCCTTAGGGTATCACCCATGGAAATGGGCCTTTTCCCGGGATCCAGGGCCTCACAGCCTGCCCTTTGCATGAGGGCTCAGGCCTGTCACCTTCTGTTGGCCATAACCTACCTGCCTGTGGCTCTGGTCTAATTCAGGACATGCTGGGCAGTCTTGGCTCCTTTGTGCACAGGAGGCAGAGTGGGAACAAAAGGCCCACTCAGGTTCCCTCAAGGTTTGCAAATTTTCCGGCCAGTGACCTGTTTTATCCCTGCTGACCATGAAGCTGCTGCCTCTCAGCAGGGACTGACTGGCCTGTCTGCTGATCCTGGCAGGCTGAACACACTTGTCCTCAGGAGATGCCGTATTGGGCTTGGAAAGAGCATGAGGGAGCACAGGAAGCAGTGACCTCCCTCCTCTGGGAAAGCACCTCCGGAAGGCGGAGCCTTTCCTGCTTGAGAAGAGCCCTGGCAGGAACTACCCTGAGATGGGTGGCGCCCAAGCCTGCATTCTGAGCACAGCTAGGCTTAGCATCCTCCCTCATTAAGAGCAGTGCCTAATTTAATGCTAGCCCTCTTTTCTGAAGCTTGAAGTAAAGTGAGCCTTTCCTGGAAGGGATGAATACTCCCATAAATGTCCCTGTGTTCCTTTGCTTACTCAGTGAAAGCTCCACCTGTAATTGACGGTGGTATTCAGAGACACCTCCAGCCAGCGGCAGGTCCATGGGCAACAGCAGTTCATTAAGTGGTCACCAGAGGTGTCTGGCAGGTCATGTGCTGGGCTCACATCCTGCCCCATCACTTCTACTCTGCATGTTGACTGTCACCCCCAGGAGCCAAGCAGAACTCACCAGTTTCTGGGACCTTTAAGGGCTGGCTCTATGTGCCTGTGATACCACCCCAGGTACCCTGGATGACATTCAGCCTCTGAAGGACCAGTTCACTGATACACTGGTCTTTTGGCTTCTGCCATCCTATCCAGCAGCTCTTACAACCAAGGACTTGTGTCCAGGCCAGCCTGGTGCTCTCCGCCCATCCTTCTTGGGATGTGTGTGTTCTCTCATCTGGTCGTGGACCATGACCTCCATAAGCTCTCTGTGGCCACAAATCTTGCCTTCCTGATGTATATCTTGTATTTTATTTGTCATGTCAGCCAGTATGTTTTTCAAGATTTTTGTCATGTTAGGCACTATGTGAGGATCTTGTAAGGAAGAATGACCTAGAACAGATGAGGCTCCACCTGTGTGAACTGTGCACCGGGACAGGGCTGGGGAGAAACAGCAGTGAAGGAAGGCAGGCGACACAGCTGCTGGGGTGGAAAGGGAAGCCAGGGGCCTGGGTTTTAAAGAAATCACCCACTTTAATCTTTCAAAAAAAACCACACCTATGGGTCAATCCTTGTCTGTGGACTCCTGTCAGCATTTGTGGTGAAAATGGCAGGCACTGACTTCTTCATGAGAAGGGCTGACACCGCCTGTCCACACTGTCCCTCAGCCTGCACTGTCCCTCTGGTTGAGGTCTGGGCTTGACACCTCCCTCCACACTTCGAGAGGATTCGGGCATGATGGCACACACCTATAGCCTTAGCAGTAGAATTCAAGGCTGAGGCAAAAGGATCACAAGTTTAAAGGCAGCCTTGGCACACAAAATGTGAATCTGTCTAAAAAACAAAGTCAGAAAATGAGAAATGCCTCCAGAAGCATCAGGCTCCTCTGAAAATGTGGATTCACCGTTACAGATATGCTAGTCGATAATACCAACCCAAGAACAATCTCTTTGTTGGAGGTAATAATGAAGTTTGGCCACATAGGGATATGTCCTAAGTTTCCAGAATTATATACTAAGTATTTAAGAATGAAGTATCAAGTGGCTGTAATTGTTCATTATTTTATTGTCCTGTTTTTGATATGGAGTCTTATGTAGCACAGGCATTCCCTCAAACTTGCTGCGTAGTTGAGGCTGGCCTTGAACTCCTGATCCTTCTGTGTTGGGATTACAGGAATGTACCACCACACCCAGCTATATCTACCTTAGCATGGTCTAGGGATGGAGCTCAGATGTAAAAAGCACTTTCCTAGCATGCACGAGGCCCTGGCTGTAACTCCTCAGCAATGCACAGTGAAAAGGCCAAAATGACGAAGCAACTGTGGGAAATGGTTAAAGTTTCATTAGATGAGAGTTACTGGGGACACCTGAGAACTAGCCATCCTTTCATAATAAAGTGAAAGCATTGCTGTTTACAGAGGGGACCGCATGGCTTTCCTGAGTTGCTGGCATGCAGTCTCCTGTGCCTGTGCGCATACGTTACATGGAGATGCAGGCTGAGGATCAGAGTAAGAGCGGTTGGCAGCTGTCCATGGCCTGAGGTGACAGGCATCCCTCTGTCCACACAGCAGGTGCCTTCTACCAAAAGCCAAGGAGGAAGTAGGACTTGTGTGAACTGAATGCAGGCGCCTTCAGTGAGAGAAGGCCAGAAGGGTTTTCCAGAAGGTTGGGGGTTGTCCTCTGAGTTGAGGGGTCTGAAGTTGCCCCTTGGAGACCTGAGTCCATGCTTATCTGCCTTGAGCTAGCTCTTCACGTCCAAACCTGTCAGCAACCTTGGTTGTCTTGTAATGATATGGCTCACAGGGAACACGGGGCACTGGGACTGCATGAGAAGTACTCTGAACAGCTCAGGTTTAAACTGTTCAGCAGGAGCTGGGGAGTTAGATTATTCTGTAAAAGTAACACCAAGTAAAAGGGAAAAAAATCTTAGCTCACTTCCTTTAAAGAAAAAAGCTGAGTATGATGGCACATGCTTGTAATCCCATCAGCAGGGAGCAGAGTTGGGGGTTGGCACTGAGCCAGGGACAGTCTAGGAGGTGTGCAGGTAAGGGTGCCCAGGGAGTGTAAACAGTTCAGGCACATGTGCAGTGGTGCTGGCTGCTGGCTGGGGAGCTAGCCCTGCCTGTATGGAGTAAGGCTGAATGAGGCGTGTGGAGCCTCTGAGCCCCTGAGTGAACATCAGTGGTGCGACTGTGACTTGGACACTCTGCCTGCCTTCAGGGCTGTGCCACACTACTCTAGCCACATTTCAAACTGTTTGTAATCAGTGACAGGTTTGTATTTTGAAAACCTATGAAGGCAAATTAAGCATGTACTCTAAGAGGCTAGCACTGTGACTAATAGCCGTGTGTACCCGTGTGGTCACTGGATGCATTTATGCTGCCTGCAGTGCTCTGTGAGCTCCATCAGAGCCACTGCAATGATTGTTTGTGTTCACTGTTCTGTCCCTGGTCTCTGATAGCACCCAAGAAATAACAGGCATGCCTGGTGATTGATTCACTCACACATGGGAGCATGCTGTACCCAGGCATTTTTTCTCATAGCACATGGGAAGCTTTATTGATGGTGGAGATGGAACACAATGCCTTGCACATGCCGAGCAAGCATTCCGTACTCCAGCCCCTGTGCAAGGTGTCCCCTGAAGGGTGCATGTCAGACAAGATCCTCTCTGAGCTGATGAAGCAAGTCACTGAGAGCATGCACTTTACCTGTGTTCCTAGGATGCTAAGTTTGTGGAAGAGCGACGGAAGCAGCTCCAGAGCTACCTACGAAGCGTCATGAACAAGGTCATCCAGATGGTGCCTGAGTTTGCTGCCAACCCGAAGAAGGAGACTCTGGTGCGGCTGGCACCTTTCTTTGTGTGAGTACCTGTCAGGAGACATGCTCCTGGCACCCAGCTCTGCTTCCTTTGCACCTTTGCAAGTTAGGAGCCCCAGCTCTGTGAAGTTTCTCTGGTGCTGCCAAGCAGGGTGTTGGAGTTGTCCATGGTGCTGAAATGCAAACTCCACCCGGCACTTTGCAAACCTGGTATTTACATGAAACATCCTCAATGGTCATCTGTTCAGGACCGAGTTCAAACATTTTTATCACGTGTTTTTATTTGTGTGTGCATGTATCTGTGTGTGTGCCACAGTTCATGTGCAGAAGTCCGAGGACAACTTTCAGGAGTTGTTGTTCTCCTTCCACCATGTGGTTCCCAGGGTCATCAGGCTTGGCAGCAAGTGCCTTTACCCATGCCACAGCATTGGTAGATCTTGGCCAAAGAAAAGACACTTTTATTTTATTTTTTCAGTTTCTGAGGTGTTCCCAAACTGAAACATTCAGTGTTGATGTTTCTTGCCCTTGAGTCAATAGACCAAGGAAGAACTCTTGACTCTCACCACTACATATTTTAGTGGTTCCCATGTTAAACATAAACCATCTTAAAATGAAGTCCAAATCCTTCTATCGCTTATAAAAGTTAAAACTTTAATTTATAATAAAAGAGGAGGAGGCTTGCTTGTCGTGCCCTTACAAAAAGGTGACAATTCAGAATTGTCCATTATTGTAACAGATACTGTTGTCTTTCTGACCCAGCATCTCTGCCTCCAATGGCAGGTTCATTTGCACTTGTCCCACACCCCATTGGTACCTCTGTTTTCTGACTCCATGCTCCTACTTTGGTGCTGTTGTTGGGTAAGATGTATTTGGGCAGTGCTTTGAAGGGGCGCCTTGTCAATGGCCAGTCCCCCGGTATCTTCACTGCCTGGAGCACTTATGTCCTTGCTGTTCAGATGAAGATCACGAAGCCCTGTGGTTTTCATGGTCTCAGGGTACTGTGAAGGTCATGACATTATTTCTAATATACTCTCCTTGTGGAAGTGCCAGGTGTGAAAAGCTTTAGAAGGAAGCCCATGGGTCCCCTCGGGTGGGTTTGAGGATTTCATTTGAGAAGTCTTTGTGTGCATCTGTATAATTTGCTGGGACAAAACTCAAGTTTCCTGCCACTGGAGTTCTTTAACACAATATGCAAAAAAATACCTGGGCTGCTCATGCCTACAGTGATGCTGTAGCCAGAAATGGGCTGATTTCTCTGGGCATGTCCAGAATTTCCAAGTTGAGCTTTGATCAGACAGACAGAGCTAGTCTATCTATGCTGTGCAAAAGGCCCTTTGTTGTAGCTGAGAAAGTTGCTCACGGGTTCTGATTGTGTCAAGGTTTTGTGAAAAGACATACATGTACATTAGCACTGTGTGTTGAAAGATACCTTTCCCCTATTTAAAAGACATGAGTTGGATGAGCTGGGGCACCATATTTTCCCACTACCTAGTTAGCAGTAGTGCCAGGGTCTGGGTGTCTATACTTGGGGAAGGCCACATTACATGATGAAAGACACTAGTTCATCTCTCACAGACAGCTCCTGCCTGGGTATATGATAAGAATCAGCCTTTCCCTCGGAGCCTCTGAAATTCTGGCTTTTTTCTCAGTTGTATGGAGAGTTACCAGGCCAGCCCCAGAAGGACTAATGGTGAGAAGGATGGCCTCGGAAGGACACCAGGGTCCCCCAGCTGGCTCCAGCAGTCTGTCCACCCCAGTCTAGTGTTTATTCCCACATGCTTGGCTACTGGATTGTGACAACTATGTATTAGTGCTGTGTCCAGAATGGGATGTAGGCTCAGCGATTTGTATGAATCAGTGCTCTATTCCTGATTAGCACACAGAACACAGGGTCAAATTTTGTGGGTTTAAAGAACAAAGGGAATTTGAGCAGATTTAGAGAAGCAGGATTTTTGCTAGAAGCTGGGCCAGACTCTGATCAACCCTACATAGCCTATCCCTTTGGCTTTCCTTAAAATTGTGAATTAAGCTATCCTTCCTGTCTTTTGTGAGCAAGGAGAGACTGCAGGGTGAAAGCTGCAGGTGGTTCTTGTTTTGTAGTTCAGAAAGGTCATTTGTAGCTGTGTTGTAGTCTTGCACATGTTGGCAGGGGTCTCCAATATGTTTTCTCTCTATGTTGGCCATAGAAGACCATGAGACCCACATCCTTAATGAAGAGCCTAGCCAGAGAGTTCCAGCTAGAGACACAGACACAGACACAGACACAGACACACACACACACACACACACACACACACACACACACACAGAGAGAGAGAGAGAGAGAGAGAGAGAGACAGACAGACAGACAGACAGACAGACAGACAGACAGACAGACAAGTATATATACAGATACACACACCACACCCAGACACCCAGACAAGTATATACACATACACACATACATTGTCTCACACATAGACATGTATACACACTGTCTCACAGACATGTATACACACACATACACATATACACACAGAGTCACACATATACACGAACACAGGTGCAGACACACAAGTGCACAGATATGCACATATACAAACAGGCACCTATACACACAGACACACAAATGTGCATGCACACATACATACTGCACACGTTTCTCAACTAAAGAAATCAATTCCTCAAAGCGTTACTGTGAGTAATCTCTGCAGCTTGCTCCTTGGTTCTTTCAGACACTGGCTTTGGATCTTAAAGGTCCTGTCTAGTGAGTGGATGTCCACAGATGCGTTTCCTAAGACATGGTCACATGGGCCAGCCTCATGCTGTGCCTGTGTCATCTCATCATCTTCTAGAATCTCCCTGGGTGGGGTGCCGGGGTCTTTTATTGATAGAGTTGTATGAAGGTGCCATTAAAATACCAACCCCACAAGGTTTTGTAGCAGTTCAAGATTGTAACAATGCGATTAGATATGTGAACCAATTTTTTTAATTTTTATTTTTTATGTGCATTGATGTTTGTCTGCATCCATGTCTGTGTGAAGGTGTCTGATCTTGGAGTTGCAGACAGTTGTGAGCTGCCATGTGGGTGCTGGGAATTGAACCCAGATCTTCTTGAAGAGCAGTCAGTGCTCTTATCTAGCCCCATGAACTATATGACATGGAACAGCAAAGTGCAGCCAGACAGGAGACATGACTGACCTCAGGGCCCCTCCCAGCACATGGGAGGCCTGGGCAGTATGATGCCCTCACCTAGGTCTTGGGGACACAGTTGGGAAACTTACAGCCTGTGGTCAGATCTGATTCCTCTGCTTTTGGTGGGACCAGACAAAGGGGTTTTCTCATTTGTTTTTAAGTGATGTCATTGCTACTGTAAAACAATTAAATGCCATCTAATTAAAACACTAAAATGCCAGGTTTCTCTTGAACGTAAGGTTGATCCTGCCCTATCCCCACCACACATCACTAAGCTCTGGCCATTGGTGACGCTGTGCTCACAGATGTTCCTGTCTCCTAGATGCTAACCCAGCCTCCCTGCCACACACATGGTCTCTGGCTGCTTTCTCACATGCTCACTGTGTCACACACTCACAAGACCTGCCCAGCCCTGGATCTTGACCACTCTTCCTGAGCCCTTCCACATATGTGTCACTGTTGCTGCTGTCATTCCCTCTGCTTCTGTCCTGTGCCTGTCTGTTTATCTATGACTAAGACTGTGTTTACTTCCTATTCTAGTAGCCTACCCCACCTGGAGATGGGGCAGGGCAGATCAGAGCTGCCAAGGGTTCCTTCCAGAAGGTGCCTTTAAGCTCTCAGGGTCATGAAGACTTGGCTCTGGTGTTGGACGGAGCCTGCTGCCACACACACTTTGCAGTTGCCAGTGTTGCTAAGTATTCGGAAGGATAGCATGGCTTTTGAGCAGTCTGCCATCCCCACGGATCTGGGAGTGGAGAATCGGCAGGTCCAATGTGCCTTTCTCCACTTTTGGCCTCTGTTTCCTTCCTCAGCAATATCTGCATTACCTCTGAGGCAGACAGAGGGACAATGGGAGGTGGGCGTTTCTTCTCAGTTTTGGACTCCGTGCTCCCCAATAAGGAGCAGCAAGATGGCGACCCTCAGTGGAGCCCCAACCCCCACCCCGGCTCTTTTGAGAAAGGTGGGTCCTGGGGAATGCGACCTACTGCAGAGGGTTACTTGGATCCCTGGGGAAGTGCTGGTGCCACTAGTGAAAGGAGGCCTGACTTTGAGGGTTCTCTGAGGAACTGGGCAGCACACCACGTGGCTTCTGTGATTTGCTAGGCTGTCACTTAGCATTTTATTACATGTTTCCTTGCAGAGTAACTTATCCTTGGAACTTGCCATGCCCCTGGGAGGGACAGACTCGGGGAGACAGAATAAAGTAGGTCACAGCACAGACCCCCATGTGGAGGTTCAGCAGGACTGTGGGCCATGTTCCCCGCTTCCACTGTCGCTTTCATTCCAACTGTTGTTAAATATAGTTTCTCCTAAGATATGACGAGCCATGCTCTCCCAGAGAGCAATTAAGTTTAGCCCAGGGTCGCAGCGGGCTGCGATGTGCTCCCACTTGAGCCCACACCGAGGCTTTTGCCTCAGAAGGTGTTACAGCTCAGAACCTTTTATCCTGAGTTGTGTGAGGGGGCTGTCAAGGGCCTTCTAGGCTCCGCAGCCGAGTGGTTCAGGACGTCACTGAAGCAGACGCTCCATGGCCAGGAGTGGAGAGGGTTTAAAAATAAGTGTAACTGCAGGGGCATCTGCTGTGAGAGGGCCGAGCCTTGCTTTGCTGAACTCTTTCCTTCTCCAGCGTACCAGTCTCCATCATGTGCCCAGGTCTCCTGTCTGACCTGGCAGGAAACAGCCTCTGTCCCTGGACCTCCTTTTAGTAATGAGGCACTGGGCAACGCCTTGTGCCCAGCCCTCCTGTGCCATTGTGTTGCAAGGCTGGACTCATATTTCTCTCCTTTCCTCCTCTCCCTCTTTTTTATTCCTCCCTGTTTCCTCACTGTGCCTTTATAGATGCTGAGTGAGCTAGCAAACCAAGGGGGCACGCTTACAAATGAAATAAGCACTAATGCATTCATTTGCATAGGCGGTGTCACAGGATAGGAGTTGTAAGTACATTCTAGAAGTATGGATCTGTAGTCTCCCTAGGAGGTGGTGGTACTGGCTGGAGTCCTCTGTGCCTGGGGCATCTGCTCTAGGCTGTTGCTGAGCCTGTTCCGCCCAAGCTAGCATTGCAGTTCACTGCACAGGTCACTGTAGGTTGTTATAGTAATGAAAACCACTGAGGATATTCTAACGATAGATTCCTGTTGGGGGAATTGTCTGACTTTGACATGGAAATCCTGGAGACTCCTCTCCTTAGGGCTTTGGAGCATCCTTTGGGATACAAGTCCCCAGTACAGCAGTTGGTGATGGAGGTGCCCAAAGAAAGAGAAAGGAACAAAAAGCAGTGATGACCAAGGTTGGGCACTGGAGGCATGGTAGGGTGTAAGTACCAGCCAGGCAGAGAGAAAGCTGGGAAGAAGCTGTCAGGGTTGGAGGGTAGTGTTTCCAAAGTGTCTCCTTGTGTAAACAAGCTGGGGGATTAACACACAGCCTCAGATCATCAGGCACAGCAAGCTCCTATGCTGCCAAGTTGGCAGAGCCCCCCTCCCCAGAGCATGTAGCATCCCTGACACCCCATCAATGTAAGAGTGCCCCAAGCCAGCCCTCAGGATCAACATATGGGAAGCAGGGATGCTTTGGGGCAGGGCCTTTCCCAACTGGAAGATGTGGGAGGCCCTCATTGTGCAGTGAGCAGTTTATATGGAAATGGAACCCTTCCGCTGTGGTGCCATGTTGAGAGAGTCTGAGGAGACTGAGGGTAGGCTCGTTGGATCTTGTAAAGCTATCTGCAGATCTCTGGGCCCCATGGTCAGGAGTGAGACATGTGTTGAAAATGATGTGTGCGTTACCCTGTGTGATGCCTGGAGCCGGGCTGGTGCTTCTTTCCTTTGAGTCATTGAGACCCACTTATTCCCTTTGGCATTTGTGTGAGGGAGATGAGCATGAGAATAGTGTGACCCAGTGTGCATCTGTGGTGTGACCCAGTGTGCAGCTGTGGTGTGATCCAGTGTGCATCTGTGGTGTGACCCAGTGTGCAGCTGTGGCGTGACCCAATGTGCAGCTGTGGAGTAGACCCAGTGTGCAGCTGTGGTGTGACCCAGTGTGCAGCTGTGGTGTGATCCAGTGTGTAGCTGTGGTATGACCCAGTGTGCAGCTGTGGTGTGACCCAGTGTGCAGCTGTGGTGTGACCCAGTGTGCAGCTGTGGAGTGGTGTGAGAGCTTTTCTGTTCCTCTCACCAGCTCACCTCTGCCAAGGGTTTCTGTTAGGGCTCCTCTTGCCCAAGTCAGAATAAAGCCTGGTGAGGGCATGTGGCCGCTCTCCATTTCCCTGGTCACTCCACAGCTGCACACTGGGTAAAAGCTGTGCCTGTTGCTGTCCCTTCAGATGATCCCCACGGGCAGCTGCCTGGCACTTTCCTAGGTCCTCCCACGGACCCCACTTTGGGGCTTACTTGAAGGGCAGGTTTCAGAAAATGCTGGAAGATGCCATACGGAACTTGGGGTCCTGGCATTACTGTGGAGCGTGACCTGAGTTGTCTGCTCCACACTGCACCTGACCTGCTGTTCCTAGCTGGCTTGCTTGGGAGCCACAGCCCTTTCAAGACCCTTGTCCGTCCAGTATGCTCAAGGTGTGGTGCTAAATGGCCTTAGAACACGAAGGCCCACAGTCCGACAGCTCAGGAGCTGCTGCAGGCTGCTGCCTGGGGAAGAGGAGCAGGGTTGCTTGGATTCCTCCTGTTCATGAGACAGGGCTGCGGATGTCTTCTCACCCACTTCTCTGGGAAGGCAGGTTGAGAACCTACAACTACAACAGGAAGCAGCCTTGCTGTTGGCTCTTGGCACAAGCTGGGAACTTTTCCTCTCAAAGGCTCAGTAGTGGCCTCTGTGGAGATGGAAGACTGCAGGCTGGATATGCCTGAGCCTGTGCCTGACTCACTAAGATGGTGGCCATGGACTTGCCCCTCTACAGGCTCTGTGCCTCAATTTCCCTTCTATAGACAGTGCAGGCAGGCAGGCAGGCTGAGGCTGAGCTGTGCAGGAGCTACGGGAGCTGCAGTGTGACAGTTCCTGGCATCGCTAGTGGGAGTTAGCCCTGCAGTGTGACCGTGGCTGGCCTCACTAGCGGGAGTTAGACCTGCAGTGTGACCGTGGCTGGCCTCACTAGCGGGAGTTAGCCCTGCAGTGTGACTGTGGCTGGCCTCACTAGCGGGAGTTAGACCTGCAGTGTGACCTCGGCTGGCCTCACTAGTGGGAGTTAGCCTTTCATAGCCTTGTGGCCTGGCTCACTCTCTGCCTCAGGTTCTTCCTGATGAAGTGTGGCTCAAAGTCACAAAGATCTCATAGGCTCGAGGGCATTAAGAGAAATGCTACCTTGAGATGTAATCTGAATAAGTTAATAAAATAAAATTAAAAAAAAAAAAAAGAAATGCCACCAAGTGTGTGCCTTTCCAGGGTGCTGTTCTGATTGCAGTCACAGCCTAGCTCTGTGTTCAGAGTCTCACTTTAGTCCCCAAAGGATACGAGTTGGCAGTACAGATATTACTACAATTGCCTGCCCTACTTTGTGGCTTTTATTTTTAAACTTTGGAGCCTCAGAAAATTCAGTTTGGAGAAAGGGAAGCGGATTAGGTTATTTTTGGCACAATATCCTCCATCCAATTTACAGTTAGTGAGAAAAGAAAGTAACAACATCCCTGTAAGAGCAGAGGTGTGGTGACAGTCCATGGTAGCTGAGGTGACTCGTCTCACCGTGGCGCCACCCGTCCCAGTGACAGCTTTCCTGTCTGTGGGCCCAGTAGTCACACAGCCATCCCTCTAAACTTTCAGGCATGTGTCTAGGGTGACCAGGAGTGATTCTGTCACAGTGTCACCAGTATTTCCTGCAGAAGACGCCAGTCATAGGTCTGAGTGGCCCAAAGTCCCTGCACTGCTCCCACTTGAGGTGACAGGTGAGGAGGCTCTGGAGTTGGCTGACCTCTTGGTGGGGTCCCGGGTGGCCGGCCTCGTGTCACATCTATGGCAGTCAGCCCACATCAACTCCACGTTGAGCAGTGGAGTAGTGGGAGCAAGGGGACAGTATGCTGTGCACTGGGGCCAGGGGTCACACTTCCCAGGTGTGTGCTGTGCACTGGGGCCAGGGGCCATTCTTCCCAGGTGTGCAAGGAGCTTGGGGCACCTTCCTTTGCACTGCATTCTAGCCCTGCTGAGCTTCTTGGATGTCACCATTGCCCTCAGAGTAAGATGTGTCTTAAAGCTCCACAGAGGGGCCTTCAAACATGCCTCCAGCCTGAATAGCAGACCCAGTCCCAGGAAGGGACAGGCTCAGGCTGCAGCTGATGAGCTAAGCCGACTGTCCAGGCTGCCCCTGCTGCAGAACACTCTCTAAAGCTCAGGAGGTAAAGAGTTGATGGTGGCTTGGAGACCAGAGGCTCTGACGGTGTCTCCTGACACTCAGCTGGGTGTCATGAGGCAGCAGCACTACTGGAAAGCACTAAAGTGGCAAGGGAGGGCCATGGGACCTTCTGGTCACCCTTAGTCACTTGCTTTTCCTGGACTCTTAACTCTCACCCAAGAGGCCAAGTTTCACATTGGAGCCTTGATTGAATACACCTATGGAAATGGTGTGCCATAGAAATGGTCTCAGGACGGTCATTAGTCCTTCAGGCTTTGTCAGTCAGCCATGGGGTGGGCTCCACTCACTCTCCCAGTGACTCTGGGGATCAGCCATAATGGCTCGTTTCCTCTACTCTCCCCACAACAGGGGCAGGAAAATGGGGAACCAGTTGGGGGAACGAGACTTGACTGAGTTTCCACAGCCAGACAACTGCAGGCCTGGACTTTATTGATGTAAGACTCCATGGCTCAGGCCCTCTGTCACTGGGGAATGAAATGGTGGCGTGTCGGATGGGAAAGGAGCAGCCTCTGGATGACCACCCATAGCTCTCACCCATGTGGGCTGTGGTGAGCAGGGAGGGAGCTGTCATGCCCAGCCAGGCCTCCTCCTCACCTCCTGTGTCTTCTAGGCTGTCCATTGCTGCTGGGCCACCCCAGTGAGAGATGGAACCTTCCCTGGCACAAGTCACTTCTCAGAGGGGCCTGAACCCCAGGGACAACCTGAGTTACCAGGCAGTTGGGATAGTTACCGTCTGACAGGGAAGGGCCGATGTGGGCCTCCCCTAGGACTATGATTTTGGGGGGATTAGGCCCCACCTTATGCATTGAGGTTTGGAGGGGCTGTACTTGCAGTTCTCCCACGGGCACCCGTAACGTGGAGATGCTCACATAGTGTCCAGTGGGACTGTAGGATTGGTGCCACGAGGGTAGACGGCAGGTGGTAAGTGCTCCAGTCATGAAAACATGTTTCCTTCCCATCCCATGCTCAACCCCAGAAGGATGCTGAGCCGGGAATATGGATACTAGATTGATCGGTTGGTAATTATAAACAATCACCACGAACAAGAGGGAAAATCTTTATTTCCCTTTACCCACAGGACTGCTGGGATTCAAACTGTTGTTTTGACTAAAAAATGAACAAAACATGATGAGAAAATTAGAGATGTTTGAGCAGCTACCATCTCTGCTAAAAAAAAAAAAGGGAAAACTTCACACATATGCGATTAGGAAAGCAAAGGGTTCAAATTAGTCCCAGCACTCACAGGAGGACCAGGCTCATTTAGCTTGCCCTGGGCTCTGTCAAATGTTGTAGCCCAGGCCAGCCAGGAGCACAGCCCAGCATAGCGCCTGCCCTCCACCAAGTGCAGGGCATGTATCTGGTGTGTGCCAAGCAGATGCTGACAGCGCTAGGGCAAGTCAAGTCCCTCCCTTGGGTTGGGGACACAGATACTGAGTAGCCCAGGGGGTATTAGGCACACCAACTCATGATTGCTTCATGTGGGAGCAGGCCTGGTGGGGGCTCTGTTGCTTGTGGCTAGAGAAGACCTCAAACATAAAGGGACATGGTATCTACACCTCACAGACAGATCTCGGCAGAGTTAACTGTAGGGGCAAAGGGGACACGCCAGTGCAAGGACAGCAGGTTACAGATGGGGGATGGGAGACACTGGGGGGGGGAGGAGTTTGAGCATAGAGGGTGAAGCAAGGTGCCTTTGGGGAGGTGGAGGGGTGGGGGCAGCTCTCAGCCCCCGGTGTGTTTAGAATTCAGTACTGAAGGTGTGGTGTGGATGAGCGAGTACGCGTGGTGCCATCACGGGCATGCAGGGTTATAGGCACAGAGTTGCCATTTAGTAAATGGTGACTCAGAGCCACACTGCCAGTAGAGCAGGGAAGCCTTGAAGACCAGGGACCTGTTGGCCTATGAATGTCTGTGGCACTGGAGCCAGTACCTGTAGCTGATACTCCTTTAAAATGGCCCACAGAGACCTCAAAACCTGGGAGCCTCCTCTGCTCCCCATGTCATAAAGAAGGGGAACCAAGCTGAGAGGCTAGAGGCTGCCCTACCTGCCTGGCTGAGTCCTTTGAATGGGACCTTCTCACCGCAGGGGTTTCATCCTGTCCTGCAGGCCCTATAGATAGCAGAAAGCAGCTGTCGTAGGTCAAGGCAGAACAGGGAATCTGTCCCAGGTTTAAGCTTTCCAGAGTAAGAGCCACTGCAGCCACTAGCACTGCCCCAACAATTACTGTTAAGGGCACAGATAAATACATTTGTTGAGCCTGTCTCTTAGGGCATTCAGGAGGGTCCTTGCTTTGTTTGCCCCATGGGAGAGCTGTGGATTGTGAGCCAGGTGGCAGGCACATTGCTAAGCGTGGAGGTCCCACTGCTGCTCTGGTTCTGGTTTTTACGGGGCTGGAAATGAGCACTGCACACATTAGGCAAGTGTTCTTTTCTTGTGCTGGTCAGGAGAGACACTGATCCACTTCTGCCCCAGTTTATAACTGGAGCCCCTGCTCTGGGACTTTGAAGATAAGAGGCCTGGACACTCACTTCAAAGAGAGAAGAAAAGAGCAATGATTAAAAGGCAGGAGAGGATTTTAACCAGAATTGCCATTTGTAAGCATTGGCAGTTGCTGGGAGACTGGTGTGAATCCCAGGGTTAAGCCTGGGCTCAGGGAAATCCTGCATTGTTAAGCAGTCCCAGGCCCACTGTGGTCTGGTTGAGCAGTGCTTGATTCTGGTTCTACAAAGGTGGCCCCAAGGAAGTCTAGCTCCCGTGGGATGACTGTTCTTGCTTGTGGGGTCCCACTGTGTCTTCAAGGGTCTGCTGTTCCTGAGATCCAAGGTGCCTGTAGGTTTAGGAAAGTGGCCAAGACTGAGCTTCCTTCTTGGAGGTCTTAAATAGGATGTAAAAGCCGACAGGTGACTCCAATCTCTGTGCCGTTGGCCTAGAATAGGGTAGGTAGGTTTGCCATCCCTGGTTTGCAGACTGGTGCAAAATGAAGGCAGAACGACCTTCAAAGAGCAGTTGGTGCCGAGTGGGATGGCAGGTGGATCTGTTTGGAGCCAGCCTGATCCATATCATGAGTTAAGACTCCACAAGGCTACATTCTCAAAAAGAAAAGTAATTTGTAGGAGCCTGTTTGTATGCTCTGTAGCCTCTGGTGTTCCCTGTGCAGCCCGGGGAAGGGAAATACCCAGTGATTCCACAAGAAGGGTGGAGGCCAGTGTAGTCCCACAAAAGCAAGGGCCCAGGGCCCTGTTGGACATTTCACAGCACTATGTCCTCACTGCCCCCAAGAGGGAGATGGGCCTCTTGCCCAAGCATAGTTCTATGTCTGGACATGGCAGTTGTCACCCAACCATAATGTCTGGGGAACACCCATTGGAGATGGGACCCCTGCAATCATGAGAGAGCACAGTCGTGTTGGGAGTCTATGATGGCCTATTTCACAATATGTCACAATAACGACAGGCAAGTTTTCCTGCTCGTGAGTGCACTTCTTCCCTGCTTGACACCCTCCCATGACTCCTGGGGGCCTTCCACCTTCCAAGACCATGACCCCCAGGACAGCGCTGGTTCTAGGGAGTCAGCTGTAGTTGGTCTCTCCTCTCGACCTCTCGTCCTTTTGATGGATTTCCCAATAGGCAGTTTTCCCTTAGGCTGCTTACAGTCACTCTACCTGAGCCCCACCATGGAAGAAACAATTTAGGAACCCCATTCGGTCCCAACTCAGAAGGAACCTATTGTGGTGGAGGTGAAAACACAGAGTGTCCTGCTGGGGTGGGAGGGCACCTTCCTGGCTCTCAAGCACACCCATGATGACCCTCCCCTCCAGCGCTACCTGAAAACCACACTGACTCTGGAACAGACAGGATGAACCATCCAGTGGGCTTGGAGAGGAGAGCAGTTGAAGACAGACCAAGTTTTCACTGCCCGTCCTGATGCCCGCAGTGCTCATTTGGGCAGCAGGAGTTTCTCTAGCACTGTCAAAGGTTTCACACTCAAAGGAACCAGCAAGGACAGGCCTATTCTCCAGATTTGCTGGGTCATCTGGGAACAGAAAAGTCTGATTGTAATGGCCAACACCTCAAGGCAGGCCATGTGGAAGGGGCAGGTGTGTGTGTGTGTGTGTGTGTGTGTGTGTGTGTGTGTGTGTAACAGTAAGGGAGAAAGTGAGTCAGGTTGCCTGGGAGCTGTGATGGCTTAGCCACACTTGCAGGGCATTGGCTTTTAGTTGACTGGGGTGGTTTTGTGGGAACAGCAGATGGGAAGTCCTGCATGAGGCTCTGGACTGCTCACACACTTCCTCCTGACACTCGTGTGGATCTGAGCAGGTACCAGGCTCCCTGGGCCACTTGTGCTTGTGTTAGAACCAAGAAGCAGGCCCTGGAGCCTGTGCTCCTCATCGCCACAGTCCTCCTGACCCACGCGCACGTGGGGCCTGTGCTCCTCATCGCCACAGTCCTCCTGACCCACGCACACGTGTGGAGCCTGTGCTCCTCATCGCCACAGTCCTCCTGACCCACGTGCACGTGTGGAGCCTGTGCTCCTCATCGCCACAGTCCTCCTGACCCACGTGCACGTGGGGCCTGTGCTCCTCATCGCCACAGTCCTCCTGACCCACGTGCCCTCATGTCCTGGGTGGTGCTCTGTGGGGACAGGCAGGTGACTGGCCATTTGTGGTCAGATGCCATTGAGAAAAGGACACCTCCCTGTGCTTTGAAGCAGCAGGCCATGATTCCTCTCTACCCTGTGGCTGAGCAGCAGAATCAACACCTAGAAGTTTCTATTAGAAGTCTGAGAGGTGGCTCAGTGGAGGGCACTTGCTTAATGTGCACCAAGCCCTGGGGATCATCCCCAGGACCACAGGGAAAAGAAAAGTTTAAAACACAGATCCACTCATCACTCATCCAGCAGAGCCCATGTGACAGCCCTCCCAGAGCCACAGACATGTAGGGCCTGGCCTTTGCCAGGCCTTGTCTCAGAATGCTGGGGCCAGTCTCTAGGAGGCAGCTCAGCGAGGCACCATTGGAGCAAGAAGCAGGACCAGCCCGGTGCCTATTTTCCATTTGTAGAGTTAACAAGCAAAACATTGTGTAAGTCTCTCTGTGTCTCTGTGTCTCTGTGTCTGTCTGTCTGTCTGTCTGTCTGTCTGTCTGTCTGTCTGTCTCTCTCTCTCTCTCTCTCTCTCTCTCTCTCTCTCTCTCTCTCTCTCTCTCTCCCTCTCTCTCTCTTTCCCCGTCTTTCACTCTCCGTCTCTCTTTCTCTCTCTCAGACACACACACACACACACACACACACACACACTATAGTACATAGCTCTAGAAAGATATGTGCAGAACAAAAAGGAGCTGCTCCCCAGAGGACAGGTGGGGGACACACGTGCCACTTACTTCTGAGCTTTCCTGTTTCAATTTGCTCCACTTTCTGTGTCCCCTATTTCCGGAAATAATGAAATAAAGTAAGACATTTCAAAAGGACCCTGGGCTGAAGAGCTGAGATAGCGAAGACAGAGGAAGCAATCTCTTTGGCCACGTTTCCTTTGCCTTCTGAGGAAGTGCAGAGGTCTTTTATGGGCCGCCTTCTTCTGTCTGAACACGCTTGCTCTAATAGCCTTGTTCTGGAGGACGCCTGGGGAGGAGGCTCTGAAGTCCTCAATACATTTAAGTGGTAATAAACTCTGAGGTGAGCGGTACAGGCACAGATTATGGTGGCCTTGCCCTGCTCTAAGCGGCTCCTCAGCTGAGCGCTGACTTTCAGGTGAAGGCCACGGAATGCTTGGCTTCCATCTGTAGCCTTGGGTGAGACCACGTTTGGAATGAAGAGACCGTGGTACGCGGAAAGCACTGTAAAGCACCCGGTACCCTCCTAGCATGACTGGCATGCCTCTTCTAGAGAGTCCAAAATCACTTCTCAGGGTGCAGACAGTTCCACCAAAAAGCCTCCTTAACTCCAGTGATCAGTCAACTATTCTCGGACGGGTTGGTCTTTGTGTTTCTAGAGCTGCCTACGTTTCCTGGCTCCCAGCCCAGGGCTTTCCAGCAAGCTTTAAGTCAGTCTTGCAGCTTGGCTTGAGCACCGTGTTTGAAATCTGGGGGCTCTGGAGCACACCTGGCCTGAGGGCCAGAGCAGACCCTGGTGCTACGGTCAGACCCCAAGGGTATCAGCTCAGCATCCTCCTGTGAGATGCAGGCTGTTGTCTTATGAGTCTGTTTGCACCTCCCCCCTGACAGGGCTCCTCAGGTCTGAGTGAAGCAGCTTAGGGCAGTTAGCGGAGGCTCCTCTTCCCTCAGCGGCAGCAGAATGGCACATGGGCTTTGGGTCGCCCTCTTGTGTCTTTCCCAGCGGGAAGGTGGAGGCCTGCTGCCAGGCTGTCTGGAGAGGAGGCTGGAGGAGGCGCCACTTTGTCCATAAGTTGCTGCTCTGCAGGTGTCTCAGTCTGTGTCACAGCTGCTCACCTTTGCTAATACTGTGTAAAGACAAGCAATAGGGTGCTGACTGCAGACAGTCATGTAAAGCTTTACCTGCAGTATGCACACTGAACAAGAACCCCCCGGCCTGGTGGCTTGCAGGCCTGAAGGAGGCTGAGAGGGGTTGTAATGGGCACAGCCAGCACTGTCCTGAGAAGTCCTCAGCTGGAGGAACCGTAAGAAACGCCCGGCGGAGAGTTAGGGGCTACAGGATTGCTCAGGACACACACGGCGAGGTGGCATTTAAGCACCGTCTGCCTGCCACGTGGAGTGGATGGGCCTAGGACCCAGGCTGAAGCTGTGACGTTCAGGGGATGGATTTGATACTTTCAGGACTGCAGGGTGAGGTAACAATGAAGCCTTTAGGACACCAGGGTCTGTTCTGGGCCCACAAGGCCCTGGCTCAGCATCAACATTGGGAAGTGACTTTGCTGAGAGTCACCCGCCCAAGGCTGGAATCTGGATCAGAAGCCGTGTTTCCGAGATGTCCTTGACTCTCTTCTGTTTCCCACCCCATCCTAGGGATGCCTGGGTAGCAGACACACAGCCTGAGCAGTGTTAGGCTCTCCCTGTGGCAGGGTCCCCTTCACACCTCCCTCACCTATTGTGGCTGCTGACCCCATAAAGCCAGGGCGTCCTCCCTCTCCTTTGCTATCCCCTCTGCCAGGAAGACCCTTGCTGCAGCTGACACCTGTCCCCCTCCTTTCAACATGTCCCGACCTTGTGCACATCCCCAGTGGCCTCTGCTCCTCACCCTCTGCAGAACTGATGGGGAAAGGCTGTCTTGCCCAGCCTGCAGAGACACAGCTGAGGAGGACAGAGCCCATGGTCCACTCAGCAGGGTCGAGTCTGCGCGGGGCTCCAGAAGCGCATATACCAGAGGGAATGGGCACATTCTCCATTCGTCCCCGTACACAGTATGCCACCCTCCCCCAGCTTTGCCTTAAGTGGTAGCTACCCATTTCTCCCACCAGTGAAGCAGGTTGTGTTGCTGTTGGCTGACTAGTGTCAGTGCGTCCCTACTGGACTAAGCGGGGAGAAAGGAAAGCCCAGAGACTGCATTTCACATGCATTCCTCTTCCCACGGGAGCCTCCGGGGCATCCTGAGCTGTGGTCCGTCGAGGGTTTTAGGAGCCCGCATCTGTGCTTACACCTGCAGCGGGGCGCATTCAGGCCTCTCCGCAGCTCCCCTACAGGGCTGTGGGCCATGGCTTGGCCACCAAACACTGGCATGTGCTTTGACTCTCCTCTCGGATGGACACCCACAGAGGGCCCTGTGGGACATCTCTGCACAGCTGTTGCAACCCTGGCTGCAGCCATCTTGGAGGCATTTCCGCTTTCGCCCTGGGAGGAGGCTTTGCTAGGAGAGGGAGAAAGCGTGGCAGAGTGCCTGGCTGGGGACCTAGTTGACAGGCTCATGCCTGGTGCCTTAAAGCTAGCTGAGACACAGCCTGGGGTAGTGGGCCTTCTGGACTGTTTTAAAAATGGGAGACATGGGGCTGGAGAGATGGCTCAGAGGTTAAGAACACTAACAGTTCTTCCAAAAGTCCTGAGTTCAATTCCCAGCAACTACATGGTGGCTCACAACCATCTATAATGAGATCTGACGCCCTCTTCTGCCTGAAGGCACACATGCAGGCAGAACACTGTGTAAGTAATAAATAAATTTTTTTAAGTGGCAAGTGTATGCAGTGATATGAACATCTCATTTCTTCAAGTTACACTGCTGGCCAATTGGAGCTGGTCAGGTAATACCCTTCTGTGTGACCTCTGCTGGTCTCACTGTGGCTCCCATCTCTGCCCGTGTCATTTGCATTTCAGCTCTCACTTCATGCAAGTCTCCTCTTGTCTTGCAGGGACGTCACCCCACCTGGAGAACCACCGAACAAGAACAGCAGGCCCAAAGTGGCTTCCCGCTTCCCTAAGCTGTCCCGAGGCCACCCCAGGGAGATGCGCAATGTGGAGCCTCAAAGCGGTGACCTCTGACCTCAGTGGAAACTCAGCCCCCAGCCACTTTATGCTCAACCTATCCATGGCAGCTGGCCCTGGACACCTTGGCAGGATGACCATGTTCCCACAGAGAACACACCCTTCCTGCTGCCACATGCCATCCAATTAAAGTGGTCAGTTTTAGCTGCTGGGGCTCTGTCCTTAGAGCAAGGCATTGCTCACGGGACAGACACAGATGGGGACACTTTCACAACCCCCAGGGTGGCCAGGGATGGTTCTCACCTCCTCCAGTTCTGCCAGGCTGGGCCCAGAGCCCTGGTTGAGATGCACGGCACCTGGGCAGGAGGCTCCTTCAGGTGCCACCCACGACGCTTTCCCACGTGGGAAATAGAATGACTGTTACTCCTGGATTTGCTGATGCAGCTGCCTGCTGCGGCCTGCGACAGGGCCTCCTCCTCGCCCTTCCTCTTCCCCACCCAGCAGCACTGCCACATGGCCGGTGTGGATGTGACTTCCCCAGGTCACATCTAAGCTAGCATCAGTGGTGACTTTGGTCCTTGAAGACCCTATCCCGCCGAGGCTCTCCCAGCGAGGACTCCCTGTGGGTTCCACCATCCAGCACAGCCTGGAAGCCCTGGGGAGTACAGCCCTGCCTCCAACCTCAGGTCACTGGAGACTTGGCTCTGGGCATCGCTGTGGAAGGCCAGCCCTATAGGATCTCAGACCCATCGCCAGAACTGAAAAGAGAATGATTGTCCCCAGAACATGTTTAGCACAACTGTCCCCCAACACATCTCAGTGGGAGCAGAGCGCCGTGCTCCCCCAAGAGGACGGCCTCCTACTGCTCTCATCTCAGGACACCACCCTGGAGTCCAGGGCGCTCAGGCAGAGTAGAATAAGATCAGCTGCTTTGCAGCTCTGCCTTCGTCTGCCACCGAGCCTGGGTCCTCTGACTGTCAGAACCCACGGTCAGTGGTCTGTCTCCCTCGGTCGGAGCCTCCTTGCTGCCTTGGTACAGCTTGGAGGAAAGCAGAAAGGACCATGCGCCAAGCAGTGCACGCACTCTCCTGCCTGCCCAGGAGTTCCCAGTGGCGTCTACCAAGAGGCAGCTGCCTAAGTGACTGTGGGAGGCAGTGTGAGCATGGGCTAGAAGGGCCGCAGCTGAAAACCAGCCCTTGGCCAGTGGTCTGGGGAAGCAGGAGGTTTCCTGGTACCACGGGAAGCTTGGGGAGTCCCCTAGAAACCAGAGGGGACTTCAGAGTGCAGGGAGAGGTCTGAATAGCTCCAATACTGGAGGGTACCTCGGGCCAGGTGGGCTGTGCACAGGTGAGGCAGGACACACCTGCCCTCCCTCATGGCTGGGAGGAGCAGGGGTCCTTCTTCAGCTTGCTGGGGAGGGAGGACCCAAGAGGCTTCTCAGCCTTGGAATGCCAACATGGTTTCTCTCTTGTTTGCCCTAAGATGCCACAGGCGCCACACAAACACCACACCCAGAGTGCGGGGAACTGGACCTAGTAGCCAAAAAGGCCCTGTGAGGTTCCAGCAGCCACATGTCCACCCCCTGAGCTGGGGGACTCAGAGTGGAGACGCCTCATTCTGCCACCTTCCACATCTCCCACAGCCCAGTGTCCTGAGTAGCAGGCCTTGGGGCATCTGTCCCAAACACGTGTCACTAGGAGTCTGGCCTCTCTCGCTGCAAACACAGCTCACAGGACCCACCTTTAACACTTAGCTCCTGAGGTTAAAGCAGAGCCGGCTGGACAGCAGGTGGGCGGGTGGACAGGCAGGTGGGAATCCATCCAGAGTAGGTGTCTTGGTTTTCAAGAATTAATCATGGGAAACTTGCCCAACTCTGCCATAATGTGAATATAAGAGCCGGGTTCCAGGGACCTTGTGGGACCCTTCGGTTGTCTGATACCTGCCTCCCTACCCAGTCCTCTTCCCCTCACGTTGGGGACTGACACTGGGGCCTTACAAGTGCTGGACCCAAGCTCTCCATGCAGCACCCCACAGCCCTGCTCACTCGGTTTCCACAGAACCCCAGCAAGCACTCTTGGCTCCAGGTTGCTCATCTCACTACCTCACCAGAGCATGCGAGCCCACTGCAACTGGACAGAGCCGCACAGGGTCAGATGGCTGAGGGCTGTTCCCACAATGCTCCCCAGATGTGAGGCCCAGAGTCTGAGAGGAGTGCAGAGCCACCAGTGGGACTGACACAACCCCACCTCTCCAGGAGACTACTTCCTAACCTTGAACCTGACTGTGGCCTTGGCATTCTTGTGGCTGCTAAAACTTCATCCTTATAAACGTTCACATGTCCTGAGGCCCCAGTCACGGTGTTAGAGGCCTCTGTTCCCGGTCCATCTACTCCAGGTCTGTCTGTATAACCTGCAAACACACTGGCCCCTCAGGAGATGCTGGGCCGTATTCTCCCAGCTCCGCCGCGCGCACACACACACCCCCCCCCCACACACACACACACCCTATTATGCTCAGCTGAGGAACTCCTGCCCTGCCCTGCTGTACTGTTTAGGAGGCACACAAGAAGGAGCCACCTCATGCCCATGGCAGTAACAGTCCTGACCACCCAGCATTCCCACTGGGGACATTGCCACCCACCCCAGAGCCACCTCCTGGCCTGGGAGCTGTGACCAGAAGGCAGGTGCCTCCTTATGAACAAGGTCTATTTTAATGAACGTTCTTGAGAAAATTGTGCATTACTTCACTAAAGCTAGTGTTAAATGTTTGCTGTTTGGGTTGGTTCTGCGCTAACTTTGCACAACTGTAGCACTGTATATTTTATCTAATATTTCTGTGCCAAAAACTTCAGCCCCCTGTTGCTGTGACACATGGTCTCCATCTCGCTTCTGAAGTGAAGTCTAGGCAGTGAAGGGGGAGGGCAGAGAGCTGTGCGGAGTCCCTGGGGTCACGTCTCGCTGGGGCTGTGCTCTCTCCTGCCCTGAAGACATCCGCTCACCACCTGTTCTACTGCTGCTTGTAACCTGCTCAGCTCTGCCCCAACCAGGGCAAGACCACCTGACCACAGGGGAGCTTGTTTGTTTGGTTGTTTTTTTTTTTTTTTTATCAGTAGGATGAGTTGGGAAGCCCTAGCAAGACACAGAACATAGGACATGTGACAGCAGTTTGCTCAGGACCATGGGGTTGCTGAACACCTGGAAAGAGAAGCCAAGCACTGGGACCTCCAGGGAGTGAAAGCCCTGGTTCGCTCTCTCCATCTGCCCTGGAACGCGCTCCGCAGCTGGAGCCTGTGTGTGCAAACACCCTAGAAATCTGAGCATGTGGTATCCCGACTCCCCTCTTACGTTAAGGTTTACACAATAGAATTTTTAAACAAATATGTTTAATTTTCTAAAATCTCTTGTATTAAATTTTTCTTTTGGAATAAGCTGTGGATTTTGTTACAGTCTGGTTGAGAGAAGCCTTTTCAGCGAGGGGATTAAAATGGCATTTTCTAAATTAGACCCTCTTCTCTTCGCTTTCTTTGTCTGGATTCTTTACTGACAATTGGGGTATCAATGAACCATATACACAGCACAGGAACATCTCTACAGTTTAGAATGTTCATTTACCACTTCAGGTGACGTGCTACACATCAAGATGTGGTGCAACTATCAGCAGTTCGCTTGAATAAAACATTGGGGTCCCTTGTAGTATTAGATTGATCTTAGTAAAGTGGAATGTAGAATAAAAATCCCACACAGAAAAAAAAATCACCCCATCCTCATGAGGTTCCTGTCCACTCACTGAGGAAACAAGGGAAGAGGTGTGAATTCCCTTTGACTCCTTCCCAGTGTTTCCTACTCGACTGTACTTAGCATTTCTTGTGGGACCAGGGACCCCTGAGGATGATAGGAACAGACAGCAAGGCAAGACCGGCTTGCACAGGCTTTTGAGCTTGTAAATCTAGGAGTGGCCAGGGTTACTCTGGGGGCTCAGACAGACAGACAGACGCGACATGAAACAGCCTTCTCTAACTGGTCTGTCTTTAGCCCAGGGAAAGCCACCCCACCCCCACCCCCATAGGTAAACAGCACCAAAGGTTGATGTCCAGGAGCCACCTTGGCCCTTGGAGAAAGTCCGCATGGTGGTGGCTTCTGGTCCAGGGTCTTGATGGTCTCTATGCTCCCAGTCTACGGGATTCAACTCCCAGCTCCTGGTCTTCAGTGAGTCCCGGAAGTGAAGGCACAATGAAGCCACTGAACTAGACCACTCAGGTAGTTTTATTGGGGATCAAACTGCCAAGGCTGTGTCTCAGAGTGTGTGTGTGTGGCAGGGGGTGGGGTGGGCAGAAATAAGCAAAATGGAAAAGTCAAGTGGATTTGATATGGTAGTCAGTGGCATGGGGAGTTGGGGCTGATTCAAGCTGTTCTACTTGACAGGAACCAGGTGCCCTTGCCTCAAGTAGTTCCTTTGTGGGTAGACTAAGCAAGGTCCTGCTAAACCTGCCTTTGGAGACTCCTAATGCTGAATTTAGGCTACAGTGTGCACAGGACAACCTGTTCATCAAATCAGAGGCCTGCTTAGGCCACTGTCACCAGCACTGCCATTTTGGAGGACCCACTTCAGAACCTAATAGCATCATCACCTCTAGAATGCTTGTTACGGCCACTGTATCCACATAGAGCAGCTGCTCCTGAAGTCTAGACCAGGCCTCCCCGCACCTCTGCTGGGCTGGGACCTGGGCTTCCAGTGGGACCTGCACAGGTGCTGTGCGGAGCCGTGCGGCCCTTCCTGCTTCTACTAATGCCTTCTGCTCCATTTCAGGGCGTGGCCCGAGCTGCTTCCCACCTCACCTTGGGCCTTCCTCCCTCACTGCCTTTGCTCCCACTTCTCTTTCTCCTTCCCAGGCATGACACAGCTCTATCCGCCCCAGGCCCTGTGCATGTGCTGGTCCACCCTGCCTTCTGAGCCCCGTTCATTCCTCTACCAGGTCCAACTTCAAGGTCATTGTCCAAGAGAACTTAACACCAGTCACTCCACAACGGTCTCTTATATTTTAAACTTTTTATTGAAAAACAATTATTTTTCACACAATTTTTCATCGTGTTTTTCCCTTCCCTTGATCCCTCCCAGACCCTCCCTACCTCACTTCCTACCTAGCATTATGTTCTTTCAGTCTCTAAAACAGACAAAAGCAAAATAACGAGACAACCCCCACCAAAAAAAAAACCCACCCCAGAATGAAAATCAAAATAAGACCAATTCACACACACACACACACACACACACACACACACACACACACACACACAGAGCCAAATAAAAATTAGACAAAAAGTCTACAGAATCCCTACAGCTCACTCTGCTGGCCCACTGCTCATGGGCACAGGCTTGCACTGAGTGAGGTGTGGTTAATGCACCCACGAGACTCCACTAAGAAAAGTGCCTGCCTTCGGCAGTATATCGGTTGCAGATAACTGCCCAGTTAGGGGTGGGATCCCCTCCCCCATCTCAGTGCTGGGCCCCATCTGGCTTGAACTTGTGTGGGCCTCGTGCGTGCTACCACAGTCTGTGGGTTCATTTGCTTCTCGGCTCTGTGGAGTCTGGGAGACACTGTTTCCTAGGTGTTCTGTGTCACCACTGGTGCTTACTGTCTCTTGTAGTCCTGTCCCCTGAGCCTGGAGAACAGGTCTTTGAAGGAGACGTCCTTCTTAGGACCCATGCTCCAAGATCCCTCATAGCAGCCTCTTTAAATCTTTAAACAACATGCCACTGCATCTGAGGTTTACTATTTAAGCAGCCCCGTGTTTATCCTTTCTCTCTCTAGGTCAGTGGTTCTCAACCTCCCTAACGCTGCCCCCCTTTAATACCGTTCCTCATAGTGTGGTGACCCCAAACATAAAATCATTTTCTTTGCTACTTCACAACTGTAATTTTGCTATGTAACTTATGAATTGTAAATGTTTGATATACAATATATCTTATATACAACATCTTTGAGAAGGTCATTTGACCCCCAAATGGGTCGCAGCCCTCAGATTGAGCACCCTGCTCTGGAGGGTAAGGACAGCGTGGGTGGCTCACTTGCAGGGAATGTGCACTCACACCAGCTTCCCTTCTCCTCACCTGCTTCAAAGGCACAGTCATCTTCCCTCCGTTTCACACAAAGCTGCCCATCTGACTCTGGGTATCCCAAGGGCAAAGTCTGAGACCCCCCATCTTGTTCGTTGCATTTGCAGCTGATGTCTGGCCAGGCAGGCGCTCCATGGATGGATGTCACGTGCTGGCCGCCTCAGCCTCGCCGATGCTAAGGGCCTTATGTGAGACCAGTTACCCTCTCCCACCACCATCCCCTCCTTATGGGGGTCTCACTGTGTAGCCCAGGCTGTCCTAGACAAGGCTAGCCTCACACTCACAGAGATCCTCCTACCTCTGCCTCCGGAGTGCTGGGATCAAGCGTGTGTATCACCATGTCCAGCCCTCAAATGTTCTCGATCACATCTCCTTGTCAGCAAAATTTCTGAGTGTAAACTCTCAATAAAAGGTTGTTTATAAGCTTCAGAAATGACAGACTATATTCTAATAGTACTCTATTTATAAAGTGCGTCCAGGAGGGAACTTCAAAAATAATGAGCTTTTCAAAAGTAGCTTTGATTTAGACATATGCCTTACCCACAGCTTGTCTTAAGCATTCTCTGAGGTGCTTGTACCCCATCTTGTCGGCTGCTGTTAGAGGGTGCTCATCAGATTCATCTTCAATGGCTCCCCGAGAGCATCCTGGCAACTGAAATGGAGGCTCGGCTGCCAGCTCAGTCCCAGAAGGGCACTGATCTCAGGCTGTCAGCAGCCATGGTCAGCGTGGTGACTGGCTCCAGATGACGAGCAAGAGTCAGATACATAGGGGCTGGGGCCACGTCCACATTCTCAGCTCATCTGTATGTTCTTTGTCTTTTCTTTGCCATCATTCCAGAACTTTCTATGAAAGATGGAAGCCTTTGGATAGACTATACAGTTGGGCTGAGGAACAAGACAGGCCGCTTGCATGTGATAAGGTCCTTCCGATGGCCAGCCAGTGTGTTTCTGGAAGACGTGTCCCTAGAGATGGGTCCTAAGGGTTTTGGAGCCTGGCTCTACTTCATATCCACTCTGCTTCCTGTTCCTCTGAGATGTGAGCAAGTTCCAAGTCCCAGCTGATCGCTCCTACACCCATGTCTTTCCCTCCACAGAGGGCTGTGTTCCCTCACTGAGCCAACATGAACCTTTTCTTCCTAAAGTTACCTTTGTCACAGCAACAGGAAAAGCAACTAATGGCAGTTACACTCCAGAGAAAATCCAGGGAAGGCCAGAGGGGATGTGACTCGAGGGTCCCCCAGGCTGTGATTGGAGGTTTGCTCACTGGGGTGGAAGTAGTAAAAGATGGAATACACTGCTAAGAGGCAGGGCCCCCCCGTAAGAGGCCCTTCAGTCACTGGGGTGTGTCTGCGAAGGGATGTGTGGCCTCTGTCTCCAAGCTTCCTGCCTCAGTGTGAGTCTACCTCTGCATGTGCTGTGCTGCCTAACACAAGGCCAACCAGGCCCCACCAGAGCCTGTGCAGGGCCAGCTCAGCCTCCAAACCTTCCTGCTCAAGAAGCTTCTCATAAAATTAGCTGTCTCAAACATCTTGTTACTGCAACAAGGGGACCCAGGGAAGGACACAGGTGACAGGGACCCAGGGAAGGACACAGGTGACAGGGACCCAGGGAAGGACACAGGTGACAGGGACCCAGGGAAGGACACAGGTAACAGGGACCCAGGGAAGGACACAGGTAACGGGACACGGACACGTGCTGTGATGCAACACTGGAAAGTCCAACAGATGTTTAGCCCAGAGAAGAAAAGCATAGGTGCACCACAGCACTCACCCGTGGGCGCCCCAGGCTGTCCCTGCAAGCAAACCGAGGTGCCATACAGCTGCAGAATGGTTGCTGAACTGAACAATGAAAGCAACTCAAGATGAGAGGCACACTTTGCTTTAAAGAACATAAATTCATTTTGAACAACCACGGCTAATGAAGAAAGTGAAGGAAGGAGGCAGCGTTTAACGGAGAAGCTTCCATGGTCCAGGCAGGGTGTGGAGGGCTTAGTCACCCACTGCTGATGTCGTCGCATTCACTGTGCTGCACTGCCATCGCCCTCCAGTGTGAATGCATCAGCGCCTTTACTGGGAGCACCCCAGAATCCCTCACAGACATGTTTTCCAGAGGCAGCGCCAGGCACCAGACACAGGCACACGAGGTTGTCATCACCCATCATGGGGAGTGACAGTGAGTGTCCAACGTGGCGGGCACGTTTATTGCTCTTATTCATGGTTCCAAATTGCATACACAGGTAATAAAATATCATCCTGTGCCATAATTGCACCAATTATGTGTTTTCTGAATTGCCGTTGAATACCAGCCCGAGTGTTACATTCATTAACGCTTATGATATGTTTGAGGCAGTATTGGAATTCTTAAGACATGGTCCTTCGTTGGTCTGGAGCTTGGTGATTCTTTTAGGCGGCCAACAAGCACCGACTCTGGCCTCCCCCCCCCCCCCCAATACTAGGGTTACTTGTTGTGCCAGTGGAATGGAGAGGTTATCCCATTAGGGAAGTCTGGGGTGGGGCCTGACCGCTGGAGCTCCTCAGGCGGGGCCTGACCACTTGCCTTCCCGCCTTGAGGGTTTACAAAGTTTACAAAGGGAGTCCATGGCGGAGAGTGCTTTCCAAGCGTTACTAGGCCCTACCCCTACTTCCCGATTTTTTTCACATGGCTTCTAGAATGAAGCTCAGGTCTTCATGTTTGCAAGCAATCTCCCCACCTTCCAGATTCCCTTGAATGTAATATTGGCAAAACCCAAATACCACATAGATGGCAATATAAGCCGCTTTAGCTAGACTAATCAGGGCCCGACCACTCTCAGCGTCTCTGATGACCATTACTCTGAACCTTCCTGTAAAGTGAGTATTCTCCAGCTTCCAGGGCTCCAAACTGAAAGGGTGTGGAAGGTGGGTTGCTGTGGGCGTGGTCATTGCAGTGGGCGTGGCCTCTGCTGTGGGTGTGTTCATTGCAGTGGGCGTGGCCGCTGCTGTGGGAGTAGGCATTGCCATGGGAGTAGGCATTGCCGTGGGTGTGGCCGTCGACACCGACAGACTGTTCATTTGTTGATGCTTAGGATTTATTTGAGGCTGTGTTAGAGTTTATTAAGGGGCTGGCTCCTGAGTGCTGAGCGCTTCCAGCCTCCTCCGCCCTAGCTTCAGAGATGCCAGCAGCGTCTCTGCTTCCCACAGATCAGACGACCAGGGTGCTCTTCCCTTGCTGGTGACAGTGGAAGAAAGTCCTGTTCCTCTTCAACGTTTAAGAGGAGGGATGGAGCTCTCGGAGGGAGAAACGATGGAGACAGATGGCAAGGTCGCTAGGAACTGACACTATTGCAGAGCTGTTGAGGTTGCCGTGTGTCCACTTAACAGTAAAGATTCAATGCTAGACCAGGAGAGCCCATCAGGGTGACCTCTAATTGGCCGCTGCTCCATCACAATGCTTATCCAAATCATCAGCCCTGAAACACTGGCCCCTCCCAGCATGCATCTGTCACCATGACACATCCAGAAGCCCGGTAAGAGGACAGAGCTATTCTTGGAGTTCCCTACCTAACTCCCCAGTACCTTCCTGTTGTGGTTAATTCGTAAGTGTGGCCTAATAACTGTTTATGACTAAGCTAATTATTATTACAGCAGCAGCATCTAACCTGCTATGAATCAATGAAAACACAGACACCTGTTACATTTAATTAGAACAAGCCTATACCTGGGCCATGGCAGATATTAACCTTCTAAACTATCTTCATCTCCAGCTCTATCTCAAGCTACATCCCATCCATGATCTCATCTCGCATCCGCACTGACCCAGCCACGAGCTCCTTTCTCATGCTAACCCATGGCGCCAGTTGACTTCCTTCTCCTCTGATCCTGTCTTGTTCCTCTTTCTCTTCCTCCCTTGTGGTCTCTCCCAAGATCCTCTCTGTCCCAAAGGCCCTCGGACTTTAGCCACGCTTACCCCCATTTTCCTTGCCCAAGTGTGTCAACTTTTTATTGGTCAATAGGAATAAGTTTTTAGGCAGGGTTACATAGCAATGCTTGGGACACATTAAAAGGCAGCAAGCAGACCTGGAGGTGAGATAGTAAATAGCATCAAAATACATCAGACCAACCTCCAACACCTTCCATTGGCAATTGCCCCTAAACCTGTTCCCCAATCCCCAGCAGGAACTCCTGAAGCTGCATCCACCGCGGGTGCAGCGCAAGGCCTTTCCTCAGTGCATCTCCCTTGCTCTCAGCATTCCTGAGTGACACCTTTCCTTGACAAACTCTAACACCTCTTCAAATGCTTCAAATAAGTCCTAACCATCAACAAATGAATAACATAGATGTCAATGGCCACACCCACCACAATGGCCACACCCATAACAACGGCCACACCCACCACAGCGGCCACACCCACAGCTGCTACACTGACCTGACCAGTTTCCCACCTATCTACCAAAGGAGAATCCCAGAGACAAACACGCATATGCTCAAATACTTATTTTATTTTAAAAGGAGTTTGAAGACTAATATAATAGATGCATTGGGAAAGCTGGATATAAGCCACACACAGGCAAGAAAGAGTTTGGATCTGACTCCATTTGGTCCTTATTTAAACCTATGGGCCATACACAAGAATTAGCTTAAAATGATTTAAAGACCTAAAATCTATAAAATGTTGAGAAGAACACAGGAGGGACCCTCACAACTCTGAAACTAACAGAGATTAAAAAGCTTTGCAACCAAAAGCACAGAAGAAAAAAAGACACACACTGGACCTCATGAAAATCAAACAACGTTGTGCCTCCAAAGGTATTTCATCTGATCAAAATGGCAACCCATGGAGTCAATGAATATATTTGCCAATTATATATCTGATAAGAGAGCAACATCCACAACATAGAGAATTTCTATAATCCAGCAAAAGGAACTAGAAACCCTGATATGTTAAAAAAAAAAAAATCTAAAGGCCTTAAACAGACATTTTTTCCCCCAGAGAGGATGTACAGCTGCCCAGTACAACTACACAAAAGATGACTGGCTTCATTTATCACAGAAGTACAAAACAGACCACATTGTCGGCTGCGGGGATGACTGAGTAAAGGCTCGCTGCACACGCGTGAGGACCTGTGTTAGAACTCCAGTGCCTGTGTAAAATGTTAGTATTTGTAACCGCAGCACTGAGGGGTGGGAAGTGCAGACAAGAAGACCCAAGAGGTTCTGAAGCCAGCCAGTCTAGCCAAGACAGAGAGCTCCAGATTCACTGAGAAGCCTTATTCCTTAATAAGGCAGAGAGGGAGGGAGGAAGACCCCAGTGCATGGCTCTGGCCTCCACATGCTTAGGGCATGTAGGTGCTCACATATGAACATGTGCTAGTTTTACTTATGTGGCTATGTTTTAGTTAGGGTTTCTATCTCTGTGAAATGACTCCCTGACCACAGCAACTGTTATTAAAATAAACGAACAAACATTTAATTGGGCTGGTTTACAGTTTAGAGGTGTAGTCCATCATAAATCATGGCGGCAAGCATGTCAGCCTGTGGGCAGACATGGTCCTGGAGAGGTAGGTGAGAGTTCTACATCTGGATACACCGGCAGCACACCAGTGACACACCTCCTCCAACAAGGCCACACCTTCTAACAGTGCCACTCCTTAAGAACTTCGGGGCCAGGCCACTGCCTGCCCCACAGGTTTGTAGCCACATCATAATGCAGAAATGCACTCAGTCCAACTTCAAAAGTTCCCATAGGCTATGAGAGTCTCAACCTTGTTTATAGATCCAATGACTCATGGCAGACTTTTAACTGTAATCCCCTATAACATCACAGTGGCACACGATATACATTGCAAATCCCTAAGGGAGGAAAGGGATCATAGTGAGGAAATGCTGGACCAAAGCAAGACCCCAAACCATCTGGGAAACCTCCAGACTCTGTATCTCCATGTTTGATGTCAAAACAGTCTTCAGATTCCCAACTATTCTCAGCGGTTGAGTGCAGCACACGTCTTTCTTTTGGGTTGTCTCCACTCCTTGTTAGCAGCTTTTGTCAGCAGGTCACTCCACGGTTCTGGCATCTCCAACATCTTGGGGTCTCCAAGGCAACCAGGCTTTAACTGTACAGCTTCATGCAATGGCCTTTCTAGACCTCCATGTAGGGGCACTCCTGACATATGCCTGGCCTCAGTTGCATTCCTTAGTCATGGAGGGAGATTCCATGACCCCTTTATGTATCCTTAACTCTAAAGCCAGAACCAAGTGGCCAAATCTGCCAAATTCTGCTGCTTGCTGGGGCTGGAACACCGCCCCTTGTTTGAACACATTTTTACCAGTTTTCTGTTTTCAATGGTTTCCTTCACTGCCTAAGCTTGGCTGTAGACTAGGCTGGCCTTGAACTTAAAGATCTGCTAGCTTCTGCCTCTAGAGTGTTGAGATTAAAGGTGTGCACCACCATATCCTATCCTAAGCTTTTCTTTAACTCTTTTTCACAAATTGGAAGCTTAGTTGAGTGGGATCTTGCTTCAAGGCCACCACTCCCTTTATTACATCTAACAGCTGGCTTTATTTTATTTTATTTTATTTTTTATCTCCTTGAACAAAAGATTTAGCTCCACTAAATTTCCTGGTGTCCTTTTTCTCCTCAAACTGTACATTTTGTATTTTTCCTTGCTCAGCTTGCTCATTTTCATTATATATCTGCATAAGCTTGGCTAGTAATAACCAAGCAACACAGTTAATGCTAAGTTGTCTAGAAATCTCCTCTGCCAAAGCTGTTAATTCATAGCTCTTCAATTTAGCTCCAGGCAGATTTTTTGGACAACGCCAGAAGCAGCACATGGTCTCGAGGCCACATAGTAATATTTTTCTCCTCTGAAACACCTTTAGTCAGGTCCCCACAGTTCAAATCACCCTCAGAAACACTGTCTTCTATGATCCTACTCGTATGGCCAGTTAAGCCCTTCTTAAAATGCCCAGTCACCTCTCTAGTTCAAAGTTCCAAAGAGTTTCCTATTTCTCCAAGCAAAAGCGTGCTCTGGACTATCACAGCAACACCCCACTTGTGGTACCAAATCCTGTACTAGTCAGTGTGGGACTCTGTTTGATAAGGTTGAAGTCTGACTTCTCCAGTTAGCTAGCTTTCCACCTCTCCTCTCAGTCTATGAAGGCGGACTCCCTTTTCTCCGTGGTGTTCTCACTTCACCTGATCTGTAATCCCAGATCTTGTAAGGAGCATCACATAGCCCTCAGGGAAGATTACAGGCCTGACCCTTTCCTGATAAGGGACTTGTTCAAGCAATGGGAATTCCTAGAAGCATCTCCTGCTGTGCTGAGGAGATCCTAGCCTCCAGCAAATGATCTTTAATTGTACCTAGAAATCATTCTCTAGGATAATTAAGTACTGTTTTCTCCTTATGATAGGACCCCATGTTACTACATGTAAAGGAAATACTGTGCCACGGTATGTAGATTAAGTATCCTGGCACCCTTAGCCTGAGCGAATCAGACAGATCCACCCTCAAAACCCCTCCCCACTGCCCAAGGTTTATTATTATTTTTTGTTTGGTTGGTTTTTTGGTTTTTCGAAATAGGGTTTCTCTGTGTAGCCTTGGCTGCCCTGGACTCACTTTGTAGACCAGGCTGGCCTCAAACTCAACAGCGATCCACCTGCCTCTGCCTCCCGAGTGCTGGGATTAAAGGCGTGCGCCACCACGCCCGGCTGCCCAAGGTTTATAAATAAAGACTGCCTGGCTTGCTGGGGTGCATGCTCGCTCTCTTGCTCACCATTCCTCTATCATGACTATCTGAGGATCCATTTATTCCAGGGGGAACTGCTGCTGGATGTCCAGTGGTCAGCCAGTAATGTCAGACCTGCCTTTGCAGCCACTGGGGCCTGCGTCATCACTGCTGCTAGCTCGGTGCTGACCCCCCAGTGAAACTGGGAACCTGACCTAGTGCCCAGGCAATGGGCCTTACCCTAAAGTGTTCTAGCTGCCCACTGAGTGAGAAATGGACCCTTGGGCCCTTTGATCCTGAGGTCCATCTATTCTCACCCACAGGCAAGCAATGCCTGGACCAGCCTGCAGGGCGTGGGACCCAGGCCACCTACCCACCGAACGCTGAATGACTAGTCAGGGTTCTAGAAAGAATCTCCCCTTATATCTATATATCTATGCATTTATATATCTATGTATCCTGCCTCAAGATCCAAATCAAAGTTACGTGTCTTCCTACCTCAAAGGTCTGGGCTACAAGTGGTTTTCACTCACTTCAATCAAGCCCCCCATCCCCCGAAAAAAAGAACCCCAAAACCTCTCCCCGGTGTGCTCTCTGTTTCGGGATTGTAGTTGATACCAGATATAGTCATCACACTGATCTAAACAACAGCTCACTGGGACTCTCATCCCAGTTGCTTCTAGATTACGGCGTGTTGACATTTAAAAGTGACTCTCAGCCTACACATGCGGACATCCTCCGCTCAGGTGCAGGCCAGCTAGAGCAGGTGCGTTCAGAACCCACCCCACCCCCTCAGTTTAGAGCCCAAAGGTCCAAGCCTCCCCCATCTACAACACCCACTTCTGTGTGCCCACCTCTACAGGGGCAGACGCCCACTGCTCAGGTGCAGGCCAGGCCAGTCAGAACAGGTAAGAGCCCCATTTGCACTTGTAACCCTCCCATGCCCTTGATTTTAATTCCGAAGACCCACCCCACGTGCCAAAGACACACCTTGCCATGCCTGCTGCTGCCATGCCACTGCCCACACCCACAGCAGATAACCCCTGCTCAGGCGCAGGCCATGCAAGCCGGAGCAGCAAAGAGCACCACGGGCCACTCCAACCTTCCTACTCCCTCAGTTCAGAAGGGGTTTTGTTAAAGGCCTGATCATGGTGGATGATGTATTTGATGTGTTCTTGGATTCAGCTTGAAAGTATTTTATTGAGTATTTCTGCATCAAATGTTCATAAGGGAAATTGGCCTGAAATTCTTTCTTTGTGGAGTCTGTGTGTGGTTTAGGTATCAGGATGATTTGTGGCCTCCTAGCATGCATTTGGCAATGTTCCTTCTGTTTCTATTTTGTGAAATAATTTGATGAGTATTGGTCTTAGCTCTTTCTTGAAGGTCTGGTATAATTTGCACTGAAGTCATCTGGCCCTGGCATTCTTTGGTTGGGAGCCTTTTAAATTTTTATTTATTTATTTATTTATTTATTTATTTATTTATTTATTTATTTCAATTTACATCCTGATTGTAGCCACCTCCCTCCTCTCCTCCTGGTCCCACCCTCCTTCCCTGGCTGGGAGACTTTTAATGGCTGCTTCTATTTTCTTTGGGGGAAATAGATTTAGATTGCTTACATGATCTTGATTTAATGTTGGTAAGGGGTATCTATCTAGATATTCGTCCATTTTGTTTAGATTTTTCCAATTTTGTTAATAACAGGTTTTTAAAATTAAGACCTAATTATTCCTTGGATTTCTTTAGTATCTGTCTTCCTTTTCATTTTTGATTTTGTTAATTTGGATACTGTCTCTCTGCCTTTGGGTTAGTTTGGCTTAGTGTTTGTCTATCTTATTGATTTTCTCAAAGAACCAGCTCTTGATTTTGTTGATTTTTTTATATTGTTCTCTTTGTTTCTAATTGATTGGTTTTGTCCCTAAATTTGATTATTTCCTGCTGTCTACTCCTCTTGGGTGTGTTTGCTTCTTTTTCTTCTGGAGCTTTCAGGTGTGCTGTTAACTTGCTAATATGAGAGCTCTCCAATTTCCTTATGAACTTTCCTCTTAGCACTCCTTTCATTGTGCCCCAAATGTTGTGCCTTCATTTTTGTTGAATTCTAGGAAGTCTTTCTTTCTTATTTCCTCCCAGACTCAATGGTCATTGAGTAGACAGTTGCTCAGTTTCCATGAGTTTGTAGGGTTTCTGTTTTTTCTGCTGTTGTTGATGTCCAGTTTTAATCTGTGGTGGGCTGATAAAATACAAGGTGTTATTTCAGTTTTCTTGTATCTGTTGAGGTTTGCTTTGTGACCAACTATGTGGTCAATTTTGGAGAACGTTCCATGAGGTGCTGATAAGAAGGCATCTTCTTTTGTGTTTGGGGGGAATGTTCTGTAGATGTCTCTTAGGTACATTTGATTCATCATGTTAGTTAGTTTCATTATTTCTCCGTTTAGTTTCTGCTTCGATAACCTGTTCATTGGTGAGAGTGGGGTGTTGAAGTCTCCAACTATTAATATGTGGGATTCAATATGTGATTTAAGCTTTAGTAATGTTTCTTTTATGAATGTGGGTGCCCTTGCATTTGTAGCATAGAAGTCAGAACTGATAGTTCATCTTGGTGGATTTATCCTTTGACGTGTATGAAATGTCATTCCCTGTCCTTTTTGAGTAATTTTTGTGCAAAGTCTATTTTATTAGCTATTATAATGGCTGCTCCAGCTTGCCTCTTGGGTCCATTTTCTTAGAAAACCTTTTTCCAGCCTTTTACTCTGAGGTAATGTCTATTTTTGTTGTGAGGGTGTGTTTCTTATGTGCAGCAGAAAAATGGATCCTGATTTTGCATCTATTCCAACAGCCGGTCTCTTGTCATTGGGGAATTGAGACCATTGATGTTGAGAAATACTGATGACCAATGATTGTTAGTTCTTGTTATTTTTTCTAAATTTATTTTTAATTTATATATTCACTTTACATCTTGATCATTGCCCACTCCCTCCTCTCCTCCCCACCCCTCCTTCCCACCCTCTTTCCCCTCTCCTGTTCTCAGAAAAGAGGAGCCCCCCCCCTCCCCGCAACCACCCAAGCACACCAAGGTGCATCAGGACTGGGCTCCTCCTCATCCACTGAGGCCAGGCAAGGCAGCCCAATTAGGGTCATCAAAAGCAGGCAGCACAGGCCGTGTCTATGTCGTAGTTCCTGTTATTTTGATGTTGGTGATGTTAGTGTTTGCCTCTCTTCTTTTGTTTTTCCTGGAGTAGAATTATTTCCTGTGTTTTCTTGGATATAGTTATCCTCCGTGGGTTGTAGTTTTCCTTCTAGTATTTTCTGTAGAGCTGAATTTGTGGATAGATATTGTTTAAATTTGGTTTTGTCTTGAAATATCTTATTTTCTCCATCTACAGTGATTGAGAGTTTTTCTGTGTATAGCAGTCTAGGCTGGCATCTGTGGTCTCTTAGAGGCTGTAAGACCTCTGTCCAGGCACTAAGACATCTGTCCAGACACTTCTGGCTTTTAGATCCTCTGTTGAGAAGTGGGATGTAATTCTGATGGTTTTGCCTTTATATGTGACTTGAACTATTTCCCTTGCAGCTTTTAATACTCTTTCTTTGTTCTGTAGATTTAGTGTTTTGCTTATTATGTGGTGACTGTTCTAGAACAAAAAGAAGCAAACCCAGCCAAGAGATAAACTGAGGGCTGAAATCAATAAAATAAAAACAAAGTGAACAATGCACTAAATCAATGAAACAAAAAGTCTGTTTCTTGAGAAAGTCAACAAGATAGATTATCCCTTATACAAACTACTTAAAAAGCAGAGAGAGAAGATCCAAATAAACAAAATCTGAAATGAAAAGGGACGCATAATAACAAACAGTGAGGAAATCCAAAGAATTGGTAGGTCATGCTTCATAAACCTGTATGCCACAAAACTGGAAAACATAAAAGAAATGGACAATTTTCTTGGTAGCTATCACTTACCAAAATTAAATCAAGATCAGACAAAAAATTTAAATAGACTTATAACTCCTAAGGAAATAAAAGCAGTCACTAAAAGTCTTCCAACAACAATAACTAAAGGCCTGAGCAAGAAGGTTTTAATAAAGAATTTTACCAGACTTTCAAAGGCAACCTAATACAAATGCTCCTCAAAATTATTCCACAAAATAGAAATATGAGTCACCCTGATACCCAAGCAACACAAAGATTCAACAAAGAAGAAAGTTACCTATCAATTTCCCTCATGAACACTGATGCAAAAATACATAATAAAATACTTGCAAACCAAATCCAAGAACATATCAAAAACCTTATCCACCACAATGAAGTATGCGTCATCCCAGGGATGCAGGGTTGGCTCAACATATGAAAATTTGTCAATGTAATTCGCCAATGTAATCCAATATAAACAAACTGTAAGAAAAAAAAACCCACATGATCATCTCATTAGATGTTGAAAAAAACCTTTGCTAGAATCCAATGCCCCTTCAAGATAAAAGTGTTAGAGAGATCAGGAATGCAAAAGACATACCTAAACATAATTAAAGCAATTTACAGCAAACCTATAGCCAACATCAAATTAAACAGAGAGAAACTCAAAGTAATTCCATAAAAATCAGGAACAAGAAAAATGTGTCCACTCTCTACATATCTAGTCTATATGGAACTTGAAGTTCTAGCTAGAGCAATAAAACAGCTGAAAGAGATCAAGAGGATACAAATCGGAAAGGAAAAAGTCAAAGTATCACTATTTGCAGATGATACAATAGTATACATAAGTGACCCCAAATATTCTACCAGGGAGCTCCTAAACCTGATCAGTAGCCTTCTTGTATACAAAGGATAAAGGAGCTGAGAAAGAAATCAGGGAAACAACATCCTTCACAATAGCTACAAGTAATATAAAATATTTTGATCACTCTAACCAAGCAAGTGATGAGAACTTCAAGTTTTTGAAGAAAGAAACTGAAGAAAATATCAGAAGATGGAAAGATCTCCTGTGCTCATGGATCAGTAAGATTCATAGTAAAAATGGCCATCTTCCACCAAAATTCCAACACAATTCTTTACAGACCTGGAAAGAACAATCCTTAACTTCCTATGGAAAAAGAAAAAAAATTTAAAAACCAAAAACTACCACCACCAACAAACAAACAAACAAACCCAGGTTAGTTAAAACAGTCCTGAACAACAGAAGAGTCTCCAGGGGTATCACTATCCCAGGTTTCAGCTGTCTTATAGAGCTATAGCAATAAAATCTACATGGTATTGGCATAAAAACAGACACATTGATTAACAGAATTGAATTGTAGACCCAGACATAAATCCACACATTCATAGACACCTAGTTTTTTATTAAAAAAAAAAAAAAGCCAGAAATACACAATGGAAAAAAAGTTGCATCTTCAAGAAATGGTGGCTGTCTAGCTGGATGTCAGCATGTAGAAAATGTAAATAGATCCATATTTATCACCCTGCACAAAACTCAGTCCAAGTGGATCAAAGACCTCAACATAAAACCAGACACACTGAACCTGCTAGAAGAGAAAGTAGGGGATATTCTTGAAATGCATTGGCGCAGGAGACAATTTTGCAAACAAAATACCAGTAATGCAGGCACTAAGATCCACAATTGATAAATGGGGCCTCATGAAACTGAAAAGCTTCTGTAAGGCAAAGGGCACCATCAATAGGGCAATATGGCAGCCTCCAGATTGGGAAAAGGTTTTCATCAACTCCACATCTGACATTGGGCTAATGTCAAAATATATAAAGAATTAAAGAAACTAGACATCAATAAACCAAATAATCCAATTAGAATGCGGGATACAGAAGTAAACAGGGAATTCTGAACAGAGGAATCCCAGATGGCTGAGAAACACTTAAAGAAATGTTCAACATCCTTAGCCATCAGGGAAATGCAAACCAAAACAACTCTGAGATTCCATCTTACACCCATCAGAAGAGCTAAGATCAGAACCACAAATGACAGTTGATGCTGGCGAGGATGTGAAGAAAGGGGACCACTCCTCCACTGCTGGTGGGAGTGCAAACTTGTACAACCACTTGGGACATCAATATGGTGGTTTCTCAGAAAATGGGGACTCGATCTACCCCAAGACCCAATACCACTCGTGGGCATATACCCAAAAGATGCCATGGCTGGCTGGTATCCCTGGGAGGCCTGCCTTTTTCCAAAGGGAAATGGAGGAGTGGATGGGTCGTGGGGGGGGGTTGTGGGTCTAGGAGGAGAGGAGGGAGGGAAAACCGCAGTTGGAACGTAATCTATGAGAGAAAAATAAACAAACAGTGACTATTCCTTGTTGGAATATTCAGCTATCTGAATAAAGTGTCTACAGACCAGGCTGGATGGATAGTCCAGGAAGAAAGTGCTCTTGTGAAGGCGTGGCCAAGCTACTGGAAAGGCCCCCTAAGGAGTGGATGCTGAACTCTGGTAGGCTGTTTGACTGTACCGTGACCATTTAGCCTGGAGAGCAGCATGCGTGTGCTCAGCCCCAATTGAAGAGCAGCAGGCTGGCTGGTCCAGCAGCAACATTTGCTGACTGGTGCTCTCTATCAGCAGGTTATTGGAACCCAGCCACGGATCTCACTGTGTAGCCTCAACTCACAGGCCTCTCGCCTCAGCCTCCCATGTGTCGCCATTACAGGTGCAACTAAGTGTGTGGTTCTTCTGGTTCCTTTATAAAAAGTGGAGATGAGAGGCATGATGGGAAAATAAATAAATAAATAAATAAATGGCATTAACTTCCTCTGTCTCTCTCTCTCTCTCTCTCTCTCTCTCTCTCTCTCTCTCTCTCTCTCTCTCTCTCTCTGTGTGTGTGTGTGTGTGTGTGTGTGTGTGTGTGTGGTCTAGGGGAGGACTTCAGATGTCTGCCTCTTGTTCACCACTTCGTATTATGAGACCTTAACCTGCAGCTCACCGTTCAGGCTAGGCTGGCCAAACAGTCAGCTCTCAGGATCCACCTAATGTTCGCTTCCATTCTGGGGTTACAGACACAACAGCCACCCCTGAATTTTATGTGGGTGCAGGGGATTTAAACTTGGGCCCTCTTGCTTGCAAAGCCCATGATCTTAACCACTGAGCCATCTCTCTCTAGGCCTATGATGTTAACTCCTCACATGTTAACCGTTGCCTGTCCCAGGGCTCACACTCGTTAGTCACAATCCTCAGATTAACCATGAGGGGACAGGTGCCGGCTCCCTCTTCATACAGGCAAAGAAGCACAGAAAGTTAAAGACGGTGCTAAAGGTCACATAACCAGGATCTGTGTGTGACACGGCCGTCTGCTCTCTTTAGTGCAGGTAAGAATTTGCTAGAAGCACAAATTCAGAACCCAAGTGACACCCTTAGATACACCTGGAGATCTGGGGAAAATAGGGCTGCTTCGAGTTCCCAGAAATCCATGCAGCAGTGTTTAAATCAACTTTACCTAGATCTTAAGGCTCAGGAGACCTCAAGTGACTTTAGTGTCTGGCAGTATTGTGACATGGACAGGAATTGTCACCAAAGGGGCGTGTCAGGACACGTGGCCTCATCCCCGAGGTGCTGGTCTGTTTCAGGGGCTTCCTTTGGGACAAACCAGAAGCAGAAGTGAGTTGCCCAGGTCTCTGCTTCCTGAAGGGCAAAGGTGTGAGGCGTCCTTGCCTCTTGTCCTGGTGCCACACAGTGTCTTCTTCCCAGCCATGGACCGAAACTGTGAGCTCAAATCAACCTCTGCTCCCTTAAATTGCTCTGCCAGGCATTGAGAAAAGTAACAAACACACAGCAAAGTGCTGTGGGAAACTCAAACAGGAGAATGCGTGTGCTAAAACAGGAGGTCAAGACCTCAGAGCTACTAGCTACACTTCACTATTCCTCCCCAGCGTGCCTCCACCCCCACCCCTAAATGCAAATCGTTGATTAGATATGAAGAGAAAGTTAGAGAAGTGGGGGCCGACAGACTTTGTGTAGTGAGCCCCAGTTATAGGAATAACCCAGTTCTTCCTATAACTATATATATAACTATAGGATTAAAACCTGGGTTTTAATGCCAGGTGTGGGATATGGGGCTGCTTCAGATTGTCCACAGCCACTAACTAGGATTTGTCTCATGACAAATGTCTAGGAGGGGTGTGGTTTTTGCCAGCTACATATAGTTTACATTTGGAATTCTGGGAACTCTTGAGAGGGTATAAATGTGAGAGCCTCCAGAGGCCTGTGGAGGCTGCTGCCGCCCCTGCTGCTGCTGCTGCTGCCCCTGCTTCTCCTGCTCCTGGTGCTGCTGCCCCTGCTGCTGCCCCTGCTGCTGCTTTTGCTATTGTTGTTTACTGGATTGCTGTTAGCTTGCTGGAGACATTCTGATGACAAAGATTGGATTTGCCCCCAAAGAACTTGATGCCCTTAACCAGCAGGAAGTAGTGTATAGAGGTGTATATCTTCCTTTCTGTCTAACCTTCTGTCTTGTCTACCTAGTGTGAGGTATTGGGGTGGAGATTAGGGGTGGAGATAGGAACACAATAAACATCCAAAAAGTGCATTACACCTTTGTTATGCTCCTAGGGAGACAATGATAGATTGGCAGATGGTATTGTTTTATTAACCCAACACAGAATGTCTCTGTCCTCTCAACACAAGAACAGAGAGAGATAGAGACTGACTGGGCTGATTCTTTTGCAAGTTCTCCACTACTTCCCAGACTGTAAACAGCCTTCCAACAGCAACTACACTGGGGAAAACTATTAAGAAGAGACTTAAGCCAAGTACAGTGCCCACAGTCACACATGGTTTTGGGTGTGTGTGTGTGTGTGTTGTACGTATGCTGGGTTTTGACAAGGAAATTTCAAAACTCAAATTCATAAAATCAATAGAGAGAACTATAGCTTTTTAATAAGATATTTAATTAAGTGAGGAGTATACCATGTTCATGAATGAGAAGACATAATAAATAGGCTGGAGAGACGGACCAGTGGCTAAGAGGACGAGCTGCTCTTGGAGAGACCCTGAGTTCAGTTCACAGCACCTTCACTGGTGGCTCACAACTTCCTGTCACTCAGCTTCAGGGGATCCAATGGCCTTTACTGGCCTCCTCAGGCGGCCACACTTGTGTGCACATGTGCAAACACAGACACACATATACACATAATTGCAAATAAAATAAATCTTAAAATAAGAAGACATCTTCCCAACTTGTTCTGTGAGAGTAATGTTCCCCACCCAAGACTTGTCTTCAGAGAGTCTGAGTCTCATTCTGAAATGCAAAAGAGCCACGGCAGCCTCAAGAAGAGCAAGGGAAATGTGTCCATTCAGGAATGACCGAAGGATGCTGGAGCCAGAATACAGGACCAACCGAGCAGAACTAAATCCAGAGACAGACAGAGGCTTAATGTGTGCTAAGGAGTATTTACATATGCAGAGAGAGACTCTTCAGTTAAAAAAAAATTCCCAATAGTTGTCTGTATATTTATTAAAATATTGGAAATGTGGGCTATTATCACACAAAATTTAAAAACTGATTAAAATTTTTTGTTTGTTTTTTGAGACAGGCTTTCTCTGTGTAGCCTTGGCTGTCCTTGATTCAATTTGTAGACAAGGCTGGCTTTGAATTCACAGCGATCTGCCTGCCTCTGCCTCTTGAGTGCTGGGGGATTCATGCTCGGCATCTGATTTAAAATTTTAATAGGACAATAAAATGTGGGCAAATATGACTTTGATAAGATTTGCTTAATCCACATATAGGAATACTAACTTTGACTATACAGATTTTAAGATTCTGGAGGACAAAAGTTAGAAGTAGGTTCTGGAAGATTTTGAAACACAACAAAATAATTTGTGTGTGTGTGTGTGTGTGTGTGTGTGTGTGTGTGTGTGTGTGTGTGTGTATGTATGTATGTGTGTGTACTGTAGAGATTGTGGCCTCTTTCCACATTGCTTACAAGAGAATAGAGATCCACAGATGGGAAAGAGCGAATGCCAGCATTTCCAAGGAAGGTGGTCAGCCTTGCTGAGGATCAGAGCATCGGTCTACTAAAATGATAGTTTTAGTTACCAAATCAGCAAGACTGGAGGGTAGAGAGGTGTCTCAGTGGTTAAGTGCACTCACTGCTCTTGCAGAGGACCCCAGTGTGTGGCTGGCCCACAACTGCCTCTAACTACAGTTGCAGGGAATCGGACACCATTTTCTGGACTCAGTGAGCACTGAACACATGTATGTACACATGTATACACCCAAATTAAAAATAAAATTAAAACACCACCAAGACTTTAATACGACTGTGCAGCTGTCACTTGGGGTCAATCTTGACAACTTAGCATTCATGAGTGCCATCAAGTGCGGCAGGTTTGTTTGTTTGTTTTCAGTATTTTCCCTCGGGATAGCGTTTCCCAATATTACCAAGTGAGCCAGGCTGCCCTGTGCAGCACCACATGCCATAGTGAGCACCGCCTGCCCATGGCGGGAGGCCAGATCCACTTTGATTCATCAGTACAATAATCTCTGAGCTGCGGTGATGAAACAGGAGACCTATCTAAGAGCACTGTCACAGCTCTGAGACACTAAAGAAAAGGAAGCCATCATGGCCCTGTCTATACCAAAAGCGAAAACTAGGAGTTGGAGAGATGGGTCAACAGTCAAGAGCTTGTACCACCCTTGAGAGATCAGAGCTCAGTTCTGAGAAACCACACTGGGTGGCCTATAACCCCCTATGACTTCAGTGTCAGAGGGTCTGACGTCCTCTTCTGGCCGCTGCTTGTCCCATGTACACATGCTACATATGCACCCACAGACATGTGTGTTTACGTAAGCCAAAATAGAGTAAAAGTGGAAAGGCATAGCCCAAGCCTGGAAAGCACCCAGAACGGGAGGATGAGGAGCGAGACCTAGCACTGAGATCCCAGTTGGACCAGGGGAGACATCAGCATCACAGTCTTCTAAAGGCCGGGCTACGCTGTCCTCGTGAGCTGAGGCATTAAACCCATTGAAAACAGCTTTATTTCCTTCTGACATTTGCCCACGAGACTGCCATCCATTGTGGTGGCCTTCTTGTACAGGGTATGAAGGCTGCCTTGTATATTCAAACAATGATTTCTGTACCGGCAGAGGTCTGATTACAGGCCAGACTTTGGTATTGCTCTTCATCAGGTTTTGTAAACACTCCCTCCAACACCTTCTGATTGGTTTACCAAAGAGCTGAACAGGCCCATAGCCAAGGCAGGAAAGGAAGGCAGGATTTCGGCAGGGACAGTAACTCTGGGAAGGAGTCAGAGGCAGGTTGTCAGCTAGACAGGGAAGAAGAAACAGGGCCAGGAACTGAGGAAAAGCGAGGAGCCACATGGCAGAATGTGGATTAGCATAAACAGGGTAAATTAAGAGCTAGTTGAGGAACAAGCCAAAGCTAAGGCCAAGCTTTTGCAATTAATAAAATGTCTCCATCTTATTTTTAAGAGCTGGGGGTCCAAGGAAAGCCCCGTTATATTTGGCACCCAAACAGCTACAACAAACCATAAATAAAAAGGCCATTGCTGAGCGGTGGTGGTGCATGCCTTTAATTCCAGCAGTTGAGAGGCAGAGGTGGGTGGATCATTGTGAGCTCAAGGCCAGCTTGGTCTACAAAGTGAGTCCAGGACAGCCACGGCTACACAGAGAAATCCTGTCTCGGAAAAACAAAAAACAACAAAACCAAAAAAAAAAAAAAAAAAAAAGGCCATAAGTACCACATGTACTATGGAATGCACGTCTACAAGCCATGGTGAGGAACTCCACCAACCACACGGCAAATAATGTTTTCCCGCTGTCAATCATAAATGGTGAAAAAGGCAGGAGAACGAGGAGGTTTGGCTGAGCCCAGGTGAGTGATGGACGCTCACGTGTGGTTAATGGAGAGGAAGCTCAGGATTAGAAAGACAGGGGCCCAGGGGATGGAAGTCAGGTGGTCAGGCTTTCACAGCAAACGTCTTTACCTGCTGAGCCACCGCGCAGGCCCCTCCTTAAGCACTCACAGGAGGAGGGGTCACTAGTGCTCCACAAGCTCAGACACGGCCAAGGCCTTGTAGCTGGGAAGCAGCTGGGTAATAGAGACACTGGCCCCCAGCACATCAGGAAAGCTGTGCCCCCCCTCCCCCATCCCCCACCCCGGCATCCCCAGCCCCAGCTCCGTGCTCTCCCCTCCCGCCTTCTGCTCCTAATGCTGCCCAAGCTTTACCTAGTCACCCAGGCAGGCCGCAGCGGATGGCATCCCTTATCAGGGATAAGGTCCCCTGAAAGTCCCCTTCACAAAGTGAGGATCCTTAGGAGGAGCCATATGTTTGCACAAACAGGATGCTGCCCCTTGGAGCTGGGGCTCAGGGTGGAATTCTTACCTGGGAACCAGCAGCTGTTCCTGGAGCAGTCAGAATCTCCAGAGATGCCTACGAATTGGGTCACAGCCTGTGAGCAGACTGTTCTTCCTCCAGCACACCCAGGCCTCTCTCTGCAAAAGGCTGTCTGGAAAGTATTAAGTCTTCACTTAAAAAAAAAAAAGCCTCCCTGGCACTTGCCTGTTGCTCTTCACTCCTCAGCTCTCACTGTGACCTGGCCCAGCTTCCCCCTTGTCTTTGTTACTTCCTGTTTCTGCCTGTCCCTCCTGTAGGCTTTTCTCAGGCAACCCTCTCCCTCAAATCTCTAAGCATTTATAGTCAAATGCATTCTTAGAACTCAGTGAGACAGCAGGGGCCCACTCCAGGCCTGGGCCTCTGAGACACACTGCAGTGTGAGGGAGGGAAGGCCCCTCCTACCTCTCCTGATATGCTGCCCAGCACCAGGGTGGGGTGGGGGAGCTCCAGAGATCCTGGGAAGAGAGCCCTGGGGTCAGCTGGGTCTTGAACCAGGTGCCTTAGGAGGGTCCAGCATAGTGCTGGAGCAGGGAGACAGGCAGGCAGGCAGCAGGCAGGCAGGCAGGTAGGTAGCAGGCAGCAGGCAGCAGGCAGGCAGGCAGGCAAGCAGGCAGGCAGCAGGCAGGCAGGCAGCAGGCAGGCAGGCAGCAGGCAGGCAGGCAGGCAAGCAGGCAGGCAGCAGGCAGGCAGGCAGGCAGCAGGCAGGCAGGCAGGCAGCAGGCAGGCAGGCAGGCAGCAGGCAAGCAGGCAGGCAGCAGGCAGGCAGGCAGCAGGCAGGCAGGCAGGCAAGCAGGCAGGCAGCAGGCAGCAGGCAGCAGGCAGCAGGCAGCAGGCAGCAGGCAGGCAGGCAAGCAGGCAGCAGGCAGGCAGGCAGGCAGCAGGCAGGCAGCAGGCAGGCAGGCAGGCAAGCAGGCAGCAGGCAGGCAGGCAGGCAGGCAGCAGGCAGCAGGCAGGCAGGCAAGCAGGCAGCAGGCAGGCAGGCAGGCAGCAGGCAGCAGGCAGGCAGGCAGGCAGCAGGCAGGCAGCAGGCAGGCAGCAGGCAGGCAGGCAGGCAGCAGGCAGGCAGGCAGGCAGCAGGCAGGCAGGCAGGCAGGCAGGCAGCAGGCAGGCAGGCAGGCAGCAGGCAGGCAGCAGGCAGGCAGGCAGGCAGCAGGCAGGCAGGCAGACAGCAGGCAGGCAGACAGGCAGGCAGACAGGCAGGCAGCAGGCAGGCAGGTAGGCAGGCAGGTAGGAGGCAGGCAGGCAGGCAGCAGACAGGCAATCCAGGGTCCCTCTGACTAACCCTGGGCTTTGCTATTTCAGGGAACTGGTGGCCAGTATGTCCCAGAACTTTCTGTATTCCCGCACTGGGTTACTACTGTGTGCCACAGCACCCAGATTTTACATCATGCTTGGGATTTGCACTCAGGTCCTCAAGCCTATGTAGACGTGTCTGGACACTCTCTGTACCCAGAAAACCACCACAGCAACAAGGATGAAGTGCCCATTGCCCCCATTAACGTGTTAGTGGCGTTTTTATTTTAGAATAACTTTTTCTCTACAAAAGCTGCCAAGGCAGTGTAAGGAATGCGTGGAGATCTCTTACTCAGATCCACCAGACAGTCATCACTGACCCAGCACGGTACATTATCAGTTAAGGCTAGTGCTCATCATGAATGAAACCACAGGCTTCTTTTGGAATTTCATCAGCTTGTTGGGTGCTGGCTCGTGCCTGGAATGCTAGCCCTCTTGGAGGCCTAGGTAGAACTGAGAGGTTCAGGGCCTTTCTGGATTACTTGGTGAGCCCCCGTGTGAGGCAAGAGAGAACTCTATAATGCTCTCACTGAAACCCTCTCTCTGACCCAGGACCCAGTCCAGGAACCCATGTTGCATCCACTCACATACAGTTTGCCACTTACTCTGCACATGGCATGGCACGATGGAAATTGTCCCCTGTGTCCTGATGGTAATTTAACATGCGGCTCCACTCTGCTTATCCCACTGTGTGCTCTGTTGGGATGAAAATCTTTGGGTTGGACTCTGTCCTGTGTGTTTCCTTCAGATCTGTTCTTTGAAATCAAGTCAGTAGGTCTAAGAGGCCCTGACACATGCTTGCTTATAATCTGTCACCTTGACCTTTGCAGCCACCCCCAAAACACATTGTTCAGTGGAAAGCCCTGAGTGGGTCTAAAATTAAAGGGTTTCTGTCGAGAAGCAGGAAGTTTCTGTGGACCCAAAATATCCTGCCATGCATGTAGTACTCATTGGACAGCAAAGGGAGATGAGCCACCTTAATTAAGTGATCAAAATGAGCGACGGCAGGAGACAGACAGAGCATCCTTGTGCCTGGCAAAGAGAGGCTGGATCTCAAAGAGAGTCTCTGATTTCCCCGCTGGAGATGTGAGGCAGGATATAGTAATGAGGGAACGGCAGGCCAACCCACCCCAAGGGACATGCTGCGCAGTCATTGGCTTGGAGCCTTCACAAATGTCAAGGTCACAAAAGGCAGCGCGAGGCCAAGGAACATGCTAGATGAAGGAAGATTAGAGACATAGGCCACTGAAAGAAGAGAAATGCATTGTCCTGCATTGGAGCCTGGCCCAGGAGGAAAAAATTATAATCTCTGGCCTGAGAGATACTGTTGGGAAAAGTGATCTGTATGAGAGATGGTGATACCATGTGCCTGTTAATTTCCGGATGGTAAACATAGAGCAATTATGGGGTGACCTTGTCCAAGCAAAACATACATTAGGCAATTAAGAAATAAGTAGAAATCCATGGGCATCTTATTCAAATGGCTCATAAAATAAAATGTACATTCATAAGTCATAAATCATACACAAGTGTGCCTAATATGCATTTACTAACATTGCACGTGTCTTTCAGATAAAGCACATCAGTACATAGCTCACGTTGGAGGAGGCATTCAACAGAATTCCTTCAACTCTTAGCAATGAAATGAAATCCTGCAAAACTGAAGGGTTTGAAGTCTTAAAGCTATCCTTGTTGGGCTTTGGTCTGCTGCTATGTATTCAGATGATAATTACTGGGCAGGATCTGGTTGCTGCCCAGAGGAGCACATTCACATGGCACCTTTCCTTGTATAAACCTTGCTCTACCTATTTAAAGTTGATTGGTTAATAAAAAAAATGCTGAACCTTGGGATTTAGCAGAGGGGAGAGAGGTGGAGTTTGAGGTTTGCAGGCCTGGGGTCAGGGGACCCCGAGAGAGGAGGGGAAGGAGAGGGAGAGGGAGGGGGAGGGGAAGGAGAGGGAGGGGGAGGGGGAGGGGGAGGGGGAGGGGGAGGGGGAGGGGAAACAGGTGCAGGAGGAGGAAGGAAGAAAAGAAGAGGTCGCAATGGGTTAGTGTGGAGGGAAGGAAGCACATAGCTGGTTCACCATGGATGGAGGAAGCAGCAGAGATGAAGAGCATTAGCAAGTATTTTGGTATGGATAGGAAGTAGCCCAGATAGGAATAATTAAAACAGGGGCTGGGAGATAATGGGAGACAGTTTAGAGGGTTAATATCCCAGGTAAAATGATGCTATTCTAAAATACAACAGGTGTCTGTGTCTCTATTCATTATGCTAGTGGGTTATATAATACCGCCATAATAGTAGCTATAGGCTAATTTTATAATAAACCTTATTACATATTTTTATATTTACTACAATACATCCTTTTCCAAATGAGAGCAAATCTGAGCCTCCCGTGGCCACCCAAGTAGACCGGCTGCGTTGTCTGCATTGGGTGCCCACATGGAAATAGCTTTTCTGGGCTCTTGATGCTGAGTGAGGGAGGCCACAGGAGGGGGCAGAAAATTTAACCCCAGAAGAAGACGGCTAGGAATAATGGTATGCCTACAGTCCCAGCATTTGCGAAGCCACGGTAATTGGATCACAACTTCCAGGCAAGTTTGGGCTACATAGTAAGGCTTGGTCTCAAAAAAGGGAGTTGGGGGTGGGGGGGAGGATGGAGAGATGGCTCCTCACTGGGTAAGGAAGCTGCTATCCAAGGATAAAGACCCAAGTTCAAATCCCCAGCACCACTACTGGGGGCAGGGGAGATGGTGAAGGCAGGCAGATCCGTGAAGCTCACTGCTCAGCACGTCTAGCCAATCAGTAAACTTCAGGTTCAGTGAGAGACTGTCTCAATAAATAAATAAATAAATAAATAAACTGAAGAGCCACCCAGGAAGACACCTGACCTTGACCTCTGGCTCTACACACATGCAAACATGTCTTCACTGCTACATGAGCACAGGCATACACTGCACCCTACGAGAGAGATGGAAGTGGGGCCAGGGGAGGAGCAGCGAGGCTCTCGCACAGACAGAACCTGACAGCAGCTGCCAAATGATAAAACAAACAAAACAAAACAAAAAAACCAAGCACATACCCCCTCAACCCAGTCACCCTACTCTTGACCATTTGCTTTAAAAACAAAAGCACCAATCCACAAAAATAAAGCAGCTGATGTCATGGAGGAAGAGGGCGGGACAAGGGACACCAGAGGCTGGCAAGGCAGACAGTGGATCCCAGCCACCAAGGGCAGAGAGAGGAGGGATTAGCCCCCCGCGTGCCAGCACAGCAGGATGACTACGACGAGCAGAGCTTTGCACATTTTGAACTAAGCTCAGTGCTTAAGGTAAGCGAAAGGTCACCACATACATAGCATACGTATCCAATAACGCTGGGCCCCATAAATATGCGCAATTATGTATCAATTAACAAACACCCCACAAACTATCTATCCACTCGAATGTGGGTTATTTGTGTGAGACAAAGACATGGTTACAGCTGTCTACTTGGGAGGAGTTCCGGGTGGACACCGAAAGGCAGGGTGGGAGTTGGAGTAAGGAAGGGGATGCAGCTCTCCGGGGGACCCTACGCCTGGGCCTGTGACTACAGTACCATTTTCAGATAGAGGGATGAGGCAGAGGCCACAGCTGTGTGCTAGTGAGGGCAGGGATGGGTGTGCGTGAACCGACTGTCACCAAGACTGACCTCCTATTTGACTGTCTTTGTCTGGAGAAGCAGCTGTGACACATCAGAGGTGAAAGGAGTTCACGGTGGGGACATTCAGCATGAGCTCATTTTTGTAAAAATAAAAGACAGTAATGAGCACATTGTGGCAGGCTCCGTTCACTTGAGGCCAGCTTCTCCATTATACCTAGTGAGCACCAAGCCAAGGTCTACAAGGATGGAAAACAAAACAAAACAAAACTCATGAACTTTCAGCTCCAGGAGGATGTTTGAATATATAACAATAATTTTGTTATACCAATTTTATACTAATAGTATATCAATGAGATCATAGAGTATTTTAAGCTCCTTTTTATGGAGAGAGGGCATAGGGCCGCAACCACAAAACATGCAGAGAGGCCCAGAATTAGACTGCAAAATGAATCCCTTAAATGTGCATTACATCATTATTTTATGGGGTCTGGGGCTGAAACTAAAAGGCAGGCAGTCTGGTTGCTTATCAAGGTACCTTAGGAGTCGGTGAAACTGTGCTGTGAGGCACCACCAGGCTTGAGGTCCACAGCTCTCCACGCTATCACGACCCGCAGCAAAGGCTTCCAGAGGCTTCTCCCTGGGAGTCAGTTCTGACAGCTGCCTCAGTGATGTTCCTCAGAGCAAAAGAAAGAGACCCAATTGGGTGCCGGGACAAGGCCCCAGTCTCTGGTCCCTCCCATCCTGAACCACATTAGAAAGAAGGGACGGAGCGTGGAAAGGAGGGAGGGAGGGAGGAGGGTGGAAAACAAGAGAAGAAAGGAGGAAGAAGAGGGAGAAGGAAGAAGGGAGGAAGGAACGAGAGGAGGGAGGGAGACTCGAAGGATGAAAAAGATAGAAGGGGGCTTTAAAAACTTCTTAGAGCATCTGTTTTCTCAACATCAAAATCTCTAGGCAGGAAAATATGAAGAACAAAGAAAAATCTCCTTAGTGATTCTCCGTCTTCAGAGCCCACTGCTTCATCGGATGGGTTATTTTTTGCTCTTCCATCATCCAGGGCGTCTAAGAGTTCGTGGAATCTCATGGCTGCCTGGTACCTCCCAATATCGTAGTTTTGTTTTGTTGTGGAGACCTGGCAGAAACAAGGGAAGAGAGGGCATCAGGGCTCATGGATCCAGGGTGGGAGGTGGCCGTGCTCCATCGTAACAGAGTTGGGGGAACATGTGACAGAGGGGTAGGCCAGGAAGCAGAGAGCAAGGAAGGAGTTGGAGCCAGCCAACAGTCTTCAAAGATCCACACCCCCCACTTCCTGCCCTGGTCTGCTAGCTAGGTGCCACTTCCTGAAGATCTCTCAGGTGTTACCATCTCTGGAAAGCAAACATCCTAAATATGAGCCTGTGAGGTCATTTCTGATTCAAACCGTAAGACTTAGTGAGCTTGCTGAAAACACAGAGTTTGGGGTTGGAAAGATGGCTCCATCAGCAGAGTAGCTTGCCTTGCAAGGTTGAGGACCTGAGCTGAGTGCCCACCCCCCAGAACTCATGATTTTTAAAAAAGCCAGGCATAGTGGCACATGCTTATAATCATATTGCTGAGGAGACGGGAGAAGGCAGGGCACTAGGGCTTGCTGGCCAGCCAGCTAGGCTTCGTTGGTGAGTACCAGGCCAATGAGAGACTATGGCTCAACAGGCTGGGAAGATGGCTCAGTGGATAGAGGTGCTTGCCATGCAAGCTTAAGGACCGGAGTTCAAATCCCCAGCACCCCTGTAAAAGCTGGGCATGGCTGTTTGTGCCTGTAACCAAGCTTTGAGGACAGGGAGAAGGTGTGTAGAGGCTCACTGACCACCACCAAGTCTAGCTCCAAACATACAAGTTCCCAGGTTGAGAGAGAGAGAGAGAGAGAGAGAGAGAGAGAGAGAGAGAGAGAGAGAGAGAGAGAGAGAGAGTTTGTCTCAAGGGAATAAGATGGAGAAAGCAGAAAATGGCTGGCATTCTCCTCTGGAGTCGGCCTGCGCATGTGTACCTGGACACACATGTGCCTACATGTGTGAGGGACACACACATAACACTAAATAAAAAGGCAAGATAGGAAGCCCTGCTGAATTTGACTTCTGGTCTCCACATATTCCTGCATGCATGTGCACATGCTCTGGCATACACAAGTACACGCATGCAGCAACACATTAACAACTGTACAAAGTAAACAAAACAAAATAAAAACAGAAATAGTGTTTTGCCCATGGCTCCCACATTTATCACTTTCTCTAACATCATAAAAATTTTCTCTTCAATTTTAGACACTTATTTCAATCACTTATGTGAGCATGCATTATTCATATTATCCACATGACTTGGCAGCCAGACCCATAATTCTGACTTATAACTCATGGGTGGGGATCTGCCTGGAGGAGCGCTCACTGCGGGAGCTAAAGGAATGTGACTTCCAAAGACGCAGTTGGATACCCCACACCCGGAAACCGAGCAGGAGAGAGCCTGTCCTACAATCCACACAATTTCCAATGGTAAGTTGGTGACATTTGTTGAAATTAAAAGTCAACTTAACATTTGACCCAGCAATTCTGCCACCAGGAACTGGGTCTCTGTGCAGTTTCCTGCGCCTGGTGGTCTGCCAGGTGGTCTGAAGTGCTCACAGAGGCATAGTGCGTAGCATGAATGCATGGGCCCATCATCCACCCATGTCATAACAAAACAATGTCACATGGTCCCGGGATGTCACAGGAAGCATATAACAGGCTCCCCACCGAGTGACACTGAGAGGCTCCTAACATGTTTTATTAACTAGGAAAAAAAAAAAAAAGTGCATGCCTGTGTTTTTAAAATAGATTCTTAGACTTGGGTATACATACAATATTTCTGGAAGGCTAAGAGAATGAAAATGGTGATGGCTTTCAGGGAGATGGCCTTGGAGGGCTGTGATGTAACGGAGATTTGAGGCTCTATCTATATCTGTCTATATCTTCTGCCGCTGTTCGAGCGTTTTGCCACATGGATGAATCATCTGCTTTAATTAAAACAAAGGCAGCAGCAAGTGAAGTGACGCCCTGGACCCCGGGTGGAGTGGGGAGCGGAGGCTGATGTGCAGGTGGAGTCTGCCCGTGCGACATCTGCGGGGGATCATGATGGGGCGTGGCACCTCCGCCTGATGAAACTGGCTGAGCAGGGGCCAGCTGCATGTCTGTGGGAGGTTCCTGTCACCAGCCCTTGCGGCAAAGGAGGGCGCACATGCTTAGCAGGTGGCATGTGGAGCTTCTGTCCTGTCCCTGGTTTCCACATCAGCTCCAGCTCCAGAGGCTTCGAGGGACCAGATGTAGGGCAGGCAAGAGGCGCAGCCTGCCGCTCCCAGCAGCCCACCTGCACTGCCCAGAACTTCAGCTCTGCCAGTGCCTTCCAGATTCCGAGCAGCTACGGGGCCCTGAGGCTGACATGTGGTCAGTCTAATAGCTGCTGAGGAAGTTCGCAGCGGAGAGACAGCAAACTGCAAACCTACTGCTGCCACGAGCTGTGAGGCTTTGAGGGGCACATAACTCCTCCAAGCCTTGGTTTCCTCACGGGTAAGATGGAGTTGGTAGTAATTTCTGTGCTGAGGAGGCAGCTCACTGGATACGTTGCTTGCCATGTAATCGTAAGGACCTGAGTTTGAGTCACAGGAACCTATGTAAAGCCAGACACAGTAATGCATATCTGAATTTTTGGTGTTTCTAAAGTAAGATGGGAAGTGGAGACAGGAAGATCCCCAGAAGCTCATGGTCGAGGTAGTGTGGCATAGGCCCAGCTAACAACAACAACAACAACAAACCACTGTCTCCAACAAACGGGGAGAAACCACCCCTGAGGCTGTCCTCTGACCTCCACAAGCATGTTGTAGCATGGGTGCATCTGCATTCACACACATCACACACACACACACACACACACACACACACACACACAAATAAAAAATGTAATGTCTAACTCTCTCTAGGAGCCTGAAGTATTGCAGGTTCATCTATAGTAGGAACTCAAGCAGCGTCCTCTACTTATTTCTCTGACACCCTAGTATGTGCCAAGTGCTGAGAATTAAAAAATTACACATACACACACACACACACACACATATATATATACATATATATATATACACGCACACACATATATATGTATATATAGTGAAATGTTCTTTGCTCTTAAATAATTTATAGTCTACCAAAAGAGGTGATATATAATACTTAGTAGTTTCCCCCATGCTCCCAGAGTTATAGCTTATTTAACTTGTATCATAACCCTTGCCACAGTTATTTCTGCTAGTGTTTCACAGATGAGGAAAGTCCCAGGAGGGTGAGGGCTGCACACAGGAGGAGGCTCAGGACCGAGGAAGGAAGATAATCAGCTGCGCTCTCAAGAAACAACGAACAGACTCTCTGATTGCAACCTTTAAGACGGAGGAAATTTGCTGTATGCTTCAGGGGCATCACTTCATCAGACATGAGCAACATCCACGCTGTGGTCCTCTCAGGACACAGGAAGTAGAACCGTGAGTCTTCTTTTCCTGCGTCTCACCTTGGCTTTCCTTCTGTCTCATTCTTCTCTCTCTCCAGTTTGCCTTCAGTGACCTGTCCTTGGTCCCAGATAAATGCTGTCTCCATGAGAAGACCAGCCCAGCTAGAGACAGGACAGCCCAGAGGAGAATCTGATTGGCCCAATTTGGGCCATGTATCTAGTTGCGGACCAATCAGCTTTGGCCGAGGAGATAGGGTCTTAGAGCTTGTTTGTGTAGAAGGGCCTGGGTGGCCATGTCCTCCCTCACAGAGAAATGAGACTCTAGAGACAGTGCTGAAGTGGCACACAGAAAAGACTTTCCTCCGGAAGATCAAACCTTTTCTTTCCCAACCCTTCAGTCTTTCTGGATTAAATGTGTAATTGCCAACATACTTGAGTGGTGCAGAATGTTTTAAAATCAACAAATGTTACCTTGAAAAATAATAAAAAGCAGAAAAATATAAAACAACCTTGGGCTGTTCCAATGCCTTTATGTATGAGAGCACAGTGAGCCAACATTAGCCTGGGCGGGAAACTGGGGCTAGAATGTGTGGGTGCTCAGGGCTTTCATTAAAAAAAAAAAAAAATATATATATATATATATATATATATATATATATATATATATATATATATATGTACACATACATACATACATACATGGGGGCATGTGCTTGCCACAGTGCATATATGGAAGTCAAAAGACGAGCTTCAGGAGTCAGCTCTCTCCTTTTCATTATGTGGGTTCTATTCAAGTCGGTAAAAGCTGAGGATGTCACCAAACATCCCACAATGCCCAGGACAGACCTCCGTGACATGGAATGACCCAGCTTAACATGTCAAGATGTCTGAGGAGGAGGAGGAGCCCTGGCTAAGGATGTGAGCCCTGCCCTATAGGAACGCTTAGTGGGTATAATTTGCCTGAGGGAATATAGTAGTAACACTATCCCTCCCCGAGTTGTGACAAAGGTCTGCGATCACTAAGCATGCACAGTGGGGGAGGGAAATTCAGGGTGTTTGGGCAGAATTACCTTTCATCACCCGTGTAGGTTCCAAACCCAGTGAGAAACGTGGGGGAAATCTGAGATACACAGATGCTGGGGAGAATGTGCTGTGAACAGGCAGGTCGAGGCAGAGGTGAGAGGTGAGGCTTTTACAAGGCCAAGACTGCCACGTGTCCCAAAACAGCAGAAGCTACAGGAGGCGCACAACAGTGTCCTCCAGAGGCCCAGCCTGACCGCACACTCAGTGTTCTTAAGTCGCCAGTGTGTGTGGCTAATCATGGCAGCTGCAGGACGGCCCCACACTCCTTTAGCACTGGGTACAACCTAGTGCCCACTAGATAGTTGCCCAAAAGATCCTTTCAGGAGATTGCCAGGCCAAATGAGACAGGTTCCGTCATGGGACAATGGCCCCACAAACCTCGATGCCCCACAGCCACCTTCCCACCTTCCCCACAGCTGGTTGGTCTGAGGTTGGCAGAGTCCAAGCAAGCCAGAGATTTCCAAGCAGAGGCAGGAACAGTTACTTTTGTTTAGGCAACATAATTGTGAGATGTGGACTGAAGCTCCATCTCTGGGCACAGCCACTCCGAGGGTAAGGGTTTCCACACATGAATTGGGGAGCCTGTGATAAGACCCCACTACACTGCATCAGCGACTGTTCTTGCTGCTGGGATCAAATACCAGACACAAAGCAACAAGGAAGGAAGGGCCTTACACCATGGTGGGGAAGGCACAGAGGCCGGGGCTTGAGGCTGTTGGTAGCATTGCATACAGTCAGCACACAGGGGGCTACAGGAGATGGGGCCAGGCTTCCTACCAGGACCCCCTTCCTCCAGGGAGGCCCCACCTCTTCAAGGCTCACTAGCCTTCCACAACAAGCTCTGGCTGAAGAGGTCACACTCACAGCTGCTGGGGACCCTTCACATTCACAGCCCACCACAACAGTGGCTCACATGACAGTTCTGTGAAGTGTGGGGGAAGGGCTCCAGAGTCCTTCTGGCTGTGTCGCTCTATGGAACTTCCTTTATCCCTTCAGAGCTTGCTCTGCTCTTCTGGTGGGTGGCAAAGTGACTGAACCATTGTCAGGGGCAGGGGGGGGGGGAGCGACGTGTTTGAGGCAGACCAGGTAGTATTATAGCCAGATGCCTTTTCTGTGGCTACTGTTTTCACAGGACCAATCTGTACTGTGTTGGCGTCGTAGTCAGGGTTTCAGCGCTGTGAAGAGGCCCCGCGACCACAGCAGCTCTTATAAAGGAAGACACTGGGGCTGGCTTACAGTTCTGAGGTTTAGTCCATTACATCATGGCGGCAAGCATGGCAGCATGCAGGCAGACCCGGCGCTATAGAAAGAGCTGAGAGCTCCACATCTTGATCCACAGGCAGCAGAAAGGGATTGTGACATACTGGCCAGACTTGAGCTTCTTAGACCTCAAAACCTGGCCCCAGTGACACACCTACTCCAACAAGGCCACACCTCCCAATTGCGACGTTCCCCATGGCCAACCATTCAAGCACATGAGGCTAGGGGAGCCATACCTATCCAAACCACCACAGTGGAAGTTGAGAAAACGCCCAAGTACCCAAAATAAGAGCTATGGACTGGGTGACTGCTGGCTGCTTGGGGCTGCCTCGCTGGGTAAGGCTTTTCAGTGGACCAGGTTAAACTTCTTGTGTTTCAAAGGGCTAGGCAGGATTCGTCACTGTGGGACAGCTCTGGGTCTTTAATGATGTCTTGGTGTTGCGAGTGGCTGTGACCGCAGAGCATGGACTGTTTCTCACGCTATCAAATCTCATTTTCTTCTGAGAGCTTCTTGTGGTGAGGACAACAGCGCAGAGAAGGAGGCCAGATGGGGTGGGAGTGTGGGGAGGAGGTAAGGACCAGCTCCGGCTGTCTGGATTCCATGGGTAATTTCAGCCTGTGCATTTGGGAATAGTGACCTCACGACAGACATAGCAGCAGTGCCCCGCCCATTCTGGACTCTTAATGAGCCCTGAAGAAAGCTGAGCTGCTCAGGGCAGTGGGAAGTCAGGTCAGTGCACTGCAGGTGGTGGCTTGGGGACACGTTCAGAACAAATTACATAACGTCATCTGCGGTTGGGAAGTGGGGGGGCCTGTCTTGGCATGGTTGTCACTCTGTGTGTGGAGGAGGAGGGTGATGGCATTGTTGAGCTAATAATTCCTTAGGCCCGAGGGGCGCCATCAGTCTGGTCCCATGTGCTGGCTGATTGGAAGTGTATAATTCAAAGAAAAGCTCTTTTCTGACTCTGTGGGCCCTTCAGAAGCTGGTCTAGTTAAGTGATTCAGGAAGATGAGCCAGGGCTGCTGCCAGAGTTGTGGCAGGCAGGTGGCCCGGCTAACTGATCAGGACATGGGGTCTGGATATACCCAGAAGTCGGCTCAGAAATGGCGTGGCCTTGGTTTCCTCGCCATATTGATCACTTTTCTCATTGCGTAGTTGACAGAAGCACTTTGGGGCAGCAGGGTTTACTCTAGCTCACGGTTTCAGGGGAGCACAGTCCACCACGGCAGAGAGCATGGCTCAGTCCATGGCCTGGGGGCTTGCAGGCACACTCATATCTTGGAGGGCCAGGAAGCAGAGCACAAAGTCTGGAAGCAGTGACGGGCACTGAGTGGCCTATGTCCACCAGCCAGGCCCACTCCTCAAAGGCTGCACAGCCTCCTCAAGTGGGACCACCATATGGAGACCACATGTTCAAACATGTGCGCCTGTGGGGGGGCCTTTCCAATTCAGGTCTAGCACTCACCTTAAGAGGGATCGGTCCCACCACAGCTCACATAAGTCGGGGATAACCACCATGCTGATGTCGAATGTTCCTTATGTTCAGCACTGCTACTCATTTTCCATGTGTCAGGGATCCTCCTTAGGCTGGTGCGCCTCAGCGGCGTCAGTGCCCTGCCCTGACGCTCAGTGAGCATAGACACGTTAATGTCACATGTCGTAGTGCCATGGACTCCACTTACAATCTGCCTTACCTTCCCTCCTACATCTCCAGAAAAGCTATCAAATTGGAAGAAGTCCCAAGAACACCTGAGCATTGGCCCTTGGGTTCCACAAGGCGTCTGTGGCTTCCCAGCTGATGCTGGCTGTGACTGTATGCAGCTCCCCCTCCATGCCCTCCTCCTCCCTGCCCCTCCTCTTGCTCAGTTGTCTTTTTTCCTCTGTTCCTGGGAATGCTAGGCAAGTACTCGGCCACTGAGATGACTCCTCAGCATCCCACCCCATTTTGTCTTTTAAAAAATCTTTTTATTTATTCTTCTTTCATGCAATACAACCCTACAGCAGCTTCCCCACCCTCCACTCCCCCCAGTCTTCCCCACCCCCCTCAACTCCCCTCCAGACCCACTGCTCCTCCATTTCCCTTCAGAAAAGAGCAGGCCTCCCAAGGGCATCAATTGAACATGACATAGCTGTTTTTAACTTGGATATTTTCTAACTTGCCCAGGCTAGCCTTGAACTTGAGATCCTCCTGGCTCAGCCTCCTGAGGAACAGGGACTAGAGACCTGAATCAGTCAATAGAGCTGCTGATGCTAACAACAATAACGGTAAGAAGGAGAGCCAGGCAGAGCAACCAGACCATGATGCCATTGTCCCTGCCTCCTGGAGCCTGGCTTCCATTTAGTTTCTAGGACCTCATTCTGCACTTTGTCAGTAAATGCCAATAACAGCAATGACTGTCACTGCATCACCGCATTGTGACTGTGTCCTTACTGATATGACATGTGCTAAAGGCTTGCTCCCTGCGGTGGTGCTCTTGGGAGACAGCAGGGTCTTAGGAGGCAGGGCTGAATGGGAGTTCTTCCTGATGCTAAAAATGTGCTCCTTAAAGAGCTCTCTAGACCACGGTGTCTTTTCTTCTTCTCCTGTCTCCAGCTGAAGGGCTTTGCTCCACCACAGGCTCCTCTGGAGGTCTGCCTCACCACAGACAAACACACAATGGTGCTATTTTTACCACCAGCTGAAACTTTCAAAGCTACGAGCCAAAATAACCCTTTTTCTTTATAAGTTGATCATATCCTGTCTTATTACAGTCACTAGAAAGCTGACTGACACAAGTTCCTGGACTCTCCTGAATGAAAAAAAGGCTGAGTGGAAGAAATTTGGCTAATGTCACAGAGGAACTGAGGTGACTCTGAAAGCCAGTCTGCTGCTCTGCTGCCAAGCCTCAACTGTGAGTCCCGGCCACTCTGCTTCTAGAATCAAGAGGAAGCCACCATGAGATTTAAGTTGAACAACAGGATCAGCTGTGTGCAGTGCTGCCAATGGAGAACACACGTTGGTCCTGTTCTATTTGCAAAGCCCTTGGGAATACCTCCAAATCTTTGAACGTCTCCATCGACTTTGACTTCTTCTAATTAAATCCACTTTTCCTCAGGCAAAGCATTCAAGATAAAGATCACATTCAATTTAATCTTCATTTGCTTCTTTGCCACCGTGGCCGCTTCGGGATGGCCCTGGCAGTAACAGATGCACATGGGTTTGGCTGTGCCATGATTCGGTGGCCTAGGGAACGCAGCCCTTGACCACCTGCCTGGAAGGTTCTGGGATGCACAGACAAAGCCCCATGACACTGATCCCTCTTGGTCCGAGGGTCGAGTTCTAGGCAGCTGACTGGCTGCACAGCTGTGTTGCTGGAGCTGCAGTCTGTGTAGCAAGCATCCCAGCTGTGTGGCTTTGGGATCATCTTTCCCTGCCACACCCAACAACTCCCTCCCTCCCTCTCTCCTTCCCTCCCTCCCTCCCTCCCTCCCTCCCTCACACAGTGCTGGCCTACAGGTAACAGAATTGCCTGGCTAAAGTTACCCAAACACGGACGTATACCCTGCGCTGGCATGAATGGGCTGGACATAAGGGACTCTCTGGGACAACAGCTTTGCAATTTTTGTCTTGGTTTGTTTCTTTTTAAAGTTGCATAAACAACCTGATCATGCTCAAAACAAGAAAGGAACATCCCAAGGGCACGTTACTCTTTAACCCAGGGAGGAAAGGGGCAGCCTGAAGCCCAGAGCTGGGTCATGCACATGTCTAGCCCGCCACGGATGTAATCCGGAGAGCTCTGCATGGCATGGGGATTGCTGCCCTTGGCTATTGTCCCAACAGTGGCCCCTGCAGTCCCCCCCACCTCAGGACCTTCCAGTGGACTTCTTCGTTTGCCACCTCCTATCTGTGCTCAGCCAGGGATGCCTATAGTTTGACACCGCTGTTGTCAGACTGCAGTTGTGGCATTGTGACTAATATGGCTTCACTTCTAGTGCCTTCAGAAGGGGCAGCTGGAAGGCAGGACTCCTCTCCTTCCCACTGTGGTCTTTCCTTATGGCTCAGACTTCTTCATCCAATGGCTCAGAACAGCAAGGTGCCAGCTGGTCTTCAGACAGGTCCAGCCAAGGGGTAGGGCAGCAATTCCCATGCCATGCAGAGCTCTCCGGATTACAGGTCCACATTCCATGTAGCACAGATGACACTCCAGGGCAGGGCTGTTCGGCCCTGGTTCTTTGGGAGCAGGCTGTGGAGGTTTGTTAGTGGTATCGCCTTAAAGGAAACCAGCAGCTTCCAAAACAGATAAGCGATGAGCTCTTGGAGACACTGACATAAGACATGCCCGGGTGGTGCTAGGCGCCAAGTCCACGTGCTTCTGCCAGACAGTGGTCTATTCTGAGAGCGGAAAGAGTCACAGATGCTTTTCTTTACAAGGGCAGTATCTCCAAGGAACCGAGTTTCCTTTTATTCATTAGGCTTTGAATCTTGAGTCAGTAACGCCAAGGTAGGAGCATTTGAATATGAGTCAGGAAATTTCTTTCCTTTTATTTGTATGTATATGCGTCTGGGTTTGTTTGGTGTGTGTGTGTGTGTGTGTGTGTGTGTGTGTGTGTGTGTTCGTGGGGGTGGAGACCAGTGCATGTGAGCGCAGGTGTCTGTGGAGGCTAGAGGCATCAGAGCCCCCTGGAACTGGAGTTCTAGGTACTTGTATGCACCGGGAACCCACCTCTGGTTCTCATGAGATCACTATGTGCTCTTAACCACAGCGCCATCTCTCTGGCGTCAGGTTCAGGACTGTGGTGACAAGTAGCAAAGTTTGGACCAATCCCTTCTGGTGGGAACCTTCCCATCCTTCCGGGGGAGGACTAGAGAAGAGACACAAATGTTTCCTTCTGCAGGGCATAGTGGGGCAGCAGAATCAGGCAAGTCCCATCTACAACAGTTCCAGGCCAGCCACAGCTGCATTTTAAGTCCCTGTCTCAAACAGGCAAACAGCAACACAAAGAACAAATAGTTTCCCCTTGGACAATATTTCCCCTGGCACAGGGCCCGCACACTAGAGCATCAGGAAATGAAATAATTTCTCATGAAACTGATAAGTCACATTACATCATCATGGGTAAAAAGCTCACCTGTGAGGCTTTAAATCACACTGAGCCACACAGTGGGAAGGGCACCTCATTTCAAATTCTTTGCGTGGTGGTGCTTGCCTTTAATCCCAGCACTCGGGAGGCAGAGGCAGCCAGAACACTGTGAGTTCGAGGCCAGCCTGGTCTAGAAAGCAAGTCTAGGACAGCCAAGGCTACACAGGGAAACCCTGTCTCAAAAAAAAAAAATCAAAAACAAAAACAAACAAAACAACAACAACAAAAATCCACAAAACAACAACAACAAACACAAAAAAACCACACAAACAATAAACCAGAAATCAAATTATTTTCCAAACTTTTTTAGTTTTTCCTTTTTTTTTTCTGAGACAGCGTCTCTCTGTGTAGCCTTGGCTGTCCTGGACTCACTTTGTAGACCAGGCTGGCCTCGAACTCACAGCGATCCACCTGCCTCTGCCTCCCGAGTGCTGGGATTAAAGGAGTGCGCCACCATGCTTGGCTAATTTTCCAAACTTTTTTATTCTATCAAGGACAAGCCTCTGTTGGTTGTTGGTATGTACAACCTCCCAGCATTTGGTGGAATAGTCAGGATAAGTAAGATTAGCTGCTAAACAAGTAATTCCCAACATCTCACTCATTCAACTCAGTAAGATTTTGCTTCTTATTCATGTATTGCTTCCTGTAGTCAGGCACCTAAGTTCCTTCTATCCAGTAGCCCTAAGAAACCCTAGGCACAGACTCTCATAGCTTTGCTGACAGACAAAGGGAGGGGTGGGATTTCCACGGGAGCTTGTGTGAGAGGGAACATGGCAGGCCTCAAAATAGTCTGCATCGCTTCCCCCCACATTCTGTTGGCTTTAGGTTTCAGAACATATAGGAAGCAATGGTACTCTGCCAGAGTGCTCGCATCTCTAGAGTGGCTATGCCTGCATTTCTGTTACATTAGAGTAGCTAACATGGGCTTTGTCCTCCACATCTGTGGCCAACTGCAAAATGGCATGTGAAAGAGAAAATCCCAGAAAGAACTGTCCTATATTGTTCTAATTATTTTATTATTAGTTATTACTAATTTCACTGTGCTAACTATAGGCTTCGCTTCATCACAGCTTTGTAGGAACGGGAAGCAATGCACACAAGGCATTTGTTGCTGTTTGCAGTTTGGGGCTTCTGGGAAGGGTCTCGGGGTGTATCTGTTACAAATAAAGGAGACTGAAGTAACACGAAATGTCTTTATTAAAGTGACTGTCTTTTAAAAGTGGTTGTTGTGGGCTGGGGATGTAGGCCAGAGGGTAGAGTGCCTGCCTGGCATACAGGAAGCCCTGGGAGTATTGGGGCACACCTGTAATCCCAGTTCAGCTACATAGCAAGAGTGAAGCTAGCCTGGGCAACATAAGGCCCTTAAAAACAAAAGTGGTCAATGTGGCAGGCACAACACACACACACACACGACAATGACAGACACTTGGGAAATATGTTTCTAAGGTGATGATGGCAACGGATTTGTCTGCATTGACTGGGATGTTCCATTCTGTGTGAACTGCTGGGCACATGGGACTACCTTGGTCCTAAAATGTGGGCCTGTGAGAGGCTCGATTTCTAGTGTAATTTCACTATAGTGCAAAAATGCAGATCTTGGGTGACAGCCACATCTGGTAACGGTTGCCTTGAATGCAGCCTTGCAGAAGACTCACAGGTAAGTGGTGCTGAGACAGATTTTTTTCCCCAAGATTTTCTTTATTTTTTATTTTATGTGTATGGGTTTTTGCTGGAAAGTGTGTTTGTGTATCACATACACGCAGGCAGGAGAGGGTATCGGGTCCCCTGGGGCTGATGTTACAGACAGCTGCTATGCAGCCACTATGTAGGTGCTGGGAGTTGAACCCTGGCCCTCTGGAGGACTGATCGGTGCTCTTACCCTCAGCCGTCTCTCCAGCAGATTTCTAATGTGTGGCATGGATATATGGTAGGAAAGACGGTGAGAGCTCTACTTATTGGACATCACTAAAGCAGAGTTTCTTTGCTTGGGTTTTGTTTGTTTGTTTGTTTGTTTGAGACAGGGTTTCTCTGTGTATCCCTGGGTGTCCTGGAACTTGATTTGTAGACCAGTCTGGCCTTGGGCTCAGAGATCCACCTGCCTCTGCCTCTTCAATGCTGGAATTAAAGGTGTGTGCCATGACGACCTGCATTAAAGTAGATTTCCTTTTCTTCCTTCCTTTCCTTTCCTTTCCTTCCTTCCTTCCTTTCTTCCTTCCATCCTTCCTTCTTCCTTCATCTCTCTCTCTCCCTCTCTCCCCCTCCTCCTCCCCCTCCCTCCCTCCCTCCCTCCCTCTCTCTCCCTCTCTCCCCCTCCCTCCCTCCCTCCTCCCCCCCCCCTCTCTCTCTGAGACAGGGTTTCTCTGTGTAGTCCTGGTTGTCCTGGACTCTATCTGTAGACAAATGCTGGCCTTAAACTCATAGAGATCCACCTGCCTCTGCATCCCCGAGTGCTGGGATTGCAGGTATGCATTACCGCGCCTGGCGAAGTAGATTTTCTTAAAAAGATTTTTTTTTTCAGTTCTAACTTTTATATTCTCTCTCAAGGCTTCAGTGGAGTGCAGTGCCCAGTTAACAGTCTTTTATTGGTTTCTGGGTTCCAGGTTAAAGCCTGTGCTGTTTCTTTCTCAGTAAGCACAGGGTGTCAGTGGGTGGGGCAAAGAGTGGGGCATTTCCCCGTGTCTGCGTGCATTCACCCCAGTATAGATGACTGCAGCCTGCTGAGCACTGAGTCACCACCTCCTCTGCTCACAAGAAGTCACCTATTGGGAGGCAGGGGATCATTACTGGCGGAGAGGGAAGGACCCCCTCTGCTTAATGTGGGGCTAAACATGGGAGGCGGGAGATAACCTTTCTCCATGTCACTGGGGAGGTGGGACAAGCTGGCAGTAGCCTAGGCTGTCTTGGAAAGGAACTCACGGGTTCTGCTGGGGACAAAAGAGTCCAAACATGGCGTGAGTGTCACCCTCTCCCCACACAGAGCATGTGAATGTCAGGAGGTTGGCAGAGTTCCGGCAGATGCCCCCTCCTGTCCTAGTGTCCCTGCCAGGCAGAGAGGGACAGGTCACTGTGCTGACCCTGGCTGGCATTTCAGACAGCTTTATAATTACACCGATTTCAACTGCCAGTGGCCTTTTAGTCTTCTCATCTGGGGCCCCAGGCTTTCACACATGGTTTTTCTCTTAGCATTTCCTTTCCTTTCCTCTGGCCCTGCTTAGATTTAGGCTAACTCTGGACCATTTGGGCAACTTGCTCTTGCTTTCAGCTTCCTTGAAAACCCCTGATGTACAGACTTCACTGCTGGCATCTAGAATCTCTGAGGGACAGTCTTGGCATCCCTGTATCTAAGGCTCCCCGCTGTCGGCAAAGCCACGAGCCAAGGAGCCAGGGCTCTCTCTTTCCTTCCCTCAACTCTCTGGTGATTCATCCCCTAGGGGCCTCCAAATGCTGTCCCCACTGAGTTGACTCTCTCCCACAACCATGATCGGCATTTACAGAGCATGGTGCTCAGGTCACAACCGTGTGTTCACCTCCACTGGGTAGCCAGCTACAGCTCTGGTCACCTGTGTGGCCTCCTCCCATGACTTCTGTGACAGAGGTGGCGATGTGGCACTTTATGGTCGGGTTTAAGGACTATGGCTTTCATCATGAAGAGTCTCTCTTGAATCACTGGTTTTGTGGACACCCAACTGTCATGTCCAAGATATTCAAGCATCTTGGTGTGAGATGCTTACGTCCAGGACACCTGCCAAGGGTGTGTGGCCTTGGTAGTGGATTCTTTAGGCTTTCAGGGGACTGAGCAAAACTTCTTAGGAGGATCTGAGCCAGAACCACTCAGCAGTTGCTCTGAGATCCTTCACCTCCAGAACTGTGCAAAGTACTTGTAAATGTTGGTGCAGTATACACAGTGGTGTATAATAACCATCCTGCACCCAGGATGCTCCATTAAAGTGGAAACCATGACTATTGCTATTCTCCAAACTGTACATGCAAACATGTAGGGCATGGCGATCACCACACACACACACATGTCACTGTGCTGACCCACACACGTATCTTATATGTATACACATGTAGATATGCAATACATACATAAAACATTTTTGACTTTGTCAACAAACACTTCTTTGTGTGTGTATGTGTGTGTGTGTATGTGTGTGTGCATGTTGCTATGCTATATAGGTGCACATGTGTGTGCATATGAGGATGCCAGTATGTGGGCATGTGTGTAGAGGCCAGGGGACAACCTCCACTGTTGTTCCTCAGCACATTTGTTTTTGGGACACGGGCTCTGTCCCTTTCATCTCGAGCCCTCTGACTAAGCTATAGTGACCGGCCAGCAACCCTCAGGGACCAACCACTCTGTGCAGTGGTAGGATTGCAAGCTCAGCAATCAACTCCTTCACACAGCTTTGCGTTTTCACACTGGTAGCCTCCTGCTCAGCCCAAGTAGCCTTGAGCACCTGTGAAGGACAGATCCGGGTGGTGTGTGACAGTCCTTAGAGGGTGTGTGACAGGACTTAGAGGGATTTGAGGAACAGATGGGAGGGTACTATGGTGGTGGCATCCGGCTGGAACAAAGGACCAGAGCAGATGGAACTGGGTGGAGGCAAGCTGGTTATGAGCAAAGGGGGTTGAGTTCCTGCGGCCTGTGGCTGGACCACAGAAAGACCCTAGACCCACCAGTTTTTTGTGCCAGGTGGTAAGCACAGGAGCCGTGTGAGGACCCATGGTGGCAAATATCACCTGGCTCTGGGTGTAAGGAGGTTGGGAGCAGCTGCCCTCAGTGGAGGTTCTGCAGCGTAGGCCCTCCCATCTTTGTCACGAGCAGTATGATGGGGTAGGTACTGACTTTGGCTGTTGCGTGTGTAGCCGGATGAGCTGTCATCATCAGCCTCAGGGGCCACGCCTACAAATGCAGGGCAGAAGAAACAGGTGCGCCGGATTCCTGTGCAAATTAAACAGGCGGTGGATGTAAAGTTCAGAGCACGGAGCCTGCCACTTGGCAAATGCCACTGATGGCTGTCACGCTTCTTCACTGTGGAGAACAGATTTCTGAGTCCAGGTGCCCTTTTCTTTTTGAATAGTTTTAAATGAAACTTCAAACAAGCTGACACGTAGAGAAGTGTTTACAGTGAGCAGTCGGGACAACCCCTACCTCCACCTCCACGCTACTGCAGACCCAAGCCTATTCAGCCACACATTCCTCCATCCTCCCTCCATCATCCATCCTTATCCTCCATCCTCCCTCCTCCCTCCTCCCTCCTCCATCCTCCCTCCTCCATCCTCCCTCCATCCTCCCTCCTCCCTCCATCCTCCCTCCTCATCTTCCATCCTCCATCCTCCCTCTTCCCTCCTCCATCCTCCCTCCTCCATCCTGCATCCTCCATCCTGCCACTGAGGCTTTGGCAACGCAGCCGTCTTTGAGGCATTTCTGTTCCTGTAAGCAACCTTTCACCCAAATCCCTGTAAATAACCTCAGTGATCCCCATGGATCCTCAGATTGGACCCTGGTGGTATCTGTACTCTGGCCTGCCGTCGGCCGCCCATCTGGAACAGGTAGGCGATTACTCGTGTCACACCAGGGAGCTCTGCTCTGCACGTGAACCCGAGGCTCCTCGTCATTGAGAAGCACAGTGTGGACCTCTCACATCCACATACAGATATCTCTGCAGGACCCACTACTGGATCAATAAGAAAGAAACATTGACTGTGTGGACAAGACAACCCATAAACCCAGGCATCAACTCACCAGCTACAAACGGCCTCAACTTTGGCAGGCAGGGGAGTAGATTCTATTTGACGGAATAAAAGCCACTCGACTGGCAACCTCCTGATATAATGAAGTGGGCTGGGCCTCATCTTTTTGAATACTCAGGTAGGAATGGTTGGCTTCACAGTCTGATGGGGCATAGACACTAAAGCTTTATGAGTGTTAAGAGTAGGAAGCCCATCTTTATTGCTCATAGCCATGTTTCCGAGACCTGGGAGGTGGCCACAGCATCATAAGTGTATCTCTGTGAAGTGCCACATCCACCAAGCATGGCAGTCATGGGCTAATGCCACCTCTCCTGTGAGTCTGTGCTGTCTCTGGGAAGCTTCAGGCATGGCTGGACCCAGGCGCCCATGCTGGTCTCCTACCTTGTCTCGTTCTCTCTCCTCTGCCCTGCACTAGTTCCCTCTGCTGTGGCTTCATTGACTGGGGGACTCTCCCAGGGGCACTGCGAGGTGCACTGTTGCCCCAGCAACCCCAGTCCGCGGGAAGGGTGGTCATCCTCATCAGCTTCTCAGTCCAGGGCTGTGTCTCTGTGGGCCTGGCCATATTGTCCTCCGTGGCACTGTGGGTGTGTGGTCAGAACAGTGGCACCATAATGCAGGCCATTTGCTTCTGTCTCCACCACAGGAAATCCTAGGACAGACAGAACCCACCTGAACAACCCAAACCACAGCAGAGAGCAGGAGGGAGGGAGGTTCTAAGATCTGAAGGGGCAATGGGTGCTACACAGGCGTGAGTCATCTTTTTTCCTTAAATGGTCAGTCTCCTTGAAAGCTAAGTCACTTTGGATGAAGGTGAGACTTGGGGTGGACAGAAGGGCAGGCTGTTAACCAGCTTCCAATGCCTTCCACACACAAAAAGAGCTGCTGGCGACTTCAACAAGCCTGAGTGCATGTGTGCAGGTGTGTGTCTCTGTGTGTATTTGTGTATGTCTGTGTGTGCATCTGCATGCATATGTATATGTGTGCATGTGCCTGTATGTGTTTCTGTGTATGAGTGGGTGCATGTGCATGTGTGTGTGCATGCATACACACACACACACACACACACACACACACACACACACACACACACACACAGACAAGGAGTTGTTTCCTGAGTGGTGCAAGTGGTAGAAAAAGGACAACTGAGAAGAGGACCCGGGGAACCAGGAGCCCCCCAGTTCCCTCATGGATACCCTGGAGGAGGTATGACAGCTTCTGGGGGGCAACTGTTGGCAGATGTGGTGGTCAAAGAAGAGGCTGTAAACGTGGGAATGTTTGGGTAGCAGGAACAGGAAGCTGCTGGAGGCACATGCTGGTGACCCTGGGAGCTTAGGCAGGAGTATTATAATTGGGAGGTCAACCTGGGCTACAGTGAGGGCAACATAGTGACAATCTGTCTCCCAAAAAGAAAACTGAAGGTCAGGACAGAAGTCAGGCAGTCATGGAGAGCCATGCTGAAGATGGTGCCTTAGTCAGGGTTTCTACTACTGTGAAGAGACATAGCAACTTCTAGTTAGGAAGACGTTTGCCTGGGGTTCAGAGATTTAGTCCAGTATCAGGCAGACATGGTGCTGGAGAAGTGGCCAAGAGTTCCACCTCTGGATCGGAAGGCAGGAGGAAGAGAGTGACTCACACACTGGGCCTGGCTGGAGCATCTGAAACCTCAAAGCCCACCCCTAGTGACATATTTCCTCCAACAAGGCCACACCTCCTCCAATAGGCAGTGACTCCTAATCCTTTCAAACAGTGCCACTCCCTAGGAGCCTGTGGGGCCATTTTCATTAAAACTGCCACAGATGGCAAAGCCACACAGCAAAGGGACCTCAGTGGCACCCTGCTTTGTGTCTTGTCTCTCACTGAGAGACAGGGAAGCAGCAGCCATGCAGCCAACTGGGCAATCAGGCGGTAATTAACTGTAAGAGGCTCAGAGAGACCCTACCACAGGAGAGTCAAGCTGTACCTGGTTTTCTGCCTTTAAATTTATAAGCAGTAGCTCACACTCTATCTGCTGTGAGCCATCAGATATTGAACCTCTTTCTCTGGGTGGGTTTGATTCTGAGACAATAGCCAGTATCCAGGGGCTTCAGGGACAAGACAGTTGGGAATAAAGATGAATCCTAATTTCTGGTTCCCCAGGAGCTGGTGCTGTGGCCTTTGGAAAGCCCCCTCCCTGGCTGAGAATGTTAACAATTATTTGCCCTGTTGGGGAGATGTTGACAACTGTCTACACAACATCAAAAAGCTTGTTTTCCTAAGTGGTAATTAGAGCATCCCAGTGGGGAGCCAGTTCAGAGACCCTCCTTGCCCACAGACCAGCCAGGCTGCACTGTGACCAGGCGGGCAGGGGCCTCTGCTAATTAGAGCTGACATCAGTGTTCATCCTGGGCTGGCCAACTGTGTTGGGCGAAATAAATAAACTACTGGCACTTTCTTTTCATCTGTGCGGATCTCTGCAGGTGAGAGCTTGGCCCAGAAACCCCTCTGCTGGAGGTCTTTCAGGGAGCTTGCTACTTGCTTAAAATTCCTTGGAGAGAGAGAGAGAGAGAGAGAGAGAGAGAGAGAGAGAGAGAGAGGGAGAGAGAGAGAAACCTAACTGAATTGAATAATTAAATAGCTTATCCTGGATGCCAGAGACACAACTTTAGGAGACAAACTTGGCAGCAGGGAGAGGCTGGGTCTTGTTGGGCCATTTGCTAACCCTGTTCAATCCCATCCACTATTGCAGGCTGGAGCCTGCACCACACATGATGCCCAAGGGTCACGGTGTGATGACAGGACTGTCACAGTGGTGGCGATGGGTGCTAAAGTCTGTACCATGCACGATACCAATGGTCACAGTGATGGCAGGATTGTCACAGTGGTGGCGATGGTTGCTGGAACCAGCACCATGCACGATGACAAGGGTCACGGTGATGGCAGGACTGTCCTGGAGCTATACTGTCTGGTTGTGAATCCTACCTCTAGTAATTTATGAGATGTGTGATGAGTCCCCAATGCCCTAACTGTATCTCAGTTTCCTCATTTGAATATGGGCACAGCGCGCGTCCTTACTTGAGGAGGGTTGTTTTCAAAGGCTTCAGTGCGCTCTCACGTGTGGCAAATTTAGAAGATTTAGACACTTAACTAACATCACATCCTTCACTCCATAATAAGAGAGGTTTGCTCTTGTATTTTTTCCTGTGTCCGTGTGTGTGGAGTCCAGTGTAAGAGCAGGAGCGGCGGTTCTCAACCTATGGGCCGCAACCCCTCTGCCAAACTTCCATCTCCAAAACTACTCACATTTTGATTCATTATGTAGCAAAATTACAATTAGAAAGTAGCAGCAAAAATAATTTTACGGTTGGGGGGTCAGCACAACATGAGGAATTGTCACATGCGTGAGGGGCAGCCTTAGGAAGGTTGGGGACCACTGCCCTAGGGTGTTCTCCTCACAAACACTATCTTTGCTGCCACAACTGGGTCTCCTGCTGGTGTGGCGCGCATCAATTAGGCTAGACTTGCTAGCCTGGAGCCCTAGGGGCCCACGTGCCCTCTCCTCCTGGGGTTGACACTACTCACCATGCGGACTCAGAACACATTACCACCCCGTGCCCAGCTTCTTAGGTGGGTGTTGAGGTAACTCGGGTCCACACGCTGCTGCGGCAAGCCCTTCACCTCCTGAACTATCTTCCCAGACTCTCATGGGTCTGATGCTTTAGAGGCTGAATTATAAAAAGTAGCCCAGCTGTAATACCGTCTGTTGTCCTTATCTTGCTGTTTCCCTCTCACTTCACCACGGCCACGCCCTTCGTAGCCTCACCAGCGATGACAACCTAGACACTGAGGCATACAACTGCGCCGGAGAGCAACTGGAAGCCTTGGCTTGTGAGCTTGTGGGGTGACAAGGGCAGTTCTACCCCCCCCACCCCCCAATGCTGAAGCACATCACTGCTAAAGCACAGGTGCCCTAGGTGGAGGTGGAGATATGGGGAAAGCCAGATATATATATAACTGGGGAAAGCAGTTCTATACAACGCGGTGGCCTCTGCCTGGTGCATACAACTTCTCCTCCTCGTGGAGCAGAGTGCGTCTGGGAGATGCACCTGCAGGGGCTGCCGACTAAAACCTCTGCAAACATCTAGCCCACCTCTCCATCCACACTCAGGACCATCACTCCTCATATTCTCTTTGTTCCTGTCTTCAAAAAGACATGTGCCCTCTCCTAAATCCGTTCTTTCTTCTCCCAGCAGCCCTCTTCCACCTATGACCACGTCCCTGAACATTCTAGAACCACTGAATTTTATAAATCAGGTGCTGTATTTTTCAGTTGCAAAAATTTTCGTTTCTATTTCTCATATGAGTTCCCCTATTTGGAGCATCTATTCTTTACAACCTAGAGTAAGGGTTCCACCATCGGAGGCAGGTTGGGCTGACTGTTTTTCCTTTGAGAATGACTTGAGTTTCTCCCCCCTCCCCCCTTTCCGGCACTCTGGAGTGGTACCTTAAGTGTTGTGATGCTGTTCTGTGCAGCATCTGGGTTCTGCTACGTTCCTCTGGAGAGTGCCGAGGTTTTGCCTAGGCAGTGGAACAAGATAAGACTCACACTGCAAGTGCGTTCCCTGTTGTCTGCTCTGGACGGCGGTCAGATTGCAGTCCATCTTTTTGGCTTTTGCTGTTTTGCCTGTTTGGCTCACACATGCTTTGGGGCAAACCTGTGTACATACTAAGGGGCTTTGTATCCTTGGCTCTCTTCCCTCTGGGACTCTTCCCTTGCTTTGCAGCTACTTGGGCTTCTTTGGTCTAAGCAACAGCAGATGTTTGCAAAAACATTATTTATCCCTGATGCGCTGCTTAATAACAGTGGTTTGTCCTCAGGGCAACATCTTGGTGAGGGAGAAGGAATGTAACTCATTCCCATGCCAATTGTCCTCTAAGTTTGATTTAAAAATATTTGGCTTCAGAATAAAATCTATTTATGTAAACTAGGATATTGTAAGTCACACATACTGCTGTGGCTGGAAGACGACATGTCCCCAACAACTCAGATAGCGGCACTGCCTGGGGAGGTTACAGACCCTTTAGGAGGTGGGGCTCAGATAGAGTGACTGCTACACATCTGGTCCATCTCCTCATGCACACCTGGATGGTTACAGCCTCTCGGTGACATCTGTACGCTCATGTCCACTGCAGCACTGTTGTCTAGGTGAATCTGTCCACTTCCCAAATCCCGGGTGCTGCTTTACGGGGGCTGGGGAGTGGGGGTGGGGAGGGCTGGTCTTGGAGACACAGTCTGTGAGTCTCCAGGTGGCACCAGCTGCTCCCCTCCCTGCTCAGATGCGGTGTGACATTCTGTCTCTCATCTTCACTCAAACACGGATGCTCCTGTTGGTCCACCAGCTTCAGAGCCTTGTCTGGGCCTCTGCAGAGCGGTTCCTCTCAGAAGCCTCGCTGAGTGGCACGCACACTACACATCTCACTTCTCTTCAGGTGGCTGTCTGTGGCTGCCAGGCTGGGCTCAGCCCTTCTCTGGCTCTGCTGCTTTGGTCACCGCTCCATATCGCATTCCGGAAACTGGGCTTGGAAGAGCTGGGGCCTGAGATGCTCTCATCACTCCCGCCAGTGTTCACTGTGCTCTGGGACCAAGGGTAAAAGTGGCGCTGCTGGCTATCCTCTGCCTTCTGATGGTATCTAGCTTAGGTGATAATTTAGAAATAATTAGCACGAGCATCTTTACATGTGAAATCCAAATCGTTCTAACACAGAAAGCGGCTACATTTAAAATTTGGGATTCGGGATGTGCGACCACGTGCATATGTAGATATTCAAAAACAATTGAGAGCCTGGTGTGGTGGCACATGCCTAGAGTCCCAGCATTGGGCATTATTTCTGGCTACATAGCTGAGTCCCAGGCTAACTTGGGCTACCTGAGACCCCATCTCAGCAACACCAATGAAACATGCAAACGGAAATCTGAAGCAATTATTTTAGATAAGGGCTGTGCTGCCAGTAGCACAGGGCTGAGGAATGCGGCTCCTTCCCCTGAGGGTTTATACTGGCTGCCTGCGATTGCTGCTGCTGGACAGTGTTGCTCTCTCGCTTTACTCTGTGAGCAGCCAGGCCGTGCTATACCTTCAGGCATAGTCCTGGGTGCTGAGAACAGAGTGGCAAGTAAAGGAATGATCCTGATGTCCTGCAGTGCCAGGGACCAAACGGCCTGAGGCCGACCTCCACCCATTCAGCATTTGCAGCAAACATCCTGCTGGGCCACTCATTAGGTATGCAAGGCATCCGGCTTAACCCTGAGAAGACAGCGGTCTGATCCTAAGATAACAACAGAGACATCCTGCTTTGTCTCACCTGGAAGACCCCTCCCCTTGCAAATGTTCCCGGGGCTCAACCCAGAAGATTTTGTACTTTTCCACTACTCTCCTTGCTTACCCCCGCCCTCCCTAAAGCAGGTTTTAAAAAGCCTGCCATTACCCTCAATAAACGGCTCTTGACAAGCAACTGTTCGCTTGAGCTCTACGTCTCTCTCGCCCATGTCTTTACCTACAGATTGCGACCCCCCTCGACCCCCCAATAACTGACCAGCTGGACTGGTTGGTGGACTAGTCACATGGACTAGTTATCGTTACATGGACTAGTTAACTGCAGTTTTGCACCCTGGTGGAGGTGACTTTTAATGGTCTTTTTGGTTGTCAATCAAACACATTTCTCAGTATGCTAAAAACAAAACCTGAAAAAACAAACAAATAAGGAGACTTGGCTGTGTGGTACAGGAAGTCCACTCAGGAGTGACTGCTGAACTGAAAAAGAGAGAGAGAGAGAGAGAGAGAGAGAGAGAGAGAGAGAGAGAGAGAGAGAGAGAGAGAGAGAGAGAGATACAAGATACCAGTGCCTGTTCCAAGAAGGAGCCAGTGTGAAGGGATGGTCTGCAAAGTGTCCAGACAGGCTGGAGAGGCAGACATGAAAGCAGTGAGTGGGGCCTGATATCTCGATAAGGACTTTATCCTAAAGTACCATAAACGAGCAAGATTACTGTTAAAGATGCCCACTGGAATAATGAAAGGTCAAATCATTATTTGATCAAATCTATTTACACACTGAGAACATAAAGGGAAGACTCACTTAGCGCTGTGAAGCCACCAGGTTTTAATGTAAGGAAACAGAAACTGACTTAAGGAGAGAGAACCCAGTTGGTAAAAGCTTTTCTAGAAAAATGCTGTGGTTATGTTTTTTTTTTTAAATGTACATGCACACACACATATACATATGTGTGCTTGTGTACACACATGCCTCTTTGATGACAAAAGACAGCACTTCATGGAGTTGTATATAAAAGGCCATGAACTAAGCACACTCTTTCCCTGTGCAGCCTAGTTGCTATGGTTATGTGAAAAGAACATCCCCTCCCCTCTGGGTCCATTACACAAAGCATCAAGGGAACCTGGTCCTAGCTCAGGCCAATCACGCTCACCTCCACGACTTCAGAGCTGTGGAAGGTGCCGCTTAGTGGGTAAGAAAGAAGAGTTCCTGTTCACACCAACCATGTTTCTGCTTTGCTCTAGACCCGAGAGGCTTGGGCTATGTCATGTACGTAGCTCCTACAGTTTCAAGGCAAACATCCTAGGCATTTGCTTGGCTTAAAACTAGTTCTCTGTCTTGTTCTCTATCAACAGCTGATGCTTAACCCAAGGCGGAGTGTTGCTTAAGATAGTATGAGGACTTCCAAGATGGTGGCAGCAAGTGCGTATCGTATCTGAGCAGCAGATCAGAGACTGTGAATCTGGTATGCACTGGGCATGCCCAGTTCTAGCTCATGACCACCCCGCCCTCCTACCCCCATCTCTGAGGTTCAGGAGTCAAGAATGGTGATAGACCAATCCCTGGCCAAAATAATTAAAAAGCAGAAAAAAAAAATAATTGAAAGGTAGACGGACAGTACCCAGATTAACAAAATCAGAAATGGGAAGGGGGACATAATGACTGACACTGAGGAAATCCAAAGACTCATTAGGACTTACTTCAAAAGTCTGTATTCCACAAAATTGGAAAATCTAAACGAAATGGATGATTTTCTTGATAGATTTCATCTATCAAAGTTAAATCACGATCAGGTAAGCAGTTTAAACAGTCTTATAACCCCTAAGGAAATAGAAGCAGTCATCAACAGTCTCCCAACCAAAAAATGCCCAGGGCTACATGGTTTTAGCACAGAATTCTACCAGACTTTCAAAGAAGAGCTAACACCAATATTCTTCAAACTGTTCCACAAAATAGAAGCAGAAGGAACATTGCCAAATGCATTCTATGAGGCCACACTCACCTTGATAACTAAGCCACACAAAGCATCAAAAAAGAGAATTTCAAACCAATTTCACTCATGAACATTGATGCAAAAATACTCAATAAAATACTTTCAAACTGAATCCAAGAACATATCAAGTACATCATCCACCATGACCAAGTAGGCTTCCTCCCAGGCATCCAGGGTGCTTCAACATATGAAAATATATCAGTGTAATCCACCATATAAACAATCCGAAAGAAAAAAAATCACATGATCATCTCATGAGATGCAGAAAAAGTCTTTGCCCAAATGCGACACCCCTTTCAAGATAAAAGTCTTGGAGAGATCAGGGATACAAGGCCCATACCTAGACATAATAAAGGCTATATACAGCAAGTCGATAGCCAACATCAAATTAAACAGAGAGAACTCAAAGTAATTCCACTAAAACCAGGGGCAAGACAAGGCTGCCCACTCTCTCCATATCTCTTCAGTATAGCTAGAGCAATAAGACAACTAAAGGAGACCAAGGTGTTATAAATTGGACAGGAAGAAGTCAAAGTATCGCTATTTGCAAATGATATGATAGCATACATAAGTGACCCCCAAGTTCCACCAGACAATTCCTAACAGTTGATAAGCACCTTCAGCAAAATGGATGGATACAAGATTAATTAAAAAAAAAATAGCAGTAGCCCTCCTATATACAAAGGACAAACTGGTTGAGAAAATTAGGGAAACCACACCCTTCACAATAGCCACAAATAATATAAAGTATCTTGGTGTAACTCTAACCAAAAAAGTGAAAGACTGTATGACAAGAATTTCTATTCTCTGAAGAAAGAAATTGAAGAAGACATCAGAAGATGGAAAGATCGCCCATGCACATGGATCAGTAGGATTAACATAGTATAAATGGCCACCTTACCAGAAGCACTCTACAAAGTCAATGCAATCCCCATCAAAATACCAATACAATATTTTACAGATCTTGAAAGAACAATTCATATGGAAAAACAAATACCCAGAATAGCTAAAACAATTCTATACAGTAATAGAACTTCTAGAGGTATTTCCATCCCAGACTTCAATCTATGCTACAGATCAATAGTAATAAAAACTGCATGGTATTGGCATAGAAATAGACTGTTGATCATGGAATCAAATTGAAGACCCAGAAATAAACCCACACACCTATGGATACCTGATTTTTAACAAAGGAGCCAAAATCATACAACGGGGAGGGGGGGGGGAAGACAGCATCTTCAACAAATGGTGCTGGTTTAACTGGATGTCTACATGAAGAAAAATGCAAATAGAATCCATATTTATCACCCTACACAAAACTCAAGTCCAAGTGGATCAAAGACCTCAACATAAAACTACTTACACAAAATCTATTAGAAGAGAAAGTGGGGAAGAGCCTTGAGCTCATTGGTACAGGAGACAACTTCCTGAGCAGAACACCAACAGCTCAGCTTCTAAGATCAATAATTAATAAATGGGACCTCACGAAACTGAAAAGCTTCTGTAAGGCAAAGGACACTGTCAATACAACAGAACAGCAGCTTACAGATTGGGAAAAGAACTTCACCAACTCTACATCCAACGAAGGGTTAATATCCAAAATATATAAAGAAATAAAAAAAAAAAAAAAGAAATACTAACAAACAAAATAACCCAATTTAAAAATGGGGCACAGAACTGAACAGAGAATTCTCAACAGAGGGATCTTGAATGGCCATGGCTGAGAAACACTTAAAAATTGCTCCAAGTCCTTAATCATCAAGGATACGCAAATCAAAATGACTCTGAGGTTCCATCTTACACCTGTCATCATGGCTAAGATTAAAAACATGTGACAGCACATGCTGGCGAGGATGTGGAGAAAGGGGAACACTCCTCCACTGCTGGTGGGAGTGCAAACTTGTACAACCACTTTGGAAATCAATCTGGTGCTTTCTCAGAAAACTGGGAATAGCTCTACCTCAATACCCAGCTATAGCACTCCTGGGCATATACCCAAAAGATGCTCCACCATACAACAAGGATAGTTGATCAACTATATTCACAGCAGCTTTATTTGTAATAGCCAGAATCTGGAAAGAACTAGATGTCCCTCAACTGAAGAATGGGTTAAAAAAGAACTGTGGTACATTTACACAATGGAATACTACTCAGCCAACAACAAGGAAATCATGAAATTTGCAGGTAAATGGATGGAGCTAGAAAAGATCATCCTGAGTGAGATAACCCAGACCCAGAAAGACACACATGGTATGTACTCACTTGTCAGTGGATTTTAGCCATGTAGTATAGGATAAACATACTACAGTGCACAGACCCTAGGAAGCTAAGTAACAAGGAGGATCCAAGGGAGGATGCTTGGATCTCACTCCAAAGGGGAAATAGAATAGACAGAGGTAGTGGTTGAAGAGAGGGAGCAAGGTAGGAGAGTGAGGGCAGAGAGAAGTAAGGGTGGAGAGCAGACCTGGGGAGAGCGAGGGCGGGAGGACAGAGAGCCCGCAGAGAAAAGAGAAACTGTGGGCGGGGCGTCTCTGTGACAAGTTGGAGACCAAAGTCAGACTATGTTTCATGGGAGGATATGAAGGGGACTCTAGCGGACACTCCTGGTAGTAGAGGCCACGGAGACTGAAAAGGACACCCTCTAACTAAGATTCCCAGTGGAGGGAGAACATCAACCCATTACGAGAACTTCGATCCAGAACTTACCCTGCCTACAATATGTGCAGGTACAGAGCAGAGATTGAGGGAATGTCCAGCCAATGTCTGGCTCAGCCCCAAACCTACCGCATGGGAGAGAGACAAGCCCTGACACTGTTAATGATACTCTGCTATGCTTGCAGACCTGAACTATCAGAGTTGTCCTCTGAAAGGCCCCACCCAACTGTGATTCGAAACAGATGCTGAGACTCACAGCCAAACATTGGGCAAAGCATAGGGAGTCTACTGGAAAAGTGGGGGCAAGGACATAGAGGGGACAGGAGCTCCACAAGACCAACAGAGCCAACTAACCAGGGGCCTGTGGAGTCTGAAGCACCAACCAAGGACCATGCATGGACTGGACCTAGGCCCCCTACACAGATGTAGCCAACGGGCAGCTCAGGCTTCATGTGGGTCCATTAGTAAGGGGAGTGGGGCTGTCTCTGACATGGACTCTGTTGCCTGCTTTTTGATCACTTCCCCCTTGTGGGACTGCCTCGCCAGGGCACAGGGAAGAGGACTAGCTCAGTCCCGATGCAACCTAATGAGCTGGCTGGGTGGACAGGGGGGCTCCCCTTTTCTGAGGAATAGGGGAGGAGGGTAGGTGAGGGAAGGTGGGGCTGGGAGGAGAGGGGCTATGACTGGGTTGTAAAACGAATAAATAATAACTTTAGAAAAGAAAGATATGCAGTGCACTCTGTTTCCTGGATACATCGTGTACTAGCCTCCCTGACCTGTATCATGCCCACTTTAGGATTCATGGGAAACGTATACAAAATGCAGTTAGAAGGATCTTCGCTCAGCCCACCCTTCTTCTTCTGTGCCTTGAAAATTCAACTTGAGAGCACTTTAAATATCTTTTTCTCTTTAGCAGCCCCTTGAACTTTTAATTAAAGTGACTAATGGGAAGGGGGAGAGAACTGACATTTTTGAATCCCTGGTGGTGGAAACTATAAGCAAAAGGTATTTGTCTGCTACTATAGTAAAGTACATGAGGCTAGGTACTTCATAAAGCAAAGAGGTTTATTTCAGTGTTCTGGGCCTTCAAGGGAAGGCGTGATGGCTCTGTTAAAGGTTTCTTGGTAGCTGATATCACAATGGCCAGAAGTCACATTGTAAGACAGAAGGCAGAGAGCAACTGGGGCCCAAGGATGATTTAAGAGCCTTTCACTAGGATCTCGTCACAACTTCATGATGAGGACCAAACTTCCAAGTCTGGAATCATATGAGGACAAGCCACATCCAGATCAAAAGCACAGCGAATAGCAAAGAACAGCACCTCATCATGTGCTGCCTGAGGACGGGGCTGCCTGCACCCCTGTCCTTCCATCTCACTGATGGGCTGGTGCCTGCACCCCTGTCCTTCCATCTCACTGATGGGCTGGTGCCTGCACCCCTGTCCTTCCATCTCACTGAAGGGCTGGTGCCTGCACCCCTGTCCTTCCATCCCACTGATGGGCTGGTGCCTGCACCCTGTCCTTCCATCTCACTGATGGGCTGGTGCCTGCACCCCTGTCCTTCCATCTCACTGATGGGCTGGTGCCTGCACCCTGTCCTTCTATCCCACTGATGGGCTGGTGCCTGCACCCTGTCCTTCTATCCCACTGATGGGCTGGTACCTGCACCCCTGTCCTTCCATCTCACTGATGGGCTGGTGCCTGCACCCCTGTCCTTCCATCTCACTGATGGGCTGGTGCCTGCACCCTGTCCTTCCATCCCACTGATGGGCTGGTGCCTGCACCCCTGTCCTTCTATCCCACTGATGGGCTGGTACCTGCACCCTGTCCTTCTATCCCACTGATGGGCTGGTGCCTGCACCCCTGTCCTTCCATCTCACTGATGGGCTGGTGCCTGCACCCTGTCCTTCCATCTCACTGATGGGCTGGTGCCTGCACCCTGTCCTTCTATCCCACTGAAGGGCTGGTGCCTGCACCCCTGTCCTTCCATCTCACTGATGGGCTGGTGCCTGCACCCTGTCCTTCTATCCCACTGATGGGCTGGTGCCTGCACCCCTGTCCTTCCATCTCACTGATGGGCTGGTGCCTGCACCCTGTCCTTCTATCCCACTGATGGGCTGGTGCCTGCACCCCTGTCCTTCTATCCCACTGATGGGCTGGTGCCTGCACCCTGTCCTTCTATCCCACTGATGGGCTGGTACCTGCACCCCTGTCCTTCCATCTCACTGATGGGCTGGTACCTGCACCCCTGTCCTTCCATCTCACTGATGGGCTGGTACCTGCACCCCTGTCCTTCCATCTCACTGATGGGCTGGTACCTGCACCCCTGTCCTTCCATCTCACTGATGGGCTGGTGCCTGCACCCTGTCCTTCTATCCCACTGATGGGCTGGTGCCTGCACCCCTGTCCTTCCATCTCACTGATGGGCTGGTGCCTGCACCCTGTCCTTCCATCTCACTGATGGGCTGGTGCCTGCACCCTGTCCTTCCATCTCACTGATGGGCTGGTACCTGCACCGCTGTCCTTCCATCTCACTGATGGGCTGGTGCCTGCACCCTGTCCTTCCATCTCACTGATGGGCTGGTACCTGCACCCCTGTCCTTCCATCTCACTGATGGGCTGGTACCTGCACCCCTGTCCTTCCATCTCACTGATGGGCTGGTGCCTGCACCCTGTCCTTCCATCTCACTGAAGGGCTGGTGCCTGCACCCTGTCCTTCCATCTCACTGATGGGCTGGTACCTGCACCCCTGTCCTTCCATCTCACTGATGGGCTGGTGCCTGCACCCCTGTCCTTCCATCCCACTGAAGGGCTGGTACCTGCACCCCTGTCCTTCCATCCCACTGAAGGGCTGGTGCCTGCACCCCTGTCCTTCCATCTCACTGATGGGCTGGTGCCTGCACCCTGTCCTTCCATCTCACTGAAGGGCTGGTGCCTGCACCCTGTCCTTCCATCCCACTGATGGGCTGGTGCCTGCACCCTGTCCTTCCATCTCACTGATGGGCTGGTACCTGCACCCTGTCCTTCCATCTCACTGATGGGCTGGTGCCTGCACCCCTGTCCTTCCATCCCACTGAAGGGCTGGTGCCTGCACCCCTGTCCTTCCATCCCACTGAAGGGCTGGTACCTGCACCCTGTCCTTCCATCCCACTGAAGGGCTGTTACCTGCACCCCTGTCCTTCCATCCCACTGATGGGCTGGTGCCTGCACCCTGTCCTTCCATCCCACTGATGGGCTGGTGCCTGCACCCCTGTCCTTCCATCTCACTGATGGGCTGGTGCCTGCACCCTGTCCTTCCATCTCACTGATGGGCTGGTGCCTGCACCCCTGTCCTTCTATCCCACTGATGGGCTGGTACCTGCACCCCTGTCCTTCCATCTCACTGAAGGGCTGGTACCTGCACCCTGTCCTTCCATCTCACTGAAGGGCTGGTGCCTGCACCCCTGTCCTTCCATCTCACTGATGGGCTGGTACCTGCACCCTGTCCTTCCATCTCACTGAAGGGCTGGTGCCTGCACCCCTGTCCTTCCATCTCACTGAAGGGCTGGTACCTGCACCCTGTCCTTCCATCTCACTGAAGGGCTGGTACCTGCACCCTGTCCTTCCATCTCACTGATGGGCTGGTGCCTGCACCCCTGTCCTTCCATCTCACTGAAGGGCTGGTACCTGCACCCTGTCCTTCCATCTCACTGAAGGGCTGGTGCCTGCACCCCTGTCCTTCCATCTCACTGATGGGCTGGTGCCTGCACCCCTGTCCTTCCATCCCACTGATGGGCTGGTACCTGCACCCCTGTCCTTCCATCCCACTGATGGGCTGGTACCTGCACCCTGTCCTTCCATCTCACTGATGGGCTGGTGCCTGCACCCCTGTCCTTCCATCCCACTGATGGGCTGGTACCTGCACCCCTGTCCTTCCATCCCACTGATGGGCTGGTGCCTGCACCCTGTCCTTCCATCCCACTGATGGGCTGGTGCCTGCACCCCTGTCCTTCCATCTCACTGAAGGGCTGGTGCCTGCACCCTGTCCTTCCATCTCACTGATGGGCTGGTACCTGCACCCTGTCCTTCCATCTCACTGATGGGCTGGTACCTGCACCCCTGTCCTTCCATCCCACTGATGGGCTGGTGCCTGCACCCCTGTCCTTCCATCTCACTGAAGGGCTGGTGCCTGCACCCTGTCCTTCCATCTCACTGATGGGCTGGTACCTGCACCCTGTCCTTCCATCTCACTGATGGGCTGGTGCCTGCACCCCTGTCCTTCCATCCCACTGATGGGCTGGTACCTGCACCCCTGTCCTTCCATCTCACTGAAGGGCTGGTGCCTGCATCCTGTCCTTCCATCTCACTGAAGGGCTGGTACCTGCGCCCTGTCCTTCCATCTCACTGATGGGCTGGTACCTGCATCCTGTCCTTCCATCTCACTGATGGGCTGGTACCTGCACCCTGTCCTTCCATCTCACTGAAGGGCTGGTACCTGCACCCTGTCCTTCCATCTCACTGAAGGGCTGGTGCCTGCACCCCTGTCCTTCCATCTCACTGATGGGCTGGTACCTGCACCCTGTCCTTCCATCTCACTGAAGGGCTGGTGCCTGCACCCCTGTCCTTCCATCTCACTGAAGGGCTGGTACCTGCACCCTGTCCTTCCATCTCACTGAAGGGCTGGTACCTGCACCCTGTCCTTCCATCTCACTGATGGGCTGGTGCCTGCACCCTGTCCTTCCATCTCACTGATGGGCTGGTACCTGCACCCCTGTCCTTCTATCCCACTGATGGGCTGGTGCCTGCACCCTGTCCTTCCATCCCACTGAAGGGCTGGTACCTGCACCCCTGTCCTTCCATCTCACTGAAGGGCTGGTGCCTGCACCCTGTCCTTCCATCTCACTGAAGGGCTGGTGCCTGCACCCCTGTCCTTCCATCTCACTGAAGGGCTGGTGCCTGCACCCCTGTCCTTCCATCTCACTGAAGGGCTGGTGCCTGCACCCTGTCCTTCCATCCCACTGAAGGGCTGGTACCTGCACCCCTGTCCTTCCATCTCACTGAAGGGCTGGTGCCTGCACCCTGTCCTTCCATCTCACTGAAGGGCTGGTGCCTGCACCCTTCCATCTCACTGATGGGCTGGTGCCTGCACCCTGTCCTTCCATCTCACTGATGGGCTGGTACCTGCACCCCTGTCCTTCCATCCCACTGATGGGCTGGTGCCTGCACCCTGTCCTTCCATCTCACTGAAGGGCTGGTGCCTGCACCCTGTCCTTCCATCCCACTGAAGGGCTGGTGCCTGCACCCTGTCCTTCCATCTCACTGAAGGGCTGGTGCCTGCACCCTGTCCTTCCATCTCACTGAAGGGCTGGTGCCTGCACCCTGTCCTTCCATCTCACTGAAGGGCTGGTGCCTGCACCCTGTCCTTCCATCTCACTGAAGGGCTGGTGCCTGCACCCTGTCCTTCCATCCCACTGAAGGGCTGGTACCTGCACCCCTGTCCTTCTATCCCACTGATGGGCTGGTGCTTGCACCCCTGTCCTTCCATCTCACTGATGGGCTGGTGCCTGCACCCTGTCCTTCTATCCCACTGATGGGCTGGTACCTCCACCCCTGTCCTTCCATCTCACTGATGGGCTGGTACCTGCACCCCTGTCCTTCTATCCCACTGATGGGCTGGTACCTGCACCGCTGTCCTTCCATCTCACTGATGGGCTGGTGCCTGCACCCTGTCCTTCTATCTCACTGATGGGCTGGTACCTGCACCCTGTCCTTCCATCCCACTGATGGGCTGGTACCTGCACCCCTGTCCTTCCATCTCACTGATGGGCTGGTGCCTGCACCCCTGTCCTTCTATCCCACTGATGGGCTGGTACCTGCACCGCTGTCCTTCCATCTCACTGATGGGCTGGTGCCTGCACCCCTGTCCTTCCATCTCACTGATGGGCTGGTACCTGCACCCCTGTCCTTCCATCTCACTGATGGGCTGGTGCCTGCACCCCTGTCCTTCCATCTCACTGATGGGCTGGTACCTGCACCCCTGTCCTTCCATCTCACTGATGGGCTGGTACCTGCACCCCTGTCCTTCCATCTCACTGATGGGCTGGTGCCTGCACCCCTGTCCTTCCATCTCACTGATGGGCTGGTACCTGCATCCTGTCCTTCCATCTCACTGATGGGCTGGTACCTGCACCCCTGTCCTTCCATCTCACTGATGGGCTGGTACCTGCACCCCTGTCCTTCCATCTCACTGATGGGCTGGTACCTGCATCCTGTCCTTCCATCTCACTGATGGGCTGGTACCTGCACCCCTGTCCTTCCATCTCACTGATGGGCTGGTGCCTGCACCCCTGTCCTTCCATCTCACTGATGGGCTGGTACCTGCATCCTGTCCTTCCATCTCACTGATGGGCTGGTACCTGCACCCCTGTCCTTCCATCTCACTGATGGGCTGGTGCCTGCACCCTGTCCTTCCATCTCACTGATGGGCTGGTGCCTGCACCCCTGTCCTTCCATCTCACTGATGGGCTGGTACCTGCACCCCTGTCCTTCCATCTCACTGATGGGCTGGTACCTGCACCCCTGTCCTTCCATCTCACTGATGGGCTGGTGCCTGCACCCCTGTCCTTCCATCTCACTGATGGGCTGGTACCTGCATCCTGTCCTTCCATCTCACTGATGGGCTGGTGCCTGCACCCCTGTCCTTCCATCTCACTGATGGGCTGGTGCCTGCACCCCTGTCCTTCCATCTCACTGATGGGCTGGTACCTGCATCCTGTCCTTCCATCTCACTGATGGGCTGGTACCTGCACCCCTGTCCTTCCATCTCACTGATGGGCTGGTGCCTGCACCCCTGTCCTTCCATCTCACTGATGGGCTGGTACCTGCATCCTGTCCTTCCATCTCACTGATGGGCTGGTACCTGCACCCCTGTCCTTCCATCTCACTGATGGGCTGGTGCCTGCACCCCTGTCCTTCCATCCCACTGAAGGGCTGGTGCCTGCACCCCTGTCCTTCCATCTCACTGATGGGCTGGTACCTGCACCCCTGTCCTTCCATCCCACTGATGGGCTGGTACCTGCACCCCTGTCCTTCCATCTCACTGATGGGCTGGTACCTGCACCCCTGTCCTTCCATCCCACTGATGGGCTGGTACCTGCACCCCTGTCCTTCCATCCCACTGATGGGCTGGTACCTGCACCCCTGTCCTTCCATCTCACTGATGGGCTGGTGCCTGCACCCCTGTCCTTCCATCTCACTGATGGGCTGGTACCTGCACCCCTGTCCTTCCATCCCACTGATGGGCTGGTACCTGCACCCCTGTCCTTCCATCTCACTGATGGGCTGGTACCTGCACCCCTGTCCTTCCATCCCACTGAAGGGCTGGTGCCTGCACCCCTGTCCTTCCATCTCACTGATGGGCTGGTACCTGCACCCTGTCCTTCTATCCCACTGAAGGGCTGGTGCCTGCACCCCTGTCCTTCCATCTCACTGATGGGCTGGTACCTGCACCCTGTCCTTCTATCCCACTGATGGGCTGGTGCCTGCACCCTGTCCTCCTATCTCACTGATGGGCTGGTGCCTGCACCCCTGTCCTTCCATCTCACTGATGGGCTGGTGCCTGCACCCTGTCCTTCCATCCCACTGATGGGCTGGTACCTGCACCCCTGTCCTTCCATCTCACTGATGGGCTGGTACCTGCACCCCTGTCCTTCCATCTCACTGATGGGCTGGTACCTGCACCCTGTCCTTCCATCCCACTGATGGGCTGGTACCTGCACCCCTGTCCTTCCATCCCACTGATGGGCTGGTACCTGCACCCCTGTCCTTCCATCCCACTGATGGGCTGGTACCTGCACCCCTGTCCTTCCATCCCACTGATGGGCTGGTACCTGCACCCCTGTCCTTCCATCCCACTGATGGGCTGGTGCCTGCACCCTGTCCTTCTATCCCACTGAAGGGCTGGTGCCTGCACCCCTGTCCTTCCATCCCACTGAAGGGCTGGTACCTGCACCCCTGTCCTTCCATCCCACTGATGGGCTGGTGCCTGCACCCTGTCCTTCTATCCCACTGAAGGGCTGGTGCCTGCACCCCTGTCCTTCCATCCCACTGAAGGGCTGGTACCTGCACCCCTGTCCTTCCATCCCACTGATGGGCTGGTGCCTGCACCCTGTCCTTCCATCCCACTGATGGGCTGGTACCTGCACCCTGTCCTTCCATCTCACTGAAGGGCTGGTACCTGCACCCTGTCCTTCCATCTCACTGATGGGCTGGTACCTGCACCCCTGTCCTTCCATCTCACTGATGGGCTGGTACCTGCACACCTGTCCTTCCATCCCACTGATGGGCTGGTGCCTGCACCCTGTCCTTCCATCCCACTGATGGGCTGGTACCTGCACCCTGTCCTTCCATCTCACTGAAGGGCTGGTACCTGCACCCTGTCCTTCCATCTCACTGATGGGCTGGTACCTGCACCCCTGTCCTTCCATCTCACTGATGGGCTGGTGCCTGCACCCTGTCCTTCCATCCCACTGATGGGCTGGTGCCTGCACCCCTGTCCTTCCATCTCACTGATGGGCTGGTGCCTGCACCCCTGTCCTTCTATCCCACTGATGGGCTGGTGCCTGCATCCCTGTCCTTCCATCCCACTGATGGGCTGGTGCCTGCACCCTGTCCTTCCATCTCACTGATGGGCTGGTGCCTGCACCCTGTCCTTCCATCCCACTGATGGGCTGGTGCCTGCATCCTGTCCTTCCATCCCACTGATGGGCTGGTGCCTGCACCCCTGTCCTTCCATCTCACTGATGGGCTGGTGCCTGCACCCCTGTCCTTCCATCCCACTGATGGGCTGGTGCCTGCACCCTGTCCATCCATCTCACTGATGGGCTGGTGCCTGCACCCTGTCCTTCCATCTCACTGATGGGCTGGTGCCTGCACCCCTGTCCTTCCATCCCACTGAAGGGCTGGTGCCTGCACCCCTGTCCTTCCATCCCACTGATGGGCTGGTGCCTGCACCCTGTCCTTCTATCCCACTGATGGGCTGGTGCCTGCACCCTGTCCTTCCATCCCACTGAAGGGCTGGTGCCTGCACCCCTGTCCTTCCATCTCACTGAAGGGCTGGTACCTGCACCCTGTCCTTCCATCCCACTGATGGGCTGGTGCCTGCACCCCTGTCCTTCCATCTCACTGATGGGCTGGTGCCTGCACCCCTGTCCTCCCATCTCACTGATGGGCTGGTGCCTGCACCCCTGTCCTTCCATCTCACTGAAGGGCTGGTACCTGCACCCCTGTCCTTCCATCCCACTGAAGGGCTGGTGCCTGCACCCTGTCCTTCCATCCCACTGATGGGCTGGTGCCTGCACCCTGTCCTTCCATCCCACTGATGGGCTGGTGCCTGCACCCTGTCCTTCCATCTCACTGATGGGCTGGTGCCTGCACCCCTGTCCTTCCATCCCACTGATGGGCTGGTGCCTGCACCCTGTCCTTCCATCTCACTGATGGGCTGGTGCCTGCACCCTGTCCTTCCATCCCACTGATGGGCTGGTGCCTGCACCCTGTCCTTCCATCTCACTGATGGGCTGGTGCCTGCACCCCTGTCCTTCCATTCCACTGAAGGGCTGGTGCCTGCACCCTGTCCTTCCATCTCACTGATGGGCTGGTGCCTGCACCCCTGTCCTTCCATCTCACTGGTGGGCTGGTGCCTGCACCCTGTCCTTCTATCCCACTGATGGGCTGGTGCCTGCACCCTGTCCTTCCATCTCACTGATGGGCTGGTGCCTGCACCCTGTCCTTCCATCCCACTGATGGGCTGGTGCCTGCACCCCTGTCCTTCCATCCCACTGATGGGCTGGTGCCTGCACCCTGTCCTTCCATCCCACTGAAGGGCTGGTACCTGCACCCCTGTCCTTCCATCTCACTGAAGGGCTGGTGCTTGCACCCCTGTCCTTCCATCCCACTGATGGGCTGGTACCTGCACCCTGTCCTTCCATCCCACTGATGGGCTGGTGCCTGCACCCCTGTCCTTCCATCCCACTGATGGGCTGGTGCCTGCACCCTGTCCTTCTATCCCACTGATGGGCTTGTGCCTGCACCCCTGTCCTTCCATCTCACTGATGGGCTGGTACCTGGGCATCAAGCCTGGGCCTTTCAGAGCTAAAACGCTGGAGACACCTGAAGAATATTCAGAAACAGCACATGCATGTAAGAAGCCTTTATTGTTTTTTCTTTTAATGGGATTTTTTTTTTTAAAGAAAGGGCGTAGGGTGAATGGAATAGTGACACACCATCTGAGTTACACAGACACATGTTCGTGTTCCGCATAGCAGCAAGCCCCACCTGGATACAGCTGCTCTACTGAGAACTGGGAATGCCACACCATTCCTCTCCTTAGCACACTCGAGGGTTTCTGAATCAGCTCTTTAATTTGTGTGTCCTGGGGACAAGGACTCCCTTCACTTCCGTTGCTTCATCCACATCCTCACCCCCATTCTGGTCCTGTGTTTTCTGTATGTAACATGGGCAGAGGGCATGCCTGCAGCCCACTGTGAGTAGCCTTCTCCCATCATGGAGTCACGCCCATGCATGTTTTGGGGCCGGGGATCACAGTACCTTATGTCTGGAACAAGTGGACTAAGTTTATGCCCCTCCTCCAACCCCTCCCCTGATCTCATAACCTCTGCTGTAAAAAAAAAAAACAACAAACAAACCAATCAGGAACATAGCCAAGCACACAAGATCAGTCTGGTTTGAAAATGTTAATTTTCTCATGCTCTCTAACAATGTGTCCCCATCTGTAATGTAATTAACTTCTTGTATCTTTTGTTCCTTATGAATTTACATATCCAATTATCTTCTTATTTAATTTCTCATGGTTTTGCTGCATTGACTAAAACTTTTTAACGAGAAAGTTTTTTAATTTAATGGACTTTGCTGTTCATTTATAACCAGTAAGTTTTAAAAATCGGTTTGGGATTCCCCAGCACCACCGCAGGATGTCCACCGCAGGATGTCCACCGCAGGATGCGGGGTCCTGCTCACTTGAGCACCAGGACAGCGGATGCACGGAGGAAACTCCACAGAGGTCAGAGCTCCCGGAGGAGCAGCAGAGCCGACTCCATGGTGAAAAGGACGGCAAGTAACTCACATCGTTTTCTGTCCAGGGATATTGTACGTCAGGAGCAATTAACATGCCACCATCTGCCCAACGACACAGTTCTGTACTGTCCTCAGGAGAAGTCTGTATGGAGTTCCGCGTTCCCACCTGGTCACAGTGCTCTGACAGTGCTGTGGGAGGAGGAGATAAACAGGGCCAACAACGGGCTGGGCTGTCCTCACGCTGCAGGCTCTGTTTGGGTCTTCTGGAATAGAGTCTGTCCATGTCTGAAGGTGACATTTGTCATCAGAGAGGCGAGCACTCCCTCACGTGGACCACCTGCACGGTGTTCATGCCATCAGCAGTAAGAGGAGTCCTGAAGTTCACAGCCAGTGTGGCCATCAAGTTCCTTGCTACGGATGAATCCATGAGGCCCTTGGGTGGATGGTACTATTTGGTCTGCCAGGAGGCGGGCAGGCGCTTTGTTTTCTTAGCATTCGGGGAGTCGTGACCACAATTTAACAAAAGCAGGTGCAGTTTGTTCGAGGAATTATTAAAGCTCACACTTGGGAACTGAGCTGGGATCGAGGGCAGTAGGTGGATATTGATTGTAAGCTGCCGGCAACAGTGGGGTTCACAGGAGTGGAAGCAGCACAATGAAAATTTACCCACACATCCCTGAAAGTCTAACAGCATCATTAGAAAATACCCATAATTTACCCACACATCCCTGAAAGTCTCACACCATCATTAGAAAATACCCACAATTTACCCACACATCATTGGAAAGCCTTTGCTTCTGGATTTTAAAAGGAAAGACCTTTTTTTGTTTGTTTGTTTTTTTGTTTTTTAAAAATATAATTAAGGATAGGACCCAGCACTTTGATTTATGTAAAAGGACATAGCTCACAAAGCTGCCTGTCTACTCAGACATTTCTATAAGGGGCTGGGAATATTCTGGCAAAACGGAAGGTGGGTTATGTGGGGGAGTCACTCCTTCAATAGCTCCTTCAGGTCGTCTTCGAGTCCTCTCTCGCTCAGCTCGTCTAAACTGTAGTAGCGGTGAACGACTCTCTCGGCAGTGATGACCACCACACGGAGCCCGTGGGTGTCTTTGCCTAGCTGGCACCCGATGGCAGATGAAACCACCATGTCGAGGTCCTGGTAGGTTCCCCCGGCATTCCTGTGGTAGTGGCCTGAGAACACAGCTCTGACACCTGCGGGAAAAGGAAAAAGACATTAAAAGGGGCCAAGGGTTTCCATGGTCACCTCTGGGCTCCAAAGTCTGAGTCTGTGAATGGCACTAAGGTTAATGCTAACTGCACGAGGATGCATGAGCTGAGCTTCTCACAGCAGCTCATTAACAAGGAGGTCACAAAAGTCCTTAAAGTGGAGCGGTCACGGGGCTAGGAGAGAGCTCAGGAGTGGAGTGTGTAAGTCAACTCATTAGCATGTGGGGCCCCGAAGTATAATTCTCAGTGCGTACAGGCACATGAGCATGTGTGCCTACGAGTTCTCCAGCATACGAGCATCACAATCTGAGGAAAGGACAGCAGATGCAGGCCCAAGTGCAGGAACCAGGAACCAATACGGTTGGCCCCAGATCAACCAGATCCAACCCTTTAGTGGATCGCTAAATGGCCATTAGCAAGTTAGGTGTGACTGAGGGTCTGTGTACATGCAGGTGTGTGTGTGTGTGTGCGTGTGCATATGTATGTGCTAACTAAACACACAGACAAGGAGAGTGAAGCAAGAACAAAACCAAAATGTCCTTATTACTCTCACTAAACCAGAAAAAAAAATCTTATGGCCATGAAGAAATCTCAACGAAGGCCCTCCAGACTGGTCACTCCAGGTGTGACTGATTACAAGAAAGTAATTTAGAGCAAATACAGGTACTTAAGGCAAATATGTCTTGTATATCAGAGTTCTTAAGAAAGACTGAGATCCTTTGGCAGAAAACAGGCAAAAATTGAATAGTGGGGAGCAACAGACATTCAGAAGCGGTGCTACTGAGACACACACTGAAAGCTACACTAAAAACCCTCAAAGACACAAATGGAGTAAATTCTACTAGGTAACAACAACCCAAGAGGAAATGAGCAAACTGAGGAAAAGAATCAAGGAAATGAGGCAGAAGACGCAGCAGACAGGAAGTAGTGAGCACTCTGCCCACAGGGCCCCGGAAGGAAAAAGGAACCTGGGAGATCAGTGACAGAAACTGCAAAAAGATGAAGAAGGAAGTAATGCAGAAAAGATGGAGCCTCAGAGGAAACATGTCTACTACAAAACAACAACAAAACTTCCACACTGATGCACACAGTACAGCAAAACTGTGGTACATGAAAGAGTAAGAAGCCCTTAGAAAGACAGCATGGTGACACTATCACAGCAGACCAACCATCAGCTAAAGGACCAGCATCCTCACAACCCTGAGGGCAAGGAGCCAGAAACCTCCAATTCTATACCTAGTTCATCTGACACTTGAGGGACAAGTAAAAGACATGTCTAGACATGGGGGAAAATCAGATTTTACCATTTCCAAAATCTTCACTTATGAATTACCAAGAGCAATTGTTCAGCAAAGGATGAGATGAAAAAGGAAAAAAGAGAAACACAGATGAGTGAGTCCTGATAAACCGCTTTGGGAACTACTAATCATTTGTTGATTAAACAAACAAACAAACACAACACAACAAAACTACAGTTTTTACTGTTGAAGCTGGGCAGTAGTGGCGCCCACCTTTAGTCCCAATAGTCAGGAGGCAAAGGCAGATGGATGGACTTTGAGGCCAGCCTGGTCTTCAGAGTTCCAGGAGCCAGGATTCAAAGAAATATCCTGTCTCAACAAACAAACAAACAAGAACAGCAATAACAACAAAAGGGAAACTGAGCAGTATCACTGAGTATGGCGCCTATGATAAAAGAGACAGAAAGCAGTAAGCATTCACATGCTTTCAGGACGTGAGAATTCTCATGTGGTGCCGACGGGAAGCACTTAGTGAGTCCCCAGAAATGCCAGGCATGTGGCTTACACAACCCTGAAGGTTTGCTCTAGATAAAGACCCAAGAGAAATGACAACATGCCCTGTGCTGGTGGCATTTATACCAGCCACGTAAGAACGAACTGAACGTCTATCCACACAACAGAACAGAGCTCAGCCACAGGAAGACCAAAGTATGAGCACCTACTTAGTGAACCTGGAAAACATCTGGCAGGTGAATTACTTTCAGAGGCTGAGAGGAGACGGGACAGAATGCCATGGGTACAGGGATTCTCTGCGGGATGGGAAAAACGGCCAGCTCTTAAAAATGGCGATGGTGATAACCTCTTGAAAAAATTTAAATCACCTGTATTATACTTTGAAAGGGAGAATTTTATAATGTGGATTACATGTTAAAACAAAATCCAAAGAAAAAACCAAAAACAATTTCGGGAAGGAGAGATAGCTGTAATTCTTTACTTCAGAGGGCCCCAGAGAAGGGGTCAAAGCTGTGCACTGTGCTGTGTACACACATGGCACAGTGTTCGCTGAACCCCGGTACTGGCACAGATGCCCCCTCTTACCTGTGAGCAAAGCAGCCCACAACCCCAGTGGGTGCCTGAAACTGCCTACACCGACCCCGAGACTCTGTATTTCCGTGTGTACAGACAGCACGCATACCATGCATTTCCTGTGTACACTGACCCATGCGCTCCATGCTTTTCCTATGGCCCCTGAGGCACTGACACACAGCAGTGGAGCTCATTCGTCCTTCCCCACGTGCTGCCTTACTGCCAGTCTCGCATTTGGGAGAGATTGGTGATGACGCAAGAGCACAGAGTGTAAGCTGAATGTCAGCTGTGATTCTGTGACAGCCAACTTGATACCTGAGAAGGCTCCTGCATGACTAAATGCGTGGGCAGCATATACAGTGTGGCACGGAACAAAAGGACAGTCTGCAGTAGGACAGAGTAGGGTAACACCAGGTGATGCTTCAGGATGCTGTTCAGTATAGCACAGAAATCACAATTTATAGACTGCTTAGTCCTGGCACTCTGCAGTTAGTGTTTTTAGATGGGAGGGACATGTGGGCAGCAAACCTCTAGTATTGGAAAAGGAGGTAGTTTTACATGTGTTGGTACTGAAAAGCACCCAATAAACTGTGTGAACAGCAAGCTACAATTTTTTTTATGCTTCTGTGTTTTGTTTGTAAAACAGTATGTAATTATGAGGCTAGGTGTACACTGCCCTTGACTCCAATGGAATTGGGAGAGTCCCTAGGAAGGGGGTGTCTCTCCCTCACAACTGTAGATAAGCACTTACCGTGATCATGACTTCATCTTTTAGCCCGGGGCAGCACATCAAGGAGATGTGACCGGGACAGTGGTGGCCAGATGGACCTAGCAAGGGCAGGAGGGGTGCAGGTGCTGCCACAGCAGGGTGAGCTGTGTGGTTCACAAGCTGTAGTGGGACCCACCGGGCTAGGCACCTGAGGAGACTTTGCCACACAGAGAGCCAAGTGCTCCTGCCTGCACAGACCTGAGTCTGTGAACTTGAGTGTTTCCTTGAAATCTGAACGCTCGTGTCACTTAAGGCCTAAGGAAGAGCTGGTGAACTTCATCTTCCCTTGGGGCCTCTCCGTAGCTGCAGGGAACACACTTCACGTTATTCTCGGTGTATGCTGAATGTTGGTGAAATCTGACCCTTTATGTCCACTTTACAGTTGCGAACAGCACTGTTTGAGGAGGGATGCTGGTACTTTTGGTCGGGGCTCACAGTAACAGTGTTTAGATATGAAGACTCATTTTTGTTGAGGTTTCAAGCCATGTTCCTCAACATTGAGAGATGGGAGCGCTCTGCAATGTTGTCCCCGTTTCTGGCCCCCAACATCCTTAGGTCTCCCCACTTACTATTCGTGCCCCAAGACAAAGAAAATGACCAAAGGAGAATTCTTAGAGGACGAGAAGTAAATTGTGACAAGAGAGATCTTGTGACAAGGAGGGACTAACATTTTGGGGTCCTGAGTGAGAAATCAAGCAACGGCAGTGTGATGCTTACAGACAAAGGATCTGGAAGGCCACTGTGAGGTCAGAAGCTCCGGGCCACCTAGCTGGCCGGGTGACCACTGAGACAGGAAGGACAAGATGCCCAGTAGGCAATGAAGGAACGTCTATAGATCAGAACTAGTTCCCTGGGAAGCCTAGCGAGGTTGGGCAGTGGGAGGCGCTGGGTGTCTCTCTAACTCTCTTTGCATGGCCTCCCTAAGGAGGTGGGGTGGGTACAGAAGAGAGGCAGGGGTGCTTCCTCCCAGTGGTTCTGGGGCCGCTCACCATTCCATGGCCCAAGTGAGAAAAGTGAGGCCCAAACAGGCTAAGACGCCAACAGAGAGCCAGCTCTCAGACTTGCAGACTCAACTTCAGTTCTATCGGGGGGCCTCGGGCACATTTCTAACCTTTGTGGCCGATTCCTACCTAAGATGAATGCTGAGGGCATGGCCCCTGTGGTAGGACAGAGGTCTGGAGAGGAGCAGGCATGTGGTAACAAGCTTACTGCCCAGCCTCACCTCCTGACTGGCAGCTGCTCTTGCTGGCCCAGGCAGCTGAGCTCTGCAATGTGCAAGCTGAGTGTTGATCCCACCGTGTTTATGCCTATAGGCTGAGGAGCCTCACCAGAGGTTTTCCTGCCTTGTCTCTTGAGCAGCTTCTGGTAGAAAAGCATGGATCCACGTTTGATGGTGGAAAGGAATATATTGATGTCATGGTGTCCCTGATGGGGGATTGACAATCGTGGAGTTTCTTGGAGCTAGGCAGAAGCTCTACTCTGCCTGCTCTTCCGTTAACTTGTGGACAAGCTTCTGTGGTTCCTTTATTGGGAATTATGACAGACTGATTCTTAGTTATGAACTGCCAGAGAAACACACCCTGCAAAGGCAGTGCCTGCATCTGTGGGGACCTCATGTGTGGCTGTGGCTGCACATTTATTTCTCCTTGGTCATTAAGAGACAAAAAGTGTTATTTTTTAAGCTGCCTTGACAAATTCATTTGGAATCAATCAGAGGATTGGGATACAATCTCCGTGTAATTTAATATCGTAGTATTGAAATCTTGCCATAAATTACAGAAGTGAGATGCAAACAACACAATTCTGGTTTGTGAGGTGGGTGCCTTAAAGCTGAGGCACTGCTGACTTCGGTCTCAAAGGTGCTGAGTTCTAATTGGACAGCTTTCATTTTTATTCTGTGTCAAGTACATATTTAGAAAATGCTATGCCTCTTTATACTGATAGCTGTAACAGTGAAAATTGCATAAATCATCAGACACACTTGATTTATTCTTCCTTGGTGGTGAGGAAAAATATGAGAGAGAGAGAGAGAGAGAGAGAGAGAGAGAGAGAGAGAGAGAGAGACAGAGAGAGACAGAGAGAGAGAGAGGGGGGGGAGGGAGAGGAAGAGGCAGGAGAGGGAGGGAGAGGGGGAGGGGTTGAGGGGGAGGGGGAGGGGGAAGGAGAGGGAGGGGGGGAGAAACAAGTACACACACATAAATCTCTCAAGGATGAGGTTTCTTAGCAAGCAGCCAGGATGCCAGTGTGGACAGTCATGACTGGTGAGTACAGCTTATGAAAACATGGGTGCTGTTCATTATTAGGTGACACCAGGGTACAAGACACACAGAGAATGCACCTTCAGTGAACAGGGAGCACCTGTGCAAGCTAGCCCCCAAGGTCTATTCCCTTATTTGGCCCCTGACTCACTCCTGAGACTAAACGCCAAGGTCGAGCAATCAAGTCTTTATTTGGCTACACTGGCTAACCTGCCCAGTCAGGACTCACCAATTCACTCTGACATAGACTTCCCCTTTTCTCCTTAAAATCCTCTCCTGTAGAGCCCCCTGCTGCTTCCTGTCTGCTTCTGTCTGATCCAGAGGCAGCCCACCTCCACCTTGCTTACCCCTGCAGGGTAATACATCTCCTTTGTGCTGAGAATTGGTTTCTAGGTCTGTTCTGTACAAACTCTGAGGGGCTCCACAAACCCTTCAACCCCACCTCACCCCCATGAATGGTTGTTAGAGAAATACAGAAATGTACATAGAAACAGCCTCAAAAATTTCATAAAGTATGAAACTGGCTGGACTTGGTGTGCTGCTCAGGATGTAAAGCCACTTCCTTTTAAGAAGGCTCCCTTTCCTTGAAGGCCTGAAGGAGGCAGTCACTCAAGCAGCATGCTTTATGGCGCCTTCTCTAGAGCCGGTGTGAAGTAGGAGAAGATGCATGGACAGCTGCCAGAAGGTTACAAGGTTGCTCTATGGGGGAAAAGAAAGTACAGAGCAGGCAGTGGTGTGCACAAACTTTCAATAAACGGAATTGTACGATGGTATTGAATATCTCAAAGTGTTATCGGAAAAAAGGAATCAATAATAATAGCTGGAGACCTTCTTTGGTTCAGGTACTGTGAAAAAGCTTCAGGACTTGTTGTTAAAACTTCCTTAACGTTCTTCTTTCTTTTTCTCTGGTAACAGTCTTAAAATGTACTGCTACATTACACATAGGCTGGGCATTTGCCCCTGCCTCAGGATGGGATCCCGGACTCCAGCTGAGTCAGGAGATGGATAAGCCACACCTTTCTTGGCTTTGCTGGACCGCCTTCACTCCCCTGATGCCAAGAGTCATCTCCAATTCTTGTCCCAGAGCTTCCTGCTAGGGACTGCCCCCAACACAGCCACTGGCTAGACCTCAGGAGATCGCACTGCTGTGACCACGGACACACATACAACCTATAGTGGGTAAGTGACAAGCCCAAGGGCGCTGAGGCCCCCCAGCTGCTCCCCTGCCAGGCCCAACCTGCTATTGTCTCAGCTTCCTCTCTTCATTACTGCTTTTACCACCTGCAAAAGTAAACCACACCTCAAGAGAGACAAGTATAAAACACACACGCACGCACGCACGCACGCATGCACACACACACACAGCAGCTGTAAAACAGAAAGAGGACCATCTCCATGAATTGAGAAGGGAACGAGTGCTAAGTAAAGTGGCTAAGTTAACAAATAGAGGCTAGTGTGCTAATAAAATAAGCTGTCTTTTGTATGATGCACGCAACTTGTCCTCAAATAGATCTGTGATATACATGCATATATATGCACATATATGTACACACACATGTGCATATGTATTTCATATACGTATGCAATATCTCTCAAAAACAATCAAACTAATAAAGCAATGGGGCACGTGTTCAGGTCAAATCCCTGTAAAGGGTAAAAGCATACCTTTCACTACCATTTTCTACCAACTTTAATGTAAGCCTAAGAGGATTTCTGGATAGAAAGTTAAAAAGAACAACAGAAGGCCATTAGAAATGAAAGAAATGAAAGCAAATATTGGAAAAGTATAAACTGTCAAGGCAGAAGCAGCAGCAGCAGCAACCATAACAACACAGGGCAGAAGGAAGCTACTCTTAACCCCCTTTCCACCTTAGGAGCTTCGTATGTTCTTTGCAGATCATTTGGATGCTTTAGGGATGACAGGACTGTATATGAAGGCCTGAAAACTTCACGAACTGGGATATGCTACGCAGGCATGTGCGGCTTGGTGTATCACAGTCAACAATACGTTTTCTAGGCGTTCCATGGGGAACACACGGCTCTCTGTCAGATCTACCCCCTAGAATACTGAAAACTGCATTTTTTGTGCTTAAAACCTAGGGAGTTAGGATGATATTTTGTATTTTAATAAAAACTGTTATCATGGAAGGCAGGTGGCTTAGGGGTCTCTTAGGCCCTCCGGGACTGCGGAGACACAGAGACCTATGTAGTTGGTGCCAATTCTCTGGGAGCCCGGGGCCCATAGGTAGAGGTTCCTCTTCAGGTGTTGGGGGGTATCAGGGAGGAGCTGGTAACCGTTAGCACAGGATCCTGTCGGGTTTTGGTGGCACACACCACCCAGCTGCTCCACTTTTGCACGAGTGGGGGCACAGCAGAGGGGTGGGGGCAAGATGTACTTCAGAGACTGGAAGCCTGGTTCCAGGTGGGTGTCCTGTGTACCCAAATGTTCATACTGGTCACACCAGGCCGCTACTTGGCTGTTGGGTCTGTGACATAAAAGCAGCTGGCTTCTCTGGGACTCACAGCCTCCTCTCGGTGGCTTGCTCTCACCCATCCCCTGCTTTCACCGTTCTCTCCTCTCTTTACTTTCCGGCTCTCCTCTGGGTAGGAAGAAATGCCACAATGACTTTCCACAAGACTCGTCCTGTATAACCTACAAAGATTCCTATTTTCCTACCATTTTTCATCTATGAATCAGCTATGGAAATTATGTTTATCTTGCCTCATCTAAATATCAATCAGGTTACATTTTAACGGCTAGTAGCTGAGGGTGGCACAAGCTTCTTGGTGACAGGGAAGCAGTGAAGAGAAAAACGAGACCAGTGCACATGCAGCCTACCCAGGACATAGTAGGTTCTTTTGTGGAAGTGTCCAGAAAAGAGTGGACAAGAGGTGCTCAGGTTAGTGCCATCCTGAGGACCCCTGGGGTGGCTGCCACGGGCCAATGTTTCCCATGCCAGGCTACAGCACACACTTAAGGATGCAGAACACAGTCCGCTCTACCCTCTGCAGCCTGCAAGCTGTCAGCTCCAGGGTAGAGTGGCGCTGGGAAATAATTACTCTCCAGAGCCCAGAGGTGCCTGGCAGCTGCCATGAGTCTGCTGCCCAGGAAGTGTGATCAGCACCCAGCACCACTCCCTGGCCTGGATTTCAGGCTAATTACAGTCCTGCAACCTGCAGCCTCACCACCCCGAGTCCTCGTCTCCACAGCAGAGGACGCTCAACTTTTAAACTGATTTGCTCAAGATGAGCTGGGCACTCAAAACCTGTGGAGAATATACAAGAAGTTTCTTTAAAAAAAAAAACTCATATTAGTATTGGATTGCTAGAGAAGTGTCAGTAAGGCAGGTTGCTCTCTGCTTATTTCCGTGGTGCCAGGTTGAGTGACATGGCATGTGCTTCAGTATCTCCAGGCCTTGGTTTCCTCATTTGGAAGGCAGGCTCAGCATAAACCACCCGGTGTCATCGAGGAAATCAAATGAGAATCAAATGACATGTGGCTGGGGGTTAGGGGATGTGTCTCGTGGCAGGAAGCTGCATGTCACATATTTGAGCCTTGCTCAATAATGATATTTTTCATCTTCTTCCTATTTCCTATCTATCTGATCAGAGAAATTTTTTTTCTTCATTTGCACAAATTACATCTTTCTCGCTATTCATAATGTCCTTTTTATTTTTAAAAGAAGATAGCAGGCTTGGGAGAGAGATGGAGTGTGGGGCAGGCATTAAGGTTTCAATCCAGAATGGACAATTTTCCACACTTCTATTACACTTCCCATGCCCCGTCTTAAACACAGCTGTCAAGACAAGAGGCTCATTAAAAAGATTGTTTTGACGGATGGAATGTTCATGTATTAAATTGGAAATCCATCCAAAAATACTAGAGGGAGGTGGCCAGAGGTGGCTGTGGGCTGTGACAGGAGCAGTGTTGCAGATTGTGAGTGGTGCATGTGCCAGGGTGAGTGCCGCTGCCTGCATCCAGGGAAGACTGGCCAACCCCGGGGAGGACGGGCTACTGCCAGGAGACCCTCAAAGAACAGCTCATGCCCTGTGTCCTGGAGTGCCCACCGCACAGTGGCTTGATCAGGGGAGAGAGTCGCCCTAACGTCCCTTGCTGGTCCTTTCTCCTGTTTGACCCTACTCCCCAGCTTCCTGCCCAATCTCAGAGTGCTTCCGTGAGCTCCTGTCTGCTGCTCTCTCCGACTCTAGATGTATTAGGATAATAGTCAGTCAGCTACAGTGTCTCAACCAAAGCAAAGCTGGGTCTGGGTTTCACTGGGATCTGTCTATCTCATAAAAAAGGGAGGCAGGTGGGCCATCCAGATTAGGCAGGTGCAGTTGCTTGACAGTTTCACCAAGGTCCAGGCTCTTTTCATCTTTCTGGGTTTTGTTACCCTGGGATTGCAGCTTTTGTCTCCAGTAACGCAAAAATGGCTACAGGGCTGCCGGTCATCCCATTAAAGCTCTAAATGGGAAGATGAAACGGCCAACAGAGTCTTCAAGGAAGCTGCACTTGCTAAGTCCCAGAGCTGGTCATGAGGCCACACTGAGGTTTACAGTGGGTGTTTCAGCCTGACTGGCAGCCTCAACCAATTAGGCACAAAATGAGGCTGTACGGGCAAGAAAAAGAGAATCTATCTTGCAGACTGAACAGGTCCCCCCCCCCAAATCAATACCCCGCCATATCCACTCTAGGAAAGCATCCAGGATCCCCTCACTTTAGGATCCTCCTCTGGCCCCTGTCCTGTGATATCACACACAGTGTCTGTCACCGGGTACCTCCAGCACTGGCTCTCACCCGTTAGGGCTGTTCTGAAGCTCTGGCCTCTGCCTGCCCTGTGATCTGTCTCTTGCACCTGTTTCCCTTTCCAAATGCTTGATAAACACAGCTAAGAATTTTCATGTGTATGGGTGTTTTGCCTGTGCACCACATGGGTGCCCAGTGCCCACAGAGGCCGGAAGAGGGAGTTGGCTCCTGGGGCAGCTGTGAACCACCAGGTGCCAGAGCGGCAAGCGCTCTTCAGCATGGAGCTGTCCCTCCAGTCCCATGCCCTGGAGATCTGCTCACTCCCTGGGAATTCCCCTGCTCTTCCCTGAAGACACAGCCTTCTGCCTCCAGGTATCCATGCCTTCCCTTTCCCTTTCCTTTTCCTTTTGTTCTCAGAAAATCCTGCCGGAGATGGTCTACTGCTGAGGCGGCAGTGGCAACACTCTTCCCACGGCCTCCGGAGGGCTGGGAACTCAGAACTGTGTGAGGAGATATGGGAGAAGTGCTGGGGTTCTAGGAACGTTTCATTTCTTTCAAAATGCTCCTTTTGCCCTCCTGGGAAATCCACAAGAGCTCAGCTCCCTCAGGAGGCCCAGCCTTGGAGAAGAGCTGTGCTGGGAGGGCGGGGCAGAGAGAGGTCACCACCAACCACAGAGGGCCTCTGCATGTGGCAGCATGATCCGTCTTATTTTCTGCACTGGGCAATGTGGAGTCTCTTATTTCACAGAACTCAGTGGAACCCAGGACTCTTTACTTGTTAGGACAGCAACTCTCATTCTGGGGTGACCAAGCTTTAAACATCATTTGGGGTTGTCTTTGGAAACCCGGAAGTGAGCAGATTCTGCCTGGTATTTCTGAGTCCCAGAGGTTTCCTGGCTCGGCTGGGATTGTGCAACTCAGGGTTTGATCGATGACTGTGACGTCACTGCAACTGCTTCCCCAAGTCTCGGGCATGGTTCCTAACTGGAGTACAAAGACACAGGCTTGGCGGCTGCCTCCTCCAGCCACACCCATATGACAAGTTGGAAGCCATCTGGAAGTGGGCTGTGAGCAGTCCACACTGGAGGCAGAGTGGGAGCTACCCACACCCCAACAGAACACGCCTCTGATTTCCATGGCAGGCCTTCCCTGTGGGAAGGGTGACCTGTGTAACTTCTGGAAGAGAGTTGATGAGCAGGTAAGGATCAGTGGTCATCCACCATTTCCCTAATGGCTCATGAGGGAAGAATGAGTCTTATGTTTCTTCCTGGTCATGTGTAGGCTTCCCAAAGAACCCACGAAATGGGCCCGAATCTGTACCGTCTGGCTCTTTACAGAGTTTGCCAACCCCCAAACCTACATTTTATTATAGGATTTTAAAAACACTGTTAATTCCCTGAACAAAATCAAGACTCTATGAGGAAGAACAAAAGATAAAATACACCCTGGTAGACTGGACAAGGTCATCTCCCCTCAAAACATTTTTTTTTAATTTAAAAGATAGAGATGAGTACAAAAAGTAAAGTAACATACCATTCACATGGCTGCCACCCACAGACAGCCTGCTCTAAGCTCCTTCATTGTTTGCGAAAGAGAAATATTAAGCCTATAGCAAAGTAGCTTTCATCCCTGAAGCTCCTGGTTTTACCTCCAAGGTCTGGTTAGAAGTTAGGCTGTTGGCGAGGACTTTTAGGGAAAAGGAACCTGTATACATTGCCTGTGAAAATACAGAATAGTCTGGCCACTATGGAAGTTGGCGTGGAGATCTCTGAAAACACTGAAAATAGAAGTACCATATGATATGGCTATACCCTTCCTGAAGGAATCCAACTCAGGACACAAAAGTGACACCAGCACCCCTGTTATTCTGTCACTAGTCACAATGGTTAGGGTGTGATGCCCATGTGTCCATCAAAGGATGATTGGATAATGACAATATAATTACACAGTAAGGTTCTATTTGGCCATAAAGAACAAGCCATGGTGCTTGTAGGCAATGAACGGAAGTAGAAATGACCATGTTAAGTGAAATAAGCCAGACACAAAAGACAAGTATGTTTTCTCTCATTCATGAAATCTGGGGGAGGAGATAAAAGCAAAAAAGGCTTTTATAGGGACCCTGAAGAAGAAAAGGAGAGAAGAAACTAAGGGTGACAAGAGGAGACAAAAATAGACAAAGTACATTATATGTATGGAAAGGCCATAATGAAGCCAGTTCTTTGCACAGCTAATATATACAAAATTTTAAAAACCCACAGAACGTTTCAATAAAGGTGCAAATGAAGAATTTTTGGTAAGAAAAATAATGGCTACTCCATAACCTAAATGAAGAAGCAGAGACTGGGCCTGAGCACTTTCCTGTCCTGCCGGAAGCATCCCAGACATTCTTCTCTGGGCAGGATAGACACATGCCCTCAACACAGGCTGCGCCACCTCCAGGCACACACACTGCAGGGCTCTCGGGCTTCTACAGCAGAAGACGCAACCACGAGACTAAGGTTCCTGTGAACTAAAGGCATGGGGGCCTTTACCTGGGAGACCAGGGAGTGGAAAGGAGAAAAGGAGGAAGGAAAGAGGCAAGACATGTTGCCAACATGAAACTCATGCCTGTGAGGTCGTGTTCTCTTGACACTCCAGAGTCACCTGGGAGATGAGATGGTCATCTGTGGCCTCGTGCAGAGGGGTAACTGTACTACACTAGTGAGGTGGTAAGTCTGCTCACTGTGGGCAGCGCCAGCCCCTGGCTGAGACACTAGGCTGCATAAGTGGAGGAAGAGAGCCAGGCACCACCACTCTGCTTGCTGATGGTGGACTGGATGTGGCCGCCGTCTCAGCTCATGCTGCCTTGACTGCCACACCGTGATGAACTGCCTCCCTGAACTAGGAGCTAATGCAAGCCCTTCCTCCCATGAGTTACGTCTGCCAGTGCTTTATCACAGCAGCAGACGAAGAACCTCACACACACACTTGTCTCTCAAGATGTCCCAAGCCCACATTTTAAATTATTTTATTCCTATTTTCTGGAGCCACAGTTCCCATTTTCAGTGACCTTTTCTTGGGGCCCGTAATCCTCAGTGAATGTGCCCACCAGGATTTACACCGCAGAGGAGCTGGCCTGCATTCATGGGAGCTGGGATCCTGGATCCCTCCATTTCAACAAGCAGCAGCCTGCTCACATGCGCAAGGTGACAGGAGAAAAAGGCTGTGTGTCAAAAAGCTGCTGCTTGCTCAGTCCACAGGAGAGTTACAAGTACCCACAAATCAGGACCCCTGTGATATCCTAGAGCCCCCTTTAGCATAGAGTCTTTGGAACATTCACATGCTAAGCTTCCCTGGCTGGGTGGACTAGCTCCTTCCCTGCAGAGGCCCTGGCAGAAGCTAACCCTGTATAGCTGTGCCACCTTCCTCACCTCTGCTGACCATGGCCATGGCCACTAAAGATGCTCATTACACCCTCTGGGTATTCAAACAGATCCAGGACAGGACTAAGCCCATCCTTGCTACCTCCCCACTGGCACTGGAGAGTTCACTTGACCTCCTGCTATTTAGGGTTTCCATGTCTGTATAAAGTCACAATGGTACTTGCTTGCCATTGTAGCATTTATTAAATGGTAACTAGTAACAGTCTAGTCATAGTTTTAAATGTACATGGTAAAATTGATCCTCAAGAAGGCTAGCTGCCCTGTGAATTTAACTTTCCCCTGGAGACAAGGTGAGGCCATTGCAGGGATAGGACCCCCCTTTCCCCCTCCCCAGCACAATCAACAGACAGGGTTAGCATGACTGCTCTCAGAGACAAGGGTCCAAGCAATATTAACACCAGTATGCTAAAGGTACCAAAAGGAAAACGTGTTCCCTAAGTCTCAACTTATCTAACGTGATGTCATGTCAGTTGTTTCTCACTAACGATAATGAGGAAGCTGAGGAGAACGAGGACAATGTTTAACAGGCGCAATCGGCACTAATGAGCAGCAGCCAGAAGCAGACACTGGGTCACGAGACGGGACCAGCTTCCCAGGCTTAGAGGCCAGCAGCGCCCAACCACAACGAGATCTCGGCCTCTAAGACCTCTGAGTTTGCATGCCAGTGCAGTGGAGAGAATGCTTCTCAGGAGTGGCCTGAGCGGGCGTGCCAACGGTGACAGAAACACGCCCAGCTTTAGCCATGGCTCTTAGGAACCTGTTTGCCTCCTGCATCTTTGAGGAGGAAAGCTCCTCCCTCAGGTATCTTGGCACTGAGGAGACATGAAGTCGGAAATTAACGTCTCCCAAGTAAACGGGAAGGTGAGATGGAGGCCCTGTCCTAACAGGACAGACCAGTGCTAAGGTGCGCCGGCTGCCCAGCATGCTGCCGCTACAAGGATGGGCCTCAGCTGCACTTCTTCACAGAGGGCAGTGCTTGGAGGCGCTGAAGGAAGTGCTCTCCTTCTTCTGACTCTATGGAGTTATAAATGGACACAGGCTTGGACAGACCCTTTCCTAATTACGGATGTGCTGTGGTTGGCTCCCTCACCTGTGCTGTGGGCGTGAATGTGGCATGGAGGACTGGCTTAGTTGCTTTCCGGTCACTGGTAATGACCGAGGCAACTTGTAATAGAAACTGTGTAATTTCCGGCTCATGGGTCTAGACGGTTAGAGTCCGTGGCCATCATGGCAGGGGACACGGCAACAGGCAAGCTGTGGGAGTGGGAGGGGGAGAAGGAGATGGACATGGGGGGGGGGGCGGACAGAGAGAGGCAGAGAGAGAGAGAGAGAGAGGGAGAGAGATATCTTGGAAAGCAGTGGGCTTTTGAAACCTCAAAGCCTGGCCATAGGACACGCCCCTCTAACAAAGACACACCTCTGAATCCCTCCTAAACAGTTCCACCAATGGGGATGAAGCACACCCACACATGAGCTTATGGAGGCCATTCTCGTTCAGCCACCTCAAGAACCAGCCACCGTCTGCCCAACAATGCTTATTTTACTTCTAAGGCCATCATCGATGGGCAAACACTCTAACATTCTATACATTTATTGATTTAGTGTGTGTATGAGCCTGTGTGCAAACACCATGGTATACGTGTGGAGGTCAGAGGGCAACTTGGAGGATTCAGTTCTCTGCCTGCTTCGTGTGGGTTTCCAGGATTGAAGCATGTCACCCGGCTTGGTGACCAGTGCCCACTGAGCCGTCTCCTTGGCCCTGCCAATGCTCACGGGAAGCTAAGGCAGAGCAGCAACGTTAGGCAATTGCAGCTGATTCTGTGCAGTGAAGGCCCAGAGCGAGGCTGTGCTGCCGGGAAGCAGCGATGGACACAGTAGGTGAAGGAGAATTCGAGCTGTCGAGGAAGTTAGGCTGTCCTGTTCAAGCAGGGGCTGTGGGTAAAGTGTCCCCACAAAGAAGGTCATGCTACAGTGTCACCCTCACTGTGAGGTGGCAAGAGAGTGAGAACACAGGATGGGGCCCTGATCCAGTGGGTTTGTGACTTTTTAAGAGAGACCTGGAGTGGGATGCTGGTGTCATCACGTGACATCCCATACTATCTTAGGACTACAGGAAATGGTCACTAGGAATGAAAGACTTTGGCAGATGTGACCTCCTGATCTTGAACTTGCTAGATTTCAGAACTGTGAGCTAAATGAACCTTCACTCCTTAGAAAGGACAGCCTGTGGTGTCCAGTTATTGCAACAGAAAACGGATGAAGACACCAGGGAGAGCAGGATTTTACAAAGGAGTCTCACTGATCATTCCAGAAGACACTAACTGCTATTTTAAAAGTATGAGTTGAAAGAGCAGACAGAATATTCTTACTTCGTATATTCCAGACTCCTTCTTTCTAGGTGCTACAACAAAACACTTTTGCACACACTCATGCTTTAGAATGCTCTGTAGGCTGGGAAGATGGCTCAGACCCTGCTTGCTGAATAAGAATGAAAACCTGAGTGCAATCCCTAGAACCCACACTAAAAATATAAATCCAGATGTGGTGAGATGCCTCTGTAATCCCAGAATTGGGAGGTGGAGACAGGCACATGCCTGGGGCTCGCTAGCTGGCTGGCACAGCCTGATCACTGAGCATCTCGGCCAAAGAAGACTCTTGTGAAATAAGGTGGACGGCGCTTGAGTGACAATCCTCAGAGTTGACCTCTGACCTCCACATACAGATGGTATACATGTATGGCGGCGCGCGCGCACACACACACACACACACACACACACACACACACACAGAGAGAGAGAGAGAGAGAGAGAGAGAGAGAGAGAGAGAGAGAGAGAGAGAGAGACAGAGACAGAGACACAGAGACAGACAGAGAGAAAAAGACAGACAGACAGACAGAGATGGAGAAGGAACCTCTACTTGTTTTGTTTATTCCTCTGGCCTGAGTGCAATTGAGGAGGCTGAGCTGTTTGCTGAATGCACCCGGACTGCCTTAACTTCGGGAATCAGTCAGTAGAACACTTCACACGCCAGATTCTCGATTTATAAATATTTACCATCAGGACTTGATTTTAACTTTAATTAGCCCAACTGTTAAGGATACCTCCAAAGTGAGAAGTGAAATCCACCACTTCACACCAGATGTAGCATCAGCAGTTGGTCTTTTATCTTTGATGGTGAAGGAGATGCAGGCATCAAATGACTAAAGCGTGATGCTTTACAGCGAACGGATCAAAACAGAAAACTGACCAAACCTGGGAAAATGAATGATGGCTAGATGCTCGGAGAAAGAGAGTGAAATTCATCAAGTTGATCTGTCCCCAGAAGCGCGGGGTTCATTGAGGCTTTAAAAAGGCACACTTGTCTGTTCCTTTCCAAAGTTGGCTGAGAAGAGAAGCCACCAAGATAAGGTTCTTAAAAGTGCACTTCAGACAGAGGGCTCTGAGGGTGACCACCACTGCCCTGTGGCACATTCCTGCATGTGACAATTCTGACTATGGAATTATGCACCAAAGGCTGTTTACTAGAACGGATGGTGAAGTGTGTGCTTTAACAAGTAGTCAAGAGCCAAAAAACACAGAATAGCTAAAAACAATCCTATACAATAAAAGATTCTCAAGCTGTCCTATAGAGCAATAGTAATTAAAACAGCATGGTACTGGCACAGCAATAGGCTGGTTGATCAATGGAATCGAATCAAAGACCCAGAAATGAATCCACACACATATGGTCACTTGATTTTTGACAAAGAAGTCAAATCTATTCAATGGAAAAAGGATAGCATCTTCAACAAATGGTGCTGGTCTAACTGGATGTCTACATGTAGAAAAATGCAATTAGACCCATATTTGTCACCATGCGCAAAACTCAAGTCCAAGTGGATTAAAGACCCCAACATAAAACCAGAGACACTAAATTGGTTAGAAGAAAAAGTGGGGAAGAGCCTGGAACACACTGGCACAGGAGATAACTTCCTGAACAGAACACCAACAGCCCAGGCCTTAAGGTCAACAATCAACAAATGGGACCTCATGAGGCTGAGAAGCTTCTGTAAGGCAGGAGACACTGTCAACAGAACAAAGCGACAGCCTACAGACTGGGAAAAGATCTTCACCAACCCTACATCTGACAAAGGTCTAATATCCAAAATATATAAAGAACCCAAGAAAGTAAACACCACCAAACCAAATAATCCAATTGAGAAATGGGGCTCAGAACTAAACAGAGAATTCTCAAGAGAGGAATATCGAATGGCTGAGAAATACTTAAAGAAATGCTCAACGTCTTTAGTCATCAGAGAATTGCAATTCAGAATGACTCTGATATTACATCTTACACCCATCAGAATGGTTAAGATAAAAAATTAAAGTGACACCACATGCTGGCGAGGATGTGGAGAGAGAGGAACACTCTTTCATTGCTGGTGGGAATGCAAATTAGTGCAATCAATTTGGAAATCTATCTGGCGCTCTCTCAGAAAACTGGGAGTAGGGCTTCCTCAAGACCCAGCTATTCCACTCCTTGGAGTATACCCAGAAGAAGCTCCAGCACACAACAGGGACATATGCTCTACCATGTTCATAGTGGCCTTATTCATAATAGCCAGAACATGAAAGCTGCCTAAGTGTCCCTCGGTAGAAGATTGGATAAAGAAACTGTGGTATATTTACACTATGGAATACCACTCAGCTATTAAAAATAAGGAATTTCTGAAATTTGTGGACAAATGGATTGAACTAGAAATGATCATAATGAGTGAGTTAACCCAGAAGCAGAAAGAGTCAAATGGTATATACTCACTTATATCTGGACACTAGCCCAAGGGGCATGTCCCATGAATGTCTTCATTTACCAGGATAGTGGGACAGAGGGGAGGACATCCTATTGAGACTTTAGGCAAGAGAAGCATGGGAGAATGGGGAAATAGAAGGATCCAGAGGGTCCTAGAAACCTACAAGAAGAACATTATGATGGGCGGATCTGGGCCCAGGGGACCTGCTCAAACTATGGCACCAGCCAAGGACAATACGTGTAGTAAACATCGAACCCCTACCCAGATCTAGCCAATGGACAGGACATTCTCCATAGTTGAGTGGAGAGTGGGGACTGACTTTCACATGAACTCTGGTGCCCCATATTTGACCATGTCCTCTTGATGGGGAGGCCTGATGGCACTCAGAGGAAGAATAGCAGGCTACCAAGAAGAGACTTGATACCCTATGAGCATATACATGGGGAGGAGGTCCCCCTCAGTCACAGTCATAGGGGAGGGGAGTAGGGGGGAAGCGGGAGGGAGGGTACAAGGGATGGGATAACTATTGAGATATAATATGAATGAATTAATAAAAAAAACAAGTAGTCAAATTTAATTGTTAAATTCCACAGCAATTTTGCATCTAGTTTTATGGCTCTTCCCCTCGTAAACTAGTGGTCCCTTTTCATCAAACTAAAAAACAGCATGCATTCCTTACCTATTCTGAAGACTATCAGGCTCAGAGTAGCCTAACTTCCCACAGGTGCTGGAGGCTTTGGTCTAGCTTTTGCATAATGCACAAGGTTAACAAGCCCAAGCCTCACAGACTGTATGCTAGTCCTTGGAGCAACTCTGGCTTGGCCTGAAGAGTGTCACGTGATCCCTTAAAGAAGGAAGCCAGGTGAATTGGCTAAGAAACACCCATCTAGTTAACGGCCTGCTGAGAAGTCTCAACTTAGTTCAGGGTCATAGACCTGCAAATAGCTCTTTATGGAGCACTCACTACACGATGGTATGGTGCCCAGTACTTGTAGGGCATGCCTCATTTTATCTGATGCACCAACCCTGAGGTTAGGAAGACAGTCTTTGTTTCACAAAAGACAAAGTAAGGCAGAAAGATGCCACCTGGCTAAGGGGCCACCAAAGGATGAGGCTGAAGGTCTGTCCCAACCCATGGCCCAGCTTCTCCCACCTCACCTGCCCCAACATCAGCCACTCTGGAACACTTTTGTAAGTTTTCCCTTAGTGGCATCCTAGCTATACTATTACTTACTTAGTACCTGTGTTTAAGTTATTAAGTGCTTATGCCTTCAGACATTTTACATGTCACCACGGGCTTTCCTACACCAGCTCTACTCTAAGCTGCATCACAGGCACCAGGCATAGTGCCAGGCTCACCCAATCTACTGAGAAGCAGAGGAGGCCCTCTGAGGGCAGACCCCACCGTGGGCCAGCCACATTCCCACAGCGGGGTCCAGAAGCACACTGCAATCACACATGCACACTGTCCACCAAGGACTCAGAAAGCAAAAGCACCTGTTTCAAGGGAACAGGCCCTGGAGACAGGGGCAGGCCCTCCACATGGCTATGACCAGCTGTATACATGTTATGTCTTGCCAATTCCATGCCCACCACATGGCTATGACCAGCTGTATACATGTTATGTCTTGCCAATTCCATGCCCACCACGTGGCTATGACCAGCTGTATACATGTTATGTCTTGCCAGTTCCATACTACAAAAGGATTGCTGTTAGCTCTACAGCGATCTCAGGTCAGCAAAGCCCAAATATTTACACCCTGATGGTTTTCAAGAAACAGTCTTATGGATATGTCCTCTAGGCTAGTGCTTCTTGAATTTTTCTACTTTTGACACTGTTTCACTTGAGACATTTTTATACAGCCCTGAAATATAAAATAGGTATGCAAATAAAAAATCGCTGACAAATCAGTTATTTACCATAATTCTTTCTATATGTATAATTTAAAATGAAAGCAAATCTACACCCTAATGAGACAGACATGGTTGCTTATCTTATATAAAGATTTAAATCTTGGGGCTGGAGAAATGGCTTAGCAGTTAGGAGCACCGGCTGCTCCTTCGAGAGGACCCAGGTTCAGTTTCTAGCATCCACATAATGGCTTACAACCACCTGTAACTCCAGTCCTAGGGGATCTGATGCCCTTCTGGCCTTGGTGGGCACCAGGCACGCACATGATACAGACACACATGCAGGCAAAAAAAAAAAAAACCCTGTACACATAAAATAAATAAATAAAAATTTAAAAAGAGAATTAAATCTTGGCTGAATAATTGATACTGGAAGGCATTTTGCAGAGCAGACACTTTGACTTTATAACTATATTGCTGAGAACGCCAACTCACAGAAGTACGCAGTACAAAATGGCAGCGGCACACTTAAGGCCATCTCAGGAACTGCTGCAAATTCTGTCCTAATTACAACCAAAACCATTAACATATCTTAAAGAAAACTGAAGTCAGAACCTCAAACAACAGTTTTTAAAATAAAATACCCGAACACAACATCATCCAAAGATAAAGTGATTTGGTTCTTCCATGCTAAGGGATGACTGTGGGCAACAAACATCTTTGTTTTCTGCAGTTAAGCTATTATGTTTCTACAATAGCAGAACATTTTTGTATGTACATTTAAAAACACTCTGCAAATCACAACATATTAATAATCTCAAATTTGAGCAAAGGTACTCAGGCAGCAGCACTTGGGGGTATCGTATGGAGCGATGATATGTGCAATGCCAAGTGCACACGTTAGGTGTTCAGAGCCAAGGTTGTAATGCTGTGCACTGCAAGCAACACAACACAATACCAATGCTGCCAGAAACGCCTCAAGCTGTGATGGGCTAGATTTTGAGTGAATTTTTAATCAGTTGCGTGACCTCATATATGGGCAGGACTTGGTTTAAGAAGCAGTGTTCCAGGCAGGCATTTCCCATCCAGAACTCAGCTGACCATTTCAGGCAGTGTGGGCATCACTAGTGACTGCAGCTGTAGGGCTGATGTGAATCAAGCCAGGTCCTGTCCCTGTTAACCAATATGTCTTTATTTATCAAGGGGCCACGAGTGTGTGCCAGGCTCAGGGGTGGACATGCATTAGTGAGAACAGCTGGGCCCTTATTTCCTGGAGGCATCAGGACAGAAATCGTGTCAATGCAACGGTGAGACAGAGGACCCCAACGTTCTCTTCTCCCCGTAGTATGGACCTGGAAACCTGACCTCTCCATTCTTAAAAAGCTTGAAATCCTAAAACCACAACCAAGGGCTGAGAGCTCTCCTTTTCTTTCTGTTTCTTTGTTAAAAAGCACACAAATGCTAGAGATGAAACTAATTCTGTGAAATTACCCATTAACTTTTGCAGGAGAGATCAACTTGCTAGAATTTTTCATAATTGCCAGCTGTGCCCCGGGCTCTTTAATACACAGTCCGTAAGCTCTGTGCTGAGAATGGAGGGAAAGAAAGGGTGTCGCGACATCGAGGGGAAACGTGGGCAGTCAAAGAGTTCCTTTTTTTTTTTTTTTTAAGATTGAAAATTTAAACTGCAATCCGCATTAACTGGGTCACATATTAACCTTCTGCTGAGAGACGCCTGAGGGACGAGACAACGTCCGCTCCCACCCAGATTTCATTATCTACGATCTGTCTTTGCAACTCCAACTAGGTAGCAGGTGAATTAAGGGGAAAACCAATTTCTACCTCCCTTGGATGCGCTGGAATTGATTATCCCCAGGCAGAGGAAAATACGGCTGGAAATAGCCAGGGCTGCTACGGATTGTGCACCTGTCCTGCCCTGATACCTGTGCATTCCTACCAGTTAGTGACAATGTTTTTGTACCATACAAAGAAGCCCCCAACCCACCCCCACTTTCATTGACTTCCAAAGTAGAAACAGGAAGCATCGTTTCTAGGGAAACCTGGGGTTGGAAGCTCTTGGTTTTTGGATCACAGAGCGCATTCCTACACAAATGGTGGTCTATTGTTTGGTGACAGCCCTTCCTCCTCATTTACCTCATCCCATTTTCAAAAATTAAAGCAACAATGGGAGATGATTGTTGATGCTCATTATTAAATCATTTATTCATCCCACACAATGATTCAGAATTATTCATTAAACTTGCTGGAAGGAAGCAGGGTTTTATCTCTGCAGTGGCTTGGGGAGGGATGTATCCTTTAAAAGGATATTTTATAACAACACAATTATCGTAATTAAAAGCTACCCTGATCAGCTGATGAGCTTCTGACATATGTTTGAGCACTGGCATTTTAGCACTAGGAATAAAATGAGACTGAAATAGTATTAGGAAATAATATTGCTGTGGGGACAAAAGCCGGAGGCAACATTAAATGCTACCTGCCACCACCACCCCGGTTTTTATCAAGGTCTTTAAGTTAATGAATTTTACAAAATATCACTGAACTTCTGGCTTTCCAAAATGAGTTCAAATTCTAGTGCTACGACTTCAGCCACTGTCTGCATTCCTGAGGGGTCAGTGGCACCTCTCCCCACCCTCCTATCCTGAGCGGTCAGGGTACCCCTCCGCGCCCTCCGTCCTGAGTGATCAGTGGCACCCCTCCCCACCCTCCTGTCCTGAGGGGTCAGTGGCACCCCTCCCTACCCTCCGTCCTGAGTGGTCAGTGGCACCCCTCCGCGCCCTCCGTCCTGAGTGATCAGTGGCACCCCTCCCCGCCCTCCGTCCTGAGTGGTCAGTGGCACCCCTCCCCGCCCTCCTGTCCTGAGTGGTCAGTGGCACCCTTCCGCGCCCTCCGTCCTGAGTGGTCAGTGGCACCCCTCCCCGCCCTCCGTCCTGTGTGGTCAGTGGCACCCCTCCCCGCCCTCCGTCCTGAGTGATCAGTGGCATCCCTCCGCGCCCTCCATCCTGAGTGATCAGTGGCACCCCTCCCCGCCCTCCGTCCTGAGTGATCAGTGGCACCCCTCCGCGCCCTCCATCCTGAGTGATCAGTGGCACTCCTCCCCGCCCTCCGTCCTGAGTGGTCAGTGGTACCCCTCCCCGCCCTCCTGTCCTGAGTGGTCAGTGGCACCCTTCCGCGCCCTCCGTCCTGAGTGGTCAGTGGCACCCCTCCCCGCCTTCCGTCCTGAGTGATCAGTGGCACCCCTCCCCGCCCTCCGTCCTGAGTGATCAGTGGCACCCCTCCCCGCCCTCCGTCCTGAGTGGTCAGTGGCACCCCTCCCTGCCCTCCATCCTGAGTGGGCAGTGGTACCCCTCCGCGCCCTCCGTCCTGAGTGGTCAGTGGCACCCCTCCCCGCCCTCCGTCCTGAGTGGTCAGTGGCACCCCTCCGCGCCCTCCATCCTGTGTGGTCAGTTGCACCCCTCCCTACCCTCCGTCCTGAGTGATCAGTGGCACCCCTCTGCGCCCTCCATCCTGTGTGGTCAGTGGCACCCCTCCCTACCCTCCGTCCTGAGTGATCAGTGGCACCCCTCCGCGCCCTCCGTCCTGAGTGGTCAGTGGCACCCCTCCCCGCCCTCCGTCCTGAGTGGTCAGTGGCACCCCTCCCTGCCCTCCATCCTGAGTGGGCAGTGGTACCCCTCCGCGCCCTCCGTCCTGAGTGGTCAGTGGCACCCCTCCCCGCCCTCCGTCCTGTGTGGTCAGTGGCACCCCTCCCTACCCTCCGTCCTGAGTGGTCAGTGGCATCCCTCCGCGCCCTCCGTCCTGAGTGATCAGTGGCACCCCTCCGCGCCCTCCATCCTGAGTGATCAGTGGCACCCCTCCCCGCCCTCCGTCCTGAGTGGTCAGTGGCACCCCTCCCCGCCCTCCGTCCTGAGTGATCAGTGGCACCCCTCCCCGCCCTCCGTCCTGAGTGGTCAGTGGCACCCCTCCCCGCCCTCCGTCCTGTGTGGTCAGTGGCACCCCTCCCTACCCTCCGTCCTGAGTGATCAGTGGCACCCCTCCGCGCCCTCCGTCCTGAGTGATCAGTGGCACCCCTCCCCGCCCTCCGTCCTGAGTGGTCAGTGGCACCCCTCCCTGCCCTCCATCCTGAGTGGGCAGTGGTACCCCTCCCCGCCCTCCGTCCTGAGTGGTCAGTGGCACCCCTCCCTGCCCTCCATACTGAGTGGGCAGTGGTACCCCTCCGCGCCCTCCGTCCTGAATGGTCAGTGGCACCCCTCCGCGCCCTCCGTCCTGAGTGATCAGTGGCACCCCTCCGCGCCCTCCGTCCTGAGTGGTCAGTGGCACCCCTCCCTGCCCTCCGTCCTGAGTGGTCAGTGGCACCCCTCCGCGCCCTCCGTCCTGAGTGGTCAGTGGCACCCCTCCCCGCCCTCTGTCCTGTGTGGTCAGTGGCACCCCTCCCTACCCTCTGTCCTGAGTGGTCAGTGGCACCCCTCCCCGCCCTCCGTCCTGAGTGGTCAGTGGCACCCCTCCCCGCCCTCCTGTCCTGAGTGGTCAGTGGCACCCCTCCCCGCCCTCTGTCCTGAGTGGTCAGTGGCACCCCTCCCTACCCTCTGTCCTGAGTGGTCAGTGGCACCCCTCCCCGCCCTCCGTCCTGAGTGGTCAGTGGCACCCCTCCGCGCCCTCCATCCTGAGTGGTCAGTGGCACCCCTCCCTACCCTCTGTCCTGAGTGGTCAGTGGCACCCCTCCCCGCCCTCCGTCCTGAGTGGTCAGTGGCACCCCTCCTCGCCCTCCATCCTGAGTGGTCAGTGGCACCCCTCCACGCCCTCCGTTCTGAGCGATCAGTGGCACCCCTCCCTACCCTCTGTCCTGAGTGGTCAGTGGCACCCCTCCCCGCCCTCCGTCCTGAGTGGTCAGTGGCACCCCTCCTCGCCCTCCATCCTGAGTGGTCAGTGGCACCCCTCCACGCCCTCCGTTCTGAGCGATCAGTGGCACCCCTCCGCGCCCTCCGTCCTGAGTGGTCAGTGGCACCCCTCCCGCCCTCCGTCCTGCACACAGGAATCTACTATCCAAACATCCCGACCTAGCAGCCGGGGTGGTTCTGCCCACACCTGAACTGCAACTTCAGATGTTGCCCATGTTTTATCTGTGTCTGACGGGGCCTGGCTCAGCATGCCATGGAAGTGCACAGGTGACAGCAGCAGGGGCCTTGATCTCTCTAGTTTTCCCTGGTAAAGCAGGCTTAGGTGAGGATCCTAAGGCTAGGGGCAAAGAAGATGCATCTACTTATACCAGAAGGTGGTGCCTGGGGGAGAAACAGAGTGTGGGAGGACCCTAGAAGACAGGCAGGTGAACATGGTGCCTGTGATGTGCAGGGCACACGATGTGGGCAGATAATCTGAGTTGGAGTCTGACCTGAGCCAGACCTAAAGGCAGGGACAGATGGATACTTGTCTCTATCTCCAAAGAGGTGACAGTCTAGTGAGAGACTCAAACATGTCACCACTTGTAAATCCATTTGACAAGTGCTTGGGATCAAGAAAACACTGAGAAGGAATTCAAGGGGAAAAGGGTTCTAAACCAAAAAGGTAAAAACTGAGTATGTTTCACCATGTTGACACGGAGGCAGCCAGAGCAAATGGCAAGGACTTCTGGGAAGGGCAAGTGAGGAGCTGGACCCTGTGCTGGGGCAGGAGAGTGAGTGGAGGGCCTGGCTATGCAGCTGTTTCAGTGAAGGAGGCGGGGAAAAGGCCATGACTGAACACAGTCCTGCCAGGCAAGGAGGCCACTGCTGGGCCCAGAGCCCTCAGGATGCCAGGGCCAGGTCCCACCGAGAATGGCAAAGGAAGGTGAACTCCCTCCCGGTCAGCTTCATGCTGGCAAAGCAACTTTTGGACTGTGGTCTGGCTTCCCCTTTAATTCTGCCTAGGGGGAGGGGCTGCATGGCCCGTGCTTGTCTTGCTCACAGGAACCATGGTAGATACCAACTTTAACAAGATGGGGCCATGGGATTCGCTTCAGAAGTACACAGTCCTGGTTCCAGAGCCTGTGGCAGCTGTCGTATCCCACAGGCAGTGCCCTCTGCTGCAGATGGCTACCACACTTCCTCCATGGATGCCCTGTTAGCACTGCGGGTCCTCTCAGCATCTGCACATTCTCATGGAAGGCATGTGCTCTGTCCTGGTATAGGCAGCCCAGAGCCACACACCACTCGACAATGCTGACAGAAAGGAAAACAGACAGAAGGGAGGGGGCTGCATTTGCGCCACTTACATGTCCTGGAAGGACTGGGTTTGGTGGCACTGAATGTTCCACTGGCTTGATTCTCTGTTGCAAAACAGTCGCCAAGGTGGAGTGGATGCCGTCCAGAGACACGCAGGCCACTTCCTTGGCATCAGAAATGTTTTCCACACCAACTCATAAACTTTAATAGAACTTTACCAACCTGATCTCCATGGAACAGTTGGAAAATGTCTCTCATTATGTGAGCTTTTTCTAAAACGTCTCAGGCGTACAGAAGGCCTATTGGGCTTCCACACTGGAGGATGAATAAAAGAGTAGCGGGGATGTTTTTTTTTCTTTCTTTTTTTTTTTAAACAAATTTTGGCTCTTGAGTGAGCCCACCTCCAATCCTGTTCCCTCCTGGAAGAACTGAATGATGGGGTGCATATACTACAAGTGTCTGATACGAATGAGCTGTAGAACAGTCTAAGGAGGTCAGTGGGGGACAGGACACAGCAGGAGTCATGGCAACCACTGATCACTTAGGGGAGCCAGCCAGGACACTGCATTTCTCTAGAGAGGCCACAGTCTTAGGGAGGTGGGAGGAACAGCTGGCAGAAGCTAAGGTTTGCTTCTGGGCCAGGGCATCTTCACTTTTGATTGCACACTTGTGGATTGCACGAATGATGGGTTGAAGTCTACATCAGAGAGATCCAATCCAGACATCTCCCTGTCCTAACTCAGGGAGGAGCCATAATGCACCCCAGTACAGGTAACCCAGGGAGGTCCCAGGACCAGTCTACTGTAGCCTCACCACAAGGATTCCTGCAGGACACACAGGACTCTTGGTAGGATGCTTGGTTCTTAAGGCTTATCTGTCCCTGAGCCAGTTCGCTCTTCCCTCAGAAATGAAGGAAGCTGCCTGCAGGCCACATTCTGGGCCCTTCTGCTAGGACCCCCTGCCCCGAGACCCCCATCCTCAAATGTAGGCATCTACTTCAGGTGGTGCTTGGCGGGCCAGGGGCCAGCCTAAATGCATCCTGGGATTACTACCCTTAACTACCGTAAGAGATCTGTAGAAACCGAGGCAGGCAGGCAGAGGCAGCTTGTCCACAGCCAGACTACTAGTGAGTGGGACAGAACCAACCAGTCCCATCCAAACCCTTGTCCACTCTTCAGTTTGCCAGGTGGCAGAGGAGGTGGACACACCCACACCCGGGCACTACCTGCTCTGGTGAGCTTGTCTGCCAACTCCTTCCGCACGGTCTTGGTGATGTTGAAGTAGTCATCATCCTCATCAATACTCTGCAGGAACAGAGGGATGTGCTGGAAGACAATGGCATGCTGGCACCGCTGCTGCTCTGCGATGCTCAGCTGCTGGTCCAGCCAGCGGTCCTGGGCCTGCTTCAGTTCAGGGCACCTGGAGGCATCGTACAAGAACTGGGAGTTGAGCACCAGGAACAGGACGCCCCCGACCCAGAAGCTGAAGTAGTCATCTCCCCACGTCTGGCAGAATTCCTCCACAGTCTCGGCTGTTGGGACATTGCCCAAGTCATGGTTGCCACTGACCAGCACCAGTGGGATGTCCTGATCCACAGCCCTCAGTACTCGCTGCAAGTCCTTAGTCTGCTCTTCCCGCCAGGGAGTTCCTGGAAAAAGAAGAGTGGTCACCTGAGAGGGCTGGAGGCTGTTTGTTCACTTATCTACTCACAAGAAACTGAGACAGAATAATTGAGAATGACTGTCGCAGAAATGTCCCAGAGTAGGGACCCACTAAGAGCAAACGGATGGAGCACGTATCTGTCTACAGAAACACTTCAGCTCAGTGTCCCTACGGTTGCCTGCTGAGATAAGATAGCAGAGAAGCAACTCTGCCTCAGGGTGCACCTGGCCATGCCTGCGCTGTCTACATGGTCCTGGTTTTGAACCCATCCCTCCAGGGGAGAAGTCCTAGTTCCAGAGATGGATGTGCCAGGTGTCCCAGCACAGGAAGAGGTGTTTTGTGTCGGCACTCAATAAGGCACACAGAGGCTCAGCATCTTAGTGCTTGGCACATCCTCCCTTCCACTCTGGCATGCAGGACTCAGAATGGAAATGATTATTTGGATAGGGAGTTAGAAAATGTGTGGGCAACCAGCATCCTCCTTCTTCAGATTGCTGGCTTCCGCACTTCCTGTAATAATGTATTAAAGCTTAATAAATGGATTTTGAAATGACCAATTCAATTCCACATCTGTTCTTCACAGCCTCTCTGTGTGAATTTATTTAACAAATATTTATTGGGCATTGACTATGTGTGAAGTATCAATTTAGTGACAGAGATAAGCACAAATCCTTTCCTCTAAACTAGGGGGTTGCATTGTGTGTGAGAAAATTACAAACACGCACTCCACCTGCCTGTGATGTCATGAGGAGTGACTGAGAAAAGCAAAGCAGGGTGAGGATGTAACCCCAGTGCCACAGACAGCTGAGGAAATGACGGAGAAGAGCAGGTCCACTTCCCTGAAAACAATGAGAGCCACAGCAGAGGGAATCAAAGCCAACACTGCAAATAACAGGAAGGTTTGGAATGTCCCCGACAAATGATGGGTAAACACTGGAGTTGATGCTCCGTTCCCATTACAATCAGCTGGGCATCATACATGAGTCATAATAACTGCATATCCCAAAAAACTGCATGCTTATATATCAATTAGAAATAAACCTTAGAGAATGCCAAGAAAAGCCTCATGAAGCAACTGAGCTAAGAAAGGCGGAAATGCAGAGATGAAGGGCTTGAGGCCTAACGCAGCAAGTCTGAAGTCAGGACACAGTCTAGGAAACCAGGCGTTGCAGAGATGACAGCTGCACAGCACAGAGGCTACTGTTTTCCAGGGGCTTCCTTGACTTGCTGCTTTGGAGGCCCCAGGTGAGCTCCTACCGCTAATGCTGGGGTTCATACTCCCTTTGCCTTTAGTGGTTACTCTTTTCTCTTAGTCTGCCCCAAGGGCTTGGTTAAATGGCCAATGATGGTAGACAGATCTGTTCCTCTTACTGTTCCTGCTTTCACACCATGCATGGTTACTTGCACGTTCTTGAGTAAGGTCAGAATTTAAATGTCTCACTGAAATGCTTTCTTCATGTACGACCCTAATGAAACAAATAATAGAATGAAATGCCACTCTCCTTATTGATACAATACCGTCTTAGTCACTGTTCCATTGCCTCATGAAGAGACATCATGACTGCAGCAATTTTTATAAAAGAAAGCATTTAATTGGGCCTGGATTACAGTTTCATAGGTCTGGCCCATTATCATCATGGTGGGAGGCTGTTTAACAGGTCTGCTGAAATCCTCACTATGATCCCATTAGCCTCCTTTCTCTCCTATCTAGGGTAGGTGGGTTGGAAGGGAGGTATAAGCATTAAAGAACACCAAATAAAGTACATGTGAAAAAGCCTATACACTATTCTCTTTATGAAGACTTCTGGAAAACTGCCAGCCCTGGCTGTCCCTCACCCTGATGAAGAATGCTGCGATGTTTAGGGATGGCCACCCTAGAGTCCCTACAAGCCAGGCACTGTTCCAAGACTGGCCCACAGCAGACAAGGCAGCTCAACCAGAGAGGCATCAAGATTTGAACCAGGCTGTTCTGATTATGAACAAAGGCCCTAGGTCTCAGGTGAGGGACTCAGCCAGCTTGACCCATGAACTTGAACTTTATGACATTAAAGCAGAGCACCACCATTTGTTTTTAAGTGTATTTGTGGTTTTTTTCCTGGAAAACATTGAAGTATTTTCATTCTCTTTATTAAAAATAATTTTTATACAATATATTCTGAGCATAATTTTCCCTCTCTCATCTCCTCTCAGATACTGCTCACCTCCCTACCCATCAACTCCATGCCTTCCCTATTAAAACAAAGAAACAAACAAACAAGCAGAGAAATAAAAACAAACCAGAATAAAAAAAATGGCATAAGAAGCACAAAACAGACACACACACACACACACACACACACACACACACACACACACAGTAAAAACACAAAATCAGAAACCATAATGTACAAGGAAAATATGAGTAAGATTTTTAAAAAATGCTCAAACAAAGCAACATAAGGCAAAATATCTTCCTAAACAAACAAACAAACAAACAAACAAACAAACCCCAAACCCCAAACCCACAGTGATAGCTATTCTGGGCTATCAATTTGACTACATCTGTAAGTAACTAAAATTCCAAAGTGGAGAGCATATCAATAAGGGATTTTTAAAAATGTGAGGTAGGAAGACCCACTTCTAGTCTGGATCTATAGGCAGGAAGACACACAGCTCTAACTGGGCTCCTGAGATGGGAAGGTGCGCCTTTAATCTGGGCCACACCTTCTGCATGTCTGTCTAAGGACATGAAGAAGGAAGCTTCTGTTCATGCCTGCTTGCCCTTGCCTTGCCAGCAAGTCTATTCTTTCATGGCATTGGAGCCCACTTCTTTGGGATTCGGGCATCTACAGAAGACCATCTGAGACACCCACCCTCATGGACTGAGCAACTATTAGACTTTGGACCTTCCATTCACAGCGAGCCACTGTTGTGGCTGGCCTCCAATATCAACTGGAGCTAAGTTCTTGTTAGGAACAGGAGCTTCTCAGCCACCTGAAGGCATGAGCTCAATCTAGTGGAGGGAGCCTTAAACCCTACGACGTTGGTGTCACTACTGCACCAGCATTTCATGCAGGCAGGTCACTACTGTATATATTGAAGGGTTTGTAGCTGGGTCGGGTTACTTTCTCCTGTTAGTGTACAGAGTATCTTCCAGGACCATGGACTACTACCACAGGAGCTCCCACACTGAGTCAGTAGATGTGAAGGCTCTAGTTAGGCACCAGTTTGACTCTCTGTGTTCCATGAGATATGTGATTATCTTCAGCAATAGTGCCTTATCATTTTGTGGACAGCAACCATCAGCCTTAGCAGTGTCTGTGTTTTAAATAGGAATAGCCCCCATAGGTTCATAGATTTGAATGCTTGATCTCCAAGGAGTGGCATTATTAGAAGGGGTGGCTTTCATGGAGGGAGTGTGTCACAGAGAGACCCCTGAGGAGAATGGCAGACTATTCCCTGAGAGCCAGCAGCCTGTCTACAACCATACCCACCATCCCAAGGAGGGCTGCACCAGGAACATCCAGCCTCCTGTCCAGGGCACTTCCTTTGTGAGAAATCCCAGTGGGTACCAGGAACAACCACCCAATACCAGAGACAGCCAGATGGCTAAAGGCCAGCATAAGAACACAATAATCAGAAGCCAGGACAATATGGTACCAGAACCCAGTTATTTCACTGAAAACAGCCCTGGATACTCTAACAAAACTGAAACACAAGAAAATGACCTTAAACCAACGGCCATGAAGATGATAGAGGCTTTTGAAGAGGAAACAAATAACTCTCTTAAAGAAATAGAGGGAAAAAAACATGTGAAGGAAATGAATGAGGTGATTCAAGTCCTGAAAATGGAAATAGAAATAATAAAACAAAAACTGAGGAAATCCTGGAGATGGAAAACTTATGGAAGAAAGCAGGAACTACAGAGGTAAGCATCGCCAAAAAATACAAGAGATGGAGGAAAGAATCTCAGGTGTAGATGATATAATAGTTATATCTGTCAAAGAAAATGGTAAATCTAAAAAATTCCTGACACAAAACATTCAAGAAATCAAGGACACTGTGAAAAGATGAAACCTAAGAATAATAGGAATAGCTTTATTCTTCCAAGCTCTGAGGTTCAGAAAATATTTTCAACAAAATCATAGAAGGAAATTTCCTCAACCTAAAGAGATGCCTATAAACATATAAGAACACCAAATAGATTAGGCCAGAAAAGAAAATCCTCTCACTATATAATAATCAAACACTAAATGTACAGAACAAGAAAAAAGTATTAAAAGCTGCAAATGAAAAAAAAAAAAGCCAAGTAACAAACAAAGGCAAACCTATCAGAATCACACCTGACGTCTCAACAGAGACTCTAAATGGCAGAAGGGCCTGGGAAGATGTCTTGCAGACCTTAAGAGTCCACAGATGTCAGCCTAGACTACCATACCCAGCAAAACTTTCAATCACCACAGGTGGAGAAAATAAGGTATTCCACAACAAAGCCAAATGTAAACAACATCTCTATGCCCAAACCCAGCCCTACAGAAGATACTAGAAGGAAAACTCCAACAAAAGAGTTGCCATGGTCATGGTGTTCTTCACAGACATGGAAACCTTAACTAAGACAAAGGCCTATGTTGTTTGGAGGTTACCATGGAGACCCTCCCCTGGAATTAGAGATTTCATTTAGTGGTACAAGATGTTTAGTTGGGGCATCATCTCCTCCGGTATCTAGTGGCTCCACTTAGATTTCCTTCAAATATATATATATATATATATCCATACACACACACACACACACACACACACACACACACACACACACACACATATTTTTAAGGAGCTTCTACTGTGCTAGTAGGTTTCCATATGACCCCTCAAATTACCCTTATTTTTATCTGTCACTCCTATAGTCTCTCCCTTGTACTCTTTTCCATTTAATCCTCTGGTTCCAGTGACCACCTCATCATCTCTCCCTAACTATATATTCTGTTTCTCCTTTTTGGAGGTCCTCCCCACTCTCAGTCCTTATTCTATATATGACCCCTGTGATTATTCATATAGTAGCATGCCTAGTGAAGGCTAATGGGAGAATATGTCATAATTTCTTTTTGGATCTGGATTACCTCATTCAGGATAATTTTGGTGGTTTTAACCATTTACTAAAATTTCATTGATTTCATTTTTTCAACAGATGAAGAATACGCCATGTGTAATTGTACCACACTTTCATTACCCATTCATCAGTTGATGGACATATAGGTTGTTTCCAATTTCTAGCTATTATGCATAGAGTAGCAGTGAATATGGGTGAGCAGGACGTAGAGTCCTATGGGTATATGCTCAAAAGTGGTACAGCTGGGTCTTGAGGATATTTTTGATCTTCCTGAGGGACCACCACACTGGTTTCCACAGTAGTTACACAAGTCTACACTCCCACCAGCAATGGAGCAGTGTTCCTCTTGCACCACATCCTCATCAGCATGTGCAGACACTTGTTTTAATTGGTTTGAGCCATTCTGGTTGGTGTAAGATGAAATCTCAGAGTAACTTTGATATGGAAGAGGATTAAGGATGTTCAACAATTCTTTAAGTGTTTCTCAGTCATTTGGTTTTCCTCTTTTGAGAATCTCTGTTTAGTTAGATCTGTACTCCATTTTAAAAAGTCGGATTGTCTTCTTGATGTCCAGATTTTTTTTAGTTTTTAAAAATATATTTTGGATATCATCCATTTATTGGATAAGTAATTGGTAAAGATCTTTTCCCATCCTGTAGCCTGCCCCTTTGTCTGACTAACAGTGTCCTTTGCTGTACAGAAGCTTTTCCGTTTCATGAAGTCCCGTTTATTGTTCCTAGTACCTGTTCTATTGGTGTTCTGTTCAGAAAGTCTTCTCCTGTGACAGTGAGTTCAAGAATATCCCCCACTTTCTCTTCTACAGCATGCATGGTATCTGGTCTTATATTGAGGTCCTTGATCCATTTGGAGTTGAGTTTTATGCAGGGTGATAGGTATGAATTTGTAAGCATTCTTCTACATGCAGCTATCCAATTTGACCAGCACAATTTGTTGAAGATGCCCCCCTACTCAGTGTATATTTCTGGCTTCTTTGTCAAAAATAAGGTGTCCATAGGAGCTCAGACTTATGTCTGGGTCTTCAATTCAATTCCATTGATCACTGTGTTTTTTATTACTATAGCTTTGTAGTATAACTTGAAATCAGTGGATGGTGATACCTCCAACAGTTCTTCTATTATTCCTGATTGTTTTAGCTTTCCTGAGTCTTTTTGTATTTCCACAAGATGCTGAAAATTATCCTTTCAAATTCTGTAAAGAAATTGTGTTTTCGAGCAAAGGACCTCAACCTAAAATTACTCACCAACAAACTGCTCTCAACAACCAGTGAAGGACCCCAGAAGATACCTACCAACATCAGACACATCAAGATGAATAAAGGCCAGCATAGAAACAATATGGCATTTCCAGATCTCAACTATCCCAAAGAAAGCAACCTAGAGAACCCAAGCACAATTGAAATATAAGAAAAAGACCTCAAATATCTAGTAATAAATATGATAATGGAGGAAACAAATAAAATCCATAAACAAATGCAGGAAGAGGCAGCCAAACAGGTAGAAGACATAAAAGAGGCCTATAGAGAGTAACTGGAAGGAATTCAGGAAATTCAACCAACCAGTTGAAGGAAATCAATAAAACAGTTCAAGATCTGAACTGAAAATGGAAACAATGGTAAAGACCTGGACAGAAGAAAAATGGGAAAGAGAATGCTTAGACAAGAAAGCAAACAACACAGAGGCGAGTTTCTCTAACAGAATCAAGAGACAGAGGAACGAATCTCGGGCCTAGAAGATACAATTGTAAGTCTTGAAGCAACCATCAAAGAAAATGCTAAATCTGAAAAATTCCTGACACAAAACATCCAAGACATCAAGGACACTAAAAGACAAAACCTGAAATAATAGGCATTGAGGAAAGAGAAGATGCTGGACTCCAAGGCCCAGAAAATATTTTCAACAAAATCATAGAAGAAAATTTCTCAAATTTAAAGGAGATGTCTATAAACATACAAGAGGCCTACAGAACACCAAATAGAATAGACCAGAAAAGAAAAACCTCCCGTCACATAATAATCAAAACACAAAATATTCAGAACAAAGAAAAAAAAAAAACGGCGAGTGAAAAAGGCCAAGTGACATTTAAGCGCCAAATGACAGTTAATGGCAAACCTATCAGAATTACACCCGACTTCTCAGCAGAGACCATAAAAGCCAGAAGGGCCTGGACAGAGATCCTGCAAACCCTAAGATACCACAGATCAGGCCAGACTAATATACTCAGCGAAACTTTTAATAACCATCGATGGAGAAAAGAAGATATTCCATGACAAAACCAAATTCAAACAATACCTCTCCACAAATCCGGCTTTGCAGAAATTAATAGAAGGAAAACTCCACCCCAAAGGGTCAAGCTACAACCAAAACTACACAGGAAATGGATAACTACACTATCGCAAAACACAACCATACCAACTCCCTACGGTAACCAACATCAAAATTAAGGATCTTAACAACCAATGGTCATCAATATCTCTCAACATCAATGGACTAAATTCTCCAATAAAAAGACACAGACTAACTGAATGGGCGCATAAACAAGATCCAACATTCTTCTGCATTAAAGAAACACATCTTAACCACAAGAATAGACATTACCTCAGGGTAAAAGGCTGGAAAAAATATTCCAAGCAAATGGTCACAAGAAGCTAGCTGGTGTATCCATTCTAAAATCCAATAAAATAGACTTTCAACCAAAATTAATCAAAAGGGACGAAGAAGGACATGTCATACTCATCAAAGGTAAAGTCAACCAAGATGACATCACAATTCTGAACATCTATGCTCCCAATACAAGGGAACCTACTTTTGTAAAAGAACTATTAACAAAGCTTAAACCACACATCAATCCCCACACATTAATAGTGGGAGACTTCAATACCCCACTTTCACTGAAGGATAGGCCATTGAAACAGAAATTATCCCAAGAAATAATGACATTAGCCACCGTCATGAATCGAATGGATCTAACAGAGATCTACAGAACTTTTTACCCAAACACAAAGGATTAGACCTTCTTCTCAGCACCCCATGGAACCTTCTCCAAAACTGATCACATAGTAGGTCACAAAGCAAGCCTCAACAGATACAAGAAGATGGAAATAATACCTTGTATCCTATCAGATCACCTTGGCTTAAGGCTGGACTTCAACAACAACAGAAATAACAAGACGCCTACACATACATGGAAACTAAATAACTCTCTACTTAATGACACATGGGTCAGGGAAGAGATAAAGAAAGAAATTAAGGACTTCCTGAAATTCAATGAAAATGAAGAAATAACATACCCAAATTTGTGGGACACATGGAAAGCGATGCTAAGAGGATTCATAGCAGTAAGTGCCTTTATAAAGAAAATGGAAGCATCCAACATAAGCAATTTAATGACATATCTGAAAACCCCGGAAAAAAGAAGCAGAAAGACCTAAGAGGAATAGACATCTGGAATAATCAAACTCAGAGCTGAAATCAATAAATTAGAAACAAAGAGAACAACTCAAAGAATCAACAAAACCAGGCGCTGGTTCTTTGAAAAAAAAAAATCAACAAGATAGACAAACCATTAGCCAAACTAACAAAAAGGCAGAGACACTATCCAAATCAACAAAATCAGAAATGAAAAGGGAGACATAACAACAGACACTGAAGAAATACAAAGAATCATAATATCCTATTTTAAAGGCATATATGCCACAAAATTTGAAAATCTAAGGGAAATGGACAAGTTTCTTGATTGATTCTGCTTGCCAAATTTGAATCAAGGTCAGATAAGCAAATTAAATAGGCCTATTTCTCCTATAGAAATAGAAGCAACCATTGATAGTACTCCCAACCAAAAAAAATCCCTGGGCCAGATGGTTTCAGTGCAGAAATCTACCAGACCTTCAAAGAAGAGCTAATACCGATACTCTTCAAGCTACTCCAAAAGATAGAAATGGACTACCAAATTCATTCTGTGAGGCCACAGTCACATCGATACCTAAGCCCCACAAAGACCCAACCAAAAAAAGAGAATTTTAGACCAATTTCTCTTATGAACATTGACACAAAAATACTCAATAATACTGCAAAATGAATACAGGAACATATCAGAGATATCATTCACCATGACCAGGTAGGCTTCATTTCAGGCATGCAGAGATGGTTTAATACATGGAAATCATCAATGTAATCCACCATATAAACAAAGTGAAAGAAAAAAATCCACATGATCATCTCCTTAGATGCAGAAAAAGCATTTGAGAAAACGCAACACCCATTCATGTTTAAAGTTCTGGAGAGATCGAGAATTCAAGGCACATACCTAAACATAATAAACGTTATATACAGCAAGCCAATAGCCAACATAAAATTAAATGGGGGGAAACTCAAAGAAATTCTTCTAAAATCGGGGACCAGACAAGGCTGTCCACTTTCTACATATCTCTTCAATATAGTTCTTGAAGTCCTAGCCAGAGAAATAAGACAACAAAAGGAGATCAAGGAGATCCAAATGGGAAAGGAGGAAGTCAAACTATCCCTATTGGCATATGATATGATAGTGTGTATAAGTGACCCCCAAAATTCCACCAGAGAACTCCTACAGCTGATAAACACCTTCAGCAAATTGGCTGGATACAAAATTAACTCAAAAAGTAAGTAGCTTTCCTATATACAAATGACAAACATACAGAGGAAGAAATTAGGAAAACTACACCCTTCATGATAGCCACAAGCAATATAAAATATTTAGGAGTAACTCTAACCAAGCAAATGAAGGACTTGTTTGAAAAGAACTTTAAATCTCTGAAGAAAGAGATTGAAGATGACATCAGAAGATGGAGGGACTCCCTTGTCCGTGGATAGGGAGAATTAACAGAGTAAAAATGGCCATATTACCAAAAGCAATCCAATGCAATCCCTATCAAAATACCTATAAAATATTTTAAAGACATTGAAAGATCAATTCTCAACTGAATATGGAGAAACAAAAACCCAGAATAGCAAAAACAATCCTATACAATAAAAGATCCTCCAGAGAAATCTCCATACCTGATCTCAAGCTGTACTATAGAGCCACAGTAATTAAAACAGCATGGCACTGGCACATCAATAGGCTGGTTGATCAATGGAATCGAATCAAAGACCCAGAAATGAATCCACACACATATGGTCACTTGATTTTTGACAAAGAAGCCAAATCTATTCAATGGAAAAAGCATAGCATCTTCAACAAATGGTGCTGGTCTAACTGGATGTCTACATGTAGAAAAATGCAATTAGACTCATATTTGTCACCATGCGCAAAACTCAAGTCCAAGTGGATTAAAGACCCCAACATAAAACCAGAGACACTAAATTGGTTAGAAGAAAAAGTGGGGAAGAGCCTGGAACACATTGGCACAGGAGACAACTTCCTGAACAGAACACCAACAGCCCAGGCCTTAAGGTCAACAATCAACAAATGGGACCTCATGAGGCTGAGAAGCTTCTGTAAGGCAGGAGATACTGTCAACGGAATAAAGCAACACCTACAGACTGGTCTTCAGCAACCCTTCATCCAATAAAGGTCTAATATCCAAACTATGTAAAGAACTCAAGAAATTAAACACCACCAAACCAAATAACCCAATTGAGAAATGAGGTTCAGAACTAAACCGAGAATTCTCAAGAGAGGAATATCGAATGGCTGAGAAACACTTAAAGAAATGCTCAACGTCTTTAGTTATCAGAGAAATGCAAATCAAAACGACTCTGAGATTCCATCTTACACCCATCAGAATGGCTAAGATTAAAGATTAAAAATTCAAGTGATATCACACGCTGGTGAGGATGTGGAGAAAGAGGAACACTCTTTCATTGCTGGTGGGAATGCAAATTGGTGCAACCAATTTAGAAATCTATCTGGTACTATCTCAGAAAACTGGGAATAGGGCTTCCTCAAGACCCAGCTATTCCACTCCTTGGAATATACCCAGAAAATGCTCCAGCAAACAAGAACATATGCTCAACCATGTTCATAGTGGCCTTATTCATAATAGCCAGAACATGAAAGCAGCCTAAGTGTCCCTCAGTAGAAGACTGGATAAAGAAACTGTGGTACATTTATACTATGGAATACTATTCAGCTATTAAAAGCAAGGAATTTCTGAAATTTGTGGACAAATGGATTGAACTAGAAATGATGATAATGAGTGAGTTAACCCAGAAGCAGAAAGAGTCAAATGGTATATACTCACTTATAACTAGGCACTAGCCAAAGGAACATGTCCCACGAAAGTCTTCACCTACTAGGAAAGTGGGACAGAGGGGAGGACTTCCTATTGGGACTCTAGGTGAGAGAACTATGGGAGAATGGGGAAAAAGAAGGATTCAGAGGGTCCTAGAAACCTAGAAGTAGAACATTATGATGGGCGGATCTGGGCCCAGGGGTCCTGCTCAAACTATGGCACCAGCCAAGGACTCTACATGCAGTAAACGTCAATCACTGACAGTTGAGTGGAGAGTGGGGACTGACTTTCACACAAACTCTGGTGCCCCGTATTTGACCATGTCCTCTTGATGGGGAGGTCTGATGGCACTCAGAGGAAGAATAGCAGGCTACCAAGAAGAGACTTGATACCCTATGAGCATATACAGGGGGAGGAGGTCCCCCTCAGTCACAGTCATAGGAGAGAGGAATAGCATGAAAGTGGGAGGGGGTAGGAATGGGAGGATAGAAGGGATGGGATAACAATTAAGATGTAATATGAATGAATGAATAAATAAATAAATAAAAAATAATTGTGTTGTGATTTTGATGGCGATTGTCTTGAATCTGTAGACTGCTTTTGATAGACGGTTGTTTTCACTATATTTGGCCCTGGCAATCTATAAGCAAGGAAGATATATCTTCTGACATCTTCTTCAATGTCTTAAAGTTTTATCATAGAAATCTTTCATCTGTTTGGTTATGTTCATACATACATATATACATAATACATATATACATAGTACATGTGTATATGTCTATATGTATTATATATATGTATATACATGTACTATGTATATATGTATTATGTATATATGTATGTATGTATGTATGTATGTATGTATGTATAAGGTTATTGTGAAAAGTATTATTCTGATTTCTTTCTGTCAATTGTATATGGAAAAGCTACTAAGTTTTGTGTCTTAATTTTTTTATTCTGCTACTTTGCTGAAAGTGTTTTTTTTTCCTCAGCTGCAGAAGCTTCCTACTAGAGTTTTTAAAGTCTTTAATGTATAAAATCATATCTGTAAATAGATGATACTTTAACTTCTTCCTTTCTTATTTGTATCCCCTTTCTTCAGTTTTATCGCTCTAGCTAAGACTTCAAGTACTATACTGAATAGGTATGTGTGTGGGGGCGGGGAGGGAAAGGATATTTCCTGTTCTTGATGTTCAGATGCATTCATCATGGCCTTCAACATACTTACCCTGGCGACACAGGGAATGCTGGGATGTGAGTTAATAGCCACACAGAGTAGTTAAGGAGCATTCCAGAAGAAAGGCCTGGACAGATGCCTGTAGCAAGGAGCTGGGGATCACATGCACTTATAGGTTGTGTGCTTCCAAACTGCACAGGGATGCTGCTTTGAGGAAATCACAGATATCTCCCAATGACCTATCAATAATCACGAGGCCCCCATCTTCCCTGAACCCCTGCAGTCACAGACGGAAGCTTTTCCAATGCTGTAGACGTCTTTCTTATCACTTCCTCAGATGTTGGAGGAAGAGTCAGTGAGATGAATCCTTCTGAGCCTTGTGCTCCTGCATGTGAGAATGAGGTGATGACTTCAAAAGCTTGGGCACCGCCAGAAGGATTCACACCAAGGTAACCACGGTCTGGTACAAACATGTCCTGCAAAAGCATTAGCTGCCTTCCACCCTCTTCACCAACCCAAATATAATGAATTCATCCTTTTTCAATAGTGATCCACCCACGGCATGCACATGAGAATCAATAACAGCTGAAGGCATACAAACACTCTCTGGGGACACATACAGCGCTTAGTTGAGCTTAGAAATAAAGGAGAAAATTATAGATTACAAAAATCAACTTGAATGAAAATATTTCCACTTTGTTTAGCAAGTGCTCACTGTGTGTTCTGGAATCTTTTTTTTTTTTTGGGTCAGGACATCAGTAACACCTTAGCATCATGGCAAGCCTCAGCATGGCCTTCTCAAACCGTTCTGCTACAGCAGCAAACACAAGAGAACAGAGTCAGAGTCGAATCCCACTAACAGCAAACACAACAGAGAGAGACCTGGCCACGGGTGTGGATTCCAACACGTCAGGCCGGCTCTGCATGCCACAGAAAGAGGACACACAAGGAACAGATAGGGAGGGAAGCAGGGAAGAAGGGACAGACTGAAAGTGATAAAAAGAAACTACTTAGAAGAGAGTTAGGGGTAGTCTTCACGGCAGATGTGAGATGGAGGCTGTGAACATCCATGGAGGGCAGAAGAGGGCAACAGATCCCTCTTAGAGCTGATGGCTCTAAGCTACCAGGGGGATGCTGGGAACTGAACCCAGGACTTCTGCAAGTACAACAAATGCCCTTTTTGTTTGTTTGTTTTTGTATTTTTGGTTTGTTGTTGTTTTGAGACAAAATCTTTCTATGTAGTCTTGGCTGTCAGGCAACTTGCTATGAAGACTAGGTTAACCTTGAACTCACAGCTCCTCCTTCCTCTGCCCAGCTAGCCATGACTGCTTTGAACCACCTTGACATGCTGTGAGCAGTCTCTCCAACCCTACTGTCTTTCTGTATCTCAGAAATGAAACAGAATACAACTAGAAGGGGCTGAGAGGTGGTAGTCATGTGCTGGTTTTATGTAGTAAGGAAGGCCTCAAAAAGAATTCTCAGGCATTTGACCAGCTGGGAGGTTGGTTAGTTGTTTAACTGACAAGGAAAAGACACAGAGAAACCAATTAGGATCTATCTATCTATCTATCTATCTATCTATCTATCTATTCATCTTCCTTAAGGTGAGTAAAACAAGTTTTTTACTAAAATGTTTTCAAAAGTTTGATGATGATTTCCCCTCCCTCACCTTCTCCCAGATAAGCAACAAAATAAAAAATACTCCTCCATATATAAATACAAAAAAGGAAATCAAAATATACAAGCAGAAGACCAATAAGAAAAAAAAAAGCAAAATAAGACAAAAAGGTCTACAAAAATACTGGAGTTAGTTTCATGTCGGGCCACTGCTCCTGGGCATGGGGCTGCTCTAGAGTATGGCAGAAATAGCTAGTAAGACTCCTGGAAAAAGCTTATTTTCTCTTGTCAAAAGGTATCAATTGCAAACAGCTTTTTAGTTAGGGCTGAGAGCTCACATCCACTTCCCCATCTTGGTAACATGGTCCTGTCTGGCATGAACCTGTGCATGCCCTGTGTGTGCTGACAGTCTCTGTGGGTCCCTATGTGCATCTGCCTTGTGTTTGGAGGACACTGTTTCCTTGGAGTCCTCTATCCTCTCTTGTTCTTACAATCTTTCTGCCTCTTCGTCTGCATATGTCCCTGGGCCTCGTGGGGGAGGGCTTTGATTAGGACATCTCATTTAGAACTGTGCGGCCTCAGTCCCTGTGCTCTGTCTGGCTGAAGGTCTCTGTGCTAGCTCCCATCTACTGCGAGAAAAAGCTTCTAGATAGAGGGCTGAGTGAGGCACCGATCTTAGCCTAGTGGGTCCCATGAGGTGCCTGGTAGAAAGTATTTCTGGGGATCGGTGGCTGACACAAGGGATGAAGATGGGCTAGAAAAGCCGGCTGAGAGGACTGGTGGGAAATGATATTTCTTTTTAAACACTGGCACAGGAAACAAAAGAGAAATTGACAAACTGGATGCCATGAAGAGTTCAACCTTTTGCATATCAAAAAAAATCAACAGAGGGGGAGAAACTATTTGTAAATTATATATTTGATAAGCAAAATACTAGAATATATAGCAATAAAGTTAAAATACTTTTTTTTGAAACTGGGCAAAGCACCTAAAGAAATATTTCTCCAAAAAAGATAAAACATAGCCAGGAAGCACGTGAAAAGATACCTTAACTAGTCACTTGAGAAATGCAACCAAAATCCACATGAAACAGTACATCATATCCACAAGAGGATAACAACATCAAAGACAGAAAGCCAGTGGTATAGGTGAGGCAGAGAAATTGGGGATCATATACACTGTCCACGGGATTGTAAAATGGTACCACTTACAGGATGACAACAGTGATATCTCACGTTAAAAACAGGATGACTACATGATTTGGCAATTAATGATTCAGCATATAACCCCTATAGTTACATACTCAAAGAAATGAAAGCAGGGCCTTAGAGGTATTTGCACACTTGTACTCACAGCAGCATTATTCAAAATAGCTAAACTATGTAACACAAACATCCAATGATGTATGCATAAGTGTGTGTGTGTGTGTGTGTGTGTGCACATGTGTGTGTGTATGTGTGTGTAAGAGAATATTCAGTATTAAAAAGGAAGGGCATTCCGGTATGCTATAACATGGTTGAACTTCTAGGTCATTAAGCTGAGTGAAATGAGCCAGTCAGAAAAGACAGAAGCTGCATACCTGTACTTAACAAAGAACTGAGCTGTCAGATACAGAGGCGGAAGCTACAGAGTGGACATTGCAGTCTACAGTCAGGGAGAGAAGAGAGATGTTTACTAGGAAGAGAGCAGCAGTTTTCCAAGGGAAAAGGACTCATGAGAGGAATGGAGTTACAGATGCACAGCAACACGAGTGCAGTTGGCACCAATGAACTGCACACACACCTCTGAGCTGGGAAGTTGACAGTAGATGCCAACCTGGAGTTCAGAGAGGCGGACTGGTTGCAGCCACAATTACCATCAGACTCCAATGCTGACAGCTTTCCACTACTGCCCTTTGGGTTAGCATTTCAGGAAGGAACCAGTGAGGTCCCCGCATTCAGAGAACTTGAGCTGCGTTATGAGGGGCACAAGATCCTCTGAGCTTTGGGTTTCCAGTTAGGCCCTGACACTCCATTATGGAAATGTGGGGATGAATGAGATCTCGTATTTAAGTATTCAGACGCAGTACGTGCTCAGCTCCTTCTCCCTCTTCACTGAGAAGGCAGGTCGGATGCCACTGAGATCGCCCTGGTATTTCCCTATTGCTCAGGGAGCTTGGTGCCAATGTTGCGGCCCTGAGCCAGGCAGGGCAAGTATAGCCTAGGGATGGGTTACACACCAGAGACAGGCACTTCTAGCCCAAGCCCCAGGAGGTGGGAATGGGCTCAGCAAGCTCCTCCTTCAGTGTAGGCTGGACCCAGAGCAGTCAGGCGGGGCACCAGCTACACAGTAAACGTCATATCTCGACTTGCAAATTCAAGGGACCATTAAGAAATATCAACTCAAAGTTTCAATGAGGGACCAGAAAGTCACCAGCCTGCAGCAGCACACATACCAGCCCACAGCACACCTGTTCACTGTGGCATTGGCTGAGATCTCAAACGTGAACGGTGGTGTGTCCGTAAGTGGTGGTAAGAACTGAGAAAGTCTGCATTGAGCAAAAGTGACAACACATTCATGGCCTACTCTGATAGTCTTGGGGACCTTGACCTTGGGCATGGCCAGGGCAAACAGGAAGATGGCACGTACTAAAAGAAATGACACAGTTTTGTTGCAAATATGTCATGGAGAGTATGGAGAGAGAAAATCCTAGAAAAAACATGACAAAGCGGCTAGTGTTGGGAGAGAGGGGCAGAAACACTCCAGTTTCTCTGTATATTCTGAATGTTGCATGAACATAAAGTACTTTTATAATAAGATAAGCAATCAAGACATCTAAAAACTAACAAATGTGCTGAAATTAGCTCTTGTTAGGTAAACAAGTACAAATAGAATTTTAACAGGAACAGACAAGTAAATGCCAAGGCCAAAGCGCAATTCTAGCTCTTTAGTGTCAGAGAAACAGAAATGGAGAGGCAGAAGCGAGAGAAAGGTGTGTCAGAAACTTAGAAAACAAACAAAACAAAACAAACAACACCACAAACAATGAGTAACGTCAGTTTAAAAAAGGGTACCAAGATTGTGCTCAGAACAAATTGTGTTCTTTCTCGACAATTGCGTTTCCATAAATAGCATCTGTTCTAGGCCAGATGGCTTCCAGGACTTTGGTATTATTGTCATTTCTGTGGCTCACCACCAGTCTTCTAGACGGTCATGCTTGTTCTTCCTCACCTGCCCAGAAGATGAAGGGCAGGTAACGCATAAGATATGGATTGGGACTTGTCTTGCTGTTGACTGGTTCAGACTGGAACCTGGCTTTTTGTATAATAAAGAGTTGTCAGATGGATCTGGGGCAGGAAGTGGGGGTGCAGAGGTAGTGGACTTCTGGGCAGAGATAGAGGAGAGACCTCTGTGAGTTCGAGGCCAGCCTGCTCTAAAAAGCAAGTCCAGGACAGCCAGGACTACAAAAGAAACTCTGTCTTGGAGAAAAGAAAAAGAAAAAAAAAAAAAAAAAAGAAGAGGCTGAGGGGGTGGGCATGGGAGGCTCAACAGACATGGCAGACAAAGAGAGACACGGAAGGAAGCAGATGGGATAGAACTGAGCTGCAAGCAGGCAGCAGGAGCCACGTGGAGAGATGGGATGGTGGAAGTCAGGATAGCTTTAGGAGAGCCAGCTGAGGGACTGACTGCCCAGCACAAGGCTTTCAACTGTAAACAAGTCTCCGTGTCTCAGTTAAACCGCAAGCAGGTCTGCGAAAGCCATGCAATACTCTCTTCCAGTCGTCAGGCTACTAAGCTCTGAGGCTGGGCAGGAAGGCTGGCTCAGGTGTGGGCATGAGGGCTCCGAGAAGCTCCCCAGCTCCTGGCACTGCCTCGGGTCTGCGCAGCCTCTTGCCTGGTGTTCTCCAGAAGCGTCTTCTTCTTTTTTAAGGTTCTATTTATTTATTATTTATACAATATTCTGTCTGCATGTGTGCCTGCAGGCCAGAAGAGGACACCAAATCTCATTATAGATGGTTGTGAGTCACTATGTGGTTGCTGGGAATTGAACTCTTAACCTCTGAGCCACCTCTGCAGCCCTGCAGCAGCTTCTTTATCGTTCATGCATCTCCCTACCCCTACTCTACTGCTCCCCCAAATGCCCCTCCACCCAGGAGCAGCTATGTGATTTTGGAACCTCAACTCTAGCCAGTAGCCAGGAGAGTGACAGTATGAATGCTGGGTCCACTGTACAGTGGCCAGAAGAGGCAACCGGAACTGGGGAGACCGCTGGGAAGAGCGAAAACCTCTGTTCTGCCTGAGTTGCCATGACTTGGGTTTTGGTTGTGGCTGACACACCATAGCAGGAACACCAAACTGGTCTGGACCAGTAGGGTTGCACCTGCTGTGCCTTCGGGACCCCTAGTGCTGAGCAGTGGGACAGCAGGCACAGGCAGCAAGGGCAAGGGTTTTAGGTTAGCCAGGCATCCGCTAATGGCACCCAAGTGCTAAAAGGAGTGGTAGAGAGGGACTGGCAGAGAAGTGACTTTGTTTCTCAGCCAGGGCTGCAGCACTAGAAACAGGAGGAAAGAGCCCACCAGAGTGTCTGGAGCGTCATGCTGTCTGAATGAGGAAAACTGCCAGTGTGCCCACAGGTCTGACCGAATCTAAGCCTTGAAAGTATCGCCTGCTGTATCTGTCTTCCTAGAGCTAATCCTGGGCTGTTGTATGTGGGACCACACAGAGTACTGGGTACCCTGACAGTACTCAAAGTTGGCATGCAGATGTGCGGAGGAAGATGGCCTCCCCAATGCCTCGCCCTACACAGGTCAGATCTATTTCCTCCACACAGTATGACCTTAGCATGATGCACATGTGACGGTACTGAAGTTAATCACACACACATTAGATAGAAGGTACACCCACAGCTCTATGATGCTATCAGGCTGTCTTTGGAACTGAACAATACTTGGCACAACTTGGCAACTCCATGTAGCTCAGCAACAGACCTCCGAGAATGCATTCTTGGTTTGTGAATTCTGGGCCTCATTTTCCACCACAGGGACAGCGCTCAGGGAAGCTGGCAGCAGAGCGAGACCAAGTTTTTCTCATCTGTCCTCTGCAGAGATGGAAGTCTTAGCCATGAACACAGGGTAATGGCAGATTCTCAGCTGCTTCTGCGTGTACAGGGCTCTGTCCTGGGGACCTGTGTGCAGTGGGGATCCTTGCCTTCTGGACTTTTGATATGGATGTGGGTGTCTGATTTTCTAGAGTCTGTGTGAAACTTGGTTTATAACAACATAATGACAGGCTCCACTCCGATTGGGCTAAACTCCCCATCTGCTACTGTTGTCCCCAGTTAAGAGTCAACAGGCGTGGTTCATGAAAAGGGATCAACACAGGAGCGGCCAGAATAGCTTTTCATATTCATTCAGAGGCAATGGTAAAGTCCTGTGTGGAAAAACCTGGAGATGAACTCTGAGTTCCCGGGGACTCTGAGGTACCACCATTTATGGTTTACTGAGAACCAGGTGGCTTAGTTTATCTCCAAGAGCATAGGTAGCCACACTGCAGCCAGTGGGCTTTGCTCCTCAGATAAGGGCTGGTTGTCTGAGGGGAGATCAGTGTGCCTCATCCAGAGGTATTGGCAGACAACACAAATGGAGTGCTTATACCTACCAAGCATAAAACATCACAAGCACAACACGTTGCCTTCCCTCTTGAGTGTAAAAGAATAAGGAAACTGCTAAAAACGACTGAAGACTATAACTTCCTCACGGAAAAGACAGAACAGGAAGTAGGCAGCCAGTCCCTGGACCGCTCTTCTCATATGACAGCCCTTCTCTAGGCAGTAGCCTGCAGACGGGACAAACGTCCACTAGGAAACTGCCATCTAAGAGCTCCCAGGGGCTGGGAATATAAGACAGTCAGCAAAGCGTTTGCCTTGGAGTGCCAGGACTGATCATGAGAACCCATGTTAAAAAAAAAAATCCAACCTGCTGGCTTGTGCTTGCAATCCCAGCACTGGGGAGGTAGAGACCCAGGATCCCCAGGGCTCCCTGGCTGGCCTTCTGTACCTGGGAGAGCTCAGAGCCAACTTGAGAAGACTGTCAGAAAAAAACATGCATGGCTTCTGAGAACAACACCTTAGTTTGTCTTCTGGCCTCTATATGTATGCACACACATGTACAACATATTACACGTGCGTATGTGAGCACATGTACATATGCATATATGAAAGCCATCCATTCTGAGATCTTCAAGATACCTTCTCTTCTCTAGGAGGTTGTTTAAATAATATGCTGCAAACAGGTTGTTTGCAGGTTATGAGTCTAGTTACTGTTTAACAAGAACAAGGAAGCTAATGTTCTCTGTAGCAAACAGACAAGACAGGATGTAGCTGAGTGAAAGAAAATAAGACCTTTATAATCCCTGCTCCCTGAAGGCATAGACACTCAAGAGAACTGATCATGACATACTCAACTACTGCTGGAAACAATTTCAATTAAATATCTGGACAACGTCAGTAAGCAGAGGAACGTGATTCAGGGAGGCAGAGTGAGTTTCCTCAGCCAGTATAAGCCACAGTGTAAAGAGCTGTGGAGTCGATCAAGCCTTCGAGGAAGCAGACTCCAAGCAGTTACCTGCAAACTTGACGACCTCTCCAGCTGGGCCAGGTGCAGGGCAGGTGATGAGTGGTGCTGTGACACCTGAGGAGTTCTCAGGTGACAGCTCCACTGCTGCCCTTTGTCTAGTCCTGCCCCCATGCATGGCCTCTCTGGTGCCCCTGCTTCAGGAGCTTCCTTCTAGCTGTGACTTCAGACCCACGGTAGTGTTGTGCAGGAACAGCATGCTCCTGTAGCACCTTTCTTTGACAATGAATGCTATGTGTGGATTTGGTCCACTTGGCAATGCACTATGTGCAGAAACGGAGAGGCAGACAGTGGAACATGGACAAAGTCATTCCTCACCATAACCAGCACTAGGATGGCAACTGGGCAGCCTGAGGGTCCTTCCCACTGTTGAGGCTTGCCGGTGCAAACACCGGAGTCAGCAGCTTCTCCATGCAGCTCATCCCAATTCTGATATGTGTACACACATGCGTGTGTGCATGTACCCTGTGCACACGAGGCTTTACCCTATCTTGGAGAGGTTCTTCCCTAAGAAGAAGAACAGCCAACTCTTAGGCTGGCAAAAGCCATTCACTTCCTGGCTCACTGCAATGTGTGAGGTCACAAGGGCAGAGCATCCTAGTTACTGACTGCACTGAACCCCCTTCCACTCTTCAGCTGAGCCTTCATTTCCAGAACATCCAAATGCAATGTATTTGAAAATGGGAGGTGATCAGAGTAAACGAATCCATTGTGATGGGCCCTGATCTTCCCAGACCTGGTTCTAGGGAGCTCAGGCCACGGGGACACACGCCAGGAGAGAGAGGACTTGGAAGGAACCGAGCCTGCTGAGCCTTAGAAGTTCAATCTCCGCCACTGAGAACAAGCAGTCAATAGTCCTTGTGAAGGAAGTGTTAAGGTTCGAGCACACCTTCCCCGGGGCAGGACAGCAGGGTGTGGACCCAACAGCCGAGCTTCCCTGGCCTAAACTCTGCAAAATCCAGCCATCAATCAGCCATCATCTCCCCTCACTGGCCCATCCGCCACACTCAGGCATTCTGGGAAAGCCACTCCACCCACAGAGCCACCAGCGGGCCTACCAGTATTCCCTGACTACTTGCTCCTTCCTCATCTTCCCATGTCTGGCCAGCAACAGGTTCTAGGCATTTTCCCCCAATACCTCTCAAACCCATGCACTGGGTGCTGCTGCGATGCTGCCCCACAGCAGCACCTGCACCCTAACCTGACCCAGAGCATGCTTCCCAAAGACCTGATGACATGTTAACCGTCGTCCTGCCTGGGTCCTGCTGGAGCATCTAACAGCTGATAGCAGGAAGGATGGGGTTGGCACAGCACCTTCTGTTCACAGCAAAGGGAAGAGCAGACAGGATCCTGCTGCTCAGTGGTAAGATGTTTCAGCATCTCTGACTTCGGAAGCCCACCCTCCTCCCAGGAGGCTGTCCCCAGGGACCTCAGCAGCTGCTCTCTGCGCCAGCTCCTGTGACTCTGGACCTCTTCCTCAGGACCACACTCTTTCCTGATCCCAGACTACTGCTTGAGGTGGCAATAACATCTATCTGACCCTGTCCTCCCATATGTGTTCAGTTAGAACCTGTGTGCTGTCTGAATTTCTCTAGCTAGAAAATAGACAATCTGTGTCTACCTTCAAATAATAGAGGAAATGCAAACAATGATGTGTTGTATTCAAAGCTGGGGGCTTTGAGGATGCTGAGATCAATAGGATGGCCTCTCTGCCACGACACATTCAGAGCACAGGGCACACACCCAAGGCTTACGCCAGAGCTGGGGGTGTTGGATGCGTCCACTCTCCCGCAAGCACTGTCCATATACCACTTATCAATTGAGTACACAGGACAAGGGACCTGCCTAGGCTGTCTGTCACACAACACTGACCTCTGGGATTATCAAGCATGCAACACATCTCGATACAGTGGCCTTTTAGCTACTGCTGGAAGGTACCTGCTAATCATCCAGATAGGTGTTCCGGTGAGGAAAGGCACAACACTCAGGCTCTGCGCAGCTTGCCAAAGCTGCACTGTTTGCTTTTCTGGTAAAATAGTTAACACTTCTGTTACTGTTGCCAGATTTTGTGTCATTTCTCCTTGTCACATCTGCTCTGATCACTCCCAGAAACACAATCACTATGCGTTCTCTGAAATAGCAATGGCATAAGGGAACTCAACAGGATAAGGGAGACTGACATATTAGGTAGAGCAATATGCTGAGTAAAGATAATCATGTAGTCATTTATATCTGGAAATACTGCTTGTCACTGTGACCAAAGGAAAACATACTGAACTGTTAGATTTAGAGGAATGTGCCCTTGTTATATTATGAGGCAGGAAGATGGTGTTAATTGTATTCTTGAGATATTCCTGTCTACTAACTCCAAGAAGGCCTGACATGAGGCAGCCATGATTTGGCTTTGGCCAAATGAAACAAAGGATCCTTCTAAGAGGCTGCGCAGACACACAAGGCCAAATGCAACTCACAGAACTCCGTCTGTAGCTGTTGCACTGCAGCCTGACCAGCCTGTTCCCGCGGGAGATGTTGCAATCCTGCAGAGAAGCGCGGCCTTGCTGGCATTTCTACAGCACAGCAAGGTCAGAGAGGTAGGATGCAAAAGGACCTGAAGCAGAGAACAAACGAGAGCTCACGAGGGACGGTCTGGGTGGTCCAGGGTCAGCCATCTCTAGGGCATCTTTATACCGAGCATGCTCTGTCTTGTCTGTCTGCTGCAAAAGCCCGCAGTTGGGAACAGAGAAGGAGCCTATGCCTTCTCTGTCATCTCTGCTGGGCCTGCCAGCATCTCAACACCAGGGAGAGTCTGGAGGCCAAGGGCATGGGGTTTTAATTATGCTTTTTTTTTTTTTTGAGAAACCTGTCCTGACTGTTAATTCCAGGTACCAGGTATTCAACCGTGCTTCCTAGGCCAGGAACTCTCAAGCCAGCATGGTAGAGACAGCTCAAGAAAGAAGAGGAACCCCTAGGAACCAAGGTGGAACAGGACAGGTAATACACTGGCATATTATAAGGCTAGACATTCAAACTTGCCAGACCTGAGCTAGATGGGAGAAAATCCATAAGGCCAAATGCTAGGAGTTCTGAAAACTTGGGGAGACATATGTAAGGAAATAATATCAGACTATGCTTTTGAATCATGCTGCCTATTAATCACCACATCTGATAAAGATTCGAACTCGGAATTACCTTGGAATTACAGGAGGATGATCTCTGGAGGGCCGGCCGGTGAATGGCTGAGAGCATTAGAACCCTGCTTCTATAAAGCCAGTGAGCAAAAGTGACTCAGAGGAAAGGCCAGTGTAGTAGTTACGGTCTGTGAAACCAGGAATGCTAAAAGGCACTGTAGACTCCTAGCAGTTTCCAGCTCAAGATGGTAGACTAAAAACAACCCTCCCTCTCTTCCTTCTACACGTCCCATCACAAAGGCAGAGATCAAATAGCAGAGAGACGAGCCACAGACTCTGCAAAACAGAGAGCAGATGGAGTTACGGCAACAGGCTTAGCTGACGATGAGAAGAGCCCCACAAAGTCTCTGGCATAGCAGCACAACCATTCTATATCTTGTTCTTTTCAAACATTAAAAAAAAAAAATGGTTGGCTACTCAGGTCTAGTAAGTGACAGCGTACAAACATGTCCAAAGCAGATTTATTCATAAGGGTCCTTGAGTAGAAGCAATCCGTGCCCATCAGTAACAAGACTCATTCGGGAGACAATGCCAAAGGCAGTAAGAAAGAACCATGTGTTGCCATGTGCTGTAACAGGAAGGAATCTCAGTACTGCATGATTCCATTTTAGCAAGTCCAAGAACAGGCAAAACCAAGTAACAGGAACATAAAGACTTATCAACACAGAAGGACACAGCAAGGGCAAGCTGGTCCTTCTTGGGACTTACATAGTGGAGGCTTTACTTCACACAAACAAGTTAGTCACTTTACATAAAACTTGAGTTTACAAAAAAAAAAAAATGGTGGCATATATATGTATGAGTCACTACCCAGAGGCCTGGGAGGTTGCGCCATGGGGTGTCCTGTGAGGAGTTTTGAGTAGAGACAAAGCAGGAAGGCTGGATGGCTGCAACTCTGACACTGCACTTTGGGGCATCTGTAAAGAGGAGACAGAGGTGTCCTAAGGGGAAAAAGCTTGTCCCTGAACTCCACCAGGCATTTTCTCCTCTACTTTTCTTCAGCAAATGGATCCAGCCTTCCAATCTAGCTGGCAAGACTCTGCAAGACTCTGAGAGCCTCAAATGGTCTGGCATGGTGGTAGGCCCACAGCCCTGCTCTCCTCAAACAGCCTGGCATGGTGGTACATGCCTGCAACCCTGCACTCAACAATATAAGGTAAAAGGGTGGAGAGCTTCCGGTCACCCTGTGAGCACTAGTGAGCTCAAGGCCAGCAAGTAACTTAAAGGGAACAGAAGCCTTTACTACCCATGAAAGACCATGACATTCAGCCTCTGCCTCAGTCGCCAAACTTTCACATTCTTTTTACATGCTTTAAGCCCCGAGCTCTCAGACTGCAGCAAGCAAAATAAAAAACCAAAACAAAGCAAGCAAGCAAACAAACAAACAAAAAACAGACCCAAACAAGACTGGAAGGAAAGGATTATTACCCAGGGGGATAAAATATCAACCCGCTTAGAGAGATAAGGAAAGATACCATTCAATTACAGAGTGCTACTTTCAAAAGGAGTAAAGTCCAAAAGAGAACTTGGAAATTCACATTATGGTAGCAGAGGAAGTGGGGAACTATCTCAGTAGCTAAGAATGTATGCTGCCCTTGCAGAGGACCGGAGCTCAGACCCCAGCACAGCAGGCAGGCTGGGCACAGCAGGCAGGCTGGGCCCAGCAGCCAGCAACAACAGCTGCAGGGCATCTGCAGTCTCTTCTGGCCTCTGTGGGCACACAGGCGCAGAAGTAGATACACACATACGGGCATATAAATAAAAACAAAACCTTATGAAAATGTCAGCAGAAGGAAAGTGACATACAGTTTAAAGCTAAAGAATAATCTTAAGAAGCAGGGTAAATCTGGGCGGTGGTGGCGCATGCCTTTAATCCCAGCACTCGGGAGGCAGAGGCAGGTGGATCGCTGTGAGTTCAAGGCCATCCTGGTGTACAAAGTGAGTTCAGGACAGTCAAGGCTACACAGAGAAACCCTGTCTTGAAAAACAAAAACAAAAAAACCAAACCAAACCAAACAAAACAAAACCCCAAAACAAACAAACAAACAACAACCCCCCCCCCAAAAAAAATGGAAGCAGGGTAAGTAGGAAAAGTGGTGGGGGCAGATCTGTAGACCGGACAGGATTATCAGAAATACAGGAGAAAACTAAGGAAGTAACTTCACAAGATTTCCTAGAACAGAAGGCTGCGAGCCAGATCACAGAGACTCCAGTGTGGCGTTGCAACACGTTGGTTGCAACGAGAAGGCACTACGCCCTCCCAGTTTCAAATAAAAGGCCAAGAATGGTAATGGAATTGAATGACTTAAAATCCACAGCGGAAGGGGCAAAGGCGGGGAGGCGAAGCCTGGTGGTGTGTGGGCTTCCGTCCTAGCGAGCAGAGGCAGGAGGATCACTATGAGCTCGAGGCCAGCCTGCTTAACATAGTGGGTTCCCAGATAGCTGGAGTTACACAGTGAGGCCCTGTCTCAAAACAACAACAACAACAACAACATCCAGAGAGAGCAAATGACTGTCACCTATCATCCACTCAGCTGTCACTCTAAACTAGAAAACTATCAACTGTATGGGTGGCCCGAGCTGCCAACCTGAGACCACGGTGATGTCCTGGCCCTTGCTGCCACCTAGGGCCATATCTGGGTTGAGGGCCTTCCTGTAGCCACGGTTTGTGTTGATGTCTGTGGTCTGAGGCAACACCAAAGGCCATGCAGATTTTCGGGGTCTGTGCGGCCTCCTGAAGCCATGTCAATGTCCGGGCCTGTGCTGCCTGGGGGACATGTCTGGGTCTATGGTCCTACTTCAGCCAGGGTCTGTGTTGATGTCCGTGGCCCTGTTAGCACCGGAGGCCATGTGGATGTCCAGGGTCTGTGCTGCAGCCTGAAGCCACATTGACGCCCATAGGCTGTGCTGCCACTGGGGGCCATACTGATGTGGGTGGTCTGTAGTACCACCTGAGGCCATGGTGATTTTGGTGGCCCTGTCAGCCTCCTAGGGCCTTCTATAGGTCCGTGGTCCTGCTGCAGCAGGGGGCCATGCCTGTGGTCTGTGCTGACACCAGAAACCATGAGGAAGCCCATGATCCTTGCTGCTGCTGACTGGGAAGAGGAAGGGGGCTATTTCTGCTGTGATGTGGACGATCGCAGAGGCACAGTTGAGAGGGAGGGACACGGAAGCTTCTGTGACAACCCCTACCCCATAATAACCCACCCCCAAGTAGCAGCCTAGACAAGAAGCCACCTAACAGAACTGGTGGAGATGCCGGAGAGCAGCCCTCCACAACTGCTGGCTTCTGCTGCAGGTGTGGGACGGGAAGGACTCAGCTGTACTTCAAGGGGCCTGCCATGAAGAATTTGACCACGCTCCAGAGACTATACAGATGACGCTTGAAGTAGACTTTCTTCTTTTTTTTTTTCTTTTTAAAGAATATTTTTTATCTTTAATTCTTTTTGGGGGGGACCACAAGGTTTGAGGAGGACATGTAAGAACTGGAAAGTGAGTGTGACCAGGGTGCACAATGTGAAACTCCCCGAGAACCAATACAAATATTAAGTGGAAAAAAAGGAAAGAAAACTTTCAACTGAATGGGAGTGTGGAAGGAAGACAACATATAAGTATAAATTATACATATACAAATATAAATGAAAATGCCTTCCCAGAAGCACCTGAAGATGGGATCCATCTAAAAGGGAAGCAAGTGGGATTCTAATAAGACATAAAGATGAAGGAACACCCTGGAGTGGAGAAGAAGACCCCAAGATGTTGCTGCTGGAGGCTGTGTGGGTACCAGTCAGGAAATGGAGGGCTCTCAGAGAAACTGTCTCAAGATGCTAACCTGGACAGGAAACCTAAGACTTTCAGTGTACTGACTGAAAATTGATAGCGTAATCTCTCTAGAAGAGGGTTTGAAGTTGGACTAGTTCATTTTTTAAAAACGGGGGGGGGGGTGGGTGGGGGGGGTGGGGGGGGTGGGGGGGGAGGGTGGCTAAACAGATTTTTAAAAACTATCAACAAATATACAAGCCAAAAATAACTATACCATATATAATTTGACTATGAATAATGCTTAAATAATGTACACATGGGTAAGATGTTATCCACACAGTGTGTTCATGTAGCCCAAGTCAGGATTTGATTTGATGACTCTGGGGAGAGAGAGGGATGCAGGAAGGATGGAGCTGCATCTTCACCATTTGGCAAATTTTATGGCAACACTGAGCATATGCAGAAACAGCAATGCAAGCATGCCAGTTGGATGATGGGAACAAACTGTGGAACTCAGTGGGGTGAGAGAAGAGCTGGTGCACGGGCAGGAGCTACTGCTTTTCATAACCATGACAATGTTTCACTCATTAGTCTGCAGCCACATGACAAAGACAGGAGAGTAAAAGAAGTAAAAATGTAAACCACTGCCTGCTTCTGTCTACTACAAAACAGTAACTGTGTCACTGACAGAAATCATTGTGTAGTTGTGTTTGTTTCAAGGTGGAGGCCTCACAGATGCCAGGACGGTGCTCTAAAACAGACGTACCCGCAGGCCAAAGGGTCACTTCTATAACTATAAGGCAACCTTTCCTGTTCTCAACAGTGTTTAAATATAGCCCAGCTGTCCTAGAGTCTGAGGGTGCCCCTGCCACTGTTCACCAGAGCAGACAGGGCCAAACAGTGGGAACTACCCAGCAGGACATATACCTGCTGAAAACCAAGACAGAAAGGGGATGGGGACACACAGTGATGGCCAGGGCAGGTGCTGGTGGGCTCCTGTCATACGGGTGTGAGGCAGTTCCTCCAGGCTTATTGGCATTCGCCACAGACATGCAAGGCCATGAAAGTTCTAGAGAAACTGGCTTGAAGCCAGGAAAAGAGAGTGAACCCTACCAAGAGAATTTGAGAGGAGTGTCTCAAGAGTCATCAGGAGAAAGTTAAATTCCAGAAAACTTGCTGCCTCACATCAGTACCCAGAGATGGAGTGACCCTGTGAGAAACTCCCTTCTTTATTTATTAAACAAATAATAAAAATTTGTCCCACTGCCCATGACAACCAAGAAACAATGATTAGTTTTGCCTTTTCATTGGGAAAATGGATGGAACTACCAGCCATAAAGCAACATGCACTGAGGCCTGGGTATCCCCCCCCTCACAGGTAAACACCACCCAGCAACACAATGTGCTCCATTAGCCCATCGGTTCACAGGATAGCTCAGAAGATGACGCAAGTTCATCTTTGTCAAGCACCAAGGCCCATGCCTCACACACTGCAAGCCTTCTGCAAAGGTGAGCTACTGTAAAAAGAAACACAGGACAAAAACTTTCCACCAGTGTGCGGTGAGAAGCTCCTCTGTCCAGAAATGGCTTCTGTGCTGGTTAAATGCTTCTGCAAGAGATTAAGAAGGGCCCTGTTCCCCCAGGATCTCAGTGAGGAAATGAAGCTATATTTAGATCGAACTGCCCCCAATGGGGGAAGAAAGTGATGCATGGATCCCATTATGGGTCGTTACTTCACCCCGGAGAAGTGAATCAGACTTCCCACCAAGGGAATGCGATGCCCTCGTCCTTGGACTGAGCTCGATGCTAGCATGTCTGTGTTCTGACTTGGTCCACGTGAGCCAGACCTGGACTGTCTCTACATGTAGGACAGCTGGGTTTTCAGAGGAACCCTAAACTCATATCCCCAAACACAGGAACTTCTCATCTTATGGTAAGGACATGAAAGTATTGTAAGCTGAAAACTGTAAGCTGAAGGCCCAGCTAGCCCTTCAGAAGGGCCCTGCTTAATGACACAAGATGCTGTCTTTGGGTTTCCTCATGACCACGGACAGAGTGGGAGCTCTGTAGCTCAGCAGCAGCTCCGGAGAGCATGGAATGGCATGTCACCTCTCAAGAAAGGGGCTCAAACTCAAAACTCAAAGACTGGTTTTTGACTGCATGTGAACTGCTTTTAACAGTCATAAACCTGTAAGCTCAACCATAAGTGTGACGGCTCACTGTGACGGTCAAATTAAAGGAGCTGCAACCAACTAGGGGGTATATTCCTGGGTGTCAGAAAGGATCAATGAAGGAAGAAGCCCTCCCTCACAACGCACATCATCTTTGACGGGTGACCCAGAGAGAATGAAGGCAAGGACAAAGCAGTCCCGGCAGCCTTCACAGCCTGCTGCTGAGTGTCCTGTCCCGGCAGCCTTCACAGCCTGATGCTGAGTGTCCTGTCCTGGCAGCCTTCACAGCCCGCTGCTGAGTGTCTTGTCCTGGCAGCCTTCACAGCCTGATGCTGAGTGTCCTGTCACGGCAGCCTTCACAGCCTGATGCTGAGTGTCCTGTCCCGGCAGCCTTCACAGCCTGATGCTGAGTGTCCTGTCCCGGCAGCCTTCACAGCCTGATGCTGAGTGTCCTGTCCCGGCAGCCTTCACAGCCTGATGCTGAGTGTCCTGTCCCGGCAGCCTTCACAGCCTGATGCTGAGTGTCCTGTCCCGGCAGCCTTCACAGCCTGATGCTGAGTGTCCTGTCCCGGCAGCCTTCACAGCCCGCTGCTGAGTGTCCTGTCCAGGCAGCCTTCACAGCCTGATGCTGAGTGTCCTGTCCCGGCAGCCTTCACAGCCTGATGCTGAGTGTCCTGTCCCGGCAGCCTTCACAGCCCGCTGCTGGGTGTCCTGTCATGGCAGCCTTCACAGCCCGCTGCTGAGTGTCCTGTCCCGGCAGCCTTCACAGCCTGATGCTGAGTGTCCTGTCCCGGCAGCCTTCACAGCCCGCTGCTGAGTGTCCTGTCCAGGCAGCCTTCACAGCCTGATGCTGAGTGTCCTGTCCCGGCAGCCTTCACAGCCTGATGCTGAGTGTCCTGTCCTGGCAGCCTTCATAGCCTGCTGCTGGGTGTCCTGCTGCTGTTTTTGTTCCTTGTGCCACCATCCTCTGAGTCCAGCTTCTTCAGCCTTCCAACATGGATTAAAGACCAGGGAGTCTCCAGGCCTTCAGCGCCAAGTGGAGGCTGCAGACATACCCAGCTCGGTGGACTAGGCAGAGGTTCTCAGCCTTTCTAGCATGCTGACAGCCACCGCTGGACTATCAAGCAAGCCACTCAAGTGGGTCCCCTATGTGACATGCATGTATTCGATCAGCTCTGTCCTCCAGAGAGCCCTCCTAGCACAGTGAGTCAGGGGCATGGGCTTTGCCAGCTTCACCAGCAGAGGAGGCGAAGACAAGAGATTTGGGATTTTTGAGCTCTCACTGTCGAGAAATTCCTGGTTACTCCAAGAACCGATTACATTCTAACCCACAGGGGTAAATGCAAAAAGAAAGAGAAAGGGGAGGGAAAAGGAAAAAAGAGGGAGGAACTCAGCCTGAGAATTCTTTGCTCTGGCTTCACATGTCCTTACCAGGGTCCACCTGTGGCCAGCACCCTGCTGAAATAGGGGAGCACACAGGCACGCACGCACGCACACACACACGCACACATGTGGAACTTATACTTAGTGATGAAAGATGGAGTGTCTGTGCAGTGCCTAAGTGAAACATGCGATCAGTTAGATGTGCCAGTGTGACGGGAAAAGGAGCTGAGGAAGAGCCAGGAGCTGCAGGAGCGAGCACAGTCTCAAACACCCGGAAAAAGCGGAACTTGAGCAAGGTCTTCAGGGGAGCAGGAGCCCAGGTGCAGAAGAAGCACACTTGGCACAGGAGCACAGAACCCCATGTGTGACGACAGTGTCGGGGAGGGACACCGAGTGGTGCGGACTGTGGCCGCCTGGGCTCTATTAGTCGTAAAGGCTGGCGGCAGGAGCGGGAGCAGGAGGAGCCTCGATGCCCCCACTCAGGGACTTACTCTGGACACTAAGAGCTAGACACTGCCTCTAGAGCAGTGGTTCTCAACCTGTGGGGCATGACCCCGTTGTGGGTCAAACAACCCTTTCACAGGGGTCTCATATCAGGTATCCTACAGATCAGATATTTATATTATGTCTCATAATAGTAGCAAAATTACAGTTATGAAGTAGCAACGGAAATAATTTAATGGTTGGGGATCACCACAACGCAAGGAACCATGTTAAAGGGACCTAGCACTAGAAACATTGAGAACCGCTAAAGGGCTTTAGGCAAGGACGGCATCAATCACGTGATCCTCCTGTCTCTGCTTCCTGAGTGCTGGGAATACACGTACATACCACCCTGCCTTGCCTGACTGAGTAGTCTAGAACCCTGTCATGCTGCAGTAGCCAGAGCACTAGAAGAAAGAGGAAGCCGAAGCTGGACGGCAGGGCTCTGAGGTTACCATGGTGGTCGCCAGCGGGAGGAGTCAGCTAGAAGGAAGGTTTGCATGGTCTTTTATCATCTCTGTAGATCTGTCTATACCACCTGAAAGGCTAGAGGACCTGGTCATCTCTAAAATATGTCAACAGCAGCACCCTGTCTAACCATGCAAGGTCCTGACAGCAGTATGGACAGCTTTGGTCCTTTTCCTAAAGCTGTAATTGTTTATGTGTGTGTGTGTGTATGTGCATGCGTGCACATGTTTATGTGTTTGTTTATGTGGAGGTCAGAGGAAATTTTGAAGGAAGCAATCTGTACACCATGTGGGACCCTGGTAGTTAGGCTTGGCAGTGAGCACCTTTGCCCACTCAGCCATCTCAACGGCCTCACATTTCACTCCCTCCCCTTTTTAAGGATGGTAGCTCACAATCCTACCTTACCTCCCAATAGTGAAATTATGGTGTGCACTACCATCCCCGGCATGGCACAGTACCCAGGGCAGGCAGAGGACATGCTGACTTATGCCTAGATCTGGATTATTCTTTCTTAAAATTAGGGATCGTCAAGGACTGTAGGCCTGTAGGCATGTATATGGGACTTTTTCCTTGATTGTAGTTGATGAAGGAAGGTCCAGGCCACTGTGAGTGGCACAAGAAAGGCAGCTGAGCGGGAGCCTGGACACAAGTCAGCACACGGCGTTCCTCCACAGTCTCTGCTTCTACTCTTCCTTGAGCACCTGCTTTGGCTTCCCTTGAAGATGGAAGACAAAATAAACCCTCTCCTCCTCAAGCTATTTTTGGCCATGGTGTTTATCACAGCAATAGAAACAAACTAGAGCAGGTACACACTAGGATGCAGCTGTTCACAGAGGTGCCTGCAGTAACAAGGAGGCTTATGTGTGCTACCTACTGCAGCACATAAAATGCAAACGGAGCCTGACTCAGCTATGACACACACACACACACACACACACACACACACACACACACACACACACGGGGGGGGGGGGGGGGGGGAGGGAATATGTCAGCATGTTAGTCTCATTGCCTCTGGGTGGTGTAGAATTAGGAATGATTTTCTCATTCTTCTTCCCAAATTTCTCCCAATTGCGTATCTATTACTTTTATAATCACATACACCAAACCCCCTGCACCTTATTAAAAAAAAAACATGTTGCCAGGATAAAATGTCTCTAAATATTTTAGTTCCCAAAAGTGTAACTATAAGCTGTGGACATGAATATGGATGATCACTGTTTCATTTATTCTGAAACAACGATGCTGGGATTTTCCAGCAATAATAAAAGGGCAAAGCCTCCTGGCAAAGTGCGTTGCCTCCTGAAACTGGAAAAGGTTATGCAAATTACTGAGAGCCTTAAGAGTTGGGACCAACCACTGGGTAAATGCTACTAAGCAACTCACCAAAGAGGCCCTGCGTTGGAAATGAGAACCGTGCTCATAAAACGAATGCCACTTCGTTAGGCTCTAAACACAAAAATCACCCCAAATTAAAGCTACATTTTTTTTGGTTGCAATACCATTAGCAGACCATTTTGCCAAAGTATGTTTAGTAACGACATTCAACTGATAGGCAGACCCAGTACAACAAGGCCCACACTGGGATTCCACATGTGGTCCTAGAAGCCACAGAGGGCTCAGGAGGCACTGGCTCACCATGGGAGCTGAGCAGGTGTGCTTTGGGGGTGTGTCATGATACTGTCCTTTCAGAAGCAGTCACAAGTAGGTCACTTATTCTTCCAGGAGCTGTTTCCAAACACAAGAGAAAAACTATAGTGTCTACCTCTTCAGACCTGAAACGAAAATAAGGAAGTGTGCGTGTGCACGCACGTGCGCCTGCATGTGCTGGGGGAATTCCTGCAGTAGAGCCTGGGCTAGAGTCGCACTGATGCATGATAGGACAAATGTGTGATCAATGCTGGGGAGTTCACCTCACCATTCAGGTGCTGGGAAAGCCACCTGTGAGGTCTGTAGCCCTTCTGGCTCAAAGTGGCCAAAGGACAAAGAGCGGGAAGCAGAAACCAGCTAGAGTGAATCCTGGGGGATGCATGTGCTTTCTTACCAAAGGGTCAAGGATCAGTGGTCCAGCTTCCCTTCTCTCTCCTGGAAAAGTGACAGCTGGTTTACTGTGGTTATTCCGTAACCAGGAGGAAAGCAAGAAATTGGCAGACAGTGATCATGATGTGCTAAGCAACTGACTCCCTTTAGCCTCGTGTGTGTGTGTGTGTGTGTGTGTGTGTGTGTGTGTGTGTGAGAGAGAGAGAGAGAGAGAGAGAGAGAGAGAGAGAGAGAGAGAGAGAGAGAGAAAGACAGACAGAGACATATCTAAGGGGAGAGAGAGGGAGGGAGAGGGAGGGAGAGTTTATTATATGGTGCCTTGAGAGGTTCCTTCTTGAAAAACTGGCCAGATCATCGTCATGGCGGCCTGGTTGCTTTGGACATTCCAAGGTCAGGCCATTTAGTGAACTTCATTTCAGCTGTAAACTGCATAACCTTCATGTCAACTCAACCGAGGTGGCGGCATGTCTGTGTTTCCAGCAAGGTTGAGCTGAGGAGAAGAGATCTTCGCGTGGGTGGCAGCAGCCTCATGGGCTAGGGCTCTTGTCAGAATAAAAAGGGGGAAAAAAGAAGAAAGCAAACTGAGCACTAGCACTGATGCCTCTGTTGCAGACTGCTGCTACAACGTGACCAGTGGCCTTACAAGCCCATCACCACAATGGGCTATACCGGGAGCCAAACACGCACCGCTCCCTTTCTGAAGTTGCTTTTGTTGGGTGTCTGTCACGGCAGGGAGAAAGTGACTATCATGGAAAGCTGATGTAGAAAGCAGTCGTCACTGTGAGAAACCAGTCCACACAGAAGCATGTGGCCTTTTTAAACTTTATTTTACAGGAGCTCATACTTACGGCTCACCTCGAGTTTCACCGACGACACTTAGACTGTGAATAACACTGGAAGTGTTAAGGTTCTGGGACTCTCTCATAGATACACTAGATGCATTTTGAACTGTGAGATATTTATGAGCCTTTGAGGACCAAGGAAGAGTGTTATGGATAAAAGCAATGCATCTGACAAGCAGCAGACCTGTGATGACTCCTGCAATCATGACTTGATCTGGAAATGGGTGCCTGCGGGCAATGTTGGAACATCTAACTGAAGGAGACCAACACTGAGTGTGGGCAGTGCCATTACTTGGGAGAAATTGTGCTAAGCACCTCATTCACCACTCTCTACTTCCTGACCGTGGACGTAGTGCCAGTGGCCGCCTCACACTCCTGTTCCCATGCCTTCACCTCTGGAAGGACTGTATCTCCTCAAACTGTGAGCCAAAATGAATCCTTCCTTCCTTAAGTTGTTTTCAGTGGGTGTTTCGTCACAGAGGTGAGAAACATAAGTAATGTACGTGGCTTCTGCTGCAGCCCCTGCTGCTACCCACACTGGATTCCAGAGACTTCAGGGAAGCCATGATCCCATGTCCAGCCATCATCCTTGGTGAGGTCCAGGAGAGGAGGAGCAGTCTCTCCACTATGAACTCAGTGAGGCTTGTGGGCCCCGGAAGAGCCTGGATGTTTCCACACAAGGCTTGTGGTTGGTGTGCATACTCTGTATATCTTGGTACCTATGTGAGGATCATGACTGGTGGGGCCAAAAGTCATCCACACAGAAGGCTATGTGACTAATGAAAGTACGCCATGCTTCTCTTCTGTCAATAAGAAAATTAATTTTTACCCTTTTTGGTTATTTCTGTGTACTACATTCTTATCCACTCTCAAGTGTCATAACATTAGGGCCCAATACAGGTTCTTCCCCAATGGTAGTTTATTACCCATTTGCCATCTTATCACAAGTAGAGTGGCTTAGGACAGGTGAAATCCTGCCTCAAGCAACAGTAGCTAGAAGGCAGCTGGGAATGTCTTCCAAACTCCTGGGGCTGCCAGAGCTGTAAGCCCTTGACTCACTCAGCAACTAAAAGGCAGTTAAATATTTCTAGGAAGCCAGTGGGAGCAGAAACTGCAGACAGCCAAGACTGCAGAATGTGAGAAGCTGTGAAGAGCTGGGAGAGTTACAGTTGAAAGCAACCAGTCATGAGAAACACGCTCCAGAGCCACCGGGGTTAAGAGCAACCAGCTGCCAGGTGCTGAGCTACAGCCAGGCAGTCAGCCCAGAGCACTGAGTCTCCAAAGCCAGCATCCAGACATACGGATTTCTGGGTTTGGAAGTTTGTAGCCACATCCCTGTGGCTTTGAAAGCGTGGAGTTTTCAGGACCTAGGGCTCTAAGCCTCTGAGTTTGTAAGCCCAGTCTGTTCTGTAGGCCTCTTGCACAGAGCTGTCGACATTAAAAGATTTGTTCCCTGGCTCTGTGTAACTGTCACCTGAACAGAACACAAGGGCCCTCATCTAAGCATGTGACCAGTCTCAGGATGTGGGTGGGCCAGAACTTTCTAGATTCTACTCCCCACTCTTATGTCCTTCTCAAGCCCTCAAGGACAGGAGTTGTCCTTTAAGTCCGTTTGTCAAAGAAGCTGATATGTTCCAAATGGATTTCAGTGGCTGTATAAAAACTACATGTGAGTGTGCTTGGTTTATATGTGTGTGTGTGTGTGTGTGTGTGTGTGTGTGTGTGTGTGTGTGTGTGTGTGTGAGAGAGAGAGAGAGAGAGAGAGAGAGAGAGAGAGAGAGAGAGAGAGACAGAGACAGAGAGAGACAGAGAGAGAGAGAGACAGACAGAGAGAGACAGAGAGACAGAGAGAGAGAAGAGAGAGAGGCAGAGACAAAGACAGAGAGAGAGCAAGAAGGTGGAGACAGAAGACAGACAGTGAGACCTGCAGAGACAGAGAGAGTTCAATAAAGAAAGTGATAAGAGGGGCATCTTTTAAGGCCAGCACAGTCAGTCATGCAGTGTCCTCTCTCCTTGCTACTCTATATTAGTTACTTTTCCGTTGCTGTGATAAAATACTGAAACAAAAAACAACTTACAGAATGAACAGTTTATTTTGCCTCATACTATACTACAAGAAGACTAATAGTTCATCATGGCAGGGAAGCGTGGCAACAGACAACAGGCTGAGGGACTGGACCAGGATGTTTAGCCAACTGTGCATCAGTGTGCACTCTCCCCTCCTCTATGCCAACTGCCATCAGTGTGCACTGTCCTGTCCTCTATGCCATGAGAAACCTAGCTTTGCTCAGGGCAATGCTGTGTCAAGATATCTGACCTAAAGCACTAAGCACAACCTCTGCAAAGTCTAGGAGGCATCTGCAGACCCAGATGTGAATTGTTAGACCTCAGCCCAAGCTACCTTGTAGTACATTTGGAGTTGGCAGAAGTCTTCTAACTAGCACGCTTGCCTTCTGGGTCAAAGAAGACCCACACACAGCCAATGTAGACAACATTGGACCATGACACACCAAGCACGAAGAAGAAAACCAATTTGCCACAGGGACTGATGGTCAAAGTGAGTCAGACCCTGTGTCCCCAAGCACCTTTCTGGGTGGCTGTGCCACAGGTACATCCTGCTTTAAGCCAGAAGGACACTCACAGGCAGCCTGCTGCAGTCAGCATTACCATGACACAGGAGCACAGCATTTTGGCATGTTACTGCATACAATCATGGACTGCCAACAGCACAGAGCAATACAGGGTTCTGAATATTTTCCCCCAAAGAGAAATGATAGTTGTCCATAGAGATCGATAAGTGTACACTGACTTAAACACGTGATGTGTAACTTTCTAAAGGTCAGGCAGCACTCCACTAACATGTCCAGTGTTCAGTACCAGTTAATGGGTGGACAGCACACTACAGTATCTGGCTGGTGGCGGAAAGACTTTGTCCATGTTGCTGTCACTGACCCAAGAGCTCAGGAGCCAGTGCTGCCCTGAGACTATTTCCAGGAAGATGCCTGGCATGAGAATCTAATGAGGCCCAATTATGACAGAATATGATGATCACTCCAGGCCAACCGGCTGGCTAGTACCCATAATGCAGTGGGCAAGATGGCAGGGACGGTAAATCATCAGACAGAACGGTTCTGCCTCATAAATGGCACCAGTGATGCTTGGGTTGGTTTTGTACCAGACATTTAAATATCGAAAGAAACATATTAATCCCATTTTAGATGCTCTTTTTGTGGAACAAGTGGATGGAAACAGACTTGTTTATGGAGCCCTGAGGAGAATCCCTGTGAGTGGAGAGACGGTCAGAAGCATCAGCAGTGGTCAAGAGACTGCTGTGAGTGAGATTCAGGACTCTAAGCTTGATTCTGGTCAGTTCTGGAAATGGCTGTCATTGTTTGTTTATCCTCATTAGGAGAGGAATTAGTTGGGCACTACTGATCTGTTTATGTGAGGACCAGAGGAAGTCTGCACCAAACGACAGGGTATGTGTGTGCTTCTGAGCCAGAAGATGCCAAATGAGCAGAGGTATGGCTAGAGTTTCGGGAGCAGGTTCAAGTCAGCGACGCCACAAGGCATTCTGCCTGGTGTGGAGTGCCACTCACGCAGTCTGCAAACTAATAAAGGCTTATGCACTGTGGTGGGAATGCAAGCTGATCCAGACAACGCAGGCACCAGTATGGAGGTTACTCTAAAAGGAAAGAACTATCCCATGAGCCAGCTACAGCACCTCTGTGTCTCCAAGTCAGCACACCACAGAGATACTTGCACACCCATGTTTACTGCAACACTCTTTACAATCCTCAAGTTAGGGAATCAGCCTAGATGTGTCCATCAGCAGATAAAGAAGTGTGGTACATATGCACAATGGAGTTTTAAGCAATAAAGAATAAAATTACGACATTTGGAAGAAAATTGAAAACACACGCACAGTGCATATAAGATGACACAGACAAATGTAATAGAAGCAAGAAGGGAACTATTTGGGAAGACAAAGGAGATGAGCACGGGGGGGGGGGGGGCGCGGGAGAGAGGGTGGATAATGCAGGGACAATGAGCAAAGAACATGACATGAGCACGTGACAATGTCACAACGAAGCCCATCATTTTATACAACAGACATATGCTGATGAGGAAAATTAAAAATGAGCAAAATACTTGTAAGAAGTAAAAACTGCGGAACGTGCCTTCAAGCATTATAATGTAACTGAACATCTATATTCCGAGGGGGGAAGCAGCTATCAGAGCAGCAGGATGCGCCAGGAACCACGTGCAGAGGTGGAGCCTAGAATGCACCCTTGGGATTTCAGCTTCCCAGGCCAGGCTGGGATAGCAGGAAGTGCCTAACTAAACATACCGCAGAAATACATGCTCCAAGATGATAAAAAGTATGACTGCCAGTTAAAATAGGTGTGACAATATTTATGACACTAATTGCAAAACACATGAAAATGCACTCACTTGGAAGATTTACTGTGGCCATTTAACACCCCCTCTGCCTCCCTGCTGGGCACTGTCACTGGTTCCATTCCTAGAGTTGGCACAACCATTGGTAGGTATGGTTGTATGCCAGGTCCTTCCTAAAACCCCTGAACGGAAAGTGTGGGACAAAGAAGCTAGCATCTAAGAGTAGAACTCTGCCCAGAGAGCTACGTTTCACTATCACTGGAAGATCCATGGGACAAGGACACTATGTGGAGGGCCTCAGAACAGCCCAAGCAAGATGAATCGGAGTAGGAGGACACATGGGCTCAGTGCACATTTATTCTCACGGCTGCGACTGATCAAGGCAAAAAGATACAGAACAAACTATTAGAGGTGCAAAGCACACAGAAAAGTACGCTCTGGATTCCTAGAGTCCCCTCTCTGTCCTAAACTTCTCCAGCAATGATCGTGATGACATGTATCATTGGACCTACCGGGAAAACCCACGGAGACCCAGAGCCAAGGACTTTTCTTGGAGCTGGTCACAAAGACAGCTTTGCTTTTCCAGAAGGAAAGCACCGTTTGTCCAGCAGTGTTGGCAGGGTGAGCTTCTGTAAGCGGTGCTGAGAGAACTCTGGGAATTCAGGCTTCTCGCAGCCCACTGAGGGCCCACTGGAAACAAGCTAACCCTGGGCCGAGGCACAGGTAAATGGTGCAGTGCCAGGGCAGCTTGGCAGCCCACCAGAAAGAGAAACAGGATTGCCTCCCTCCTGCCATGGGCAGAAAGTCACTTCCAGATGCAGAAAAGACGGATCAGGGCAATGGGAGCAGAATGAAATGCTATCCACCTGTGAGGCAATCCCACTGTGGTATATGCCAACTAAAAGGTTAAGGACGCCAGGACAACCAGTGGCTTCTCAGGTCTGCAGATGCGGCTCAGTGGTTCAGTGCTTGCCTGCCATGCATGAGGCCCTCGGATCCATTGACATTAAAAAACAGAAACATGCTTTCTGTGGTTTTAGAGACAAGGTCCAGCTATGTGTCCTAGGCTGGTCTAGAACATTCCATCCTCTAGCCTCAGCCTCCGGAGTACTGTGATTACAGGTGTGCGCCATCACTCCTCACCAAGAGTAAGTTCATGAGGAAAAAATATAAAGCACCAGCTATAATAGAAATAGACAAACTCCTCGTCATCGAAAGAACACAACTTCTGACAGAGAAAGAAAAGTTAGATCTAAGAGAAACAGCAATAGCCACCATAAACAGATCAAAGGGCACTCAATATACAAAGGACAAGGGTGTGTCTCTTAGCAAACAGACAGGCTGGAGTAAACAGAAAAGTCAGAGGAGCAAACCAGGCCTGAGAAGGCCTGTGAAGCCAGGTGCCATGCCTGTTATCCCACCACTTGGGATGTGGAGATAGGACGGCCGGGGCAGCACAGCAAAACTGTCTCAAAAAGAAAAGAGCACACTGTAACTATGTCTGTCTCTCTCAGTGCTGGACATGTGGCCCTGTACACACAGGGCAAGTATTCTCCTGAGCTACAGCCTCAGTCTGGATTTTTAAAAATATACAATATTTTTATTTTTGAAAAATCCATCCATGCATACAATGTACTTAGATCATGCTCGCCCACTCTGTTCTGTACTGCCCTGAGACGCATCCCCGCCTCCCTCCCAGCTCTATATTCCTTTCTTGATTCTGATTTGTGCCGCCTGTATACTCACAGGCCTGGGATCACCCAAGGGAGCATAGTCCACCTACTCTGAACACACCCTTAAGTTAAACAGACTCTTCCTCCCCTAGCAGTCACCAACTGCCAACGGTTCCTCAGTCGGGGCTGGGGAGCCCATGAGCCCTCCCCTCCATGCTGGAATGGCGACTGGCTTGATTTCGCATCAGTAACCACAGCTGCCGTGATCATGGACACAGTGGGCCTGTCATGTCCAGAAGGCACCTGTCGCTCTGTCCTCCCTGACTTTTGGCTATGACGATCTTTCCACCCTCTCTTCTGTGAGCTATGGTGTATGTGTGTGTGTGTGTGTGTGTGTGTGTGTATGTCTGTGTGTGTATGTTTGTGTGTGTGTGTGTGTCTGTGTGCATGTCTGTGTGCGTTTCTGTGTGTGTGTGTGTGTGTGTGTGTGTCTGTGTCTGTGTCTGTGTGTGTGATACAGATGTTGGGACTTATTTTCTCTCCGTATTTGGACCAGTTTTGAGTTTCTGCATTAACTGCCATCCACCACACAAAGAAATTTCTGATACAGTCTGAGAGCTGCACTAATCTATAGGTAGATAGGAATTTGAGGGTAGTTTGGAACTGTGTCCATTTAGCAAAATAATAGTAAAAGGTTCTCCTGTAGCCTATGAGCTCTTCAACCACAGATTTCTGGCCAATTGAAAGCAATAGGCATGCATTTGCATCTGTGTACTGGATCTAAATACAATCAGAAAGCAGGTGGTCACCACATAAGTAATGTTCACGCCACTGTAGCATCCATGGGCATATCTCAGCATGGTAGTCATGCCTGGAGTTCACAACTGAGCACGAAGTCAATGGTTTTTACGCTCTATCCCCTACACAGCACCTTCAGGTACTATGAGAGCTAGGCAGGAAGGTGGACGCTTCCTGGTCTGTACTAGCTTGATTTCTCCAAGTTCTACGGCCAAAGCCTATTCAAGCCTAGAATTTATTTAACATGGATGTCTACCATATGTCAGTGAAGCTAAAATCAAAATGCATCACAGTGCTAGCTCACACTCTGGTGGCAATGAGAGGCCCAGCAACTCCAGGTGTGGTGGGGAAACAGCCAGTGTGCGTCCTGACCATCACCTGCCATGCTTGCAGAGCATTGGCAGGCATTGGCCCAGAACCTCCATTCCTAATGATTATTCTAGAAGCAGAAGCTCATGGATATAAGAACAAACGAGAATGAGCATCCACAGCAGCACCATACATAGCACGCCCAGCAGCAGCAGTGGTGGCGGCGGCACTGTGGATAAGGGAGCTGCAGACAGTCCTATGCTGGAGTTTTCCACCACAGTGACAAGAACCAGAGTAACACTGAAGCGAGCTGTGGAAGGGCACTCAGGATACTAATTCATTTTCACAAGGCTTAAAATTAACATAGAACAAGCCTATATAATTCTGTGGAATTCCTACACATAATAAAAATATAATAAAAAAATTGCTTAGCATCGGGGGTGGAGTGGCAAGTGTAGCACCTCATGACCTCCTCTTCACCCTCACTAACAGAGCCTACACGCCACTGGCAGCAGATCTCTGATACTTACAACACTTCCCAATACAGTTCTGGTTTGGAGGTCATTAGGCAAGGCTACTTGAAAAGCCTTTTTGCCATTTCCATTTGTTCTTTGTAGAATGCAGATGTGATGGGTGTAGTTTCTGCATCTGTTTTGTAGTCATGAAGACATAGGCCATACCCCAAAGATGAAGGAGCAAAAGCTTAAACAGCTTGGCTTCCAAGAATAACTGCCTCCAAACTTCTCATTACCTGAGGGGAAAATAAACTATTCTCTTACTATGCCAATGTTATTTGGATTTTCTGTCGCATGCCCTTAATCCTTAACTGAAACTGGCACATAGGGGGATTCAACAGAATTGATGTTTTAGTTCCTAAGCTGGCTGGTAGATACATGTGCATTCATTAATCTATGAACTATTTTTGGTGTCCTTTATGCTTTTCAGTTTTTCTAATATGCTGAAATGTTTAAAATTCTTAAATAATGTTGCCCAGTTCCTCACAGTAAGATCTGGAAAAACCGTTAATTAAATGTACAAGAAATGCCTACATTTAGCAACTCAATGACAATAAAATATAATAATAATAATAGTGGAGATAAAGTGTCCTAGATTATTAAAAGCCAGAATTCAAACTCAGGCTACTCATTGTCCAGGCCTCCAAAAGTCTAAGCCCCGGAGCACAGCTTTTTCCTGAATCGTTTCCTCTCCACATGCCAGTTCAGCTTACAGAATCCAATGCCAAGGGCGCGCAGCAGAGCTCCAGACACTAAAGCCACAGAGTGCTCTTCAAGAGTCTGGGACAAGAGCATCAGACTGGCCAGGATGTATGGGGTGAGAGCATCCTTCGGCTGTTGGAAGGTCTCCTGGATGCCTGTTGACTGGTAGAACCCTGCACCTGCCTGTGTTCAGGGTTTAATGGGTAGCTCCCATTGTCTGTCACCACACAGAGCAAACTTTGGGATGCTACTTCGTCTTTACTAACTGCCTGCCCTCTGTTCACATAGCTGCAGTCAGGCTGGGGAATGTATCAATCTGTGTCAGCTCTGAGCACACTGGATTGATTAAACTCTGAGAACCGGCCCCTGGAGGCTGTCCCACCAGGCAAACAACTGAAGAACAAGGAAGATGCCAGGCAGAATGCATGAAAAATCACAGCCCGGCCTCTGCTGTGTGGCAGTACCGACTCCGGCCTCTCCTTTCTTCCAGATTTATGAGCCAAAGACTGGGAGCAGAGTGAGGTCTCATTAAGCAAACATGTCACAATCTGATTATGATTAATTTCTTTTCCTTATCCTATTGCGATGCTGCGTTAGTAACTTTTATCTTGATGCTGTGTTATTCTCCTGAGCACTTCTGCAGTGGTGCACTTGCAGTCTCAGGGTGACCCTCCCACAGACTTCAACGGAAGCTTCACACGTAGCCCTGTGATTCAGGATGCTTTAGAAACGCATGCAAACACCTTTGAAAAGTTTAAGGTTGATATAACAGCATCACTTCACTCATTTTATAGGCAAACAGATGGACATACTCAGCAAATTTGCAAGATAAATGGGATATTATGATACAAAGTCCAGGTTCAATGGCATATTGTTGGCCCTTTGTAGATATGGTTTTAATACACACAGATGCAACCAAACATATACAAAAAGGCTTTAAAAAAATTTAACCTGCATCTGTACCTACTGTCTACCAACTTCCTTCTACCCTAATCAAGGAAGCAGAGCAGGTGTCACACAGCATTTCCAGAGTACTAGACATGATCAGTCACCTAGGTTGCTGCAGTACATGGAAGGCAGGCATGGGTTACCTGAAAGCAATGTGCCGCTGTGGATACAAGGGAAATAAGCACCCCAGGATCTGTGAGGAGACATGAGAGGTATCCAGGCAAGTGAAGGATGTACCTTCATTTCTCATGGTACAACTCAAAGACTTCAATTTTGGTACCCATTAAGTACATCCCTACAGCGTGCTGAGCACTTATGTTTCTTGGCTCACAGTGAGCAACTTTGGTGCAGTGTTCTAAAAAGCATATGTCAGCACAAACCACAATGTAGACCCAGATGAGCCCTCTGGGTCCACGTGCCCACAGCTAAGGCATTTTATACCTTTCAGCCATAAACTGCTATGGTCCCTCACACAGGAGGCTAGAGAGCCACTGGATTTGGAGCAGGACAGGGCTGCACAGTTGCAATGTCAGGAATCACCACCGAGAGATGAAGGGCACCCTACAATGCCAATCTGCTTATAGCCTGCCCACTCTATCATGCTGGGAAGCTGGCAGGTGCCACCCAGAAACTGCAGTGCACAAGTGAGCTTCCTGGAGATGGCCCACCGATTTGTATGACTGGTGGGTGGACCCTGGAGAGGCGCGGCCTTGCATGACTGTGGTGGGTGGACCCCTGGAGAGGCGCAGCCCCAGGGCCTTCGTCTTGGGATTGCTTCTTGCTGCTGTCGTGCCTTCTCATGCTGCTGTTGCTGTATTCCTCATATCTGGCACGGTGTGGCTGGACGTGGGGAGGCCCTCACTGCCTATGCTCTGGGGTGGCTGCTTCCTGGTGACAGCCCACTCAGCTGGGCAAATTTCTCTGCAGAGCAACATGAAGGTGAACTTTCATGAAATAATGCTGTTTAGATGAATCGATGACTTTATAATTCTTGATGGTGATTTTATAAAATCTCAAATTGATTCAAGTAATTTTTAAGGCCCTCAGTAGAATAGCACAAAGCTACGACAGTAGTTTAGTGACCTTTCATGTGTAACAAGCATGGAAACCACACCAGGAAGAAAAATAGGCTTGGGACAGATTTATAGTCAGGAGAAACCACTCATTCTAGGTTAGATCCAAGGATGAGGTGACAAGTCTTGGGTATACCATGATAAGAAAAGTCAGGAACACAACAGTTCAAAGACAAGACGTAAGATCGACGACCTGCTCCTCAGCAAAAACCTAGGGCACACTATAATGCCAGTCTGCTTACAGAGTTGCCTACTTCACCATGCTGGGAAGCAAACATCCACACGGCTGAATGCCCTGGTCTTTCCTTTGGATGTCAGGGATTTTACAGACAGAGCCCCAGACTTACACATCCACCCCATTTACGCATCTCACAGCTGCACTGAGGAAACTGCCAAGGAAAGGCAACTGAGCTACACAAGGCTCTTGAGCTGCCCCACCCCCACCCCCTTTCAGGCTGGCTTTCTATGGCACAGGTGTATGAGCAACAGTCTGTATGTGTGCTAGGCTTCCTGCCTTGAAGCTAATCTGTAAATCAGTCCTAATGACAGTCTTTTAAAGCAGGAATAACGAGTCTCCATCACACACTGTCAGATGATGTCAGAAGAAAACACTGTAATTATTTACAGGAGTTGTTGGTGTATCAGCATTTGGCTGAAGACTTTCCAAATAAATTTGGGTGACAGCTCAGGCTGCTTGGAAACAGCAGAATAGTGGCAACACAAGGCAGAGGTCATTTAGGAGAGCTGTATCCAGGGGTTCACAGGGCAGCTTCCTTCGCACTGTTTCGTCATGCAAAGCTCTTGAGACATCTGGAATATGAACTACAGGGACAGAGACTATAAACAGCCTCTTATCCCTCATACCTATTTCTTGCAGGAAAAGAGATATGGTAGCATATGGCTCAGAAGGGTGTCAAATTTGAATCTTCTGATAACCCAGGAAGGTGGACAGTAACACCTTGGTTCGCAGATAAAGAAACTGATGCTTAATTAAGTCCCAGAAACTAGCCATGGCATTCACTCCTAAATGACACTCAGCTTTAGGCCTCTCTGTCCCCAGCAAACCTCTATGCTTTGAATACCTATACATCCTCAGGTACTGTGGTCAGTACGCAGCAACCATTAAGAATGCAACGCTTGCATCTTGCCACTGTTTGCAGCTGCTCTCCCTGACAAATCCTGACAGGCAATGCCCTGGACACTTTTCCTGTGTCCCTGGCTAAGAGCCTTGCACATGCCATGACATCTCACCTGTGAGTGTACATCAAAGGCTGCCACATCCAGTTCCCTCCCTGCTCCCCTCTTCTCCCACCCCCAATCAGAGAGCCTGCCTGCAAGCTCTTTCTGCAAAAGTCCCTAATCCTCAAAAGACACAAAAGGAGGCTCCCTCTTCCGTCATAGGGGCTCTAACTCTCTTCAGAGACCCGCCCAGCTGTCTATCTGGTACTATGGTTAAGCTCGCCTTGGCTCCCTCATCTGTTGCCTGCTGTTGTCCTGTCTGTCAGTCCGTGGCATTAATAACTCTTTTAATAAGTTCCTTAGTCCCCACCTGCCTACTGCAAACCTAACAGGCACAACTACCCCAGAAGCCTTCAGGCCAGAAAGGACGCTAGAAGATCCACTACTGTGGCCATGGCAGGCTCTGAAGGGCTCACTGCCTACCAAATATTGTGCTATGTGTCTCCCAGGCACTATTCTGGCTAATCCTCCCACGTGCTCACAGAAAAAGGAAACTGCTTCCCATGTTTATTCAATCAGTACCGTGTGACCTTCATGTTGCAGTTTCATCCCACAGCATGCTTCACTCTGTTTTGTTTCTGGGCTCTGGAGATGCTAACATGCTGAGTTTGGCCATCCATTCTCAACAGGCCAATTAAACAGACAGGTAACACTGAAAGTGGAGAACGGAGATCCCGATGTGGCTACATCGGGAGAGAAGCAAACGATTTAGTGGCCCTACACCTACCCCAAGCCTGCCTTCAAGGTCCTGCTGTGAGACTGAGGTTTATATAAGACAAAAAATATGCACAGCTAAGCAAGCGGTCCTGGTCATGGTGTGCTCCTGCCCCTCACTCTCAGGCCCCAGTCCTTCTACAGGATGCTCTGACAAGTTGTCGGAGCTGTGTGAAATCCCTTCCTGGGAGGCAAGCCCCATTTCTGGCTAGTACCAGAACTTCAGACCTTCCCTTCCCCCAGGAGAGGCTCTTAGAGAACCCTAATTTCTTGGGGTCCCCTTTTCAATAGTCTGGAGGCCAAAGGGAGGAAGACCAAATGCCTCTTTGGAATATCTCCACTCCTGCCAGGATGATAATAGTTAACAGAGGTGACTGCCTATCCAGCAGGAGAGGACAATAGTGTGTGTGGCCATAGCTCTGGGTCCCCCACTCTTCACGATGGTTAAGGCAAACAGTGGGCTTGTCTGGTGAACGAGGGATCCCCTCACTCCTCTGCAGCCTGGTGATTGAGAATGTCCTGGCGTAGGCTGGTAGGGAGGAAACATAGATCACGTATGGCCCCAAAAGCCCACAAACTGACCTGGGGGGCGGCTCAGCAGTACAACACTTGTCATGTACTTGTATAGGGACCATGTACGTGGGCTCTATAAAATGATACTAGGTGAGGACAAAAAAGGATGCATCTCCTAGGTCCAGGGTGTGGCAGCATGTCTGCAAACAAAGGTCTCCCTACGAGAAGAGTAAGCATGGTACAACAGGCAGCTGCACACAGGGAGAAGCATGGGGCAAGAGCTTGCCCTGTAAGGTAGTTTAGGATGTGAACAGAAGTTGTGGCTGGGGAGTTGGTCAGGTTCTACGTTGTTGACTCTGGCTAGTTCACACAAAGAGGCAGCTTATCAAAGGTATACTAGGGATGAGGGTGAAGGGTGAGAGCCACGCTGAGGCTTTGAGGACAGAGGTTGTCCTCCTAGGCAAATTTCCCCCCATTCCTGGGGAGAAACACGGCTGGGCACACTGTTGGAGGTGCACGTCGGATGCTGATCCTGGCTACAGTGATCTTGAAAAGCAGGGTGCCTGCCATGTTCCTCCATGATTAGGGAGGGACCCCTGCCTCTTATCCACCACCTGCTGTCAGGAGTTGAATCGTTTCAGGTGGATCTGGCTGGCTAAGACAGAGTCACAGGTCTGAGCCATGTCTTGGCTGCCAACCTAGCAGGTGGTCTCTGCTTCTCTCGCAGACTACACCGAGAAGGGAACTCTTCAGGTGTGGAAGAAACAAATGTACTGGGAAGTCAAGGACAAATGTCCACTCTGAATGTCATTAACAACAGCAAAACTCTGACTGCTAAATTTATTCTTCACAAATAAAAATGATGCTGCATGTCTTCAGGATGGCAATGTTGTGGTGCGAGATGGTCCTTAATGGAGTCTGGGGACCGTTACAATAATGTGGTCAGGTTTTTTGTTGTTGTTCTTTGTTTGTTATTTTATGTTGGGATTGGGGCAGGGCACTCCCTCAGCAAATATGGGCACAGACAATGACAAAACTGCTTTTCATCACAAGTGCTGCCAATCCCTGCACCATGTGACACAAAGTGTTTAGAGAGCTCTGGACTAGGGACTCCAGGGGCTGCTTTTAATTTACCGATGAGTGAAAAATTTAAAAGTGCCAACTTTGAGTACTGCTGTCCCAGTCTATTAAACAAAGAGCAGCAACTCCCTAGCTACTACCTTCCTATTAACCGAAAGCTGCTGCCGATGCCCATGTGGCCAAGGGCTGCCAAGGTGGCCCAGATCACAGAAACACACCGTTCCATTTTTACCACAAGGCTCTGCACTGGTGCAGCTGTGGGGAGAGATCACTTTGCACTTGGTGGTCATCACATTCAGGGGGAAGGCGGGTCTTTCCCACACTGGTCCCTCTCTACCTGTCTCCATGCAGGCTCGGCCCAGTGGAGGGGAACAAATGAAAGGACTCCTCCTGCAGAATGGTAACCGGCCAGTGGGCACAGTGACCGGAAGTCCTAGCTGTGGCTCCTCAGCTGGGCTGTGGCCACAGAGCAGTAAGCTATCTGCTGAGCTGTGTTGGGCGGGGTGAGTTGATGGGGCGCACATCTGCACAGAGGGACAAAGGCACCATTTCCTGACAGTGCAGCCCCCTTGGCAGTGCTCCAATGCCATGTGTATCACTTAGCTCTTGTCACAGCTATGACAGTGTCTGCAGGAACTGCGCAGAGGAGAGGCTGGTTTGGTCCAGAGATCAGGGGACACAGTCCATCACGGTGGGGAAGGTGTGAAGGCTGGACTGGACTGGTCATGGTGGCAGGCGCTTGGAGCAATGGCTTCTCCAACAGACACACAGAGGAGAATGGAAGGAGGACCAGAGCCAGAAACAGACATCACTCTCATGGCTGGTGTCCAGCAATCCACCTCTGTAGGTCACAGTCCCAAGGCTCTACAAAGTCCCACAGCAACACTGTAAGCTACAGACCCATGTTCAAAAACACAGGAACCTGGGAGAGGTCCCTCCCATCCCACTCATAACACTTCTGTAACAAGTCCTTCTCACATCTTGGTGGCCACTTAGGGTTGAACACGGAATCAATCAGGGAGAATTGCATTCTCTGCAATGACTACATGACTACTTGGGAAACATTTGAAAACTATGAGGAACTCTGTAAGTCAGTGTAGTAAGCTTACTTCTAGTTTCATTTTCAGGAAAATTATCTCCATTAAAAACGAGAAATGAAACAAGGAGTTAAATCTTACAGCAAACAGACACTTAGCTCTTTGAGCCACACTCCAGGGCCATTTATAGGCAATTCTTGAGACACTAGTAGACCCTCCTTCTACTTACTTCCCTGGGATTTTTTTTCTCACACCAATAATCTCTCTGAGCTGGAATGTAACTCAGGGGGAACTGCTTGCCTAGCCCAACACTGCATAAAGCTGGGCGGTTGTTGGCACATGCTGTAACCACAGCACTCACAGGGCAGAGAAGGAGGTAGTTCAAGGTTATCTCCAATTACATAGTAAGTTTGGAGTCAACCTGAGATAGATAAGACCGTATTTTAAAACAAAACAAAACAAACAAAAATAAAAAATAAAAAAGCAAAGCAAAACAAAAGCAAAGCCCTCACTCTCATTTTATTTCTTTCATCAGGGATATATAACATAAGGAGATGAGGAATTTGATTTTTGGGGCCATTACAGGTATTATTTAGCGATGGGGTTAAAAAATATCAAATTGTATTACTTATACCACACATCAAGAAAAAATAAACTTTCATTTTCCTTAATATTATTATTTGGTTCAACATCTACCAAGGATTTGTCTGATAAGACAATAAAAATGTAGTTTAGTAGGTCATTAAAAGTGGCATATTCATAAAGCAAGTGTTAATTCAACAAGAGTAACAGCATAGAAGGATCAAGGGAATACTGTGATAAGTGAAAGAAGCCAGGAGCTCCTGTTGTGTGATTTCAGTTACATAAAACATCCAGAATACACAAATCTCCTGATGGAAAAGAGAACTGGCAGGTGTGTGGGCTGGAGGTAGCGTGTCCTGGAGGTGGCCTTTCCAGGTGTGTGGGGCTGGAGGTAGCGTGTCCTGGAGGTGGCCTTCCCTCTGGTGCTGATCACAGCATTTTATTGCTGGTTGCAGTGATGGTTGTATGCTAAAGCAATGAATTTAAATAAATGAATAAAACGTAGTAAATTAGGGAATGGGGAGATAGCTCAGTGGCCAAGAGCACTTACTGCTCTTCTAGAGGACCTGGCTTAGGTTCCCAGCCCCCAATTGGTAGATCATAACTATCCTTAACTCCAGTTCCAGGGGATCCAGACACACATGTGGTATACATACATACACGGAGGAAAACCACATGTGGTATAAAATAAATCTGAAAAAAAAAGTCCTCATAAAAATAAAGCACCAATAAGTATAGGTATATATTTATATATATAAGTATATAAACCACAGCCAACGCCTTGGAACCTCTTACAGATTATCTCACTGGACTCTGGTGAGAAAGAGGAAGTTGGTGAAGTCCCTATTTCTACAGAAGCGCTAACTCGGTTAAAGGGGAAATGAGTACCTTAGCTGGCAGCTGAGCAACCACGCCAGGATTTGAATATCAACCATGCGACTGCACGGCCGTGTTCTTTCAACTGACTCACAGATGTACGGAGGTGGGCTCACAGAGGGCAACTTACAGGCCTGGTTATCACAGGACCTAATGTAACTGCCCACCAGCAGGGGGCTGTTTAGATGTTTACAGGGCTCTGTTCATAGAAAAAACAGTACAATCTATCTAAGCCTGCTCTTTTAGTCATGAGTGCCTATGCTTGGTGTCTCTGCTCCTGCCTCGCCTGCAAGCTTCCTGTAGTCAGACTGCCTGCTTCTTGCTAACAGTGGTAGCCACACGAGGACACCTATTGCTGTTATCCACTAGAAAGACAAATGAGTAGACCGACAGCTGGCAGTGAAGGAACTAGCTGTGACCACAGGACAGGAGGCACTCCTCAGGAAACGGCCTTGTTACAGGAACTGCGCCCCCAATAGGAGTGGGGACACAGCTACACGATCTGTCTCAAGTGCGACTCGTAGGGCTGACTTACCCCTTTGATTGAACACATTTGCTTTCATCTAGTCACAGAAAATTTATGGAGCTATAATCCTCTCCATCACTAATGCTTTCATTACCTTCCCCTAATTACTTGAGGTATGTAAATTCACTGATCTCAAACTTCGCAAGCATAAGCATCACTCCCGTGGTGACCCGACACTACGCTGCTAACAGATGAAGCTTAATCAGGGACTACCAGTTTTCAAATTATACATGTTATTGGACAAGATTCATTTAATTTTGCATCTAAAAGCTAAAGCTTATTATCCTGGCAGCACCCAGGCACTCCAAGCTGCTCACTGTTGCGTCCGTACCATTAGCCAGTGGAAGTGATACAATTAATAACATGTAACTGGCTGACATACCAAGAAGCATTGTGTGCTATCAAATGTGCTCTGAAAAAGGTGAATTACCCACATATAACTTCCAGTTTCTACCGATTGACACCAAGTCCCTTCTCCGACCCTCCTATGGACCTGGACTGTCCCAGGGCCACATAGCCAAGCAAGCACACAGCTACTCACAGCTCCATGCCTCTTTTGACTTTTTATTTTGAGAAGGAATCTCACTAAATTGCTCAGGCTAGCCTGGAACTCACTCGGTAGCCTAGGAAAACCCTGAATTTGCAATCCTCTTGCCTCAGCCTCCTGGGTGGTTGAATTTACAGACCTGCACTACCAGGCCTGTTTTAATGCAAAATTTCTTCACAAAAATATTTACAGATTATAATGGTAGTATTTCACTACAGTAAGATAAACTAAACGAAGTCCAGCACCACACAGGCTGGGTGGCCAGACCACACCTGAAACAACCCCCACTCAGTGCCATGTGGCCAGGCACCAATCCGGCACCACAGGGCTGGGGTGGGGCCAAGCCTGGGACAACTAACTCTACCTGGTGCCATGCAGGCCCAGGCAGGCAGACCACTGCTGAGAGGACCCCTGCCCGATGCCACATGGCATGGGTGGGGCGCAGCACTCCTGAGACCACTCCTGAGATGACCCCAGACATCCAGAGGCCTGGGTACCACTAAGATGAGCAAGTAAGTGCTGGAGAGATGGAAGAGAAAGAAGTAAAGGGGTGTGAGCACAATGAAAGGAGCAGATGTGGAGACTCAAGAGTAGTGAGGAACAACCTGATGTGAGTAGACAGTGAAGCCACCTGCGGCCATGGTGAGGTCCTGGCCTGTGCTGCCACCAAGGGCCATATCTGGGTCCATGGCCTTGTAGCAGCGAAGCCTGTTACCACCAAAGGCTGGGCACACATCCCTGGTCTGACCTGCTACCTGGCACCATGATGTGCAGAATTCTCCCCTCCCCCTCCCCACTACCACCTGGGCATCCTGGGGAGAGCTGGCCCCATGTCTCACCTGCTCCAGTATTCTGGAGAGCAGCTTGGCACCTATGCTCACATAGGAAGCATAGCAGAGCTGGCCCTGGTTTCAAGTTGTGGGTGAGCCAGCTCCAAGGGCGTGAGAGTAGGAAAGCTGGCCCCGCTAGTCATCTGCCATGTGGTAGTGTGAACAAGTGAGAGATGCTTTCTCACCCCCTACCTCTTGCGCTGTGACTGGTGGGAGAGCTGGCCATCCCTGTCCCTCACTGGCTGCAACGCTCAGGAGAGCAGGTCCTGCACCTCACCTGGGCAGCACAATAGAGCTGGCCCTGCTGAGCTCAGGTGAGGGTGGGAAAGCCGGATGCGGCATTGGATGAGTTAGCCGAGGCCGAGCTGGAGGGATCACCTGGCAGTTGAAAGAACTGGAGGGCTGACCCGCCCAGATACCACCCAGGCCCACCCCAACCTCTACCACACTGACGAACTGCTGGGAGTGAAGAGGCTGGTCCTGCAGATCCAAAGCTGCAGGATCTCCGTGACACAGGGCAACAACAGGCTATCTGAGAGGAATCCCAGTGAGGATCCAGTATTAACGGTGTAGCAGAAGCCAGAGCGAGCCAGATCAGTGACTCACTGCAATGCACATTTGCAAGGAAAGCTGTGTGGACAGAAGGGTGTACTGCGGGACACACTGGGACACACTACAGCTTCCACAAGATTTTTTGGGGGGCAGAGAGTGTGTACAAAGGGATGAGATGATGAGTGGGATTGAGGTGCATGATGTGAAAATTGCAAACAATCAATAAAAAGTTAAATATCACTGGGTGTAGTGGCGCACACCAGTAATCCCAGCACTTGGGAGGCGGATCTCTGTGAAACCAGCCTGGTCTATAAAGTGAATCTAGGACAGCCAAGGCTACACAGAGAAACCTTGTTTCGAACTCCCCCCTCCCCTGAAAGTTAAATATAAAAAGATAATAAAGGAAGAATAATAAAATTTTTTACAAATCAAATATACTGTATACAAATATACAGTAAACAGAACCAAAGCTGGCTTCCCAGTAGGTTAGGAAGGACACAATGAACACAGAGTCTGAAACACACAGGAAAGCCTCCAAATCTTGATCTGAGAAATACACTCCTCAGCAGCTTTAGCATTTAAACTTCCATTTTCCAGCCTCTCATTATGTTGCTCATTTTCCACTCTGATCAGTTGACCAGTTACCTGATAAGTGAACCCCTTCAGGATCATGTCCCCTTTCAGTACCTCATTTAGTTGCAGAAAATAGGCCAATGAGGAGGTAGAATGTTCTAACTTCAGAGAATGAGAGTAGACATAATACAGGAAAGACACGAATACTCCAGGGAGCTAAGCAGAAGCTGGAGGGCGTTTGCTCTGTCCACTCCACGCTGCTGTGCGGAGCCTCTTCAGGGCTCTGATGTTCCCATCCAGGGGCCCCAGAAAACCTGAAGAAGGAAGTGGGGGTGAAGAGCCCGGTGCAGCTCTGTTGTGGGGGTGAAGGGCGCAGTGCAGCTCTGCTATGGGGGTGAAGGGCGCAGTGCAGCTCTGCTGTGGGGGTGAAGGGCGCAGTGCAGCTCTGTTGTGGGGGTGAAGGGCGCAGTGCAGCTCTGCTGTGGGGGTGAAGGGCACAGTGCAGCTCTGCTGTGGGGGTGAAGGGCGCAGTGCAGTTCTGCTGTGGGGGTGAAGGGCGCAGTGCAGCTCTGCTGTGGGGGTGAAGAGCCCAGTGCAGCTCTGCTGTGGGGGTGAAGGGCGCAGTGCAGCTCTGCTGTGGGGGTGAAGGGCGCAGTGCTGCTCTGCTGTGGGGGTGAAGGGCGCAGTGCAGCTCTGCTGTGGGGGTGAAGGGCGCAGTGCAGCTCTGCTGTGGGGGTGAAGGGCGCAGTGCTGCTCTGCTGTGGGGGTGAAGGGCGCAGTGCAGCTCTGCTGTGGGGGTGAAGGGCGCAGTGCAGCTCTGCTGTGGGGGTGAAGGGCGCAGTGCAGCTCTGCTGTGGGGGTGAAGGGCGCAGTGCAGCTCTGCTGTGGGGGTGAAGGGCGCAGTGCAGCTCTGCTGTGGGGGTGAAGGGCGCAGTGCTGCTCTGCTGTGGGGGTGAAGAGCCCAGTGCAGCTCTGTTGTGGGGGTGAAGAGCCCAGTGCAGCTCTGTTGTGGGGGTGAAGGGTGCAGTGCAGTTCTGCTGTGGGGGTGAAGGGCGCAGTGCTGCTCTGCTGTGGGGGTGAAGAGCCCAGTGCAGCTCTGTTGTGGGGGTGAAGAGCCCAGTGCAGCTCTGTTGTGGGGGTGAAGGGCGCAGTGCAGCTCTGCTGTGGGGGTGAAGGGCGCAGTGCAGTTCTGCTGTGGGGGTGAAGGGCGCAGTGCCGTTCTGCTGTAGGGGTGAAGGGTGCAGTGCTGCTCTGTTGTGGGGGTGAAGGGCGCAGTGCTGCTCTGCTGTGGGGGTGAAGGGCGCAGTGCTGCTCTGCTGTGGGGGTGAAGGGCGCAGTGCTGCTCTGCTGTGGGGGTGAAGAGCCCAGTGCAGCTCTGTTGTGGGGGTGAAGAGCCCAGTGCAGCTCTGTTGTGGGGGTGAAGGGTGCAGTGCAGTTCTGCTGTGGGGGTGAAGGGCGCAGTGCTGCTCTGCTGTGGGGGTGAAGAGCCCAGTGCAGCTCTGTTGTGGGGGTGAAGAGCCCAGTGCAGCTCTGTTGTGGGGGTGAAGGGCGCAGTGCAGCTCTGCTGTGGGGGTGAAGGGCGCAGTGCAGTTCTGCTGTGGGGGTGAAGGGCGCAGTGCCGTTCTGCTGTAGGGGTGAAGGGTGCAGTGCTGCTCTGTTGTGGGGGTGAAGGGCGCAGTGCTGCTCTGCTGTGGGGGTGAAGGGCGCAGTGCTGCTCTGCTGTGGGGGTGAAGGGCGCAGTGCAGTTCTGCTGTGGGGGTGAAGGGTGCAGTGCTGCTCTGCTGTGGGGGTGAAGGGCGCAGTGCTGCTCTGCTGTGGGGGTGAAGGGCGCAGTGCTGCTCTGCTGTGGGGGTGAAGGACGCAGTGCAGTTCTGCTGTGGGGGTGAAGGGCGCAGTGCTGCTCTGCTGTGGGGGTGAAGGGCGCAGTGCAGCTCTGCTGTGGGGGTGAAGGGCACAGTGCAGCTCTGCTGTGGGGGTGAAGGGCGCAGTGCTGCTCTGCTGTGGGGGTGAAGGGCGCAGTGCTGCTCTGCTGTGGGGGTGAAGGGCGCAGTGCAGTTCTGCTGTGGGGGTGAAGGGCGCAGTGCTGCTCTGCTGTGGGGGTGAAAGGCGCAGTGCAGCTCTGCTGTGGGGGCAAAGGGAGCAGTGCAGCTCTGCTGTGGGGGTGGTCTGGCACCCCTGGGCAGCCTGCCTACCTGCTCTTGCCTAAAGGATTCCAGGGTATGAGCTGCTATGAGTCAAAGGTCCCCAGGAGGGAACAGAAATTAGGAAGTAGATCACAAGCATATCTGGGAGCTTGCATCTTTCTGAGTCACAGAGGCAGTTATGGGTCAGGGTTCTCCAGAGAACCACCAGGAGATACACAGAAATATTACCAGAGCAGGTTCATTATGGAAACTGGCCCATATGCTTATTGAGGCCAAGAAATCACGCCAGCAGCCTGTGCGCTGCGTCGCAGGAAGCTGGCGGTGTATTCCCAGCCTGAGACTCAGAACAGTCATGTCCAAGAAGACAGTCTCAGGTCACAGAAAGGAAAAACTGGCCCCTCTCCTGCCATTTTGTTTTATAATGGCCTCTGTACTGAATGCCACCTATGCACACTGGTGAGGTCAGGCCTTTCCTCAATTCAGACTCAAATGCCTACCCTCTAGAAACAGCCCGGTAGAAACAGGTATACTGATTTAACCCCCACCTGGGCATCCATCCCTCAGCCCAGTGAAATCCACACTAAAACTAAGCCTCAAGAGCCGGTAAAAGAACTGAGGAAAACTAAGGACCCTTTTCCAAGTCATTCCCTAGGGCACCTATGCAAATACTGAAAACTCCACCCAGTTTTTTGGGGTTTACTAGCTAAACAAAAACCTACCTATTGCCAAGCACTTGGGAGGCAGAGTAGGCAGATCTCTGAGTTCGAGGCCCGCTGGTCTACAGAGTGAGTTCCAGGACAGCCAGGGCTACACAGAGAAACCCTGTCTTGAAAAACAACAAACAACCAAAACCAAAACCAAGCCAAAACAAACCCTAAAAACCTATTGATGGATGACCTCCTCAGGTTAAGAAACTGGACCCAAAGATTCACCATTTTGGACCTGGGTTACAATGTGCAGAAATCCTTGACTTGTTACACGGGCTATTTGTCTTTGTTTCTTATTTGTCTTTTCCTATTGTATGTTTGGATTCTTTTAAGCGTTACCAAATGTGCCATGGATACAGACAAGGAACACTTCTCTCAATTGGCAGCGTTTTGTTTGTTTGCTTGCTTGGCTTTTTAAAAAAAAATACCAATGATGAAGCCAAAGATAAAGAATATGGAAGACAGTTTCTGTGTGTCCTTAGTCAAACGGCCACTTAGTCCCTGTCACTTAACCCCAGTCATTTCTTTTCATCAAGTAATCAAATGTCCATCTTTTCCTGGATACAATGAAGAAAACTTTAGTTAAGAGTAAGGTATCTGCCACCAAGTCTGTACTTTGACCAGTTATAATGTCCACAGTGTGACTATGAGAAGGCAGCTCTGAGAGAGAAAAGGAGTGTGCTCCTGGGTGGGGCATGGGACTACAGGGCTGGGGTGGGGACTTCCACTAAATTCACGCTAATACAGCACTGCCTTCCATTACAAAGTTATCAGCCACTCATGGAGGTAGCAAGGACTCTTGACTCATAACATCAGAGACTACACAGATGTTGCAGATCTCATCTCAGCTGCCACACATGCCATAGAATGTGGAGTCCACCCATTGTCACTGTAAAACGTGGGCCGTTATTAATCGTACGGTCAGACCATCACATAAAAGATCAAAAAGAAGCATGAAGCATGCATACCACCGCATCATATTATGTGCAAATGTTTTTCAATATCAAAAGTTGTATTTAATATTAATTGGTTTCACTGGAAATTCTCTGTGCTTAAAAACAGTACTCTGTGATGTGGTCCAGGGACCTTGCTACTCTACCAAAGGGGTCCCGAGGCACAAGCAGGGTTGCAGTGCCCTGACAGACAGGGAACATAGAGCATCCAGCATCCAGCATCCAGCATCCAGCATCCATGTATGTATGAGGTAAATGATGGCAGGGGCAGAAGTATAACCACACACCTCATCACAATCAGCCATGCAACTGAGGCCCCATGGTCCCCTAATTAGTGATATTTGGTTAATCAGCCTTAGCAGAGGGAAGCATTGTCCCTGATTGCTCTGCTGCTTCCACAGCTTCTAATGGATGTGAGGGAGAGGGAGCCAAGGGCCCTGGCTGATTGCCCTCTGGGTGCTTGGTGGAGACAGCCCCAGCTCCTCCCCCATCCCCAAGCCTGCTGATGTTTTGACTGAGGCATCACACTCTTGCATGCAAATAAATCCCTTTCTGTTTCTGTATATGAAACTGTATGTTAAATTGTCTTTAAATCTTGGCATTTGTTAGAGTAGGCACTTAAAAATAAAAATGAAAGGCTAATCATGCAGTGGAGGGAATAAAAGTGAAGTAACTGAGTTTCTTAAAAAGAAGAAGATCCACTTTATGATAGAGAGCGGGCTCCATGTAATGGAACCTTCTGAGATGTGGCTTGTGGCACAGCAGCCTATCACCTGTATCACGGAGACCAAGGCTGTCAGTTATATAAAGGAATCACATGGAAGGAAGTGATGGTCAGCCCTGTCCCATGAGGTCCTCCAGGGACCCCAAAGCACAGTGGCTGGTGTGGCCTCAGGACAGACAGCACACAGGACTCCATGCCAGCTCGTCCACTTACACCCCAGCAGCAGCGAAGGCGTGGGACACAGTGGGGATATTCAGCAGCACTATTTAGATCGCCTCCCACCCTTGGTTGTCTCAGGGGGATGATCTCAACTAATGTGACTCGGAGGGCAGGTTAACAACTGTGTACTTTCCCTCTGTAGACTCTGAAGCGTGACACGGTCTGTACACAGCAACACAGAAAGACTTTTCAGACACCCAGGAGGCGAAAAATAAATCACAGAACAATGTGCATAGTGTGATTGTGTTTCCATTTCAGAAAAGGTTGAGGCGCACACACACATAATTTGAACTACAGTGATCCTAGGTCAAGAACTTGCAAAGGAGTCACGGTTGATTCTACATAAAGCAACCTATTCACGCATTGTTTGCACAATGTAGAAAGTTCATAATAATAATAAAAAGACCCAGATCTATAGTAGCTTAATCCTGAGAGAGAGAGAGAGACACACACACACAGAGAGAGAGACAGAGGGAGAGAGAGACACACACAGAGAGAGAGACAGAGAGAGAGAGAGAGAGAGAGAGAGAGAGAGAGAGAGAGAGAGAGAGAATATCATGTGTCTATATAGCCATATCTTTTACTTCCAGGTAAAGCATAGGTTCCTCCATTTCGTTCACTACACAGCAGAAGCATCTAGAACAGTCTGGTACAGAATAGGCATGGATTATGAATTTGTCAAAATAAACTTCATCTGTCCTAGAAAACTGAATTTTGTTAAGACCCTTGAGAAGTGGGCACAGGTTCATCTGACCTGCACCTCCGTCACCCCCCCGCCCCATGTCCAGCAGTCAATAACCCTCCGCCTCCCTCCCACACACACTGACCTCCAGGACCTTAGAACTAAGCTTCTAGGAAGGTGAACTTGACAGTGTTGCAGGGCTGAGATAAGGCCCTTTGCTGGACAGAGCCCTAATCCTGGCTTTGGGTTTAAATCATGCCTCTGAGGCTTTGCTTATCAGAGTCTGTCTTGTACCAGAATTTTATTCACATGTTTGTGTCTGCCTGGCCTAAGAAAAATGGACATCAACCCTCTTCGACTGTGTAAGCAACAGAAAGACAAATGGTTCCATTCCTTGCCTGGAGCCCAGCACACCATCACATTTGCTCAATGCCCTCCTTTCTCAAATGTATTTATTCTTCATACAAGTAGAAGCTGCCAAGCCAGGAGAGTCTGGTGTTTACTGGGTAGTGACAACTTTTATCTGGACTTTAGCCCATCCCTCTGCACCCAGTTTAAGGTGAAGGCTACCGAGCCAGAAGAAAGTCTGGGCTTCTTTTGTTTTGTCTTGTTTTGTTTTCTCCTGGTCTGTTCAGGTAATAAAGGAAGCACAGCATCCCACTCACTCATCAGCATCTCTGACTCACATTCCCCATGGTGATGCCTACTCCTCAATACCTGGCCACTGAGTGACTCCGCCTCCTCTCCAGCCTCCATGGCCATTTCTACTGAAGCCCAGCCCTTTTCTACCATGGAGACTTTGCACCCAAGTGGCTGATTCTGCACTTATCCCTAACAAACCCCACCTCTCTGCACACACCCTCTCCTCCAGTTGGTTCCAATCATCTCTGGAATCAATTCTAGCTTCACACTGATACCCTTTGGTTCCAATAGAAATGATCCCAAAAATTCAACCTTAAAACACCAGGGACCATTTAGACCTTGAAATTAATATGTGGTTGCCATGTAAAAGATGTATAAAAATCATTGGGGAAATTACACAAGTCGGAACAAGAAGCTTCTGCTTCCACTGATGAAGTGTTTCTTTGTACGTCGCGAGCATCTGTTCTGCAGATCTACAGTATTAGGAAACACCTTCTGGGCTGGGTCTTGTTTAAAACTGACCTTTAGAAGCTTTAGAAGGGGGAGAGGGAAAACAGACTATGTACTGACTAGTCAGGAGCTGGAGGACAAGCCACTACAGAGCGCAGGGATTTTCTACTGACAAATGTGTAAGTTTCCCATTAGATAAAGCCTAGGAATGGCCTGCATGTACGTGATCCAAAAAACAAAACAAAACAACAACAACAACAAAACAAACCTAGTCCTGACTACACACAAATCCAGTGAAAGATAACCGTGTGCTTGTTTTCCAGAAACTTTGCCAACATGCTGCAATGGGGGTTTTTCTATAGGAGAGAGTATCTTGTGTTGGTTACTCAAGAGTATTCAAGAGGTAAAACAAAATTTGCACACATAAAAGCACTTCTCTGAAACTTGGGCAAACGTATAGAGTAGTGGTGGTTCTCTTGCTTAAACAGCGCCACTGGTCACAATGGAGGGGACTCTCATGGGCTCCTGACTGCTCACGGGCATCATATATAATACATGAGAGGCAAAGCACACTGCGCCTGTGCATCCAAGTCTGCAGAGTGTGTCTCAAGCCTTATGGTCCATAAGACTCATCTGGTGACTTCGTAAAGACCTGTTAGATCTGCCTGGGGCAGAGATACTCCATTTGCAGTATGCTTTGGTCATTTTCAGGGCCACACTTTTTTTTTTTAAAGAGTAAGGCCACAGTGGGAAGTGCAGGAGGTCTCGAAAAGAAGGGAGTCCACCACGTTTAGGCTATGATGTCTTAGGAAACAGCACTTCCTTACTCAGAGCCAAGAAAACAGATTCAGCAAAAATGGAAATAACTATTAGATCTGCTTTGCATTGCTGGTATGAGCAGGTGACTTGGCAGCACTGACACTGGCTAGCTATAGACCCTGAATTATCTGTGGCAGGCTGAAAAAAGCCCCCTCTGAGGTATCACGTGCTAACTGCCAGTATTTAGAAGTACCTCATCTTCCATAGCAATGGGGGCTTTGTAGACAAAGAGATTGCTCTAGGTTATCAGGCAGACCCAGTGTAATCACACAGGTCTGTGTCAGAGTAAGGAAGAGAGGGAGGGAAAGAGAGAGGGAGGGAGGGAGGGAGGGAGGGAGGGAAGAGATTGAGAGGGAGTCAGATTGAGATGGAGATTCCCAGAGGCTGGAGCAGAGGACAGAGAAAAGACACAGGACTACAGGCTTTGCGAATGCACAATAAGCCATGAAATGCACACAGCTTCTACACGGGAGAGGCTTCAGAGGAGCAGAGCCCAGCAGACTCATACTGCACTCTGAGCCTCCAAATCTGTCAGAGTGAGTGTGCACTGTTTCAGCAGCTACAGAAGCCGAGTGATGTGAACGCAGGGTTGCCTCCCTGTGCCGAACAGAAGCTCCGGAGGCTGATGCTCACTAGAAACTCCAGCATGCCACAGTTGCTCAGGCAGAGGTGACACACAAGAACTCCTCCAAGACACTTTACACCAAGGGAGGAATCGATCTGTGTTGTCCACTTCGCGGAATTAAAGCAGTCCAAATACATGAGCGTGGACACGTGTGTCGGAAAAGAACAGGAGGCTCATGGAATTTCTTGTTCCATAATTATCATCACACTCTGATTGGCCATCCACACGGAAGTGCTGGACTCTAACAATGCTCCTGGGGACACTCTCAGCGGGTCGATGACTCAATGTCAGCAGGGGCTACAAAAGCCACCCTGGGCTTAAGAGCTAAAGAACTGAAAATCAATTGCCGAGGTAACATGTACAGGATCTTAATTTGCCACTTTCAATGTGGCTAATCTCATACACTTAAAAATCACACAGGTACCTGTAAAATGAAACCATGCTTGCCCAAAATCAAGCTGGAGCCTTGGCACCAATGACTCCTTCCACCATCTATGTATGCATCTGTTTCCCCTGGCGACTCTCAGTTCTGTTCTACCCACAGTGACCAGTGCTGTAACCGGCACTTACTCTGAATTCAATGAATATTTGTGGATGAATGAATATTACGATGGATAGTTACAATGAAAAAGGGTATTATTACTTTCATTAAAAAATTCATTATTTGGAAAGTTCTTTTATTTTGAGTTAATATCTACTTGACCCAAGATACTATTCATGGTAGAATTAAAAGCAAGCTTTCTGATTTTATTTGCTTATTAATATATGCATTTGGTCATTAACAATGTGCTAAGCAGTCAAAGCAAATAATTGCTTTTCTAGTCAGCCCTGGTGGATATGCTAAATGAAGGGAGCAACTTATTGCATATTAAAAATTTGTAACTAGCTTTAAAATGTTCTGTTTAACCTCATACAAAATATTAAAAAACAGTTAAAGTCCTCTATCTGGCTCATCTTAAACCCCTCAAAAGAGCCCAAATCTTCAGAGGAGATTATGAATTTTGATCCAGTCACATTGAATATAAAGTGCATGTTCAGAAGTTTGCATCTTCAAGGTTTTCTGACAAATACTTAGGACTGGAGTGGTGGCTCAGAGGTTAAGAGCACTGTCTACTCTTCCAAAGGTCCTGAGTTCAATTCCCAGCAACCACATGGTGGCTCATGACCATCTATATTAGATCTGGTGCCCTCTTCTGGTGTGCAGGCACACATGCAGGCAGAACACTGTATACATAATAAATCTATTTTTAAAAGTGTATCTTTTCATTTATTTGTGTTCAGTATATTCTATTTAAGAATCAACATAATTGCAAGAAACACTTGCATTTTACATCTGATTTTGAAATGTTACCGAATATATTAACATAATTCAGAACAAGTTGGTAAACATCCATAAGAATGTGTTATATAATTCCAGGAAACCTCATGATATCCTAAAGGCAGTGGACAGAAAGATGCTAATTTTGTAATCTATGTTCAAGGGCCAATAGAAGCAGACCTTTGCCCACTATATGGTTCAGAGCAACAGGACCAAGCTGATGGCACGTGGGGCCATATCGTCCTGAAGACACCAGCTAACTGCAAAATATGCCATTGGGAAAGAGCAATAACGTGCTGGGTCAGTGAGCCCATCACCTTAGTCTGCCTTACAATGTCAGGAGCTAAAGCCTATAGCTATGTCCACATTAAACTACCTTAACACCTTGGCCATATGTCGTCACAAAAGGCAGAGTTTATGAGTGGCTAGTATTTACCTTCACTACAAAACTATCAAAGGATTATTTTCCCAAATAATTTCCATCTACTACTGCCCAGATGTTTACCTCTGTTGTACAAGCAGGGAGCTGCTGTCTCCAGGGTCTCCCAAAGTTGTAACTGGGCCCTGGTCTCTCCATGGCTCAGGTCTGCTTTCTTACTACTGTGTAGCCCTAGGATGTGAAGCACGTTTACATTCATTCTGGCTGTTTCAGTGGGTTCTTGGCTCTTGAGCCGTTTCTCCACTCACCTACTCCAGCACAAGCAGGCAGGGAGCTGGCGCCCAGGCTCCTGGCTTCTAACTGAGGTGACTGTCTTCTGTTCCCTCTTCCCATCACTTTTTAGAGGCCTAATCCAGGACAGATGTTTCTATAGGTGATATCCACAGGCCCTACCTGGGGGAGTCACCAGTGCAGTCATGGCCACATGAATGACTTGTCTTAGACACCAGTGAACAGAGACGAGGACACCCCTGAGAGCTCTCCCTGCCTGCTGTTCTCTGTGGATGTTACAGAAAACCGTTCCAGCTGCCCCTTCCCGTGCTTACATCTTCATTCTGGGTTTAGTTATAGACGCACAGGAGTTGGGTAGGGATAACTGAAATGTACCCAGCCTTTCACAAAGTGTTTCAGCTTCTAGAGCTTACAAGTAAAGTTGGACAATTGCAAACACCCCCAGGCACTGCTGATGTTTTCTGCACTGTTCTTCAAGTCATGTCTGCTATACTAAGCAAAGGCAGGGCAGGGAGGGGGAAAGGCCATGGAAGCTAACTTTGCTTCTCTGGTGAAAAGGACCATTTCTACATGCTTACACTTGATCACTGGGCTGTGGGCCTGTCTGAGACAGAAGGATACTAAATAAGGGAGTCAAGGAGAAGGGAGAGAGTTCCAGAAGGATCTGATACTTGGGTATCCAAGCACATCTTCCTGATGCTCCTCCTCCCTTGCTCCTTTCCTCATCCCCCGCCCCCCCACCCCTGCCTTCTCCTCCTGTAAGAAAAACAATAGAAAAGACGAGAACACACGGTAAGAGAGCAGTGGGCCACATGAGCACAGGTGCTCAGGGCCAGCATCTTACTTTTCTTTAGGGACATCATCCTACTCTTCAGGCCACATGGCTGGAGTGGAGCTAATCTCACAACTCAGCTTTGGGGCCACGTATGTTGGGTAAATGTGGTGGGTGGCTCTGGCTGGGCCATCTAGAATTGTTCACTTTGTTTCTGTTGTGATTTCTGTAAGACACATAAGAATCCCTAGGTTTTTACACTATCTAGAGAGCCTGGATGCAAATGAAGTCAGCTAAGAGGAAAGCATATCTGGGTAATAAGAGAGACTGAGTTCAGATAACCACTTCTAAGCCCCTGGATCCAGCTATACCTAAAGCAACAACAAACATGGGAAGATAAAAGTGTAACAAGCAGAGGGAGATGGCCCAGTGATTAAGAGCACCTGCTCCTTTTGCAGAGGACCTAGGTTCAATTCCTAGAGCCTATGTGGTGGTTCACAAATGTCTGGAACTCCATTTGCAGAGAATCTGATGCCCCTTCTGGTTTGTACAGGTACTGCACACACATGGTACACATACATACATGAATGCAAAACAACCATACACATAAAACAAAAATCAAATAAAAATTTAAAAAGGAAGGGACCAGATTGTAGTTCCAGACGACGTTTGCATGTCACAATGTTTGTCCTTGGAAATGTAGTAAGGTAACATAGGTAGTGTGTTTTCCTACTAAGCTTGGATCATCAGAATTGTAACTCAGCCTAATCACTATAATTAATCTCATAAATTCTATATAAAAAGTGAATATGCATTTTCTAATATTCAACAATAATATGACAACCACCTTGAAGAGTATTACAATACCAAACAGAGATGTCTTTGGAGCAAAACCTATTTTTTTCCCGGCCAGGTCAGGATTAGCTGTGGAAGAAAAGGTCCCCCATGACACCCCAGGCTTACCTGGCATGGCGTGGATGAGGTCACCACAGAGAACAAAGAATTTGGGTTTTGGGTTCAGCTTGTTGATGGCCTCAACAGCTTGCTCAGTGAGACGGATTTCCTGGCCCCACTCATCTCCGCCTTTGTCACAATCCCCAGTGGACCAGGCCTTCATCAGCCCAAACTGAGGGTCGGCACCTTGGATGAAGTAGAACGGGCCTTTCCATTCCCTTTCCTTTTCTAAGAAAAAGAAAAAAGAAAAAGGGAGGGGGTTATGTGATACAAAATCTGCCAGTGAAAGCATCCAGGTTACTATGCAAGTGGAAACAATACTTTTCTTAAATTAAGTAGGTCATTTTGATAAGTTGCTGTCCAACCATACCTTTCTCCTGTCACTGTCTAGAGGATTTTTATTTATACTAATTATGCTGGGGACCTGGTGATTCCCAAAGGCCAATGGAAACCATGTGGGTTGCTAAAGCCATGTACTCAAGCTGTTTGCTTAAAAGCTAAACATTCAAAATGACAGAGACTACAACAGAGCACAGTGCAGATGTTAGCGCTCAGCAATAGTGCTCTGACCACCACGGAGCACAGTGCAGAAGATGTTACTGCTCAACAATAGTGCTCTAATTGGAATTAAAAACACCCAAACTGATGCTGCAGAGCTATATTTAAGTTACTATGTACAGTGCTTATGGATCTTTTCTTCCAGACTTAGTGGCACCATTTGTGTTGTTTAGGGGGAATGCAAGAGAATTTTAATTATAAAACTTGGCGCTCAAAGCCCTGGCTATCTGGTGGGAGATGTGATGCCAGAAATAAAGTCTTGAAATGAGTATGTTGATGTGAAAGGAAAAAATTGCTAAAAATTCAAAGGCAATATGAAGTGGGTATCAGCATGCTGTGACATTGAACGTGGGAGGAGATTTTTTTCCTAGTTTAACTGAGGTAGAACTGACAAAACACACACACAACACACACACACACACTGCACATATACACGGGTACACAAGCATGCAAACTACAATGTCTTGTTATACATACAGAAAGTGAAATAACTACCACAATCAAACAAACTAACAGACCTATCACCCCAACCTTTATGTGGGGTTAGTGAGAAATCAGTATTGACTGTTGGCAAATTTCAGGACTATCGCAGGTTACTATAAAAGTGATCACTTACAGAAGAAAGGGCATCTATCTGCCTGTTAGCTTCCTAGTCCAAGCACAACCAAGCTGAGCTCACTGTGAACAGGGAGTGGCTGAGGCTCTGCTGTGCATCTTGTTGAACAGGACAGAGAACAAACTCTACTGAAGTATTTGACTCATTCGTTCAGCCCTTACTGGTGGTGATAAGAAGACAAAGGTGGTTCCCACAGATATGGCTCGAAAATATTCACTCCTTTGTAACCTGTGAGTATGGACAGCACCTGCTTCCAGCACAGAGATTACAATTAACAGTATATCCATCCCTTCAGATAAAGGCTGAAAGAAGATGATGCTCTTCTTCTTTCCTTTCTTTGCTCCATAGTCTAAAGCTGCCATATCAAGCTGGGCACGGTGATGCATGCCTTTAATCCAAGTGCTTAAGTAAAGGCCAGGCCAGCCAGGGGCTACAGAGACAGACTTTGTCTCAGAAGAAAACAAAACAAAAGCTGCCATATTGTAAACTGCCCTGTGGAGTAGCCCATACGATAAGGAATAGGAAGAACTGAATGCCAACACCCTACAGAGAACTCCATCCGGCCCACAGCCGACCCCAGCAATGCTTCTCTGTGACATCTCGAGCTTGCTGCTTCTCGCTGCTGAGTTTCAGGGAGACTGGTTGGTGGCAACAGGTAACTACAAACCAAGCTGGAGAGACCAAGGCCAAGGAGAGAGACTCTTCCTGAAGAGCTGAATACATCTCCTAAACAAACAAACAAAAACCCTGCCAGATTCTGATTCATGTTTTTAAAGTTAACTATCAGTAACATTTTTCTTACTATTTCAATAGTAACCTCTGTATGCCACTAATCGCTTTTAGCTATGTTCCAATTTCTGAGACCCTCTACAGAGCTATTTAAAACATATAAATTAATCAGAAGCAGATCCAGGAGGTGATTAGCACTCAAGGTCACAGAATAAATCAACCTGCTATGACACAGTTCAGAAATAGTTTGCTGCAGCAAACATTTTAACAAGTGGTTTCCCATGACAAATCGCCAAATGCCTCAAAAAGTCAATACTCCTTGGGGCTATTAAAATAAATCTTTTATTACATATTTACTTAGTAAAAACTTGAGTATCAATTTTATGATGATGAAGCACAAAATAAAACAGATTTAACTTGTTGATATAAAAACAGAGCTTTCACCTCAAAGGGGGAGAAAAGAGTTTATTCTGGAGCCAAATATGAGACGATGGCTCAGGAACACAGATTTGGTTATTTAATTTCTGACATGAAAACATTTTCATGAAGCTTTTAAATAACATAACAAAGAAAATCATAAATGCAGACATTCTTCAAATATGTTCATGGAAACATCAGGTAGACAGCCACAGAATAGCTCAGTTATGGTGCTCAGGCAGTGTGAGGGCATTCTAACCCTTTTCACTGCTAGAAGCGATCACTGTGCTTGTACATTGCTAATGATTTAACTGATGGCCACAAAGACATTAGGCCACATATACAAGAGGGCAACAAATGGCTTCTAAGTGGGCTAAAGATGGCCCAAGATAATGTGACTCTGGACTTGCAAATTTCAACCTTTCCACATCATTGAATTCCTAATCAGTTAATCAGCCTTTGTAGTCAAAGCCTCTTTCCAGAAATTTTCATTCACAGATCTAAAATGAATGGCATTTCTATACACTCAATTCTCAACCTACAGTTGGCTCAAGGATCCGAGCTTGCAAAGCATTTGTATGATTTCGTTCTGAGGCTTTATTATCACCTTAATTCAAATGCTGAATAGCACAACACCATGGTGACAACGCCTGCACACCCCACCCTTGGGCATGGAAAAGGAAGGAGCTGAAATTGGAGTCCAGCCTGGGCTACATGTGAGAATCAATATTTAAAAAGAAGCTGGCAAGTGAATAGCACAGCAGATAAGGGCCCTTGCCACACAAGCCTGATAATATGAATTCAGTACCCGTATCCCAAAGCAGAAGGGAAGAATGGACTAGCAAAGTTGTCCTGTAACCTCCAGTTAGATTTGATACAGGTGTCTCTGTGAGTGCATACGCGCGCGCACGTGCACACACACATACACACACACATACACACAGGGGGGGGGGGAGGGAGAGAGAGAGGTGCATGGGGATTGGAAAATATATAAGTTAAAGAATAGGCTGAAAGACATGAGGATATACAAACTCCGTCCTGATAGTGCACATCTCCTTTATCCCTCAAAGGACAATGTTTTGCAGAAGAAACTGAATTCCAAATCCAGACTTAGCCTTGGACACCTTCAGGGCAACCTATGTAGCATCCTTTTTAGGTAAAAGCTACTATCTGCTACCCACCCTAGGAAAGTCAGGCTTTCAAGATCCTCTGCAAGTACTGTCATAGCAGTTCAAGGCACAAATGATTTATAATCAGAGATTCTGCCATTATTGAAAAGCACACATTTCCTCTCTAACTTTTTCTAAAGAGGCTGTCTTAAAGACTTTGAGGGTCAATGCCTGCTAATTCTATTTAAGGAGAATTGCCTGGAAATGGAGGCTTGAGGAAGGAGAAAAGGAGAAGTTAGCAATAGTGAATGCTGTTCAAGATAAAAAGGGATCTTGCTGGGCTCACTGTGATGAGCTGGGCACATAGGGGAAAGTCAACTGAATCCCTCACTGATCTGCGTGCCACTGACATCTGAGGAGTGCTGGCCTGCAGCTAGGAACGTGGTTGGCAGGAGACTCCGGTGTTCTGAGTAAGGAGTAGATACTAAGAGAGTCAGTTTCCCAAAACTGAAACACTACTCTGAAAAGGAGTTTTTGTTTAATGTAATATTTTGGGGCCTTATGTTCTTCTGGTGTTTTTTTTTTTTTTTTCTGTCCCTGAATTTATTTAGCTTAGGGATTTGTTCCTAAACATTTCTCAGTATTGTCCGTGACTATCTAATTATCACATGTGAAACTGCTTCTAAAAATTAACCATAAATTCAGGCATAGGTCAAGAGGTGGGAGAAATATTCACTTGACAGAAAGTGAACATAGGAAAAAACCATAGAAAGGAAGAGAAAGTCAGGAGAACAGATAGACTCACAGGAAGTAGAAGAGAGAGACACTGAGTTTGAGGGAGCATCCTTCTGGGGTGTCAGCTGGGTACTTTCTCTGCCTCTCTGAGCTAGCAGGCTTTCACCTCAGCATCTAGCTCCAAGTATTAGTAAAATAAAATTGACATTTTGTTAGAAACAATATTTTCTGCTCCTATAGAGTGGCACAACCACATGGAGAGGGAAATAATGCCAGCTGTGAACAAACTGAGAAGCCATCGTATTTGGTAAGTTATCTGGGAAGTCCTCCATGAGAGAGTTAAAAATGGGAAATACCATAATACGAGGCACTAGGACCCTGTATAGTACCACTTTAGACGGCTTGAAAATAGAAGCAGAAAATGAAAGTATAAATGACTTAACTGAGATTGACATAATGTTGATTAGAATTACTATCAGTAATTCTATGTTTTATCCTTAATAGCCACAGTTTTTTGCGCCAAATATGAAAAGTGGATTGAAAAGAATACAAGCCTTTGAAAGACTTATAAATCAAAATAAGAAAAATACTCATATACAGGGGAATATATATAAGAACCTACTACGCCACCGCATGATGAAACTGAAGAGAGGTGGCCCAGGGTAGTTAGAAAACCAACCATAGTTTATCCAGTAACACAAGACCTACCAGGAGATGATAGGTACCCCTAAGATTATGAAGAAGTTAAATAGACTCCTATAGACATATTACATTTGAGGAGACTTAAGGAAGTGATCATTTCCTATGGTATGCATTCACCCTTTGTGAAACAGATATTAAATTCAAGAACAACTCAGAATGGAATTATCCCCCAAGGCTGAAAAGATGTGGCAACAGCAACATTGGAAGCTGGTCCTCAGTTACAATGGTGAACATGGTGGAAAAATGAAATAGGGCTAGAGGTATTAATATTTTCCAGGATCAGTTGCTAGGTGAACGTTAATATGCTGGGTTGCGAAGGCAGCTTGAATTTTATGATCACACCATGGCACTATGTTGCTTAGCAGCTTTAAATGTTTGGGACAAGGTTGAAGAATCGGGAAAGAGATCTGATTCATTTACTAAAACTATACAAGGCCCAAAAGAAGCCTTTGTTGATTTTTTTTTCCCTCAAAGATTGACTTCAGCTGTAAATAGAACAGTATCAGATTCAGAAATCAGGAAAATGCTAATTCATAATGCAAACGAGTGATTAGACCTTTAAAGGCAATATCAGCATGGATGGAGGAATGGACTAGAGAGAGCAATGCGCTGATACTGGAGCTCACATTTATGATGCTAATGTGATAAAGTAAGTAATTTTTAAAAGTCTTAAAAAATTCAAAATGGGAGCTGGAGAGATGGTTCAGAGGTTAAGAGCAGTGGCTGCTCTCGCAGAGGTCCTGAGTTCAAATCCGTGCAACCATATGGTGGCTCATAATCTTTAATGAGAGCTGGTGCCCTCTTCTGGCAAGTAAGCATACATACGGGCAGAACACTGTATGTGTATTAAATAAAATAAATCTTTAAAAAAAATCAAAATGGCAGATATTTTAATTGTGGTAAGCAAGGCCATTTGAAAAGGGATTGTAGGCAAGATGTTCCTAGAAACAACATTTTTTCTAGAAATACTCCAAAAAAGAAGGCCCCGACCTTCTGGAGTATGCAGAAAGTGTGGCAAGGGCTGACAATGAACTAAAGACTCCAGATCAACAAGCGATAGGCAAAGTAACCCTTTGCCATCAGGAAACGCCCTAAGTATGGGGTCTCCCACAGGCCCCAATATCAAATTTGATTCAGTCGCTCCCTGTCAGTGTTGGAGAAACTCATCCACAGAGCAATCAAATGATCCAATGCCTGCTGTTTAAAACAACACTACTTTGGGTGTAATCAAGAACAGACCAGCTTTAGTAGATAAAACAAAAAATTCAGAAGAGACCACAACAAGCATTTTGGCAAACTGCTAAGAATGATCAGAGACCGAAGCTAAAAATACAAATGAATGTCATTGAAATTGAAGGTTAAGTAGACATAAGGGCAACTGTAACAATAATTTCACCAAAATCTTGGGATCCAGACTAGCCTCTTCAGTAGGTAAATATTCAGCTTCTAGGGATTAGAACTTTATCTCAGATAAAACAAAGTACAAGATGGGTCTAGTGTATAGGGCCAGAAGGAAAAATAAGAAAAGTAAAGCCATGTGTGACTAATACAGCCATGAATTTATGGGGATGTGATTTTGTGATTTGTTGCAGCAGTGGAAAATAGATCAACATTCCTCCAATCTCAGAAACAAATGATAAAATAAAGAATGCTTCTGAGAAAACCATTAAAAGGTATTATCAAGAACAGACACAGACCATTCAAGTTGTATATTAACAGGACACAACAGCTGCAGAGAGACACTGGGTGGTAGGGAAAACAACTGTTGAATTAAATCAGCCTGTATATTATAAAGATGTGTTGATCTCAGAATGGAAACTGGGATATTAGCTGGGTGTGGTGGCACACGCCTTTAATCACAGCACTCGGGAGGCAGAGGCAGGTGGACCACTCTGAGTTTGAGGCCAGCCTGGAAAAAAGAAAAAGAAAAAGAAAAAAAAAAAAGAAAAGAAAACTGGGATATGTTGGGAAAGAGGTTTTGCCTTTGTTTCTACAGAAGAAATCTGTGGATATCATCAAGATTGAAAAAGATTAGATTCAAACAGGAGAGATCTCCTGAATAGGAAGAGACAATAGCTCATCAGAAAGCTTGGTCATTCAGCTCAAACTAACTTATAAAGACTAACAAATGCCTTTAATTTGATCAGGCATGAAACCATAAATATAGAAAAATAATATTTTCAAATGATAGTTTACCAAAGGCACACTTGCCTTACTTGCATGAAATGTAAAATGCGTATTCTTAAACCACATGTCTTAATTCCATGTTAGAATGTTAGACTGTAGATTACCATCTACAGCTCACACCATCTTGGACATCAGCTTTTGAGTTTTTTTTCTAAAATAAAAAGGATATTTTTATTGTTTGGAATTAAAATACAGATGAGAGACTTCAAACGTTTTAAGTAAATTAAAAGGGCTACTATAGCTCAACCTTGTTTTCTAAATCTCTAAGAGTTGGAGTGATTTGGAACTAAGATAAAATATTTGAGCAGGGCAGTGATAGTCCATGCCTTTAATCCCATTAGAGACAGGTGGATCTCTATAAATTAATTATATTCTAAATTCTAGAGTTACAGTGAACAAAGTGGTGGTGGAAGCACATGTCTTTAATCCTACCACCCAGGGATAAAACTCAGATACAGCTCCTAGTTAGTATGTTTGCACACTACAGAAATCATATACTGTATTTACAGATTATTATAAAAACCCTCTACAGGGTTACTAGAAGGGCAGTTAATTACCAATGGGGACAGGAACAAAGAGCAGCCTTTGTGACTGCTGGTAAGGTCACCTCTGTGCATGCAACTCTGACCAATGCTGAACCAGACGATACCCTAATTATGGATATCATACTTATTGGTCAATTAGAAACTGGTGTCCGGTCATAAAGCAAAAAGGAGTCCACCAACATTTGCCTGTTGGCTTCTATTGCAAACACGTTCCATATGCAGAGAAGAAATATTCTCTTTTTGAGAATTCTCTCTGAGACACAAATATGTAGTGAAGCGTGGAGATCCTTATACTCAGTCATTGCCAACTACCCTGTGGTCCAATGGGCATCCCTTACAATGATGGATTAAATCCTTTTGAAGGCAGAGCCCTTCACAGGGTTAGCCATGCAAGGAAAGGTACTACCGTGGAACTGGTACCTATCTGAATTCCTTCATGACCAGGATACGGTAGCAAAGGGGCCTGTGCCTTCCCTCACTAAAGAAATAGCTCAGTTGCTTACAATCCCCATTCCTAAACTGCTCATCCCTTCCCCAAAGGCACCTAGTGAACTGTGGGGACTAGAGCAAGGGTCACAACCTTTGGCTAACTCAGATTTGCTGATGACTCATCCACCACTGCTGGAACTAAAACCAATGGAACTCGGCAGCCTATAGAGCAGGGGTGGAATGGCCAATGCAGAGGGAGGAGCCACAGAATCAGCGCAGCGCCATTGGCTATAAGACAAACACCTGGGGAACAAAAGGAAGATCTCTGTCTTCTCCATTTCATGGTGCATGTGCAATGGTACAGCTACATGGTCATCAAAATGGAAAACCACCAGCTGGCAGACAATGGCAAAGATGTCTGGGAATGGGGGGGCATGAATGGAAATGGTAAAGCATAACAAAACTTAGTAAAGACATTGTCTTATGTAGTTCATACAAAACATCTGAATATAATGAAATAGTGGACAAATTGGCATCATGTTTAATTAAGACTACAATATTAAAATGTGCCAGGAAACAAATTCAGAATAAATCAGCAAGAATGATAGATTACACATTCAAAAAACTTAAAAGTTTACCCCTAATACTAAAAAAATAAGAAGAAATGAAGAACCAAATTAAACCAGGATAACCCTATGAAAATAACTATTATAAGGAATCCACAGCCAGGTGGTGGTTCAAGCCTTTAATCCCAGCATTTGGGAGATAGGAGCGGGCACATAGGAATTACAGTGATTTAAATTTAAAAGTCACTTGCAAAAGGCAGGCTGAAATTCAAAATGAATGTCCTTTATGATCTAAAAATACATTTAAACCAGGAATTTATATATAAAGAGAAAGGGGAATATGGGTATACTTATCCACACATACTAAGGTATAGTTAATTTCAAATTTTCAGAAGAGTATTTTTTTTTAATTTCAACTGAAAGATAATAATACTTTTTATGTTTCCAAAAAAACATTTTGCCCTAGGAAAGATATAACCTACCACAAAAAAAGGAACCCCCCAGAGTTAGGGTTGGGGCAGTGTTTTACTTTTATCTTTCCAGGAGAATAAAAGCATCCAACTAACGGAGACCACTGGACAAGTGAAACATCTGAACAAAAGGGACAGGTCATCAGGAGAAAATGTCCCAAGAAAAGGAGTAAATTGGCCAAGTGGTATCGCCCACCTCTAGTAATCTCTGCTGTCCCCTACAGACATAAGGGGCAAATGGTCTTTATGTGGTCCCAATTCAATTAAAAAGTAAAGCCGGCTGTGAGGTTAGAGCATGGTTCTCTAAACCCATGCATGCTTGTTAAAGAAAAATCCAAAATCTGTGTCATCAGAAGAGTCACCTGGTATGAGACAGGAAAACAAAAAATAAGGGACTATTCTTTGCCACTAATCTCATAATCTTTTGGTTTTCATTTGATTCTTTAAATTTTTAAGGTATAAATATTATTTCAAAATCTATAATATTATTATGTATGTATAAACTTCCTGTCATGATGCTAGCACTAATTCTAGAAATGAGCTTCGTCTAGCTTTCTGTCCATGTTTTCAGGTTTGAATCTGAAGCAAGTGACTAGGAACCAAGTTTGTGTCCCTCAGATGTACTTAGCAGACTGTGGTCCTCAAACCTTTTGGAGACCTGCTGAATACAGCATTTAAAATGTTTAGGTTTACCGCCTGTATTGTCCTTGGCTGGTGCCTTAGTTTGAGAGGGACCCCTGGGCCCAAATCTGCCTATCATAATGTTCTACTTGTAGGCTTCTAGGACCCTCTGGATCCTTCTACTTTGCCATTCTCCCATGCTTCTCTCATCTAGAGTCCCACTAGAATGTCCTCCCCTCTGTCACAGAACACTCTCCACAATAGAGTGGAGAGTGGGATATTACTTTCTCACATACTCTGGTGCCTCAACTTTGACCATGTCCCCTGGAGGGGGAGACCTGGTGGCACTCAGAGGAAGGACAGCAGGTTACCAAGAAGAGACTTGATACCCTATGATCATATAGAGGGGGAGGTAATCCCCCTCAGGAACGGTCATAGGGAAGGGGAATAAGGGGGAAATGGGAGGGAGGGAAGAATGGGAGGATACAAGGGATGGGATAACCATTGAGATGTAACAAGAATAAATTAATAAAGTAAATAAAAAAAATAAACACACACACAAAAAAATAAAAAATAAAAAAATAAAATAAAATGTTTAGGTTTTCTACAATAAACCACGACCACTCCTAACAGTAACCTTTGAGGTCTCCAAGAAGATGATGGGGCCCTGAAACAAGGAGTCCACCTGGACTGGGGTAACCTCTGGGCAACACTGGCCCATGCCTCTTCTGCTGCCTTTGGTTGACTGTTGTGGTTTTCCTAGCCGGGATTGCCACTAAGCTGACAAACAGCACCTAAAGATCAGCTTGGCACTCTAAAATGCTCAGGACATTCAAATTGCTGAGTTCATAGGAAACAGACATGAACATTTTACAGGACTTAGAACTCAAAAATACTTAATCCTAAAACTGCCAAACACAACCAAGCTGGACATTGCGGAAAGCTTGGCAGAAATAGTTTCATTATTGTGTAACACAGCTCTATAAGTGTTAGAGTTAAAATCTTTACTTTTTATTTAGACTAAAAGGGGAAATGTTGCCGGATATTTGATCACACTGTGAACCCTGAGATTATGTTGTTTACTGGAAAAACCTGTTTCTGGTTGTGGTGTGGCTCAGCCCTAGTACACACCTTTAGTCTAAGACAGGATTAGATAAAGTCAAGAGGCAAAACAAGCAACCAGTTGATAGGGAGTGAACTTAGGAAAACACCACAGAGAAGAAGAGGGAGTCAGGAGAATGGATAGACGCACAGGACGTAAAAGGGAGGGACATATTGAGTTTGAGGGATTTTTGAGATGGTGCAGGGAAGGAGCACTTCCCTTTTGGGCTGTTGGCGGAGGAGGAATGTCAGCTGGGTGCTTTCTCTGCCTCTCTGAGCTAGTAGGCTTTCACCCCAACATCTGGCTCCTGAGTCTTCATTGGTAAAATTGAACATTTGGGATTTTGCTAGAAACACTGAATGGTAACACTGAACAACATTGAATGGTAGGAGCTTAGTTGTAGAGTCCCTTTAGTGAGTTCTAATTCTTTATTACATTTTACTTATTTATTGTTGGAAGAGGGCGCATGTGAGTTTGTATGTAAGGTCAGAGGACAACCTTTGAAAATCACCTTTCTCTTTCTGCACTGTGGGCCTTAGGAATTGAACTCCGGTTTCTTGTCTAAATAAAAAGGTGGCAGGCACCTTTTCTCACTCAGTTGCCTCACTGGCCTAGTTCTACCACCTCAGCTCTTACATGACATTGTGACATACAATGAAAACAGCTGTAAGCAAGGACGTGTGTGGCACACGGTAGCACAGCAGCACAGAGAGGAGAGGGACGTTCTGGTGGAAGGACCCCATCAGGAGCCGAACTGATGATGTTGATGACACCACTGTGGGACTTTGAGGCTAAGTAAGTGTAAATTAAGCAAAGGAACACAATGTGCTGATTAAAATAAAGTCTCAGATCTGACCCAGATGGCACCAAAACAAAGCTATATAGTCCTCAATACTAAGCACAAAGCTCTGGGACATGCCTACAAAGTATTTAGTATTAATACATAGTAAAACTCATATTTGTTTAATTGAAACACATAAGAGTTGTGAATTAAAATGTCCACAAAGAATGTAAGTTTTTAATCTCATGTGTATATGATGAGTATGTGTGTGTGTGTGTGTGTGTGTGTACAGCTTAAGTGTACCACAGTGTGTGTGGAGATCAAAGGACAAGTTCAAGTGCCAGCCCTTGCCTTCTGTCTTCAGGCAGGGACTCTGTTGTTTATCTGTGCCACGAACCAGGCTAGGGGTCCAGGGACTCCCGGGGATTCTCCTGTCTCTGCCTCCTGTCCTCCTACAGTAGTGCTGTGACACTATAGACACATGTGCCAGATTTACTTGGGATTTTGGGACCCAGACTCTGGTCTTCACACTTTCATAGAGAGCACTTTATCTAGGGAGCCATCTCTCTAGCCCACTCTTTAACAAATTCAGTTAGCTATCTGCTTACCAGTAAGTAGCAAATTACCAGAAACAGCAGTTTAAGACAGCACAAGTCTGTTATCTCATAGTTCCTGGGGGTCAAGAATTAGGCTCAGCTCTGTCTGCCCTATGCTTGTAGCCCCTCATAAGCAGCAAACAGGGTACTGGACAGTTTGGAGTTCTTAGCTGAAAACTCCTGAGAAAGGTTCTGCCTCCAAGCTCCGGGCTCTGTGATGGTTTACTGCTGGCTGTGCTGCAGGGGCTGTTCTCAGTTCCTTGGCAGCTCAGCTTGAGAACTTATGTTATCAAAGCCATCAGGGGAAAGGCCTGTTAGCAAAGGGCTGTTACAGCTATACATGACACAACCATGGATGTGATCCGCACCCCCGCCGCCACTGCTTTTGGGGAGCTCTTTATCACAATGAAGTGGCTAGGCCAGCCAACACCTAGGACAGAGGATCATAATCCCAAGGCAAGAATTCCAGGAGGCACAGACACTAATATAAGGCCTTAGGCTTGGGGGTGGCATGTGAGGAATCCGAGGTCAGGCTCCTCTACGTGGGAGTTCAAGGTCAGCCTAAGCTACAAAAGACACTGACTCAAAAAACAAAAACAAGCAAGCAAGCAAACAAAGCCCACGCTTAGCTCTTCACATGCTCAGCTCAGTTAACTTCAGGCTGGGTACTGCCTTTCTAGTGCTGCGTAGAGTTAAGGCCGTTTATTTTGGCCCATCCACAGGATGCTGGAAAGCGTAGCCAGAGAGTTATGAAAAGTTTCTAAATGATGACATAACCAGCTTTTTATTTGGCCCCGGTGATACATAGAGCTAGCTAGTGCTTTTAGGAGGATTTGCGTTCAAGGGCACACAGCTAACACCTTCTGCCCAAGAGCTGATGAGCATCTCTGGCTAGAGAGATGCACAAATCTGGAAGGGGCTCTGGCTGCCCAGAAGTTGTTGATCTCCCTATAGACATTTTTGTCTCCAAAGTTTCTTCAAATCAAGTGACTCAGTAAACGAGATGAATGCATAAAAATAAAGCTGGCAAGGCCCAGCACTTTCTCTCAGGAGCCTGTGATGCCCGCAGTTCCTGCCAACAGCCTGGGGCTGACTCAGGGTACGGCTGCTGCCCAGACACCCAGCTTTGAGGCTGTTAATTGGTGATCTCCTCCAGACATGCCAAACTCAAGATCGGACTGGCAGATGTGTTCTGTTGGACCCACACACTGTTTACAAAATGTGAAATATGTTGCCAACATTTTAAATTCATGATAGATATGTGCGCCCAGTTTCCTGTATTCTCTTGGAAACTCTGGCCACCCTGTGCTCATATGACACATGCCAAGGACTGGCTGCAACGGTGTGATCTTACTACGTGTCCCTGAATTTGCTCTCGCCCACAGATGGCCAATTCACCACCCGGCTCCCAGCTATGGAAATCCTTCTATTTTTGCTCAAGGTGAGGAAGAGAAGATCCAGAAATTGTACAAGGAGCAAAAACAGGTACAAGGGGCCTAACCGTCCCCCACCCTGGCTTAGGAACAGGTGATCATGTGCCAATGTCTCTAGGTTGCCACTAATTTCTAAGTCAGACTTTTAATTTAAAAAAAATGTAAAGAAAAAGCTTTGCCTTACCAATCCAACTCATCTGTTGCACAGAGTTACAAGGTCTGCCTAAGTCTAATTTCTGCTGCCTGGTAAGAGACTATCATGGCAACCATTTGCAAAATTGAGGGATTAATGGTCGATCTCTGGTGATAAGAAACTACGAATAGAAAAAGCCTCTGGGGTTTTCTCAGCTGTTTAATCAAGTGCTAGGCAACTTGACCCAGGGACGAATCTTAAGTTGTAGAATTCACAGGCTACCTCTCTACTAGGCTTTCCTATGAGGCTGTTTATGCGCTAAATCCTGCTGAAGAACAGACATTCAAATTGCAATTCTCTTTACAGTTTGTACTTTCAGCATCACAAAGTAACTGTCTTCCTGGACCTGTTTCTGCCAATATATTTCCTCTTGCTCATTTTTATTACCTTTTGGGCATATTTGTCAATTGTTAGTGGAAGCTGACTTTTACTATATACTGAAAATTAGGAAACATCATAGAGTCTTTTGCTGTTGCCTGTGAGTCACTTACTATAATAATGCAATCCCCAAATCCAATAAGGCACTGCTCTCATCCCATGACTAGGAAAAAGCTGAGGAGTATCACTGTATCGTTAATGCCTGATGCTATAATAATGTATGCTCTCATGATGTGCTACTTAAAAACACCCTCGAGTTACTGAAGGTAGAACACAATGATAAACAGATCTATTAATTTTTACAAAGTGGAAGAAATTCACATTTCCTGTGAATAGCATTTCTATTGCTGTGAAGAAGCACCATGACCCCAGCAACTCTTACACAGTCCACTTGGGGCTGGCTGAGTCCATTACCATGGTGGGAAACAAGGTGGCATGCAGGCAGACACAGTGCTGGAGAGGCAGTGAGAGTTTACATCCTGGGTCTCAGGCAGCAGGAAGAGAGAGGAAACAACACTGGGCCGGCCTTGGCTGTCGGAAACCTCAAAGCCTCTCCCCAGTGACACACTTCCCCCCCCCCCAAAAAAAGCCACATCTCCTCCAACAAGGCCATAGCTCATAATAGTGCCACTCCCTGTCTACCTGTGGGGGCCATTTTCACTCAAACCACCACACCTTTTAAATGGCCTTTGGTTAAACTGGCTGAGCAGTGTGATTCAGAGGCCTTAGGCAGGACCAACTTGCATCAATACCTGTACAAAGATCTAAAAATTCAAGGTGTTGGCTCCTGTTAACTTAGCAAACTCAAAATAGCATGTGACAGGTCAGCCGAAGAATTCACTTTAAAGTGAAGAGAGCATAGCAGGTGGGCTGACTTTTCCGGGAATGACCAATTTGGATTCAGCATCTTAAATTCAACATTTCTACAACTCAAGCATTCCATTCACCTTTCGTGTGTTCATTCACCTCTTCCCCCAGCTGCTCTAAAGTCCCTCAGTCTACAGGCCTTGGGATCATGTCTTTGAGTTCACACGGCCAATGAAGCAGCAACATTGCTTTTCTATAATGTCACCTGTCCTGGCCTTCCTGTCCCATAGAACCCCCTAGGGTCAGCTCTCTGCTGTTCCAACTGAAACAGAGCTTCAAGAAAACCCTGCAAAGCCCCTACTCCCCATCCAAGCAGGTAGTAGCTACCACCGCGCTGTTCCAAAACCTCCTCCATCGTTCCCCAGCCCAGTGCAGGTACAATGACTGTCCTCCATGGCAGGCCCATGTCTATTTCTCTCTCCAGAATTCACAAGAGTCACTCAGGCCTGTCTAGAGACTGGCACATAGCAAACACATGGTGCAGGGGTTAAGTGGAGATGCACTGGGCTTGGCTCATTGTAACACTGGGAACTAGGGTGAGGCCAAAGCTTTTCCAGATGTATCTACCACAGACCAATCACACCAGTGGCTCTACACTCAATGGACCAGGATGATTTTTGACATTTTAACATCCATACCATCGGATGATTTAAACATAAAATGTCTAGAGACATGTCTGGATGTCGCCCTGGGAAATGGATGGTTGTACTAGTTACTTTTATCGGTGATAAAATACCCGACACAAGCAACTAAAAGAAGGAAGGGTTTCTTACAGACCAGTGTTGGAGGGTACAATTCATCACGGCAGGGGAGTCACAGCAGCAGCGGCTTGGAGTGGCCAGTCACGTCGTGTCTACAGCCAGGAAGCAGACAACAGCCAGTGCTACTGCTGAGCTCCATTTCTCGTTTTTTTATTCAATCTGATACTCCAGCCCTTGGGATGGTGCTTCCCACAGACAGGACTGGTCTTCCTATCTCAATTAATCTAATCTGGTCAGTACCTCACAGGTGTGTCTCTTTCGTGATTCTAGAGCCTGCCAAATTGATAATCAATCTTAACTATCTAGTGCTGGGCACACTGCTGGCATCCACTACACAGGCCAGACCTGCCCCACAGTCGCCAGTAATGGCAGCGATGCCGCAGCTGAGGAACCCTGCTCAGGACACAGCACCAAACCAGAAGGAGCCACTAGCTGCCTCCTCTCACACACCCGCTTGCCATCCCTCCAAGGGCTGCTTTCCACTCTGTCACTCTTCCTGCTGAGAAGTACCCTTTACCCTGGCCAGCCCAGCACCTACTCCAGCACTGGGCTGACTCCCTTCCGAGACTCTTGCTGATGAAATCCCATCCGCTATCCCGGCTACTACCTCCACAGGGCCCGCCTGCTTCCCCTGAGAGCACATGCCACTCTGGCCCCCCTCTTTCACCTAAACACATAGGAGCTGGGCATGATGTATTACACATGATGGTACACACCTCTGTGTGTGATGCTAGACTGTCGACAGTGGGCAGTGCAGGCAGGGCCTGTCCTCTAAGGCCTTACATAGCAGCCAGCAGGGAAGGTGGACAGAAAGAGACTCTTATCTGATACCAAGCTTATTAGGATCTCAGGTGGAGCTAGGACAGTCACAAAGCAGAGTGAGCAGCAGGGTGCTGGAGGCACACACTGCTGGAAAGGGTAAGGCAAATCACCACAAGGCAGAACAGGAGGCTGGGGTGAGAGTACACCATGACCTCCCCTTACCTGGTCTATGTAGCCTAGAATCTGAGTTTCAAGAATTTATGTCCCCATCCATTTCTATTCTTTACTTGCTGTACACATTCGAGCTCCTGTCTTCTCTGGGGCTCAGTCTCCTCATCAGGAGCTAGTTAACATGCAACGCGTCTGAGCCAGGCTTGGAGCAAATGGTCCACTGTGGGCTACCCATAGTTGCCACGATCACATCAGAGTCACCGTGACTCCTGCCTCAGTTGGCTCCTGGAGTCTGACCCGTCTTTGTTTCCATGGCACACGGGGTGACTCAGAGAACAGCTGATGACATTTTAGAAGAAGTTTCTACATGCTTTGTCCCAACACCTTTCCCTTTCCCACACCATGGGTACTGTGTTGGTTAAAAAACAGCAAAGACAGGAAAGCCTTACAGCTGCCTGGAGGCTGTTAAGCTAAAGAGCAAATGCCAGCGAAACACAATTTTTGCAGCTCCTTCCAGCAGCAATCTGCATAGTGAATTGCAGTCTAAACATCTTCAGCAAATCCTTTTTCTTCTCGGGGGGGGGGGGGGGGACTAATCTTATTTTAGTGGGGAAAATGGCCGCTAAACAATATTCACTAGCCTAACAATAGTGTCACCATAAAAGAGGCAAGCTGCATGTGGCAGGTGATCGTGTCTTCCATAATGGTTGCCCAGGCCCTGGGGGCTGGTGACAGCCATGAGGGTGCAGGCTTCCTTTTCAGGATGGTGGGGATCTAAAGTGGACTGCAGTGACAGGTGCACAGTCCTGTGCATGTGATAGAAGGAACAAAGCATATACCTAAAAAGGGTGAGCTGTGCAGTGTGCAAAAGTAATTTGAAAGTGTCCGTCAGGGATTGATTAACCTTAACAGCAACCCGCAGAATTCCCAGATTACTAGTCCCAGGCACCAGGGTGAATTTACCAAGTTTTAGTTCAAATGCACTAAAAACAAAATGTGGCCTTTAGACACAAAGACTCCTGAGTCATGACTTGGCTTGCACACGTATTGCTTGAGAGTGATGCTTTGCCAAACTCTTTGGAGACAGGACAGCAGATGGGCCAGGACTTTGTGGCTAGGTGGCTCTTCCACTGGCTTTGGCCAGCACTGTCTTAGACAAGTTATAGACTAGTACGCTGCCTCCAGGACCTTCTTGTATCGTTTTGGGGTACCTGTGTTGGATAGCTGCCTCCAGGACCTTCTTGTATCGTTTTGGGATGCCTGTATTGGGTAGCTGCCTCCAAGACCTTCTTGTATCGTTTTTGGGTACCTGTGTTGGATAGCTGCCTCCAGGACCTTCTTGTATCGTTTTGGGATGCCTGTATTGGGTAGCTGCCTCCAGGACCTTCTTGTATCGTTTTGGGGTGCCTGTGTTGGGTAGCTGCCTCCAGGACCTTCTTATATTATTTTGGGGTGCTTGTGTTGGGTAGCTGTTGGCTGTCCCTTCACCTATGTCCTTATTTCCCTACCAGGACCAGGTAGTTGCTGACTCATTTGAGCTCTCAGGACCTGGAAGTGGTGCCTCCCTGCAGGCACCTGCTGGGCGGAGTCCTTGCGTACAGAAAGAAGGTAAGCATCCTTCCAGCTGAGGGCACCCATCACCCATCAGAAGGGAAAGCTTCATCCTGCAGATACTTCTGAGCCGTGAGTGTATCCTGCACAGCTGTCCGGTGTGGGCCTGAGGCATATCAGCGCTTGGTTTCAGGTTTTCTTGTTTGTTCATTGTTTGTTTTCGTTCTAGGGAATCCACAGTACATGGGGCAGGAACACATACAGAGCCATCTATCTCCACATCATCATGTGACTGCTGAGTAAGCGCACCACTCGTCGATGTCCAGACGGCAGAATCATAAGAAGGAAGTACTCTGTGAACTGCCCTAAGTGTCATCAGGAAAGAATGAGCTAAGGCAAGTGCTGGGGCCTAACTTATAAAAGAGGAGCAGCACAAACTTCAACTACAAGCCGGAGGAGAAGGGGCAAGGGAGAAAGAGTGGCAGAGAAAACTTAGTCCGGGGGTGACAGACCCCAGACCTGTTTGAGGCAGTCTATCTTGGGGCTAGTAGTATAGCCCCATGGGAGAGTACTAGCCTAAAATGTGGAAAGCTGGAAATCTCACCCCCGTACTACAAACATCAGCAACAAAAACAATTTCCAAAGTGGCCACTGAGAAGACTGCAGAGGCAAGAGTGAATACTCAAAGTTGCTGGAATTGCTCAGGTGTGAGCTGGGGGTGGCCACGGGGCTTGTGGTGGCAACTGGCGGGGGGGGGGGGTTTAGGAGAATGGTAGACAAAATCAGTGTGCCCTCAAGGATGAACGCACAGACCAGGGTTAATTTGAACAGAGAAGGAATAGACAACGCAGAGAGCACCAATGTCTCAGCTTCAGGTCACCAGATGAGCAGGAAACCCCCGGAGAAAGAGCAGCCTGGGCAGCTGAGACCTTGCCCTGGTCCGGGGTCACTTGGCAGCAAAGGGAAGAAGGTTGTCTGTTCACTAGGGTAAGAACCTACAACATGAAATGTCTTGTGCGCCTAGATACGGGAAGCCAGCACAAACCAAAGTCAGTGTGTGTGTGTGTGTGTGTGTGTGTGTGTGATCACACTGTGCCTTAAGCCACATCTACCAAATTCTGCCCCCATTTTATAAATGAGGACAGGTGGCATCAATGTGGAAAGAAGTTTTTTCTTTTCTTAGAGAAGGCTATGCAGAGTGTGGTCATCTATTCTCAGGGTGCATGACTCACCTGCACACCAAACTTGGCCGGGGGCAGAAGGCAGGAGTTCCTAGGCTAATCGGAACTGACTTTGCCCCAGCCCTGCATCAAGGTCCCTAACTCAATGAAGCACTCAGTAAAATTAAAATGTGGGCAGTGCACAGACACAAACGTTGTTTGTCAGCTTTCTCTGTGAGGAGATTCTATTCTCGACAGACATCCTCGGGTGCCTGGAAGGTCTGGCCAACATTCTAGAAGCCTTCTGCAAGACAGTGTCACTAGCCAGTGGCTCAGCCCTTGCTGGCACTCCACCCTCCTGCACTTCTGCACCTAGGCTTAGAGTGGCTTGCTCACTCACTGCATGTTTCCTATGACTTGTCCCCAAACGGCTGGTGCTGCTCATTTTTAAGATGCCCGAACGGATGGACTGTGTAAAACAGGGGAACACAGAGAGTTGTTTCCACCCCTGCATGTGTCTCTAATGAAGATGAAGTTTTGTGGAGATGCTCAGTAAAAGTGAGCCAGTAAAATTACAGCATCATTGGGCTGGGGTTGAGGAGACAAGTGTCAAAAAGGTAAAGTATAAACCTAAGAATTCCCCACAAAGGGTATTTCCCGGGTGATTTTCAACTGACTACATGTCTATGGTGGTGGAGTGGGAATATGTGCAAACTGGAAGATTCTTTCATTGGTATTTATGCAAAAAAGTCACACCATGCCCATCTATAGACTCAGGCCAAGGCCTTTCACCATGCTTTCACGGTGAATGCTTTACCCAGCAAGCCATCTCACAGGCTCTCTACAAACTTAAAGAAGAAAAACTCCTTGCCCTAAATGTAACAGTTCTTACCATAAAACATATTAAGTATTGGATTGAGTTTTTGTGATCTGCAACTCAGGCAAAGGAATTATTTGTAGGTGTGACGTGATAAAAAATAAAATAAATAAAAGCTTATTAACTGGACCTCATGAAAACTGAACACCTCAATTTTGAAGACAATTCACAGGATGGATGAAGGTATGTGCCTCATGCAGTCATAAGAAAGGGGCCTGGTGTTATCGTTAAGCAGGAGATGGCATGCACAGATATGAATATGGAGAGGTTTGTTTGGGGAGAAGGGAAACGGAGAGGAGTTGGGACCTGAGTGGGCCATGAGGACAGAGAGGGACAGACAGAGACACAGATGGGGGCACCCTTAGAGGAAGTGCAAGAGTAAGAGAGACAAAGTAAGAGAGCAAGGGATGGCAGGTTTGCCCTTTTATCCTGGGCCCCTGGCTCACCTAGTGACAGCCAGGTGATGATGTCAGAGGATGCTAAGCAACCAAGGGGCAGGCTGTTCATATGCCAACACCTGGCCCAGAAACAAGAACTCTTTTGGCTCAATTATAAAATGGCAACACAATTTTAAAATGGCTAATGATCTTAGTACTCCTTCTGAGATCTACCAGTGACCAGTATACAAAAAGGCATTCAACACTATTCATTGTGGCTAACCAACTTCACTGGATTTAATAAATTACCATAGAAACATACCTCTGGGTTCATCTATGAAGATGTTACCAGAGAGGTTTACCATGAGGGAAGACCAACCCTGAATGTGGGTGACACCATCCAATGGGCTGGAGACCCAGGCTAAAGAAAAAGGAGAGTGCTGAGCACACGCACCCAGCGTCCATCTCTCTCTGTTTCCTGAATATGGATGCCTCTCACTCCTGCTGAGTTCCCTGAGGAACTAGACCTCCCTTCTTCCTTGGGTTGCTTTTGCTAGGCCTCTGTCCCAACTCCACGAAAGGTAACTAATACAACCAGCCATTAGGAAAACACAAGGTAACACCACAACAAGAGCCAGCCCATGCTCACCTGGGCAGCTGCAATCAGTCAGCAAGTGCTGCAAGGAAGCAGAGAAGTAAACCCCACGGGCACTGCTGGTAAGGAGGTAAAGTGGCAGGCCCTCAAAACCCCAAATTCCAACCTACGCATCTGCTGAAAAGAAATAAAAATATATGAAGGCTTGTATATTCTGTTCATAATAGCTATTTCTTGTTTTTAAAAAAATGCCTTAATGAATACGCATCAATACAAAAAATCCAGATATTTATCAAAGAGTGGACACACAAATTTGGTTATTCACACAATGAAACGTGATGCAGTAAAAGGGGGCAAAGCACTAGCTACTTGCTACAATGTAAATGAGCTTTTGTAATATTCTAAGGCGAAGCCAATGAGGAAAGGCCACACATGACTCCATTCACAGGTGCTGTCGCTGCCCAGATTGAGACATATCTGTGCAGGAAGGTGGAGGCTCCCTGTGACAGGTGACTGTGGTGGACACAGTGCTGCTTTAGACCATCGAGTGCCAGCATCACTCAGACTTTATTGAAAGCAATCGTTGAACGCAATAGGAATGACTGTTTTGCTAAGTAAGTTCCCAAGAAAGTTAAAAAAAAAAATAAAAACACTACTAGCTCATGGTGGCACCCACCAGCAAGCCCAACACTAAGGAGACTGAGGCAGGAGGCTCATTAGTGGAAGACCAGGCTGGGCTGGAGCCTAACTCAAATAAACAAACAAAACTGGATTGTTTCAAAAATTCGTTTTTAAAAAAAGTATTGATGTGGGCTGATAACTGGATCCTGTAGCTGGTCACTATAATGAAGGAGCGAGAAAAGACCAACATTCCTGTTTAGACACAGGAACTAGCAAGAGGGAACTTCCTTTGGCCAATTGAATTTAGTTCAGTTATTTGATCAAAGCAAAACAAAGCAAAAATGTCTTGTGAGCAGGCAGCTCTTAGAGCCAGCACTGAGAGCTCCAGCACTGGGGCAGGCAGCACTTCAGTAAGTACAGAGAGAAGGGAAGAATCAGAAGCAATTTAACTGGCTACCGACACTTAGTCAATCAACAGTCGCCCAGTTACAGCTTACCTAGTTAATTGCTTCTAGCTCACTTATCACTACAGGGCCTTCCACAACCCACCAGCGTTCAGCTACTGCGATTACACTCAATATTGATTTAGGTTGTTGGGGCAAATATGTCCACTCCCACAGCTTTTATTGAGCAGATAACCTCCTCAAGTAAGAAAGAACTAATTTGTCCTAAATGAAAAGGCTCCACTGAAGCGCTCACTTCATCTCCTGACCTGTTACAACTGTTTAACCCTGATTACTTCTACTGAGAAGCCACTTACTCTCTCCCATGGGGGGATTTACGGGGAAAACTGAGAAATGTTCAGAATTAACAAAACCCCTCAGTTCCTACAAGGCATCTGTAGAGGTGCAAAACATTCGGTAAAACAATCTCTTATTTATTATTTTTAAAATACACTTCTTTAAAAGTTACTTTTTTTTTTATTTCTCTATGTTTACCTTTGTGAGTATATACCATGTGTGTTGGGGGCCTGTGCAGAGGGGGTCAGATCCCTTGATCTGGAGTTAGGGTGGTTGTAAGCCACCTGACCTATGTACTAGGAATTGAAACCAGGTCCTCCAGCTGAGCAGAAGTGTTCCTAACTGCTGAGCCATCTCTCCAGCTCCCCCAGCCCCGCAAAGAAACTTTTAAAGAATGCTAGCCAAGGAGGTAGAAATATCCTGCTAGGGGAGAAATATCAGGAAAAATAAATTTAGGTCCTTAGAACAATTAAATCCAATTTTATTACACTTTAAAATTTATTTTGTGTGGGTGTTAGTGTACCCATGGCACAGCACACACCTGGAGGTCAAAGGACATCCTATGGCAGTTGGTCTTCTCCGACCATGTGGGCTTCCATAATTAAACTTAGGTTGTCAGACTTGGTGGCAAACACCTTTATCCTCTGAGCCATCTTACCAGCCCTCAACTACAATTTTAAAAAAGCATCTTTGTCCTGATTACTCCCGTGCAGGATTCCTTTAGGACAAATGCGGTAAACCTCTGAGAGAAGCTCCATGGTAGCAGAAAAAGTCCTAATTAGGATATGTGTCAAAGAACTATAATTATCAATTTGCCTAATTAAAATGAGTATCTGAGCACGCCTTAGGGATGCGAACCTTCTCTTGAGTGAGGCGTTTACATACCTCGTCAGCAGGGCAGAGCGGATTGTGTTAACAAGGAAGGCATGGTTGAAACTCCTGGAGAAACATAAGTTCTGTCACTCATGTGTCCCCTCTGCTGGCCTCCAGGGCCACGCCCACGCGCCCGGAGGCCACGCCCACTCTCTGAGACCCTCCGCCCACTAGGTCCTGGGGGTGGGGTGGCTAATTCCAGAGGGTAAACACACTGTAAACTAGGAAGAGTTGCTTTGATGGTCTCGCGAGAACTGTCTCTACCAACTTAAGGCTCTGCTTTGAAAGTCACTGGACTGCCCTGGAGCACCGAGACAGCGGCTGGAGTGCAGCTACGCACGTTTCTGCGGCATCTGACACCATGCGCCTCTGTGCCCAAGCCTTCTTGTCAAGCTTTTGTGCCAAGACTGGCTGCTGTTTTTTCCAGGATTCCTGGCTGTTTCTGCTCTTGAATCTTCTGTGTATGCTACATTCATTTAAATAGTACACGTATGCCAAGAAACACACAGTACAGATAATGCACAGGAGGAACCACTCACTATGGTACAGTGTCCCCCTTCAGAATAATGTCCCCAAATCTTAAAGCAGCACTCTGTACTCCCCATGCATGGCACTCATCCCTGCCTCCCTAAATGCCCGATATCTCAAGCCTATTTCATGAAGTGTGATCCTATGACTTACTCTCGCATGTAAGTCATGGCCTGCCCCCATCAAGCAGGCATAGCACTTACAATCCTGACTCCTCCCACCGCCCTCGTGGCCATGAGGAGCCAAGGATCACTGCTTTGTGCCACAGCTCCAAGGCTGGATTTGGAGCCTGAGGGCTGGTAATTTGTCACCTTTTCCTTCTTTATTCTTCACAGCCTATTACAGCATGTAAATGAAACAAGGCAGGTACCTCTCAGAACGGAAGGAAGGCTATAGCATGAACGCTCCTGTCTGCTAGAGGGAATTTAAGCAGATGCAACCCTTCTGGAAAGTAAAGTGATGATACCTGTAAATCTGACGGTGAATAGACTCTATAACCCACACCCTTGCTCCTGGAGAAGTTCTCTCATGTGTCTACGGAGGACAGTTGTACAAAAAGGCTTATTATAACACAGTTTACAAGAATGAAAAGCAAATAGCTAAACAGTCATTGCACCAGTCAGGACCAAGTTGGAAATAGTTAACATACTAAAATTAGGAACACCCTAAGTCGTTTTCAAAGGGATTATTTATAAGGGGATGGATATAAAGAACCTCTGAGGGACGTTTTAGCAGCTGAAAGATGGATCCATTGTCACCCAGGTACTTCGATTTGGAAAAAGGGTCTGAGAAAATAAAGACTGTTGAGAGAAGCGGGTCTTCAGGGGAGTAACACAGCCTGCAAAAGTGAAACCTGAAAGGACACCAAGTGCAGGAATAAATGTGCTGGTGTTTGCTTCCCCTCCCCCAATCTCCTGTGGGGGCTTCCCAGTGGCTGAGTCTCCTCCTTGCCTAAGAACAGGGCAAGGAGTTCATTGCTGCAAGTCCATGGCAGTCACTCACCTAGAGCACTGTGGGAAAAGAGAGATGTGGAGAAGCATGGAGAAGAAAGATACCAAGTTGGAGAAGACTCAGCATATCCATTAACAAAATGTACAACACACGTGCTCGATCAATGGGTTAGAAGGAAGTTAGGAGAACTCCTTATAGTAATACGGATGCATCTCAAAAACATAAAAAAAAAAAAAAAAAGACACATTAAAATCTGCAGAACATGGCACCACAGCCAGAGTCTATTTTCCCCAGTCTACCACAAGTGACTTTTTGGTTGTGCACAACCTGTGCAGAATCTTGAATTGCAAAGAGGGAAAAGAATGAAAGACCTAGCAGACAGCCAGAGCTAAGTCTGAGGAAAAGAACTTGAAAAAAGGATGTGAAGACTGAGAAGGAGCCAGACTTCCCCACTCCCACCAGGGGCCGTGAGGAGAGAGAAGAGCTGGTGCCAAGGCCTTCAGGGGTTTGGAACTGGCCTGCTTTTTTGGAGTACTTCAGGCAAATTAGAGGCAGGAGAATGAGGCAAGAAAGGGTAAGCGAGAATGAGGCAAGAAAGGTAAACAAACGTTGCTGTGGATCTAAGCTAGCTGCCAGAGAGGAACCTACCCCAAAGTTCCAAGCTCAAATGAGGAAAACAAGAACCCATGGCATTCCCTCTGAGCAGCTCAAGGCCTGGTGTTCGCTTAACACCTAGCATGTGCCCCACCCACTCTTGGATACAGAAATATTCTCAATGTGTTAACGCTCCCTTAGAGGCAAGACGGAAGGTCACATTATCTAAGACCAAAGTCCACGAACGCTCCTGGAAACCAGATTGCTTTCCCTCTCTACCGTTACAAATAAACGGTGGGATATAAAATACAATCTTCCTACAAGTAACAACTTCTGACACACACGCCTAGCTTGCCAGGTGCCTCCCATAAAGCTCCATGTGGTCCGGTTCTACAGACGGGAAGCTGAGGAAGTCGGAGGATTTGGTCCACGAGCCCAAGCAGTTATGCATTTCTCTACTGTCTCTGCCCGACCTCCGTTTTGTTTGGTTATTTTGTTTTGTTTGTTGTTTGCAAGGTCAGGTGAAGGCCAAGAAAGGACCGGCAACCGCGAGGGTTCCCTACAGCCGCCCCGGTGCCGTGTGCAACCCAGGAAGGGATCCGGCTGGAAGCGCGCGCCCGCGACCGGAAGGTTCTGCGGCTGTGCAGTCCCCCTTCCCGGGCCTCCCAGCAGTACCTGAGGGAAATGCGTCCAGGGTCCTACCCCGGGCTCTGTGGAAAACATCCCCCGCCTCCGCAGCTGACATGGCGAGCGACTTCCTGGCCTTGTCTGGGCACGTTCTGTGGGAGGAGGAAGCGACTCCGCACCGTCTGGCAGGCCGGCCTGGAACAGTTTCTGGAACCCGCCCTCAGTTCCTGGATGGACCGGCGGGGCGGGGCCGCTCTGGGTGCTGCTAGTACTGCCTGGGCGGGACAAGGGGCATGCCACCCCTCTGGGATCAACCCGTGTGCCTGGTCAGGGTCCCACTTGCACAGGGACGGACTGGTGTTGTTGCTTTGAGGCCTGAGTTATCATATTTAACAAGCATTGGGCAGCTTTAGTAATGTGGAATTGCAGACTAACAAAAATAGTGAAAAAAAAGAAAGGCGTAGTACAAGTATATCCCAAGCAATATTTGGAAGATACTTATGCCAGGTTGTTTTTTGTTTTTTTTTTAAGTATTGTTTATCGGATCCCCTACATTTTATGTTGCAACCCTTCCAAACTGTCTACCATAATCTCGGGAGCCTTTAAGGCACCTTGATTGTCCAGACATTGCCAGCATTACTCTGTCACTGTTCCCTCTTGCTGGGCAGCGGACATTCCCCTAAGCATTTTCTGTTTAGCTCAATACCTCATTGGCTGCACTTGTCAGATGGGGAAACTGAGGCTCAGGGGGTGACACAACTCTTTAAAAACTAAGAGCTGCAGGCGAGTAAGGCAAAGTGGACTCTGTCCAGCCCAAAAGCTGTTACTAAACTACACCCCTCGTACTTGCTACTAATCCAGATCTCAAGATGGAGTTGTTGAACTCAGATCTCCAAGAAGAGGATGTTTTGACTTACCACCACAGGGGAATTCCTAGGATAAGACAAGAGAAATCCTCTTCTCAACAAGTGTACCTGAAATGTTTCTGTGGTTAACAGAGCCAGGCTGACTTTCCTGTGGCCTTGAACTAGAGTCAGATAAAGGTCGTAGTGATTTAGAACAAGTACAAAGGAGCTCCTGTCTCACTGCCTGGGGTCATCCTACCACTTACTGTAGATATGATCTTAAAAATCAGTGTCTCTGCACCTCAGTTTCCCTACCTGTCAAATGAGAATAATAACAATACCTAGGGTTATTGGGTTGGAAAGAAACTTACATGATGTTGTGATTTGCACACGGGCTCCTATTGGACAGTTGGCCCCAAATAGTGGGGAGTGGAAAAAAAAAAAAAGAAATAAAACAGACAGGAAAGGACATGGTGTGGTAGAAGAGAAAGCTTATTATAGACACGTGGGAGAGCATAGGCAGAATCAGACATCTGCGAGAGTCCAGAGTGGAGATGGCCAAGCTGACCTGGCCATGTGGGGAGAGGGGGAAGGGAGGAGAACAGGAGAACCAGGTGCAGCAGCAAGGAGGCCAAAGGTACAGGGGCAGGTAAAACAAACTGTCTGGATTACGTAGGGAAGAGCAGCTCAGCCCCTGGGCTAGAGAGTTCAGGGTAGAGGGCGGGGTATGCCGGCCACACTGTAGCAGGTAGAGACTGAGGGATGCTGGGAGAACCTGGAGGCCAATTGTCCTGGGTTTGAAACTTAACAAGTGGCAGGATTTGGGGAGGTTCAGAGAAGTTCAGAAGATAGTGTGGGATTGGAAAAACCAAGTTCTTTTGGAAGGTGTGTCTTGGAGGAGATAATCTTGTTCCTAGCTGCTTCCTGCTATGTCTACTTCTTGTCCTCTGTGGAGCGAGAGTCTCCTCTGCCCACGTGCTCCTACCTCTGTGATGTTCTGCCCAAGCACATGGCCCAAGCACCTGAAACACGGAACCTGCCGCCTTTAAGTTGTTTCTGTCTTAGCAATAAGCAAACTAACAAGTACCGACGAATTTGTATGTCAAAGTGCTTAAAGTAATAGTTCCGATAGCAAGTAGAAAGTAACCACAGTCTATTCGCCACCTCTGATACCTCATCACAACTCTGCTCCCCACATACAACCCAGACTTAAGGAGAGATCTTAGGAAATGTACAAAGCAGAAGTGAATGACTGAGCATCAAAGCCTTACTGTTTTTGAGAGGGCTAGCCCAGCCTACTTCTCAGACCATAGCTTTTGCAACCACAAGTCTCTCGATTCATTAAATATGTAGATCTAGCTCTTTCTTGGCACATTTGAATGTGGTCTTTTTTTTTTTTTTAAAGAACTGTTAGCCAGCTTTAGCTTAATCTTTAGTCTCAGGCCTTGGGAGGCAAGGTGGATCTCTATGAGCTCAAGGCCAGCCTAGTCTACAGAGGGAGTTCTAGGACAGCCAAGACTATACAAAGAAATCCTGTTTAAAACAACAACAACAACAGCAACAACAACAGGAGAACTGTTAGCAGGGGTGGGTTGGGAGGAAAGGGATAAAGAGTAGATTTTAGAAGGGTGAAAGTCACTGCCTGGTATGCTACCTCACCCCAGGCTCATCCTTATTGAGGAATGGGATAGAGAATCTATCTGGCTGCCTTAAACAACAGCCCATCCATCTTTCTCAGGCAGTGTTCAGGTCTCTTTTCACGAGAATGGACTTTGCTGTCCTCAGCATGTACTTTGGGTGACAGTGATGCCAGCTCCATAGCAGGAGATAGAAGCATGCCATTTGCTCTTATCAGCTTGTGTTGTGTAGCAATTTCTTCCAAATTAGAACATTCTTCCTAGAGAGAAGCTCCTGTCCTGGGTGGTGGGAGTAACTCCTTCCACAAAGCCAGCAGAACAATTGCCTTTATTCATACTCGAAGGTATGAGGCAGCAGGGCCCTTTCCACTTTTTACAGAACATATGTTTGCTCCTTGCAATTGGTCTATGAGTTGTGACCTTTGCTTTTCCAGCACCTGCCATAGTACACTCCTACGACATACATCCTTCCCTCGTGTCTCAGTTTCCCTGGCTGGTGGAGCCAAGTTAGAAGCCTGCTGGTTTTCAGAGTCTGGTGAGTGGCCTGGCTTCCGCATCTGGCAGGACAGTCCAGGCACTGCTTACTTCTAGACGAGAACAGGACAGGACAGAAGGACCTTGAGGTCAAAGGTCTGCTTACTCTCTCAGGAACAGCTAGAGTGCTTTAGGATGAGGCCTCTGTGCTAGGAAATGATTCTCCACTGGGTGTTACAGCTTAGCTCTTTTAGAATGGAATGGCTGGTATCAGATGGCAGTGAAGACTTGGGAGCTCCACAAGCCTGTAATCATACCAAAAGCGTTCCAGGGCTTTGTTCAGTTGCTCTTCAGCAGAGGATGTAGGACACTCGAAACCAGCCAGAAACCCCAGGGGCTGCTTCACCAAGGGTCAGCACCAAGCTAGCCGAGACGGTAGAGCTGTCTTCAGTGGCTTCCAAGGTAGGTAGCTTCGCCATTGCAGTCAAGCCCCAGGTGTCCAGCAGCAATTCTTCCCCAGAATAAATGGAGTCTCAGATGGTCATGGTGGAGGAATGGTGAGCACTCAAGAAAGCCAGCCAGCCAACCTTTATTTATAAGCCTGGGCCAGTGGGGAGGGGGTTTGTGGGTGACTATGTCTGATTTGCTGGGTCTAGGGGTGCCAGGATACCTAATCTACATGCAGTGGTACAGCACCCCATTTACATGCAGTAGCATGGGGTCCTATCACAAGGAGAACACAGAACTTAATTATCCTATGGGAGGAAGAACATCCATGTAAGATTAGAGGTCATTTGCTGGAGGCTAGGATCTCCTTAGCGTAGGGTCGGGTATTTTCAGGAATCCCCAGGTACTTGCTGAACAGGCACTATCAGGAAAGGGCTCAGCCTGTAATTTTCCCTGACCTGAGGGCTATGCGATGTTCCTTACAAGATCTGAGGTTCCACAAATCAGGCAAAGAGAGAGCCCTACCGAGAAGGGGTATCCACCATTATAGACCGAGCTCAGATGCTATCCAGAGAAGCCAGCCTTCAACATTACCAGCAGTGTTCCACAGCCCGGGAGCCAACTTGGCACCTAGATTCCAGCTCTGCATAAGAAGCTGAGGCCGGATTTACTTTAAAACGCCTTACTCTAACATGTGGTTGTATTCTCGGTGAGGCCTGTAATGGTTAATTTTAGGTCTACTCTATTGAGCCATAGGGCCAGAATATTTAGTCAAGCATTACTCTGCATATTTCTGAATTGATGATTTTGAAACGAGTTTTGTATTTATCTATGGAGTTGCAGTTTTTGCCTTGCATAGTGTGATGGACATGGTACTAGTTACCGTCTCAGTCAGTGCTCTACTGCTGTGAAGAGACACCATGGCCACAGCAACTCTTACAAAGGACAGCATTTACTTGGGGCTCACTTAGAGTTTCAGAGGCTTAGATCATTGTCATCATGGCAAAGAGTACGGCAGCATGCAGGCAGACATGGTGCCGGAGGAGCATCTCAGAGTTCTATAGCTAGATCTGTAGGCAGAAGGGAGCAAGGCACAGGGCCTGGCTGGGGCTTTGGAAACTCCAAAAGCTCACCCTCATTAACACACTTCCTCCAGCAAGGCCATGCTTACTCCAACAAGGTCACATCTCCTAATCCCTGTCAAATAGTGCCACTTTCTGGTGACCACACATTTAAATATGAGCCCATGGAAGGGCATTCCTATTCAAACCACCACAGTTGTATTTCTCCTTGCTGTGACAAGTGCTGGATGTGATCATTTGCATGAGAAATGTCCCCATAAATCTCAGGCATTTGAATACTTGGTCCCCAATTGTTGCCTCTGCTTGGGATGCTTAGGAAATGTGGCCTTGTTGAAGAAAATAGGTCACCGGAGGTGGCATTTGAGAGTCCGAAGACTTCCACCATTCTGAGTTTTCTCTGCTTCCTGCTTGCCATTCCAGATGTGAGCTCGCAGATGTTCCTGCCACCAAGGCTGCTGCCTGCTGCCATGATATCCCTGAGGAACTGTAAGGTCAAGTAAAGTCTTCCTTCTATAAGTTGCTTCTGGTCATGGTGTTTTATCACAGCAACAGAAAAGTAACTAATACACCAGACAAGTAGCAATTTAAGTTTAAAAAAGTATTTATTTTGACTCACAATCTGGGGCAGGGAAACACCTGCAAATCAGGAAACAGAGAAAAGAGACGAATGTTGGTATGTGTTCACTTTGTCAGTTTTGTTCAGTCCAAGATTTTAGCCCATGGATGATGATGATGAAGATGCTCATCATTTAGCTAAGGCCCGCCTTCCCACCTCAGCTAATGCATGGGAGAGCCCCTCCCAGGCGTGCCCAGTGCTTGTTGCCTGGGTGATCCTAGGCCCTCTCAAGCTGGCAGTCAGCATTCACCATCCTAGGCTTCATTCAGTCAGTTGAAGATCTTGATGAAGAAGAGACTGACCTCTTCCCAAGCAAGAAGGATTCAGCCCAGGAGACAGACTTTGTACCTAAAGTGAGGACCAGTGCTCATCCCAGAGCATCCATGCTCACCCTGGGGGACCCGCCTGCCAGTCCATACTGCAGATTTTTGGATCTGCTAGCTTCCGTAACCATATGAGCAGATTCCTTCAAATAAGCCCATTTATGGATCTAGATGCATGCTATTGGTTCTGTTTCTTTCAGTACAGACTATAATAGAGTTTTCTTCTGAAATATTGACATCCCAGAGCTGGGGGCATAGTTCAAGTTGGTGTTGTCTGGAATGAAGGACAAACATCCTCACAGAAATCTGAAAGTACATTGTGTCGCCAGCCCATCCATGCTCTTTGGTTGCTGGTTCAGTCTCTGTGAGCCCCCATGGGCCCAGGGTAGTTGTCCTTCTTGTGTTGTCCTTCACCCCTCTGCCACCTTCAATCTTTCCTCCCACTTTTCTATAAGACTCCCTGAGCTTAGCCTATTGTTTTTCTGTGGGTCTCTGCATCAATTCCCATCAGCTGCTGGATGAAGACACTCAGAAGGCAGTTATGCTAGGCTCCTGTCTGCAAGCATAGGAGATTATCATTAATAGTGTCAGAGGTTGGCTCTTTCCCATGGGGTGGGTCTCAGTTTGAACCAGTCATTGATTTGATGTCAATTTCCACACCACTCACTGCTCTTTAGAATTCTTCTAGGCTGGTTTGGTGGTGTGGACTATTTAAGGCATATATCATTAAATACAGTATTTGTTCAATAAAGGGCTTGCAGCTGTTGCTGATGCTCTGATAGCCACCAATGGCCTTTCAGCAGGGCACAATCCACAGGCCCAGACAGAGAGGCAGGAAAAATCCTGACATTCAGAATCTTTTTAATACAGTAACTTGAATGTAATCAATCCACGTGGGTTTCTGTCCATCCACTGATCTCCTCTCCTGCGTTGTGCAACACTCCCTTGTAGATTATCTTGTAAGGACGAGCAGAGGGACTTCTGGTTACTCTCCAGTCTTTTTTTTTTTAACTTGAATAATGAGTTCATCCCCCTAAAATGCATCTTAGCATTTTAAAATTTATTAACTATGTTGATAGAAAGGTCTTGCCTCCTTTCTCAGTAAGAATAAAGAAAAACATGTTTTCATTTGAAACCAGTCCTCTCAATTCAAGTATCCATCACATGTATAGTCTAAGCTCTTCGTAGGCATGCAAGGTCCCCAGGGAACTTAGAACATAACAAGAATCCATTACAGACCATCATGATGCACAAAGTCCTTAGTAAGTACAGGAGAAATCAAATTGAGTTTTCTTCTTGATTAAACTTGCTGATGTTTATTTTCCTGAGGGCAGACAGCATGCCTACCTCAAAGGCCATCACTTCTGTTATAAGGATCCCCAGTGAGAATAACGTAGACTAAACTTGAGTCAAATAATTATTTTAAAGTTAGAAGTATGTTCGGAGACTTTGAAGAGGACACGAACACATAAACAAAGCTGAAAGGCTAAATCCCTCCATGAAGTCTAAGAGAACACAAACATTCTAGTGAAAATAAGAAAGAAAATTCAGGCAAATTGAATTCAATGAAGAGAAACACTGAAGAAAATGCAAATATAAATGAAGCTGGAAATAAAAATAAGTCAACTAAATAAGTCAACTAAAAAAACTCAGTGAAAAGCCTCACCAATAAAATGTGTTCTGCAGAAGACAGAATATTAGGGGTTGAGAAGAAAGTAGCGTAACTGTATCATTTAGTCAAAGAAAATGTTTTTTAAATCTGTGAATGACACCTGAGATCTTTAGGACACCAGGAAAACAACCAAACTTTTGACTTTTGGGCACTAACAAAAGAGAAGAATTCTATGCTAAAGGCACAGAAAATATTTTCAACAAATTTAATGAAGAAAATAACCAAAATATAGTGAAAGAGGTTCATGTCAAAAAAGAAACACCCTCTGCAATATTGTAGTTAAAACACTAAATATACAGAAGAAAGAAAATGTATTAAAAGCTTCAAGAGAGAAACATCAAGACACACACAAACTAAAAGTCACATACAGGACCATCAGAATAATTACTTACTTCTAAATGAAAATCTTACAAGCCAGAAAGGCTTGCAACAGTGTTTTTGGATTTCTTCACAGACATCATAGGTGCCAACAGAGACTAATAAACTCAGTAAAGTTATCAATCACAATAGAAGGAGAAAGAGTCAACTGAATGGAAGGAAATCTTTGCCCACTATATGCCTAACAGAGCTAATATCTGGTAGGTACAAAGAGAAAAACAAGCAAACAAACAAGCAAAGGCTGAATATTAAGAAAACAAATAAGAGCCAGGTGCAGTGCTTCACACCTGTAATCCCAGCACTCTGGAAAGCAGAGGCAGGTGGATCTCTGTGAGTTCAAACCTAGCCTAGTCTACAAAGAAAGAGTCCAGGATGGACAGCCAAGGTTTCACAGAGAAACCTTGTCTCAAAAACAAAAACAGAGAAACAAATAAACAAAACGAAGGAAGAAAGGAAACAAATAAAGAAGGCAGGTGATGGGCTCATGGATAGAAGCACTTCCATGTAAGCCTGAGAGCCTGAGGCTGATCCCTGGGACTCCTCTGTGGAAGGAGAGCATGGATTCAGGGAAGTTGTCCTTTGGCCTGTATGTGCATACTGTGGTATGCATGTGCCCCACTATGGGTAAACACTTTTATTTAAAAGTTTTATATCCCCTTGATCTCCTTTAATTGTCTTATTGCTCTAGCTAGAACTGCAAGTACTATATTGAATAGATATGGAGTGAGTAGGTAGCCATGTCTTGTCCCTGATTTTAGTAGAATTGCTCTAAATTTCTCTCCACTTAATTTTATGTTGGCTTGCTGCATATTGCCTTTATTGTGTTTAGGCATGTGCCATGTATCCCCAACTTCCCCAAGACTTTAAACATGAAGGGGTGTTGGAGTTTGTCAAAGGCTTTTTTCAGCATTTAATAAGATGATCATGTGATCATATTCTCAAGTGAATAGCCCCAGTTCCCCCACCAGAGATGCCCAACCTGTGGACACTCAACATTATTTTGGGTAACCTAGTATTTACATATATAATCTACACACATCCTCTTATATACTTTAAATAATTTCTAGGTTATTCTGATACCTAATATAATAAAATATTATGTATGAAATAAATATTATAGTGTGTTATCCAAGACATACAATAAAGTATGCAGAATAGACACAAAATTTCAAGTATTTTGATCTATGGTTGAATCTGAAGGTATGAAGCCCAGGGATATAGAGACATGACTATATGTGTATGCGTGTTTATGAATGTATGTGATGTATAAGTTCAGCTGATCTTCAGTCCCACTTGGGTTTAAAGAGCATCTCAAATGCTGTTCTTTTAAGAAGAACTATATGAAATTGCTATATTTGTAGGTCAAAATGGTTAAATATCAGTCATTTCTTATGGTACTTTGTTAAAAAAAATAAGGGCTTTCAATGCCTGCCCTTGCTCTGAATAATGCATAGAGACTTTTATATTTATTAAAAGCTTCAAGTACTATAGCTGGGCAGGTACTGAGCTATTTTAACCCGATTATGATGGCCTAGCCTACTTCGCAGCCATGCTACCTGTTACCTGCCATCTTAGTTTCACCCCAGCTCCTCCTTCTTCATCCGTGTCCTCATGGTGACTCTCTCGCACTGAGATCAGAGGTCCTGCCTTAACTCTCTTGCCCAGCTATTGGCTGTTCAGATCCTTAGTGACCCATCATAAATGATGGAGAACAATTTTTACACAACATTGAGACAAGAGATGCTTTATAAAAATTACAATACCAAAGTCCGGACTACAACCAGAACTCTGGGCACAAAAAACAGCATTTGAACACACAGCACACAAAAACATCCTTCAATAGTTTGTCCATGAATGGAGCAACTAAAAACTACGGGTGCCCTGTCTGATAACTTCTTAGAATATATGCCCAGAAATGGGGCCAATCCCCCCCCTTCCCCCCAATGACACATGCATCTTCCTAATCTCTCATGCATTTGCCAAGCTGCCCTACAAGCCACGAGGGAAACAATTTGACTAGCTAAGCCCGTATGCTACTCTCTCTGTTGGGATTTTTCTGTGGAACTGGGATCTCCTTTCTCCTGGCAACTAGACACGTACAACTGTCTCCCTCACCCTCAGTGTACCAAGGTCATGCAGCAGAAGCTGACTGTACCTACAGTGGTAGCATAGAACCACCTGAAATGTCTTATGTGTTTAAAATTCCTTTACGTCACAGTAATTATCCCGAGATGCACATGCACTATGAATACATAGTGTTGTGAACAGAATAATAGTACAGTTTGAAGTTACACGGTACCAGCTACCGTGTTACGCGGTCAGCCTATTGATGCCTCACCATTACCCTAAGATCTAAGCATCATCACGTCCACCTTCAGATAAGGCGATATCATCAGCTTGTCCAGATGGCACAGCTGCTGTACTAGTTGCATGCTGCTACAAAACAAGATAGCAGGACTTAGCCATTTAAGACAACACATATTTATTTGCTATTTATTGATTTCCTTGTTTGATGCATTTATTTCTAAAAACAGGGTCATGCTATGTAGCAGACTGCTGGTGGCCAACTGGCCCCCAGTCTCTTGAGTGTTGGAATTACAGGCATACACCATCTTCTCTTTGGGAGCTTGCAAGAAGCTGAGATCAAGGTACCAGCCAGGGCTGGGGTCTCAGGTTAGGATTTGATAAGGAGCAGATCTGCTTTCAAGTTCATGCACGTGGTTATTGAATGCTTTCAGTTTCTCAGGGGTTGTTGCACTGAGAGCCTAAGCCACCTGTTGGCTCCCTGTCCCTGGTTCTTTCAAAGAACAAAGAAGGTCACCCACGGAAGCTCACTCTATCAAAGCCAGCACAGGACAGAAAGAACTTCTTGTATGGTTTGATCACAGAAGCGACATCCCATTATCTTTGCTGTATTCTTTTGGTTAGAAGCACATTACCAGGCTAGCCCACTAAGGTGATTGATACTGATTACCTTCGAAACAGGATCCAGAACTGCTCAGGAGACAATCATCTGGGCACGTCTGTAATGCAGTTCTAGATGAGGTTAATTGAGGTGGGAAAACTCATCTGAAATGTGAGTGGCACCAGCATCCACTTCCCTCTGCTTCCTGACTGTTCATGCAATGTGACCTCAACATTTGTTGCCCTGACATCCCCACCGTGATAGACTGCCTGTATCCTTGAACGGAGATACAAAAGAAAGTCTTCTCCCTTAAGTTTCTTTTGTTGCAGTTAAATAGCAGAATTAGGGTTTGAACCACCCCCAGACACTCAAGCTTTCCCAGTTGACCACTATGCTCTGTTGTCGTCTCTCAGATGAATCAGCCTGATTATTTCCTTAATAGATTAGTCTGGCTAGTCTCCTATGGGCTGCAGTGCTTCTCAGCTGTGTTACCCTTTTCAATTTAATCTCCCCAGGCAAAGGATGCTGACCAACGCAGCAGAGGGGGCGACAAACTTACTAGTGCTACAGGTTTCATCCTGGGGTGACTTAGTCATAAGACTAATATGACTTCTAATGGTACACCTTGACCCGTAGCTAATAAACCCAGTCTTCCATGAGATTTGTACAACATCTCACCAATCTGCATATAGAGAAATGAAAATGTAGCCAACTCAGAGCAGAGAAGCAAAGCTGCCTTGAGAGGCAGAATTGATATTGTCCACGCAGTCTTCCCTTTCACCTTTGTGTTTAGCATCTGTAACTCAATTCAGAGTTGAAGCATGTTGCCTGGGCAAACATCTTTAGACTCAGCCATACATCTGTGTGTAATTTGGTTTTCAGGGGGGCAGGGAAACTGGTCATGAGAGCACTTCTGTGGGCAGAGGTATATCTTCATTTACTGAAATGTTCCTAGCAACAGAAGTTGTTTTCTTTTTCGCCCCCAAGTCCTCAGAGTGGAAACAGGCAAAACTGATGACAGGAAATCTAGAAAATGGTCGATGTGTTTCAGTTTCCTGAGAGTGCAATTGTGTTGTAAGTGTATTCCACTGCATTTACCAACATGAAATCAAAGTGGTGTGTTTTTTTTTTAATCTAATGACAAACATGAGTTACTGTGGGTTTTTTTTTTTTTCCTTTAAAAGCTAACATATGGAACAGCAGGTAAATGCGATCATGTCATACTGCCTAGGGACTGTTCTGGCATTTCAATTGCATTTTTCTTGCAGGATGATTTTTCTTATTATCTGTTTCCATATTATTTAGCTCTGCATGCATTCAAACTCAGCCAGCTCAGTTCCTTCTGGGAAGTAACAATAATAGCAGTGATTAGCATTTTTATTGATCACCCTCTATGTGCGCAGCGTTCTCTATGTACTTATGTATGTGTGGCATGTGGCATATGCACAGTGCACGGGAGCTTTGACCGAGGTGCAGGCACTCGCAGCCGTGCTCGCTTGTTGTTAGCTAGTGTTGTTGTTAGTGATGTGGGTCAGCACTCTTATCCACTGCGGCCCCTCCTCATACTGTATCCTATACATTTTCAATGCAACACCTCATCTGTTTTCATAACGATCCTAAAAGTTGGGCTCATTTTCACTGGTGAGGGAAATGAAACTCGAGGCTCAGAGAATATACGTAACTTGTCCACAGCCTCACAGGTAGTCATTAGGAGAGCAGGCTGTGAGGCCCTGCCTTTCAGACTCTGGTGGCTTGCCTCCACATAATGTAATTAATGAATGAGTGAGCAATGTATGGGTAATTTGGATGCTTCCCATGCTCTCCCACCCTTCCTTGGCAAAAAGTACAGAATAGCAAGCCCGCAGTCTGGAACAACGCTATTGAGAATGCAAACAGTGGGATCCAACAGACTTGCAGTCCAATTTGAAATCAGTCCCTTAGCTGTATGACCTTGGCCAAGGTTGTAAAGCTTGATAATTATTTGCTTACAAGGAACCCAGGAGTTATGGCTGTGCCTTCTTGTAGTGACAGGAGAGTTTTATGAGGTAATACGTGTAAATGCTTGGCATGGCGCTTGGTATTATGGGTAAAGATGTGTTGATCATTTCTCTGACCAGCATGTGGACTTCTATAGTGTTCTGTCATTTATTATCTATATGACCAGGAATAAGTAATTTAATCTTCCAAGACTCTGTTTTCCTGTTTGTTAGCTGGGCATCCTAATATTGCCCTTGACATGGGGAATGTTTTAAAGGTATGCATGAAAGATGTTCCCAAAGGTTACCTAGGAGACATTAATCAATGCCTGGAGCTGTTTTGCATGTCAGAGCTGAAGGATACTCTTGTGGTGTGTGTGTGTGTGTGTGTGTGTGTGTGTGTGTGTGTGTGTGTGTGTGTGTGTGTTACAGCTATGGATGTTGGATACTCTTGGCATCTAGTGAATAGATACCAAAGATGTTATAAAACATCCAATAGGCACAGGACCACCCTCTACAAAAAAAATTATTTGGTCTGAAATGTCAGTAGTTCCAACATCAAGAAATTCCACCAAATGGCCCAAGTAATCCGACATAAGGCCCAAGTAATGCTAGCAGTGATTGTTTTCTGTCTTCTGGAGCTTCCATTTTCTAATTATTTTTAAAGGTCCTTCCCACTTTAGAACTCTTCAATTCAGCATGAGGCAAAACATAGATCCAGCTCCATGTACAACTGGAGAAGGGTATAAATACTGTGTCTGAGTAGGCTTTCATCAAGACGAGTTGTTGGAAGCAGTGATCTATTTTGGTGAGCTGGAAAACACTTTTTTTTAAAGTTGAAGTTTTATAAGTCTTACTTTCAAGTGGTAGTTGAAAGTGGTTCTCACTACACCGTATTCCCCACTTGTTAAAAGAACAACCCCAGGTTGTCGATTTGTGCTGTACTTTCACTCCTGTTTGCAATGACATTTAAGGATAAAAAGCACTCCTTTTTCAGAGAAGAGGAATGCTAAGTTATCATGTATTTTCTTTCTAAAACATTATGGGCACGGGCAAACCCATGTGCTTGTCTTAAGAGTTTTGGGGTCAGTTGTGTTAGTGGGTAAGCTAAGCGGAAGAGACAGAAGCAGCAGGATCAGAAGTTTGAGGCCAGCCTGGGCTATATATTAAAAAAAAATATGGATCACATTGAAGATGAGTCAGAAAGATGGTAAGAGACACAAGCCAGGGAGGACTAGACCAAAACACTGTCTTCTGGACATGAGAGGACTGTTATGCTCATGAACCCACAGCAGCTGTGCCTGCACATCACCTACACAGGCTCAAGCCCATCAGCATCCAACAGGGAGGGGCTTGGAACTCATTAACCCTCATGCCTAGTTGGCTTCTCGGGGAGATGGAGTCAGTTTATTTAAGGGTGTGGCCGTAGTAGGTGGGCCATGCTTCATCGGATGGCCCACACATCAATATAATAGGCAAGATGGCTTAACAGGTAAAAGTACTAATGACCTGAGTTGAGTCCTTGTGGTGGTTTGACTAGGAGTAGCCCCCGTAGGCTCACAGATTTGAATGCTTAGTCATCGTGGAGTGGCACTACTTGAGGAGGATTAAGAGGTGTGATTTTTGTTGGAGTAGGTGTGGCCTTACTAGAGGAAATATGTCAGCTGCGGGTAGGCTTGGAAGTGTCAAAGGCCCAAGCCAATTCCAGTGTCTTTCTCTCTTCCTGCTGCCTGGGGATCCAAATGTGGGAGTGCCAGGTACTTTTCCAGCGCCATGTCTGCCTGTGTGCCACCATGTTCCCTGCTATGATGATAATGGACTGAATTTCTGAAACTGTAAGCCAGTCCCAATTTTGATATACTGGTATAGAATTCAAATTTAAGATTATTCTTCACACAATATATATATAAATTTCTACTCTAATATGAGGTATTGTAGACATACCACTCAAGAAGAATACAAAGTTTACCTGCTACCTTGAAAGTGCTATTGCAGGCTGTTTAGGATAAGTAAGTTAGACAAGTTAATTGTCAATTGATCAAATCATGGTCACGTCAATTACTAGTCTATTTATATCACAAGAATATACATCCCAGGTGTAACAGATAGGTATGATTTTATAGACAGATAAGGTAAAATAGTTAGATAAGGGTCTTCAAAAACTTTAGAGTCCTACAGAATATGGCATTTAAAGATGTTTTTATTGTTTTAAGGATTATTTGACAATAAGACAGGTTTTCTTATTGTCTCTCAAAACCCAGCCTACCTCAACGACGATGATAAACATCAGAGAACCTCCCAATGGAGATGGCTTCAAATGTGGAAAGCAAGCCACTGGACAAAATGTCCTCATTTTGACTATAGACAGAATTCTGTCTAAAAGTAGGCAAGCTTGGATGCAGGTAGAGTCGATGACCAAACTCTGTCAAGACAGGGTAAGCAAGTCCTCAAAAGCTCCTGCCTCACAAATATGTCTGTCAGATATATTGGGCCAGAAGGCTGAAGAAGATGCTCCAGAGTTTTAGAGAATTATGGGTGACAGTTCAGGCACCAAACTGTCTCTGTCATTTTCTCTATTTGGAAGCTGCTAATCTGCACTTCCTGTTGACTCGGGTAATTAATTTTATTCCTTTTCAAGACTCTGATGGAATAAAAGACCAAATAGTTTAGTTTTGCAATTAAGCTTAGTTGTTTAGAGGTTAAGATGTTTTTAGGTCTAGATAGATGTTTTAAGTTGACAGAGATGAGATATGATAGATATTGATTTACACTCAGAATTTTAAACTCACCAAAATGTTTTCTACAAGGTTGTCAAATACAAATAGCCAAGACACTATGAATGTAACATTAATATAATTCCTGATTGTTTTGTGGTTCTTCTTGCTATATGTAGTTTACATATAAATGTACATGTAAAAAAATAAAAAATTATAAAAAAGAAATGCAAAAAAGATTTGAATGGGTTGGGGGGGAAGAGAGAGGGGCTTCATAAAAAGAGTAAGATAGGGAGGGAAAAATGCTTGCCTTTATAAGAGTTGCCAGGTATCTTAGGGTCTTATTGCTGTGAAGTGAACCTTTTAACTGAGGCTAGCTTCCTGCTTGCTTAGTCATTTTCATTATGGGAAACATGGTAGCATGCAGGCAGACATTATACTGGAGAGGTAGCTAAGAGTTCTACATTCGGATTGGCAGTCAACAGGAAAAGAGACACACTGGGTCTGGCTTGAGCATTTGAAACCTCAAAGCCCATCCTTAGTGACACACATTCTCCAAAAAGGACACATCTCCGAATAGTGCCACTCCCTGGTATGAGCCTATGGAGACCGTCCCTATTCAAACTACCACATTCCACTCCCTGCCCCCATAGGCCATAACATAATGCAAACTGCAGCCCAACTTTAAAAGTCCCCATGGTCTAGGAAAGTCTCAACCCTGTTTAAAGGTCCAAAGTTCAATCTGTTCTGAGACTCAAGGCAATTTTTCAACTGTAATCCCCTGTGAAAATCAAACAGAAAGGCAGGTCACATGTGTGTCAGCACACCTCGAATGCGTGTCCTCGTGCAAACGCAAGAGGCACTTTCCTGACTGAGCCATCTGCACAGCTTGGCAAAAATGCTCTTCTATGGAATAGTGGTGACATTGTCTTTCTGCAGTTTTAGTTACTCCATGCATGTTCTCCAAGGCGGGGTCTGTGGTAGCTGTTAGTCTCACTTGTTAAGTGTTCCCAGGTTTGAGTATCCGAGACATGCAGGGTGCCCACTGACTGCCTGGTTTATAGTTGGCTTAGATCATGTGACTATCTTTGGCCAGTGAGCTGTTTTCAGTTTAAAGCCTGTGTAGGAACCATTAGGTTTTGCTCCATTTACTAACAATAATGATCAATGCTCCAATTAATACCTGCTTATCAGAGGACTCCCAGAAAAAAGGCACACAGAACAGGACTTCCAGGCAACCTGTGAATGTGGAGGAGAAACAACACTTATCACTTTACTCTTATAGGGCTTGTCTCTTACAGCATCATAAATTATCCTATCTTTACTTGTATTACTAGCCCGCATGTAGCTAAAACTATGTACATACTTGCACATATGCTTATACATGTACCCTCATGCAAATACAAACCAATTCAAATGGTCTTGTCTGTACAGTTTTATGAAAGTTTAATTCGGTTCATTGCTAGTGTTTGTGGGGAGGGGCTGCACTGGCCATGGTGCACGTGTGGTCCGAGGGTCGCTTTGTGGAGTTGGCTCTCTCCTGCCGCGTTCACCTGGGTTCTGGGGGTTGAAGTCAGATTGTCAGGCTTGCTCAGCGAGAGCTTTTACCCACTGAGCCATCCTGTAAAATCTTACCCGTTCTGTTGTAACCATTCTTCTAGGGGTTATGGTTGTTGGAAAATATATTTATGGTCCAAAAGCTGTTGATTGGACATCTATGCCAGTTGATGAGTCAATAAAAACAAACACAACAGTAAAATGGCAACAAAAATCCCTGTCCTCTGCAGTTTTGGTGCGTGGGTGTACATTCCTCTTGTAAGTGTAGATCTGCCTTGCTGTTCTTGTTAGCCTCTTGTAAAGACAGACTATACCTTCCTCAGCCAGGCCTCTCTGTGTGGTGGCTGGGCTGCTCTTGGTCTGTCTCTTGTCAGAAACAAGGCTGTAGTATCTCTATCACTCAACCGGTGATACTCTGAGCCTCGAGTGTCACAGACATACTGTGGACACATTTTAGCTCCCCAGTCATTCTGCTACAGGTGGATGCATGGAATGTTGCCGCATCTCCGCTATTATCTACCCACTGGTTCAATAGCTAATCAGGCTAAAGATTTGGGAGTGGTTGTGGGTGATTTCCTTAAGATAAGGACTGTAAAATGTTCTGGTGGAGGCCTGAGCTGGGGCATCTGGAAGGCTGTTGATGTTTGTCAGCAGGCTCCTCCCTCACAGGCTTGCTTTAGGCATTTCCCTGGGCGTCGGTGGTGGTGGTGCACAGGAGAAGTAAAGGGATGTGTCCGGCATCTTCTTTCATGCCACCTGAGGAGCCAGGGGACTAAGGCAGACACGAGAAGCTCAATTAATACTGGTAGGAGGACTTGTTCCCTTAATTTTTTAATTAGCACACACAGTATTAGGCTTCATTACAGCAGTTTCAAACAAAAGTTATTTTTGATTCTTTTCCCCCATCCTCCAACCCCCCTAAGCCCTCCCATAGTCTCTTTTCTTGTTTAAAACTAGCTTATTTATTCTTTGAGATTTTCATGTGTGAATACAGTACGCTTTCACGGTATTCACCCACTACTTCTTCCAGACTCCCACCAGGTCTTGCTCCCTGTTTTCTCTTCTTTTTTGAGCTAACTGAACCGAATGAACTGGTGCTCTCCCTATGTGCATGACTTTAGATCATCCAATGGAGTGCGGCCACCGATCAGGAGCCACATTCTTGAAGAGAACTGACTCCTTTTCCTGGCAGCCATCAGCAGCCAATAACTGCTTAGCTGTGGGTGGGGCATAGGGAAAGCCTCCTCACGTGCTGGGATTTCTTACAAGATCAAGCTAACTAAAATTCCATCCTTCCTTCCTTCCTCCCTTCCTTCTTTCTTTCTCTGTTTCAGTTAGAAATTTTCTTTACTTCAGATTTCCTTTCTAGGAAGTCTTTACTTCTTAACGAAGTTGTCACAATGGTGACACTTTGTCCGACACTATACATCAGCTGCCTTAGTCCAGGGACTGCACCTTGTGGGCTTCTGTGGTGGGTTTCCTGTCCCGCTCTCCAAGACTGTAAGACCCCCTCCCCTGTGCACCCGGCATAGCAAGCATAGCAGCAGTAACGTTATCTTGCAAGGCAAGACTAAAATAATGGGTTCCCGAGGTAAGATAAGGCCTGGAGCTCAGAGGAGAAAGATAAAAGCGTGCTTGTCCTTGTCAAACAAAATATTTATGGTCGGCCATCTGGCCCAGGGAGTGGACAAACTCCCCTGTTCCCATCCGATGGCCGGGCCATAACCTCGCTCCATGTCAAACAAGATATTTATGGATGGCCACCTGGCCCAGAGAACGGGTAAACTCCCCTGCTCCCAGAGCCCACCTAATGACCGGACTATAACCTCGCCTCATTTAAATTTACCAATCAGAGCCCTGTAACTATGCTTTTTCGCTTCTGTAACCGAGCTTCCCGCCAAACTCCCTATAAAGGACCCCCTAAAGACTCGCCCGGCGCGCCAGCCTCTTGGGAGACTGAAACGCCCGGGTACCCGTCCCCTTAATAATAAAGCCTCTTGCTTGTTGCAGCCGAAGCCTTGGTCTCGTTGGTTCTTGGTGGGGGTCTCCGCGTTAAGACCGCCGTGTCGGGGGTCTTACAAGACAACTCTTCGGCGTCCTTTCCATAGGCCCAGCAACACACCTGCCCAAATTAGACCACTGCATTAGTAATATTTTTAGTCACTGGAACCAAACATCGGGAAGGACAGTTTGGGAGAAGGCCCAGGTTTCAGAGAGATTTCAACCTATTGTGGTGGCGAAGGCACGGCAGCGAGACCTGCCCCTCTGTGGTGTCAGGCACATGCACTGGATCAGGTACGTTTAGAACTGAGGGCCATCCCCAGGGATCCACTTTGGCCAGTCAGGCCCCATCTCCACAAGGCTTCACACAGCAGAATCTGGAGAGCAAACCTTGAACACATGAGCCTGTGGGGACAGTTCAGAGTCCAAAGATAACAACCAGTTTCTTCCTCCTTACAGGGAATGTTGGCTCTGTTTCTTAACAATTAAACTTTATTATACAACCCAACTAGCATACACAAGAAGGAAAAGACAGGTTAAAGGGACAGAAGAGTGAACCTTCCGGTATCCATTCCACGGGACGGGTCTTTAGGTGTCTCTCTGTCCCGCGAGCTGGTCCAGTCCGGTTGCCCTCTCTGCGCGCTCTCCTCGCCTCAACTTGTTGTTTTGTCTTCCCCCCACCTTCCCAGTCACATGCAAAGGGCGGTCTCCTTCTCCCTTCGAGGGTCAATTAGGAAAACAATAGCCACGGTGGGGTTCCCAGGTCCGCTTCCTGAATTCCAAGCCCAGGAAGGCTCCAAACAGTCTGTCACAAGGTATTCATGGGGTGCCCCGAGGGTAAAGCCTGCCAAGATTGCTTCCACCTGTGACAAAGCTTAATCTTTCCCACAAGGGAACAGTGTGGGGACAGCCTGTCACACCCACAGAAAGCCCCTCTGCTCCTCTCAGCAGCTGTCTCTCTCATGCCTGCTTCGGGTTTTCTCACCAGCACACAGCGGCAGGCAGATTCTGTTACACCTTACTTTCCTCACGAAGTGTCCCCTTTTCCTCTCTGAAGAGAAAATACAAAAGTGTCCCAGGGGCAGGTTCTCCAGTCAACTATAGACCCCTCTCAATTGTGATGGGCCGCTTGGCTCTGGGGACGGTCTGGGCCTGTGTTGTGTAATGGCCCAGAGAAGCAGCCAGTGTTTCCCCTGCTTACAGCCACTAGTTCTTGCCCACAGGGTGTAGGTAGTATGGCACCTAGCGCCCCTACCTATGCATATGCTCAAAACAATGCAGTTCTATTGTCTCCGTTTCTGGACTGTGCTGAAGTGAGCATCCTCAGTATGCAGGACTCCATGTTAGTCTGTAGAGTCGGGGTGTGGCTCTTCTTGGGTACATCCTTCTATAAAAGGTGTGTGTGTGTGTGTGTGTGTGTGTGTGTGTGTGTGTGTGTGTGTGTGTGTGTGACAGAAGGGGCATCAGGTGCCCTCTTCTATCACTCCGTGTCTTGTTCCTTTTGAGGCAGGATCTCTTTCTGAACTCAGAGCTTGTATTTTGAGCTAGGTTGACAGCCAGAAAGCCCTAACAATCCCCTGTCTCCACCTGTAACAGACAGAGTTACACTGAGCCACAGACGTTTGCGGGACCACACCAGGCTTTTACATGGGTGCTGGGATCCCAACTTTGGTCCTCATGCCCGTGCATCAGCTGTACTTAGTGAATGAGCCACATCTTAACCACTTTCTGCAAACATGTATCGCTGTCTACAAATCTACTTTGTGCCAGGCATGAGCGAGGGGACTTGGGGATACTTCAGTGGTACTTACACTATGGAAAAAGAGAAATTACAGCAGGACAGGGGCAGGTGACACTATTAAATTGAATGGTCACAGTAGCACTCTATTAAGAAACACAACTTCAGCAAAGGCTTGAAAGTGGTGAAGGAGTTAACCAAGGAGATATGGGGGAAGATTTGGTAGAGAGAAATAATCCAAAGTGGGGGGTGGAAGAATGCGTGCTGGGTACGATGAGGAGCTGCAAAGACATACGTGCTGGGAACAGATGGACAAGAGAAAAGAAATAGTTAAAGAAGGCAAGAGGTCAGCACCACACACCAACCTCTACTGCCATGGTATGAGCTTTGGCTCAAGAAAGTGCAGAGCCTGGCAGGTGGCAGAGTGGAGACATGACCTTACTTCTGTTGTGAAAGGTTTGCTGTGATTGACATACTGGAAACTGAGTGCTCAGAAGCCCAGAAGGAGGCAGAGAAAGTTCTAAGAGACTGTCCTCTGCTCCTGGAAGGAAGAAGTTGTTGAGAGGGAAGATGAGAACAAAGATGGAGGAGGCAGTGGTTGTGGGCATGAGGCTATTTGGGGCATATGGAACCTTCTAGAAGTCCAAGCAAAGACATCAGCAAGCAGTTGGATAGATATATCTGGAATTCCCAAGAGAGATCTTGGCTTCATAGCTATAAAGGACTCGGGTTATCTCTTCTGCATTTTTGGGAGCCATGCTGTCCATTACTCGAAAGCATACATCAGTATGTGCACGTGCCTAGAGTCAGAAGCAACCGAGAGTCAAGATGATGATTCTCCCATTTCCCAAGGGCCTCAGATGTCTTCTGATCAACCAATAGGATAATACAGCCTTGTTCTAGAAAGGACTGCTGGTTTAGTTTCTATGTGACAGTTGTTGATGATCTTTAAATAAAGACTTCATTTTATTCATGTGTGTGCGTGCACATGCATCTGTGTGTGTCTGTGAATGTGTATGTGCACATGCATGGGATGTCTTTAGAGACCTGAAGAAGGTTCTAGATTCCCTCGAGGCTGAAGTTACACCACTTGACACGGCTGTGGTGATCTGTATTCCTCTCCTCAGGATGGAGCAGCAAGCGTTCTCACCATGAGCCATCTCTCCAGTCTTTTCACAGCTTGTATGTAGTTAAGCTGAAGGCTGTTTACTTATTTTTTTTCCTTTGTGTGTGCGTGCATTATGCACACGTGTGTGCATGTTTATTTTCACATGCTTCGGTGTGCTTGTAGTGGCCAAGCATCAGTGTAGAGTGTGCCCTCAATCCCACTCCATGTTTCTTTTTCTTTCTTTTTTTTTTTTTTAAAGATAATCTCTCCCTGAGCCTGGAGCTTGCTGTTTGCCTTGATGGGCTGCCCAGCGAGTCCCAGCCAGCTCTTGTCTCCTTCTTCCCGACGCTGGGGTTACAGGCCTGCATCAGAGCAGCCGGCTTTTATGTGGGTGCCAGGGACTGAACTCAGGTCCTCGTGACTATGCAGTGTTTTCAGCTGGGTCATCTCTCTAGCCCTTTCTTTTCATTTTAAGCATGCTGTAGTCATGCATATTTAGCAGGTACAGCGGAGCTGTTCAACACATATTCCTTTATGAAGCATAGTGATCAAATCGGGGTAATTAGCAACGTGATCATCTCAAACACTGAACATTTCTCTGCGTCGAGGATATTTAAATCCAGGAAGGACATTTGAGTTCACCGGTTACCAATTTCATCTGTGCGCGTGCACGTGCGTAACACACACACACACACATACACACACACACACACACAAGCACGTTTAGAAGCAAACAGGCCTGAGCTCGAATCTCTGTGCTGGAGTTTTTCTATTTCAGGGTAATTTATGTTGTTCTGGTTTTCAAGTCTTCATCAGATCAGAAAAATCCTTGTTGGGCCTTTGGAGCGACTATCATTGCCTTCCTCAGAAGGTGGCACCCACGAAACATGATCGTACTATCTGCCTGCTCCTCCTTTCCCACAGCAACGAGCTTAGATATAATAGGTGTTTGGTAAATGTTTCTGAATTCCCCACTTAGACTCTCATCTGAGTGAAAAGACTTTCCTAATTTTGTATTTCCCTAACATCTATTGCTACAAGACATAGCATGATATTTGCCTCATGTGGGCATGTATGTATACTGTATTACTACATGGGTGTTGCATGTGTATGTGAGCACATGTGAGTGTCAACGGAGGACAGCAGTTGACAGCAGGAGTCTTCCTCCATAGCTCTTCTGGCTCTTGATGGACCCAGAGCTTTCTGACTTAGCTAGATAGGCTGGTTGGCCAGAGAGTGGCAGTCATCTGCCCTGCTCTCCCTCCCCACAGAAACTCAGGCCTGCATGCTTGCACAGCAAGCATTTTAACTTAATATGTTATCTTTTTATTTTTGTTATCTTTTTATTTTCTGCCCCAAGATGGCAGAAGCTAGCATTTCCCCTAGTCCTTTATCTTGAATGCATGGTACTGCTTTAGGTCACTGTAGGGTCTCAGGAGCCGGCTAGTCAACAGGCAAGGTGAGAGTGGGTGACAGGAACCGGGCCACATACGAAATAGAATTTTAAGGACCTTAATGCAAACCACCTTGAAAAATCCACCACACAAAAGAAGACAGACTGACATTATTTCCTGCAGTAAGGTTTTAGAAATTAATTGATTTTTCTGACTCAGTGTGGGTTTAAACCATTTATCTGAAGGTTCCACAGTATATTCTTTGAATTATTCTGAAAGACGTGGCAGGAAAGACGAAATAACGAGCTCAGCCCTCCGTGGAGCCTTGTTCCACGAGGTCGTCCTGTTTGTCATCTTTCAGCTCCCCTGCTTCTTGTAGGGAGCTGTTTGGTGGCCCCACTACCGCCTCTAGGTCCCTGGAGAAAACACGAGTCCTGCCTGTGAGTGACATCACCTCCTTTTAGATCAGCAGTTGCCTGCCAGACCTTCAGCGTCGAGCCACCACCTTGTCCTAGCTCTGATACCCACCCCGCCCCTGTAGCAGCAATATTTAATAATGCAAAGGCTACAAAGACTGGCTGGATGAATCACCATGGTGAGTGACCAGCCAAATTGAAATCTCCTTTAACAAAGAGGCCTTGAGATCCAGGAATAAAAACACATTTCTTTAAGTTCCAACATTAATGGCCGTGCTCTGCATTTTCAGTGGCAATGCCTGCCCTTTATTCTTACTGTAGGATGTTGTAAAAGACGCTGGAGTCTGTGTCAGGGCCAAAGTTGTTTCCTAGCTTAGTGTTTTGAAAAGCTCAAACTGCAAACATTGTGTCACATACAATGTGCATGTGTATTCACACATGTGTGCTGTTATGTGTATGTGTTGTGTATGTGTGTGTTGTGTGTGTTGTGTGTATGTGTGTGTGTGCGCGTGGTGTGTGTGTGTGTGCGCGCGAGCGTGCTTGCGCATGTGAAAGTCAGAGGACAACAGTGCTAGTCCATTTTCTCCTTCTACACCCTGGGTTCTGGGGACCAAACTCAGGTTCCAGGCTTGGTGGCAAGTGTCCTGAGCCGAGGATGCTTCAGCAAGACATCATTGGAGACAGAGCTAAACGTGGGGCTCACTGGTTTGGCTACACTGGTTGCCCCTAAGCTCTATGGGTTCTCCCGTCTCTGCCCTCAGGACACTGGGACTTCAGGCTTGTGCTGCAGCGCCTGGCCTTTTTATGTAGGCACTGAAGCTTGAACTCATGTCCTCATGATTGTCTGCCAAGGCCCTGATCCAGTGACTCATGTCCCCAGCCCCTCGGATGTCAGCAAATCACCTTCCTTCTTTAGTTCTTTGCCGTATCTGCAAACCACTTGCATTACATTTCACTGGGTTTCCCTCACTTTTGTTATTCTCAAATGTTTGCTTAAGAGAAAAAAAAAACCCCTCAGTGCTGATAGTCTGTAGAGTGAGCATCTTGGTGGCCTGGGTAAAATAGAGGGAAACAAATGATGAGTGTACGCCAGCAAGTTCTGTGGTCTGCTCATAATGCTAAGGCTAAGACTGGAGATTCTGGGGGTGAGGGAGAGTGCCAAAGTGTTATGTGGTAGGTAAACAATGAAGGCCAGTGGTGCTTTCCTCTCCGAATGAATGAAGTGAATTCAAGAAAGACTCAACGGTGTCAAGTACCTAAGAGACAGCAACTTCCGTGAGGAAGGACTCGTGATTTCAGAGGCTTGGGGCTATGAGCTGGCTGGCTCCCTGTTTCTGGGCCTCTGGTGAGGTCAAGGAATCACGGCAGAAAGAAATCAGAGGAAAGTTCCTCTCCTTGTGGTGGCCAGGGAGCAGAGAGGCTTCTTGAGCTGGTGAGCTTCTCCGTTCTCTTTCCTCCTCTGCTGAGGCTCCAGCCTATGGGATGGCGTCATCCATACTCAGGGTCAGTCTTCTCCTGGAAGCACCTTCTCAGCCATGAACAGAAGCGCATTTCACTGATGGCCTGGGCATCACTCAACCCCAACTAAGTTGATAATCAAGATTGACCATTTCAGAGCCCTTTTCTGGAGATCTGTTCTGCATCAGGCTTCTGTAGACAGTTACGTGAAGTAGGAAAAAGCAGAACTACATATACAGAGGACTACACACACACACACACACACACACACACCACATTCATACACACATTCACATATTCACACACACATATTCACACACACACACACACCACATTCATACACACACTCACATATTCACACACACATATTCACACACACACACACACACCACATTCATACACACATTCACATATTCACACACAAATATTTACACACACACACACACCACATTCATACACACATTCACATATTCACACACACATATTCACACACACATATTCACACACACACACACACACACACACACAAAACCTTGCATACAGGGACAAGGTAAAGCTCATTAGACCTAAATATTATATTGCTTCAACTTGCTGAGTTTGATGCTATGTCATTACAGCTACGTCAGATGTCAGCATACAGCAGGGTGAAGGATACCCTCAACTTTTTGTCCTTTTTCTGGAGCAGCTTCCTATGATCCCATGTGACTTCAAAACAAAGTGTTGGAAAAGAGAGTATACTGCCCCACGCTGGCCACATTCTGCATCTGCACATCACCTAGTATCAACCTTCACCTTGTTGCTCACCCTGCACAGAACTAAGCTTGGCAGCTTCCAGAGGTGCGTGTTTGGGAACGTTCACTCATCAGACTCTTTAACAATGGGGGCACGGCGGCGGGGGGCGGGGGGGTAGACAGTAAGATAGGATTGGTCAGGGCCTGGTGGCCCAGATTTGAATCTCACTTTCACTCTGCAAGTTCAGGGACATTGCCTAGAAGCCTTGGCCTCTCCCAGGCTGGGGCTGGCATAGAAGTGAGGTTAACATGAGAATGGGGTGTGGCACTTTCCCTAGGACTGCTCAGGGTGAAACAGCATCCTCCCACATGCTCAGTAAGTACTGCTGCCATTTTCCTCATCTAATTTCCATTCTTCTTCCTCTTTTTCATCATCACCATCTTCCCACTGGGCTGAATTGCCCCTCTATACTCAGGTGCCCACTTGGCATCTGTGACTGTGGCTTTATTTGAAAACATGCTCTTTGAAGATGTGAACACATTAAAGTGAGGCCATACTGGAGGGAGGGCTCCTTCCCCGTAACAGAGGAGAGTGAGGGTGTCTTAGAGATGGGGGGGGTGCAGATGGGGAGTACAGCAAAGGTTGACTGGGGTTATGGGCCTCACAGAAGAATGCTAATGAGTCTGCCAATGCCTTGGCCTTGGCTGACTGTGAGCCTTCAGAATTAAATGTCTGTTGTTTATAAATCCAGCCCATGATATTCTGTGACACCATCCCGAATGGACCAAGACATTGGGAGGGTAATTGACTATGACTGCACATCATAGACTTAAATTAATGTCATCTCTGGGATTATAACTAAATTCTCTTCATTTCCCCATCTTAAAAATACCACCATCTTTAAACCATGAAACATCAACGGTTGTGACCTTAGAGCCCCTACATTCTGAACACTTTCTGAAAGAACTGAGGTCCAAAGAGAAGTGGTATCCCCATCACAAGGCAAACCCTTACATCTTACACCCCAACTACCCAGTAACACCTGTAATATAATAGCTGCTGCTGCTCCTAGTGGCAGAGATTGGCATTACAAGCCAACGCGGCACACTTAGGCGTATGCATTATTTTTAATAGATGGAACATGATTCATTTTAAATATAGACATTCCTCAAGGTGGGTTTCTTAAAAGAAATAATAAACCACAGACTACATAGCGTCTCAGAGGGAAAGTAAGGTTAATTCTCTAATATATTAGATTTAAGTTTATGATTAGTGTAACTTGGCTTTGGAACATTAATCACTGATGAGAACATATTTCTTTCAACTGATTATATATACATGTATGTATATTTTACTGGGTTAATGCAATATTATTGCACTTTTGCAGCTAATAATTTTTTTCTGAATTTTAATGCACTGTGAAATAAACTTAAATAAAACAAAAGTAATATATACTCCAACCAAAACTTTTTAAAAACTCAATTTCAATACATATGCATGAAACACATTTAGAGTTTTCCCCAAAGATATAATTATAACTTTGAGATGCACTTTATATACCCACATGGCTTATGTACCAGCAGAAATGGTAGTGACCCAGAACAACCGTTTTTAATATGTCTCAATGGGGATTTTTTGTTGTTGTTTTTTTTTCCTTGCCCTGAACTTCTTAGCCAATGGTCATATAAATTTCAGCAGTATTGGGATTAGAAAACATGGTGCTCTGACTCCCAGGCTCCGAGGTGCAGTTAATTGAGACATGGCTTCAAGTGGTCCTACTGTGGGGAACAGGGAGGAGATGTAGGGAATCACTTTTCTGGAAAATCAGGAAGTACCCATTGCTTTTGGTTCCTTGGCTCCAGACAGGGCTACCATGTGTTTGGCAGTTACCATCGGAGATCAGCAGAGATCCTCCCTGCAACAAGAGAATGCTCTCAGCCCAAAGGGAAGGATGCACCAACATCTCCGTGCTAGACAATCAGTTTGTGTGTGTGTGTGGGGGGGCACGCACATGCACACCCACACACACGCTTGCGGATGCATGTGAGGATTTGTGTGTGTACATGGACATGCATATGGGCAAAGATTCCCCATTGAAACATATTAAAAATGTTTGTTGAGGCAGCTGTCAGAGGATTCCCAGTCTTGGGCCCCTCCCACTTTGAGGGAAGAAAACAGTAACATTTACTTTCCCAGCTTGTATTCCATCTTCCCTGATGTCAATTCTGTTCAGATAGTCCTGAGACAACTCTCCCTTTAGGGTGAGTGGTAAGACTATGCTACAGTGAGTGGGATGGAGGAAAGAAAAAAATCTATTTGACAATGCTTCTCAGCAAAGCTTTGCAAATACAATTAACTAGTCACAGAGGACAGGATCCCTGTGCCCAAACTGCTTTAACAAAAAGTTACATGTATCAGAAGGGTTTTTTTTTTTGGGTTGTTGTTTTGTTTTGTTCCCTTGATGTTTGGTTTGTTTTCTGAGGGTAACCCTGGCTGTAGTGGAATTAACTAGCTTTGTAGACCAGGCTGGCCTTTGTAGACCAGACAGAGACCTGCCTTAGACCAGACAGAGACCCGCCTTCCTCTGTCTCCTAAATTCTGGGATTAAAGGAGTGGGCCACGGCCTGGCCAGAAGGGTTCTTGAGAGCCACATAAAGCGGAAGGTTGAGTCAGGAGAGTGTCGCGCGCAGCCTTCGCCGATAAAGGAGACTCGGCAACTCAGGATTCTTCTGACAGCGATTTTATTGTACAGCTCTTTTTGATAGCAGATGGAGAAGGACCTCTTCCCCAAAAAACCCGAGGCTTATATAGGGAATTCAGGGGCGTATAGGGACGTGTCCTCTTATCATTGGCGCTCTAGAGAATACCCAATTAGCATATCGTCTGCGTAAGCAGGTTATGTAATTGCGCATGCGCACTGGCTGCAAGGGCTTCCGTGAAGAACCAGGAAACAGGAAACCAGCGTCATCTTGTAATGGCGGAGCGGCTCCCGACAGGAGAGAAACAGAGCAGAGAACTATCCGGCTGAGGATGGCAAGAGGCTTGATCTGCCAAAACCAGCAGGCTCTCCAGGAGCAGTGCGTGAGCTCGCTGTAAGTCTATTGCTGCTGTGGCGGGTGAAGCCACGCCCCTGTGCTAGTTTAAGGTTCTGGAGGTCAGAAGTCCGAGACCACGTTTATTGGGCTAAGACACCAGTGTTCATCCACTTCTCACACCTTCCTCTGAGCCGCCTCCTCTGTGTCCCTCTTCCATTCATAGGGACCTTCGAGAGTCCTCTGCTTCTGACATCCATGAGCTACTTTAAGGTTGAATGGTCAGTAGCTATTACGGCATCCATCGTCTTTGTTCCCCTTCCCCCATCTTCTTTTCCCTGCCATGATGACAGCGCCCCGGACCTGAGCAAAAACGAACAGTTCCGCGGGAGTTGGTTTCGTCAGGTATTTTTGTTGCAGCAGCAGACACGTAACTAATACATTTACAGAGGCACTCAGTTACATTAGTCAGTCAACAATTCCAGATGCAGCGGGGGGAGGAGAGGTTCTCCAGATGTAAACCGTTGGAAGTGGTGATGTGTGATTCCAGGGGGAGGGAGGGGCTGCCAAGCAGACATGGACAAGCGGGCTGCCACGATCAAAGTCAAGGTCAAAGCTTTCTTTGATGACTCTTGTTTCTACGTTCCCTCAGTGGGTGGCTACGAAGCAGAAAGAAACTCCGTGAAGCAGATTTTTATATTTGTGTGAAGTACCCAGAAGTTTCCAAAATCCCCTCCTCATCTATTCTCTCCTGGATTTTCCTTTTTAAAATGTAGAGTGGAATTCATAGCAGTGGCCGGATGAGAGCTCCGTTTCATTCAGATTTCCTTCTGTTGTGTTGAAGGCAGCAAAACAACCCTAAAGTAAACACTATCCAATCTTCCCTCAGCTCAGCTGTCAAACTTCTCACCCTGTTATAGAGCTGCACGTGGGCTGACAGTTCCTGGCCAGATAAATCCCAATGGGCTGGACACAGTGGCAAATGCCTCTAATCACACCAGAGGCTCTGTCTCAATTCATTCATTAATTAAAAAGAAATAAGACCTGGGTTGTGGAATCTTTTCTTCCCTATCTTGGCTCAGTGCCAGAAATTAACTAAGAGTTACAGTTTGGTGTGCATACTTTTCTACATTTCTACACTGTGTTTCATGTGCCCATATGTGGGAATTTATATATATGGGATTTCATTTTTCTCCTCATAGTAATACATTTGGAAAATAGCTCTACCTGGTATTTGAAAAGTTCATTGCCAAATCTTCCAGATGCCTTGATAGAAGGTATAGGCTGAAGTCCTGTGGAGGAAGTTCTGAGCACTTCATTATTATTATTATTATTATTATTATTATTATTATTATTATTATTATTATTATATTTTAGTGGTGCAGGGGACCAATTGTGTAGAAGACGTCATGGTCAATGGATGCCTGGTTGGGTCCTCCCTAAGACCACTGGTCTGAAACATGTGCATGGGTACACTGCTCAGTGCCACCCCTCAAACACAGAGATGGGAGACTCTGAAGAGATTCCGATAACTGAGGCTGAGGTCATCATTCATGCCTCTGGTCCCTCCTGAGCACACACAGGTGCCTGCAGCTCCCTTTCCTGGAGGCAGGGCCACACGGCTAGCTCTGGCCAGCAGACTGTTTCCACTGCTCTACTTCCATATGGAAGATAGATTCTATCTAGAATCTCTGTCTGTCTCATGACTGATGCTGCTGATCCGTCCCTGGGAATGCTGATGCAGCTGTGGGGTGGCATGGGGTGGGGGAGGAAGCCGCTAAATGGGAAAACATTTGTTTCCATTAGTTTTAAAAAGAAAAATTAAAAGTGTTCTATTTTAGTCCATAATATTTTTGCAATTGTCAAAAGAAAACATGGCAATTAAGTGTTGAAAAACAGTTACATAGGCGATAATAAAAAAAATGGAAGGTAGACATTTCAGAGCCCAGGTAGGAGGATTGAAAATACAAAGCCAGACCTTGTCTCAACAACAACAACAATAACAACAGCAACCACAAAAGCTAAGAGGACATGAAAAGGGGGAAATGAAATGGACTGTGGACAAAAAAACAGCAACAACAACAAAAACCCCACTTGTTCTTGTCAAAGAGGTGGCCAGACTTGAGGGTGATGCTACTGGAAACATGGCATCCCGTCTTGGGGACTAGCTCAGCTGCTAAAGTGCCTGCTGCATAAGAACAAGAAGCTGACTTTGAGCCAGGCATGGTGGCACACACCTTTAATCCCAGCACTCGGGAGGCAGAGGCAGGTGGATCACTGTGAGTTCGAGGCCAGCCTGGTCTACAAAGTGAGTCCAGGACAGCCAAGGCTACACAGAGAAACCCTGTCTCAGAAAACTAACTAACTAACTAACTAACTAACTAACTAACTAACTAACTAACTTTAATTCCACATAGAAATGCCAGGCACAGTCATGTGCACTCAAGATCCAGATGCTGAGGAAGCAGCAACAGGGAAACTTAGGCTTTGCCTACTCGCCTGGCCCAGCCCCATGGAGAGACTCTGCCTCACTAAACTAGGTGGACCACTCTTGAGGTTGTTCTCTGGCATGTACACACACACACACACACACACACACACACACACACACACACACACACACACATACACACACACATGCATGGACGCACATGCACAGATGCGTGTGCACACAGAGATACACAGGGAGGAGAGACAGAGAGAGGAAGAGACAGACTAAACATGACTTCTAAGTCTCTTTCTCTGAGTTTATGTATACAAGGAAAATACTTTGACCTTGCTTAAACATGGCTCATAACTCAAATTCATTTTGTTTCCGTCTGTGTTTATAAATTGAACCATAGTCCATAATGTCAAGCTGTCACTTTAAAAAAAATCACTTTCTATAGCATATTCATTTATTTAGTGGTATAGGACAAAAACACTGGTATTAAAAATGCTATCCAAAAATCAGCATAGTTCTTCAAGAATCATGATGTCATAATCGATCATGGCTGTGACATCAATATGCAATTAGGATCCAGTCTCAGAGTTCATGTCTGAGGGACTTTTCAAGATACACAAGCTCACAGTTGGTTTCAGTTGGTTTAAATGCCTGTCCCAGGGCCCAGCACCTACTGCTGTTGCCCAGGATCCAGGCTCCCTTTGCCCACGTGGCTGCTCATTCCAGTGTCAGGAACTCTGATTCCCTGCACTACACGTGTGTGTTCATGCAGACAAAAATACCCATACTCATAAAACAAACAAACAAGTAAATAGACAAGAAAACCATTCCAAACCTCTCTTCCGGGCTAGTGAGATGGCTGAATGGGTAAAGGTGGTTGTGACCAAGCCTGATGACCTATGTTCAATCACCAGGTCCCAAATTATGGACAACCCCCAATACCATCTGACTTCCATCCACATACCATAGTGTGTGTGTGTTTGTGTGTGCGTGTTATAAAAGACAACTTTATTATTCTTCAGGTACAGTTGATCTCACTTTTTTTTTTTTGGACAGGGTCTCCCATTGTCTTAGAACTTGTGAAGTAGGCTAGGCTGGTCCCAAGGATCTGCCTGTCTCCACTCCCTGGCACCATCATTACAAGCATTCCTGGCTTTTCTTATGTGTTCTGGGGAATTAAACTTAGGTCCTCATGCTTGGGACACAAATGCTTTACTGACAGGTGTTGTCCCAGCCCCCGGCCCCCATTAAACGTAATGTTTATGGAAGTTTATTGTGTGTTCTAGATATAATCCAGAATTATTGACTATATTCTAATTCTAGTATTTATTTTGTGTGTGTGTTTGGCTCTGAAGACTGACCAAGGGCCTCATGCGTGCTAGACAAACATACCCACCATGAGCTGGAGCCCCACCCCCAAGTCTAATGCTTATGTGTTCACTGTGTTAACAGGACAGAATCCACACACTGTCATAATGGAGGAGAACCTTTTTTGCCTTCTCTTTCTCTTCCATCTTAGCTTATTGCTGGGAAATGAATTATGAGCCATGTGATGAAGACATCAGTGTTTGATGGAAACTAACACTGGTTGTTTCAGGAGTAGTTCTGTTACTCCTTGAACAAACTATTTTTCTGAGTATTGTGGATTTAAGTGTTGTGATTCCCCAAGTTCTTTTGGGGTACAATTGACATTTATAGTCACTTTAGGACTTTTTACTTAAAAGTAATGGCAGATCGGGAAGCATTTTGGTGCAACAAGACTACCATAGAACAGGAAGCCCCCCAAGAACATCTGTTAACAGAATTATGTTTCTTTCTCATATAAATGAAAATAGAAATAAGAAGTATGGGGCAAGAATGATTACATGGGTTAGAGCAGGCTCGGGTTCCTTTCATGTTTCTTATAAACTTACAGTTCATTGTTAAAAATATTGCCATTGCTCCAGCCAACAGGAAGGTCAAGGGGAAAATGATGAACAAAACATGCAGATGCCACCTCATAAGAAAGTTCCAGAAACTGTTAAAGGTTATTATTCTACTTAAGATTTAATCCCATGATCATATGTATTAGTCAGAATTCTCCAGATAAACAAAACTGATAGAGTCTATCATCTATCTATCTATCTATCTATCTATCTATCTATCTATCTATCCACCCATCTATCTATCATCTATCTATATATTTACCTACCTTTATCTATCTACCAAAACTGCAAATGCATTATAAATTTTAAAATAAGTGGAGTTGCCCTTTGAGGGACATTCTTTTAATGCCTCAAAATTTAAGTATGACAACCACCACTGATATTCTCTTAATTGATATTACATTGCATGATAAAGAAATGGAGGGAAAAGACACAAACATCTGTACAAACACATTCTTAACTCTGGCATAAACACTCATGTTGCTTATATTCCTAATTTCTGTAACTGGTTCTGTGCCATAAGCTGGCATTCCTAAGTATCTCCCTCACTACCCATTCTGCACTTCCTCCACCTTAGCCAGCACCTTGGCAAGGCTTTGCTCTTTTCCTGGAGGTGTGCCCCATCCATTCCTTCCTGAAGGATCTGTGCCCTTTGTCATCCTGCCTGGATTAGGCTGTTGTAGTTTCCCGATGACTTTAATCACAGGACATGGTAGCACAAGAGACGCCCTGAAGGACCTCCGGCATCCAGACATGATCTTTCTCACCTCCACTGTGGAGAAGTAATCCCATTTCTCCTAACATTGTTATTTCTTTTTCTATCCTGTTGGCTTAAGGGCATCAGAAACTCAAAGTGTCCAGAGCAAAGTCTGAGCTTCCTGTTCAATGGAATTTTTGTTGTGTCTCCTGGCAGGACTGCTCCCTGCTTTGAAACTCAAACTTCTAGGCCAGCAGAACTTAATTAAAGTCATGGGAACAGCAAGCAAAATTTTCCTAAGTTGGTCAGTAGGTATGATAAACCATTTCCTTTCCCATCCCTTGATTCCTGAACCCATGTGTCCTGGCTTGGGAGTAACTGCTTCAAAGCATAACCACCTCCTGGGTAGCCCTGCCCCCCCTGATCCAGGTAGTTGCTATTTAATTATGCTGTAGCTGTGTCTTCAAAGGGCACTTATTCCTTTCTGTTACGGTAGTTGCCTCAGGATGGTGGGGTGTCGTCGCCGCACCGTCCAGCGAAAATAAGACACCAACAACCAGACTTCTTCTCGAGATCTTTACTCAGGATTAAGCTCAGTGGGAATGGCCCTGAAGAAAGGAAGGGCCAAGCTTAAGTACAAGTCAAGGGCCAATCAGCTCATGCCAGGTGTCACCTCCTCATAGGTCCGCATCAGAGCAGGACTGCTCGTCATCAGATCACCTGTTACCCTTGCACAGCCTTTTGCCATATGAGGACTTGTTTATCTTAGAGAGCGCTCGCCGTCGGGATGGCGGAAACCTGCGCCTTGTTAAGGCACGGCACATCGCAGCTCTCCACAGTGGGGAACTTGGTAAGACCAATGGATCCTGTGATCACGAGTCCACTGTCACACTCTTCTAGCTGTCACTATTCTATTGCTGTGAAGATAAACCATATCCAAGGCAATTTTTATCAAAAGGGCCTTGCTTACAGTTGCAGAAGTTTAGTCCATTATTATCATGGTGGCACACATGGCACTGGGGCAGTAGCTGAGAGCTTCATCCTGATCCACAGGCTGTGCCTGGTATAAATGCTAAGATCACCCCCAATGCTACACTTCCCCCAATAAGGCCACACCCCTAACCCTTCTCAACCGGTGCCACTTCCTGTTGACTAAGCATTCAAATATGTGAGCCTATGGGGGCCATTATTAGTCAAACCACCACATCATCCTTGCCCAGCAGAGGCTGAGATGTGCAATTTTTATTCTGGATGGCTTTGTGCTCAGGCTAGAATTTGGAATGTCTTTTCCCTATGAAAGAAGAGAAGAGATCTAGATTTCTGTCACTGATTCGAAGGAGAATGGTTGTTGGGTTTGAATGTAAAATATCCCCTACAGGCTCACATGTGACAGCCTGGGTCCCCACTATTAGGAGATTATGGAGTCCTTAGAAGGCGGAACCAAACTGGAGAGGATAGATAGCTGGAGTCAAGTCTTAGGGGTAATATGTGCCTGTCCTTTCCTCATCGCTCTGTCTACTTCCTGTCACTCTGCCACACACTCCTGTCACCATGATGTCCTGCCCAAGTTCCTGATCTCAACCTCCTGAAACCATGAGCCCAAACAATCATTCTTTCTTTAAAGATGAAAAAAAAAGAGATTTATTTATTTTTATTTTATGTGTATGGGTGTTTTACTTGAATGCATGCATGTCTGTGGAAGCGGGAAGAGGGCATCAAATTCCCTGGATCTGGACTTACAGATGCTCGTGAGCTGCCACATGGGTTCTGGGAACTGAAGCTGGGCTCTTTGAATGAGTTACAAGTTCTCTTAATCACAGAACCATCTCCCCAATCTCTAATCCCTCTTTTAGTTTATTATAGCCAAGGTCTTTGAAGCCAGGCACAAACCTAGTATTTAGGAATTGTTTAACTTTATAGAAATCATCTAAGCCTGTGTTTAAAAATCTTGAAAACAAGGGTGATTCACAGAGACATCATGCTTGTTATGCTTGGTTCACAATGTCCACAAACCGTATCTGTAAAGCAATAAACTCTGAATCCTAGCATGCACATCTTTCAAGATGATGACACATCCAAAACGTCTTCAGAGAATTCCTAAGAGTCACTGTTATGATCTAAACGATGGACGCAACTAAGTCACCCCGTGCGACTCAACAGATCTCACGTGGGAGGGAAATAGGAGGGGTATACAGAGGTGCCTCTGGGAGAGGGTAGGGGGAAAGGAGAGGGGGAGAGGAGGCACTGGCTTTTTTAGGGGGATATAGCACATGCTCATAGGGAGGATATAGAACTTGTGGGGACAATGGCAGCTACTGATGATGTATCCTGTTGTCCCTAGGTCCCTGAAGCAGGTGGTAGAGATGTTTTGTTGCTAACAGCCATCTAAATCCCACTAACAGTAGAATTAAATGCAGAACATGGTGTGTCCAATAAACATCAACAGAAAGAAAAAAATATATCTATGAATACTCCAATGAACTCTGTCAAAGTATTGCACAATAGATATTAACTTGATTAAAATAATAAAGCTAACCATATACTTTTTTTTTCATTCTTTGGCTCTGGGCTAGCTAGTGTTTGAGGGGTAGTAAGGAAAAGGAAAGCAAGGCTCCTGATTGTATTAAATTAAATTTTAGTTTGCTGCAGCGGATCTGCTCTTTCCTAAATTTGAGGGCACAACATTTTTACTGTGATGAGTTCTGAAAGATATGCATCCTGTTTCAAGTGTACAGCATTCTGAAAGATGGGCATCTTATCACAAGTGTGGAGGTTGGGAAGGCTCAGACAGGGCTCCTCAGACTGAATTAGAAGCATCTTATGCCAAGTATGGAGGCTGGGAAGGCACGGACAGGGCTCCTCAGACTGAATTAGAGCACTCAGGGTGGGATCTCAGCTCCATCTGAGGATTGTAGTGAGTGACTAAGCAAACTGGCCCAGAGAATAGGGTGTGCCAACCAGGATGAACTTGGAGAACAGCTATGACACAGGTAGACAGAAGAGTCTGAAAGAATCTTGCCTGACTGAAAACCAAAATCTACACATAATAATTCTCCCCCTGCCCCATGGGCACTCTGTCTGATGTTAGGATCCTCCATCGATACAGAGCATGAATACAGCTTTCTTAGTTCAGTGATGCCAGGAGGCAGTTGTTGCTAGATCTATATACTCACTTATATGCCATCTACTCATCAACTGACACATTTATTCATCTATCCACACCTCTGTCCCTCTACTAATTCATCCTTTCATCCATCCCTCCATCCATCCGTCCGTCCATCCATCCATCCACATACCTAGCCATTCAAAAACTACTTTTCAGATGCCTTTAGCAATGATAAACAAGTTGTGGCTCCTTTTCTTCAGAAACCCACAGTGCACAGAAGGAGACAGCCAATCAGTCAGTTACAACCCAAAGTGGTGGTGCCCTCCTGGACATACAGCACACGGTGCTGGTGTTAGTCTTAGGTGTTGGGTGCTCATGTGCTCCGAGGATGCTGGGCTCCTCTCCAGTCATAAGGGATGGATTTTTGACTAGTTCAAGTGTATAGTATAATTCCATTTCCACCGTCAATAACTACTTTGTATTTTACCTGATTCTGGGCAATAACACCCAAGGAAGTATCTAGGAGAATCTCATAAAAAAAACCTCTTCCTAATTACCAGGCTTGCATTAGTTACTGTTTTTGTTGCTACAGCAAGATACATGGCAGAAAGGAGGCATGGTTTTGGTCCATGGTTTCAAGGATCCAGTCCATTGTCTCAGACTTCCTGTTTCTGGGTCTGTGAGAGGAAGAACATCATGGAAGAGGAGGCTGGTCCATCTCATGAAAGACAGGAAACAGAGAAAAGAACAGGCAACTGGGAACTAGGTATAACACGTGAAGAAACATTCTTGGTGACTTCTGTCGTCTAACCCAATCCTAGAGTTCTCAGAACATCCCCAAATTGTGACACTCACTAGCCTAGGACCAAACTTTCAATATATGAGCTCACCAAGGATACTTCACATCAAACCATAACAGGACTCAGGAATGGACTACGATGCTTTGTGCTTGAGAGTGGGAAACCATGGCTGCCATATTGCTTCCAAGATGAGATGTTAGGATGAAAGGCCCCTGGAGAACAGCAGAAAGAGTCGGGACATAGGCTCTGGAAAAGATTAGTGATTTCAGGTATGCTCTGCTCAGCCCAGTTTCCCAGCAGACGTTTGATGCCTTCTGTACCATGCTCCCCAGTGCACTTACTCCATTCATCCTCACTGCCGTTATTGCACAGCTGGGTTCTGTCTCCCACTTAACTGTTTGCGTTTCTCTATCACGTCTTTTTGTTTCCCTATCTCTTAACATCACTGTCAACCTCACTGCCATCATCATCACCATTACCAACCTCCTCTCCCTCCTCCTGATCACTATCTCCATCACTGTGTTGTTCTCCTTCCTCCATTTCTTCCTCCTCATAATCCTCATCAATATCCTTATTGTCACTAGCACCATCCTGCCCCTCCCCCTCCCATCACCATCACTATCATCATTATCATCCTCTTTCTCCTCATAAGTATCATCACCACCATTATCCCGCTCTCCCTCTACCCCATCATCATCATCAGCAGCAGCAGCACTATTATCACCATCCTCCTCGACCTCCTTATCCTTGTCAAAGCATCATCATCAACACCCCCTTTCCCATTCTCCTCTTCTGTTCCTCCTCCAACTCCTCCTCTCAGCGGCAGCAGTTGCAGCATAACTGGCATGAAATTATTGCATATTTCTCTAGAGTCCTTGCCATGTGCCATTCATTGCTCTAAATAGTTTATATGTAACAACTGACTCCTGCCTGGGAGATGTAAGAGTGAAAACGGTAATAGGAAGTAGAGGAGAGGAAAACAAAGTACAAAGACAACCCCCAGAACTGTCCAGAAGAAGAGACAGTAACAGTCCTGAATACTTAGCTGCCAGGCACTGGCACCATTCCAGACCTATATTTTTATGGCTCACAAACCCCACAGAAGTTGGGCACTCTATCTCTTTTTACAGACGTGAAAGCTAAGATGTAGGGAGTTTAGTGGCTTGTTCAAGGGATGAGTTGGGTAGCGATGGAGCTGGCTTTGACCTGAGAGAACTAGCTCTGGATTTGTCCTCTCAGTGTTTATACATTGATCTGCTCAGAAACGGGGCTCAGGGCTGTTTCTCAACATCAGCCTCTCATTTTCTGTTCCAATTACATTCTTACAGTGTGTGTGTGTGTGTGTGTGTGTGTGTGTGTGTGTGTGTGTGTGGTGTTAGGTGTTGTATGCATGTATACATGCAGATGCTCACACGCATGCTTGTATGGAAGTCAGAGATTAGTGTTGACTGTCTTTTCTAGGCCATCTTTTCAATGAACTTCAGGGATCTGCCTGTCCCCACTCCCTCAACAGTTTGGGGTCACAGGTAGGTGCCTTTCAGAGTATGTGCTGGGGATCCAAGTTAGGCAGGCACCACCTTGACCTGAGCTATCTCCCCAGTCCTTCTCACAGGGTAACTAGAGCAAGTGCCCAGCTCACATAAAAAGGAGAAGAAAGAATAGAGGATAAATAATAAAGGAAAATCTTTAGAATCCAAGGTATAACTTTCATCTGGCTGTATGGATCTGAACACTCACACAAAACAAAACAAAACAAAACAAAAAAACACCTCACAGATCCATTCTGAAAAAATATACAACCAGCTGTCTGAATGTCTGGTGACACAGTTGAATTGACACAGGATTGACTATCATAAGAAGCAGAAGATTGGTTGCTAAAACTCTGGAGTAAGAAAGTGTTTAAAATAAAAATATTAAAGCCTACTATTCTCATCACCCTTCAAAGTAATTCTCCAAATGATATTTGCTTCATGTAGAACATCATTTTCCCTTCAGATTTTTTTTTACTATAAATATTCACCACCACTACCACCCCAACACACTCAAGGGCTGCGCAATGGGTGTAGCAGGCCCTTGTTACAGCCTAGGGGTCTGGATCTGGTGCTTTCCCCCTGATAGTTAAATTATTAAAGGAGAAACCTCAAATGCAGCAGTGAGAATCAACCTGTGAAGGAAGAGCTTTGTTTGTTTGCTTTGTTGTTGAGTGTCCGGCAGGGCCTGTCCAGTCCAGGCACGGCTTGCTTCTGCGTGAGAACAGATGGACCTAGCGACCAAAGGTCCCACTTCTCACTCAGGGGTGGTGTGGAAAGAGTTTTCCACTGAGGGTTACAGTTAGCTCTTTTAGAACGAAGCTGCTGGTATCAGACAGCAGTGGAAACTAGGGAGTTCCACAAGCTGATGATGATACCAAAGTGTTACATCTCCTTGGTTACGTTGCTGTGCTGAGCATGGCAGAGGATGTGGGTGGATGTCCAAAACTTGCCGGAAGACGGGTCTGGTGAGATGCAGGCCACCTGGCTTGATGGAGCAGCTGCCAAGGCATCTCCACCATTGCTGCCTTGACGGCCCCAGGCATCCAGCAGCGATTCTTTCCCAGACTAAACGGAATCTCAGACTGTCATGGTGGAGGAATGGCTCAAGCATAAGAGATCAAGCCAACGTTTAATTCTGTGAACCGGGGATTGGGCAATGGAGAGGGGTTTGAGAGTGAATGTGTCTGATTTGCTGGGGCTAGGGTGCTACTTGATTTACATGCAGTGGTGCAGACCCTCATTTACATGCAGTAGCATGGGGTCCTATCACAAGTTAGGAGAACATAGTACTAAGTTATCCTATGGGTGGGGGAAGAATTTCCAGGTACGATTAAAGGTCATTTGCTGAAGGCTAGCGTCTCTTTAGGATAGAGTTGGGTATTTACAGGAGTCTCCAGGTGCTTGTTGAACAGGTTCTATCAGATCTGGTTGGGCCTGTAATCTTCCCTGGGGTCTGTGTGATACTCCTTACAAGGTCTGGGGTTCCTCAGATCATGTGAAGAGAGAACTTCACCGAGAAAGGGAATCTGTCGTAATAGATGGAGCTCAGTCAGCTATCTGGAAACACCAGACTTCGACCTCTCCAGCAGAGGTTTGTTTTAGTGTCTGGACAAAGCAAAACTTTATTCTTGATCAAGAGAGTGTGTTCAAACATACAGGAGACAGGAAATGCACTTGGTTTTTATTCTAACTCAGGAGGTGGCAGTCTCTTTTTAAAAATATTTTGTTTATTTCAAAATTTATGTTTACTGATGTTTTGGTAATATATATATATATATATATATATATATATATATATATATATATATATATATATATATGCACAGCTAACATAATAGGTGATCACAGAGTCCAGAAGAGGGCATTAGCTGTCCTGAAGTAGAGTTACTGATGGTTGTGAATCACCTTGTAGGTGCTGGGAACTCAGCTCTGCTAACCACAGAGCCACCCCTGCAGCCTCCTCCCCCTTTGTGATCATTTCTTCTGTCCATTGGCTGGGGTCAGACATCACAATCTTATTTGCCTGGCTAGTTTGAAAAGAATCTCCACAAAGGAAAGAAAGGAGAAAAGGATGACTGTTCCAGGCCATCAAAACACTGGACTAGAGCAGGGGCCTCTGTGTAAACAAAGATTTTACCAGATGCACGTGTGTATAAGAGTGAGGTAACGGGTGGGGGGATTAAAAAATATGCATAAACGTTTTACAAGCCGGGGAAGATGAAAAACATTTGAATTCCTTGCTTTAAACACAAGTTTTATTGTATTTGTTAGAAAAGACTCATTTAATACTTCTTACAAATCCCTCCTATTTTTAAATACTATTTTTTCAACCTCATTAAGATTTTGCTTTCCTTTTCCTATCCTATCCTGGGGTAAGAAACTGCAATAAGGAGGGAGCAACTGTTAGTACTGGTTGATTCAATGAGCCAGAGTCAAGCCTAGTACAAATAATTAATTACTCCATCTATCCCATTAGCTTGGTTTATGGCGGGCCTGTCTCCCTAGGGGTGATCCCTTGGCAAGAAGGCTGACCCGGTCCCATTCGAATGTTAGGTCTGCGTCCAGGCAAGAGACTCTATTCTCTAGACCAGGAGGAGTTTTCTCTTAATAGGCCTTCATGGCTACTGCAACAGCCACAGAGACCCCAGATTGGACAGCAGAGCTCCCCAAACACAAGGCATCTTTGGCCTCTGAAAACGATGTAGCTGTCATGAGTCCCAAGGAGTTTTCTGCCTTCTAGTCAAGAAAGGAACGGGTTACTTTTGTTTGAGGTCTTTGACTGGGGGGTTGGAGGGTTTGAACTTAGGGCTGGTCAGTTTGAACAAAGGATAAAAGGTCCACAGCTTTGGACAAACCTGTCCTGATCCTGCCTTGAATCTGACCCATAGTCAGGACTATGAGGAAGGGGCCCCTCTATCTGTCTACCTGTCTGGTGTCTAACCTCTAGCCCCTCACACCAATGAGTTGAGCCATCTTCCCATTCCTATTGTAGCTGAAATAAAAAATATTGAATTTTAAATGTTTGTATACATACCCACACATATATATTACACATGTTTATAAAAGTTGATTTCATTCCTTCTCATTGCTGCATACTTTTCCATAGGGTATTTGTAGTGTAAGTTTCTTTTTCTACTTATTAGATCACAAAAGAATGGATTTCAATGTTGTAATCAATTTCTTCTTATGTAGTAGTGTCTGGTCTTTGTAGAAAAAAAAAAAGGAAAAGAAAAAGAGTTTCTAGGAATACCATTTTGTGAATATTTTGCCTCTATCTGAGAAAGATTCCTATAAGCAGAGTCACTTCTGAATGATACACACTCCACACTTAAACATAAAGATGGAGTGCCACCAGCAGGCACTTAAATATGTCCTCCCCACTGTCTGATTGCTATTTAAATGCAAGTTGTCACCCCCCCCCCACATTAGACAGAGAAATAAATTCCTTCATGGTTTCAGAGCTGAACCATGTAAGGGCCAACAACTGATAAACAAGAGACGAAAGCCTTTTCTGTGTTTTCCTAATGCATGCTTAGCACCATCTAGATGGCAGAGCTGATGCTTAAGGTAGGCTTAAGAAGAATGAATGACAAACTATGAGCTGTGTGCTGAATCTGACAGCCATTTCTTTTGTCAAACTAAGGGTATTTCTGACATTTTTAGCATGACTAGAATCAAGTAAAGAGAAGTACTCAATATGAAAATAAAGTAACATTCATATTTCAAGTTTATTAGTTTTTTTGGAACATGGATCACACTTACATATTATTTAGACAAACACATATTTACATATTATTTATATGTACTTTCCAGCCTATTCTATTTGCATATATTTACATATTGTTTATGATTGCTTTGAAAATTTACAACAGAGACTCTATGGACTATAACGCTGATAATATTTGCTGTCTGGTTTTCTACCGAAAATATCTTCCGGGCATTCCCTTAGGACTAGGTTGTTATTTTTTCTTTTGCATTAATTGCACTTTTTTCTACATCACATTTTTCTCTCTAAATCTTTGTTGTATTTCTTTTCCCTCAACACTTTTCTAAAGGTAATATTGAAAATTATCAACGCTTGCTTTAATAGTGAATTTCATTTCACTACTTTTGCAGAGTTTCTGAAGGTAAAATATATTTTAAAGAAAATAAAGAATAATTTCCTCCTTTGGTTGGTCTAAAATTATTTTTGGCCACAATATTAATGCAAAATTCATGAAAGTTATTACTAAAGGAATTTAAAAAGAAAAAGAATAAAAAAATATAGCTCTTTAATCTCTCTAGTCTTATATTTCCCTAGCAAGACTCATTTAATTTTAGGTTAGAAACCAGAGGAACTGTGGCTCCATCTCATTGGGATTCATCAAATCAACAACAAAACATCAGCCTTTTCCAACCAGAGCTGGGCCCGAAGCTGGCCAGCTGCTAGACAGTCCTAGTCTCAGCTCAGAAGTGCAGGGACAGGCTCTTTTACTCTCTTTCACTGGCTGGGTCATTAGTTGTCTGCAAGGTGAAATGTGAGAGATGAATTTGTGGGTCACCATCTTTTAAAAAATTAGAATATCATTTACTTATTCGTTGACAATTTCATACATGTTAAAAAAAACCTATTTTGATCATATCCATCTTCCCATTTCTCCTAGGTACAACATATCTCCCTTTTCTTTTATGTCTGATCCTAAAACAAAACAACAACAATAACAAGAAACAAAATAAAAAACAAGCAAAACAAAACAAAACCAACCAACCAAAACCAAACAAAACACCCCTCCCCCAACTGCTATTAGCAGGGCCTGCAGAGTGTGGCTAATCTCCTTGGCTTGATTTTGTGTGGGTAACCACAGCTGCTGTGAGGTCTTGAGTGCACAGGCATATCCAGGAGACACCAGCTCACAACACTTGTCCCTTCTTCCAGCTCTTACAGTCCTCTGCTCTCTCTTCTGCAGTGTCCCCTGAGTCGTGGTGGGAGTGATATAGACATCCCATTTAGGGCTAAGAACTCAATAGTCACTTTTACCTGTTACTAGTCTCTGCATTAATTACAGAGTTCTTTGTGCTTAGAGGTAACATCTTGAGTCTGTTTATATTGGAAAGGATTTTCTGTGTGCTTAAATTAGTGTAAATAAACTGTGGTGGAGCCCAGGAAGGCTATGGGTGCACAGAACAAGTGGCTTTGGAGCCATCTAGCCATCTTAATAGCATCAAGTCCAGGACGTCTCTCCTGTACTAGCTCAGCCTTTGAAGACTTAACTTAGCCATTACTAAGATGGACACAGTCATTGGCACAATCATGAGCTCAATACTGAGAAGGCACTGATATCTGAGTATATGCACACGCTTGGGTAGCTAGAACACAAATTACAACCGCTTTCTCAAGTGGGGAAAGAGAATGCGGTCGGTCTCTCATTCAAGCATCAATTCAACAGTTTTCTAGGGTGCCTCTTTCACCTGTAGGGTTGAAAAGCTAACAAGGTCCAAATTTCCCTGACTCCCTTGCAGCTGCAGATCTGACTCCAGTCTGTAACAGACCGTCACATGGAAAATAAGTTTCCTGTGGTGTTACATAGGAAGACAGAGCTCTGCTGTGCCAAGAAACTTGAGTTGATGAGAAGAGAGAATGGTTTTTGTGTCTGTGTACCTGAAGGCAGGCATCAGAGTGTGGCTTTCTGGTTGTCCGTCTTGCTCTTTCTATGAACATTCAGTGCTCCCTGCAAACCATCCCCAGGAGAAAGCCAAGATCCTGTGTTTCCAGCCCTCACAGCTGCCTCATTTCAATTGGATTCTTTATATTAAGAATTTTATTTTTTTCCTAAAATAGAGAGGTTTTTTTTTCCAGCTTATGCTCAGATGACATGAGGTGTTGAGAAGTTATATTGTTTGTCCCAATAAGAGTTAGGATTGTGCCAGGTGGTGGTGGCACATGCCTTTAATGGCAGCACTTGGGAAACAGAGGCAGGTGGGTCTCTGTGAGTTCAAGGCCAGCCTGGTCTACAGAGTGAGCTCCAGGACAGCCAGGGAAACATCGAGAAGCCCTGTCTTGGGGGTGGGGGGCAGGACGGGAGGCAGGACGTGGGGCAAGGAGTGCACTGTTCTATTTTATTTTCAAATCACACATAGTGATTCCATGGGCTCTAGGCTTCTCCACTCTAACTTGTCTCCTCTGAGGCCCCATTTCTTGTTTTTCAAAACTGAGGATGATCTTTACCCATTGAGGGATGCAACGAAGACTGAATGACATCAGTGATACTTCCGCACTGCAGTCAGATAGGTGATTCACAAACGGCAATTATCAGTATAAACAAGTTTTAGAAGAGCATGTATCAGCCAGCGTGTGAGCTTTACAAGGAGAAAACAAACATCCTCCAAAGCTGTTCAGTGTCTTACAATCCATTCAGCTGTGTGCATGTCCAGGGCTGACAGTGGTGCCAGTTCTGCTCCTCGTGGTCACTCTAAGATAACGAAGCCATTTATTTATGTATTAAATTTTATTATTCATATTACATCCTAATTGTTATCCCCTCACTTGTATCTTCCCATTCTCCCATCCATCGCTCTCTCACCCTGTTCCCCTTTGCTAGACCTGTGACAGAAGGGGACCTCCTCCCCCACCATATGCTCACAGATTATCAGGTCTCATTTGGATAGCCGGCTTCCCCTTCCTCTGAGTGCCACCAGGCCTCCCCACCAAGGGGAAGTGGTCAAATAGCCTCTCTTATATGCTCTTTGGTGAGAAGCTCTGAGCAGAATCCAGAGGAGGGTTATTCATCTCCACAGGTCAATATATTTTAGCCACTTTGAGTTACTTAGATAGAGTAGATAGAAGGAAATCTGAAGAATCTTCTGTGCATCTTTGTCTTACCGTTGGTACCCTATTCTTCTCACAGAGCTGGTGTGCTCTATAGGAACATGAATCTGAGTCTGCCATTTTCTCACTTTTCCTCACTGGCTACTTAAAATAAGGCATGTCGGTTATTTACTGCTGTGTCTTCTGAGGTGGTGACTTGAGGATGGGACCTGCTGCCGTTGGAGCGCTCAGCTACCTCCCGTACAACCTTCCTGCATGCTGACTATATTTCCTGAGTGTGTGATCAGTGGGAGCAGAGCAGAGGCTACAGGGCCTTTCTGTGACTTTGACTAGTGCCATCTGTCGCCACTGTCCCAATACTCTACTGGTCCCACAGATCATCTACGTTCATTGTCTGTGAAACCTTGTGACTAACCAGGAGGTGGGGATCCCTGTTGAAATCATGGCTGCCACCACGGCCAGCTTGTTTGGTTTTGTTTCCTATGAATTCACAGGCCTCTTACCACATCTGCCTTCCCGCTGTCCTAATATGATGAGCTTGTACCAAGCTCAAGGTCCTTCCTTGCTGTCCCTTATCCTGATGCCCCTCCTTCACCTAGTGTCCCTTCCTCAGCACATGCAGAGTTCCACTTCAGAGTCTTAGTGACTGTCCCAACCTAATATCTAGTATTGCCCTTCCTTGTGGTCACTCAGGCTGAGCATTAACGCTTTATTCTATCCCTTCTGCCCCCTCTCAGACACTGTCCTGATTACTTATTGGTTTACTTGGCCTGTGTCCTCTAAGGCTCCCAGCTCCCTCAGCGTTATCCTTTCCTACTGACTCAGCCATTAAAAGCACCCCTAGCACCTTCCAGAAGGCTGCATCCTTCTTGACAGCTTATGAACCACCCCTAGCTGCCTCATAGGAGAATAGCTTCAGTCTCCCCCTTGGGAAAATTCCTCAGGTTTCTTTATAGGCTTTCCCTACAGTGGACTTGAACTAGAATTGGACTCTGGGTTGGCCACAAGCTCCCTGACACCCTCTGAGAGTGCAAAGCTGGCTTTGTCCATCTTGAGAAGTGGCCAGCTGCCTTGCTTCAGGGCTTGCCTGGAACCATAGGCTCAGCTTCCCTTCTGCCCCGAGCCTTGAGGGTTCTGATGATGATTGTTTGAAAGAGAGGCTTTTAACTGCAAGGCCTGACAAGGGCTTCTTGGCAGGGGACCCATTAACACTGGCCTAAATGGGAATCACCTGGGGAGAGAGACACCCCAGGGACCACTCTGAAGGCTTTAGCAGAGCATCTGGCCTTCTGGGGTCTCTGCGGCTTTCCTGACAATTAAATGGACAGTAGGCAAGTGTGCTCACTGTAGACTCTCTTCTCTCAGAGCTGCCTGTGGTGGGAACAGAGCATCTGCCTGCAAGCCGCCTTCCACCTTTTCTCCATCTTCCTTCCCACCCTCCCCCTCCCTCCCCCATTCCTTCTTTCCTCAGTTTCCTTTTATGCCCCATTTTCTTTTCTTCTTTTCCATCCAGGGAAAGTTCAAAAGGCTTGTGAAATTTCTAGTTCCCTCCCTGGATCTGCCCACCACGTCCTTTTCTTCCGTATCTCTGTCTCTGAAACACAAAAAATCGAGGTGACCTCTTTTCACTTCTTAAGCACAGGCAGTGGAGCTGTGGGCTAGATGTAGAGGAGAAATGGGCAGAAGTGTCCAGCTGGAGACAACTGTGGGACCTCACAGGGCTATGTGGCCAGCTGCTGGTGACTTCATGCATGGTTGGATTTTCAAAGCCGCACTCTGGATGGACAGCATTATACAACTGAAACTTTGGAGCTGGAGTGTGTGACAATATCTCTTTTGATACTGGTTGGGCAGGAAGTGTGACTTCTGTACCTCAGTGTCACTCTGGGCCCGAAGCTTCCAAGTACTGGGCTTAGTTATGCAGTCTCATCAGTAACCACTGTGAAAGCCTGATGAGGCAAGCGTACTGCACACATGCCCCTGTCTGGCCTCCCAGAGGCCTCTTGAGATGGCTGTGATCCTTTTTCAGATGAAGGAACTGAGGTACGGAGAAGTTAAATAGTTCAGGAAATCTGAAAATCCCTGTGTCATACTGCTTCTCTTAGGAAGATTCTGTGAGGTGAGCATCCTTATTTTTAAACTTGAAAGCAGCATGGGAGGCAGAGAATACACAGCCCCAAAGCAGGCAGTTCTCTCTTCAATAATCCCTGTGAGTGTCATGCTGGGTTGGAATGGGAATGGAAAAGAAAAAAGAAAAAAGAAGAAGAAGAAGAAGAAGAAGAAGAAGAAGAAGAAGAAGAAGAAGAAGAAGACGGACATGACTACTCCTAGGCGTGGTGGAGGGAAAAGTTTATTGCAGATAAAAAGGGAGAGTATAGTCAGAGGTGGGGCATCTGGGAGAGTCCAGATTTAGCACAACCAGCCTGAACTGGGCTGCGCAAGTGTTGAGGGGAGGGGCCACATACCAAGAGGGACAGTCTGGGTCAAGAGATTGGCCAAGAGAGTAAAGTGTAGACCAAAGAGCCCAGTAACTAAAATGGCTGGATTATATAGGGCAGGGCACCCCAGATGGAGAAGTGTAGGGCAGGAGGTGGGGTATGTCAGGCATACCTTGTAACAGACAGGCAATGAAGGATGCTGGGAGAACCTGCTGGCTAGGTCTCCTTTGATATGTTAATGGGGCACCTCTGCCCCTCAGCCTTTTGTCCTGGGTTTGAGATCTAACAGAACGAAGACACAAAGGTGACACCATATCAATTTTCTAAGTTCACTTACATTGTGGAGGTATGGTGGCACATGCATAATCCCAGAATTCAGCAGGCTGAGACAGGAAGATTGCTACTATACAACAAAATCTTGTCCCACAAGTAAACAAATGAAACAAACACAACGGTTGCCAGAAAGCTAGTTTTTCATCCAACGGTGACCTCTCGTGTGTCCCGTATCTCTTTCCAGCCACACTCCTAAGATACAGATGTGGCTTGTCCCAATCAAGATGAGGAGCCCATGTCCCCACTCTTGACTGTGGGCTGGCCTTGTGATGTGGCAAAAGCAATGATGCTAGTCTAGAGCTGGGAAGCCTGTGGCTTTGCCCTCTTAGGAGCCCCAGGTGATGCACCTGAGCTGACCGGGCAAGATATCAGAGACACATGGCTCACACAGTCACACATGTCCCCTAAGCCAGCAACCAGCAAACCCCTCAAAACTGATGGCTTGCTCTAAGTGTCCTGCCTTAGCAAGTAGGAGCACTGGCTGCTCTTCCAGATGACCAGCTTTGGTTCCCAGAACCTACCCAATGGCTCCCCAACAGCCTGTAACTCTATTACAGGGTATCTGACGCCCTCTTCTGGTTCCTTTGGACACTGTATGCATGGGTCTGTAAAGATACATGCAGAAGGGAAAAGGATCATACACAGTTTTTTTTTCTTTTCTTTTTAGATAAAGATTTTCTAAAGAGTCACTTGTAGTCTTCCTTTGAGCCCTGAGACTACAGGAACCCTGTGTTTGGAAAAGAAGACTAAACTGAAGGCTAGGCCAGCCAGGTTGGGAACTCGTCTTCCAAGAAGAGACCACCTTGTTGGAAAGACTGGAGTTGGGAAGTTGATGGGTTGGTTGTACATGGAACAGGACTGGTTAGCACTGAATTCCTCTGTCCCCCATTTAAAATTAAGCCTCATGAGAGAGTCATAAAGATGGGCTTAGTGTGTGGCCAGTCACCTGTTCCTCTTTTCAATGTGGCTGCATTGAATACATCTCCTTTCTCTGAATTTCACTATTAATTTATAATAGTTAATAATTAATCATCTCTTTAGTTGCCCTCTGGAGGGTAGGTGGCTGAATATAGACTGACAGGGTTGCCAGGGCTCTAGTTTGCATTTTAACAACCTCTGGTACCACTCATATGGCCCAGGTATAGATGCATGAGTGCCCTGCAGCCAAAAGCCAGCCTTTGACTCTTACTGCAGCCCAGAACGCTGTGACCATGGGTGGAACTGGTGGCCCTCAGACTGTGCCCTAACCTAGCAGTGTCACCTATTCAGGGTGGGACAGTGGGGAAACGGGCCTGCAGGAGCCTTCTCTGTGATTCTGATTCATGCTAAAGTTCAAGAACCACTAACTCCAATAATTGATGTTATTTAAAGTGCTAAATTAGAAGATGGCTCATTACCCCACGGATGGGAACTGGCACAGGTGTGGAAAATTAACTCAACACTGCCCTTGAGATGTTTAAAGTTCATTAGGACACATGGCATGCTCTTTTTTTTTTTCTTCACATGGCATACTCTTTGACTTGAAAGGCTTCACCATAAAAGGCGAGGCACTAAAAACTACCAACCACTATCTGATACATGATACCAATGACAATGCACACTTAAATAGGTATTTGCTGTGTGTATGGCTGTGGACAGTGCCCATTGGTTGTTTTACCTAGTTCTTATAAGCACTGTTCAAAATGGATGCTGGGGCCTACGGAGACAAGAGCTTCATCTGAGGCATGTAGCATGTAAGCAGTTTGATCCAGGTGTCCACCAGACCCAGAAGCCAATGCTATTTCATGGTAGAAGGCCGGAACCACAAGCATGGTGCAAAGCCCATGTTCTGGACATCAGAAGCACTAGTGTTTCATCATCACCACCATCATCATCATCTTCATCATCAACATCTTCTTCTTCTTCATCATCATTATTAATTTATTCATATTACATCTCAATTGTTATCCCATCAGTTGTATCCTCCCATTCCTCCCTCCCTCTCACTTTCACCTTATTACCCTCCCCCTAGGTCTGTGACCGAGGGGGACCTCCTCCCCCACTATATGGTCATAGGCTATCAAGTCTTATCTTGGTAGCCTGATTATTCTTTCTCTGAGTGCCACCAGGCCTCCTCACCAAGAGGAGGTAGTCAAATATGGGGCACCAGAGTTCATGTCAGAGTCAGTGCTCACTCTCCACACAACTATGGAGAATGTCCTGTCCATTGGGTAGATCAGAGTAGGTGTTCCACGTTTTCTACTTGTATTGTCCTTGGTTGGTGCAGTAGTTTGAACAGACCCCCAACCCCACGCCTGGGCCCAGATCCACCCACCATAATGTTCTTCTTGTAGGTTTCTAGGGCCCTCTGGATCCTTCTATTTCCCCATTCTCCTATATTTCTCTTACCTAGAGTCCCAATAGGATGTCCTCACATCTATCCCAATCTCCTGGTAAGTGAAGACTTTTATGGGACATGCCTTTTGGGCTAGTGCCCAATTATAAGTGAGTATATACCATGTGAGTCTTTCTGCTTCTGGGTTAACTCACTCATTATGATCATTTCTAGTTCCATCCATCTGTCCACAGATTTCAGGATTTCCTTGTTTTTGATAGCTGAGTAATATTCCATAGTGTAAATGTACCACAGTTTCTTTATCCATTCTTCGACTGAGGGGCATTTAGGCTGTGTCCAGGTTCTGGCTATTATGAATGACATTGCTATGAACATGGTTGAGCATATGTCCTTGTTGGAGCATCTTCTGGGTATACTCTGAGGAGTGGAATAGCTGGATCTTGAGGAAGCCCCATTCCCAGTTTTCTGAGAAAGTACCAGATAGATTTCCAAAGTGTTTGTACAAATTAGAAGCACTAGTGTTTCAATCTCAAGATCTGGGAGAACTTTGGTGGGAGTTCGGTGTGACGGCCGTTTTGGGTGTCTATCCTCACCTTCTACCTTGTTGGAGACAGGGTCTCTTCACTTCTGCATGTGCCAGGCTAGCTGACCTGCGACTTCCAGGAATTCTCCTGCCTCTGACTCCCACTCCACTGTGGGAGTAAAAGGATAACAGAAATGTCCATCACCACCTCTGGATTGTACATGGTTTCAGGGATCTGAGGTAATTTCTTCAGGTTTGGAGAGCAGACGCTTGACCTGACCGAGCCATCTCCCCAGCACACACCTTGTTTTTTGAGACAGGATCTTTCACTGGCTTGAAGCTGGTCAAGTGGGCTGCGCTGACTGGCCATGGAGCTTCATGGATCTGCCGCTGGAATACTCTTCCTGGCTTTAAACAATATGGGTTTGGGGCTGGAAAGATGGCTCAGCACTTAAGAGGTCCTGAGTTCAATTCCCAGAAACCACATGGTGACTCACAACCATCTATAATGAGATCTAGTGCCGTCTTCTGGTGTGCATTAAGACAGTGTACTCATATACATAAAATAAATAATAAATCTTTTTTTAAAAAATGTGGGTTCCGGAGCTTGGCCTCCAGTTTCACAAAAGACAACCATTTTACTAACTGAACCATATCCCTAGTCTAAAAGGAAGGATGGATGGAGGTCAGTGGGCAAGCCAACTAGGAAAAGCAGGCTGGTTGGTCCATGACAAGGGAGCATTTCAGGGGAAGATGGTGAACGGATTTTAAATTCAGAGCATTGCAAAGATCCAGCATTAATAGTCCTGTCAGGGGAAAGGTGAGGAAAGGTTATCTGAAATATTAAATGATTAAGCCCAGCAAAGGTCTCCTGAATTTTGCACCGACTTTCTTCACTGTGTGACTGTAAATGGGTTGAATGCATTAGACACTTAAGCTGGAGGAGCAAGATATTTTGCTATCATCCTAACCACTCACCGAGTTTTATTTAGATGTTATTTCTCGAAGCTTCCTGAGAAGGCACAATTTTTTTCCCTTGAGGTCTTCTCTATTCAGACCAATAGCATGAAAAGGAGTTTGTCTCTGAGAATTTCCATTCCGTGCCCAGCCCTTGCCCTGTCGGCTTCTGTCTCTGCTGCTGAGGGATTCAGCCATCCTACCTGGCCTGAATTCTAAAGACCTTTGGTGATCAGGGAGGAAACAACTCAGTGTGGGCTGGAGACAACACCAGGGCCCTGAGGGGTAAGTCAACACCAACACGGGAGGAAAACACCTCGGCTTCTAACTGACGTACACTGGTGCCCAGCTAGTGACAACAGCAATATATCTTTATTCAATTTAGAAAAAATAAGAGAAGAGCCATTGGCTAAACATTTCGCAGCTCGTCTTCGGTAAGAAATGGTCATGGCGTTTCACCTTTTGGATCACTTCTGCCTGGAATGCTTTCTTAATAAAGGATTTTGAAGGTCTGCTTCCTTCAGAGGAAATGGGTGCTAGGATCAATTAATAATGTCTGCCACAGGAATGGGAGGAGAAAGGGTGAACATCCTTTTTATATAACTCTTCTCTTTCACGTTTCGATTCTCTGCAAATTATCACACAATCTGTTTTCATGTACCCAAGTACAAAAATCTCTTAACTGCCTTGATATGTAAGACAGAAGTATATAAAAGGAGCAGGCACATCAAACATTTGAGAAGAGAAACTTCTGGAACCTTTCTCGTCTTGCAATTCTAATCTAATGTCTTATACTTCATTTTGAGGCTTATGTGTTGATTTCTCAATAGCCTAAAAGCTCACTATGTACCCCAGGCCGTCCTTGGCCTCAAGATCCTTGCGCCTTTTCCGGCACAGTCACTTGTCACAGCGCCCAGTGGTCTTAGCATCTTCTCTCCCACTGCGGTTCTTCCAGTCCAAGCTGAGCGTCAATGTTCATTTTATTTCAGCTCAATGAAGACTGTAAATGTTTTGTTTTTTTTTTTTACCAGCAGAAGGTCTCACCCAGTGTAGTGTCCTGAGACCCCAGTAGACTTTTCCCACACTCTAGGACTACCGAGACCACGAGACCACATGGTGCTGAGACAGAATTACATATAGCTGGCAGGAAGGCACAGGAGGGAGGTCTGATGCCTCTCCCCAGCCCCTGTCTCTAACAGGCCTGAGCCCAGGCTCTCTTGCAGGCAGTCACCACTGCCTGTAAAGGACAGAAGTGTAGACACAACCTTTCGTCAATTTCGGTGTGTATGTGAGTTCATCTGATGCTGGAGAGGGAGGTGTCCTGAGGTCTGTCGTCAACAAGCTGGTGACCCAGGTAAGCCAGTGTTATACTTCCCATTGGAAGGCATAAAACAAAACAACAAAACCCCAGTGTCCTAGCCAAACAGGCAGCCCTATAGGGAGGACAAATTCTTTTTATACCTTCAAAACTATTTGTGTGTAAATGTGTGCTGCGTGTGGGCACACACGTTCTGTGGTGCGTGTGGAGTCAGATCCTAACCGTGAGTGTCCTCACATTCCAGCTGGAGTAGCACAGGGTGTCCAGGACCAAGGTCAACACTGAGGACAGAGATAAATAAGAACACTCCCCACACAGTGAGGAGGGAAAATGTCAGTTATAAAGCACCATGTACACAGCGACCCATCAAAGTCCATGGCAGTTAGGAGGTGCAAACAGAGGACATCAGCCTGGATGAGCTTAGGGGCCTAGCAAGAAATGGGACTTTCTCAAGGAGAGGAAGTTTAAACTGAGCCATAAAAGATGGGTGATAATTTTATGCAGAAAACAAGATCCCAGTAAGTTGTCCCAGGCAGCAAGCCAGCATGGCTGAAGGGTGTGAAAAGCTGTGGAGTGTAGTGGGACCAGAAATCTCCATTGGTGTCACCAGACAGGGGAAGTAGGTCAGTGTGTGGCTGGCAAGCTGACTGGAGAACTTGCAGGGGCCTGTGGTATTCAATGGAAAACTCAGGACCAGGTAGGAGGTGACCAGGGGTTTCAAGTAATGGTTACACCTTTCCTCTTAGCTAGTCTTTCCTGGGGATTGCTGTAAAAGATCTGCACGAGTTACAGGGTCCAAGATTACAGTAGAATTTTAGATGATAAAATAGTGATTTATTCAGTATTAAGCATAGATGTAGGGCCTACTTACAGCTACCTTTCCCGCTTTCCTTCTGTCCTCTTCTCCCCTCTTTCCATTTCTTCTCTTTTCTTGCCTCCCCCCCTTTTCTTTTCTACCCCTCCCTTCCTTTCCTTGGGGGGGGGGGTGTCTTACTAAGTTACCTAGCCAGCCTGGCTTTGAACTCACTACCTTCCAACTTCAGCCTCTTGAGTGCTAGCTTAAAGACATGCACCATTACACTGAACTCTCTGCAGCTCTTGAATCAACATTTGGTGAATCAGGCCCTTAAGAAACATTTGCACTTGAATATTTGTTCACAAGATTATTGCTCAAAAATATCCCCAAAGTAGAAGCAAACTGAACATGCCTTATCAGTAGATGAGAAATATATTGCATAGCTACACAACAGAATACTACGTAGCAGGGGAAAGATGTAGTAATAGGAAATACATTGAGTGAGGAAAATTCTAGTAATCCAGGTCATTGCTGTGTCTCTAAACAACATTCAAAATAACATATTTGTTCACAATTAGTTCCTTTACCACTATACACCTGTCCTTAAGACTTGTTACACACACACACACACACACACACACACACACACACACACACACATCCTCTACTGCTTATGTAGATGAAGTGTAGCCTTATAATATGACCCAATTGTAATGAGATCTGGACACCCCTGAGGAGCAGCTCTTTGAATCCAGGGTACGATGCTCAGGATTCTCTCAAAGAGTGGTCCTGCACTCTCCTCATGCTTCTATTGATGGTAGATGTCAACCATAAAAGGAACTCAGCTTATTTCTTCCAGTGTCCCTAGGAGATGAGGGCATCATCGGCCCCATCAGAGAACCACTGTTGTAGAATCAGGCTCTTCAAAAGAAGTAAAATGTGAGTCAAGCACACAATTTACAGTGCTCTAGGTGCTGTATTCAAAAGCAGGAGGAATTTGGTGGCATTTGTTTTAATACTAAGTATTATTTAGTCCAGCATCTTTAAAAAATGACCATTTCAACATGTCATCAATGTTAAAAACAAAACAAAAACAAACCGGAATGCCTTCCTCTTCCTCTTCAATACAGTGATGGCATGTATCTTGAACTTGCTGTTTCTCAAGTTCTTGGGAGCTGGTGGGGCTCACAGCTCCCACGTTGGACCTGGTAGTGCAAGAACGTGAACTGGATGGTGTGTGGGAACTTCTGTCTGTCTGCAGTGTTGCTGAATCTTCAGCGTGTGACACAGAGAGAAACTCATAAGGTTTTGAAAATAAACGATTGGTGAAAATCTGATCTGTTCATGAAAGAGATGTAGAATTCACGTTACATGGAGCGAGGCATTTTACCAGCAGTGAGGGTACATCAGGGCAGCTCAGACAGTGATCACATGAGGCGAGGCCTTGAGTACACACACAAAGATGCTTATGAAGCCAGCGAAAGAGGCCAGTGTGCTGACCGATGGGTGGAGTGCCGACCTAGAGCGACCTAGAGCCTCCCAGTGAGGGCTGGGAGACAGCTCAGAGGGGGACGTGCTTGCCACACAAATGTGAGGACCTGAGTTCAGAATCCTAGAGCCCATAGTGTAAAGCCACACAGTGTGTAGCACATGTCTGTAATCACAGTAATTCTACATAATGGGAGAGGCAGAGACACAGAGAAGCCGTGGCAACTTGAGGGCCAGCTGGCCTGGTGTACAAAGAGCATCAGAAGATGTTGTCTCAAGCAAGGCAGAAGGAGAGAATGACATCTAAAATGGTCCTCTGGCCTCCGTACTTATACCGGGGAACACACACACACACACACACACACACACACACACACACACACACACACACACACACGTTAAGACCTGGAGACTTCATCCATCACACCCTCCTCCATGGGGGTTTTATGCCCAGATCATTGCTACATTTGCTGTCACTGTTTTCGCCCAAGACACTGCGTCAAACTCCTGTCTTGGTCTAAAAAGAAAACATCAGCTCCCTTTACCTGCACTTGAGATTACACTTTTTAAATTGGCAAACACCATGTTCTCTGGGGGATGTGTAGGCAGTTCAGTGTGTTATGGAAAGGAGATGGTGTTTTGCTTTTTACACACAACATGCTTATGTCAGCAAACTGGCCTGGAAAGGTACAGTCATGGACAAAGCTCTACAACTTCCCTTGTCTCACAGTGTCTTCATGGATGTCTCAAATTCACCTCCAAGTTCTTTTGGCTTCATATTTTCCCCCATCATTAAGTTAGAACATTACAGGTCTGGGACAAGTGTTTATACCGGACGACTGTGGCGTTTTTCACAGACCCCTCTTCTCCCACCCTCCCAGAATGTATGCAATCAAGTGTCTAAAGGCAGACCCATTGTTTTTCAGCTCAGGTATCCAATACTCTGCTCTGCTGACAAGCACCAGGGGAGAGAGCTAACAGTACTAACTGTGGTACACCACTTTCTCGCCGCGGAATCATCTGTATTACAGCTGGCTTTTGCTTTCCCCTAGCCTGCCATTTGGCCCTGTTCCTGTCAGCGCATCTGCTCTGTAGATTTCACACTAACCTATTGTCTCCCCAGAGGATTAGCAGACATGGTCTTCCAGGCCTCTTTCTAACGTCAACCTTCTTGTTGTCTGGGAAGCGGTGACAGGCCAGGTTTGCACTATCTGGCCAACATAGTGTGGGGCAGATTTACTGCAGCCAAGCCAAGGGGACCGGACTCCCATCCTGCACTGCCCCTTTGCCTTCACGCAGGCAGGAAACTCTCCAGTGAGCACAGACCACCCATGTATGGCAGAGGCTTTCTGGCTTGCTTTAAAGCAAAAGTACCTCCCAGGGTCTGATTTCACTTCCTTTGTGGTTTCTGGGGTGGAAAAAAAAAAAGGAGAAAGGTGGCTTCTCAGGTAAAGAGTCACATCTTCATCTTTTGTCCCAGAAGCAACAAGCACAGCACTCCTTCCTGACCTAAGTGGTAAGAATCATTTTCCTGCTGGCCCATGGGATCAGCACCCTGCTCTCCACATGGGGGTGCTCAGTGAAGCCTTTTACAGGACCTCTAAAGGACATAAGAGTTTGGATCTAGTAACTACAAAGTTCTCTTGTCTGCTTGACATGAGCTTGTAAAACGTTCATTTCTTCTGCTTGCAACAGGATCATTCACACACACACATACACACACACACACACACACACACACACACACACATACACACTCACACACACACACACACATACACACACTCACATACTCACCCAGAGACACAGAGAGACACACATACACACATATATGTGTACCACACACACTGCATACATACACTCACACACACATTCTCACTAACACACTTATACATGCACATACACACAGAACACATGCACCACACACATCATACACACATACACACATCTTACCCTCACTCACACATACACACACACTCATATCCACATACAGATATAATACATACACCACCTGAAACACACTACACACACATCACATACACACACTTCACAGAGAGAGAGAGACACACCTCCGCTCACACACACATATACAAACACAATTACAGATACTCTTACACACATCCCACGCACGCACACACTTGCACACTCACACATAGACTCACACATATACACACCTGCACAGGCCTTCCTTTTTCTCCCATTTCTCTTCCTTCAGTACTGGGAATCGACCCCAGGCCCCTGCACATACTGGGCAAGTGCTCTACCATGAAGCTACACCCCCAGTCTTTCCTAGACTTTATTTTGAATAGGAGCTCATACATTGCCTAGGCTGACTGGAGTTAGTTATTTAGCATAGGCTGGTCTTGAACTTTCAGTCCTCCTGCCTTGGCCTCCCATATAGCTGGGATTGCAGGGATGTGCTGCCACACCTGGCTCGGGACATATTTTATGGACCTGGCGCCTGATATTCCTGCTACATGTCACCGAAAGCAAGTGGGGGTCAGGGAGATGGCTCAACCAGTCAAATGTCCATTATGCTGTGAGGATTTGAGGTCAGACCGTGTATGTCAAACCTGGGTGTGGTGACATAATGCCTGTAATTCTGTTGCTGGGGAGGGGAGACAGAGGCAGAGGCAGGAGGACTGCTGGATTGCTGAAGCTTCTTAGAAACTAGTTGTGCCGAAGTGACAAGCCCCAGGTTCAATGAAAATAGATTCTCTTGATCCAGAAAATAAGGTGGGACATAGTGGAGGAAGACACTAGACATTGATCTCTGGGCTCTGTACAGCGCCCCCATTTTAAACCTTATATTTCTCCTTAGATAACTAATGTTTGAGCGGGATCTGGACTCTGAGGTTTGCCCCTGTTACAAGGAAGGACTTGCTGTTGTGTGTCTACACCATTTTGCAATGGCGAAGGGAAGCATCTTACCCCTTTGAGGTCCCTCAAGGTCCTTCAGGTGAATGCGCAGCCTTACCATGTGGCTCATGGTAGGCACTAGGTAGACGGTCACTTCCCTCACGTTAAAGCTGGGGACCAGAAGGACGGCCCAATTCTGTGACTTATGTTAGACGTATGTGGGAGTATTTCTAGAATGCGGTTCTGGGATCCACCATCCTGTCTCAGAGTCTGTGGTCAAGGCATTCTCTTTACGTCCTTTGCTTGAAGTCTACACATTCTAAGATTTATCAGTCACTGACTTTGACCCAGTTCTTTCAAGTAGGATACGTGTATGAAGATGGCGTGTTAATGAGGAGTTTCTTTCTAATGAAGCCAACTTGATCGGAGGGAACAAAAAGTGGGTTGGTGTATTTGTTCACAAAACCCCAAATACAATGGCAAATCTAGTTCTGGCTAGACCCAGGGAGTCAAAGACTCTGCCTCTGGATCACATTTGTAATGTAGCACTCATGGCTGAGGCATGAGGATTGCTGCGATTTAAAAGCCAGCCTGGGCTGTGTCATGATTTCTAGGATAACTGATGCTATTGTGCAAGACTCTGTCTCAGAAACAAAAGCAAAAGAACTTTCTACATCTCCTTTGTGTCCCGATGCTCTTATCTCCAAATTGGATTCAGCTGGGTTCATACTCTGTCTTCCATGCTAGCTATCCTAAGAGGAAAGGTTTCTGGATGGTACCATGTTGTCCCGACTTGGGTCACCTGCTGCTGCTAAAGCACTAACCTCTGAGCTTGACAGCCATTGTCTCCATCAGAAAAGCTGGGATGACTCTGGAGAGCCCCCTAGGAGATCAGGCCTGGAGACTGATGGCTATCTCTCAGAGAGAAGGAAGTGGGGAGCACCCCCCCTAGGAGATCAGGCCTGGAGACTGATGGCTATCTCTCAGGGAGAAGGAAGTGGGGAGCACCCCCCCTAGGAGATCAGGCCTGGAGACTGATGGCTATCTCTCAGAGAGAAGGAAGTGGGGAGCACCAACAGGTCTTCTTCATCTGAGACTCCAGCCACTCTGTCCTTCAGCTCCTGGCCAGTTGTACATAATTTACCATGATCGCACATGGCCTTGTGCTGTCGCAGAGTCAGGGTGTATACCTGCAGAAGATTAGCGAGGAGGAGGGCCTTGAGTGAGACCTATAAACTCACTGGCTCCCCATGATGCACTTTGATTTGTCCATGCTTTTGTATAAGGACATTTGCTTCTTGTTCCACAAAGAAAGTATTCCTTAACACCTGCCCACCACTGAACCAGACAGATAGAATTCTCCTATTTGGTTGTGGGCTGAACAAATCATTAGTCTCTCTCTCTCTCTCTCTCTCTCTCTCTCTCTCTCTCTCTCTCTCTCTCTCTCTCTCTCTCTCTGTGTGTGTGTGTGTGTGTGTGTGTGTGTGTGTGTGTGTGTGTGCACATTTTATGAGCAAACTCATGGATGGAGAGGACAGATATTGGCTTTGTCACATGACCTTGATCTAATTTCACAGTGAAATTAGGAAGCATGGGACATGTGAGTGTTTTTTGTTTTGTTTTTGTTTTCATCCCAAGAGTACATAAAAGAGACACAGGCTGAGTTCTTCTCCTAAGTGTTTTCTCATTCCACAAAGTGAATAATTTAAAATGAAGACTATTTTCCTCAGGCTTCACTCTTTTTTCGGTTGTTGTTTGTTTTTGTATTTTTTGAGACAGAGTCTCTCACTTGGCCTGGAGCTCACTGACTGGGATGGGCTGGCCAGCCAGTAAGGCCAGGGATCTCCATAGTGCTGGGATTACAAGACAGTGCCAGCAAACCAGGGGGTTTCCCTAGGCCCTGGAGGTTGCACGGCTAACACATTGCTAACTGAGCTATCTCCCAGTTTTATTTCTCTCCTTTCAGAGTGCACCACTCCAGGCTCTGCTCTGATGTCATGTCTCCTGTTCTGCAGCCAGACCTCCCTTTAAGGCTTCTCTAAGAACCTCATGATGACACTTGAAGCCCATTGGCTAAGCCAGCCTGTTTCCCCTTTCAGGAGCTTTAGACTTGCACCTGCAAAGTCTCTTTTGCTAGGCAACAGATTTCAGGCACCAGAACCCAGATGCCTATCAGAGAGCTAATATTCACCCACCACTCTGCGTCCTGTATCCCAGTCATACTAAATGTACCCCTGTCCTATTTCCAACAGGACACCTCATTTCTCCTACTACAGTGCTGTGGTTTGAAAATAGTCTGTCCCCTACATGTGTTGAACGTTCTCTCTGCAAGTGATAGGGCTCTTGGGAGTGAGTTCTAGAAAGCCTAGGAAGTGAAGTGCAGCTGGAGGAAGTTGAGCACTGGAGACAGGACTTTGAGAGTCGTACCTGGTCCTCATCCCCTTTGCTTCCTATGTGCAATGAAGTGAAAGGTCTCCTCTGCCCCACGATCCTGCTTCAGGGATGCTCTATCCACCTGCATGGTGCCAATAACCATGACCCCAAACCTCTGAAATGGTGAGCAACATAAGCTTTTCTTCTTGTTGATTGTGTGCATGTGGAGCTGACATTAAGCACCTTCCTTAATGGCCCTGCATCTCAGATTTTGAGACACTAAAGTTCCCTGACTGGGCTGGACTCACTAACCAGCCAGCCACAGGGGTATTTCTATCTGTGCCTGCCCAGCACTGGGAACACAGGCATATATTTCTATCTCTGTCTCTATCTATCTATCTATCTATCTATCTATCTATCTATCTATCTATCTATCTCTTCATGGACAGTTTTTATCTGAGAACTAGGAATCTGAGCTCACATTTCATGGTAACCACTTTACCCACTGGGTCATCTTCCCAGCCCTTAATTTTTTTATGTGAGGCATCCATCCTTTCACAGTGGTGAGAAAGCTAACACACAGCATCTGCTTCATATAGTACTTTTGTCTCCTCCAGCCCAGGACTAGCTATATAGTAATCACTTTCGTTCTCAGAGCATACAAGGAGACTACATTTCCCAGTCTCCTTTGTTCTCAGATTGTGTAAGATGGCTGAACTCAGGTAATGGACTATGACGCGGATGATGCCTTTCAGGTCCAGACTGGAAGCCAAAGTGCCTCACTTGACCCTTCATGCTCTTGACTTCTTCCATGCAGCTTGAAGCCAGTGACTTTAGGGTGGTGCAGTCATCATTTGCTGTGTTAAGCCACCGAGAGTCTGGAGGTGTTCATCAGGCAGGGCTCATGTCTTAGGTTGACTAACACATCTGGTTTGTGTCTTATTACTAGCTGATCTCTAATCCTAACATAGCTCTTGGTGCTAAGGGAATAGCCAGTAAAGGCTTGCTAAGTAAGTCAAAGGGAGTTGGATTTGGGATGAGGAAATAGAGGTGGTGATAGAATGAGGCTAGGAAGACTTAAAAGGAGGGCGGGGTATGGGGAGAGGAAGCAGGAGGAGGGCGGGGCATGGGGAGGGGAAGCAGGAGGAGGGCGGGGCATGGGGAGGGGAAGCAGGAGGAGGGCGGGGCATGGGGAGGGGAAGCAGGAGGAGGGCGGGGCATGGGGAGGGGAAGCAGGAGGAGGGCGGGGCATGGGGAGGGGAAGCAGAGGGATGAGAAGTGGAGAGGACTGAAAAGGGGGGAGGCAAAGTGAATTGACCTTTTGATTTTTACCAAGAATTAAACAAACTTGGTGACTGGGAGAAGCTAATGCTCTGTAGCATCCAAGACCTTCATATCTCCTGCTAGGACACATGCACAGATATTTCCTAGTGCTCAGAACTTTCTAATATAGAAAGATTCCATATTTTTTAATTAATTTATTCTTGTTACATCTCAATGGTTATCCCTTGTATCCTCCCATTCTTCCCTCCCTCCCATTTTCCCCTTATTCCCCTCCCCTATGACTGTTCCTGAGGGGGATTACCTCCCCCTGTATATGCTCATAGGGTATCAAGTCTCTTCTTGGTAGCCTGCTATCCTTCCTCTGAGTGCCACCAGGTCTCCCCCTCCCGGGGACATGGTTAAAAGGAGGCACCAGAGTATGTGTGAAAGCCAGACCCCACTCTCCACTCAACTGTGGAAATGTCCTGTCCATTGGCTAGATCTGGGTAGGGGTTTAAAGTTTACGGCCTGTATTGTCATTCCATATTTTTGAGAAAGCACGACACTTGTCTTTCCGAGTCCAGCTTACTTTGTTTAACAATGATAACTTCCAGCTCTGCCCATTTTCCTGCAAATGGCAGCACTCTTGTGGCTAGGCAGCCTTTGGGGGCGGGGCGGGGGGCGGATACTGGTGAAATGAAGAGTGGGATAGTGGTGGGATTTTGCTGAATGGAGGCTGGTCCAAGTACCGGTTACAGTCATGCACACACGTGTAGGCTTCCTGGCTTGCTTTGACAAACAGAACGGGGCAGAAGTGAAGCAGGGCCTGTTCTAAGTTTAGGTCTCAACAGAGTTTATGTGCTTTCTCAGAACTTATGTGCCCCAGCCTTCATGGGGCAAAGCTTCTCTGGATAAGAGGCCTCACAGGATGGAGAAAGGCTCTCTCTCTCATCTGGACACTAAGGCCAACGAATACCCATTAGCCTGGGTATCCATAACAAGTATAGAAGTGAGTCCATGAAGTCCACAAAAGGTATCTTGGCAAGGCCAATCTAAGGCCCAACCCATAGAACTGTTCATGTGACAGGAGTGATTTGCCTCCTGGCAGCCTTGGGGTGACTTGTTAAATGGTAAAAGCTAACTGATAGTCTGTGAGGAGCCTGGGATTGCACAGTTGTGGGGATTTCTTCTTAGCTCATTCCTAGAGACACACCTCATTATTTCAATGATCCCAAAACCCATTTTGGCTTCATGGAACAGTTTGGAGGGACTTAAATCATTCATATAATTACTTCGATACTTTAACAGCTTTACTAATATTTCCATGTCAGTATATTTTTTTTTCTCGAGATAGGGTTTCTTTGTGTAGCCTTGACTGTAAGCCAGGTTGGCCTTGAACTCATAGAGATCCACCTTGCTTTTGCCTCCTGAGTGCTGGGATTAAAAGTGTTTGCCACCACTGCCAGCTAAGTTATTTTTTTTAAAAGGCTAGGTTTGCTAGCCTAGTCTAATTCATGAGGCCCAGGTCCCCATGAAAGACAGACAGACAGACACACACACATACACACACATGCAGAGAAAGAGATGGGGGGAGGAAAGGAAGAAGGGGAGAGGGGAAGGGGGAGGGGGAGAGGGAGAGGGACAGGGAGAACAATTCGAAGAAGATTAACAACACTTGGAAAATGATATCTGAGGCTGTCCTCTGGCCTCTTCATGCACACGCACAAATGTATGTTCACACCTGCACACATACAGATATTCATATATGCACACACTTTGATGTTGACACCTGCACACACATGGGTGTTCATCCCTGCACATGAAAAGAATTTTTTAAAAAAGCACCTTTATACCAGCACTGATAAACACAGCACTAATTTCTGATACCTTCCACAGACCTTGACCTGTAGCATGAGTGCAGTGTGCAGCAGCCCAAGGCGGATGCTTACTGAGCACATCTCATCAGACTCGCCTCTGTCTTTTAGGACCAGTGCAGATCTCCGCACACAGCAGCGTTGTGCTTTGGGCTTGTACCTACTGCAGTGGGTCTTGCTGTGCTCCCGAGGATGCTGACATACATTAACTGATAGCTGCCCCAATGTCACCAGCCCTGAGAAGGCCCCCCTCCTCTCTACCAGAGCTAAAAAAAAGTTTTGTTCTGTTTTTTTAAAAACCAGCATACAAAGTAATGGGTTTCATCATGTCAGGTTTTATTAATATTCTGGCTCTTGCCAACTCTCCTCCCCATGTGCTCTTTTTTATGGGCCTATAAACCTGACCCCCATTTATGCTTGGGTTCAGCCATGCAGTTGTGCCCAGCGCAAAATGAAAGTGTAGAGCCTTCTGTTCCAAATCCACCTGAAGCTGGGCATGTTAACGCACCCACGCAACCCCAGCCCTTGGGAGGCTGAGGCAGACAGGAGGTTTAAAGGGTTTAAAGCCAGGTACACCCTGCCATCACTTGATCTTTAAGAAGGCAGCTGCAGGACCTCAAACGAAATGTGGGGTCTGTTTGAGCACAGAGGCCCCACCTCAGGAAGTATGCCTGGCCTTGAGAGACTGCGTGGTGCTGGGAGGAAAGGACCAGTCTCCACTCCTTGAGTTCCATGTGGCTGAGACACTTGCAGCCCTTACACGTTAAAGGGCCCAACGCACTGATCTTAGCATCGCATGACGCTTCTAGGGTCTGCATATTCTTGGAGAGAGATATCATTCTGTTTTCCTTTTCTTTTCTCTTTTTTATATAGTCCAGAATGGCCCTGACCTCATGGTCCTGCTTTGGCCTACAGACTGTTCAGATTGCAGGCATGTGCCACCACCCCTGGCTTACAGAGGCACCATTGTCCCTGTCTGGTAGAAAACCAATGCCTGAAGAGAGTGAGCACCTTGAAGGCAGTAGCTTAGCACCGGCCTGGCCTACAAATGGAACCTTTTCTCCTTGGCCCCCACACAAATCACTTCTAATTTCCAAAGGCTTCAAGCTGGAAAGAGCTGGGATCTAAACATAAGCACAACACCACGATCATGGTCTTTACCTCTGACCCCCCAGCTGACATTTGGCAATGTCCATCATTGTTACTATGGGGTGAAGGCACAGTGTAGTGTTGGCATCTAGTGAGTGAGGGTTAAGCTTACTGCCAAGTGTCCCCTGGTACATAGATGCCCTCATGACACAGGCGTGCCCACCCCCAAATGACAATAGTGCTGAGAACAGGGAAATCAGTCTGAAATTGAAGTACCCCCTCTTTAGCTTCAGGTTTCAATACCCATTTCCTTTTCTTTGTTTGAAATTCTACACTGTGTTTATTTTTTTCTTAAATTGACTTTACATTAGTGAATTTAAAAGAATCAACCTCATTGTTAACACTTTTGCCTACACTTTTCATTTGGAGGGTGTGCATTTTTTTTCCTAATGCGTATTGAACCAAATAAGACACTATTGACAAGTGAAACATCTGTGGAGGGGTACCACCAGCAGTGCTGGGGAACCACGTTATTGGCCCACTTCAGTTCTGTGATGCTTCTAAAAGCCATCAAATATGTGTTTCTGGAAGCAGGCAAGGCTTGGTACAATTTGCTTCTGTGTCATCCCTCCCCCCCCCCCCCACTGCCCCCCAAGGCTAACCGTTGCTTGGAAACCTCTTTGAAACCTTAAAAGCCACCTGATGAGGAAGATTAACAAACAACCCATTCAGGCAAGGGCCACAGTGCACATAATTTAATTTGTTGCAGGGTTTATGAGCACTGGTTTCAAGGTAGTCCTCGGCAGCCCCACCCTTCCTTTCATTGGTCCCCTTCCTTAATTGTTAGTTGGTACAATTGCATGCTTGCTTCTGTAGGTACCACAGCCTGAATAATTGATGCCAAAGCAAAGGAGATTTTCCTTTAGGTACTAAAAGGGCATGTACTGTAAAACTATAGCACCATCTTCATCTCTTCAATATAAAATAAAAGCTTCATAAAGGGCTACGCTTTTCCTTGTGGTGTGTTCATGTGGAGCTGTTTCTGTAACGGTTTGGGGAAGAGATTCCTTATGATTTTTCCTTGTCAACAAACTAGCCAGGTGTTTCAGTGAGCAACTTTATAAACTGACCTTGCCCCCCACCCCACCCCCTGCCCCACCGCCAAAATAGAAACCTTAGAAGAAATGTCCTTTTATCCATGTGTGTCAACCAGTCATACCCTTATCAAGAGGTAGTAGCTATATTTGTTAACTTGATATGACCGGAGAAAATGGGCACCCCCCCCCCCCCCACTTTGAAGCGTGAAAAGAACAAAAGTGATTTTCCCAAACATTTTTCAAAGGCTTGGCACATGGGCTGGGGCAACCTCAGCAAGCACAACCACAGCCACTGCGGATAGGAAGGGGACAGAGCCAGGGAAAGCTCCCGGGAAGGCGAGGGCTCTTCCAGGACAAAGGAAGACAGGACTGATTTCAGTCAGCTTCCTGCTGAAGTACGGCTCCTGCAGTTTTCTGGCTGCAAACAGGGGGCAGTCTCTGTTAATTAAAGCTAGGAGCCGCAGCAGCCAGAGAGTCAAAAGTCTTGAGGACAGTGACTTGTGCTGAGATCAAAGGCAGATACTGAAGTGGACTGCCCTGTCCAGATTTTGTCTAAGCTATTTCAAAATCATGTTTCAAAGTCTCTTAAATCCCCCAAATCTTGCGATAGTGTGTGTGTGTGTGTGTGTGTGTGTGTGTGTGTGTGTGTGTGTGAGAGAGAGAGAGAGAGAGAGAGAGAGAGAGAGAGAGAGAGACAGACAGACAGAGAGACAGAGAGACAGAGAGAGACAGAGAGAGAGAGACAGAGACAGACAGAGACAGAGAGAGAGAGACAGAGAGACAGAGAGAGAGAGAGAGACAGAGAGAGAGACAGAGAGTGAAGTGGGGGGGGCTGCTTTTCTATGAGGTCACTCACTGTAAAGGGTTCTCTGATACTGGTGCTCCTTGGCGAGGAGGCGACGAGCTGGCCTGGAGATGGCAGAAGGCATCAGTAGCTGGGCAGCTTATCCCAGCCTCGGCTTTGCCACTTGCTGCACAGGGCTCACAGCTTCTTGGGTCCTAGGAAGCGTGCTGGAAGGTTGTTTCCCAAGCCCGAGCATAGACCTCTCCCAACCCGAGGGAAGTCATGACGGTAGACACTCTACAACTCATGGTTTTGAGTACTCCTTTTCTCTTTTTGTCCAAGACAGAGTGATTTCTTATGAATCTCTTTCTGTCTCCCCCACCCCAGTGTGTGTGTGTGTATGTGTATTGATGTGCTCTATATGTGTGTGTATTCCTGTGGGTGCAGGTGTGCACAAGCGTGTGCACCAGTGCATATTGAGGCCAAAATGACAACCTCAGGTGTTACTCCTCAACACCCTAATTTTTAAAAAGATTTATCTTCTTATGTGTTTGTTTCTGTGAATTTATGTGTACCAAGTGCATGCAGGTTCCTGTGGAGGCAAGAGAGTATCACATACGCCGGCACTGGGGCTGTAGGTGACCAAGAGACATTGGATATAAGTGCTCAGCTGTCCCTGCAGCCCCTCCCCTTGCGTGGCGATCCACAGTGGCTTAGGTCAGCAGGCCAGCGCGTCCAGGGATTGCAGGCACATGCTCTATGATCTGCTTTCTCAGATAGGCTCTAGGGATTACACTCAGATCCTCACACTTTCACAATTAGCTAACATAGCTTATAAGTACTTTTTGTCCATATGCTGGGGAACAGAGATGATCAAGGCCCTTTTGGTCATTACACACACACACACACACACACACACACACACACACACACATACACATATATACATACACACACACATATACATACATACACACACATATATACATACACACACATATACATACATACACACACATATATACATACACACACACATATATATACATACACATATATAGATACACAAACACATATACATACATACACACACACACATATATACATACACACACATACATATATACACATACACATATATACATACACAAACACATATACGTACATACACACAAATATATATATACACACACACATATATACACATACACATACACATATATACATACACAAACACATATACATACATACACACATATATACACATACACATATATACATACACAAACACATATACGTACATACACACAAATATATATATACACACACACATATATACACATACACATACACATATATACATACACAAACACATATACATACATACACACATATATACACACACACATATATATACACATACACATATATAGATACACAAACACATATACATACACACACATATATACACATACATATATATATACACAAACACATATACATACATACACACACATATATACATACACACATATATACATACACACACACACACACACACACACACATTAGAGGACGTGGCCAAGTCAGGCCACTGGCTCTGGAAGCAGATTTCTTGGGTCAAGCGTCAATTCTAGCATTCACTCCATACACTAACCCTGCATAACTTTTTTTGTTGGCTCGAGGCGCAATCAGTTTCTCCACTTTGCTCTTGGGAAGACAGTGTTAATTAAGAGGCTGAAGCCTAACGGGGCCACTGGGCTGAGTGATTTCCTTCACAAGCCCCCAAGTTGTCTGTAGATATTGATTTTTAATAAAAGCAAGCTGAGGGGGCTCTGCTGAAAGCCACAGATAAATGTCAGCTGCCGTCAGCGTCAGCTCTTACACCAGTCTTGTGTTTGTGCGATGGACACGGTGGTGGCAAGTGTGGGTTGCCAGTATGACAGCTGTGCCTCCTACCCTATTCCGTGGTCCTGTTGTGAGGTAACCAATGAGTTAGCACTTCTTACCAGTTTCCCGGGTGGGGGATGGGTGGGAGTACACTCTTCAGCAGTCAGTCTTGGCTTAAGACCAGATGTGGTCTACCAAGGTGGCAACCTTGGGCTCATCTGTAAATCTTGTTTAGTCAAAGGGAGCAGGAACCTAGCCAAACTCTTTGATTTAGAGAAAACTTGCCACACAGTCCAATAAGCCTTCCCACAATTTTCCTATTAAGAGGTTCCCACGATACCATTTTACACGTGGCTCAACTTCTTGGTCCTTTGAAAATGTCCCCAAAGATTCCTACAGCTGAAGCAGATAGAGGCAGACAGCCTACCGCGAAGAAGAGCATACTTAGTTAATACAGTTTAAAAAACAAAATGCCAGGGCGTGTTGGGATATAAATTTAGCATTGGGGCTTTGATGTGAATCCTGTTCTCCGAGCTGCTGAAATCAAACTCAAGCAGAGGACAGGAAGAAGTGGGAAATGAGAGGGCCTATGGCGGGCTCAGAGGAATCCGCCAGGAGAAAGTGAGGGAGAGCAAGCAGCTTTGGAAAGGCTGAGAAGAGATGCTGGGGGCCAAGGAAGCAAGCTCGGTGAGGATATGGGGGGCGGGGCGGGGTATGGGCTCCGTGGGGGGACAGGTGACAGCCTGCTCTGGAGACTGTCGCGCTCGCTGCAGGAAGGACACGGTGGCTGAGGATGAGTGCCCAGGCCTTGCGCTGCGCCAAAACTGCCAGCGCAGAGGAGGCGCCGCGGTGTGCCCTCCTGTGGAGCTCAGCGAACGCTGCGGGGGCGAAAAGGGACGGAAAGCTGCTGGTCCTAGGGGCTAGGCGAGTTCGTAGGCTCAACCTTCCAGGATGAGCCGTAGCCTTGGCTTTGTCCGTAGGTCACCTTCCCAGACGCTCAGGCTTCTTTAATGAGTTCCCAAGCCCCTCTTCTGGGATGCTTACCACAGCCCAGGGTCTTGATACTTCACCCACCTTCCCAGTTCAGCCTCTGTCTTCTCTGTCCCGGGCTTGCGCCAGGCAGGAAAGCTCATCCCCAGGAAAGGCAAAGCGATCCCCACACGCCAGGGAGGTGGAAGAAGATGCTTTTAGTGTGTCTTAGAGTGATCAAGCCATCTAGTCTGTCCCGATTCTCCTAGAGTCACCCCTTGCATGATCGACAGATTGCAACCGCAGTTACTGCGCACGCACCCTTGAGGGGGAAAAAGCCGCGGGCGGAGCCACCTCTGAGCCTTTGCTAGGGGTGAGCCGCACCTTTCTCCCCGAGAGGGTGCCAGAGGTCCCAGACGCAGTTCTCTCCACCTGCCGGGAAATCTGAGCTGTTCTTCCTAGCCTGGAGGCTGCGGAGCTAGCTGCTCCTACTAGAGCATTCTCCAAACGCCCCCAACTCGCCCCCGCCCGCCCGCCCGAGTCACCTCTTTCCGCGCCCCCGCCCCTTTCGAGCTCGCGCCCGCCCCCCTTCCCGCTCCTCCTCTATCCGCCCTCTTCCCCCTCCTCCTTCCCTCTGGCCCTCCCTTCATTCCACAAGTGTCGCTTCGCTCTCTCCAGCGCACTTGGCGAGCTGGCGAGGTGAAGAGCAACCTGCGAGCGAGGGGACGTGGGGAACCGAGTCCCGGGCGGCGAGCGGAGGGGAGTTACGGACACAACGACTCTCCTCTGCTCTCCGCCCCCGCCTCTCTTGGTGGCCCGCAGGACCTGCACCCCGCGCTGGCCCCCGCTTCTGCTCCGTCCCCGCCCGGCCCCGGCGCGCTCCTCCCCGGCCGGCCCCCATCCTCGGCGCGCCGCGCGCTGGAGGCGAACGCAGGCTGAGCCGAGCGCAGTGGCCTCCGACCACCAAGCGCCCCGCGCCGCCTCCCTGCATGTGCGGCCAGCGGCGGCCCGCAGCCCCCGGCAGCAGCCTCGGCAGCTTCGGCCGCGCGTCCAGAGGCGGCGGCAGCGGCTCCAGTGGCGGCCAAGCGCTCCAACCCGGGCTGGGAGACACGATGCGCCGAGTCCTCCGGCTGCTCCTCGGCTGCTTCCTCACCGAGCTGTGCGCTCGTATGTGCCGGGCGCAGGAGCGAGCTGGGCACGGGCAGCTGGCGCAACTGGGCGGCGTGCTGCTGCTCACAGGGGGCAACCGCTCCGGGGCCGCCTCGGGAGAGGCCGGCGAGGGCGTCGGGGGCTCGGACGCACCGCCGACTCGGGCGCCCACGCCGGACTCCTGTCGGGGTTACTTCGATGTCATGGGCCAGTGGGACCCGCCGTTCAACTGCAGCTCGGGCGACTTCATCTTTTGCTGTGGGACTTGTGGCTTCCGGTTCTGCTGCACGTTTAAGAAGCGGCGACTGAACCAGAGCACCTGTACCAACTACGACACTCCGCTCTGGCTCAACACCGGCAAGCCCCCTGCGCGTAAGGATGACCCCCTGCACGACCCCACCAAGGACAAGACCAACCTGATCGTCTACATCATCTGCGGGGTGGTGGCTGTCATGGTGCTGGTGGGCATCTTCACCAAGCTGGGGCTGGAGAAAGCTCACCGGCCCCAAAGGGAACACATGTCCAGGTGGGCTGCCTTCCCTTCGCCCTCCTCTCTGGGTCCACTTACCTTTCCTTCCCATACCCAGGATCCCCTGGCTGTGGTTCCCTTTACCCCAAGGTTTTCGATTGTGGATTGTCATCCAGGAGGACAACTTTCGCTTGCAGCATGGGGCAGAGGCACTTGGACTCAGCGCAGGTGGGGGTGGTCTCTGAGTGTGAAAGGGGGAAGGTCTTCTTCCTCGCCCACCTGCTGTCTCCTCATTAGAGATGGCAGTGGGACTTGAGACACACAGCCGGGTCTCCAAACTCTTAGCTGTTGAGACGAGAATTCATTTATTCTAGATGTTCCTCTCTAGGTAAACAGAGGCAGGCGAAAGGGGGTGGGGTGGGGGTGGGGGCAGGGGCGCGTGTGTGAGTCCTCGTGCGCGTGTGTGGTGGAGGAAGGGAGGAAACTCGTACACTAGCGAAAATGATGCAAAGGTTAGGGAGAGTGTGCGGAGGGGGGTAGAACAAAAACCTCCTGGGAGCCGGCGCTTCCCCAGAGCTTTGAGGGCTCTAGATAGGAAGCTCATTTTTCCCCCCTGTTCCTTTTCTTCTTCACCATCTATCTCTACCTATGGTGCAGCCATCACAGCGCTGCGCGCCTTGCCTGGGTTGCAACTAGACTCCAAGGCCCCCTTTCACCCTTCGAGAAGCACCTTGGTTCGTCAACTTTGCCTTTCGCTTGTTTTATTCATTATGCAAGTCCCAACACTGACAAAGTCGCAGCAGATGGAGAAAGCATTTGGGGATTAAATGGAGCTATTTGCCTTTTTGTTTAACCCCTCCCCCCAAAGTGTCGAAATTGATTCCCAGAACTCAGTAACTTTGGAGGTGAAGGATGTAGACTTGAGCCCAGGAGCCAGGGGAGAGATGAGGGGTTTGTGGGAGGTCTGGGCAAGAGATACCAGGAGAACTACAGTGGCCCCCTGAAGGCGGGATGGCTGAGGCAAAAGCCCAACTGACTTTGAGTCTGGACGTTGAAGTCACTGTGTACCATGTTCTCTTCACTATCCACTACCAGTCCCCCCCCCCTTAGGAGGGGCGTGTGTGAGCGCACACGTGAGTGTGTGCACGCAATCCATGCACATGCCTAAAAATCTGAACAAAGAGACCCACCAAAAATAGGCGAAGGAACATCACCACCTCACTAGTAATTATTTTCTATTTGAGGAAGGATATCCGATGAGCTTTTCTTTTTCCCAGAGATAAGGGATGGTGTGTGTGTGTGTGTGTGTGTGTGTGTGTGTGTGTGTGTGTGTGTGTGTTGGGGGAGTTGAGGAAGTTCTGGTCAATTTGGGCTAGGTGAGATGGTGATTTCTTGGAGGCACAAAGTAAACACCCAGGGCATTCAAGAAACCTGAACCAAAAGAATAAGACACTGGCCCAGCCTATCTCCTGCTCCCCGAAGGTGCATTGTCACCTAACTCAAGCTTTCCACCTGCATGGGTTCCCTTTAGAAAAGCCCTATCCAGGTGGGCTCGTTTTAGGAAAGCCCTGTCCAGGCACGAAGTCTCCTGTTGGTGTTAGGGTGAGGGTGACAGCGGATGCAGGTCTGTGACAAGTGTGTTGTCATGCAGGAAACTAGTATTCAGAGACAGGTAGGCTGCCTGGCTGACACCTTAACTGAAATCTCCTCCATGCCTTTTTGCTAAGTTCTCAAGACTCCCTTCTTGGGAACTGGTGAGTTTGCAGGTCTATTGGAGAGACTGATGCTTCAGCTTCAAGCTCCCTTAACTCTGCTCTTCACTGGTACCCAGGGCCTCAGTGGGAACCCCGCTTCCCTGTCCTAACCCCTCCTCTCAGGCAGCTCTTTTGGAGGCATTGACTTCTGTTTTTCTGTCAGGTTCTAGGCAAGGTCTGTCTGTGTGGAGGTAGCATCCAGGAGTGCCCAGTGCTGGGGGTGGGGGGTGGGGGGTGGGGCAGAGCCTCGAGTCAGGCTCTCCCTGTAAACATCCAGGGGTGTTAGAATGCGGAGACCTGCTTGGGAGAAGACTGGATTGTGTCACTGACAGCTTCTTAGGCATGCTTTTCAAGCGTGCTGCCCTTTGAGACCACCTGTATTGCTCTAAGTCCCGGTTGCCGGGGGAGGGGGCCCCACCTTTGACTTTAAATTAGAATGTGGGTTGGGAGCCAAGTACCATTGGGCTGGCAAGGCTTTCTAGGTGATTCTCATGCACATCCGAACACTGTGAAAGGGAAAGAATGAACACCTGCTGAGCTCAGGGCTGGGTGCCAGGCACTGTGAAGGGTGTGTGTGTGTGTGTGTGTGTGTGTGTGTGTGTGTGTGTGTGTGTGTGTGTGTGTGTGAAAACTAACTCAGTTCTCACAGCTAGCCTGTGACACAGATGCTATTTTAATTCCCTCTTTACATAGGAGAAAATCGCGGCACAGGTGAAGTGGCTTTTGCTTAAAGTCACGCAATTAGAAGAAAATTATATAATGCTGGGTCCAACTCACTTTTACCTGAGTCAGATGTGTTCAAGCCCACCCTCAGAATTTGGGGAGCTTCCTAAGGTGCAGATTTTTTAAAAGTTCTTGCTGTGGAGATTGCGAGTCAGTGTGTTTGAAGTGGGCCCAGCACCCTCTTTCAGTGAATTTGAGATCCGGGAGAAACATTGGCCTTGAGTTTGGGAATATATTTTTTTTTTTACAAAGGAAGGAGCTTAATTCAAGAGAAAAACGGAGGGCAGTGTGACTCTTAGCATTCTGTAGCTTGTTTTCTCCACTTGTATAACCTTCCTGTGGCACCCAGGCTGCCCCAGGTCCTCCGAACGCATCACATGCTGCTATGTACTTAATCATTCAGAGCCCAGTGTGGCAACTGCCTTATTAGCTTTTGCCTGATGGTGCTAAGAGATCCTCCAGCAGGGACCAGAGCACTAAGCTTAGCAAAGAGGCTGCTCTGAGGCGAGGCACATCCCAGGTGATGTTAACCTGCGGCCACAGCCTCTTAGTGTTTATCCGGAGCTCAGAGATGCAGAAATGGGGGTTTTGTTCTCACTTTGCCTGGGAAGCACCTTGTCAAGGACACACAGGTGGCAGTGTTCCTCTGCGCACTTTATCCTAGTGACCAGGAAACCTGTGTTTTCCAACGGAGGCTCCCAACATGTCAGAATGTACGTTTGGAGTCCTTGGCATATGGCCTGCTTCCCTCCGGGCAGAGGAGGATGGAGAGGAAACAAAAGGACAGCCACCAGGAGGGGCAGGGAGAACCCATGCCATCTCCTAAGGACTAGGGAGGTGACTCAGTGGGGGAGAGTCCTGCTGTGCAAGCATGAAGACCTAGGTTCAAATCCCAGCTCTCACATTAAAAAGCTAAGCACTGTAGTGAATGCCTGTAGCCTCCCCCCCTCCCCCCCAGTGCTAGAAGTGGAGATATGTGGATCTCAGGGCTCCTTGCCTAGCAAGCCTAGCCAATTGGTGAGTCCCCAGCTTCTGTGAAATGCTCTGTCCCCAATAGAATGGGTTCTTCAGACACTGACCTCTGGCTTCCACATGTTCCCCACAGTCCAGTGCACCGCTCTCTCTCCGTAAGTGTACAACACTATAGAGGGGGAGGAGGACAGAAAGAGAATGAGAACTGTAGAAACACCAGTGCAGCATCATGGCGGTAGCCACAGCAGTCCCCTTTGACCGGAAGGAGTGACTGCAGTGATGGCTAACCACGACCATCAAAGCTCCTGGATACATAGCTTTCGCTTTTGCATGGTGTTACTATTTATGTATCTTAAAAGTTTTCCGGGTAATGTTTTTGAGATATAGTCTGAGTGTATGGCCCAGGCTGGCCTCCAACTCATGCTCTTCTTACCTCAGGCTCCCAGGGAATGGTTTTATGAGTGTGTGCCACCATAAGTCTCCACTGGGAGAAAAATTTAAATGTGAAAAAGCCTTGAAGGGAATGCAGTGAACTGCAGGATGCCCTTTGCCTGCCATCCGTGGCACTGTTTACACTCAGGGCTGCATAGTGGCTCCTGTGCTGGGGGCTGCCTTGCACACTGTAGTGTGCCTTAGTGGCTCCTGTGCTGGGAACTGCCTTGCACACTGTAGTGTGCCTTAGTGGCTCCTGTGCTGGGGGCTGCCTTGCACACTGTAGTGTGTCTTAGTGGCTCCTGTGCTGGGAACTGCCTTGCACACTGTAGTGTGCCTTAGTGGCTCCTGTGCTGGGGGCTGCCTTGCACACTGTAGTGTGTCTTGCAGCATCTTTGACCTCTACCCACACCTTCCAGGATAGTAGAAAATGTCACTAGACAATCAGTTGTCCCCAAGGAGTAAAATCTCCCTACAGAGAACCACTAATCTTAATTAAACTAGCTTTATAGTTTCATCAAATTTGCTTCATTTTATGCTTTCTTTCTATTTCTTTTGCCCTCTTTCTCCCTCCTTTCACCTTTCTGTTCCATCGTTCCTTCGTTCCTTCCTTCTTTCCTTTCTTCCTCCCTCCCTCCCTCCCTCCCTCCCTCCCTCCCTCCCCTCTTCTCTCTTGCCTCCCTCCCTCCCTCCCTCCCCTCTTCTCTCTTGCCTCCCTCCCTCCCTCCCTCCCTCCCTCCCTCCCCTCTTCTCTCTTGCCTCCCTCCTGCTCTTCCTTCTTTGCGTTCCTCCATCCCACCCCACATCTCTCTCCAGCTGAACTATCTGGAAATAAGTTGCAGACACAGCATTCATTTCTCAAACGCTTGCAGCACTGGTCTCCTAAGAATCCACCCTCCCACCCCCATACACACAATATAATTCCATGACCACAACTTAGAACAAAAATGCCACACTGTCATTCTATGTCCAGTCATATTAAGGTATCCTCACACCCCAAACGCCCTTCAGAGCTTGGCTTTAGGTCTGGGCCCGGCAACGCTGTGTTGTTGTATCTAGCTGTGCAATCTCTTCTACCCTTGATATCCACGCTATTTTAAAACCAACTTCAAGTCAGTAGCTAGGACTGCAAAACTGGATTTCTCAGAGAATTCCAATTTCGAATTCCTCTGGCCAATTTGGGAGGTCTGGCGACACCTGCAGTTTTCACAGGCAGCTACTGGTGGTGGCTGGGTGGTGGCCATCCCCTTTAGAGAGCTTGTGGTTTTATCTTACTCATCCACTGCCCTCCCAGCTCATTACGCCGCCTGTCGACCCTGGAGAGTCGGACGAGTTGCGTGGACTGCACAGTAGATCTAGTAAAATCTCTTAATATTCGGGTGACCTTGGGAAGGCTACTTCGCTTCTCTTCCACTTCAGTTCCTATCTGCAGGTTGGGAATTCAGTGCCTTGGAAAGTGATTACTATAGAGCCTGTCTGGAGTCCCTACCCAGCATCCTTCTTACTGGAAATTCTTCCTCCTGTCCACTGAAGGGGTGACATTGCAGCTCGGACCTCAGTGCCTAGTCTGTACACTGTACCCTGTGGCAGTGGCCAGATCTAACCTCTCCGGATTTGCATTTCTCTTTGATCAGGAGGAGCTGGCAGGCTCTGAACAGGAAGGGTGGCTCGGGTATGACTAGATTAAATGTACTGCAAAGTGCTGTCTGGGGGATGTCGAAGAACCCGAGTTAGATTTGCAATTTTGCCACAAGCTTATGTGTAAATTCTCATTTAATTTCACACCCCTCCCCCACAAGGTAGCTTCTATGACAGTCTGCCGGTTTTTTTTTTTTTTTTTTTTTTTTTTTTTTTTTAACGGAGGCACAGACTGCTTTCCAAGAGGACGAACAAGCACACAGGGAGCTAGAGGAGTCTGACTTCAAACCCAGGCAGTCTGAAGCAGCGGGCAGGCCCTTGGCTACTAGTCTGTACAGCACTGAAGTAAGGACCCATAGGATCCCTAGTCTTCTCCGATTCCCAAAGAAATGCTCAGTACCCTGCAAACAGCAGTGTGCACCAGGGCCTGTTCTGAGTCCCTGTGGGACCAAGTCTAGGAATGTTTTATGGACCTGCCCTGGTGGGGTTAGACTTCTGGGTGCAAACATCAGGGAAGCAACCTAGAGGGCAGAAGCATACATTTGAAGCTCTCTCCACTGGAAGCCAGTAGGAAACACGTGTTATTTTTCCTACCTTCAAACAGAATAAAAAATCGAAGCCAGAAAAAAAAAATCCATGTGGGCAAATAGCATAGCAGTGTTCTGTGTGATTTTAAAAAAATGTGTCAGAAGAGCTGTAATCCTTTGCAAAGACATGGCATCAAGTGGCAAATGCCCCCTTCCACTGGCCTTCCTGTGGTCTTCCAGCTCGCCTCCTACCTACCCATCTTTCTGCATATTTGTGGTTATTTTGAAGCTTCCCAAGCTGGGGAATCCCATGTGTGTGTTGACCACAGGAAGTATCTATTTTTATTGGCGGGGGGGGGGTCATGTTTGCTTCTCTTTGGGAACCTAAATCACCTTCGTGGAAACATAACTCACAGTTAAATGTGCACAGTTCGATTGCACATTTGATTGATATTTGTTTGCACTGGTGTAAACCACCATTCTAATTGTGACCGTCGTCCTCGTGTTCTAAACAGGGAATGAAATCTCTTGTGCAAGAGATGATGCTCAGGAAGCCCACTGATGTGTCTCAAACTTGGGACATGAACTTGGAATGTGGCTTGGTTGGTAGAGTACTTGCCTAGCATGCATGAAGCCCTGGGTTTGAGTCCCACCACTGCATAAAGCCAGGCATGCTGGTGTACACCTATACTCCCAGCTCTGCAGTTGGGGTGGGGTGGCAGGACACTCAACAGTTCAAGGTCATACTCAGCTACATAGGGAATTTGAGGCTAGCCTCTAATGTATGAGACCCCCGACTCAAAGCAAAACATATAAACCAAGAACAAACAAGCAAAGAACACACGTCTCCAGACACAGGTAGACCCTGGGGGCTTCCGGGCCAGGTCCTGGGACTTGGCTTTCTGTTTGGAAATATTGGCACCTTATATTTGCTTTCTGTGTCCCCCAGACAGGCCATACTCATTCCCATCCTGGAGCTGTGTCTTTGGCTAAGTCCTCTTCCATTAGAGCTGAAATGGCTACTCCTCGCCCTTTAGGTCTCTGCTTTAGTGTTGCCTTCTCCAGGAAGCTCCTCTGTCCTCTCATGCTTACTTCCCCACTTCTCCTCACACCCCAGCTTAGTGCTCAGTGTTGTTTTCTTCCTTTTGTAGCATGGTCTCAAAATAAGTTATTGATTTATCGGTTGATTGGTTTATCATCTGTCTCTTTCCATTATCATTCATGGTAAGGGGTGCCCGAGCAAATATTCCATGGCAGTGTCTTGAGTTCCTAATATAGAGAGTTCTGTTTCTGGCATTCTGTTTTACATGGCATAACCCACCCCATCCATCCATCTACCCATCCATCTCTCCACCTACCCACTTATCAGTTCATCTATTCAGTCATTTACTCATTCACTCATCTATTCATTATTATTCATCCATCCATCCATCCATCTATTCATCTACCTACCCATTCATTTATCTCTCCATCCATCCACCCACCCACCCATTCATTCATCCATCCACACACCTTCCTACCCATTTATTCATTCATTCATTCACTAATTCATTCATTCATTCATTTATCCATCCATCCATCTACCTACCAATTGATTTATCTCTCCATCTATCATCCTCCATCCATCCATCCATCCATCCATCATCTATCCATCTGTCCATCCACCCACCCACCTACCCATTCTTTCACTCATTTATTCATTAAGCCATTCATTCACTCATTCATTTATCTATTCATTATCTATTCATCCATCCATCTACCCACCCACTCATTCATTAATCTATCCACCCACCCACCTACCCATTTATCCATTCATCTATCCATTCGTTCGCTCACTGACTCATCATTCATTGTTCATTCATTATTTATTCATCCATCTATCCATCCATCAATCTACCCACCCATTCACTTATCTCTCCATCCATCAGCCATCCATCCATCCATCCATCCATCATCCATTCATTCATCTATCCATCATCTATCTATCCATCCATCCATTCACCCACCCATCTCCCATTCATTCATTCACTCATTAATTCATCTATTCATTATCTATTCATCCATCCATATATCCATCCATTCATTTATCTCTCCCTCTCCCTTCCTCCCTCCATCTATTCATTCATTCATCCATCCATCCATCCTCCATCTATCTAATGGATACTTATTGAATATCTACTTTATGGCCAGCACTGAGCTATAACTATGAGAGAGTAGTGACAGATGCAGTTGCAATTCTTTCCCTCAGAGAGCTCTTAGTTACATATTGGAGGGATGGGTAACACACAATGAAATGCACATGAAAATTGATATTAGGTTGAAGCTTGTGAAATTTCCAATGTTCAATGATTTTTCAGCCTCAAAGATAATATTTCAACACAGTTGTTGTGAACTGCATTAAAGAGAGTGTGTATAGCAGGGGTGGGGAGGCAAAGAAATCTAAGCATAGCTGCTTCTGTGAGGGACCCAAAGAAGAATTAAACAGTAAAATTAACACATCAAAGATTTAATGTATGGACCTATCAAGTCCAAAATTTGCCAAGCTGCTATCTCAGGTCAAGCCCGAGGCTGGCAGAGAGGATTCCACAGATCCAAGAAGGACCAATACTCGCTTCTCCCAGCCACCTGGCAGGAGAATTCTCTTAGCTGGGGAAGGATCCATCTCTTACGTTACTCAGTCCCTCAAATGTCTGAATATGGCCTACCCACATTACAGTGGGAAATCTAACTTCCTCAGTTTACCAATTCATCCCAAAGCACTCAGAAACACACAGAAAACTAATCAAACATCTGGGCACAACGTGGCTGATTATTAAAGAGCTTATAGCATCAGTAGTGGTAGTGTCTTGATGTTCATTACTGGTTTATGGACCAGGAGTATGGACATTACCTGGCAGCTTGGGCAAAATTTTAGGCCCTATCTTGGTTATTGAACCAGAATCTGTATTTTAACAAGATTTCCAGACAGTCTTATTTCTCTACAGGCACACTGAAGCCAAAAAGACACCATTTGTCAAACCCTTAAATGTTGGTTCATTTTGTCTGTAATAAATAAAAGGTTCTTCCCTCTAATTCATTACAAGTATCAACACATCTCTACTTAAAATTTCTTTTAGTATGCACCCTATAACACACCAACTTTGGTAATTAGTATATGCCAGGAACTATGAACAAATATGCGGAGTGTTACAAAGCATGCATAAGAAAATCTTTGGACTGTGTAGAAGGTGGGAAAATAAACATTACTTTGAAATCTGTAGTTAGTTGTGATGTCTTCCTGATCCCACTAACTACAGTCCCAAGGCATTGTATACACAAGTAAATGCACGCTTTGAATATTCTTTTCTTGAGCTTTGATTACTTTTTGGATGACTTTATTTGTATCTGTGGACCAGTCCCATTTTAATTTTTCCTCTTCTGCCTCCTCTCTCCTCTATATCTCTCTTTCCCTCCCTCATCTTTTCTCCTCTATCTCATCTTCATCTCTTTCAACTCCATCATCTGCATTTCCTCTATTCCTTCATCTTCATCTCCTCCATCTCATCTCCTTCATCTCTGTCTTTTTCAACTTTATCTTCATCCATATCTCCATTCCTTCGTTCCTCCATCTCCTCTATTTCCATCTCCCTCAGCTCCACCTCCTCCATCTCCTCCATCTTTATCTCCTGTGTCTCCATTTCCACCATCTTCTCCATCTCTGTCCCCATCTCTTCCACCCACATCTTCTCCATCTTCATCATCTCCATCTCTTCCATCTCCACCTCCTCCATTTCTCTATCTTCTTCAGTCCTCCATCTCCATCTATATCTCCACCTCTTCCATTTCCATCTTTAGCTCCCTCTCCTCCATTTCTCCATCTCCATCTTCTCCATTATCTCCAGCTCCACCTCCTCCACCTCACCTCCTTCATTCCTCCTTCTCCATCTCTAACACCACCTCCTCCATCCTCATCTCCTCCATTCCTCCATCTCCTCCATTTCCATCTCTAGCTCCCTCTCCTCCATTTCTCTATCTCTGCCTCCATCTTCTCCATCATCTCCATCTCTAGCTCCATCTCTCCTCCATTCCTTTATCTAATCTCATCTCCATGTCCTCCATCTCATCTCTATCTCCATCTCCTCATTCCTCCATCTCCATCACCTCCATCCCCTCCATTCCTCCACCTCCATTTCTATCTCCAATTTCTTTAATCTCATCTCCATCTCTACTTCATCTCTATCTCTTGTTTCCCTTCCCCCACCCCCCGTTCTGTTTCTTGTAGGAGGCTCATGGTGTAGCCTAGGGCTGGTCTTGAACTCCCCCATGTAACCCAAGGATAGCTTCAAACTTACCAAACTCCTGCGTCAGCAGGAATTCCCATCGCTGGCTTACAGATGTGACCCAGCACACCTGGCCTACCTAGCAGCCCTGCCTTCAGCTGGTGGTTTTTGTAGAGATGAATTCTTCATTTAGCCACGTGCCTGCTTCACGACGATCAGCTGTTTAAAGTTTATACTTTAATATGTACCTTCCTGTGGGACACGGATGACTGTAGGAAGGGTCCTTTAGTCTCTGGTTGCCTCCTTTGACACTTAGTCCCTGACTCCTGCCATCTGCTGTGTGGATCCAGTACAGACAGTGGCATCCATATAAGAGATGAATTGTTTTCTCATTTTAATGACTAAAGGTCATACATCGACACTGCCTTTCCCATCCCATCCCATCCCATTTCTTTTCTTTTCTTTCTTTTTTCTTCCTTCTGTTTCTAGAGTGAGGCAAACAAGCTGTTGCTTGTCTTCATCTAGAACATGGAGCTTTCTAGATTTTGGTTCCACTGCCCACCCTGGAAACAATGGTCCTGGGACACAGTTGTCTTGTGACTCAAAGACTGGAATCCCCAGCACTCAGGCTGCCTAGGGATCTGTGGATGGCAGTGCCAGCAAGGCTCAAGGTTGTCCCTGAAAAGTTGACTGTTTTTGTGCTTTGGGAGTGAACTTGTGGGGAATCTGTTGATGAAGGTTATGGCTTCTTTGCTCAAGGGGGGGAAAAAGGCACAAACCAATTTTCCATTCAATTCCAGAGGAGTTCAGCGATCCTTTGACGCCCAGGATGAAGAGCCTGTTTAGAAGTGAAAAAGGCAAGTTAGGTTTGCAAGGTCCTGTCCGTTTCAGAACTCCCCCTCCCCAAACCCTTCCTGAGGTTCAGGCCATGCCTATTGCACAGAGGTAGGAAAGGGCATGAACTTTGATTTCAGACATTCAGGAGTGAGACTCCACTCACTCTTTCAGTGAAGAGCAGAGTTCATATGGGCAATTCCTTACTTGTAAAATGGGTTATGACAATCTATACCTTGTGATGCTCCCCTCTGTTTGCTTGGTTCCAGCTTTGTTAGCTTGCTTGCCTATTCCTCAAATATCTAATGTCTTTCTGGCCTCAGAGCCTCTGCACTTTTCTGTATGCTCTGCCTGACATGTTCTTTCCATCCTCTTCATGTGTGTGAGCTAACTCTCTGTTACTGCAACAAACATCTGTGCTAATCAACTTACACAAAGAGTCATTTTGGCTTCTGGTCTAGGCAGTTTTAGTGCACGCACTGTTGACCTTGGTTGTGAGGCAGCATGCCTTGGCAGGAGCATGTGGTAGAACACAGCTGTCCTTTTCATGGCCAGAAGGGCAAACAGTGAGAGAGAGGAAGTGGCCGAGTCCCACAGCATTTTTGAGGACATGCCTCCAATGACTGAAGACCTCCAGCTACCCCTAACTCCTAGGGTTCCCAGCATCACCTACAGTGTCATTGATGGAAACTGAGCTTTTGATATGGATCTTTGAGGGGCAGTCCAGATCCAAGCCATGGCATCTCATGACCAGCCCATGTCTGCTCACACAAGTCTTACCTCTTCATAAAATGTCCTGATATCTCTTCCCATCTCTCTAACTTCTGAGCCACCAAATCTAACGAAGCACTAACTGCTCCCCCCAATTCTTCCCTATGTCAGTAGTCAATTTCCACTCCCTCTCTCCCAACAGCCTCTGACAACTATGTCTGTATTTTCTCTTTATGGATTTATCTATTCTAGACATTTGCTATAAACAAAGCCATATAACTCAGGCCTTTTGTCTGATTTCCTTCTCTGCAAAGTTCTCAAGTTTTGTTCACGTTGGGGCTGGTGTCAGGGCTCTATTCTTCCTCTTCATGGCTGAGTAATATTCCATTTTCTACACTGCATTCTGTTTACTGGCTGATGGACATTTGGGCTGTTTCTACTTTTTGGCTGTTGTTATAAACATCTGGCTCTGTTGGCTGCATCGCTCTTTGTTTATTTCAGCTCTTGCTTATTTTTATTTAACATATTTATTTTTATTCTCTCCCATAGAATGTAAGCTCCAGGAAGGCCACGACCTCTTTCAGCCTGTGCAGTGCTGTATCCCCAGGGCCTCGTGTCATGCATGGTACCCTGTAGACAATAAACATCTGTTGAATGAACAAATGTGTGCAAGCTGTCGTTATTCTCCTGTCTTTTAACGGATCCCATCCTGTCCTCTGGCCCCTGTAGGATGCTGGCTTTACTGTCCTGGGTCTCTCTCTCTCTCCCTTCAGGCTTCTCCATGGCTGTGGTTCCTACCTTAGCCTACTACCACAAATCACTCTCCTCATGCAAGGCCTCTGTTGCTCTAGCACAAACTCAAGATTGAGTCTGAGCAAACAGTTGGCAAATGGGGCGGGCTTTCAGAAACACATGCCCAGATGCGGGCTTGCTAATCCTCTGGGTTCAGATGGATCTAGGAAGTTTCATGTTGCTGTGAGCCTTTAGCTAGCAGTCTCACCGCTATGATGGCTTTGACAGAGAGACCCTGCTGAGCTCCGAGGGGTCTGTGTGGACCCCCGAAGCAGTCTGCCTCCTCTGACGTGGGTCCTGAGAGTCCACGAGGCTCAGCATGTGCGGGTGTATCCCCTAAAACATGGAGGTAGGGCTTGCAGGAGGAGTCCCAAGAGGAGATCCATATGAAGACATTCATCGACGTGTTGGTTCCTGGAATCGCTCGTAATTACAGAGATGAGGCCACTGGTTTTCACAGAACCCCTCCATACTTGTAGTTGGCACCCACTGTGGGCTGGTTGGTTCTCCCATCTTGCTAGGCTTGCAGATGGAGACAGGCACTTCTGCAGGTAAGTAGATACGGGACTGAGAAGGCTGGAGAAATCTGTTGTGCTTTGCAGGGCATGAAATCACCTGACTGTCAGCCCTTGCTTAGCTCCATGTGCGTGAACAAAGGGGAAAACAGAAGGAGGTTCCTGAAGATCAAATCGGTGGAGGGATTCACATGGAATTACACTCCAGTGCTACATATGTTCATGTCATGCAGGGTAAATAAAGAGGGAGGTGTGTTGGTGGGTCTGTCCTTAGGGTGTGGTGCCTGTCCTTAGGGTATGGCATCTGACAGTTGTCTCTGCTCTGTTCTAAGTACAAACACACCTTACATCTCATGGAGGCCATCGATATCAGTTGAGCTGCGATCCCATCCTCTTAAAAAGGCAGCAAATATCAGTAAAATGAAAAGGTTGGTTGACATTTTTGTTCTGTACACTGACTGTGTAGCCTTGAGCAGGTGAGCTCACCTCTCTGAGCCTTTACTTACTTTTCTGTAAAGGAGTAATACTCCTCGTAAGACCCACAGGAAGGTCTATACTTTTGCTTAGGTAAGGGGTGCCATTGTTTTCCACGTTAGCCTGGCGATTAGAGTATTTACTGATGCTGGACCACGGCCTAGTGAGAAGTGTTGGCATCTGTGTTGGGCATAGAGAACTCAGTCTCTGGGCTGGAGCACACTGCGTGGACCTACCATCTGTCCCCTTCAGCAAGTGACTGTGTGACCTCTGACCACCTCAGCAGCCCCATCCTGTGGGTGACCTTGCCTGTGAGCAGCTTGTAGAGGGACTGTGTAACCTCTGGTCACAGTCATTGTATCTTTCGCTTCTGTGTTTTCCTCTGTTCTGTTCCTAACTGGAATGGTGACTCTCTAGAAGGGATGTCTTTGTCCTTTGTCCAGTCTGCGCAGAGCTGGGCACACGACAGGTTTCCATGGCTGTATTGTGAATAAACGGAATTCTGTTCTTTCTTTCTCCAGAGCCCTTGCAGATGTCATGAGGCCACAGGGCCACTGCAACACTGACCACATGGAGAGAGACCTTAACATTGTCGTCCACGTGCAGCATTATGAGAACATGGACACAAGAACCCCCATAAATAATCTCCGTAAGTACGGGTGCACCGGCCACTTCCAGCCCTACGCTCGCATGGCGGTGGTAACTCAAGGATGAGTTAGAAGACTTCTCTGTTCCATGTGGATGCTGAGTTTGGCACGAGCAGTGGCTTGGTTGTGTTTTCTGTTAAATAGTGGTCCACTTGATTGGCTCTTCTGGATGACTTGATTGCTCTATCATTGTTGATCTATTAACTTGGTGGTCATGTTGAGTGTTACTTAGCCAATGGGATGTTTTGATTTAGGTTATTAATCTCTTAATAATCTGTCTCATTGGTTCCTGTTGATTGGGTTGTGTTAGCTATCAGTGCGTCTTGACTGGGTCATTGGTTAACCAATAATCCATTGCTTTATTTGTCTTCTGAGGTTGACTAGTTGTTACTTTTGGGTTTCATGCTGTTTTCAATGAACACAGAATTTTATCTTTTAAAACATAAAATGAGCTCCACAAAAAGACTTATAACATATGCCACCCTAGGGTGTGTGTGTGTGTGTGTGTGTGTGTGTGTGTGTGTGTGTGTGTGTGTGTGTGTGTGTGTTTAGTGGGGGATTTTGAGTTCTGGTCACAATGATTTGGGATGAATATGTGTGCCTCTATAATAGTAAATGTAGTTCTTTTGCTTGGCCAAGAAAAAAGACTTCTCTTGCTGCTGTGTTTCAGTAGTTGTTCTTCCTGGGACAAAGCATCCTTGGGGACCCTAATTTGTTCCCACAGGTTTCCTTTATTCTCAAAGGTCCGTACAGATAACACACAATGGAGCTGATGCTCTGGTTAGGAGTTGAGGAACAATGCAGATGCTTGATTTCATGAGTGCCCATTACTACGATGCCATTCCTAACAATCATGTTCTCAGGTCAAAGCAATGTGAAACTCATGGTTGAAAGCAGCAGCAGCAGACAGTTGGAAGGGCACATTGAACCATAGTTGGAGGCTCCCAGCGGCAGCAGAAGCATTGGCATCATGCACTTTCCCAGGATGGGCATCCTTTGCTGAAACTCCCCCACAACTGCAAAGCTTGTTCATTGCTGAGACATAGTTTCAGAATGTTAGGTTACACATCTTATAATCAGTGGGTAAGGAAGAGGCCTTTGACATAGATGGTACGAATCCTCTGATTCTATATGATGATAATGTCTCATGGTTTTGGAGATTTTTGCCGTGTGTAGGCAATGACAATATTTGACATTGACATGGGTAGGAAAGTGGGCCACCCAATGAGGTGCTTCAGGCTTTGTTATATTAAACAATTACATATTTCTTATCTGCGAACTGGATCATAATATGGTATTAGAAATCAACACACTGTGGTGCAAACCTACACAAGATTTTTCTTTTGGAACTTTTATGTGCAAACACCACAGACCCTGAAGACAGGATGAGTGGTGGCAACCATGGCTCGGCAGCTTCTGTATCTGGCTCTGGTTTTCACCGAGTGAACATGTGCTCTTTCCAAGTTTGATGAGTGCGGACCCCAAATGGCATAAACAAATGAAGACCATCAAAGCAAAGACACGGGGTGGAGTTTCTGGCTATGGAGGGTGTTGGTTAAAGTCTCTGTCTCCGAGGTGATTTTGAACCACACTGAAGTTGTTCATCGAACAGCAAGTTTACCCAGCGTTCATCACCGCACAGGCAAAGGGTCGGGGAACGAATGCTGATTACTCTTGCTTAGATAAGGACCTCTGTTTAAAATTGTGCTGAAGATGGATGTCCAAGGACTGAATAATTCAGGGGTCTCTGAGCTGTGTGTGTGACTCTTCTTGGCTCTATATTTGTGCCTGGTGATCCAGGCCATGCTTGGGTAGGATGGCATTATATTCCTGAGTCACATTCCCAGACTTCTTTTTCTTTCCTTTTTCTTTTGAAAACAGGGACTCACTTACTAATACCCATGCTGCTCTTGAACTCTTCTGAAGGCCAGGGTCACCTTGAACTCTAGATCTTCCTGTAGCTGGAGTCACAGGCAGGCCTCACAAGGCCTGGCCTATGGTCTTTGATTTCAAGGAAAACACTACAGGACCATGTTCCTGGTAAACCCCAGGGGAGACATCCACTAGTGCTATCACCAGCATGGTGTCCTTGCAAGAACAGCTACGGATACTGCTTTCATGTAATTCTGCTATGTTGACCCAGTCCTTTCCCCTCGAGCATTCCTGAGAACACCTGACTAAGAACAATAGGGAACATGGAGCCTTGTAAGTTGGATTTATACTAGAAAGATAAATTGTATGCAAATCAATCTATGAATCATAGGTAAGAGCAAGAATGAGCTTCTTTGTAATGGGTTATTTATCTTTTTGTTGGTTCATAGGAACTTTTTATATATTATAGTCACCTAAAATGTGGATTCAGAAAATGGAATGATCTTGGGAGTTCACTGAGAGGCTAGTTCTACATGATTGATATTAACACTTAGTGGGGCCTCAACAAGCTCAGCAGTCACCAGAACCCATTTCAGTAGATGGGGTGAGGACTCTTATCTGATCAGTGGAAAATTAGATCAGCCCTTCATAGAATTAGCACAAACCTGAGTTTAAAACCACTCCCAGGGCATTGTGGGAGCTGTAGTGACTGAAATTGCATGCACTTGTGATACACCAAGAAGGGAGGACCATTCTATTCTTAAGCTTGTTCCTCACTTAACATTCAAGTTGTTGGATTTGACAGTCTCATGTCCTTTTCATCTCTGCCCTACAACCCCGTTGACAATGCTTTTGGAAAGAACTTTTCTTTAATTCTTTCTTCATCTTCCCTCCTTCCCCCTCTCTATACCTCTGCCTCTCTCTCCTTCTTGTTCTCCTTCTCCTCTTCTTCCTCCTTTTCCTCCTCTTTCTTCCACCAATCTATGAAACAGGATCCTATTTTTGTGTTTTAGGCTTGCGATCCTCCTGCCTCAGCCTCCTGTGTGCTAAGATTCCAATCCCACGCCACTATGAGGAGCTCTCATCCTCTTTAACACTCAGGCTAGCTCACCTTTTCCGTTTGGGTCAAATGTTACAGGAGCTAACATGCTGTGTAGAAATCCAGGTGTTCGGAAGGTGAGGGGTGCTAGGAGAACAGGGAGGACAGAGCTTCAAGGTGGGAGGCGTTATTGCCAGTTTTACTTTGTAAATTTCCCAGGGTTGATGCCCCCGAAGGCTGGACTAGCTTTCCCTTTGCCCCCAGAAAAAAAATGCTGGTTCTGTTTTTTCCAGGCATCCTGTGGTGGTGCCTAAGCACAATCGGTGTGCTAATCAGAAAGACCTCTTGTCTTCCAGTGGACCACTCCCTCAGAAGCTCCGTTGAAACCTAGGTGGATGTGTCTCAACTTAGCTGTGTTAGCGGCTGTAGCTTTTGATACTTTTGCTTACACGCGCTCACAGAGGCCTGTAGGTGGGCTTCCGCACACTCCTTACACACTCTTTTCTGTTAGCAGCTTATGTCATTGAGGCTCACTTAGCAGATGGATCTGCTTGGGCAAATTCCTGGTACTTTTCACTGTAGACACTGCTTGAGTTTGCAAACGTTCCCTTTGTGTCTCATGACCCACTCGGTTGGCACCCTGTCTTTAGTGCAGCATCCTTTGGTAGCTGAGTTTTAGTTGTGTGATATTGTAGCATGGTGGGATGAAGATGGAGAGCAATATTAGCTCAGGTACAGGATGCCATCCGGTGCCTGCAACACCCATATGAGAGCAGCCATCTAGGCGGGTGGAGTGAAAACAGCTGCTACCTGGAAAGTGCCTTGAGTATAGGGTTGTGCGGCAAAGTTGCTTATTTATGTTTTTATGCACATGTACAATGTGGCTTTGGCACTTGGCACCCCCCTCCGTCTGCCTGCCTGCCTGTCTGTCTATCTATCTATCTATCTATCTATCTATCTATCTATCTATCTATCCTCTCTCTCTCTCTCTCTCTCTCTCTCTCTCTCTCTCTCTTTCTCTCTCTCTCTCATGTTTATCCATCCGTCCTTCTAGCTATCATCTATCTGTTCCATGAGTATATGTGGGCGTGCTTACCCATGTGTCAGCATACAGAGGCCAGAAGTCAACATTACATGGTTTCTATCTTTCTTTCTTTCATTGAGCCTGGCCCTTTCCATCATGGTTAAAGGTTTGTTGGCCAGTAATCCCCACAATCCCCCTTTCTATCTACCAGTGCTGGTGTTACAATGCTTACATGCCCAGTTTTTACAAGGGTGCTGGGATCTGAACTTGAGCCCCTGTGCCTGTGCAGCAAGTACATTACCCACTGGGTCACCTTCCTAGCCCACTACTACTACTACTACTACTACTACTCATCATCGTCATCATCATCATCATCATCGTCGTCGTCATCATCATCATCATCGTTGTCATCATCATCATCGTCGTCGTCATCACCATCATTAATTATAATGCATCATTATTTAAGCAATTGAGATTTCACCCAATACTGGGGACAAACAGTGACTGAATATTTTAAAACATGGACTGTAAGACAAAGAGAAGCTCCCTGTGTTCCAGCCCCGTCAAGCCTGCTTTCCAACTTGATCTCCAAACATACCTCCCATAAACTGAGCGGCAGACACATGACTCAGTGTGCTGCGTATGCAGGGCCACTCACTTGTCCATCTTCACCGAGGTTGGGATGGGATGTCCCACGCTTGGCTTTTGGAAAATTTGGCACAGCTGTTTGTAGATATTTTGTAATGTGTAGGGGGCAGGGGATTCTCTAGGCAGGGCAGGCAGGAAGGTCAATATTGGTGCCATTACTTAAGAGTAAAGTATATGCAAGTTAGGGTGATGTTAAGAGTGACTTGGACAGATGGCGGTGTTAATCCCTAACCACAGTGATTCCTCAAGACCCACAGTCTTTGTCATTGTAAGGACAGGAAACTGAGGCTTTAAAACTTCAATGAAACAACATTTATACAATTATGAATTGGTATAACTGGGATTTTTTACCCCAAGGCCAGGGCTTGAACCCATGTCCTCACACACCATAGGCAAACACTCTACCACTGGGCTACAGTCTTAGATCCCTTTTATCTTTTATTTTGAGACAGGTTCTTCCCAAGTTGCCAAGGTTGGACTTGAACTCATGTTGTAGAGCAGGACAGTTCTCAAGCTTTGGAGCTCATCCTCCATAGCAGCTAGGATTATTGGTCCTCACAGTTGGGTCCCATTGAAACTGAGCCAGCGAGGCCCCAACAGCTATGATTAACACCATTTGACCTCTCTTGTGTTGCAGGTGTTTGCAGGACATGTGGGTGTCCCTCTGGGGATAGGCATTTTGAAGGACATGCGAAAGGGACTGAAAGCTCCTTTGGTGCCCCAGGAAAGAGCTATTTTAAGCTATACATCCAATTTGCCATTTTGTAGTGAGGCCGTCTATAGAGGCCTGACATCTATTGAGCACTTGCTGTGTGCCAGGCACCGCGTTAAGTGCTGTGAACATGTTAACTCAGTTAGTGTCCAAAACGACCCTCAGGTAGCGGAGCCCTGTTTTCGCCTCCTGCTCCTGTCCTGCTGTGCCCTGCACCCAGCACGTTGTTCCCAGGGCTTCTCACTCAGCAAGCCCGACTCTAAACTGTGCCCTTAGCGAGACCATCTTGTTTGTCTCTGGCTGCCAGTCATCTGCTGCTCCAATCTCACCATGATTAAAAAAAACACACATTGTTCTATCCAAAATTGTCTTGTTTTATCCATCCGTCTTCCAGAACATCCCCAAACCCATGGAGAACAGTGCTATGTGTGGTCACAGTCTCCTCCCTGACCCTGGGGCCTGTGTCTGCACATGACAGCAACTCCATGAATGTCTGTCTGGTGAAGAAAGAGGCCTGTAGGTGGGCGCCATTATTTTAGTTTATGGATAGAAAACCAAAATGGAGGCAAGTTAAGGAATTCATCCAACATCTCGACTGAATGAGATTTACCTTAAAGCATTCCAGAAAAATACAAAGTTGTGGGAAACAAAATTGGAAAAACGCTGAAAGTCATCGTGTCTGGGTCAAATACATGAAGTTTATCCATTTCTCACTATGTCCGTGTATGTTTGGAAATGTACAAGTTAGGGATTGTTGTGGAAGCTCCTGCCTGTGGTGTCACAGTGAATAACAGAGGAGCCAGGACTCACACCCAGGTGAACTGTGTGCTGTGGGCTGCCTCCTTGTGACATTTAGATATCAGGAGTGGGGTTTCACTAGTGACTTCTGTGTACGCGTGACCAAAACACCTGACAGAGTAACTAAAGAGAGGGAAAAAAAATCCTCATGGCTTCAGAGAGTTTCAGCCCATTGCTGGAGGAAAATCATGCATAGCGGTTCATTCCATGACAGCAGGAGCATATGCAATGGGAGTGTATATGGCAGGGGCTGTTCACATCATGGACCAGGAAGCAAAGACTGAGGTAAGAACCAGGGGCAGGTACAGCCTCCAGAGGCCGTCCTCCGGTTCAGCCAACTTCCCAAAGGTTCCACAGCCTCCCAAATAGAATGTTCAAACATGAACCTGAGGGGGACATTGTGATAACAGATTAAGACCAATGCCAGCTCAGGGACATAAGTTGGCAGAATAGACAAAGTTTCATTCTTTATTGGAGTTGGGAGGACAGGAATGTACCCGGGAATGTTGGTCCCTGGCTTTCTGAGTTTTCCTCAGGACAAGCTATCTGATCCTAGATCAATCACTTGGGCAAGGTAGATGGTATCCTTGGGTCCTTGTAAGTAGTGTGGTAGGACAGATGCCATAAGCAGTGTGTAGGTGCGAGAGTGTGGGAGGTGGAAGATGAAGTCGACGGCACCTGTTCACTTTGTCCCTGTGTCCCTAGTGCTAAGACAGTGGCCTATGTTCATAGATACTTGCTGGGTCAGTGAGTGAATGAGTGTCTAACATAAGTGTGTGCTCAGTAGTGACCCCACTGACATGCACAAGCACTTTTGATGCACAAGCTTTGATGGAACTTGGCTCATTCCTCCTGAGGCAAGGGTTTAACTCTTTTATGATGTCATGTATAGCAGCTTGTTCCTGAAATCAGTTTTTCCCATGGGAAGACACATTGCTTATCCTATCTGACTCTAATGGCCTTGGAACATTTATTAGTGTGTTAAATAGCTAATGAAAGTGAACCAGACTGGGTCGGTAAAACCATGCAGAGGCTGAGCACAGTGCCCTGTGATGACTTCAGGTGGCCTCAGCTTGAGAAATCCACCTGTCTCTGGGAGTGGAACATGGGGAAGGTGCTTGTCAAACATGATTAGCGTGAGTATGAGGCAGTGCCGGGAGCAAGTGGAGGGCTTGGCTGCAGAGGTGGGCAGCTGGGATTGGGACTTTGTCTCTCTATTACAAAAAGGAGTATATCACACCTGTCACACGAGTACTGTGAGGATGAACAGAATGAGCACATGTAAGGAGCGTAGCACCATGCCCGCTTACATACGTGTTGCCTGTGGAATGAGCGAGCGACGATGGGTGTTACAACTGTCTGGTCGCTAGGGAGCAATGATGTGGACGGAGATGCACTCACTGGACTTTTGTTTACGGTAGTTTCATTTTCTCTGTTGGTTGACAACACTGTGTGTGTGTGTGTGTGTGTGTGTGTGTGTGTGAGAGAGAGAGAGAGAGAGAGACAGACAGACAGACAGACAGAGACAGAGACAGTGACACACAGAGAGACACAGAGAGAAAGACAGAGACAGAGAGGCACACACACACACACACACACACACACACACACACACACACACATGTTGGTATGTGTACATTGTGTGTACTGTCAACAAAGAGACAAAACCTGTACTGGTTAGTTTTATAGCAACTTGACACACTCTAAGATCATCAAAGGAGGGAGCCTCAACTGAGAAGGTGCCTCCTTAAGGCTGGGCTGCAGCCATGCTTTCAGGCATTTCCTCAATTAGAGATCAGTGGGGGAGGGTCTAGCCCACTGTTGAGCAATGCCCGGGCTGGTGGTCCCGGGTTCTATAAGAAGCAGGCTGAGCAAGCCAGTGAGCCGCACCCTCCACGGCCTCTGCATCAGCTGTGCCTCCAGGTTCCTGCCCTGCTTGAGTTCCTGTCCTGACTAATGAACTGTGATATGGAAGCCTAAGCTGACTCAAGCCTTCCCTCCCCAAGTTGCTTTGGTCATGGTCTTTCATCATAGCAATAGTAGCCCTAACTAAGATGGAGCTTTAAAAGGGAAAAAAAATCTCTTTCTGTAAGTTCTTTTCAAAACTTTCTTCCTATGTGGCCACAGAAGCTGCCCAATCAGCTTTGCGCTGCCTTTCCAACTGGCTGTAGGAAAAAAAACCCCAAGGGATCAGGGCTGTGTCTGGTTGAATTTCAAAGATGCCAAGTTGTGTTTCTTGCATGCCAAGGGAAGCATGTCCTTGGACATGATTCCTTTGGGAGAACATTTCTGTCCTCATGTATGGATTATGGGAGGGCTCCACTTGCTATATGTGTGTGAAGAGGGGTACATTTGCTATATGTGGGTGAAGGGTGGGGTACACTTACTTTGTGTGGGTAAAGAGGGGTACACTTGCTATGTGTGGGTAAAGAGGGGTACACTTGCTATGTGTGGGTGAAAGGTGGGGTACACTTGCCATGTGTGGATAAAGAGTGGGGTACATTTGCCATGTGTGGATGAAAGGAGGGGTACACTTGCCATGTGTGGGTGAAAGGAGGGGTACACTTGCCATGTGTGGGTGAAGGGTGGGGAACACTTGCCGTGTGTGGGTGAAGGGTGGGGTACACTTGCCATGTGTGGGTGAAGGGTGGGGAACACTTGCCGTGTGTGGGTGAAGGGTGGGGTACACTTGCTATGTGTGGGTGAAGGGTGGGGTACACTTGCCATGTGTGGGTGAAGGGTGGGGTACACTTGCCATGTGTGGGTGAAGGGTGGGGAACAATTGCCGTGTGTGGGTGAAGGGTGGGGTACACTTGCCATGTGTTTGATGGACTAGAAGGAGTAAAAAGTGAAACAAACCTGTTTGTGTGTCACCTACCATGTCTGTGCATTTAACTTCCCTCAATAGCACCATTAAATGATGGAAACATCCTTTGCAGCAACAAAGGATCAATGATGAAACTGGCTCAGGTGCATTGAGTGACCTGCCCAAGGTCGCAGAGACACTAGGGAAGGAGTTGGGGCTCTGGCTGTAAACTCACATACCAAGTTGCAGATCTTCTTGTGCTTTTCCCAGCAGCCCTTGCTGCACAGTATGTCAAAGTCATGTTTCTTTTCTCTTTCTTTGCCTTATTGATTAATTCTCTCTTAAGAACTGCAGCATTCAATTATCCTCATCTTTGAAAATAAACCCATTTAAGTAAAGTCACCCGTTCCGTTCTAGAGCACCAAACATTTCTGACAGTTGTTTACTTGCCTGGAATTAATATTTCCTCTGTATCAACTTTCAACTAGCATTTAAAAATTTCCTCTATGCATCAATGGGAGAAATAGGGCTGAGGAGGCTTTCTAGAGTGTATCCTCTTGGCTCTCACAATACAGTGAGGGGGATGAAACAGTGATGGTAACAATGGGGCTAGCAGAGGGTACCCTGCAAACATGCAGAGGGTCTCCCTAGAACACGGGGCTAGAGAGGAGGAAGGGCAGCTTTTCCCGAGAAACTGATGATATTTGTTCTGCAAGAATAATACTCCCCCAATAGCTTTCTAAGAAAACAGAGGTCGTGAAATACTCCGATGATTACTCCATTGATTAAAGGGAGGACTTTGAGCCACAGGAAACTTTTTGTACATATGAAAGGTTTTTACAAATTTTTTTTATATTGCAAATTGTATGAAGAAAGGTGCTTTTGTTTGAATAGGATCATAAATGATTGTGGTAGAAAAATAGTAAGATGCTAAGCCTGACAGAGGAAGCCTGGATTTCAGAATCAGCTATTAAGAGTTTAATATGGGTTATTTTCTGGTTAGAGGACTCTTCACTCAGCCAGCCACTGTTTCTTTCTAGAAGAGATTAATATTGATCTTTTGCTTCTTTGGAAATTAACAGCCAACAAAAATAAGTAATATGCTTAATATCATGATGCATACATTAAAATAATTTACAGTAAGGTTTGAGGAAACCTGCCTTAAAAAAAATCCCAGTAAGCATTCTCAATAAAGTTAATTACAAGTTGAAAGGAAATCTCATTACATTAGCCTGAGAATTACAGTTAATGAAACCGCGTGTAATCACAATCTGAATATTTCATTAAATGGAGATTTGAAGTCATTAATTCAGGTATTCAGCCTGGAGTCTTGAGCTAAGGCGGACAGTGCTCACATCAGCTCCTGCATTTAGTTACTTAAATCCAGCACCCTGGACCTGCGGAAACCCACCCAGCCCAGGCGCACAGCTGTCCGCAGTGCTGAACCTCTTGTCTCTAGCTACTCAGCTCAAGTTAGCCAGGCAGAAAAACCTACCTTGGGGAACTTGGGGCTGGGGGAGGTTTGGTATCATCTCACTTTTGCTGTGTTTCTGACTTCAGAGAGGCCGGGGAGCTTACAGAGGAGGAGACCTGCAGTCCAGGCAGTATGCTAGGTTTACAATTTTTTTCAATAAAGGAAATTAAAAAGCAACTACTAAATGTTATCTTTAGCATGCCATAAAAAATGTGGGAACTTAAACATCAAACATTTAGGTAAGACCTAGTTCCCATAACAACAGCAAGGCCTAGCTGGACCTGGTGGCACCTGCCTTCCTTCCCAACGCTCTATATGAAGACTGTAGGATCAATGCCAGCCTGTGCACCAAAACAAGACTCTGCTTCAACACCCAGCAGCACCCCCACCAAACAAAAAGTAAAGAAAAACAAGCTCCAAAGCCTAAAACAAATGAAATTATCACCATGAAAGTGACTATCCCATGAATTTACTACTCTTTCCTCACTCTTATCTATCTATCTATCTATCTATCTATCTATCTATCTATCTATCTATCTATCTGTCTCTCTTAAATCCAGCTATCTTTCAATTAATTGAACATGAGAATATGGGTTTAAATCTTGTCTGTTTGCTTATTAAATAAGTATTTACAAAATTCTGGGCATTGTGACATGGGCTAGGTATATAGAAATTACCATTGTGTTTCTACAAATCATATCTGTCTGTCTGTCTGTCTACCTGGATATATTTAATAAATAAATACATACATACATTAATCAAGGTACAGAAAAATGTATGGATCTTCTTTAAGTTACATGGCCATAAAATCTGGTCAATACTTTAAAAAAAATCACTGAACATTTAGGGTACAATGAATGATCACAAATATATTTTGACTTGGCAGTTCCCTAGGGACCTGGAAGCAAGGGATAGACATTTGCAGTGATGTCATACAGTAATATTGTCATACAGTGACTCGCCTGTGGTTGGAAGAAAGCTGTCCACAAAGTTCAGATATTCTTGACATTTCTAGCAATGTATTGGATTACCAATAAGTCTTGACTTGGTAGCTGTGTGAGGGCAGAGTGCAATATTTGCTTTCTTTACTGGGTGGTAGCAGAAAAGAAGGAAAAAATACTCATCAAGTTTTCATTATTTTTTAAATGCGTGTGTATATTTAATGGTGAACTGATCACCAATCAAAGAATTCTCTGGTGAGCGCTCACAAAGAAGTTGTATAAGCAGGAAGAAAACTGTTTTGCTGTGAACACTTTTTGGTCTGCTGATAACCTTAGAGGTGGCCGGCTCAGAGGCTGAGCTGTTATTTTACAGCACGCTTTAAATGTGCCTGAACTGTGCCCAACCCACGCATTTACACTTGCCCTCCCCTTTTCTCGAAACACGCTTCTCCGTGATCCTCTCAGGTCCAGATCCTCCTCACAGCCTTTCCCAAACCGTTGCTGTGGTTTGAATATACAGTACCCCTTAAGGCCTGTGTTAACTCTTCAACACTCGATCTTCACCTGGCGGTGGAACCTTGCGGAGGGGAGACATAGCCGAAGAAAGTGGACGTTGAAGTTTTGGGTGTATTTCCACTTCCTGTCTGTTCCACGCTTCACATTCTATCAAGATGTGGGTCCGCTGAGCACCACTGCCCTGTGTGGGTCAGCTGAGAGAGCACCACTGCCCTGTGTGGGTCAGCTGAGCACCACTGCTCCGTGTGGGTCAGCTGAGAGAGCACCACTGCTCCGTGTGGGTCGGCTGAGAGAGCACCACTGCCCTGTGTGGGTCTGCTGAGCATCACTGCCCAGTGTGGGTCGACTGAGAGAGCACCACTGCCTCGTGGAGCTGCCCTGCTTTCCCTCCACGGTGTGCGGCATCTCTTCAAATGTTCTAGCCTAAGGAAGCCCCCTTAACGTTGCTTTCAGCCAAGTGTGTTGTCACAGCAACATGAAAAGTAACAAAAACCTGTTCTCTCTTAAAACACCTGCCCAGGGTACAGCCTCTGTGTCCAGTGGCCTTGACCGGATCTACTCTGGGAGTTTGCCATTTCCCTTCCTCACAGCTCACCTCACTATCTGAACTCACTTCTCTTCCTTGTTCCTTTTTCTGACTTTCCCACCCAGATGTCAGCCAGCCGAGTGCGTTGTCTGACTCATTTCTTGCTCTATCCCCAGTGCCTGCCTGGTGCTCTGTAAAAAATTGTTGGGTGAGTGAACATTGTCAGATTAAATACTAGACACTCCTTACCCCTCCCAGCCCTTACATCTGTCCTCCTCTTCCCTGTAACTCTCAGCACTCCACCCAGAGTCTGGCTTCAAGTCCCAGCATCCGTCCTGATGCCCTGCTGGGTGGAGTCTCTCGGAAGACATCTATGTTGAGGTGATATCCACTTATAAATGAATATATACCATGCATACCTTCCTGGGTCTAGGTTACCACACTCAGGATGATCGTTTCTAGTTCCATCCATTTGCCTGAAAATTTCAAGATTCCCCTGTTTTTTAATAGCTGAGTAGTTTTCCGTTGTGTAAACGTACCACAGTTTCTTTATCCATTCTTCTGTCAAGGGACATCTAGGGGAGCATCAAGGCTGGTGGATCTGGCCCCGGAGGGGGGCCAGGGGGGAGGGCACTGCACAAAGTGACGCACCAACCAAGGACAATGCATGCAGAGAACCTAGACCCCGTGTTCAGATGTAGCTAATGGACAGCTCATTCCAAGTCCCTGGAATATATGTGTGTTACAAGGTTTAGAGTAGTTTGTTTAGTTTACGAGTAGATTAGAATCAGTTCAGACTCTGCCCGGCAAAGTGCTGGCAGCTTTAAAGTCCATTTCAGTCTCCCTCTGTCAGTTATTTGCTTTTGGCTAAACAAATACAAAATACTGTAACAGAGGGGCATAGGGCAGAAGAAGGCTAGAGGGTGGAAACAGGAAGATAAAAGAGAGGGGATAACAATTGAAATGTAATGTGTGAAGAAATTATACTAACTAAAATTTAAAAATACTAGGCACATTTTTATCAAGTACACCACTTCTGGTTTTCTTTGTAAATCTAGTGGAGTTTTACTTCTTGTAAATTACATCTTAGCATTGTATCTCAGTTTAGAAAATGTTATGTCCTGTGCCAAGAGACATGGTGGTGTACCTTGAAGAGCTCACACGTTTGTGTGCTGACATCTCTGGCAATTAGGAAATGCCACACGAAGGCAGTGTTCCCAAGTTCAATCTACAGATTCAATCACAATTGATTCTTTTCAGTAGTATTTACCTCGATTTCATTTACTTCAGTTTCCTGGCCTCATGACGTTCTATCCGTGCCAGTTCTCAATCCTATTAGTGTCAAAGCAAACTAAACAGGGAATTGGGTGTGTTTAATATTTATGAAATGTCTATGTTGTGTTGATACGAATAATAAAAACACCTTAGCTCTGGAGAGGCAAAGTAACCTTAATCATCCTCTGCTTAGGATCACAATATTGATTTCAGTGTGTTACCTAAGGGGCTATCTGCTGCAGCTATGTCCCACCCTTAATTATTATAGTTTACCAGGTGGTGGGGCACTCCTTCAATCTCAGCACTCAGGAGAGGCAGAGGCAGGCAGATCTCTGAAGCTAAGGCCATCCTGGTCTACAGAGTGAGTTCCAGGACAGCCAGGGCTACACAGAGAAACCCTGCCTCAACCCTGCTCCCATCCTCCTCCCCAAATTGCTACAGTTTAAAGGACATTTAAAGCACAGAGGGTAAATATCTACATATGAAGGAAAATGAAAAAACCTACAGCAGACACACAGGTCAATTCTGAACCCCTTTGCTTGGCCATAGCCCAGTGACAGGCCCTAAGCCCTGGTTTAAGCAGCAGCTAAAATGAAATCCTTAGAAAATGACCCATATTGCTGAGGACCAGTGCTTCTCAACCTTCCTAATGCTGTGATCCTTTAACACAGCTCCTCATGTTGTGGTGATCCTAAACTATAAAATTATTTTGTTGCTACTTCCTAACTGTTAATTTGTTATGAATTATAATGTAAATATCTGATATGTGACCCCCTAAAGGGGAGGAGACCCCCAGGTTAAGAACCACTGCTGTAGATAGAGGGAGGTAAGGAAACCGTTGAAGGAGTTTTCCTGGGGTTTTTTTTTTTTTTTTTGGTTTGCTTGTCTGTTTCAATTAGCATATACCAATTGTACATATTTGTCTTCTAATGACATTTTCATACAAATCTGTACTACTTTGGTCATATTCACACCTCTCCCCCTTCCTCTTCTCCTCACCTCACTCATGCTGATCCCTTCCCAGCTAGGCTCCAGGAATTTTACTGGAAAGCTAATTAGTTTAATAAAGGTCACTTATAGGAGCCTGGTTGAGCGGTTGGTTGTTCCCAGGAATGTGGGCAATGCTCCAGTGTCTACACCACTGAAGAAAATGTCTCTCCCTTAAGCAGGAGCTTTCCCTGGGGGTTGGTTTTGATCTCGGTGTGTCCAATGCAGCCGCTCATCTTGTCGAGCAACAGCTGTGCGTGAGGCATGGTATAGGGCGTTCTCAGGGGAAAGTGACCAATGTTGATAACGCATATCGGATGGCCATGACGCACCAGGCGCTCCAATGTATTACATCGTTTATTCTCTTCAACACTGTGAAAAGCAGGTGGGTTTATCCACATTTTAAAGTTGGTTTATGTTATATATAAACTTTATGTTATATATAAACAGGCATAGACTCTATATTTATTGACCAGCGAGGGAAGGATTCAGATACACTTCGGTTTCACTCCCAAGCCTGGAATCTTTCTTCCATCCAAAGTAGAATGGAAGTTCCACTGTGAGTGCTGTCGCTGCTGATTGTAGCTGCCTGCAATGAAATACTGAAATGGATGTCAAGACCGTGTTCAGACGGAGAGGACCGGAGTGCTGTGATTGCTTAGTCATGCCTACGGCGAGAGCAGGATAGAGCAGTACTCACAGGCCGTAAGTCTGTACTCTTACCTCTACTGCAGACATGATAAACGACCCTCAAAGGACAAGCGATTTTATAAATCAAGTGAGATCCATATGATATAGTGCGGAGGAATATAAACCAAATTGATAGATGGAGAAAGCCTCAAGTGTGAAGTGTGTAACATATGGTGTTTGGTTATATAGTAGGCAATTAACATATCTTTGCTTACTGAATGAGTGAACATTCGACTGAATAGTTACAAATGTGATAACTTCTGATTCTTCAGGATCCGCAGAGCTCTGCCCTTTCATCAAGTCCAAGAGCCTTCAACAGTCCACCAACACCAATGTCAACTAAAGTTTCTTTGGTTTCCTCCGGGAATGCTGATCCTGAACTGTGTTTTAACAGTGTATCTTTGATTTGTTTTCAAATCATCTTGGCTGTAACAAAGGAAAATGTGATCTACTTGTATTCTTGCAAAGTTGCTGTAGAAAATGGGGGAGTTCATGTTGTTCAGTGTTCATGTTGTAAACTTATTACTGTGTGTGCATGTTGTCTTCAGGAGAGGGCGCACATGCCACAATGAATGTGTACAAGTCACAGGATAGCTTTGTGGAGTCAGCTCTCCCCTGCCACTCTTTATATGGTGTTCTAGTTTGATTTTGTTGCTGTGACAAACACCATGACCAGTGCAACTTAGGAGAGGAAAGGATTTATTTCATTTTCATTTCAAAGCCATAGTTCATTAAAGGGAAATCAGGAAAGAAATTTAAGCAGGGCCTGACATAGCAACCACAGAGGAATGCTGCTTGCTGAGTTACTCTCAGGATCCTGCTCAGCCGCCTTTGTTATCTAGCGCAGGTCTTCCTGCCCAGGGAATGGTGCTGCCCACAGTGGGTTGGGCCCGCCCAGCCTGCTTTAGTTAATAATCGAGACAATCCCCAACAGACATGCTCACTTGCCTATCTGACTTGAGCAATTCTCCACTCAAGGCTTTCCTCTCAGATGACTCTAGATGATCAAGATGACAAAGCTAACTGGGAGACATGCTTCTTGGAACTGAACACAGGTCAATAGGCTTGTGTGGCAAATGCCTTTGCCCACTGAGCCCTCTTACCCCAGTATTCTTAATCTAGGGAATAACTTCTGTATTCCAACTTTATTCAGATCTTTTTATTGTGTTATCTAAGAGGTACTGCGCTAATGAATGGAAAACAAACCCTGTTTTTGATCACTAGAACCTGTATTTCAACAAGGGGAAACTGTCCAAATAACCAATAGATAAAAATAAGTATGGAATGCATCTTAAGATAAATATGAGGAAAATAAATGAGGGGATGTGGTTAAGACCAGCAAGGTTCCTGTGATGAAGTGGCAGCGAGGTTAAGACTCAAGGGTGAGTGGGAAGGAATGGGAGCCATGTGAAGAGTGGATAGAGAGGTGTCCTAGTCAGAGGCTAGTAAGGAGCAAAATCCCCGAGGCAGGAACACATTCTACAAGCTTGTGAAATAAAGGAGAGCAGCAGGGCTGAAGTGTGGTAAGGGAGGGGAAAGGTCACATCAGTAAATGTGAAGAAATTCTGTTCAAAACTGAGTACAGAGTAAAGTACCAGCCATAGATTATAGATGGAATATTTTAAAAAATGTAGTGTGTATGTGTGTGTGTGTGTGCGTGTGTGTGCACATGTGCACATGCATGCATGCATGCCTGCCTATGTGTGCCATAGCATGTGTGTGGAGGTCAGTGGACAACTTTTAGGAATCAGTTCTTGTCTTCCACTTTCTCCTGCCACTCTGGGCCATGGCTTCTGGGCATTCTCTGCTACTCCTCTCATCTTGGGGGTGGGAGTGCAAGTACCACAGCAGCACACCACCACAGTTGGCTTTTTTCATAGGCTTAGAGAGCAAACTCAGGTCATCTGGCTTGTACAGCTAGCTCCCTTCTCTGAGCCGTCTCCCTCTCCTATATGTGCACTAAGTCTTTTGTACTGTTAGGTGCCTACCAAGATTTTACTGTGTTTCAATGCTTGATCTTGGCATCCAGCATTGCTTCCCAGTGGCTGTGACATTAAAACACCAGCCCTTTGAAAAAGACTGCAAAATCAGAGTTCTTGGGGGCAAATAAATGAGAGATTAAAAAAAAAAAAGTTCAACAGAGCCATTTGTAAGTGTGATTATTTCAGTTTCACAAGCTGATATATCTATTAGGCATCTGGCATAGCAATTATTGATATGTAGGAGGAAGCAATAGTCCGAGAGCTGACTTTGAAAAATGCTGGTGGATTATTGCTTACCTGGCTCACTTAATCACGTCCTGTGGTGATGAACTTATTGCAGCCCAAGGCAATCCATCCTGTTTCCAGGCTGATTTCATTGACAAGGAGTTTGCCTTACATCCATTCCAATATTTTCAGCCAAACCCCTTAAAACAGCTGCCAAAGGAAGTGCACGCCCAAGCCATTAGCAATTTCCTCCCCTGTCCTCTCTGTTGCCCCGTAGCCCTCACTCTTTAAGGCTCAGAGTCACTACTCCAGGCCACAGTGTTATTACAAGCAACAGAAATCATTTCTACCAAATGTAAGGGAGAGAAAAAGAACCAAACCAATTTTTGGAAGAGTGGGGCTTGGCTCACAGAGCTAAGAAGTGTCTCAGTGTCCCAGCATGGGTAGGCAGGAGCACAGGCACTACACTTTTCTATCATCCCTCTTCTCCTGCCCTCTGACTTTGAACTCACTATCTTCCTGTCTCAGCTGCTGGAGTGCCAAGATTACAGGGTTTCAGTCACGCACTCTGTCGTGGTTTGAATATAAAAATGGACCCTATAGGTTTGTGTGTTTGAACACTGGGTCCCCAGCAGGAGGTGCCCAAGGGAAGACTGTGGAACCTTTAGGAGGTCATGCTCCTATTTTAGCCTCACCCACTTCCTGTTTACTCACTGCTTCCTGACTGTGATCACAATGTGAGCAACTCCTGTTCCTGCTGCCATGACGGACTGCGTTCCTTCAAACTGTAAGCCAAAATAAGCCTTCCCTTGTCCATCTTCTCATAGTGATGGACAATTATTAACATACATGTCCATGCTCAGCACTGGGTATTCTAACTATCGGGTTTTTTTTTCAGAGACAACGTTGGTAGCATGAATTGTTACAGTAATTTCTCTCCCTTTGTGCCTGTTAAGTTTAAGTGTCTAGAGGAGAGTCTGACTGGTTCACTCTGAGTCACATCTTCATTCCTTGACCTGGAGGGAGGTAGATATTTTATTTGTTAGTTTCATCAAGGCTGTGTAGTGTAAGAGAAGTCTACAGAAAGACAACAAGGTGGTGGTCAAAAGTAGAGTGTGGGTTTCTGGGTACTTCAAAGGGGGAGCCAGCAAAGCCCACTCTCCTTTCAGCTATGCCGTTTGTCTGGTAGTATGTAGACTTTGACATCATCCCAAGCCATCTCTGCACCATTCAGTTTCGCCAATGTGACAGCCTGTCTACCTGGTCTCCTTGGCCTGGGCCTCAGTCCCTGCCATACTCTTTGACAATGGGGATGTGCTTTTCCCTGTGGCGTTATTTAGGTACAGTCAAGAAGCCTATAGAATGCCTCCACCAAAAAACTGGCTTGCATGAACCTGAAGATGGGTATTCAAGTAATCATCAGGAAGTATTGGCCATTTAAAGTAATGATAAGGAGGCGTGGGTCATCACATCCATCTAAGGAGGACAGGGTTTTCAGGAAGCAGCTAAGGCAGATGGAAAGAACTTGCCTTGCTTGGCCACAGGGAACTTTCACGGGATGTGAGGACCTATGAAATGTGTGGAAAGCCTCAAAGACTTCTGAAAGAACTCAGAAGTGAGACTTTGTGAGCTCTTACCCCAAGCCTGAGAACCCATTTCTAACAGGTATCTTGTGAGATGTTGGGGTGATGGGTAAGAGAGATCTTTGTGATAGTCTGCAGACATGCTCCAGCAATCTTAAGCACAGCTGCCACTACCTTACCCATGAAGTCTTTGTTCCAACCTTTCACCAGAGCTTTTTGAGGGTTGCTAGGAGACAGGGGATGCTCGAGCAGTTGCGATCTGATTACAATAATCCTCTAGGTTTCCATGGTTGGAGAAGGAGCCAGGTTGGCCTGATGCCATAGTCTCTTACCTTACTATGGAGTACAGTGAGCTATAAGTGTCTCTCAGTTGTGTGAATTCAACTCTGTGATCTCAGTTCAGGGATGAGGAGAAGGGAATTGGTGGTGCTGCAGTGGGGGTGGGGGTGGGGCTGGAGTATGAGCTTGTAACATAAATAATTCAAGTGTTCCAGTCCCCCTTCCACACAATGAGCATATGCTGGAAGTGAGACAGGAGACATGTGTCTGCTTCTGCCTCAGACACATTCACTTCCCACGAGCTGCTCCAGAGTGTGATTCTAGCATTTAAAGATATGCATTTTTCATATAACTTGGCCCCTAAATACAAGCCAGTTATATCATCTGGTGCTCAACCAAAGAAACAGCCATCCTGAGGAATTTAAGTGGCACATGGCTGTAGCTGCCCCTCTGGCCTCAGCTCCCTGCTTAAGATTTTTTTTTTTTTGGTAGCCATGGGTGGCACCCTATGGTTTTGCCCATTTTCAGACTTGCATGGTCTCACTGGGGATCACTAAGGCTTACATACTTATTCCATTCCCTAGTGTTGTCTCTTGAGATCACAAAAAAAATGCTGCCAGATACCTTCATCTAATTAGCAGATTCTCTGTAAGGAAAAGCCTCACCTATCTTTGCAGCTTACCACTGACCTGTGTTCATATTGTTGGAGTTTTATGAGTCAAGTTTCAGATGGCCTATTAAGCTTGGAATTGCCCAAGATAGCTTCTCTTGGCTTCCAGACAATGTCTTTTGGCCAGTAGCCTATCTATTTCTGTGTAGTCCATCTTTAAAAATGAATGTATTGCCTGATGGTGGTGGCACATGACTTTAATCCCAGCACTCGGGAGGCAGAGGCAGGCGGATCATTGTGAGTTCGAGGCCAGCCTGGTCTCCAAAGCCAGTCTAGGACAGCCAAGGCTACACAGAGAAACCCTGTCTCGAAAAACAAAACAAAACAAAACAAAACAAAACAAAACGAAAACCAAACAAAACCAACCAACCAACCAACCAAACGAATGAATGAATATATTACTTCATTTGAATAAGTCAATGTATACATGCAGGAAAAAAGTTAAGAATATAGAGCAAACTTCGAATATCCTCCATCCTCCAGCCCCACCCATGGGGACAGATTATTGTCTAGCTTCCTAGAAATAATCTATGCATTTGTTAATGTTTATGAACACTTGCGCACATTGATTCACTTCACTCTGTGGTGGATGCCTTCCTCTGCTTGGACTTCCATAACAATGTACCACAGTCTAGGTGCAGACCTTCAGTCTGCAGCAGTAGATGGTGGGGATGGTTCTCCAGCCAGTGGGTATAGGCAAAGATCCATGTCTTACCTTCCTGGAGACTGAATTGACAATGCTGGTTGACTGGTACCAGATAGGACGTTAGAAGGAGAGGGACGCAGAATCTAAATCTAAGTGTGGCCATCCTGGAGGATGCAGGGGGACCTCAGCAGGTGCACTGCTGGCTCTCAGATGAGCTGATGTCATGCTCAGTGTGGAGAGAGTGGACTCCACGAGCCTTGGCTCTTTCAGGATGAGTGTGAGAGGGACACCCAGGCTGAGAGGTGGAGCCCCACGCAGGAAAGGGAAGGAGGAAGTGATCCTTGTTATAGCTTGTATATTTTGGCAAGTCAGTTCTTGATCTTTAGAAACCCAGGACCCCACAGAGCCTGAAGCTACAGTGTGCCTGTAGATGCCCTCCCAGAATGCATCTCTGGCATGTCCCTCTTTTCGCAGGCAGTCCCCTTCCCTATCCTGAGACCTCAGATGTGGCCCGTCTTTGCACCCAGTGTCCCATGCATTTCCCATCTCTCTGAGTGTGCTTAACCATCACTTAGTTCTCATTCTGCCCTTTGGCTTTGTTTGCTGAATGTTTTCCCTTCTAACTGGAAGGAGGATTCTGTAAACATTTCTAAGTGCTCCTCACCACATGTACCGCGCTCTCTGCAGACAGTGGGTAGATGCTTGTGGGGGCAACATAGTCTCTTGCTGCTTTGGGGGAAGAAGAATGTGAAAGGAGAGAGAGAGAGAGAGAGAGAGAGAGAGAGAGAGAGAGAGAGAGAGAGAGAGAGAGAGAGAGAGAGAGAGAGGCCAGGATGCTTTCTTCTGGAGGCTGCTGAGTGCCCCATCACTTTTCCCTCCAGTTTGTTGTTAGTGGGATGCACACTGTGTTTGCACTCTATGCTTGTCCCTGGACATTCATTGCGAATTGGTTGTCCTAGAACATGAAAGCTGCAGATGATCACGTTTTTTATATGCAAAATAACAGAGCATCTGCACATGTCCTGTGTCTATCTTTATATGGATTTGAAATCCTCTGTAGGTTTCTTATAATACTTAATGGCACAATTGCCAAGTAGCTGTTCCACTGTCTTAGTTAGGGAATAAGGCCACAAAAAAGCATTTGTACTTCATTGTAGACACAATTCCAACCTAATAGATGGAAATCTATCTAGTGGGAGGGCCACAGCACTTTTAATGGAATCCTATGATTGACCAATAATTGCTGTTTATTATAGCTCTTATTTATATACTCAGGCAAGTTGTCACTGGTCTAAATAGTTGTTTGGGAATTTGAAATCTTAAATGTATCTAGCTTGTGTTTTTTTCATTCTATCAACGTTTCTCCACCATTCATCTTTATGTCACTGTCATTATTATGAGAGTCAAGGGGACATGCCAGCAATGATAGATGTGTGGTAACCAGCGCCTACCTAATGTGTAGAGCTGGGGACTTTGCAAGTGCTTCTTAATAGGAGTTGCCTCAGGAGAGTCTTGCTCTCTTTGGGCAGCAGTAGAAATCTGGAACCCAGGCTATGGTAGACACATATTTATCAGGCTTGCCTTCTTCCCACTTGACTCTGATACAGGTGGTCATGGACAATAATTTGAGAGATATTGCATTTCATGTCCTGTCCGGCCAACTAATTGTTTTCTTTTTTTTAAAAGATTTATTTATTTTATGTATCAGAGTACATCAGAGGGCATTTGATCCTAGTACAAATAGCTGTGAGGCACCATGTGCTTGCTGGGAATTGAACTCAGGACCTCTGGAAAATCAGCCAGTGCTCTTAACCTCTGAACCATCTCTCCAACTAATTCTTACTGTAGGGAAGTAGTAGATAACTTTGGCTTTTTAAGAGCTGACATCCTCAATGTCACATTTTTGTACTTCTGAGGACTGAACCCAATGACTCGTACATTCTAGACAAGTGCTCTTCCTCTGAACTCCGTCCCCAGCACAAACCCAATGACACATTGTAATGGTTCCTGCAAGGTCCTGCTGAGATGGAGAGGAAGACTTAGTTGAATGAACTGAGCCTGGACAAGGGCTTCTGCCTGTGCTGGGTCTGTGATACTCACTGTCGAGGTTTTGAGGCAGTGGCTAAGACATGGAGCTCAGGGGTTGGAACCTCTGGAGCTGACTCTTTGCTAATGGAGTGACTTTTGGAAAGTCACTCTACCTAGTGTCTTGGATTACTCTGCATGCATAGAAGATGATGCATGCCAAACCCTTGGCACAATTCCTGGGGAAGCTAAGACAAACAAAAATAAAAACCCCATCTTTCCCAGTGCCATTGCTATAACATTGTGCCTGAAACCTGCCCTTGTCCATGGTGCTTTAGTGAGGCACATGTTGTTGGAATGGATTTTATTGAAGTAGCATCACTCCTAGACAAATGGAAGGGCACAGTGCCATTTTTTTTGTTTGTTTGTAAGGACAAGTAGCTTGGAACAGTCTGTTATTTGGGATGGAGCCACCTGAGATCTTCTGTGCAGTGACAGCTGTGTGGGAACTTGAGATGGCAACAGCTTGTGTTAAGCACAGAAATGGGAGGTGAAGAACTGGGGCACTCTGGGGGACAGCCCCAGTGTTTGCAGGTATATCTGGGTAACACTTCTCAGGGCTGGAGGGCAGGATGTTCCCAATTCTTGAGTCCCCTCTGGATTAGACCATTCAGAGGTTAGTGAAAAGGACTTGCACCCCCCCTCCCCAAAGTGGGGAGAGGATTAGGGTGCGTCTTAGGGTCTGATTGCTGTTTTTACCGTTTTTCTTGTTTTACTGCTCTAAAAACTGGGTGCGTCTTATGATCGGGTGCATCTTATAGTCCAAAAACCATAGTAGTTTTGGGGTGACAGTTCCTACAATGTCAGCTGTAAAGAGACCTTTAGGGACATGCTTGCTTAGACCACGTCGTCTCATCTAATCCCACAGAATCAGGTGCACATTGGAGGGGAATGCCTTGCCATCAATAGCGGCAGCCTTGTAAATCTTATTGGATTTCCTGAAGGATGAGTAGCAGTGAGGTCACCATCCTTGTTGTGCTCAGAATTTCGCCTGTTGTTTTGGGACAGAGCCTCATGTCACACAAGCTATCCCTGAATGCCTTTGAACCCACGGCTCTCCTACCTCCACCTCCTGTGGAGGGATCATAGGCTTCTGCCACCATGCCTAGTTCTATATACAGCTGTGGAGTGAACTCAGGGATTCTTGAATCCTAGGCAAGCACTCTACCAACTGGCCTAAGCCCTCAGTCCTTCACCTAGTGTTTCTTTCCACTAAGCCTAGTGTGTTTTGAGAAGTGCATGCCAGGGAAAGAGCTTTGCTTCCCCCAAAGTGCTCAGATATTCCTGCCTCATGCTTCAGGAGAAGAGAATAATTGAACAGTTTTCCACTCGACTTTGTCTGCCTGAATAAGAACATGGAAAATTGAAGCCACCAAGACCCTCATCTTCTGCTGCCTGCTTGGCATCGGTCACATATCTTGGACTGTAGGACATACGTACTATGGCTATACCTTGAGGTCCTGGTGACAGAAATCTAATACAAACAAAATGAGAAAATTTGGGGACGACACTTGACTTGTAGACATTGCTAGATCTCTTCACTTAATTTCCAGACAGTTCTTTCTCTGAAATGGCCAGGTAGCTACTAGTAGTCCTAGTGAGGGATTGGGTAATAGCCTTGGATCCAGAGATCTAGGGAGGGGAAGAAGATATTTCTCTATAAGTGTTGAAAACTGCAGAGAGGTTTATGACTAGTCTGTGCAAAGTAATGTGCAGCAGGAGAAGCCATGCTCTGGTTGGCCAGTTAGGGGTGATGGGTTTGACTCAAGTGTGCCCAAGTCTCACACAAGGAATAAGATCTCTATACAGGTGTGTGTGTGTGTGTGTGTGTGTGTGTGTGTGTGTGTGTGTGTCTGTGAGTATGATATTTAAAGGGTAAATCCTCAGAAAGAGATTCTAATTAAACAATGCCAAAACCACACATACCTCTATACTAATTTATATTTTTCTTGTATTCAATGTGTGCTTGTTTATTTATATTTTGCTTGCTGCCTCAAATCCTTTGTGAAATGAGGTGGAATAAATAAATGATAAGATGTGTAAACTGACTGGATAAACAAGTCTATGCATCTCTCCGTACAAAAGGAAGGAGGGGTTGATTAACGATAAGCAGGGAGGCGAGCATAAGCTTCAGAATTTGTTGTGAGTTGAGTAGGAAATTTTCTCCAAATACTCAGGTTTTAAAGCCTTGGTCCTTAACACAAAATTCAAGCTGGTGTTTTGAGGAAGTCATCGTAAAGGCTGTGACCCAGCTGATGGATCAGACCACTGATGGGTTTGTCATTTGTTGTCATTGTTGGAAAATGGTAGAAAACAAGAGGGGCCCAGTTGGTGGAGGAAATAGATTCCTGAAGAGGTGACATGGAAGGGTGTATCATGTCTCCAGCCCCCTCCCCTCCCTTCTGTACCCCCACTTCCCCCTTTTCCTCTCTTGGCAGTCAGGAGATGAGTAGACTCCTCTACCATGTGCTGCCACCGCCATTACTGTTGTCTCTTGAATTTGCCTCAGGCACAAAGCAATTAAAGTTTATGACAACAGACTGAAACCTCTGAACTTCTGAGCCAAGTCAAACTTGTTTTTCTCAGGCCTTTCATCATGGTAACAGAATAGCTGACTAATGCAGAGTATATGTCTCTTGTTGGACACCTAAGTCAGGACCTTTGTTATGGGCATATGTATTGTAAGCGCAAACTTAGCTTGGCATGGGTACACATACTTAAAATATCAGAACTTGGGAGGCTGAGGTAGGAGGATCATGAACTCAAGGTTACCTGGGTGAAATAACGAAACACTATCTCAAAACTAAACTAAAAGAGCACTCAAATGTAACAAAAAAAGTACATTCCTCTACTTGTAGATGTTAGGGGCTTATATAATGCATAGCTCACATACAGTTTAATAACAAAAGTTAAGAGGAAGACAATACCTTGGAGTTCATGTTTTTCTCTACCACACTGCCTAGCACTTAATAGATGTTCAATAAACATTTTTGGCTAAGTGAACTGGTCCACTTTGAACTTTATTTGTGCTCTCTTGTTCTCTAGACAGCTACATTCTTCACGAGGACATGTATGTATGCACATGTGTATATATGTGTGTACATACATATGGAAATATGCAAACATCTTCATGCATTGTCTCCACTCCCCCCATCCCCCACCCCTGCCGCACAGGCTCTCTTAATGGTTTGGAACTTGCTAAGGATAGTAGGCTGACTGGTGATTCCCAGAGATCTTCCTGTTTCAGCCTAGTCAGTGCTGAGAATACAAACACATGTACCGAATCAGGCTTTTTAAATGTGGGTTCTAGGATCAAACTCAGGCTCTTGTGCTTGTAAAGTAAACACTTTGCTGACTGAACCAACTCTCAGGTCTTCAGTTTCTACTCAGGAGTATGAAAACAATAATTATGTGGGCTCCCTCCCAGATGCGCAACAAACACTCACATGTCAGCTTTTGACATCTCTGTTATTTTTTATTATTTTTTTGAGGAATGTTGTGAGCATAGAGCAATGCTTTTTTTAAAATTTGATTTTGTAGATCTGGCAATAGAACCCAGAGCCTTGAGCCCATCAAGGAAGCCATCTACCACTGACCACACCCTAAGTTCGTGAAAAATCAGCATTGTATGCTGAGCTGCCAGGAGGGACCAGGCTGGGATGTTAGCAACAGATGTGGATTGAAAAGGCTCCTGGAGGGCAGGTCTCTGTGAAACGATCACCTGGGCTTTCTGAGAGTTCACAGTCTCCAGCCAAAAAGTAGCAAGGGACACATGTGTTATTTCACATGCTTTCTTGCCCCTTCCAGTGGCTGGAAGACTTTTTTCAGTGTTCGTGTGTTGACAGGGCCACCTCAATTTAGTATTCCCAGAAGCAGACTGAGCCTGAGACAAGAGTTTGAGGAAATTCCTTTATTTGGGAGGTGATCTCAGGAAGTGCTGTCAAGTGGGTTGGAGCAAGATAGAGAAGTAAGTATTGGCGTGTTATCAATGGGTACAACCACAGAGAGCTGGAGTTCTGTGTCGCTAGAGAACTGGGGGTGAGGGTGGGAGGGGGCAGAATCCACACCCAGGAACAGGAAAGCAAGTACACCCAGAGGAGTATAAAACCACACCAAGAAGACATAACTCGGGCCTGAGACGTCTCTCTGAGGAGTCTGTGGCTATATGGGGTGGGGGTGGGGCAGCAGGACAGCAGCTAGTCTATGTACAGAAATCCACCTGAGGCTCATTTACAGGGAAGGTAGCATTTAGAAACCAACCCTTTCTTCAGGGGAGTGCAAAATACAGACACTTTCACGCAGTTATTGGCACCATTATGGACAAGTCTGCTCACTTCAGATAAGGATGGAAAGGACAGGGTCTGCCATTACAGGAGCAGCAGAAAGAGAAGAGGTGTTGCTGTGGGTGAACTGCAAGTGTGCTATCACGTGGTTATCAACAGGAATATCGAGACGATAGCTCTCGAAATCCTGGGCTATTTTTATCAAAGGAGAACTCAGTGTTAAATATTCCATGCCTTTAGGATAACTCATTGTCACTGGGCCAATTTAAGTCTCATTAATCACATGCAGGAAAGAACTCCCTGCCCCTTGAAGTTGGTAGTGGCCAGCTGTGAGATAGAGGGATGTTTCCCATAAATGGAACTCAAGTGGTCTAATTATGCAAAGCTGGGGGCAAGAGAGATCCTCCTGAGTGGAGACATATTCTTGACTCACACTGTATGTCTCTGCTTGTGCTGCTGCCTTATGTCTACTTGAACTGGCATAACTGGAGGATTTTGAAAATCTAGATGGAAATCTGTGAGTTACTCTTGAGGAAACATGAAGTTGACTAATGACTTTGAGGCAAGATGGTCTGGTCTCTACTCATTGGTCTCCCATTTATTGAGAAGGTACTCTGCACTCTGTGCCATAACAGTAGACTAAGCACTTTGGATGCAAATTTGTACTCTTTATGACACTTCCAAGAGTTGTGGGTCCTTTTCCCTTTCAAAGATGTAAGACTTGAAGTTTGAAGATGTCAACACTTGAAAGAGCAGGGATTTGAGCCCTGGTCTGATCATTTGGTTTGGTGGTGTTTACTTTCTTGAGTTCTTTATATATTTTGGATATTAGACCTTTGTGGGATGAAGGGTTGGCGAAAATCTTTTCCCAGTCCGTAGGCTGTCGCTTTGTTCTGTTGACAGTGTCTCCTGCCTTACAGAAGCTTCCCAGCCTCATGAGGTCCCATTTATTAATTGTTGACCTTAAGGCCTGGGCTGTTGGTGTTCTGTTCAGGAAGTTGTCTCCTGTGCCAATGTGTTTTTAACACACATGTGGGGAAGACAAAATTATTCAGATTGTACCTAAGTCTTTTACAATTAACTTCCATTGTCACACTTGAAAGAAAGTCACATATCCACATAATGAGTTTTGTCTTATTTTTCCAAGTGCAGATGTTAACCCTCAAGCATTTAATTATTATTGCATATGTTTACAAGTATTACTGTTAAATAACTCTACTGTATGTTATTATGTGCATGTATAGGCCTCTTTGCCTTCCCTCCCACCTTTCCCTTTCTCTCCTCCATCCCTTTCTCTCCTCTTTCCTCTTTTATTTCCTTCCTTTGTCTTCCTTTCTATTTTTCTTCCCTGTTTTCCTCTTCTTTCCTCTTCCTCCTTCCCCTCTCTCTCCCCTCTCTCCCCCTCCAACCCCCCTTTCCTCTCTTGCTCTGTCCTGTCTTTGTTCATTATTATTATTTTGTGACATGGAGATAGAGTCTCACTATGCAGTCCTGGCTAGCTTTAAACTACAACTTCTCTTGCTTAGTATTTCTAGGACCATAAGCATGCACCACCATGTCTGGCTGTTATGGTTTCTTTATCTTTAAAATGTGGATAGTATTTCTAACCTCATAACTCTGGGGGAAAGATAATAGTTACTAGGTGTCTGACATATGTTAAATACTCAATAAATATTTATTTCCTTATTTTCCCGAGCCCAGATAAGTTCCTAGGAGCAGAACCTGAAATGAGAATTCTTTTGGAAGATGTTTTCTGGGAGAGCACCCCTGGAAGAGCTCTGGAAGGGAGGGTAGTCAGAGAGCAGGCAGGGGGAAAAAGAGGAAAGGTAGTCCTTGGAGCCCAGCCTCAGCCTGAGCCATGAGGACAGCTGGAACATGCTGTATACCCACTAGCCCCATGCTGCAGCCGTGGATCGGCTTTTTATATCTCGTTATCCAGCGGTCATTGGTTGTGGGTTCCTGCTGAAGATAAGGGTGTGAGCACTTTGCATGGGGTGGGACCCCTTCCCTTTAGCCATGGATGGCACTCTTTCCAATATGGCAGCCCAAACCACATGTGGCAATGACAGGGTTGTCCAAATTTAAATGTGCCACTGATGTAAAATATATATCACATGGTGAAGCCTTAGTGTGAAAAAGTCAATGCCAACGTTATGTATGTGTGTGTGTGTACGTGCGCGTGCGTTTATATGTGTGGGTACACATTTATGCCTGTGCATATGGAGGCCACTAGACAGCCTCAGGTGTCATTTTCCAGATAATGTCCACTTTTTGGAGACAGGATCTTCCACTGACCTGTAACTTGCCAATTAAGATGGGCTCCTCCGTCAGTGAACTCCAGGAAGCGTCCTGTCTCTGTTTCCTTTGCACTGGGATTACAGGGATGTGCTACCACACTGTTTTCTTTTTAACGGAAACACACACATCCAGTGACACATCTGTCTTTACTTTAATGGAAATACACAGAAAAACATAACCTGAAGGTGGTATATGTAGAAGATGTGGGAAAATAGTCACCGGGCAAGCTGCCCAAATATGGGTGGCTTCTTGGTGTACGTGAGTGGTATGGCCCTTAACCTCATCTACCTTCCTTCATGAAGGATCTTAGCTCCGTCAGGGCCCAGGAACCCCATTTTCTAATTTCTTCTCTTTCAGTTTAGAAAATGTTTGTAAACATTGCAGGCATCCAAGACAGAGAATGTAGCATGGAGAAGAGGAACACGCGATAGTTTTGGTTTTGCCGCATCCTCTCAATGCTGCAGACTTCCCAGCCCATCCTTCAGCATTTGATTTCAGAGAGATAAGCGCCATGGCGTTGGGGAGGTCTAGGCAGCTGTTCCCTGGGCGGTGGGGCCATACTGACAAGGAAGCAAGCTGAGCTGTACTATGGGCAGAAGCTGCCCAGTAAGTGGAGTGGAACAGATGAGACCCGGAAGCAGCTGTGGGAAGAAGGAAGCAGGGGTCTGCCTGTTCCCAGTGTATCAGGAGCCAAGCTTCCCTTGGTCAGGGGTGGCAGAGGACACATTGCCAAATTATGGATAACGTTGGTCGGGTCCAGGCAATGGGTGTGCTGAAGGGAGGAACGCTAAGGAGAACTACCTGCAGCACTTGGACCCAGATGCTGTAGGCCAGCCAGATGAACTGCTATTGGCCACTCAAATGCTGGAGGTTTTTTTTTTTTTTTTTTGGTCTGTCTGCCTCTCTCCTCCACATCCATCCGTTCAGCTTCAGGAAACCAGCTGGGTAGGACTTGCCATGGACTCTTCTGATTTTGTTCGTATGGGTTCTGGGGATGCAAGTCAGGTCTTCACACTTTCGAGGCAAGCACGGTACGGCCGGAGCCATTACCCCAGCCTAACCTCATTAATTTTGTAAGTGGACTATGTGTTGTCACAATAATATCCTGAATACACTGGGTTAAGTAAATCATTTTTATTAAAATTGACTTGTTTCTTTTTGCTCTATAGAGGGTTGCTTGTAAATTTGCTTCATAGCTCTCATATCTCTATTGGACAATGTTACTCTAGAAGAGGATTGACAAGTCACAAGATTTTTTTTGTTGTTGTTTGTTTGTCTTTTAATGAAAAAAGTATTTTAAAGGCTGAGAGAGCAGCTTCTGTAGATGTGGCAAGTCTTTTGGTCTCTGTGGTTCCTCAGCCCTACAGTTGTGCAGAAGAATCAAACACAGATCAAGTGTAAACAAAAGGGTTTGGCTGCATTCCAATAACATTTTTATTTACAAAGTCACTGGATTGGCCCCTGAGCTCTAGAAAATTATCTTTGGTGACTTTTGGTGACCTTGCTCTAAGAAATCAATTAGCAGGAGCTGACCAGCTGGTCTTGATGAACTAGTCTGGTGAAAGACTCTAGGGAGACATCACTTGTTCTTTTGGGGACCTCTCACCCATTAGGCTAGGCTAGCTAGCCAATGAGGCCCAGGTATTTGTGTCTCTGCCTCTCCAGCTCTGAGGTTCTAAGTGCCTGTCCCTCTGCTTGGCTTTTTGTGTCGGTGCCTAGGGTAGAACTCAAGTCTTCGTGCTTTTATGGCTAACACTACATATGGATCTGTCTCCACAGCTCCAGAAGGCTTTCCCTAGCATTTTCCCTGTCTTTGCCTTTGACCTTAGATACTTGGGTTAGCACTAGGACAAGGAGGAGGAGGAGGAGGAGGAGGAGGAGGAGGAAGAGGAGGAGGAGGAGGAAGAAGAAACTTTTCTTCTGGTAGCTTGGACTATAAAAGTCTCTTGAAATAGAGGCTAAAGATGGGGAAATACACAGAAGGAAGGAAAACAAAACCAAACGTTTACTCCATTCTCAGAACTGGAGAGGAGGAACATATGTATGTCAGCATGTCCTCAGAAGATGTTGCTTGGTATTCTGAAGGTCTGGGCAACTGGTCTACCCTGGAAGATGGAGGCACTGTCTTGAAGACTTAATGATTTTTTAAAAAATGACATATCCTCACAGATTTTTGCTAAAACAAACATAAACATGGAGTTTTTCAATTGAGAGCAATTTACATGGGATGCCTTAGGCCAGGAAATAATTAATACAAAATTCTGGAGAAACTGCAGCTCTTTGGCTCATGTTTTCTCAAGGTGGACTTGCTTTATTGAAATGATCTTGTAACATCTACAGAGCTTTCTGTGGCCTGCTTAGGCTGGACTGGAATCTCTCCACTAGATCTGTGTATCTCTTCTTGCAGTCTGTGTCACTGCCCCTCTTTGGCGATACAGAGGACCTCCCAGCGGGCCTTGCAGCAGATGCATGGCTTATTCTTCCCTAAGCCATAGTATTTTAGGACGAGTGGCTCCATCGTTCCTGTCAAAGTGTTTCTGTCCCATTGAGTCTTAATTGACATTTTCTTTCTTCCTGCCTTTCACAAAGTTCACTGAACTCTTAACATGTGCTGAGCCTACATGAGTCAGGCACGGTGCCCTGACTTACACACTGCCAGAGAAGAGTCATGGTGGACATATAAATAAAATATGCAAGGTCAGAGAGTGGTAAGGGGTGTGAATAAATTAATGAAGGAGAGAGGGGTATAGTGATGCTGTATGTGGGCCGTTCCTCACGGAAAAACATAGGCAAAGAACGTCTGGGAGAAATGTCCTCTGAGGACGCTTGACAAAATCAGAGGCGAAGCACCGTCTGCAGTGGGTTCTCTGCACTGCCTCTCACTAGACAGTTTGCAGGTATCCCATTTAATGCCTTGACCATGCAGGGAAGTACAGAGCAGGTGAGAGTCCCAGGCCTGGGAAGATGGCATCTTCATCTCAAGGGTATCTAGTTCCTTAGTGTTTAGATGGGCTTTGAACCCAGGCTCCTGGCCTGAAGTGCTCTTAGGCAGCTGCACGAATAAGGACTGGGTGAGCTGGACTTTTTGTTACCATGGCAAAAATTGGAGCAAAACAGCCTAAGCCGGAAAAGATTTGTTCTGGTTTGTGGTTTCAGGGGTGCAGCCTGTCGTTGGCTGGTGCTGAATTTCTGTGCCTTAAGTGAGGCTGAGTATCATGGGTTGAAGGGCATGGTGGAGCAGAGCTACTCATGCGGCGGCAAGGATGCCAAGAGAAGAAACGGAAGAGGCTGGGGCATGGCATTTCCTCCCACAAGTGTCCTCTATGACTGTCTTCCAAAAATGTCATCACGTTATGAACCCATTGATGGCTTAATCAATCACCATGATTTCAGCACCTGCAGGGACCCAATCATCTGTCAATAGTGCCACCCTCTGACTCAAACCTTCAACCTGTGGGCATTAGGGAGTAAATTTCACATTCGAACCTTAACAAAGACATTGCCTTATTGAATATTTGACTCCTTGACTTATTGTCATTTCTCACTCGTAAAGGCCACGATTGATCACTGAACACTGAGCATGTGTGGATAAGTCAAATGAAAACTTAAAAGGAAGGACGGAATCCCACCTAGCTAAACACAGCTGGCATTTTGGAAAGTACCCCACTGCCTCCTCCACCTCCTCCTTTCTTTCTAACTGTGGTTTCTTCCTCATTACAAGATGAAATCCCACAGTCAGTGCCCCCCTTACCTTTCAGGATCTTCTCTCGTGGGGGTCTGAAAACTTCTCTCAGTACTTTATAAAACGTCTTCCTGCAACTGCCATTGGGATCATTTCCTGAGAGATTCTCAGTGTGCTTTATCTCAGCCTGTTCAAGATGCTGGCACAAAGCACCATAGGTAGGGCAGCTTAACTGCATGTGACATTTATTGCTCACAGTTCTGGAGGCTGGAGGGCTGAGGTTCAGATGGCAGGTTGCAGGCTGGCAACTTCTCCAGGGGCAGAGAGCAAGGTGGCCAGCGACTTATTTAAGGACACCCACTCCATCCAGGAGAGCTCTACCGTATTACCTCTTCTAATCCTAATTGTCTCCCCAAAGCCCCGCCTACAGATACCATCACATGGAGGGATCTCGTGGAGATGGGCAGCAGTTTACAGCCGACTGCCATAGTGCAATCCCATAGACTGGGGTTGAACTGAATAGGTTTTTTCTTTTTTATTACAGTTCTAGCTTCATTTAACCCAATTATCTCCACAGCCCCATCTCTAAATGCTCTTGTGTTGAGGGTTAGGGCTGTTCTGACCTGCAGTCCCGAGGGTGTTTTGTCCATCTTGGTGGAAGCAGAGGTAGGTTATTCCAGGCTATAGGGAGCTTATAGTGTGAGTTGCCCACAGCTTAGTGGATCAGAAAATACACACAAGATAGGAGGTAGACCTAGGGTATAACACTCGAGGCCTGTGTCCTATGCCTGACGGCTAGACCTGAATCCCCAGAGCTTCACTTCCTCCCCACACAGCACTGTTCACCTGGCAGCCAGGTGCCAGGCTCATAGGGTAAGAGAGCGTCAGCAGACATGTTTTAAGGCTTGTGGTCCATGATGCAGGTACTATATGAGTTTTTGTTTGACTTCTTCTGTTTTAAGATTTATATTTCTTTGTGCATGTATGTGTATGCACACATGTGTGTGTGAGGGTGCATGAACACACATGCACGTGGGTATTGGTGCCAGAAGAAGATGTTAGATCCTCTGGAGGTAGAATTACAGATAACTTTAAGCTACCTGATGTAGGTGCTGGGAATTATTTCCATCTTCTGTGGCAGTAGCAAGCGCTCTTAACTACTGAGCCATTTCCCCAGCCCAAGCATCCCTTCGATTGGAACTGGAGCAGAGGACTTGCATTTGCCCTGTTCCTTTCTTCTGTCATCCAGACCTGCTCCTGAGCCACCTCTCTGGATCTTCCAGCTCCCAAGAAGCACTATTTGCAAAGGCTCTCTGATCTAACTCGGTTGTAGGCGACGCTGTGGTGTTTTATTTCGTGGATGCAATCTACAGATTTATCTAGCTCCCATTGCTGGACACGTAGGTTGCTTCCATTTCCCACCTTTCTAGCTAAATTAGGATGGACTTCACTCCCAGTGCTTCCAATCTGTGTGCACCCACGATGGCTCCCTCACGTAAGAGCTCAGAAGTAAAAATGACTTTTGATTCCTGGCTTGTTGGAATTGCTTTCCGAAGCCTGGAGTTCTCAAATTTGCACCGAGTGTGGCCCTGTGTTCAGAATAATGTGTGCTGGACATGGGGTAGCTTCATAGCCAATGTCCTGGGGTTAGGCTGCTGAGCCATGCTCCACTGCCAGGTCAAACTCTTGCCTGCTGATAATGCTATTTTATATTTGCAATCAGTTTTTTTTTGCCGCTTTAAAAAATCTTTTTCATCTGTTGTCCCACAGTCACGGCATGAAGTCAGAAGAGAAGAGATGACTGTATCTTCAAAAAAATAGGAAAGCACACTGAGGTTCAAAGAGGTTAAGTGACTTTCTGAAGGTTGTGTAAGTAGTAAATGGAAGTTCTAGAGTACTACATCAGTCAGCAATTAATGTCAACAGTGCTGCATAACAAATATCCTCCCACATCAGCAACTTACATCAGCAAGGAGCAGAGTTGTCCCTTGGTACCCAAGCTTTACAATATTTTTTCAATGCCAACAAAAAGCATAGATACTCAAGTTCCTCTAAAAATGATATAGTGTTTACATACAACCTATACAATCCTCCCGTAAACTGACATTCTCTCTGGATTACTTAGAGCATTTACCATAATCTAAATGCTATGGAAAGAATTGTTATACTATGTTGTTTATGGAATAACGTGAGAAAAAAAATGTAAAATTTCAGTGCAGATAATTTTCCAAAATACTTTTTAAAAATAATATTTTCTTTATTCTTTGAAAAATTCACACAAATTCATACATACAATGAACTGTGATTGTATTCACACCCACCCACTCCCTCCAGCTTCCCCAGGAGTTTCCCAACATAATTCCAAGCTTCAATTAATTCATTTATAACTGCCCTTATGTGTGTAGGGTCGTCTATTGGAGGATAGACAACCTACTTAATTTTTAAAAGATTGTTATTACACTTCAAATTATTTATTTTGTGTGCATTTGTGTGTGGGCTTGCACATGCCACAGCACACATATAGAAGCCGGAGGCTCTTTCTTCCTGTGGGCACCAGGAATCAGTCTCCTGCAGGCCTTATAGTAGGCTCGCTCACCTGCTGACCCATGCCACGCACCCACACCTACTTTTGACTGAGGACCGGATACACCTGAAGGGCAAGAGACTGAGGAAGGGGGCGGGGGGAGCAGGCGGTTGTGGTGCTCATACTTTGAGGGCTGGCTTTACTGGAGATGATTTTAGACAGGCCGATATGGCTGGGCACAGGGGTCAGGGCCAGAGTGACACCAGCTGATGTCACGAAGGAAGAACGTAAGCCACAGCCCACCGGCTCCATGAAGGAAACTGTTTGTTGCAATGGGAAACTGTGAGGGGGTGTTCTGTAGGGCTGACACCACCTGATTTGTGTCTTAAGAGCTTATTTGGGATGTTTGTTCAAGCTGGGTTCCTGTGACTCGTTAATAAAAGAGATCCTATAAATGCTTTATTTGGTTAATAATGAATTTGGTCCCAAGGAGAGCAAGAGGGTGGGAGTCCCGAGGGCTGGGTGTCCTTTCATCAGCGAGGTGCTAAGCATAGTGGCCTCAAATGAGCAGCAGACGCGTAGACTGCAGCCCCCACGTTTCACTCCCATGCTCACCTTTATGCCAACAGTGTCTGCACTCTAAATATGGGGTTTGCAAGAGAAAACTAATGGTGCTTATTTTGAATTAAAAAATGCCCTTTTCACAATTAAAAACCAACCACATAAAGTGAGTTTACATTGAAAATTAACTGTTCACATGCAAAGGTTCCCCTTCAGGAGCGGGAATTATGGCTTCTAATTATATAGTAGTCGGCACTACGTATTTATGGAATCTCTGAAGAACTGTGTTATAAATAGGTCAGAGCAGGGCTCCCGTGCCCTGGGTGTCTATTTGCCTGGTGTGCCCATTGGCATTTGGCCCTGATCTTGTTCAGCCTTGAACTCTAGTTATGTTCTCTCATGCAAATGAATCATCTCGTTAGACTGCAAGCAGGATCGTTTCTGTTTATCATTCTCTTGTTCTCTGTCAGAGGATCTAACACAGCGCTAGGTGCTGGGCATTGGCTAATATATTCTCTGCTCTTCTCTCCCCTGTCCGTGACCTCCCCTCTCCTGTCTCTTCATTCTTCAACTCTCCTCCCCCACCCCCTTCCCCGTCTCTCCCCCTTCCCTCCTCACCCCCCACCATCCTGTTTCCCTTCTTCCCTCTCCACCCTTCCTTTTCCACATGTCCTTTCTTTCCTTATCTGTCCTTTCTCCCCACAAATATTTCTACAAAGTGCTTGATGCTTTGTCGTGGCCAGAGATCCGGTGACAAGTCCTGCTGAGATAGCAGGTGGGTGAAAGCACTTGGTGTGCTGTGGGGCCCATGGGGCTGTGCCACCGGGGAAACTGACATGGAGCTAGGGCTAAGGTTGAGATGTAGCCAAACCCCCCAAAATCTCAATCTTGAGACCAGCAGGAGTAAAGACTGCTCCCTCCCTCCTTACAGTCTCCAGGTAGTCATGGAGCCTAGCACCTGGAATTCTTCTCCATGCAAATGAAGCTCTCTCAGTACCTCAGCCCCAGCCAATGATGTTCATTCTTCGCGAAAACCCCTACCCACTTCCCAAGGTTTATATAGCCCCTATACCCCCCAGTAAAGGAGAGCTGGGTCACTGGAGGAGCTGGGTCACTGGAGGAGCTGGGTCACTGGAGGAGCTGGGTCATTGAAAGGCCCATATCACTGTTTCACTGAAAACTACCTTGGGGGTAAATGTTCTCCGTCCAGGCATTTACAATGGGCCTGGGATCCTACAGAACCCACCTGCCTGGCTAAGTTTCCTTCTGGTCCAGCACCTGTATGGATCAGTGTCCGGATGCCCCAAAGGGAAGAAGCAGACCCTGGGCTCCCAACAGCTGACAGTATACAAGTATGAGGACCCAAGTTCCAATCCTCAGCACCCACAGCAAAACCTCAACATAGTTGTATGTGCGCCTGTAATCCCTGCACTGCAGGAGGCAGAGACAGGAGCATCACTGGGGCTAGCAGACTGCCAGCCAATCTCCAGATTCAATAAGAGACTCAAGGAAATAAGGCAGAGAGTTATGGAGTGGGACACTTGACATTCTTCCCTGACCTTCATGTGTGCCGTGAGCACATGCATACCCCTGTTCCACAAAGATGCAGTGATGACTTAAAGGAAGCAAGGCTCCCATCCATGGCCATTTTAAATGCTCCTTAGCACTTAAAAAACCTTACTGAAGTTGTGTTTGTGCCTGCGTGCGTACACATGTGGTATATGTACTTGTTCATGTGTATGTGGGTATGCACTCAGGTGTGATACTGATGTTTCGGATCACTTATTGAACAAGTGGCTCCTATATACAGCTTGCCAATGCCGTAACTCTAGTAACGGTGTGTCATCAGTGTCTTTAGACTTTTGTGTATAAAGTTGCCCCAGCAGGAGGCTGAGGCCATCTGACTTTATTGACCACATACTGTATGGCGGGTACCAGTCATGCTCCCTGTCCCGAGCAATGTGTCCTAACAGCAGCTTGTCAACACCACGCTGTGAGCTAGGCCACCTTTGGAGGGGGCCCTGTGGAGAGCAGGAACCCAGCTTGAACAAACATCCCAAATAAGCTCTTAAGACACAAATCAGGTGGTGTCAGTCCTACAGAACACCCCCTCACAGTTTCCCATTGCAACAAACAGTTTCCTTCATGGAGCCGGTGGGCTGTGGCTTACGTTCTTCCTTCGTGACATCAGCTGGTGTCACTCTGGCCCTGACCCCTGTGCCCAGCCATATCGGCCTGTCTAAAATCATCTCCAGTAAAGCCAGCTCTCAAAGTATGAGTGGTGGTTACTTTGCTGAGTGTGTATTTATTGGGGGGGGGGTGCATTCTAGAATATTCCAAGGAATGAATAAGCGGCAAAGATCCTTTCCCAGAGTTCATTGTCTGAAGGGCCAGACAGACACCTAGTACCACTATACAGCGTAACAGGGGCTGTAAGCCAAAAAGTACAGAGAAATAGGAGCGAGGAGTCTGGGGAGGTCTCCGGAAAGAGGAGGAGCTGCCTTAGCAAGGCCCTGACCAAGCGTGTGACCGGCAGGTGGACAAAGAGAACACGTGGAGGGAGAGGCATTCCAGAGGTAGGGAACAACAAATCCAAAGGCATAGATTTAGTGAGGGAGGATCAGGAGGGCGGAGGGCGGAGGGCGGAAATATAAATGCTCTGGAAGCAACATCTGGACAGGGCTGGAGAAATGGTCGGAGCCAGATCAGGCAGGACCCTGAGTGCCAGCCTGGGCCATCCTCCTCCAGCTAACAGCAGCGTGCCCTTTCTGTTGCTCCCTCACTAGCTGAGCAGGGACTGTGTTCCAGCCTCTGTGCTGGTGGCTTCATAGTGGAGACGATGTGGTGGTGTTTCAGGGGCTTTGGGTATGCAAACCGACAATGCACATTTGATTTGTGCCCCGATAGGAGGAAGATCAGAGTGGAGTCCTATGACTCAGAGGAGGTGGGCATGGGTTGGAGGAGATGAGTTAATTGAGAGAAGAGCTGGTAAGAGTGTTGGTAGGGATGGTGAAGGCCTGAGGTCCAGAGGCAGGAGACAGTGTGTGTGCGCGTGGGGACAGCAGAGTGACCAAAAATAGGGATGAAGAGTCAGGGGAGGCCCTGGGAACTGATCTCTGAGGCTAAAAAAGGGTGAAGAGAGAAGGAAGATGAAGAAAGGGATGAGTGGGAGACCTCACAGACTTCAGACTTCTGAAGATTCCCTCCCTAATGCCCGAGTCCGGCCCTAGAAAGCACAGGAGTGCCTGGCACCAGACTTTCCCTCCAGTCTCTGTTCTCCAGTGAGCCACATGTGCCTGACGGATGCAGGCCTGGGCTGAGCACCACAGCTGGGCAGTTGTCAATGTGAGCAGGTGCATTTGCCCAAGCTGGTTTTTCTTGGCCAGTAAGTTCTTGTATTCCAGCACGGCTAGGGCTGAACACCCAGCGGCCAGAGCCTTGGCCTGGGAAGAGTAATTAAAACAGGATCAGTGTGGTCTGTCCTGAGGTGATGTTAGCGCAAACCTCCCAGATGGAGGCCTCCGGCTGTGGCTGGACTCGCTTCCTGAGGCCCTTGGCTCTCTGCCTGTTATGCCTGCACAGGCCAGGCTCTCTAGCCAGATGGAGGACAGTGCCATCCATCACCTGACCATGGTGTGCTGGGGCCATGCTGTTGTCATTTCAGACACAAGGTCCCAGTTTTCAAGGCAACAGCGCCAGAAGGCAGGTTAGGGAAACAAGGCTCAATGAGGCCCAAGAACTTGTCCATGGGCAGTAGGACAGGGTCAGGCTCCGCCCAGGTGTGTGGTTTAGGACAGGGTCAGGCTCCGCCCAGGTGTGTGGTTTAGGACAGGGTCAGGCTCCGCCCAGGTGTGTGGTTTAGGACAGGGTCAGGCTCCGCCCAGGTGTGTGGTTTAGGACAGGGTCAGGCTCCGCCCAGGTCTGTGGTTTAGGACAGGGTCAGGCTCCGCCCAGGTCTGTGGTTTAGGACAGGGTCAGGCTCCGCCCAGGTCTGTGGTTTAGGACAGGGTCAGGCTCCGCCCAGGTGTGTGGTTTAGGACAGGGTCAGGCTCCGCCCAGGTCTGTGGTTTAGCTCCTCTGAACTTTCTGACGTTACTAACTGTCCTTGTCTAGCCTCTCAGTTGTGTGAATTGTGTTTTCCATGTTCTTGAGTTTTATGATCGAATGCCATGCCGGTCTCAGATTGGCACGTCAAAGCCCCGACTTCCGCTGTCCCTGTTCAGAGCAGCTATAGCGAGGGAATTGGGTGGAATGAGCCGATGAGGGTGGGGTTTCTATGAGGAATAAGAAGAGAGGGACCAGGTTTTTACCCATTTTCACCCTTTGCATACAGAATGAGGAGGTGGCTCTTTGGGGACAGAAAGAGGAGCCCTCACCAGGAACCGAGTTGGTCATTGCTTTGGTCTTGGCTCTTCAGTGTCCAGAACTGTGAGGAACACATTTCTGTTGTTTATGTTCCCAACTTGTGGTAATTGGCTAAAGCACCCCTAGCTGGCGAAGACGACAGGCGCGTGTTGAATTACCACTTGGAGAAAATATTTCTCTCAGCAGGGTTGGACTGGTGGCCATTTGACCATGCTGGCCATCTGGCTTTTCTGCCCAGGGTCTGGTCTCTAATGTCTCACAGTCTAGTGCATTTCCTCATCCCGGTGCTGAGAGAGGCCTGCAGGGAGCATGCTTCCTATCACTGGATTCTTCGTACGCTTGGCCTTCTAGTCTTTGCTATGTGTACTTGAGGAATCCCCCACTCCCACCAAACCCCTGTTTCGGCCATACAATTGTGCCTGTTGTTTTCACTGCAGCTAGAGACTAGCAGCACCCATGGGTTGGGTACCACAGATGCTGTGTCTTCCTAGTTGTCAAATGATCATGTGTTGTGTGTGAGTGAGGACACAGTATCAGGGCAGAAGGGTATGGAATAAAAAACAAAACAACAAACAAAAACAAACAAACAAAAAACCCAAACAACAGCCGGGTATAGTGCTGCAGGCCTGTGATCCCAGCACTCTGGGAGGCAGAGGCAGGTGGTTTTTGTGAGTTCGAGGCCAGCCTGGTCTACAAAGCCAGTTCAGGACAACCAAGGCTACATAGAGAAACCCTCCCTTGAAAAATTAAATTAAACCAAAATCAAACTAAATCCAAGACCAGACCAAACCAACCAACCAACTAACCAACCAACCAACCAAACAAACAAAAAAACCCCTCAAAACCAAAACCAAAACAAAACTTCTCCAACAATAGTGACATTTCAGAGGCCAGAGGTACAGATTGCCTTGACCTCCAGGGTCTTTTGAGGAGAAGAGATGTAGCTTTGGCCTTACATTGATGACTTGTGAGTCACTGGGGCAGATATGACTTACTGGGGAAGGGACATTTTGGCTCATGGTTTCAAGAGAGTTCAGTTCATGGAGTCAGAAAGGGTGTGGCGGCGGTGGTGGCTGTGGCAGGGGTAAGGTGAATGTATCTTTTTGTTCACATCGTGGCTCGAAGCAAAGACTTCCATCTGCAGCCATGGCCCTGTGACAGGCCAGCTCCAGGGCCTCACCTGTGCCCATCAGGCCCCATCCCCGGAGGCCTCCCACGCCTTTTAAACACAGCACCACAAACCATGTGCCTCATGGGCAGACTTTTTCAGATTTGGGCCACAACAAACATGAATACTATCATGTTGGATGCGGTATAGAGAAAAGGATTTGGCGAGTGAGACAATTACAGATAGCAGCAGCTAGTACTAATCAAATGCTTGCCAGGTGTCAAGTGCCTTAGTGTTTTTCATACTCCTCTACCATTGAACTTCTTAATAATCCAAGAAGGCAGGTGCTATAGTGTCCGCCCATTCTGTAGATGCGGAGAGTTACGCAACTAGCTCGTGGCTACAGGGAAGTATCATTGGATTCCAAGTGCTTCTCTAGCTCCCATCAGTACCTGAGCTGTTACAGGGATGGTGTCTTCAAGCTGAGCTGTGAATGGCAGGGTGACGCATGAGGCTCACCTCAGGTGGAAGTCCTTAAGAGCCAGCTCTAAAGCATGTCCTGGATGTTGAAGGCAGCAGACAACTCGCTTACAGAATCCCTTCCCTTCAGCCTTCATGAAGCAGGCTTCAGCAACTCTGCAAGTCACAGCCTTCCTGCTAACAAGGAGGCTTCAAAGGACTGCGATGTGAACACCGACAACTGCGCCTCCCGCTGGAGCACGTTGCTGTTGGGGATGTGCTGGTCTCTGGTCAAGCCCAGGCGTACCAAGAATTATCAGATCTAGCCTGAGACGCTGAGAACCCCACAAGGAGACCATCAGGACTGGCAGATCTGGTCCCAGGGAGACCTGCACAAACTGATGCACCAACCAAGGACAATGCATGCAGAGAACCTAGACCCCCTGTTCAGACATAGCCAATGAATAGCACATTCTCCACAGTTGTGGGGAGAGTGGGGACTGCCTCTGACATGAACTCTGGTGCTCAGTGCCAGGGAGACCATGCAAGCACACAGAGGAAGGGGATGCAGGCGTCAGAGGTTTAGGGGAGGGAAATAGGGTGGAAAAGGGAGGGAGGGTGGGAACAGGAAAACACAGGCGAAGGGTTAACAATCAGGACGTAATATGAATAAATTGTAATAACTAAATAAATATATATAAAGACAACATGAAACACTGAGACAGCAAAGCTGCTCTTAAAATGATGTAAGAGTATGTACATTATTTCTAAGATCCAGGTCCTTGGTACATAGTGAACAGTAAATAAATATCTATTACCTGACCAAATAGAAAAGGTTCCATACTAATTTCTTGCATCACCATAGATATAACAGGGTGAGTCATGCTATATTAATCACAGCAGTTTTCCCCACTTGGCAGCTCTGTTTGAAGTCTGATGCTATGCCTTGGCTAAGGGTCATATTTTACAGAGAAACACAATCTGGTTTGAGATGGAAAGAGCTCACCAGATTGGCCAGATTTTCTGTGAAGTGAAGATGGACAGAGTTAGAGAACATAGTGGGGTGAGGACGCTTCCCGCTGTGTTTTCCCCAGAGAAATCACTGGAGCTCACCAAGAAGCCAGAGGTAGAATTTCTGGCCTCTTAACAGCTTGGTATTGTTGGAAAGCTCAGCTGGGTATGATATCTTTTAAAATTGTGCAAAAATGAGTGGCTGCATGTTGTAGCCATGGGAACTAATAAACTTAATAATCGTGGTAATTTAAAAAGTAGGATTCTAAGCTAATTCATTCATATATTCATCATTATCTACATCTATACCCACATATGTATCTAGATGGATGTACATGCCTCTCCTTCAGATAAGCAGGGCCACTGACATCATATTGTGCATGTTTGTAGGCATGAACTTGTGTACACATGTATGTGCAAGTGCCTGCATACGGATGGGAGAGGTCCACCTTAGGTATGATTCCTCGGGAGTCCTCCCTCTTATATTTTGAGACAGGGTCTGTGTGGCGCCCGCGCCACTGCGGTACCGAGTCGAGGGCGAGGGACTGCAGATTTAACTCATGCACACACACACACACACACACACACACACACACACACACACACACACACAATAATACAGCGGGTCCTTTGTGCCAAGAGAGCAGCAGCAGCCGCAGGAGCAGCCGCGGCAGTGGTTTATTCTTCTCGAATCTTTCCAGAGTTCCAAAGAGCCTTCTTATAGGCAGCAAGACAGGAATCCTCCTCCCAGGTGAAATCCCTCAAGAGGTGATTGCACACAGGAGGAAAAGTCTCAAGGAAGGGAGGGGCGTGTTCTCAGAGCAGTAAACACGACTAGCTAACCAAGATAAATACAGACATGGAAGCTGCTAGAAACAGGACATGAAACAGCAAGACAGGCAGGCAGCCCAGTCGGGCCTGGTTCCTACAGGTCTGGGGATTCACTTACAAGGCTACTCAGTGAGTCTCCGGGATCCTCCTGTCTCCCCTACTCAGTGCCGGGATTAAAAGCACACATGGCCCCAGGTGGCTTTTTTCACATGAATTTGGGATCAAACTCTGCTCTTCATGCTTCAGAGCAAAGATTTTACATACTGAGTGATCGCCTAGGCCCACCAGCATATTTACATCCTTGTAACCCTGGCAAGTCCTGTCTGTGTCCATGTCCGTGTCTGTCTCTGTCTCTGAAATGATTTTTATGAGAGAGAGGAAATATGATACTTGGCTTTGTGAGGCTTGGCCTATTTGACTTGACAGATCTTCATTTGCATCTGTTTTCCTGCAAATGACATGATTTTGTTCTTCTTAATAGATGAATATTATTTCACTATATCATATATCATATTTTACTTCAGCCATTGTCTATTGATGGGCAAGTAGGCTCATTGCATAAAAATATTGCTCTGATGAACGGGATGGGTAGATATCTCAACTGTAAGTGACGTTGATGTCTTTGGCTATAAACCAAGGAAGATATACCTGGTAGTTCTACTTTGGATCTTTTTGAGGAATCTCCATACTAATTTCCATAGTGGCTGCACTAATTAATGTTCCTATCAGTGATACCTAAGGATTCCTTCTTCCTCTCACCTCATCTTTGCCAACTGGAGAGCTCCTAAAATTCTAAAGCCCACGGCTATGAACATCCCACATCAAGTAAACTACCATTGCTTGGATGGGACCAAGTCATTATTCTGAAACTTCCAGGCAGTTTTAGAGTAGACTATTTTGGAACTCATTGGCCTCAATAGCCATTATCAGGTGAGCAAATAGCAATGTTATGATCTACTAATGTAATGTGTTCCCTTCAGTGACTGTGGTGGATGGACTGTGTGCCAGGAGATGTGAACAAAACGTTTCCTGCAGCATTATTCATAAAAGCCCCGCACTGGAAGCAACCCAAACATCCATCTATAGTCAAATGCGTAAACAGACTGCATTGTAAACACAAAATAGAGTATTATGTATCAACCAGAATGAACAGCTACAATCATATGCACGAAACTCACAAAGATACCGAGGAGTAAAAGAAAGTGACACCAGCATGTACATTGTGTGCATTTCACAGAAGGCCTATAAAAGGGAGTTCTGTAAGATGTTTTTGTAAAGAGCCCTGGAGTGAATGGTGTGGGTTCATAAGCAATGTGGTGCCTTGTTGCTGCTTAGCCCTGCAAACACAGCCGTAGTTGAAAAACAAATGAGTAAGGGTGGCTGTGTTCCAATAAAACTTTATTCATAAGGACAGGTGGTACATGGGGTGGACCCACAGCTCCTGGTGTACCACTGTTTGCTGAGCTGCATGCAGCAATGGATCCGTGGTGAAAGTTCTGTGTAACTCATTACCAGGTGGAGGCTCCCGAATGAAAAGGCATGTGAGATCGTGTCTAGGTCTCTAGAGATGAGTTTAAAAACCCTGGGTACTGATTATCCACTTTGTTGATGTTTATTACTGTGCATTTATGAAATGTGTGCTTTTTGCTAATGTTCTCCAGCGTTTGCTTTACATTCAAGGAGACTGAGTCAGTGAATCTATTGCACAAACGGTAATGCCGGGAGATACATTAAAGTGTAAAATATTAAAACCCTACAATAAATCACTGAAAGACCATAAGGTAGATTAAGGTGAAAAAGGTGTTCAAGCTTAGGGAAGTGGGCATTTGGGGTCAGGAATGAGGGAGGAAACTGGATTTGGGAAGCTACACAGGCTTGGAGGGTGATTATACTTATTTATCTAATTGTTTATTTCAGTGAGAATTGAACAAAGGACTTCATGTATGCTAAGTGCTCAACCAATCCTTTTTTTTTAACTTCTTTTGTAATTTGAGACAGTCTCATTCAGTTACTCAGGTTGGCCTCAAACCCACTCCGGTCTAGATCAGTCTCGACTGTGCAGTTCTCCTGTGTTGGCTTCCTCAGCGTGTGGGGCTACAGGCCTTCACCACTAGGACCGGCTTGATTTCTCACTTGCTAAGTTTAGTGAGTCACAGACAGGCTTCACTGGTTATTCTTCATTTTCCTCCTTCGTGTGCTGAAGAGCTCAGTAACAGTAGCAGAAAGAATACCTGTGCCCCGTGTGTGTGTGTGTGTGTGTGTGTGTGTGTGTGTGTGTGTGTGTGTGTGTGTGTACAAAATGCTTGTCCATCGGGGCAGTTAGAGATTGGTGTGGTACAGGCTCCATAGCAACAGAAGCAGGGACTCTTCCCTAGGGATCATGACAAGAAACTTCGGCACTCCAAGTCTTAGCTCACACTTATATTTCATCTGTGTGTGTGATGTATATGTGTGCATGCATATTTGCTTGAGTGTAGGTTCATATGTTGGTGGGTGGGTTGCATGTATATGTGTACACATGTGTTTATACACATAAAGGCTAGAGGTGTTTGTCAGGAGTCTGCCATTTTATTAGTTGAACTAGGGTTTATCAGTTGACCCAGAGCTGGCCAATACAACTAGTCTGACTAGCTAGCTTGCTCTGGGGATCCTACAAGTGGGCCAATATACCTGCCTGTAATATTGGCTATAGAGCCCATCATGTGGGCTCTGGGGATCTGAACCCTGGCCTCATGCTTGCTGAGCAAATGCTTTAACCAAGCTCACTCTCTGACCCAAAGCATACCTATTTTACAGGCTAAATAACAGGTCTAAAATCTTGGGGCGGGTATTTCAAAGATGGCACCTGTTGCTCATGCTTGACCCCCAAAAGGTCAACATGAAGAGAAGACTGTCGGGGCCCTTCTGCTCAGAGGCTCTATAGAGCTGTCTAGAAAATCCCCGCACCTTTGTCAGCAGCCAGCAAGCTGAGATCACTTCTGATCACAGACAGGGAAGAAGGCTATGTGAGAGACAGAGGCTGCGCCCTGCAGGGCTTGGGAGGCGGGCAGAAACCCGGCTGCCTGTTGGCTGACATCCCAGACTTGCATGGGAGAAAGGTCTCCTCCTGAAGCATGAGTCAGCCTCTGAAGCTTGGGGAGCGCCTGAGAGGGAGCTGCAGCCTCAGTTGGTGCATAATTGGGGAGGCAGGCTTCCTCCTTGTGCTCTGGGAATGGGAACACTGTTGCTTAAAAAATTCATGCATCCCCTTACTCACGCTGTGCTGGCTTGTAGATCATTGCTTCCCAGGAGCCCGAGCACCAGGGGACAGACTTGGTGCCCTGTTATTTTTATTTTTATTTTTTTACTGCCATCATTATAAATGCCATTATCATTGTCTGAATCTTTGAAGCAATTAATCAAGTCAGCCAAAGTAAGGGAAAAAAAAATCTTGGGAGAAATGGAGAGAAAACCATGTTTTGCAGACTTTCTTTTCTCCTTTCTGGCCCAGTGTTCAGCTCTATTTTACTTGGATCTGTGGGGTTGTTTCTAATAGCTTTTTCTTTGGAGAGTTGTCCCTTGGATTCTGGGCCCAGCTTTGCATTATATTTAGCTTACTTATTCCATGAAGCAGTCTCTTGAGTCCCTCTATGCCAGACACCATTCTAGACTCCGAGGATACTGTCGTAAATAAATTGTCTATGTGTGTATATGCTTGGGTGTATGTGCACATACAGGTGTGTGTGCATGTGACAGTGTGTGGGTGCACGTGTGTGGTGTATGATAAGCAGATAGTGATGTAAACTAAGTAGCTGTGCATATTTTTACTAGTTGAAAACAGAGAGCCCAGAGAAGACATTCTCTGAATTGAGACATGCTTGCTAAGAAGAAATGTGACAAAAAGTCTAAGAGGGTTCCAGCCATGGGAGCCTTCGGTGCAAAGGGCCTGAGGCAGGAAACGTGTACAAATTCTAAAATTGCATAGGAAGCCAGTGTAGGAAGGACCAAATGAGTATGAATTATACTAACGCATAATGAGGCGAATGTGCTAGAAGGAAGGATGCAGAGAAAAATCTTACAGACCTGGATAAGGAGTTGGGCTGGTCCTATAAGTTAGCCCTGTTCCTCATAGATGTTTCCATGGTGACGAAAAATACTCTACATCTGTTCTGTTTAATGTGGCAGCTACTAATTATATACGGCTGTTGGTCAATGGACACCTGATGAGTACAACTTTAGAAAATGAATTGTTTATTTCATTTAATGTCAATTAATTCCAAGTTAAACTTGAACAACTGTGTGTGTAGCCGTCGCCTGACATGTTGGTAGTGAATGCGGCAGTAAGCGATCAGGGAGCAGTGAGAAGCTTGCAACAGTGGGTTGGAGGACTGCATCAGATTTTCCCCTCACGTCAAGTCTCAGGGACCATGTCAGAAAACGGGGCAGAAAGATTACACAGGCCAGAGGTTACAGGGGACTGCAGTAAAGTGGTGTCTTGTGAGTAGGACTGGGCTATTGAGTTCGTGAACTCACAGCAGCCGTGGCCGCCTCTACAAGACATCGTGGTGTCACCACAGAGGCTTCTCAGTTGTCTGGGCACGAGGGATCTGTTTACTTCCCATTCACTTTTCTTCTTGCAGACGGAATGCACTCAGTAAAATGTGCAAATGTCGCACACGGTTGTGAGTTGTGCGATTTACCTATATGTAAAACATTGGCTTTTACAACCACTTTATCTATGAATGACTGATTCCTGAGCAATTTTGAGGCGGCAACATCGCTGTAGGGGTGATGGTGTTGACTTGGATCCAGGGGATAAAAAGATGAACTGGGACTTTGGTGGTGTGTGCTCTGGTGTCTCTTTCCCTGACAGTTGGCTCCACAGCCTTGGGAAAGCCTCTTCCTTCATCTGGATATTAGTGGGGTGTTGCTCTTGTTCAAGTGCCTTTTTGGACTCCGGCATGAAGGTGCCATTGCTCTCCTGCAAGAACCAGAGTCTAGGAAGTAGAACTCAGAAAAGGATGAGAGTCTAGATCAGTCCTCAACCTTTCCTATGCGCCGAGCCGCCCCAACCATAACATTATTTTCCTCCTAACTATACCTCATAACTGTAATTTTGCTACTGTTATGAATTATGTAAATATTTGTGTTTTCCAATGGTCTTAGGTGACTCCTGTGAAAGGGGGACTTTCTCCCCAAGGGGTTGTGATGACAGGTTGAGAACTGCTCTTCAGTGTAAGGTTTGTTAGTGGTAAGCAATGGGAACCCAGAATTTGCCATTCTTAGGAGATAAAGAGCATGTTCTGCACAGGGCAGGGACTAGGGGAGCTCCACAGGACAGTGACAAGCTGTCTGGCTCCCATCCTTGTACTCATATGCCTGGGATTGAAATTACAGAGCAGAGGTCTGTGCCTCTACAAATCTACTCCTCAGCAGCTGAGAGCAGTCTTTACTGTTGTACCTACTCAAGTGCTGTCCAGTGGAAGGGAGGTGGTTACCAGCAGGAACACTGACCTGCTCGTACCAAAAAGGGGGCATGATGCTCTGGAGGCAAGAGTGATCTTGGCCTCTTGCCAACTGCTCACGCTTTCTGAAAGTCAAGAATGTAACTCAGAAATACACAAGAGCCACGCCTAGTGGTTTCTATTTCTAAGTGATGTCTCCACTAACCGCAGTTTCCCACACAGAGTTGTAGGTTATTCCGCATCAAGATTATTTCAGAACAAGGACTCTCTATATTTCCATAGCACAAATCAGATCTCTCCACATCTAATTATCTGCATTCGTATTTATCTGTGTCTATATCATGTATAGCTATCTGAATCTATATGTCTGCTTGCATTAAAATTTTTTGGGTTACTATGAAGTCGGCCAAGATTCCAATGTTGGTGTCTTATTAGCCAACCTTCATTCTTCCATTCATACAATAAATATTTGTTGACTATCTTTGTGGCCAGGCACTACATTCACTGCTATGAATCAAAAATCATATATCCACTCCTCAGTACAGGGCTGAGTGTATACTGTCTTTATTGATACTTCCACTAAAACTGGATCTAATGCAAGAGAGGGGTGTTGTTTGCTTACATTTGTCATAACCTCCAGAGCATAGCGTTATGGAGCCCTCATGCAGCAGGATAATTTGATTTATGAAATTTACATGTTTAAGGATGAAGTAGGTGGCGATGACCAGGGAAAAGCACTACTTGAGGGACTGAAGGCTGGCCTTGTGGACAGGACTGGTCTAACACAGACTAGATTAGATATGGGAGCGTAAGCTACAGCCTTTGAGCAGTTGGGAGAGGGGCAGACATGGTATGGATGATGATCCAGTTATTTGGTAAGGTTCTTGGTTTCTCTTGAAGGACTTGAAGGCAACTTAGTGGCCTAAGTGACAAAGGATAATAGCTTCATTTATTGGAACAGTGTTTTTGTCAGTGCACATAAAACCCATAGAAATTTCCATTTAAATTTTAATTCATCACTAAATGTGACAGCTCAGAGAATCCCATCCAACCACAGTTTTACTGTGGTCCTCAATTAGTTGCACTTGGCGACACATTGGAACCAATCTCTGGTTGCCTTCCTATCTCAAATCTCCACTCAACGCAACGCTTTAGCAAAAGAAACTCATTAATTTCTACAGAAGACGGTTCTTCAGATTTCCAAACCTGGAAGGGTTTGGGATTGAATAGCCTGGGTGCTGCTGCTGGTGGTGGTGGTGGTGGTGGTGTGTGTGTGTGCGTGCATGAAGTGTATGTATGTGATTGTGTGTGTGTATGATTGTGTGTGTGTGCATGTGTGTGATGTCAGGTGTATTTCTCAAACATTTCCCATATTACTTTTCTGAGTCATGAACCTGGATCTTACTGCTTTGACTAGACTGGATGACTAGCAAATGCCAGGCGTCCTCCTGTCCCTGTCTCCTAGTGCTGGGATTGCAAACGCTGCTACATCTGGCTTTTGACATGGGTCTGGGAGTTGAACTCAGGGTCTCAGACTTGTTTATCAAGCATTCTACTAATTGAGCCATTTCCCCAACATCTTTCATTAGAAAAATCTTTTTTTAAAAATGTATTTATTTATTTACTCACTTTACATCCCAATTGTAGTCCCCTCCCTTCTCTCCTCGCAGCTCCTCCCCTCTCCCTCCTCCCCCTGCTCCCCCAGAAAAGGGGAGCCCCCCAGCACCAACCCACCCCAGCATATCTAGTTGTGTCAGGACTGAAGATATCCTTTTTCCCAGTGGCCTGGCAAGTGCAATAGAAACCTTGTAAAAGACAGCCATTGTTAGGTAATTCTTACTCTGCTACAATCTTGATAGAACCAGAAAGATTTGGAAAGACGCTTAAGTCCTCTAAATTTTAGTTAGCTATTTGGACCAAAGAGCCACTCTTTTTTTTATTTTTTATTTTTATTCTTTTCACTCTTTGTTTTTTAGGATGTCCCCAAATCATTCCAAGTCTTCTGAAGTGTATCTATAACTTCCTGCTCCTTACAATGAAAGTCAGTAAAATATCTTTGTTGAGAGTGAGACTGCCAGGATTTCAGGCGTGGCTCTGCCTTGAATGTCATCTGAAACATAAAAAGTAAAATAACACTGTGCAAATGGGCAGCTGATGTGAGACTCGGGGGATACCCATGGTAGGCCTGGCCAGGCTTTTAGAAAGACATAGAACTGAGGATAAAGATGGAGACTATACAGCTTCTGTGGAGGAGGACATATTGGGAGTAGACAGGACACAGTAAGCAGACACTATGTTGGACATTTTTTCCTGGCCCTGTGCAGTTGAGGATAGCTCTATGACATGCTCTTGTCAGTGACAGGTGGGCGTATGCCTTTAAGAGTTACCACACAAGCCAAGGTATTATTGTCCCCTTTCTTGAAGATTGATTGTATTTCTTTTTTGTTTTTATTTTGTTGTTGTTGGTTGTTTTGTTCTTTTGTTTTTTGTTTTTTGTTTTTTGTTTCTTTTTGAAACAGGATTTCTCTGTGTAGCCTTGGCTGTCCTGAATTTCCTTTGTAGACCAGGCTGGCCTCGAACTCACAGTGATCTGCTTGCCTCTGCCTCCCGACTGCTGGGATTAAAACTGTGCACCACTACGCCTGGCTTGATTGATTGTATCTCTGATAGTGGAGGCTCTAGTGGACGTGGCTTCTGGATGAATGATAGTGGCTTTTGAGAATGTAGAAATGGAAGAAATGACCCTGGTCTCAGAGTGCATGGCAGAAGCATTGGTGCTTCATAGCACACAAAGTTAGGAAACCATGGGAAGATTTGGGGAAACTGACACTTAGTGAAGGTTGAGAGGGATTTGAGTGGGTGAATAAGGTGAGGGCAGAGGTAAGGATTCTGCAGTGGTATCACGTGGTGAGCAGACAGAAGAAAAAGGAAGGTAGAGGGTGGGAAACAATGCAAGCACTTGGAAACGAGTCAATGGCACAGTGACATGATGCTGTTCTTCATAAAATAGTGTGGGATTTCTGCATGCTGTCTACATGCTAGACTACAGCGTCCTTGACTGTAATTAACCAAAATGGTGCTCTTGACTTGGGAGAGCTCCTCAGATCACTCACTGCTTATTCTGGAAGACAGGAGTTTGCCTTCTGTTCCCCTCTGAGAGACTTTCCTAGGTGTGGCCTCACGTCAACTTACCTTGAGAAGGAAATGTGCTACATAGTCCAAGGAGCTGGCTTTGATTGTAACTGACACGGGTGGGTTATTTGAAGCACTCAGAATTTAATTATGTTTCACATGGTAAATACTTTATGTACCTGTCACTTTGTATCTAAGCCCCAAACCAAAGGCCACAGCCAGAATTACCACTACCATAAAACTCTTATAGACAACCACTAAGAGCTGTATCTGTTTCTAGAACAATCCACTTAATGTCTACCATAAATGATGAGGTAAGTGGCTCTGAAGGAATTTCTGACCTTCAGCTACAGTTTGAAGTCAGCCTAGACTGTTTGCTTTAAAAAACAAACAAACAAACAAACAAACAAATGTCTAACGAAGTGAAGAATTTTCTTTTAATTTTTCTTTCCACTGCAATGTAACAGAATCTTTTCCTTACATTCCTTTGGTTATAATCGACACCACACCAAAATGAGAAGTGTCTGAAGGGATGCTTAAAGCCACGCCCAGCATTAACTGCTGGACTCGAGCTAACTGTGTGCTTAGCTTTCAGCTCCTTTTGGATATTGGGAAGCCTTCATGTGATGATATGGGGGAGCAAAACCTATCTGCTCATGAGCTAGAACCTGGTGACCGACTTTGATGCCTCTACACATCGCAGCCCTTGAGTCCTGCAGTGTGCTAGCTCTCCAGACCCCATCCCTCCTGTCCCATTTCAGTGTGTCTAGGTTGCAGGTGCATCCTCTCTGCCTGATTTTTCTGTTTAATCTTTCACACTGTGGTCTAAATAATTTCCTACTCATTCCATAAGGGCTGAGAGTGCCTGCCAAACTCAAGTCACCCTTCTAGAAGCTATATTTATTTATTTATCCATTTATCATTATTTATTATTATTGTTGTTGTTATATTGTGTGTCTTAGTCATATGAAGCTGAATTAATCACCCCTGTTGCTGTCTCACTCCCTTATTCCATGCAGGACTTGCTTCTATCTAATTAACTGTGTTTACTGAAGAGTCATGTTACAATAAGCATATCCCCAAGAAAGCCCAAATATTAACAATGTCATCATCTCCGCATGAGGCTTGTCATCAGCAGCCATCCATCCCCGTCCTGCAGATGCTCTGCTGCTGCCTCTGCTGTACTGAATATCTGTATTTCTGTTGTGGCAGCTTTTGCTCTGCGCAATGTGTGCCCTGCTGCATGTTATCTTTCGGACTTCCCTGTCCTTGTCTCCCACTCACCAAAATCCATCTTTGATGGCTGCTGCTGTACTTCATTTATTTCGACTGCTGGATATCTATCTTAATTTGTTTCAGTATGTCTCACTTTCAGTCTTTGATCCTTGCTTTCATTTTTAAAAATTAAGGTTCTATCTTGCATCTGGTGAGGCAAGAACTCAGTGTGACACCCCCCTCGCCCCGATCCCTTTGTGTCTCCTCTCCCCACCATCTCATCCATTACAACGACATAGTGTAGTTTTTGAATTTCAATATATAGTCAGGTTATCTAGTGTGTCTCTCATGAGACCATGGCATCCATCCTGTTGTGCATGTGTTCTGCCCCAGCATTCTCTGGGTGCAAGCTTTCAGTCCTAGCATGTTGTGGATGTGGGTGTTGTTGTGGGTGTTGGTGTGGGTGTGGGTGTTGGTGTGCGTGTGGGTGTGGGTGTGGGTGTGGGTTCATGCTTTCCAAGCTGAGCTGATGTTGATGTTACTGGTTTGGGAAATCCAAGCAGTCTGGAAACTGTGTCTGGCCTTAGGATGGAGCTAAGTGGTCGAGAACTTGCTTACCATGCATGCACAAAGTCCTGGCTTTGATCCTCAGCACAGTAAAAAAAATGTGTTAAGAGCAACAACAAGAATTCTGTGTTTTTTGAGTGTAATTTCTTTCTTTTTTTAAAAAACAATTTGCTTTAATTATTATTCTTTAAAAACAGCATTAATTTTTACCAAAGTGTTTGATTCCTTTACTCTACATACTTAGCACAATTTCTTGCAGGTGAATTTCCTTTTATTTACATAATTCATCCAAAAGTGTGTGAAGTGTGTGTGTGTGTGTGTGTGTGTGTGTGTGTGTGTGTACCTGTGTTAATGTGGAGGCCAGAAGAGAATGTTAGGCATCCTACTGTGTTACTCACTTTCTTACTGCCTGAAAAAGTCTCTCATTGAATCCGGAACCAGGGTGGCAGCAAGAAAATGCCAGAGATCCTGGCTCTACTCTCCATAGCACTGCGGTTAAAGCAGATTTTTCAGGCACCCATGGTTTTCCAAATGAAGATAGGAGATTTGAACTCAGGTCTCTTTGCCAATGTAGCAAAGCGCTCGCACCCACTGAGGCATCCTTCAGCCCCTGAGGAGTGTTTATAATTTGAAAACTTCTAGGAAAAATACCTGAGATATTCTATGTTGAAAATATTTTAACATAGCTTTATATCTGAGTGACAGCTTAAATTAGACATAATATTTTTTCCTACTTTAAAAATTCTCTAAAATATTATCTCACGTATTCTTGCTATTATCATTATTGCTGATGAAATTTTTTAGGGTCAATCTGACTTTCCATTAAAACAACAACAACAACAACAACAACAACAACAACAGATCTGCCTTTTCTCCCTGGACCTTTATAAAATTCTTTCTTGCCTTTGATAAATTCTTTGCCTTTACTCCAATTAGTCATTTATTCCTCTGCTCTAGGCTTAGAGACTTTACAAAACACTGGAGAAATATTGAATCTATTTATTGGAGGCCCTCACTCCTCCTAATTTGCACTCCTTTCCTCGGAATCTGTGGTTTTCTCCTCCTTTGTTATTACGTAGCTTTTAATTTTCTCCATCTTGTCACATTTTCCTCCTCCGGGAGGATTCCCTCAGTCTTCCGTCTCCATTGATGAACTCGTCCTTCAGCTCTGTGGTCTGCGCTCAGCTCTGTGGTCTGCGCTCAGCTCTGTGGTCTGCGCTCAGCTCTGTGGTCTGCGCTCAGCTCTGTGGTCTGCGCTCAGCTCTGTGGTCCGCATTCAGCTATCCACTACTTGTGGTCTTTACGCCAACATTTTCCTTCCTGAACGTTTAATGAGTTTCTTTGAAATGCCTTCTTATTTCATATTGTTCAATCATTACTTTAAAAAAATCTTCAATGAGAGAGTAATTCTCTTTTACGTTTATCTGATCTAAAGTTTTTGCCTTTGTTGGACTCTTGTCTGTTGTGTTGTTATCCCTCGAAAAGGTTACACTTGTCAAATATTTTGCAGTTTGGGGCTGTGAGTGCTCATGGAGGTATCAGACTTCTGTGATGGTCAGTGTAGAGGGTTAAGACCAGGCTTGCCAGCCAGCCCTACTGACTTCACGGGAAGAGGAGGAGAAGGCTCAAGGGAAGCAGAGCTCCCACAGCGGCTGCCCAGTCACTCTCACGGTCCGTTTCTGCTCTGATTTATCCCTGGTAGAGATCAGACAGCAGGGCTGAGCTGGGCTGTGGGGACAGCACTGTTCTCCCTGGAGTGATGGCGGGCCAGCAACAAGGATACTGTCAGTAGCCTGTTGTCTGGCCTGTTCCTTCAGAGTCAGGCTTCTCCAGCGATCCTAAAGTCTCTCATCGGTCCTCTGTTTCCCCAGAAGTCACTCATAGTTTCTACATCGTTCGCTGGATCTTGTCTTCCAGTCAATGAGTTCGTTTTTCAGACTTGTCTCTTCCATTCCCATTGTCTGGTCACTGTGCCCCCTAGTCTCGTGATGAAGAGCAGCAATGGTGGGGGGAGCCAGAACCACAGCTTAGCATCTTGCTCAGAATTATGGGTAGAGATCCGGGTCTTCAACCTGCTGGGTCTTTGTTGTAGAGCTGTGCCCTATTCCCTCAAATCATGCCCTGCACTCAACTTCATGTGGAGAAAGGGTCTTTAAGGGGCTCATTTAAATGAAGTCAGTCCTATGGGCAGGCTCTTATGTATATATCCAATTACCTTATTTAATGCAGAAACTTATGGAGGAAGGATCATAGAGAAACAAGAAGCGAAGTCTGAGACAAGTCAGCCTGTGAACCCTACCCTGGGCTGCTAAGGCCTCAGGAGTTGTAAGGAAGTAAGTTTCCATTGTATCTCCCGATTCTGTTAACAGCAGCTTGAGGAAGTATCCTTTCTCAAAGGGCAGCTCGCACGCCATCCCTCTGCTGCCCAGCTCTCCGTGCTTCCGTCAACGTCCGAGCTGTACAGAAGCACGCGCCGTGATCACTACAGTCCAGAGCTAACAGCTGAAGTGTTAAGAGTTGGCGGTTCAACATGGCAGCCAGCTACCTCGGTTAACAATTGACATTGAAATAGATTAAGTTAAATGGAATTAAAAATTCAACTCCCGAGTCAAACCAGCCAAATGCCAATATTTAGTTCATGGCTGCCCTGTTGCACAGCGCCGATTAGGACGTTTAAATCACCACAGAAAGTTGTGTTGGGCAGCAGCATAGTGGATCGGATTGCCGCTCAGGAAAATCACATTTCCTTCTCTGAGACCAGATCCTCACTCAAAGTCTGGCCCTGACCTACCTTTTAAGCCTTGTTTTCTGGCATTCTCTTTTGAAGCCTTTATCTTCTGGTTTTAACCAGTGTCCCAAAGTCCCCCAGTGAGCCATGCACTAGATTTTCCTGCCCATGAATGCTTATCTGTCAGACTCGGTGCCTGTGTCGGTGTCTTCTTTAACTTTCTAGGCTAGACCATGTGCCCACTCCTACAAGACAGGAGTGTTTTCAATATCTTGCTTAGTTAACAGCACTTGGCCGGCTGGGTGTGATGGCTTCCCAAGTGCCTGTTAGGCAGGGTGGTGTAAACATCCTTCTCCAGTGAATCCCCTGGCACTTGGCAAGGTGTGGCGTACATAAACAAATGAGTCTAATATAGCTACTTAACTCTTCTCTATCTCCACGCCCATTTCATAGTCAAATTGCTCCTAACCTGTGCAGTTATCACGGAAAGATGGGCACAAAGGCAGTCTGTCTCTTTAAAATTTTGAATTGATGAGATGGCTTAGCAGGCAAAGGAGCTTGCAGCCAAGCCTGACGGCCTGAGTTCAATCTTAATATCTCATGTGGTTGAGGGAGAGCCAACTCTTCAGACAGCTGTCCTCTGTCTTCCACATGGGCACTATGGCATGTGTCCTCTCCCCACTAAACAAAACGTAATAGTGAATTTGACCCAAAAGATGTTGCCATTCTTGGCAGGTGGCATGGGTGCTTATTGAATGCAACGATGGACAATTGTTGTTTCACATTCAACACTGTTGCTGGGAACCACACCTGAAATGTGTTTCTCTGCCAGGAAGGTCCTGTCACTGTCTGCTTCTGGGGTGGGGGTGGGGGGGTGGATGGAACCTCAACATTTCAGGTTCCACTTTTCTTAGGAGCAGCTAGAGAGCTCGGATGGAGGCCCATGCGCAAGGCTCCCAGATCTCACTGCTGGAGGTCAGAGAAACTCAGACACAGCTTATGCAGACAGTGTAAGGGGTGCAACTTTGATTGACACGTGGAATCCCAACTCTGTGACTTGCTAGCTGTGTGTGCTTGAATGTTTCCTTAATTTCCCAGAGCTTTGGCTTTTGCTCCAGAAAAATGGGCAGGTTTGTGTTTTAGAATTTTCTCATGGATAAAGCATGCATTTTAATATGCTATAGAGCCCTCAGTGAATGCTCTCCTGCATAGGGAACCAGCTGCAGACAAGTGGCTGGAACCCTTAGCTCCCTGGATGTTGCCTTTTAAACCCTGTTCTCTAGATTAAACACGTCTGATGAGAATTCCCTTGATCGGGAGCCATTTGTCTCGTCTCTTTTTTGTATGTCCAAATTGTGCATGATTAAAAGAATTCATGCCTGTTGATTGTAGTCCTTGGCCTCTGTTCACGGCCCCTCTATGGCTTCCTACTCTACTTGCTACTGATGAGTTCTGTTTTGTGTGGGGCTCCCACAGGGCACTTGGCGGTTCCTCCTGGCTTTTCCAGCCTGGGGTCCCTGGACTCCTACCCATTTTTTTCTTGTCAGTCCATCATCCGCACAGAAATGTACATCTCTGTGAGGTTTGGCACCTCTGTTTTGGCACCTCTAGCATCAAGGGAATGACAGAGGTCTACTGTGCAGCAGAAAGAAACGACAGGCATGTTCAGAATATGCTGCGGTGAGAACAATGTTTTCACTCATGTTTCTTACAGAAGATCTTACATTAAACCTCAGCTGCCTTTTATTTTGCCCCCACAATATGAGCTCAATTTTCTGAAGTTGCGAGAATAGTCAAATCCTTCTTAGTGACTGATGTCTGTAAGAATAAAGCTGGAGTTCCATAGACAAGTTACTCAATTGCACCTTTCTCTCTAGAGGTGGGAAATTGGATACTTTCCATAGATTAAAGCCATATTGAAGTAGTCAATTCCTGAAATGATCCTAGAGATAATCTCCAGAACATCAGAAAGAGATACATATATATTTTTTCACCTAAATAGGAGGGAAATTGGTTCTCTTGGTTTGAAGACGAGAGCCTGAGGAAGTGCTCTCCTCTTTGACAGGCACCTGGGTGAGCTGTGCATGTGTTTTATCACAATAGCCTATGATTCCTCTGACAGGCTTCTTTGTGCCTTGCCTCTGACTTTGCTCCTGTGACTATTGGACAGAAATTTCTTCTGAACTGAAGTTTTATGAGAAAGGCTCATGAAACTCAGAAAGCTAAGGAAGCTTACAAGGTTGAGGATGTTCCTAATACCTACAAGATTTGTATAACAGCACTAAATAATTGCTGGAGAGAGCAGACATTTGGGTGAAGCTGAATACAAGCTGTGTAAAGAGATCCAGAGGTTCAGCTTTTATGGGTCATCACCTATGCTAGGGAGGGCTTTTCAGTGGTGCACCTTTCTTTCAGTCTGCCATGTTCCTGAAAGTGACATCAAAACTAATTGGTTCATCAAGCTCAACCTGGGTGGAATTTATTTATTTATTTATTTATTTATTGTCATAGGTGCTCTGCCTGGGCGACTGGACATTTGTGCATGTCTCCCCAAGAAACTCTGTTCAGGGGGAATCTCCTTGGGCAATAAGAGCCATCCTGGGACACTAAATTACTGTGGGGATATGACAGTCCAGTTTTCTTGCCTCTAGATGGAACAAGTCTACAGTGTAGCGTGTTCTCAAGAGATCTGTATGGAACCAAGCTGAGGCAGAGACTTGTCTTGAAATTGTCCTTTGCTTGCTGGGTCTTCTTCTATTTCCTGCCTCCATCACTCTCTGACCAGTTTCCCTTGGACCACCTCCTGGATGACATGAATTGTATGTGACTCTAGCCAATGATTGTCTTCTGGTTCATATTTGTACCAAAGGCGAGGCATTGCTTCCTACACATACATCAAAACATATGTTCTCAGTAGGACAGAAAAGTCAGTCAACTTGTGCATCTGGGCATTAGTCTGTACCATGTACAAACTCCCGGGACTGGAGAGATGGCTCAAGGTTTCGTAGTACTTGCTGCTCTTGGAGAGGCCTGGAGTTTGGTTCCTATTACTTGCATGGGTTGGCTCACAGCTGCCCATAACTGCAGTTGGACAGATCTGACACCTTTGGCCTCTATAGGCATCCCCACACATATGTACACACCACACATAGATGCTAACGTATACACAAGTAAATAGTAAAATAAAGCTTTTTTAAATAAAGATCTCAAAGGGCTGATTCTACTCTCTATTCTAAGTCTATATCTGGATTAGCTTTTTACCAGGCTAATTAGAAGTGCTGTTTTAAAATTACTTCCCAGAAGCTCCAGTGTAAAGCATTTACACTTAGTAGAGCCATTGTCCACTTCCTGTGGACACAGATAGGCAGGCATTAATCCACGAAGTAACCAACTCTCTGACCAGTTATCTAATAGCCACTGAACGGTGGAGCCAGGACTTCTCCCAAAGGGAAGTCCTCATTGTCACGGTCTCTACGTATGGAATGTGAGAGATTTGGGGAGGAAAACAAACTCACATAACACTGCAGCAAGACCTTGAAAGCCGTCTCCATAGTCTCCAACTGCGTACCGGCTGCACCCTTGCAACTCACAGGACCTTCACCGAAGAATTTGGACTTGGGGCCATCCAGGCTCCGTTCTAAATGAATGGCCACACACAGAGCATCTCCTGGTTAGGCAATGGCATCTCTTCGGGAGACGCTGCATCAGAAGTGTGTGCTGCGAGGCGGTGAAAGTGCTTGTGGCAGCTGACACATCAGCAATCTTGTTCACGAACCCGTCTAGCCAAAACATTTCCACACAGGTTGGGCCCCTTATGCCAGGTGGACTTTTTCATCTCTGTCGTTATCACTAACCAAGTTTTGCTCAGTGCCAACCCTAACCTCAGAGAAAAGGAGAAGCGCCTAGGTTGCTGTGCTGTATGTTTTAATTTTAAGAACAAAAAATATTAACTGGAAAAGGAATACCAAATTATTAGAACTTACCGCTTCTGGATGCTAGCAACCTGTCAGGCACCCTGAGCAGCACATGCCATCCTCCTCTTGACCATTGCTGTGACCGCCACAAACTCACCTCATTCAGTGGACAAAGTCACAGTGACTGGGAGGCTAACATGAGAGCTAGCCATCAGCACCGCTGGAATTCAGAGCCAGACCTTCTAGACTAGAACCTTCTCTAGCTTACAGAGCTACTGGATGTTTTGAAAGTGGAAATGAAAACTGCCTTTTACCGCACCTTCTGGAGAAAACTACAGTGGGCATTAACTTGACTTCTTTGGGGGTATGGGATCTGCTTTTCAAGGACATTATGTTTATGTAAAAAAATATATTTTATTATGATTAGGTTTCCATGTCTTTAAATATTCCTTGAAAGCAACATGTTTAATGAATCTACAATGGTCCACCATATTAGCAGATTACAAATTGTTTATTTTGCTGTGTTTGGGAATTTTGGTGATTTGATAGTTTTAAATCTCAGATCAGTGACTATCGGGCAGGTTTCACAGTAAGGCAAGAATCATGCGGCAGTGTCTACGAACTATTATGGTTACGGCAGCTGGAACTGAGTAGGCAGCTGTTGTAAGAAGAGATTGAAGATGCTGCTGAACATCCCCAATGCTCAGGACAGTCCTCCCAGCTGCTGGTCACCCCCAGTGCTCAGGATAGTCAGTCCCCACAGGTGCTGATCACCCCCAGTGCTCAGGACAGCCCCCAAGAAGAGCTAATTGTCTAACCCCAGATGTCCCCAATGGTGCCGTTGGGAGGATCTTTCTTCTTCTTCTGTGGAGCACTAACATTCTGAACAGCTTCCATTTTAAAGCAAACATATTGGAACTGTCATGATTTTATTATCCTGGCATTTCAAGAATTCCTTCTTATTCGAGCATTTCTTCTCTGGGGCAGTGTGACCATGTAAGGGAGAGTCTTTCCTACTAGTTTCCCAGTGGTCAACTAGAGTTCCAGCTGGGAAACTGGTGAGGAGGCTATTGGGCTTACTTACAGATTGTAGGTTAGCGCTGCTGACCCCAAAGCAGCTATAATAGACAGTTTTTTACCAAGCATGGATGGTGACATCCCCATAGCTGCGCTGATGGAGCCCTCTTCTTTTAGCCTTTCTTGGCATAGATACCCCTGTCCCAGCAGAGACCAGGTGCAATTAAGGCAGAATTGTCTATAAATGGCTGGGAAAATGATCTGGAGTTTCAGAAAAGGGTCCAGCGACTCTCTGTACCTGTTCTTTCTGTAAGGGATATCAGAAGTCTGCAGAGCTGGCACTGATGGTCTCTTGCAAGTATGTACAGCTCATCTCTATTTGGCTTGTAGGACAGTGTTCTACAACAGGTGGATTCCTAGAAAGGGAATTCTCCAGTGACTGTGATCTCCTCCGAGATCCTGAGGCACAATACCAAGTTGTTTTCCAGATTCTCTCTCTCTCTCTCTCTCTCTCTCTCTCTCTCTCTCCCTCCCTCCCTCCTTCTCTTCCTCCTCCTCCTTCTCTTCCTCCTCTTCTTTTATAGGGGTTCTTTGTATGTAGTCCTGGTTGTCCTGGACTTGCTCTGTAGACCAGGTTGGCCTCAAATGCATAATGATCTGTCTGCCTCTGCCTCCCTGAGTGGTGCAATTAAAGGTGTGCATCACTACACCCAGCCCAGCTGAGAGATCACTTTTCAATACCATTGTGTCCTTTCCCCACTCTATAGAGCATTAAGTATTATTTTCTTCTAGCCTTCTCTTTCTTGAAGTGTGTGTGTGTGTGTGTGTGTGTGTGTGTGTGTGTGTGTGTGTGTATGTGTGTGTGCGTGCGCGTGTGCCATAGCATGTGTGTGGAGGTCAGAGGAAAGCTTGCATGATTCAGTTCTCCCTTCTGGTTTGTGGGTCCTGGGATCAAATTCGGGACATAATGGTTGGCCGGCAAGTCTATGTGTCCTCACCTGCGCAGGCACCACAATCTTCACTTAATTTGAAACAGAAGGGAAAAGCCTTACAGCCTCTTGTTTTAATTTGCATTCTCTTTGATTATTCGGGAGTTGAGTCTCTTTTCATATGCTGATTACTTGTTTGTGTTTCCTCTCCAGTGAATTGCCAGTTCACATCCTTAACCTATTTTTTCTACTGAAGTTTAAGGAAGTTTTAATTGATTGGTGGGAAAGTTTTCCCTTCAAGCCCTTTAAAACAACTATTTCAAAGGCGCCTCTGAACAGCACTCTTGACTCCTTATGCACAAAGTGCTAAGTGTGTTTAGCTAGAGCTGTCTATTAGGATGCTTACGGGTGTGGGGCGTCTCTTGCGCATCAGCTGTGGAGAGGTCACTGGGAGTTGATAATACTCTTTGAAGATGAAAACACCTTCGCCCAGGTGTAAACAAACATACAACTTGATTGAAGAGGGGAACAAGTTTGGGCTGTGAATTGAAAAGGGAGAACCAGGAAATTAACCATGTTCTGAAACTGACAGAGCCCTCCTTGCAGGCACAGAAAAAGTTCTTGTAATTCTGAATAATTACTCAATTAATGTCACTCTGTTCATCTCTGCAGCGGAGTGGGCTGGAAGAGAGGAAGGCAAGCCGTGTCAGCCTTCCCTCCCCAGGCATTCAGAACTGTACCTCCACACGCCTGGATCCCACCCAAGTCCCCAGGTCCAAAACGGTCCACCTTGCATCCTTAGTCACATGAGATTTCGGGGGGGAATCTCAATGGACCATTTTTTTCTTCAATTTAGAAACCTTTTAATGTGCACTTGAAAAAAATCACCTAATATTAGCTTAGTCTTTGCGTGAGTTTGTGGATACTATTGTTCGGAGTGAGACTGAAATAGACAGTAAATAAAGACAATCCGTAACAGCATCAATGCTTGAGGTAGCTGGGGCACAACACGTTTTTTCCTGTGGCAGGATCCTACTGTGTAGCTCAGGCTAGGCTGGAGCTTGCCACGTAGTCCAGTTGGCCTTAAGCTCACAACCTGCCTACCACAGCCTCCTGAGTGCTGCCCTTACAGGCCATGCGCCATCACACTGATTCTAACAAAGGTTTGTTGAGGAAAGGAATAAAAATAAAACTCTTGAGTAAGTGGCGGTGTGGGAGTTCACAGATACTCACATTAACAGTATAGAGGAGTAGGAAGGTGAACTGGAGAAGTAATCTTGTCAACATCCATGTGCCTAGATATGAAAACTATGTCTCACAGCAGGGAAAAGGTTTGCCCAAGGTCACAGGGCGAGAGCCAGGGTGTAGGCCAGGTCCCCAGTTTTCTGTCTCAGGGACATAATTCTTACAGCTATAGCAGAAGGTTGTTTGGTAAAGGGCAAACAGCATCTGCAGTCTCCCCAGGGCATGCCGCTCAGTGACTGTGAATGTGACTGGATGCTGCCATGGACCGGGCAAAAACTGAGCACTCCGCCCGCTGTGCTGCTTCGATCTCTTTGCATCTACTATTATGGAGGCATTAGTGTTATTGTCCCATTTCATGACTGGGGAAACTGAGGGACAGAGAGATAACACCAATCAACAGCACAGTATCTCATAGTATAGCATAGCACGGCATAGCATATTGTATAGTACAGTAAAGTATAACATAGCATATCCTATAGTACAGCATGTACTACTATAGAATATAGTATTGTATAACATATGGTATTATAGCATAGCATATAGTATAGTATAGCACAGCACAGCATGGCATAGCATATAGCACAGCATAGCATATACTTTAGCATAGCATGTATTAGAGCATAGCATATAGTATTGTATGCTATATCCTATACACAACATACAATACTATATAGTATATCCTGTACATAGCACATAGTATTGTATAGCACAAAGTATTAAAGTTTAGCAAACAGTATAGTACAGCACAGCATCACATAGCGTAGTGTGGACTTCAGTAGCCCAGCTCTTACTTTCACCTTGGATCCCTATGCTGTCGTCACTTTTGTTGAGACAGTCTACATGGCCTATGCTGGCTTCAACTCACGGTCCTCTCACCACAGCTTTCCGAGCGCTTGGGATAACAAGCTCGCCAGCATCCTTCCCAGCTGCACCTTGGCTTTCTTTTTCTTTTCTTTACTTATCTGTATATGCGTGTTTGTACACATGAAGGAAGGGGTCCGCAGAGTCCTGAAGGGAGCTTCTGTTCCCCAGGAGCTGGAGTGACAGACAGCCGTAAGCTGCCTGGTGTGGGTGCTGGGGACTGAGCTCTAGCTTGCGGGAAGAGCGGCAACCACACTTAACAGCTGAGCCATCTCTCCAGTCCCTTCATCTTAGGTTTTTTTTTTTTTTTTTTAGAAATGCAGTTTGTGTGTATGTGTTTATAGCTCCTCTGAAAGAGATTACATAGTTCAGGCTTGAGTGGAGAAGAAAATGGAGCATTTTCAGTGCCTCATCAAGGCCTCCTAATAGGCACCTGATAGGACTAGACGTTTGAGATTCTAAGGAGCAGCTTGGGGCTTCTACGGTGGGGGTGTGGTGGATCACACAGGAGAGTCATTGGTCTAAGTGGGGATGTCTCGGCTCTAAACCGAGAGTCTGTTGAGCATCCATCTGCTGGCCAGCCACACAGAAGTGATATGCCAGGCTTTTAAGCCTCTCCCCGGTCTCTGTGACAGCTCTGCTTGCCTTCGCCTTCTCTCATTAGAGTTGCCAAGCTGCAGAGATATCTCAAAGCAATCAGATGGATCTGAGAGGTAGAAGATCAAAACCTGCCTGCCTTCATTTCTGTTTACTTATTTACAAAGAAAAATCAGATCTCAGACGACCTAGCAAGAATCTTAATTGGGCCGGTTTTATCTTATGTATCCATGTGAATGGTGCCTGTGCTGTAGGGGCTCGGGGCTCTGGGCTGCCTTTGTGCACCTCCCGCTTTGCCTCACAAGGCCAAGGGGTGGGCAGACATGCAGAATGCTCTGCACTGATCCCAGGACTTTGGAGTTCTACTTGGGCTGGCCTCAGCAAGGCTGATTGCATAACTCCTAAGAAACAGAAGGAAGGAGCCAGGGAAGTCTCTGGCCTCCCAGAGCAGACAGCTCAGGAACCTGGGTGGATCCAGGGCACAGAGGAGCAGTAACTGTGCCGCATTTAATTTGAAGCTGGGAGCTCAGGTGCAGTTGCAATAGCGTTAACCCCCAAATTGCAAGTTTGTGCCTTAGAAGGGTGGATTTAGGGTATGTAGTCTATTTTTTTAAATTGAGTTCATTTCCAGCCTGCAAAACCTGGGAGGCATCATATAAAGCTCAGAGTTTTGGCTTCTTGCGAAAAACCTGAGAAGAAGAAAAAACAAACAAACAAATAAAAAACAACAAAGCTGAACCATGAAAATGCTGCTGCAGCCCTGGCCTGGCTGTACCAGAGTGGAGTGGCGGTGGTTTCCTTTGAACGAGGCTGTGTTCATATTTTCTGCAGGCTCTGTCACCTTCCTGGAGCTGGAGGCTATGGCAGAAGGCTGGCCACTGTTTGCCATGTTTTCCAAGCTTGTTTGACTTGCTTGGTTTTCCAGCAAGACTCCAAGGCCTCGCAGACCTCCAGGGGGTGCTGTTCACCCCATAGTTGGTGGGCTCAGTTGTGCAAGCTAAACTCAGTTGCCCCACTTGCTTTCTTGGATCAGCGATTATCATCCTAGGGTCTCTGACCCCCCTAAACTTTTGACTATTTCTCAAGGTGCCGACAGAGTTGATGGCGAGGCTCCTGCATGGGCCCTTGCATTGCTTACCTCTGCTTTGAACAGAACGGCTGATGTTTGGCCTGTTATTTTGGAGTGCTTAATAACAGTGCGATCGGGAGGGGTGTTTTTCTTTAGAAAAGTTGAAAAAGATGGCTGCCAAAATTAGTTTTATGAAAGCACCCAGAGCTGAGTCCTCTGGGGATAAAACCACTCAGCTTGCATATAATTGTCTTCTGAAGCCATCAACTGCCAAATCCTTAGCCTAGAATTTGCTTGAATCATTCTAATTTATATACAGTGAAATACACATGTAATAAGTATGCAATTAATACATTGTGACAGATGCTTTTCCCCATGCAGCAAGCTCCTTTATCACGGAAGATCATTTTCCTGAATCCCCACGTTACCTTATGTCCTCTTTGTCAGTCACAGTCCCCAGAGGAGACCAGTGTTCTGATTTCTGTGACCAGAGAGTAGTGTTGCTTGTTCGAGAACATTCTATACAGGAAGTCATAGCATCTGCAGTGTTTGGCTTCTTTAACTGGCAAGGAATCTTTGAGGTTCATTAGGGTTGCTGTGTGTCCAAATTCATTATTATTTTCATTTCTGAATAATAGTCCCTGAATATCATACATTATTTATCTATTGTGTTGATGGCATTTGGTTCAGAATGAGCTCAGAATTCGAGCATTCATCATCTCAGCTCTGATTTTTCCACTGCCTTCATCAACTAGTATTTGCCAATGCACTTCATAGTGGGCCTCACTAAAGGTTTTTCCTGAGCCCTTCATACAAGTGTCATCTCCCTACCCAGGCGCACTTGGTCTGCATGCCTGCCCGCCCGCCTGCCTGCCATCTGCGTACTTGTCTGTTTTGTGTTGTATGTCTTTTGCTGGTACAGTATTGAGCAAACATCTACTCGTTGCAGTTAGGGCACCAACAGCAGATGCATGACTCTACCAGAGTTGGATATGGTGAAACAGAGAGCTTACTGAGGTTACTTACTGGAGTATGAGTGAGGGTTAACTTACGGGAGCATGAATAACTCAAAGGCAACTACATCACTGAAAAGCCCACCCTGCCTAGGCGATGACTCACAGAGGCTCAATGCCGGTGATCCTTCACCACTTGTAAGTGCTTAACAGGTGGGTGGGTTCCTGTCTGCAGCAGGCGTTCTTGTTAGAGGACAGTGCTGAGAAGCACTGCGCACCTTGTTTCAGGGCCTTCCTGAGACTTGGGAGCTGTTTACTTCCTAAGCCTTATAAATTTTATCTTAATGAGCCTCCCTCCAAGCTGGAATGTTTCAACACAGAGGAATTTCTACATAACAAGTTGTCTGTCTCTTGGCTGAAAATAACACTGCCTTTGATTATGTCTTTCATATGCTAGTAGAAGAGAAAATGGTGTGTGTGTGTGTGTGTGTGTGTGTGTGTGTGTGTGTGTGTGTGTGTGCTATGCCTGTATTCTGTTCAGCCTTTCCTTGCTACATATACAGAGATCAAAGTGATGTTGTTTGTTTAGTTAATGTGTCCAGTTGCCTAAATTGGCATCTTTTTCTTAGGCTTGAGTATACCTAGTTGGTAGTTTATATATGCATGGCAAGCAAAGCAAAACATAGTGGAACAGGTTAAGAGGTTCCATACACTGTCTTGGCTGGGTTACAGCACTGTAGCAAAGGATGGGATGTGGAATGTCTTGAAGATGTTTGACACTTACTTCTTGCTGTGTGCCAGTCCCAGGCAGGTGCTCTTGGCTGGTGGGCAGCTCTTCTTCATGGGACAGTTCATGACCCAAGTGGCTTTTACTGAGTGGCTCTGCCGTCTGCCAGGACAGTAGCTCACAGACTCCATTTACTTAGGGTCCCCGAAATGGTACTCGTTACTCCTTTCCCAGCAGCCAATGGCAAAACAGGAACATGTTTAGATAAGTGGGTTTGAGGAGTTGACGAACATTTATGTTTTATTCAATTAGTGCTTAAGCAGATCTTCATGAACTACAGGAGATTTTTATTTTTATTTGTTGTAGAAATGTGCTTCAAGGTCACAGCGAACACTGAACACTGACATTTTGCCTAGTGGGAATCCAAAGTGAAGTTCCTTTGAGCATTTAGTGACATTAAAATGATTTATTCTTTGACAATTTCATGTATGTACACAACGGATTCTTGCCCCCATTACTCTCTCTTATTCCCCATCCTGTTCCTCAGAGTCCATGCTTTCTCTCTACAAGTCCCCATATTTAACATCATTTTTGGGTGACCCACTGAGTTGAGTTAGGGGTGCTTACATGGGCATAGGTGTGGGGTTACTTACTGGAACACGAACAACTTACCGGTGGTGACATCACAGAAGAAGAAAGACTCCACCTTCCTCATCAGCCATGAAGTGTCAGAGCTCATCAAGAAAGGGAAGGGCTTCCGGAACCACTGCTCGTCCATGATGGAACACGAAGCTCATTGTATAGGCCTCGGCAGGTAACCGTGGATGCCGTGGATCATGCATGCAACAGCCATGGTCATTTCCCAAAGACAGAATTTCACAGCACTCCTCCTGGTCCTCTGGCTCCAACTTTTTTTCCCCTTCAGCTGATCAATATTGCATGTACACTTCTAGCTTCTGTGCACATCTTATTTAGTAGGTATTGTTGATTTATGAACATGGAGCTAATGGCCAGTGATATTGTCATTTGGATGAGCAAAGCTTATTCAGACACACAAGCAGCTTCTGTGGAAGACAGAGCACAGCCTTCTTGGGGCAGAACTTTAGCACTGTGCTTGGGACCTATGTTAGCCAGACACCAAAAGAAAAAGATGTGAAAATGCAGTCACTAAGTAGGTCCTGAAAAGGAGCCTTGGATAAAGCATGAGATCTGGAACGAGAAGGCTCTGGCTCAGATGGCTTCCCCTTGGCTGGGACTGGGAATGCTGGGTGAGTCATATTTATTTTAACCATTCTGTATATATGCTCATTAAGGCCATGACTTCAGGTATTGACATTGAGGTTGCAGATTATTTGTACTGTGTAGTTGAGTTCACATATATGGACTAGGTAGGAACGGAGAAGCTAGTGTACGTGTTTGTAATCATAGCAACCATCAGGCATCAGCTTTGTAAAGCTATGATGTCATCAAAAGCGACGGTGACAGATGTGGAACCTTGGGCGTCCTGGACCCTAATAGGTTACAGGGTCCAGACAGATGCTGCTCTGTGACCTTAAGGGCTTTAAGGGTTTGGAGAGATGGCTTAGTGGTTTAGAATACTTTCCGATCCTCTAGAGCACCTGAGGTCAGTTCCCAACACCCACACCAGCTCACAATAAAGCTCTCTTTTTCTTCTGGCCTGAATGGACACCCGCATGCATGTAGAACATATACACATACATACATACATACATACATGCAGTCATATATACATATACACATACACATAAAAATAAAATAATTTTTAAATTTAAATTTAATATTAATTTAGTCACTTTAAAAAACTCATAGTGGTGGCACGGGCTATTTTAAATGTTTTTAAACTATTTGTTTTGGGCTTTGTTGGTCTTCTTGTGGGGCTCCTGTTCCCTGAGTCCTCCTATCCCCCCACTCTTCCATAAGACTCCCTGCACTCTGTCCAAAGTTTGGCTGTGAGCCTTGACATCTGCTTTTGTCCCCTGCTGGGTGGAGTCTTTCTGAGGACATCTATGGTAGGCTCCCATTCTGTTCTCTCTCTTCAACCACTTCCGGTTTCTATTCTATTTGCCCTTCTGAATGAGAGAGTTAAGCATCCTCCCTAGGGTCCTCCTTGTTACTTAACTTCTTTAGGTCTGTTGATTGTAGTATGGTTTTCCTATATTATATTGCTAATATCCACTTACCCAGGGGCCCGAAGGAAGCTGACACACCGACCAAGGACCATGCATAGAGAGGACCTAGGCCCCCTGCTCAGATGTAGCCAATAGGCAGCTCACTCTCTGTGCGGGTCCCCTAGTAAGGGGAGCAGGGGCTGTCTTGGACATGGACTTTGTGGCCTGCTCTTAGATCATTTCTCTCTGGGGAAGAGGACTCAGACAGTCCTGATGAGACCTGATAGGCTGTGGTCACTTGGCAGGGGGAGGATGGTTCCCTCTTTCTGAGGTCTAGGGGAAGGGTTTGGGGACTATCTCACAACACCAAGGGAAAGATGAAGACCTTGTTAATGATCTGCTCCTTAAAATCCATGTTCATAAATGTTCAGTATCGCTTCCTCCCAAATTTCATTGCCAGAACAAGTGACCTAGCCACACACAATGCCATGGAAGCTGGGAACTACAGTGCGTCTGTGTGCCCACCAAGAAGGAAGTGCCATCAGCTTTGACTTTACATCTATGGGAGGGGGTTGTGTTTTGATTCTTTTATTTCTTTCTCTCACTACAGGACTCTTTTATGCAGGCATGTTCTTTAGTCCTTGTGACCATCCCTTACACTATGGATTCTTAACTGTGACTTATCAGAAGTCAGTCCTATCAGAGGCTTGGAGTTGGGCATATATACTAGTGGTCAAATTCTGATTCCTCCAGTGATAGCTTGGTACTGTGAGCAGCCTGCTACAATTCTTTGAGCCCGATTTTTTCCATTTCCAAAAAAGGGGAAATCTTAGGTCAGTTTTCCCTAGAGGCAAAGTTTGAGGTAGAGGTTGATGTGTAAGTAATTTATAGGCTTCTGGAAGGCAGGGAAGGGAGAAGAGTAAACAAGGGTTTGTTTAGAGACTGGCTGCAGCCTGATCTTGTGGCAAGCTCTGGCATCTAAATTGTACCCTAGAGGTCGTCTGACTCTGAGGCGAAGGACAAAGCTCTTGTGACAGTCACCTGCTCGGAGCTTCCCCAAGGTTGGAGAAATAACTCCCTGGAACCTCTTAGGAAAGAGTTTCCAGTGGCCTCAGAGCAGTTGCAAGAATCTTAAACTAGCATCACCACCGCCATCATCACCATCAGCATTGTCATCACCACCATCAACATGCTCTTCATCATAGTGTCCGTAATCGTTGTCCCTACCACCTCCGCTGCCGCCGCCATCACCATCATCATCTTCAACCCCACCTGTAGCAGTCGGCAAAGTGGGGTTTGGTGGGAACCCCACAGAAGGCTGGGAGGAGGCTCACAGGAGTTAGTGCATAAGATGGCTTACCTTGGCTCTTGGGTCAGAGAAAGCATCTGAAAAGGAGCAGTTGCCATTAGTATTGCAGTACTTCCTAGTTCACAACCCGATGCCTAAATTCAGACCCTAGGCACGTGTTATAGAAGAGGAAAAGGCTTCAAAAGGAAAATATTTTCCTAGAGAACGTGAATGTAAAGCTAGCCAGGGAGATGTTGGGTAACTGCTTTCATCTCATGCTGCCTGGAGTGGACTGTACATGTGTGTGGACGCCTGTGTACATGTATGTACATGCATGTAGAGGCTAGAGGCAACTTTGGATGTCCATTCTCATGAGCCATCTATTTTGGTTTCTTTTGCATGCATGTGCTGTGCATGTTCACTTGTGTATGTGTGCACTTGTGTGTGTGTGCTTGTGGAGCCCTAAGGTTGACATTGGAAGCCTTCTTCTGTCATTTTCTACCTTATTCATCATGGCAAGGCCGCTCAATTGAACCTAGATTTCTCCCATGATTTTGGTAAGTTTAGTTAGTCAGTTTGCTCTGGAGATCTCCCATCTCTGTCTTCTGAACCCTAGAGTTACAGGTGGACCACCAAGCTTGCCCAGATGCTTTTCTGAGGATTCAAATTCTGCCCTTCCTGTGTATGTGAGAAAGCGGTATCCACTGAGTGGGCTTGCTGTCCCGTGACTTCAGGGGCCCACCTGCCTCCACTTTCACAGCACTATTCTCAGTTATGGGTACATGCTACCTTGCCCAGGTTCTTAATGTGGGTTCTGGGAGTTAGACTCAGGCCCTGTGTTGCAAGGAAGTCACTTTGCTGACCCAGGAATCACCGCAGCCTGGGTTGTCCCTTTTTGAGAAATAATTCCCTTATTAGCCAGTGGTCCAAGCATTAGGTGGCCACACTGAGTGGAGAGTGGTGTCCTAGAATCTGGTTTTACTTTCTTCTCTGATTGTACAGTCCTAAAGACTCATGGCTAACAGTCAGAGAGCCCTTCTGCTGCCTGCTGCACACCTTCCCTTCTCCCGATGCCTCCTCTGGTGGACGCACTTGCCCAGCCTTTGGCTCAGAATTTTGACTTCACAAAGACTCTCCTCTAGAGTAGAAATGCAGTATCCTAAAGTAATCTGTGGTGGAAGGGAAAACTTTAAACAGTGGTTGGTTGTGTGGAAAAGGGATGCAAAAGATGGGACATTTGCTCTCTGTCTGAGAGAAACTAGGGTTGCATGAGCTTACGCAGTGTTAGAATGATTAAAATTATGTTACATACATTTTATCTCAGCAGACAAATATGTAAACAGGTGTTGAACTCTAGCTAGTGAAACGATAAGTATGCTAATGTATGTGGGGGGAATGTATTAATATCAACTATTTACTTTGAAATGTATACAAAAAAGCATGGAGGCCCCCCCCATAAAAGAGCACACTCATTACCTGGGTCCCTACGAGGCTGAGGAAGAAGATATGAATTATAGGCCACCCTGGGCTACACAGCAAGGCCATGTCTCAATGACAGCAACAACACCAATAACAACGACAGCAACAACAACACAGCCAGCACCTATCAGATTGTTAAGTAGGTAGAGGGCTAGGTGGATACATAGGTAATAACAAGGCTGCAATGTGCTGCATGTGTTAGCTTGCCTGTGGGATTTTCATTTATAATATGCTTCAAGTTTTCATGGTAAAAACATTGGGGAAAGTTACAATGTTTAGTACTCTCATTAAAAAAAAAAAGGATTTAATTGACCTGTTTTGTTAGACTCTCTCGTGACTGAGAATCGTTGACCTCACGTAGATAATAACACACACGTTTAAAGAATCCCTACTCCATGCCAACACCTTTATATAAATGATCTCATTGGCTTCTCACAGTCGGCCACAGACATGTTCCAGGTGTGATGTCATGTGGCTACTGAGTGGCAGAGTCAGGCTCTTGGTCACCTTTGTTTATCCATTGGCATGTACTGAGTGTGTATGCTGGCTAGTGTTATGTCAGCTCGATATGAGCTAGAGTCATCAGAGAGGAAGGATCTTCAATCCAGAAAATGCATCTGTAAGATTGGGCTGTACGCATTTTCATTATCAGTCATTGATTGGGGAGGGCCCAACCCATTGTGAGTGGTTTCACCCTTGCTGGCCCTGGGTTCTACAAGAAAGCATGGTGAGCAAGTCATTAGGAGCAAGCCAGTAAGCAGCACCCCTCCACAGCCTCTGCGTCAGCTCCTGCCTCCAGCTTCCTGCTCTGCTTGAATTCCTGTCCTGACTTCCTTTGAGGGTGAACTGTGATGGTCGAAGCAGAAGCTGAATAAACCTTTTCCTCTCCAAGTTGCTTTGGTCACGATGTTTCATTGTAGCAATAGTAACTGAGAAAACCAGGAGGGCTGAGTAAACTGGCGGAATTGCCTTGCTTTTCTCTTCAACCACTCTAGACTTTAGTCCTGGCCACCTTTGAGGTGGCGAAGCCACTTTATCAAGCATTTGTTCAGTGGACGAGGTGATGTATTCAGATCCTGTGCTACAAGCTCATGAGGCACCATGACAAGGTCGTTTGGCACCTCCTCCATCACAGAACTATGCTTTCAGGGATGCAGGGAAGGGTCAGCAGGAGCCTGAAGTCGGTCAGGAAACAGGTTCTTCCTGTCTGGGGGTCAAGACAGATGCCTCCAAAGTCAGGGCAAAAGCAGGTCAAAGGTGACGCCTCAGCTGGCAAGCCATTGGAAGGCTGCGTTACACAGTGATGTAATCTGACTGATCTGTGAGTTAGTTACTCTTAGACTGCTGTGGTCAAGTATCTGACAGAGGAAAGAGGAATTGCCATTACGGTCCTGGTCTACACTGCAGAATTACTATTAGCTGGTGTGTGAATCCATCAGATCGCACAATGTTGGACCACCAGAAAGTCTTCTTAAGACACTGGGATGAAATACAGTGGAATTTTTCCCCCTATTTTGACTGAATGAGCAATTGCATTAAAAGAATTCCTCAAGAATCACATATGAAAATTAGACTATCTCCCCTCCAAACACAAGCAAAAACCGTACACAGCAATGCCTACATCCTTACTACTAAAATTGTCCCGTCCACACCTGCCTGACATAGACATGCCTAACCACTGGTGCCTAAGACAACGAAGTACAGGGGAATTTAAATTGATGATGGGAGCACATTTTTTCTTTTGGAGGGAACAGCAAGTGTAAAAACTTCTTTGTGGGAAAGATTTCAGATGAAGGGCAGCCAGTGTGGTTGAAGCAGAGGGCCAGACGGAGGGTTTGGTGCAACGTGTTGTGGGGTGGGAGGCAGGGGACACATCCCACAGGGTCTGGTCATCATGGAGGAGGACCTTGGGACTTCAGGCACCAGCCATGATGAGCTATGTCTGGACGTTAGGTAGAGGAAAATCATGCTGAAATAAGTTAGAAAATGGCCGAATCTAGATTCCAGTTTGCATCTGTCTTCCCAAGACTTTGTGTGCAGTGCCATTGCCCTGCTGTCACAAGGATGGTGAGGTTCCAAGTATTTTTAACACTTGTGTATTTCCAAGATTTAGGCATTTGGGCCATATATAAAACACAACCTGCTGTACTGGCATGGCAGCATTTGCTTATTGTAGAGCAGAGGACATAAAAGCAACCTGTAACCACCACTCAGAACAAATAACCAGAAAAAGTTAGCGCATCTACTGTATTCTCTACAGCAGGCCTAATAAGTAGGTTTCAGATAGACTGTGCACTAGCCACATGCACCCTATGATTTCTGTCACAGGGATGTCTCGGGCAAATGATGTGTTACACGTGGCGATAGACAGGGAGGGCAGGACAGCACTAAACGCATCAGCATGTTTGCAGCAGTCCACTCTGTAAGCGCAGGACGGTGTAGGGGTGGAAGACTCTGGTGGGCAGATCGTGGTCTCTTTGTCAAGCCGCATTGCAGCTGAATGGAGAGGTCCAACTTGCTGACCAACTTTTCTACTTCAGAGAGATCTAGAGGAGGGGAATGAGGTAGACAGGACTCATCAGGGAAGCCAGGGTAGCCAGGAACTAGATGCAGCCTGCCTGGGAGTCAAGACACATCTGACAAAGCCAGGGAAAAAGCGGGGCCAAAGGTAAGGCCTCTATGACAATCAGTACCTGTTCTCTCACTAGGCTAAGGTAGGGAGTTTTATTTAATTTTATTCTAAGACTCCCTGGGGAGCCGTGGCAGACTTTATATAGGGTTATGAATTAGTTACTCTCTTCTATTGCTATGGCCAAATACCTGACAGAGATAAGAGAGGAAATTACTTATTTTATCCCATGGTTCTAGAGGGTTCAGTCCGTGGTTATTTGGTATCACGTGCTTGGGTAGAACACCACGGCTATGGAAGCCCATGGTAGGGGAGAGCTGCTCACTTCATGGCAGACAGAAAGCAGAGAGACAGGAGGAGGCTAAGAATGGGACCTATCCAAGCACCTGCTCCAATTAGGCCCCACCTCCCAGTGTCACCTGTGCATGCATGAGCCCTTTCTGTGGGCATTTTATACCCAAGTCACAACAGCCTAGATATTTGGTTGAGAATGGACTGACCTGGCAATTTAAGCTCGAGACAGTGGCGGAACTTAAGAGCTGACAGTGAGATGCTGAGACCAAGATTCACAAAGCAGAGCTCGAATAAACAAAGCTGGGAGATGATTACTTAGGGTGAGAGAAGGAGGTCAGGGGGTGCTTCCTGGATTTCTGGGGCGGGGGCAGAGTTCAGACCCATCGTGGGAGAGCACTTAAGGCCGGTTTCCCTGGAGCTGTGTGGATGGCTCAGTAGGCAGAGTGTTTGCTGTACTGAATCAGGACTCCTAGAGACCATTGAAGACACCAGACACCATGGCACACGTCTGCAGACCTGGAAAGAGGGCAGAGTCAGGTGGACCCACGCAAGTCCTAGCCAGCCAGTTGGGTATAAATGGAGCATTCCAGGCGAAGTAAAAGATTCTGCCTCAGGTAATAGAGGGTCATAGAAGAACACCGATGCCAACCTCTGGCCTGCACACGGGCCAGCATGTACACATACGCATACGCACAAGTGTAACACCTCACTCAGACTCAGCTCCCTGAAAAGAGGGGAACTGTCTTCTGAAGCTGGTAGTTCTGAAGCATGAGTGGCTGCCTCGTTTTGAGAAACTTGTAAGCTCGGGATGCTTGGGAGACATCCAAATAGAGATGCCAAGTCAGCTGTTGGATGTATGAGTCTGGAGTTCAGATGAGAGGCTGTTGCTGGAGATTTAGACTGGGGAGTTCTGGAAGGTTACATGACTTATGAGATCAGCTGCTAGGGAAAGTGACAAGAAGAGGGTGGATGTGGTGAAGGGCAAGCGACATTTACAAAGCACCTGCTGCCTATGGGACCTTCTTGCAAGCAGCATGTGGGTGGGTGCTCATTTTATGAGTGGGGGTAGATGGGGCTAAAATACAAGGTCATGCAGCTGGTCCGTGACAAGGATGTGAGATTTAAATCCACATTTTTTTCTTCTGCTCCTAGAAAACACACTCCTCCTGTTCTACAGATTTGATGATGGCCCTGGGTAGACTTCTCATAGAAAACTCCTCTGAGGATATATATATATATATAATTTTTTGGCTCTGTCTTCATCATTTAGGCCACTGGGGTCATGGATTGGCCAGATCGGGGTCATGTACCAAGCTGGGCGTCCCTGAAGTCCCTAATCTGTGTTCTAGTAATGTCCTCACTATGCCCACAACTGGAGGGTGAGGAAAGAAAGAACTATTAACGAAGGCAGCAAGGATGGGCACTTGAAAGGATCAAGAAAGGGTGTTTACCAGAGAGTCATTTGGCTCCCAGGCGTGCCGATTCCCAGTGGCTGCCCATCTGGAAGTATATTGTCATCCATGGCAACCCTTGGGTGACCTGGGATGTCAGCAGAGGAAGGTCTGAAGCAGTCGGGGGGTGGGGGGAAGGGGAGTTATTTCAGTGTGGAACACAGACTGCTGGAGTCTTTTTTGATTCAAAGTCACCCACAAAGGCATATGTCTCCCTGCAGCTCAGACTACAGATGGACAGTAAAACACACCCATTCACACACACTTACAACCAGAGAGGCAGGAGGGAGGGAGAGAGGGAGGGGGAGGGAGAAGGGGAGGGGGAGAGAGAGAGAGGGATGGAAAGAGAGACAGAGAGAGAGCAGAATAGCTTATATTCGCTAACATATCATCTGTGCAAAGATACTCACATTGGAAAATCTGTGCAATTTGAAAGAAAGAAAAATGCATTCTTGAGTGGTCTCTTCCATTCTTCCTCAGAGGAAGAGACCAGAGCGACCTCAGCAACCCGGGGGACAGGGGTGTGGTTAAGTGACCACTCTTTCACTTTTTCTAGATCTGACGTGGGAACAACTGAGCACGCTCCGTTATGAGTGAGAATGACTCTGGAAGGGGAGAGGGTCTCACTCGTCCGGCACCTATCAAGACATCAGTCTGCCCGTGGCACTTGATCAGCATTTACTGAGCACTTTCTCTGGCTCTCTGACTGTGGCTGAGGACAGAGAGAATGCCAGTGAAGCATGTCAGAGATTCTGTCCTCAAGGACTCCTAAAGTCACTTGGGGATGTATCCATCCATCTGTCCATCCATCTGTCTCTGTTGTCCATCCGTCCATCCCATCCCATCTATCTACCCCCCCCCCCACACCAAGTATCTTACTGCAGTATCTTTGTTGAGGATTGGTTCATAATAGGTGTTTAACTATTTGTTGGGTGGAGGAGTGAGGGAATGAATGAGCGAAGGGCCTTTGTTACACACAATTAGAGACTGCGACCTGCCTTCTGTGTTTGATGCTCAGTGGGTGACATGGGAGGGCCACTGCTGGATCCCGTGTCCCCGTCTCGTACCTCACTGGCTGCCCCCGCTGAATGCCATTGGCTGTTCTCTGAAGTCTCACTTTCACTCCTGTTTCTCTCCTGCCTCTTGGGCAATCAGACTACTCTTGTGAGTCTGTCCCCACCGGTAGTAAATTTGGCTCCCTTTCTGCAATCATCTCCCATCATCTGCCATACTTGCAGCACAGGGGTGCTTTGGCACTGCTGTGATGGCCCTCGGGTTCCTCACTTATTCCAACAACAGTGTTTGTGGAGTCCTTTGTTCATGCTCCAGGCTATACCAGGTGGGAGCGAATATAACGGGGTGTGTGTGGGGGTACAGGTGGAGTCTCTGCTCTTAGAGAACTCATGTCCCCCCACTCAGACCCTCTGGAGCTCCAGACTCATGCAGCCAAGTGTGTACCGCCATTTTCTTAGGTCTGTGTGCACGGAGTCAAAGGAGCAGAAGCCCAGAGCTGGCACATGACAGGCTGTGAGTCTGAGCATTTCACTCATTGACTCCTGAAATCTTAAAGCTACACACTGTTGGAACAAGGCTCGCTCCCGTATGTAACAGTTAGTGATAACTCGGCACATTCTAGACTCATCTGAGAAGTGAGTCTCAGTGAGGAACTGTCGAGAGGGGGTCCTCTGGGCGTGCTGGAGTGCCTTCCTTGGCTTAACTGAGTAGGGGAGACCCACCCTGAATGTGGATGGCACCGTCTCGTGGGCTGAGCCCTGGACCAGATGAGAATAGCGCTGAGCACCAATCAGGCGTAGTCACTGCTCTCTGCTCGTGCTGTGGATGTGGTGTGACTAACTGCTCAAGGTCCCTTTGCCTCCACTTCATTGCAGTGATGGGTTGTAACAGGAATTGGAATTGGGAACCAAATAAATGCTTTTTCCCCTTTTTTAATTTTTTTCTTTTAATCACAGAAACAGCAACGAACGGGAACCAATCAAGCCCTTGGTTCGGGAGAAGCTGCTTTAGGGCCTCAACTGCCAAATGTCTGCTTGAATGAAATCTTCCCCCCTCCCTATGATACTACTGCTAACTTATGTGAAGTAGAGAGGCGAATAGCCTATTGTGATGTAGTTTACATTCTTGGGTGGATGGGTGGAGTACATACACACACACACACACACACACACACACACACACACACACACTGTAGCCAGTGCTCATTTTTAAGAAGAAATGAACAGACTAATATACAGACAGTGACAGTGGGTGAAAAGAAGGCTGTTGCTGGCAGTCATTCAGTAAAGTCTTTGAGGTGACCTTAGAGACGAGAGCTGATGATGCTGGGGATTTGAATTGGGGGGCGGGGCTGGGAGAAGGGAAGTCTCAGGAAGAGGTAACTTCAGACAGCTTAAGAAGTCACAAGAGCTATGGGTTGTGTGATCATGTTGAAGTGTGAGCACCCATGTGGCCATAGTACAGTGAGTGACGGGGAGAAGGAATGTGTGTGTGTGTGTGTGTGTGTGTGTGTGTGTGTGTGTGTGTCAAGGTGACAGGGTCACAGAGCCAGGTAAGAGTGTACTTTTTATTCTTTTAATAAGTACTGAGGAACTGACAAACCTGGTCCAATGCTTAGCCTTCCACATATGGCCAGCTTCTGCTCATGAAGTGGGCAGGGCTCAGAGGACAGGCTGGGCTGATCCTGCCCTTGGCCACATACAGCTTCCTAAGGGGACCCAGCTGACTTGGCGCAATGCTTTCGTCAGCATCCTGCTGTTACTGCTTGCACTACGTACACATCACTGCTGCCTTGTGACGGCTTCTCCTCCTAGTCCTGCTGGGCTGGGTCTTGTGTCACCCATCAGCCACAGCCAACCAGGGAGCTACAGACAATATCCAGATGAGTGTGTGAGCTCTGTGACAGCCTCTGTGCCTGTCACCTCCATGGCACCCAGGCAGAGGGACAATCTAATTAGGCTATTTTCAGCATCTTGGATGGATGGAGGGGTGCAGGGGGGCAGAGAGAAAGGGACCTGCCTTTCTTACCCCCTCTCTTCCCTGCCTGAAGCTATTATTGAGTAAGCAGGCAGAGGACCAGGAGGCAGGATCTTTCTACCATCTGTATTGGGATCAAAACTAGCCATGGGGTAGGCCTGTGAGCAGTATCAGGACCCCCCAGGGCTGGTAGTCTTCTAAAGGACCAGTGCTAATGAGCTGCAAAGCCCACAGCTTGGACCAGAAACAAGCTCCCTGCAGGCCACTTGCCTTTTGCTGAGGCTAGCAGACACAGCCTTTCTCTGGAGTGACAGCCCAGAGGAGGAGGTAGCTGCAAGCCTTTGTTTCTTAGCCAAAGGCCCACATTGGCCTTCAAGGCCTGTGTGTGTGATACCCAGAGCCTTTGGAGGAAGCTGGGGGATTTCATGTGCCTGGAGAATGTGGCTCTCAGAAGTGGCCCACGGACTGAGAATGCAATGGCAACCTGTCTGACTCTAGTTCACAAGTAGCTTGGGATCATGTCCCGCTTTGCTCAAGCTATACCTCAGCATTTAGGACTTAACTGGATGTTAAGTGCTCATCTCCCTAACACCCCATCCTCTGGACTTATCTGGCTTTGAGGGGCTCTTCTTAATCCCCAAGGTGCCACTTTCACATCCTCTCCTCAGTTTCGCCTCTGCCAAGTCTACTAGATCAAGATGTTTATGAGACTGAAAAAGGCACATTAGTTAATGGACAGATGGTTAGGACACTAGTTACCTCTCTCATCACTGTGATGGATGTCGGAAAAGAGCCATTGAAGGAAGGATGGTTAATTTGGCTCACAGTTTGAGGGAATATAGTCCACTCTGCCTGGAAATACGTCCTGGGATGCAGCTTAGAGGAGGCAGAGCCTATGGAGACTGCTTGTTACATAGTACCAAGCAGGAAGCAGAGAGCTTGGGTTGGGATCCTGTCTGGACCACAACCCATAATTCCCACCCCTCAGCTATATACCCCTTCCAGCCAGGCCCCAGACTCCTTGAAGCCCATGCTAACTCCTAAGACAGTAACACTCACTGGGAATCAAGTGTTCAAACATATAAGCCTGTGGGGGACATATTACATACAGACCACAGCAGTACCTCTAGTGGTACCTGCAGCGGTACCAGTACATGTAGGTGCCCAGGGGAATCAGCACAAGGCAACAAGGCACGGGGTGGGAGGTGCTGGTGATTATTACTGTGTTGGCTGTCATTTTGTCAGCTTGGCACACTAGGATCACACTGGAGCAAGGGACCTTCAGTTGAGAAATTTCTTCATAAGATTGCTCTGCAGAGCCGGGCATGGTGGCACATGCCTTTAATCCCAGTACTCAGTGAGGCAGAGGCAGGAGGATCACTGTGAGTTCAAGGCCAGCCTGGTCTACAAAGTGAGTCCAGGACAGACAAGGCTACACAGAGAAAGCCAGTCTCAAAAAAAAAAAAAAAAAAAAAAGACAAAAAAGCAACAAACAAACAAAAACCAAGACTAAACAAAGAAAAAACCCCAACCAACCAAACCAAAAAATTGCTTTATAGGCAACTCTGTAGGGCATATTCTTAATAGTGATTGATAGGGGAGGGTCCAGCCCATTGTGGGCAGTGCCACCTCTGAACAGGTGGTCCGAAATTCTCTAAGAAAGCAGACTGTGGAAGCCAGGAGCCGCAAGCCAGTAAGCAGAGCCCCTCAAATGGCCTCTGCATCAGGTCCTGCCTCTAGGTTCCTGCCTTGAGTTCCTGTCCCAACTTCCCTGGATAGTAGACTAAATTCTTTAAGATGAAATAAACCCTTTCCTCTCCAAGTTGTTTTTGGTCATGGTGTATATAGCAGCAGTATAAACCTAAGTAAGACAGTCAGCATTTTGCAAATGGGGAAACTGAGGCTCAGAGAGTTAAGAGAACGAACTGGTAAACACAGCTAGAGGCATCCTCCTAGAAAACAGACTCAAATAGGACTCTTGGGTTCAGGACCAAATGTGGTCATTAATGGGCTAGTCTGTATCGTGAATTTCACAGGGAGGGTGTCTCCAAGGACGGATTTGGCCCTCTACCTTCCCTTTTTCTTTGGCCATGCTTGTTATTGTCCGCTGACAGCACAGTGGGAATGGCCGCCGGAAGCCATTAGGCAGAGCAGGTGAAATGCTCTTGGGTAACGTGATTGCTGCTTTCGTATGTGGCTCACCAGGAACTCGGCAACAACAGAGCCATTGGCCATCCTATATGCCTGCTACTCTCCCTGCCCATGCCTGGCAGAGGAGGGATGTGAAGAAGCACTCAGCAAAGTGCCTGGCTAATGGATCTTCTGTGGCATGACGTCACTCACAGCATCATCAAAGCCACCATTTATTGCAGGCTTCATGCCTTTCTCCAGAGTTGACACACTACGCCCACAGGCCAAACCGACCTGCCTTTCTTTAGTTATTCAATTAATTAATTTTTGAGGTAAGATATCACTGTAGCCCAGGCTGGCCTTGAGCTTGTTGTGAAGCTGAGGATGATCTTGAATTTCTGGTTCTCCTGCCTCTACCTCCTGAATTCTGGAATTGCAGGTGTGTGCTCCTGAAATATGTTTATGTGATGCTGGGAACCAAATCCGGCCCTTTAGGCATGTTGTGCCAGCATTCTACCAACTGAACTGTGTTCCTAGTTCCTATAACCTTTTATTTTTACACTTTAGTTTTGAACCAAGACTTTTAAATAAGCATTTGGATCTGAACATTTGTGGCTGTGAAGTCAGCGGCCGAAGGCAGGGCCATGTGGTGAGGCTTTTTTAGGTACACATCAGGGAAAATGAAAACCGTATCTGTCAGGCTGGCGAGATGGCTCAGTGGTGAAGAGCTTGCCACAAAAGCACAGAGACCTGAGTTCTTTTCCCAGAACCTACATAGAAATCTGAGTGTGGTATCTTTTTGTTGTTGTTTTGTTTTTTGTTTTTGTTTTTTTATTTAATGTATATTTATTTTTTATTAATTTATTCATATTACATCTCAATTGTTAGCCCATCCCTTGTATCTTGTCATTCCTCCCTCCCTCCTGCTTCCCCCCTACTCCCCTCCCCTATGTCTGTGACTGTGAATATATACCTCCTCCCCCTGTATATGCTCATAGGGTATCAAGTCTCTTCTTGGTGACCTGTTATCCTTCCTCTGGGTGCCACCAGGCCTCTCTATCAAGGAGATGTGTCTTGTGCTGGTGAAACAGCACTGGGGACTTGGAGGCAGGCAGGTCCATGGAGCTCACTGGCTAGCTATTTTAGCCTACTCCAGACCAGTGGCAGAACCTGTCTCAGCCCCCTAAGGTAGATGGTGCATGGGGAGAGACACACAAAATTGTCCTATGGCCTGCACATGGATGTGCACGGCACACACAGACACACAGTGTAGCTTCCAAGATAGGACAGGATTGTGGGGGCATTCCATGGTATTGAGAATTTCGAAGTACATTTTGTGGAGACTAGGAGCCTGTGAAAGGAGTGTATGTGTCAGGAGTGCCTGGCGTAGGGACGCCTCCCCCTCCTCAAATCACGGGGTCTGGAGGTCTGGCCAAGGTCCTCTCCTCTTACCTCCTAACTACATTGTCTCAGACTTCCCTCTTTGCAATGATAATTTGTGGTGCTTAGGCCTGATTGTCAACAGTTAGTTACCCATTCAACCATCAGTCAGCAGTTCTAATTGACAATGTCCAGAACGGCTCAGCACGGGAATGTCCTGGTCAGATTGGGGCGTGCTGGTGGAGACACAGCCTAAGAGTGAGCAGCACTGTTCCCAGGTCTAGGGTTGTGCACAAGAGGAAAGGGTAAGCTATGCCCAAGTGTGCATGCACTCATCCTGTCTGCTCTCGATTCCACCTGATGTGTCTTAAGTTGCCCCATTCCTGCTGCTGTGACTTCCCTGCTATGACAGACTGTAGTCTCCAACAGTGAACTAAAACAAACTGTCTCCTCTAAGTTGCTTTATCAGAGTATATTATCAGAAGGAGAGCAAACAGAACTAAGGCACAACTCATTTGTAAACAAGGAGGTTGGCGCTCAAAATTACTGAGTCATCTGCTGAAAGCTCTAATGCCTATGGGGTTAATGGGAATCCCACTGAGTTCCCAATGGTCATGTTTCTTTAAGCACTGCCCTTATCATACTGATCGCCAATAATAATACTGGGCTGGTATTTCCTCATTGATTTGTCTAGGTTGGCAGTGAGCATAAAGATCCTTTCCTGTCTCTGCCTCCTTAACAATGGGATTAGAAGTGTGTGTCACTTGAATTTTTGATCTTAGCCATTCTGAAGGGTGTAAGAGTCATTTTGATTTGCATTTCCCTGATGACTAAGGATGCTGAGCGTTTCTTTAAGTGCTTCTTAGCCATTAGAGATTTCTCTGTTGAGAATTCTCAATTTAGCTCTGCACCCCATTTTTTAATTAGATTATTTGGTTTGTTGGTTTTAATTTCTTGAGTTCTTTATATATTTAGGGCATTAGCTCTCTGTTGGATGTGGAATGGGTGAAGATCTTCTCCCAATCTGTAGGCTGCTGAAAAGATAGAACAGAGATTGTGGGATGGCCAACCAATGCCTAGCCCAACTTGAGACACACCCCATGGGAGAGAGCCAACCCCTGACACTATTGATGGCCCTCTGCTATGACTGCAGACAGGGGCCTAGCATAACTGCCCTCTGAGAGGCCTCATCCAGCAGCTGATGGAAACAGATGCAGGTCACTCAAAGTCAAAACATTAGGTGGAACTCAGGGAGTCTGAGGAAGAGTTAGGGGAAGGATTGAGGGAGCTGGAGGAGTCAAGGACACCACATGAAGACCTTCATAGCCAACTAACCTGGCTTCATGGGGGCTCATAGAGACTGAGCCAACACTGAAAGAACATGCATAGACTGGTCCAAGGCCCCCTATACATATGAAGCTGATGGGCTGCTTGGTCCTCAAGTGGCCCCCATAACAATTGGAGCAGTGGCTGTCTCTGACTTGGACTCTGCTGCCTGCCTCTGGATCCAGTTTCCCTAGCAAGGCTGCCTTGTGTTGCCTCAGCAAAAGAGGAGGCGCTCAGTCCTGATGTGACTTGATGTCCCCCGGGTGGGGGTGTGGTGGGGTAGAGGAGGTATGGGGGAAATGGGTGGAAAGGTAGGACTGGGAAGGTAGGAGGGGAGTGAGGTTTCAATTGGGTTGTACAATAAACAAATAAGTTAATGAAGAAAAAACAAAGAGGAAGTGTATGTCACAGTAGCTGGCTTTTCATATGGGTGTTGGGGATCAAGCTCAGGTAGAGCCTCATGCATGCACAGAAAACACTCTACTGACCCAAATGCCTCCCTGCCCCCTCTTTAGTTTTCAAACCAGCATTTCATGCAGCCCAGGTTATCCTTGAAGTCACTATGATGCCAAGGCTGCTTCTGAACGTCTGAACCCCTGGTCTCCTCCCCCCCGCCCGTAGATACTGTCTGCTGAGTGTGTGCAAGTACAGAGTCCTAGACACCCACACTCAGAGCCAAGTTCAGTAGAGGTGCATCATCACTGCTTGCAAGGACCTGATTCAGATGGTTCAGGAGTGGGCCTGTGAATGGCCTCGACCATCACGGAAAAGTCTGGACACCTTAGCCTGTACAGCCATCTGTTTAGGCTATGTAAGAAATGACATAGGAAGGGTGGCTTAGACCATTGAAATGTATTTTCCTCACAGCTCTGGTTCATTTGATTTGGCTTCTGGTGAGGGCCCTCTTCCCGGGGTGCAGACGGCCACCTGCTATGTGCCCTCGCATGGCCCTTCTGTAGTGTGTGAAGAGATACAGTTGCCCTGGCATCTCTTCCTATGAGGGCACTAATCCCCTAGACAGAGCCCTTCCCTTCATGAGCCCATTTAGCCATGATCACTACGTCAGAGACCCCAGTCTCTGGATTCAGCTACCTAGCTGAAGAAATAGAGCTTCAACATACAGCTTTAGAACATTCTCCACAGTTGAGTGGAGAGTGGGGTGTGACTTTCACACGAACTCTGGTGCCTCATATTTGACCACGTCCCCTAGAGGGGGAGACCTGGTGGCACTCAGAGGAAGGACAGCAGGCTACCAAGAAGAGACTTGATATCCTATGAGCATATACAGGGGGAGGAGGTCCCCCTCAGGAACAGTCATAGGGGAGGGGAGTAAGGGGAAAATGGGAGGGAGGGAAGAATGGGAGGATACAAGGGATGGGATAACCATTGAGATGTAACAAGAATAAATTAATACAAAATTTAAAAAAATAGAGGTAGTGCAAACTCCGGTCTACAATGATATGGTACCCGAGCCTCCTTTGGGTGACATCCGTACAGACCCATGCACCTACACCACCCTTCCCCTTTGCACAACACGGTCTGGTTGTATTGAATGATAATGGCCCCTGACGCGTTGGAGGGTCAGTTTTCCAGTCTTCCTCAGGTGCTCAGCTTCCCATCCCTTACCCTTCCTTCAGAGACGAGGGTAGACAATTGTTACTGCATCATCAACTATGGTGTGTGTGTGTGTGTGTGTGTGTGTGTGTGTGTGTGTGTGTATGTGTGTGTGGTATGTGTGATCAGTACTGGGCCAAGAAGTTCAGCCCTAGAGACTAGACAGATGTCTGCCCTTTGTTCTCTGAATCAGGAGTGGGTGCGTGCTGAGGGGGCTGTGGTGGCTTGTTAGGCTTCATGGATAATGATGGCGGCCTGGCCCTGCCATCTCCACTGCTTCCACTCAACAATGACTCTCAACCAGGCCTTTGTTAGCTTCTCCTGTTTGCTAACCCAGGGCAAGCCGGCCGTATCTGGGGACAGATTCTACTGTTATCAGTGGGAGACAATGCTGGCTTTTGCCATCTGATGAGTTGGGGTCTGAGTTGCTGCTTAATATCTCATAATGCGCAGGACTCACATTCTTCCCCAACAAATATGCATGCACATGCATATACGTGCACGCATACACGCACACACACACACACACACACACACACACACACACACACACACACCATTCACACAAACACAGGGACAGGGGTCGGGGAGAGGAAAGGAGAGAGAGAGAGAGAGGTAGAGACAGAGCCAGAGAGATGGGGAAGGAGACAGACACAGAGCATCTTCTCCATGCTGTGGCTGAGAAGCCCTGCTCGAGGAGCCCCTGGTTAGAGTGTGATCAATCTACCGTTGTGTAGAGATGGAGGTCAGAGGGCCTTCTGCACCTGGAAATGGGAAAGAATGTTTGGCTTCTGATAGGGAAAGCTCAGCATTATAGTTATTGGGTGAGCAGGAGAGGTAGGAAGCCTGCAAGTGAGGGGCATGTGTCTGCATTCTCTGCAGGCTGAGGTGACTGAAGGGAATGGACCCCTATGAACATCCTGGGGATGCTGTGAGAAATCGCCACATTCTGCATGTGTTTAAAACAACGGGTAGGGGAAGGGGTAAAGGGGCTGGGGAGAGAGCTCAGCAAAGTGCTTGCCTCAAGAGCACAAGGGCCGTCGGAGTCAGACCTCTAGAATCCTGTGGAAATGCTGGGGTGTGGATGCACCCTGTGATTCAGCACACAGGAGGTGAAGACAGGAGGCTCCCTGAGGCTCAGTGTAATTAGTGACATCCAGGCCAGTGGGGGACTGTGTTCCAAAGGAGGTAGGGGATCCCCGAAGATCCACTGGAGGAAGACTGCATTCTCCAGGCTCCATTAGCATCCCCCCAAACATGCACACACATGTATTCACAATATGATTTAGCAAGCATATTTCAGGAAAAGGAGAGGCCGAAGAGAAGAAAGCTGCAACTGTTCTCACACCCTTCGTTTCTCTCCTCCATAGATCCCCATTAACACCCAGTGGCTGCTTTCTCCATCTTAAGAGCAAACAGACAAGTATGTGAGGTGAACAGGAACTGCATAGAATCTGATCATCTGTCCACAGCCTGTGTCTTTCTGGGGGTAACGGGGACACCTGCGCCATCTCTGACAGCAGCTGCAGGGAGAGGCCAAGCCCAGAACATCTATTTCAAAACCGAAGCTGTCATTCTTCCTGGGCTCCCCGGCCTGGTGTTCAGCTGGCAGCTGGAACCAAGGTGCTGAGCAGCCCAGCTGACCCAGGGCCTCCTGGGCCACAGCGCAAGGGCAGACTTTGGCTGGTTTAGAAGCAGCATTCTTCCTGGCACCCTTGGCCACTTGGCTACTGTAGGGGAGCCAGATAAAGAATTCCTTCTTCCCACTGGGGCTGCTGGGATTGGTGGAAACCAAGCAGGGTTTCTTTTTGATTGAAATAGTATTGTTATTATTATCTTGCGTGCGTGCGTGCGTGCGTGCGTGCGTGCGTGCGTGCGTGCGTGCGTGCGTGTGTGTGTGGTCTCTGTATGCATGTGTGTTTGTGTATGAAAGCCAGATGTTGACACCGAGCATTCTTTTCTATTACTCTCTCCCTTATTCATAGAGGCAGAATCTCTCATTGAACCCGGAACTCACTATCTTAGATGATGTGGCTAACTAGCTTGCTGCGGGGAGTGTGTCCCCCATCTCCACCCCTGAACACTGGGAGTACTGGCAGGGCAGGCAGGCTACCGCCCTCACCTGGCTTTGATTTGGGGTTGGGGGATGTGAACATCAGTCCCCAAACTTGTGTGGCAAGGGCTTAGCCCACTGAGCCATCCCCTCAGCTTTTGAGCACATAGAGCCATCGCTCCCTCAGTGAACTACTTTTGTACCCTCTCGGGCAGTGTAGGGTGTTAGGAAAAGACTAGGAGTGAGACAAACCTGAATTCAAATACCACCTCTGCCAATGATCAATTATTGTTATTACTGTGTGTGCACGTGCATGTGGGTATGCAGGTGCACACCTATGTGTGTAGGTGGAAGCCAGAAGACAACCTCAGGTGTCACCCACTTGTGTCTCACACAGATCTAGAACCCAGGCTTGCCAACTAGTGAGTCCCAAACCCTCTGTCTTTGCCTTCTTAGCAGGCGGCACCCTGCCTAACTCAGGTCCTCCCGCTTGCGAGGCAAACAGTTTCCTGACAGAGCTAACGCCTTAGCCCCACCTTTGCTGTCTATGTGCTGTGTGGTCGCAGTGAGTTATTTCAGCGCTTGGAGCCTTGATTCCCTTCTCTATGAACTTGGCCCTGCTAATTCCTCTTTACAAAACACAGTCACATGCCCTCAAGCCCACTACCTTGGCTCCTTGGGGCTCCTTCTGCTTGCCTGGATACAGCATCCCTACAGCTGAGGTCCTATGGCTGGGCATCTTTCATCAAATGCAGGTACAGGGGCCTCACTGCTCACAGTCTAGGGACAGACTGTGGAGAAGGGGGTGTTGGGGTGCATGACTCTGGGTCCCCAGTGACTCACTCCACCAGGGCTCTTCCACTTATGTACAGTGAGCTAAGCTGTACAGGTGCCTGTGTCTTACGCTGACCTTGCCATTGATGCAAGTGTATTTTAAGAGGCTCTTCAAAACTCAGTGTATTACCACCTCGGCTTGGCACAGTTCCTCTGAACCTTTGGGTGCGTTTGATGTCCTTCCTCTCTAAGTTCTGAGAGCAACCTACATTTGTTTTTACCATAAGCCCTGTGACACTGTATTATAATAGCCTCCTTATGAGACAGGGACAGATCTGAATGCAAGGGCTAATGATTCTTTGGTCCTCGGACTAGCGGCAGCTGCAGCATCCTGTACAAATGTGGATTCAAGTTCTAAGAGCAGTTCAGACACCCTGCAGCAGATGTGCCATGGCTGTGGCTGACGTTCTGTTATTGCTGCTGTTGTTTTGTTTTTTGTTTTTTTCCTTTTAGTACCAAGGATGAAACCCATGCTAGGCAAATGCTCTGCCAATGAGCTACACCAACAGCCTTAGTTTTACTAGACAGTGTTTCATTAAATTTCCCAGGCTGGCCTTAAGTTTGTGATTCGCTGTAAGCCTCCCCAGTAGTTGGGACAGTGGGCCTGTGCCACCAGACCCTGCTGGGATGGCAGGCCTGTGCCACCAGACCCTGCTGGGATGGCAGGCCTGTGCCACCAGACCCCGCTGGGATGGCAGGCCTGTGCCACCAGACCTCACTGGGATGGCAGGCCTGTGCCACCAGACCCCCCTGGGATGGCAGGCCTGTGCCACCAGACCCCACTGGGATGGCAGGCCTGTGCCACCAGACCCCGCTGGGATGGCAGGCCTGTGCCACCAGACCCCGCTGGGATGGCAGGCCTGTGCCACCAGACCCCGCTGGGATGGCAGGCCTGTGCCACCAGACCCCGCTGGGATGGCAGGCCTGTGCCACCAGACCCCGCTGGGATGGCAGGCCTGTGCCACCAGACCCCGCTGGGATGGCAGGCCTGTGGCACCAGACCCCGCTGGGATGGCAGGCCTGTGGCACCAGACCCCGCTGGGATGGCAGGCCTGTGCCACCAGACCCCGCTGGGATGGCAGGCCTGTGCCACCAGACCCCGCTGGGATGGCAGGCCTGTGGCACCAGACCCCGCTGGGATGGCAGGCCTGTGCCACCAGACCTCGCTGGGATGGCAGGCCTGTGCCACCAGACCCCGCTGGGATGGCAGGCCTGTGCCACCAGACCCCGTTGGGATGGCAGGCCTGTGCCACCAGACCCTGCTGGGATGGCAGGCCTGTGCCACCAGACCCCGCTGGCATGGCAGGCCTGTGCATACCTCTATAGGCCTCCATGTGATCCTGGTGGCTGCCCAAGCTGCAATCCTCCCAGCTAGGCCCAGGCTCTGGAGCTTGGGAGTGCTCTGGGATCTTCAAGGGATTCGGTGAGCAGCAAGCATTCTTCAGCTCTCTTAACAGCTTTTACAGCTTTGTAAAGGATACAGCTCAGCAGTGTTAACTATACTTTACTATATAGGAAGTGACTAGAAGTTACTTATCCTGTAAAGTTGAGACTCCGTACCCCCTGATTAATAATTATACTCCAACCCCAACCCAATTCTCTGCTTTCTGTTTCTTTGAGTTTAACTATTTCAATTATCTCATAGAAGTGACACATAAAAGTCATTCTTTTATTATTAGTTTATTTCACTCACCATATCATCTTCAAGTTTCATTCATGTTGTAGTACACAACAGAATTCCTTCTGTGTTTAAAAAGACATAATTTTCCCTGTCTGGATACAACACAACTTATTATCCATTCATCTGCTCAGGTGCATTTGAGTTGTTTCCATGTCTGGATGCTGTGAATAATGGAACAGAAATTATGGGGTGCAGGTGTTACAGAGAACATTGGGTGCAGGTGTTACAGTGAACATGGGGTGCAGGTGTCACAGAGAGCATGGAGTGCAGGTGTCACAGAGAACATGGGGTGCAGGTGTCACAGAGAACATGGGGTGCAGGTGTCACAGAGAGCATGGGGTGCAGGTGTCATAGAGAACATGGGGTGCAGGTGTCATAGAGAACATGGGGTGCAGGTGTCACAGAGAACATGGGGTGCAGGTGTCATAGAGAACATGGGGTGCAGGTGTCACAGAGAACATGGGGTGCAGGTGTCACAGAGAACATGGGGTGCAGGTGTCACAGAGAACATGGGGTGCAGGTGTCATAGAGAACATGGGGTGCAGGTGTCACAGAGAACATGGGGTGCAGGTGTCACAGAGAACATGGGGTGCAGGTGTCACAGAGAACATGGGGTGCAGGTGTCATAGAGAACATGGGGTGCAGGTGTCACAGAGAACATGGGGTGCAGGTGTCATAGAGAACATGGGGTGCAGGTGTCACAGAGAACATGGGGTGCAGGTGTCACAGAGAACATGGGGTGCAGGTGTCACAGAGAACATGGGGTGCAGGTGTCACAGAGAACATGGGGTGCAGGTTCACAGAGAACATGGGGTGCAGGTGTCATAGAGAACATGGGGTGCAGGTGTCATAGAGAACATGGGGTGCAGGTGTCACAGAGAACATGGGGTGCAGGTGTCACAGAGAACATGGGGTGCAGGTGTCATAGAGAACATGGGGTGCAGGTGTCACAGAGAGCATGGGGTGCAGGTGTCACAGAGAACATGGGGTGCAGTTGTCACAGAGAACATGGGGTGCAGGTGTCACAGAGAACACGGGAGTGCATGTGTCTTTTGAGATCTTGCCTTAATTCTGTTTCTGTTCCCAGGGGTCAGTCTTTAACCTAGGGAATCCTTCATTTCCTTCAGGTAATGTAATAGCAATGCAGAGCTTTCATTCCTTCAAATAGTTCAGAATTACTTATATGGAATAGGTAAAGCACATGACACATTGGAAAATGTCCAGTCATCTCTGATTTCCATTTTACTAGAAAAGGATATGATGTTCAGGGACTTTATTTCCTCTCTCTCTCTCTCTCTCTCTCTCTCTCTCTCTCTCTCTCTCTCTGTGCATGTATGTGTGTGTATGTGTGCATTTTTGCATATGTGTGGGCACAGGCACAAACCATATGCATGCACATATCAGGAGTCCTCCTAGAACTTTCTTCCACCTTACTCATTAAGACAGGGAGTGGGGATTTCAGGCATTTCCATCAAACAGAGCTAGGCAGCTTGCCTCTGCTTTCTGAGGGTGGAAGTAGAGCCAGGCTAGCAGGACCACTCACATTAGATGGTTCTGGGGATCCAGACTCCTTCCTCATGCTTGTGAGCCAAGCTCTTTAACCTAGGAACCAGCTCCCCAGTCCAAATCCAAGGAAAAAGGAAGGAGAGGCCAACAGCCCTCTTCTAGAGCCAATACTCTAGAGTTTGATGGAAACCTCACCTTTAAGGCACCATAACTTCCATGTTCTGGGTGAAACCTGAAGAGTTGCCCCTCAGTTTCCTATTGCACTGGGTCTTTGGAAGCTATAGACCATCAGTTGAACAGCAAAATACCCAGGATTCCCCCAATGCCCATTCTTAATGTTATGTTGCCTAGAATTGGGTACAGAGTGCACTGCTTTCTTTGGAAACTGTGATCAACACTGTAGCTTTTACTTCTGGGAGACAGATACCCCAGTGTCCTTATAGCTACTCTTAGAAGCAAGTCCACCTCAAATTTGCTTCAGCAATTAGTGCTAATTATTGAATCAAATTAGAGAAAGCTTAGAAAGCCAGCCAGACACAGGTGCTCAGAAGAGGTTCTTAAATGTCTATTTATTACTATTCAATATATCTCTAGTGTGCTGCCCAGCGTCTCCATTTCTGTGTTTACCCAAGAGAATTGAAACTTACATCCACACAAAGAATCCAACTCATATTCAAACACGTTTCATTCATCATAGTCCAAAGCTAGGAACAACCCAAAACGTCAATCACAAAATGCGTAAACAAACCATGTCATAGCCATACAGCAGAATAAATCTCAACAACAAAAGAGAGCTCCTATCCATATATAGAAAACATGGTTGAGCTCAGGTGCACTGTATTAAATGACAGGAGACAGGCACTGAGAGTGAGTGCTGTGCAGCCGTATTCACAGGAAACTCTAAGAAGGGGAAACTGATTGGATAATGTAGCCACCAGGTGTGGGACACCTTCCTCAGGTGTTGTGTTCTGTCTTTCAAATGTCTTAATGTTCCCGGATAAAGGCGTGTGTCAACATTTATCAAGCTAGGCAGTCAATACGATTTACCTTAGTGAGTTCATGCCTTGGTGACACTTGGTTGAAGGAAATCTTGGCTCCGTTGACTTCTGACTCCCTTCTCTGGCAGGCCATGGTGGCCTTCGCTAGATTCTGCCACTCAGCCCAGCAACCTCCATGGACGGAGATATTCTCCCTAAGTAAAAGTATGGCATAGGTTGCAACTACAGCAACGGAGGTCACATGACATTCTTCTTCGAGCCAGTCACTGTGCCAAGAAATGGTGTTGGGATGCTTGGATTAGTCAGGCCTAGATCATGTTGGGCAACCCAGTGTATTATTGTCAGCTCTTCAAAAATGCATGGGGTTTGAATGAGGAAGGAGCTAAGCTAATGGCGGCTGGTCAGCCTTCTTATCCCGTGAGTGAGAGCATTCTGAGCTATCTGATCCAGCCTGTCCTGGCAGTGGTTCATAAGTGTTAGCTTGGCTGACTTCCCTATTCCTGCTCCGGAGATTGCCTCCCAAGTGAGTTCTATCAACGTGTGGTGGTTTGACAAGGCACAGCCCACATAGGCTCCTATGTGTGAATGCTCAGCCATCAGGGAGTAGCACTGCCTGGAAGCGATTAGGAGGTGTGGCCATGTTGGAGGAAGTATGTGCCACTGGCTAGTGTGCTTCGTGGGTTCAAAAGCCCAAGCCAAGCCTGTGTCCCTCTCTCTTCCTGCTGCCTGTGGTTCCGGATGTACACTCTCAGTTCCCGTTCCAGCACCATGTCTGCCTGAGTGCCTCTCACCATGGTGATGATGGACTAAACCTCTGAAACAGGGAGCCAGCCCCAAGTAAACGCTTTCCTTAGGAGAGTCGCTGTGGCCATGTTGTCTCTTCACAGTGATAGGCCGCTGGCTAAGACACCACCACTCAAACTCAATTTCAGAGCCCACTTTAAGAGCATCCAGGCTGAGATCTGGGCCCCATCAGTGAGGAGTTGCAACAGCACATTGTCCACCCTTAGCTAGCATTTCATTAACAGTGAGTCTCAGTGAAGTGAGTTACTGCCTATGGACCAGAGAGGCCTGGCTGGCAGATCTTTAAGCTTTTGATGAATAAAATATGGTAGAAAAGAATTAATGACTCTTTAATAAATGCAGCTTTCTGGATGGGCAAGCTGTATGAGAACATTTGTAGGAAGGGAATGCATGAAGAAAATGAATTCCGAAAGCTTTTTCTATGGCAGGAAGGGAAGGAGTCGCTGACGGGCACTCTCAGTAAATATTGGTTGAGTAATTGATTATCTTGGCTCCTAACGAGGGCTGTCAGTCAGCGTCAGGATGACCAGGCACTGCTTACATGCAGGCAAGTGACATTGCAAAATCACATGGCCTTGAAAGCCTTTACTATTATGTTGATGGTGAGGGGGTGGTTTGAATAAACAGTGGCTAAAACAGATCGTAGGAGGCACCATAATTCCCGGGACCTCACTCCAGGCATGTTGGAAAATGACCCACAGTTCCAGACTTTAATCTCTCTGCAGTTACTGCCTTCTCTGTGGCCTTAGCTAGTCTTCTGTACTCAGCAGGCCTAAGTTTCCTATTCTGTCCAATGGAGTGCGTTAGGTGAATGCCAACCATCATGCACTGTGAGCTGTGTGTGCTGTAGTGCACAGCATGGTGCGTACATGGAGCCAACGCATCCCACCGTTGAGGGCAATGAGGAGAAAAGGGCATGTGTCCATTTCAGATGGGATGCCTGGGGTGGAGTAGACAGCACAGCACCGGACAGAGGAGGAAGCCGAGGCCTGCAGAGGGCAGAGGACTCGCTCGTCTCAGCTGTGGTATGCTACCATTCCCGAGATGTGTGTGTGTCAGAGGAGAGGCTGGGGTTCTAGTGGGCCAGGTCAGTGAGGGGGGCTTGTAAGCACTGGGTGACATGGGGACACTAGTCTCTTAGCTCTGTCTCTCCCTTTCTTTTTGAGCCTCTGTGCTTTCTCTTTTGAAAGGGAAAAACATTACTATGTTAGGCTCACGTGAGGCCTCTGGGACCACACGTGTTGGGAAAGCTTGGATTGGTGCCAGCGAGATGGATGCAGCCGGAAGCGGGTCGGAACACAGCGTGGATTCGCAATGGCTTATGTGTCACTTCGTTAAGTGAAGAACAATTGGTGACTGAGGAAAACTCCTCAGTGGCGCTGAGCCACGCGGGAATAAAACAGTGCAGCTAGGAACGCAGCTTAGAAAGGCTGTGCCGTCACCTGATCTCCTTTTAGGGTGACAGCGTTCTCTGTAGCTTCCAGTGCCTCACAAAATTCACAAACTATAGCCCTCTTTCAGGACAGTCTTCCATAGCCCAGGCTCAGGCTTTCAGGGCAACACAATGTCTGTTGAAGTAGTTACATATTTTAAAGCCATCCGACACATGTAAAATGGCACTATCTTTTTTTTTAAAATTAGGTTCTTGTTTCTTTTTATGCTAACATTGATGAGGTACAAGAGTGTTATGCCCCTAACCTAATTTTCCCATAAACGGTGTAGTTTTTATTGAATGATTTTCGCACAGGATAGCGAGTTTTAGGGCTGCACGTGCTGCACTGTGGCAGGACAAATACATAATTAAAGTACCTCGTAATAGTGCCCTGTGCAGAGCCTTGGAGGTGCTCTCACGTCCTCCTTTTCATGCTTATGTAATAAAACTGGAAGGGAGCAGAGCTAGGACTCTGGGCTTTGCCAGGAGAAACTCCTCCAACCTCCTAGGCTGAAGAGAGAGTCACAGACAGTCTGGATGCCTGGAGGGGCTCTGGAGGGGCCGTACATGATGCACTCACTTCGGAGAGGTCGTAGTTATGAATCTGTAAGAAAGGGGAAACTCAAATTCACGTTTGCTGAGACAAAAATAGCTTAATATGTAAGGGGAAAGTATTGCATACTGCCTCTTATATATGCATCTAGACTCAAATATATATATATATATATATTCATATATATATATATGAAAGCAGTACGGGGACTGTGCAAGGAGGATGGGAGAATACAGTGAGCAGAAAACGTTGATAGACACACATAAAATGTCATCAAGAAACACCTAACGTTTCCGGGGCATGGGGCCCAGTCCCTCCCTAGCACACACAGAATGATATAGGATAAGAAGTAGACACTAGCTTGGGACCACTGAGTTCCCTGGAGGTCTTGCTTCACTTGTCACTTGTCACGCACTTAGCAAGACCTCGCTCCCATCTCTCAGCTTCACCTTCAGCTGTGTTGTCTCCATTTTCAGGCAGACTTCCTTCTTGTGAAAGCCAGATGGTGCCACCACTTTCTGGCTCATGTCACGGAGCTTCAGGTCAGCTGTGGATATAGTGTCTGTCCTAGTCTCGTCTGCTTAAATCCAGGGATGAACTGAGTCCAGCTGGGTCACATATTCATGTTTGGGGTTGTAACTGTGGTTCAAGGAAGGTGATGCTCTTGCATGGCTTGGGTGACATGCCCTCCCTTAGTGTTCCGTTGTGCTCCGCCCCTTTGGAGGTGGTCTATACTAAGGGACCAGCAAGGCAATTGTGCAAGGGAAGTGTAAAGCATTGGGAACTGGATGAGGTGATGCAGGGTAAGACAGAGCCAGGACTCAACTCTACAAGAAGCTCTCACCAGGCATTTTGAACTTGGATCTTATGGTTACCTTGCTTCATTTTCTGAGGCTTTCTTTCTCCTCACAATGGGCAGGTGCTGCCAACCCTATACTTCCCAAACTATTAAAGGGCCAGCCATCAAAGGGAGTGTATAAATCAGTTTCAAATTATTTTTTATTTTTTATTTTTCGAGACAGGGTTTCTCTGTGTAGCCTTGGCTGTGCTGAACTCACTTTGTAGACCAGGCTGGCCTCGAACTCATAAAGATCTGCCTGCCTCTGCCTCCCTGAGTGCATGTGCCACTGTGCCTGGTCAGTTTCAAATTCTTAAGAAATGATTCTGATTCTGCTTGGTCCAAGAGCCCATATGCATTGAAAACACTAAAGACCAACGTGGCGTCCAGAATGCCCTGTTGTAAAATTAGGCAGAGAGAGTCTTCCTTGCTAGGTCTATGGGTGGTGAGGTGAATTTTAGTTGTCACTGGGAATGGGTCATGTTTTCTGGTAGGGATCCACAGTAACTCAAATCTCAATTTCTTGTAGCCTACCAATGGTCATTTTCAGGATTTGGGTCTAGTAAGGATTACCCTAGAGGTGATGAAGGGAAAAGATTGCTAGTGTACTGCCATCGGAGGGCCAGAGCTTTCGCCTCTACTCAGCATGGAGGTACTAGGCTGAGATGCCTGGGAGGTGGCTCCCTTGGTAGGACAGAGGGGAACAGGGCTGGTGGGGGTGGAGTTGGGAGCGCCATCAGCAGGACATAACAGTGGCCCAACTTCTTAGCTTTGTTCTCACCTCCTGGTCCTGCTAGACTTGTTAATGAGTGGGTATGTGTGCACATCTGACAGAAGTCACGTCACTGGGCTTGCTCCTTCTTTCCTCTGACACAGGAAGCAATTGGGTCATAGATATTCTGCTCCATCCAGAAACTGCTTTTATTATTTTTTTCCAAATTAAAATGCTAACTCACTCCTCTCTGTAAACATAGTTTCCCCGTGATTTTGAAGACTGTGTTCCCAAAGAAGGGCAAGCTACTCCCCGACTTGTTGAGTCGATCTGGCCTTGGGGTAGGATAGCCTGCCAGTCCCAAGTGGAGAGCCAAAAGGTCTTGCGTGTTTCTGCTTTCTGTGTTGCACCTTCCTGCTTCTGAGAGAACACACCCAGATGACTTGCTGAAGGTCAAGAGACACGGGAAGCACAAGCCAGGTCATTCCTTTGCACCATCCAAGATCAGCATGCATCAGGCACTAGCCAGCCAGTCCCAGCCATGTGAAGGAGCTGAGCAGAGACCAGCTATGTGATCCTCGCCAAAGCTACACTATTTGGGCATGGCTTTTAAGGCAGATTTACAGAGACAATAGATGTCTGGGGCCCTTGGGACAGAATAAGTAGCTTCACTTGTGGCCCAGCTAACGCACACCCTACAAGTCTCGGCTTCTGCTCTCCTGACGACACAAAGGAGTGATTTCATCAATTCTGTTTTGTAGACAACCACCATGGGAATTGCAAATTTTAAAGGACCCACAACCAGCTAGTTATGGGTTGGTTTGTGACAATAAGATGGGAATTCCCAACTACACCACTATGCCTGCATGCCTATGATACAACCACAGACCTGACATCCACACTGCAAACAGTTCAGTGGGCTCAGTTCAGAGACGGGAACATTCCCACGGGCTGCATTTGGAGTTCATATGTCTTCCTCTCCCACGAAGATCTTGTGTTGCGGTTCACACTAGACTTCAGTAGGCGAAGACAGAAATAAGCATCTCGCTACGGAAGACACATCAATGGCATCTAATCCGTGAAAAGACACTCGGAAACTCAGGTTGAAACAGTCACAAATAACTGCCTGTCACAGTGGCTAAAACTATGCAGAGCATCATAGTCCAGTAAGGGTGGAAATGCAGAGTGACCAAGTTCTCATACACTGCAGGCGAAAAATGCTGCCGCCAAGAGGAGTCTCACAGCTAAAAAGTGAAGTAAGCTCAAGCTAACCATGGCACCCCTCAGACCAAATCCGAAGTTCCTTCTCACAGTAAATGGAAACTTCTGTTCACACA